>NC_141761.1:104879234-106131734 GCF_982258835.1 Parasteatoda tepidariorum
TCGTTAAGAGCTTGTTACTGGATACAAAATTGTAGTCCCCAAAAAAGAAGAAAACAGTCCTGTATTTCATATATATATATATATATATATATATATATATATATATATATATATATATATATATATATATATATATATATATATATATATATATATATATATATATATATATATATATATATATATATATATATATATATATATATATATATATATATATATATATATATATATATATATATATATATATATATATATTTAAACAAAAATATTAGTTACAATGATACAAATTTAAGATTTTCAAAGGTATCCCCAGTTTAAAGGTGCCCCTTCTCCCCTTCACTAATATCGTAATTATGAGTATCAGAATTTTTGTTCCATATATAATGGTCAATAATTTGTCCAGATTTCTGTTAAAAACTCTGTTCAACACTTCTGGAAAATTCTGGTCTCTTTTCTCCATGTCAGAACACTAAAATAATGTTGCTTCAAACTTAAACTACTTCAAAAATGATTGAAGTACGTTTTGTGAAGTGAAAGTTAAATATATTATTAATATGAATAAGTTTTCTACTATTGATATATTTTCATTAACATTAATATTTCTGACATATTTCTGAACGATAATAAGATATAGAATGATGGTTTTTAATACAAATGTTGTTTAATTTGTTTTTGTTATTATTTAGAAATGTAAATTAATGTGATAAATTGATAAAAATAGAAAACGCTTTAAAAGCTAGTTTTTCAAGAAAATGTTTGTAATAATTATACGTTTCCAAACATTAACAGAGTTGCATTTCTAAACAAGTTAAATTTAAATTTTAAGTTACTATTTCAAAGCTTACTGTTGTTGCTCGTGGCTTCGTTAGTAAGGAAGTACTTTGTTTTTAATTTGAACTTTTTTCAAGAGATGTCCGCAATACTGTCAAAGTTCTTTATGTATTGAATTTCAGTAATAATTTAAAATCTACCTAGTCGCCATTAAATCCCCCAAACTACTACTATAAGTATGAGTTCGGGACATTTCAGCCTAGTAGGCAGAAAAAGTATTAAAACGATTTTCATTTTTGTAGTGAGATAATACAGAATATATCGTGCTGTAGTATTTCCTCGCACACCGCTTGAGCCATAACTTGAGTATCGTATAATTATATATGCTATCGTTCGAAAAAAGGCAAGCTCCGTCACCAATAATTAGTATGGCAGTATGCGGCAACATAGCACCATCTTTGTTTAAAATTTATAGAGCCATTTTAGAAAATATATTTAAATAATTACTTAGTAATTAAGTTTTTATTTCTGTAAAAATACAAGGTAGATAGGTACTTTATTTACTTCATGCTAGAGCTGCGCAACGGGCTATTGGCTACGATCTGGTAAATCTCCCTAAGGATGATCCGAAGACATGCCATCGCAATTTTGATCCTATGAAGAGGGGATGGCTCCTCGGTTTGGTAGCCCGACGACCTGCGCCTGTAAAAAATACGAAGTTATTCTAAATAAACACCTCACGTATAACTAACTATTCACCCTATTTAAAATATTTCTTAAAAATGAAAAAGTGGGGAATGTATCAAAATAGCTCAGAGACAAATATAGTCGAATTTGTAAACCTCATGTATTTGTCAGTGAGCATGCATTACCGTACATTATGGAGCATTTCGAACATGTCACGATACTCAAGCATATTACACATATTCGACTATAGTCGTTTTGGAGCTATTTTGATATATACTACATTTCGAGAAACCATTTTTTGCAATGTTTTTTTTTGTTTACATCTTAGAATTTTTTAAAGAGAAAAATTATTAATAATTGCTTTAAGAAATACGTTTTTAATATCGTGAGAAGATTGCATAATACATATTATATAAGTAATGCATATAAGAGTAATACATAAGTTTTGAAGTTACATAGAATGTTGAGGCAAAAGTTTATTCCAAAAATTCTATTTAATATAAAAAAAATTGTATTAATATTGTAAATTGTATTAATATTGTAAATTGTATTAATTGTTACAATTGTAAATGTATCATAAATTTTCAATGTTTCCGAAATTGATTATTAAATTATTAATGATTTGTAAATAAGAATAAGAAAATAAGTTATAATTTGATGGTACATTTTTTGAAGAAAAAAAAATTATTGTTTGCTTCTCCGGATTCTTAAGATTTGAACAATAATAATTTAATAACGACTGCTTACCAAAATTATTTTTTTTTACTGTTAATGTCATTTAATAGGCGTAAAGACATAAGTTTTAAAGTTTTATAAAATAATTCGAAGAAAGTTTAAGTTAAGATTTTTATTTCATGTTGTAATTAGATATTATGTTCTTAATGTTTTTGAAATATTTCATTAAACTAATGATAGTGTGCTTGTAAGAATAAAGGAAGTCAAGTTACATCTTAATTAGAAATTTGTGCAAGTTCATTTTGGTTGATATCTTCGGAAAGCTTAAGGAATTCAGAACAATAATTTTAATATTTTGAAATATATTTACAGTTAAAAAAAATTGTTCTACGAAATCCATTTTTTATATTTTTGATAACGTAAACACATATGTAATGACATGAATTTTAAAGTTATGTCAAATAATTTAGAAATAGATTATATCAAAACGTTTATTTTTTGTAGATAAAAATTTATTCCATGCGAGTTAATAATATATTCTTCATGTATTGTGTTTGTGAATATTTTATTAGGTCGTTAACAATTCATGAACAAATATAGGAAGGTAATATTATAAATTGATGGTACTTTCTTACAAGAAATTTATTTGTTTTCTTTTTTCGATTTCTAAGGCGTTTCTGTAGAGATGAGTTAAAATAATTTAATAACTATTTTAAGATATGAATTTTATGTATATCGTATCGTTTCGTTTTATGTAATATCGTAAATACATACACTGGTATGAGTTCTGAAATTCTTTAAAAACAATTAGTAATTAACGCTTTTGACCAAAATATATGCTAGTTTCCTTTCATTTTATATGTACATATCCTTGAAAAATTTGTAAATATTTCAGTAATAGTAAAATTAGTGTAACAAGATATGTTTTTCTACTCATTCTCATTTACGATCATTTCAAAATATTCAATTTTCATGTTCATTGCATGTTTGAAAAGAAAGTAATTTTTTTTGTTCTTGTTCTTCTCAGAATAATTTTTGTGAGATAAATTCTCTTAGTTATGTAGGAACCTCGAATTTTACGCTTTATTTTTGACTATTTTTTTTTATCTCCTTGATATTCGTGAAACTTTTCTTTTTGTCAAGAATGTCATTTTTTCTGCTCACGTTATCTTTAGAACACATTTCTGGAGGACAAATTCTAGTAATCTAGCAAAAAGTTACTACTTGAAAGAAAGTCATTTTTATGTTTTTATTATCTTCAGAACATTCTGTGAGATAAATTTTAGTAGTTTAATAAGAAGTTAATAGTTGAGAGGAAGTCATTTTTATGTTCTTACTATCATTAGGAATTCTTCTGCGAAATAAATTCTGGTAGTTTTTTAAGAGCCTTAGATTGCACGTATTGGTTAAAAAAAAATGTATATATTTTTATGTTCTTCATATTACTTTAATACTTTTCTAAGAAAGTCATTTTTGTGTTCTCGTTACCATTCGAACAATTTTGTAAAATAAAATTTGCACTGTGGTGCAATATCACGCTGAATATGATGTTGAACAACCTTGTGTGTATGTGTGTGTGTGTGTTGAAAATATATCGAAAACATGAAGAAAAAAAGTATAAAGATTTTTTATAAGAGAAATTTTTTTTTAAAAATAAAATATTTAAAAAGAAATATTGAAAAATTAAAAAAATAAAAATCCTGAAAACAAAATAGGGATCACATGTAGTCATAATCAGCTTACAGGATTATATCCACAGAAAATAGTGCTTTCTAATGTTGTACTGATATAGCCAATACAATATGTATCAATACAGCAGTGTGAGTACTTTTATCATATATTTATATATATACAAGGATTTCTGAAATTTTACCGTAAAAGAAACATAATTGCATTTTCAAAAACGTTTTACATAAATACACTGGTGGTTTTATATAAATACACAAAATTAAGAGATGGAAAGCATTTTCGCACATTCATTCGTACATGCAAGATACCCGCACACCACTCCATGTGTTTGACAATGGTTCCGTAAATGCCCAGAGGTACAGGCAGGAGGTCCTAGAGCCCTATGTGCGTCTTTTCAGGGGCGCTGTTGGCCCTGAGTTCATTTTTATGGACGACAATGCACGACCACATAGGGCTCTCATGGTTGATGAATATCTGGAAAGTGAGAATATTCAATGAATGGATTGGCCAGCCAAATCCCCTGACCTGAATCCTATTGAACATGCTTGGGATGCTCTTGGGAGAACTATTGCGATGCGCCAACCTCCCCCCAGAGCCATTCTGGAGTTAAAAAATTGCTCTGGTGGAAGAATGGGAGGATCTTCCACAAGTCCTCCTTAACTCCCTTATTAACAGCATGCATACTCGTTGTGCATGCTGTCTGTCTGTCAGGAGTGACCATACACCATACTAGAGGCAACACACACTCTACAAGCCTCACTTTTATTGTCATCTTTTATCCTTCAGTTCAGACTACATTGGCAATAGGTCTTGCCAGTGAATGGCACTTTCATTTTTGTTTTGCACACTTTATTATCAAGGAATAAGCTATATCCATACCAAATTTCATTTATTTATATTCAGTATTTTTTGAGATATTTGGGAAAATGTCTTCCATCTCTTAATTTTGCCTACCAGTGCATTAAGGTGAACGTTTCCGGAACTATATTATAATAACTATGTTATACTTAAAAAAATGTAAGAATAATTTAATCAGTATATCTATCGCAAAAATTAAAAAGCCGAAAGTAGCACAAATTACATATTTCATTTTTTGAAATAAAATAGGAACGCTTATTTTTAGTTATTTTTGTTGTTGTTGAGGACTTTTAGTGGTTTTTGAGTGAGTCTTCGATAAAATATGAACTCTGTAAATTGCATAAGTAAAGTATTGGTGAAATATGCAGAAAAATTTCAACTTGATTTACTTCATTAATGTATTATTTAACACTATTAAAGAGAATTAAAAATAGTGTGTCTTACAAAGAATCTGACCATATAAAGTGTCAGACATAATATTAATCTGTTTGAGATACAAAAATAAGTGCTAAATTACTTTGACATATTTTAAATGGGACGTAACACTTATTTAAATGCTTTAAAGGAGACTTAAGCTTTATTAGATAAATTCAGAATAGGCGGTGTAGATGAGGAATCATAGACTAATTAGTGTTAAGTCTATGAGGGAACATTGATTTATTAGTGCCAAATCTATGAGGGAACATAGATTCAACAGCTCCCATTTAACCATTATCCATCTCTGAAATTTGTGAATTAATGTATAGACAATATTTTGCAGCCAACAGAGAAAAATAAATCTTGAAATGTGTAATTCTTATTTAAAAAAAAACATTTTTATTAATTTTAAAGCACTACAATTGCAGAATTTGTAAGCTTCTTGAATATTTTCGTTTCACTTACGATTTTATTTGACTGTGTGTTGAAGAGGACTTTAACTGTAATATTGATCGGCTCTTTGCAATTAAGTTTCTAGCAACTATATTTTCCTATAATTTTGCGACAGTTAAATTTTTCCGTTGCACTCAAATTTTATAATTTTTTTATCATTTATGTAAAAGTACACACAACATGTGTAACACACATTATGTAAAAGTACACAAATATATTAAGTCATCAAGGATAAAATTAAAAAGACAACGTTACTCAACAGCTTGGAATTATAAGGAACAATTTCTGCAATTAAAGTCCAATTAAATTGTTCAGTTTTCTCAACACTTTTGCCATTGAAAGTCACAGGTTGTTCTAACAAGTGAGATAAAACTCTGGCACACAAGATTCAGTAAATTTATGCATGGCCAGTGTTGCAGCACTTTCGAAATATATTTTTGCTCACATTCAAAGGTTGTCCGAATATAGAAATAAGTGGTAGTCAGTGGGGATAGGTCTAGTGAGTGTGGAGGATGATAAAGTCATCAGTCAGTTTCATCATAACCATTTGTGCAGTGTGTGCTGTTTGGCTATGCCATGGAATAAGACAAGAGACGAACTGTTGACTAATCTAGGTAATTTTTCATTAAGTTTTGGCATCCTTTCGACTGTTTCCAAAATTCTTGATGGTCCCATCAAAACATTTCGATGGTTTATGTTGGTTTCAGTGTGATGGTCCAACATCATTTGATGGTCCCCATCATCCAAAATTTTCCCTTATACATTCATGGTCTTTGATATGCCAACAAACTTCCATGATTCCATGATGTTACTTTACCATGATACCATAATACCATAATGTTCATCATTCCGTGATGTTACTTCAATACTACATGGTTAACCGTCAAGAGAAGTTTGATTGTCATGTACCAACAATCCATGATGGTTCAAACTACACATTTTCATGAGGGTTTAATGAGAATTCTTGTTGTTTTTCAGGAATATACCATTAAAACAATTTGTTTTTTTTTAATGTTGTGCCATCATAAAGCAGTCCGAATTCCTACATTGCGGCGATGGTTGCTTATGTTGATCTCCATCAAAAATATAATGATTTATGATGGAATTATTGACGGTTACCACCAAGATTATGTTGGTCCATCAATGGAAGACCATCAAAAAGTTTGACTTCGGTTTAGTTGTAGTAGATTTCCATTAAAACGGTTAAGTCTTGTTTTATAAAACCATAATGGATTATATATATTTTCGAAAACCATCAGCTGCTTTCTGGTGGAATTGGAGTGTTCTTGGTGTTTCATCCTTGGTCAACCGAACTGAAGGCAGATATGCAATTAATGTTTCGCGTAGTTAGTGATGCCGCAGTTTCAAGTCAAAACTCAAACTTCATATTAGAGTAAATATAATTAATTATATATTAATATAATTAATTATATTTACCCTATTATGATAATTTCCTTAAGCGGGTGATACATGCATTTCACACCTGGGCTAGAGCCCCAATCAGATTTCATTGTTGAATATTATTCTATAGAGTCTGTCTTTAGAACGAAAAAAAACATAAAACTTGTCTCTTGATAAAACTATTATTTTGTTTAAAAATAATGGTTTTAATATTTTTCGAACATTCAGAAGGTTTGCAACTTTTCCACACAAGAAAAAAATAAAGCGCAAAATAATAATCCAATATTAAATGATAAGCTTTTTAACTTGACATTCCTAAACTATACATTTCATTTGTAACGACCTAATAAAAATATTTTCTCAATTTCTATTGTATACAATTATTCATCTTATACAGAATTCATTTTGAAACTTTAATCTGCTACTCCCTGAAGCTGATAACTTATTCATTCATTTTTTCTAAGATTCAAATCGATGTTGCCAATTTTTGAATACTTTATACTACTAAATAAATATCTTTACAACCGAAATATTTAGGTAAAGTTATTTTAAATAGTATTTACTATTTAAAATATTTTTGGCAATTTAATCCCAATACTGAGATTTTATAAAACTTAATATTTGCTTATACATAATATTCATAATATTTAAAATAAGAATTCAATTCATAGTACTCAGTTAGGAGTAAATATTTAGTGAAATTAAATTCAAAACTACAATTTATAAATGTAAATCAATGAGTAAAAATTGTTGTGGATTTGGGTGGCTGAAAGTGTCAAATAATATTTTAATAAATTTTGGAAAGTTATCTTTAATGCTTCAAAGTTATCTTTATTACATTAGTTATCCTTGAAAAGTTATCGTTAATACTTTACTATCTTTAATACTTTATTTCTTATCAGCCAGCTTTAAATCGGTTAAACATATATACATATTGAAACTGCTAGAGTTTGTAGAAACACTGTTTGAATTTTTATTCAAAAATTATAGCGAAATAACCGGCAGTAGTCTGTTAATCCAATTAACTGGAAAGTTTACTGACAATTTTTTACCATTATTGTTTGAAAACCGTTTTCAACTAATAAGGTTAGAAAATCGTGGATACAAAACTATACGGTTCTGTAACCTTTCATAACTAGCATGGTTTTTAAACCGTAAAATGAAATTTAATTGGACATTGAGGGACATCGTCAGGTTTTTCCCTAGGTAATGTAGATTGGAGTTAGGTTCTTCTTGAGTATGTGTTACGCCAAATGAACCTTGGAACGTTGCTTAATTATTTAATTTGGTGATGCCATCTATCGTGAGAAATGGGAAAGTTTTTGTGTTAAGCAGCTCTCTGGTGTTACTTTCTTTGCGTGAGTTACAGTTTCATATTCTTGTAGTTCAGGGTTACCGTTTGGGGAGAGCAGGGCAAGGGAAAATCGGCATGACTGGAAGGAATGTCAGAAATATTGTGGTATCAACGCTGGGATTCGAACCTCTGTTCTGCAGGCTCTGGAACGAGCCTCTGTTTTACACATGGATGACAGATTAGCCTTCTCGTCTATAGTATGTATCCAGCTGTACTCATAAGTTTCATTCATGAGCCTAGTTGTCAAGGGTGAAATTGTTGTTTAACTCTAGATGAAAATAGTCTATAAACGATATTTCTGATGGTAAATTGAGTAAATGGATTTTTTTAAATGAATATTTGACTGTTTTGGTTGAACATGGAAACATGTAACTTAGCTGTGAATAAACTAAAATTATAAATTGTCAGAATTTCTTTAATTTTTTGTAATGCCCTATTTAAAAAAAAATTCTTATCAAATTTAGGAAGAAAAAAAAAACACTGATCAAATGACAACTGTTATACAGGGTGTTAATTAGATTAAATTAAAATAAATAAAAAACTAGTTATGCTTAAATAAATAAAAAAAAGTTATGTTAAAATAGGTATACATATTAAGGGACAAAAATTAGGTATTTAAGCCACCTATAAACAAAAAAGTTAACGAGTCACTATTGAGGATAACGATATTGAAAAGATAAAAATCCGTTTGAATGCTGAAGATAAAGGAGAAGAGTAAAAAAGTGATTATCAAAAACACACTCAATATTTATCACTAGTTATTTAATACTTCTGATACTCATAGCGTTATTTATTTCTCTATCTCTAAAACATTTATTTCCTAACCTTAATTGTAAACTTTCATTATTGACAAGGATTCTAAAAATATATTCTAACGGCGGTGATTTCAAAATATGTGTTTTGTACAGAATAGTTTTGCTTTATTTTGAAAGTTAAACTCAGTATTGTTTTTTTGTTGCTGAATTATTTGAATATTATTAACTATACTAGTATCTGCAAATCTTTGTACGACCTAATATAAAAATTGAAACAATTTCTTATGAACTTAAAAAAAAGACTAAAACACTTTATTCCATTGATGCTGTTATATTTTTTAAATATGAAGTAGTTTTCCAAACCTTTAATTTATACACACAAGAATTTTTTTTAAAAAAAGTATTTAACAATATTTTTTTTAATTTCCAGTATTACTAAGTTAAGCGATTTGTAACACGTTGCGAGCCTCATACTATTATGAAAAATGTATTCATTTAAATAATTTATTGCCCATATTTATAAATTAATATTCATAAATTAATGGATTGTGAATATTTTTCAAAAGTAATTTAATGCAAGCTTTAAGAGCATAATAACTCAAATATTGAAAATAAATCAACTGGAATAAAGCACAAATAGAAATACAGAAATGGACATACAGTTCAGAAGAAAAAACTTTTCTCAGTGTCTAAACTCCAAATGACGAGACAAACACTTACTGTGTGGTTTAAACAGTAATGGGCGAGATCAATGTAAATATACCTATAATTTTTTATTTATATAGGCGAATGCATTTTTATGGTAAAGTAACAAGACTTGTTCCCCTGTTTTTACATGTTTGCCTCGTACTTCTTTTCTACTGTTAGTTGGTTGTTGTTTAGAAACTGAGAAAGATAGTTTGTTTACATTGTGTTTACATTCCACACTGTTAAAATTTCCAAGACAAGTTGCACCAAAAATTGGTATTCATTTGCTGGCTACATGAAATGGAGCTCAATTTTACCATATTTTGGCGTTTTCATTAACTCCAAATATCAATAGAAGGTTGCACCAAAAGTAGGTGTTTTCAAGAAACAAAACACCGATTTCCATTCCCTCACCACCATTATTCGGTATGCACCAATATCAGGTTGCACCATTATTAGGTATTTTTAAAACCCCCACATTCCAGGCAAAGTTTGTCATTTACCGGAAGTAAGCTATTTTATGACATACTTCTAACCATTTTATATCGCCAACCAAATAAAAAGGCACATAAAAGAGATAAATTTTACTTAAATGCAAATTAAAAAAAATTACCAACCTAAATAAGTTTGTACTTGAAACAACATACATGACTCGTCCCGATACACCAAGACCATGTTGTGAAGAAAACATGGCGTCGTAAACAAATATCGTTGAATTTACTGTCACCGTCAAAGTTTTGCGTCTTTTACCAGATTTTGGTGCAGTCAGTTGCACCATGGAAGTATTTTTCGATCATAACTTCACAATTTATAGTGTAACTGAAATAAGAAGTTGGTTTAAGGCGACCCAGGCAAATGTGCCAATACGCCGATATTTTGATGTCTCACCATGTTCCAGCAATCCGCGCAGTACGAACAGCAAAGGACTCGATTGGCACAAGGCCCCGAGTCATGCAAGAGTAAAAGCACCACAAGTCTTAGTCGAAGAGCAAAGGAGGAGGAAAGAGGGTGGTCCGAACCCACAGGGCGGCGTCGTCAAACCATCTGTAGTCAGGCAAGGTCAACAGCAGTGGGCGACCACCACCCACCATCCACCGAGGCGTCCTGTGACTGAAGGGCAACAACCAATGCTTTATTAAAAAACTGAAATAAACTGTAATAAAATAATCTTTCGTTTAACTACACTTTGGGAAAACGAGAAACATTGCACTAAATACTGGTTAAAGATTTGAAATTTTTTTTACAGTGTACGTAAAATAAAATACATCTCATCCTCTTTCAAAATATTGAGTTTAAATTATATCATATCAATGCTCTTTTCGTTATGGAATAACTCTGTTTAAATATATATCTATTTTGGTTTGATACTTTAGTTGCCATATATGTCAAAGAAAACTCCTGAGAATTAAAGTAATCTATTGGAAAAACATATAACAGTCTGAAGGGGCAAGAATAAAAGTGTCTGCACACCATAAGTCATGGTAACTTTTTATAAGTCACGTACATATGTCATTCCCTCCTCCCCCCATAGATTCAAAAAAAGGATGCCATTTATAACGACTACTACTGAAAAGTTTATGAAAGAGCAGAAGATCCGATTTATTGTCTCTTTATTTTTCTGAAAGAAATATTTTAAGCTCTCCTATTAGAATGTTCGCCATTCACTCTTAAATAGCTTGGCTGGAATTCTTGTTGAATTTGCATTTTTATGAGATATTATCCTGCCTGGCAAAACAAACCTGACCGTGAAGTCTCAGAAAATCTGATAAAAAGACATTGAGATATTCATATTCAGCTGTATCTTTATATAACAGTCTAATATACGGGGTAATAAATTGTGTTTTATGAAGAAGCTATCTCTGCATTAAAAATTGCTCCAATTTCGTTTCTAGTATATATTATCTTTAATGCATTGAACAAGTATATACCAATTCTATGTTGGGATTGTTTGTGAGAGGGACACTATTTCAGCCATTTTTACTCTTTAGGAGCCTAGTACATTGAATATATTCAAGTACATTAAAATGCGCTTATGTTTCAACGATATTTCATGAACAGTATTTACAGAATTGTTTTATCTTATGTTAGTAGTACTTTAAAACAAATATGAATATTTTTAATGCATATTGTTATTGTTCGAAATAGGCTTTTAAACTTATTATAACAGGTTGCGATCTTAAATCATTTTCCTAATACTAAGAATATACGAATTTTAGCCATCAATTATTTGACTAATTATTTAGAAAATTATAAAAATATAGAAATATTTTTAATGTATATTTTTATTGTTTGAAATAGGTTGTTAAACTTATTATAACAGTTTGAAATCTTAATTGATCTTCCTAATACTAAAAGTATACTAATGTTAATAAAATTAAACAATAAATGAGATTTATTCATTGCGAGCATATTTAATGTGTATAATTTGAAAGAAGAGTGTTTTGTTGAACATTTGACGTTCATAAAAGCGCTTAATGGTATTTTATTATTGTATCGCTTAATGGTATTTTATTATTATTTTATTATTGTTTGAAATAGATTGTTATTAATAAGCATGTCTCAGATGCATAAAGTTATCTCTCTCAGAATTATAGATATTAAAGATAACTATAGATCTCAGATTGATTAGTCTTCAAATAATTTGCGTTTATAACACGGGTGTGATTAAATGGATAAGATAAGATGATTAGTGATTAAATGGAGAAAATAATATAAGAAAAGGTGTTGAAACTTATAATTAATAAAAGAAAGCATCATTATAATTCCGCGATTTTTACAGAAATTATTGTAATATTCATTTAATAATACTTATTATTTAATTGAATGTTGGATTTGGTTGTTAGTTAGAATAAAAATTTCAATACACAACGGATCCTTTAATGTTTGATTTTGGTTTGATTTGAATTCTTCATTCTTATACCAGATAAGGCCAGATGAAGGATTATTTTCTCAAGTTAATGGACAATAATTCGTAGATGAAGTACGCATTAAGATAGTCCCAAAGCCCTCCCAGGTCCAGAGTGGCGCCATCCTTTTAGCGAATCAAAAGCTCTAAACTTCATCATTTGAATGACGTTTCATTAAGATAAGAATATCCTTGCAACCTCCTCCCTTTCAGAACCCCCCTTTAAATATCAAGAGCGGTCAAAATTCGTGACTTTTTCATATTTTCATAGCTGGATAAATCTGGGCCAAATCCCAACATCCCTGCTAGGGAAACCTATCAATGTAAGCGATGCAAAATTCTAGCGAACAATGTTTTCAATACTTAATATAATTTAATAAAATGCTCTTTCGAAGTGAATAAGCCTAAGTGTCTTCAAATATATATATATATATATATACATATATATACAATATATATATATATATATATATATATATATATATATATATATATATATATATATATATATATATATATATATATATATATATATATATATATATATATATATATATATATATATATATATATATATATATATATATATATATATATATATATATATATATATATATATATATATATATATATATATATATATATATATATATATATATATATATATATATATATATAAAGGAGTGCAAAAGGAGGCAAAAAGGAGTGCTTTCTAATACTGTATCAGTATAGTCAAAGAGAAATATATCAATAGTGTGAGGATCACTCAAAAAAATTGAAAAGAAAATAGAACTCATTAAGTAAAAAATATATAACATATCAAGAGAAATAAAACATACCAAGCAAAAAATAGAAAATAAAATGAAAAGAAAATACAAAAAAAAAAGGAACACGAAATTAAATCAATAAAGTTAAGTGCAAATTAAATGAACTTACGTGTACCGGAATCTTTCAAGAATGATTTAAAATATTTTTCTAATAAGATTGCCAGATTACAAAATATGAAAACAGAAGCTTAAATCAAATGATAGCTTATGACTCGTTCTTACTGCAATACTGAACCGTTAATTTGTTAGTTACCTTGGATTGGCCCGAAAATGGATGTGCGCAATACTGGATATTTTAAAGTTTATAATTAATAAGGTTGATATTTAATTATACAATTTTAATGATTTTAGAAAATAAAGAATTATTTAAATAAAGAAACATAATTTGCTCGTTTTGCATTGATTTTTAACAGGTGCTAAATTTTTACTGTTGAAATCCATAAAAATGGGCTCAAAGAGCAACACCCCAAACTCGTGAAATTAGAAAACCGAATTAAAACCGGAAACAAAATGAAAAACGAAAGTAAGTTAATGGTAAATAATATTAAACGCTAAAGCTGCATTAAATATGATTTCATAGCACAACAAAGACAAAAAGGATAAAAAGAAAAAAGAGGAAAACAGAAATTTATTTATTAATAGTTTTAGATTAAAATAAATTTATAACATTGTAATAAATTTATTCATCATTTTTACATACAATTAAGTTTGGTGTGGAAGAGTTCGTATAGATATAGATATACGAAACCATCCACACCGAACCTAATTGTGTGTTAAAATTATTAATAAATTTATTAAAAGTCTTTTTGTTAACTAAATTTATACTTTTACCGTGGACAAATCCAATTCGGGCAAATCCATGGTTAGAAAGAATAATATGTAAGGAAGAAATTAAATTTTTTTTTTCATTAAATGTTAATAGTTCCTCTAAAATCATCAATATTATAATTTAAATTCAACCTTATTAATTACAAACTTTAAATTATCTAATATTACCAAGTTATTACCCTGCACACATCCAGTTTCGGGTAAATCCAAGATAAGTAACAAATCAAACGTGACTCTGTACTTCAGTAAGAACGCGCCACAGAAGATCCCACCATCGCTTCTATTTTAATTTACGCTTCTATTTCCATATTCTGTAATCAGGCAAACTTTTTGCGAAAATATTTTAAATCATTTTTGAGAGATACCGGTAAGTGGAAGTACATATGATATTGCTACTCGCTTTGTACATTACTTTTTGTGTTTTATTCTGTATTTTCATAAATTTTTATCATCTCATTTTGGCTGGATGTTTTATTTTGTATTTTTTGTTTATTTTCTCTCTCTTTTCAATACAAGTTTTGGTGCTCCTCACACTATTGTATTTGATGTGTTTTCTTTCAGCTATATTAATACGATATTAGAAAGTACACTTTTGCGGATATAGCCGTGTGAGCTAATGACAAGATTTTATCTTTTCCTTATTTTGTTTTCGGGTTTTTTAATTTTTTTGAAAGTGTTTTTAAATATTCTTTCAGAAATATTTTATTTTACTAATTTTTCTCTTTTTCGCCATAGATTTTTTTAGATGTTTTGCTATATTTTTAACTTATTTTATGAGTTCTATGTAATTCCCGCCTTTTGCGTAGTAAATAAAATTTATTTTTCCCAATTTTCTTCTTTAATTTCTCTTTTCTTTTCTTTATTGCGTTATATATATATATATATATATATATATATATATATATATATATAACAAAATAAATAAATACAAAAAAACACGAAGAAAACAAAGAAAAACAATAAGTTTCAACACTCACTACAGTATCACTAAATTCTCACACTATTGTATTAATATATTTTGCTTTGGCTATATTGATACAATATTAGAAAGCACTCTTTTTTGCGGATATAATCGTGTGGGCTGATGAAAAGATTATAGTTTTTATTTTCCGGATTTTTTTAAAAAAAAATCTATCCTCCCCCCCAGTTGTTTGCTATTTTTTATTATTATTTTCCTCCCCCCTTTTTTCCATATGTCTGTAATTTTCCTTTGTTTTATCTTCATTTTGATCTTTTGATCATTTGATATATAAATATATATAGATAGATAGATAATGGATAGAAGATATTTTGTAACAGGCCATTCCCCGATATTCCTTGCACTCACATTTTCTGAGGTTAAGAACTATTACATGGTATTTCCTGCACTGATATTTTTGTTAGTTTTATATTGTTGAGCATTTGTTGTATGAAGTTGTCGGATGATTAAGCTGATTTCGTCAATCTTTTGAGATGTAACTATTCTCTGAAATGCTCTTACGGGTTAATGTTACCAAAATGCTCAAAATTATTTAACAAACTGAACTTAAATTAGTTTTGGTTCAAACAGAAATTACTTACGAGTAAAAAATGTATTAGAAAATTCTGAACAAACAGTAACAAAACTTGCATCAGAAACGTGCATTTTCAATAATCTTGTCAATATATAATTTAAGGCATTGCATTCATATTTTATTCAGTTAAAGGTTCCCGCTTAAAAGCTATAAAACATCAATTTAACTTCATAAGACAACCATAATACATTAATTTGAATATGTGAACGGTTTTCAGATTTCTTCATAGTACGAAAGATTTAAGGGAATTAATTCTGTTGCTGTAAAATCTCTGACAAATGAGTTTTTAATGGGTCGTGCCTTCTTTTCTTTCGTGTATTCTAATACGTGATTAGTAAACAAGAATATACGTTCTTAAAGTCATAAATATTTAAAAGGTTTTAACATACATCTAAGATGTAATTGGATGTCTAGTCAAAAATTTTAGGAATATTTAAAGACAAAAGTTTTACTACAGCGTGACTTTCGAAGCTGAAATATTTTAAAATTTATCTTATATGGTTTTCTTACAATATTGTGGTTAATGTGGTTTCCTTAAAGTATAATAAAGAATTTTTTTTATTGAAATATTTTTTCCTTGATGGATATCTTTTATTCATACTTTTTTTCATAAAGATATATTTACGCTTTTATTCACATTATTATTCGAAGGATATCTATTATTTCCTCACATATTAATGTGATATCCTAATGGATATCTTTTATTCGTACTATTTTTCTATAGAGACTTATTTAAATTTTTATTCACATTAATATGTGAAGGATATATTATATTCCTTCGTGTATTAATATGATATCCTGATGGATAACTTTTATTCTTACTATTTTTCCGTAGAAACTTATTTACATTTTTATTCATATTAATATGTGAAGGATATCTTTTATTCCTTCATATATTAATGTGATATCCTGATGGATATCTTTTATTCGTGCTATTTTTCCATAGAGACTTATTTACATTTCCTATTTTATTCACATTAATATGTGAAGGATATCGTTTATTCCTCCACAAACTAATGTGATATCATCTTTTATTCATGCTATTTTTTCTAAGCTATACATTTACATTTTTATTCACATTAGTATAGGAAGAATATCTGTTCCTTCATAAATTAATAGTATATCCTGATGGATATTTTTTATTCTTACTATTTTTCAATAGAAACTTATTTACATTTTTATTCATATTAATATGTGAAGGATAACTTTTATTCCTTCGTATATTAATGTGATATCCTGATGGATATCTTTTATTCGTGCTATTTTTTCCATAGAGACTTATTGACATTTCCTATTTTATTCACATTAATATGTGAAGGATATCGTTTATTCCTTCACATATTAATGTGATATCAAAATGGATATCTTTCATTCATGCTATTTTTTCATAGCTATATATTTACATTTTTATTCACATTAATATAGGAAGAATATCTGTTCCTTCATAAATTAATGGGATATCCTGAAGAATATCTTTAATTCTTACTATTTTTCCATAGAAACTTATTTACATTTTTATTCATATCAATAGGTGAAGGATATCTTTTATTCCATCATATATTAATGTGACATCCTGATGGATATCTTTTATTCGTGCTATTTTTCCATCGAGACTTAGTTAGATTTCCTATTTTATTCACATTAATATGTGAAGGATATCTTTTATTTCTTCACATATTAGTGTGATATCATCTTTTATTCATGCTATTTTTTCATAACTATATATTTACGTTTATAATCACATTAATGTATGAAGATTATCTTTTCCTTCATAAATAAATGTGATATCCTGATGGATATCTTTTATTCGTAATATTTTTCCATGGAGCTATATTCAAGTTTTTATTAACATTTATATATGAAGGAAATGATTCGAGATTTAATAAAAGCAGCATGGAAATTTTTCTTTACTTTAAAGTAATTATTTATAACCATTATGAAAAAATATTTAATTTTTTTAATTTTATTTAAGGTGCTATTTAAAACGTATCGTTTCTTTCTTGTAATGCAAATACTTCTGTTAATACTAAATTATCTTTTTTTTGAAATTTGAATTCTTTCCCTAAGCTATTAGCCAAAAAAAAAATTTTTTTTTTGCTGAAATAATTATCATTATTACCTCGTTACGACCGAAATTAGAAACATAAATACTTTAACTTTTTAAAGTCTGAATGTAAAAATGATATTCGTTTATAAACTTATTAAATACTTTTACTAAATGTTAAAAAATACTTTAAAGTTAAAAAAGGCATGCTCTTAGGTAGAAAATGTATGACAAAATTAGTTTCACATTTAACAAGTCAAACTTTGTCTGAAAAGTATTTTTCGTACATAAATTGAAAAAACTTTTCAAAGTTAGTTTATTTAAATAAACAAAAAAAAAATTTAAAAAATATATGAATATCTAATAATTTTATGACGACATTTCATTCTATCTGCATTGCTATGAATTCTCTAACTACACTGGTTTAAGAAATTAAGAGAATTTGCGGATTTGGTCGATAATCTCTTGAACTAATGGACCGATTTTGATGAAAACTGATATGTACATACATTGATACAATACAAAACAAATAACCATTCAACAATTATAATACACACGCATGATCGTGTGTAACACTCGTTGGAGTTGGAGGGTATGATACATCGGTTTCAGAATTTAAAAAAAGGGTTAATATGGGGTATTGTCTCCTTTTACAGATATACAAGCCCTGCTGCGTAATTTCATATTTGAAATAAGGTAGTTTATCTTTTCTCATTTCAATTGTTCTGAATTGTCCTGTGGCAATTTCATACCTTCCGACTCCAACAAATGTTGCACACGATCATGCTTGTGTATTACAATTGCTGAATGGTTATTTGTTTTGTATTGTATCAATGTATGTACAAATCAAATTTCATTAAAATCGGTCCAGTAGTTCTAGAGATAATCGACCAAGTCTGCCAACTCTCTTAATTTCTTACACCGGTGTACATTTTTATAAAAATCATATTTATTGAAAATAGTTTAAAAAATTGTTAATTAAGTCAGAACAAATAATTTTTTTTTAATGAAGGCGAAACTAAATATTAAATGAAATAATCGAAAACTTCTCGTAATCGAAATGTAGACTTTTGTTCTTTTGAAGAGAAACAAAAAGAGATATCTGTTCAACTAATATGCTCTTTTATAAAACGTGTTTGATTCATTTTTATTCAAAGCATTTTGTGGTAAGTATCAAGAAAAATCCTGCCTTTTAATTGAAAAAGAAAAAAAATACTGCAAAAAACACAAAATATTTTTTCTAAAAGATTAAGCACAAAATATTTTCCATCCATACATGAAAAGGAACTTGCGAAATTTTCTCTCTTAGAAATTTTCTCCATTAGAATAAAAAGCAGCACTTTTAAATATTTAAATCATATTAAATTACATAAAATGTTAAACTCATATCTGTTTTTATACAATCCCAGCTTAAAAAATATGATTTTTATAACTTTCTTCCGAATGTAATAAATACTTATAAGCTTAAATTGAAATATAAATTTAAAAAAAAAATTTTTTTTTATAAATGTAAAGTAGCAGATATATTTTAAGATAAAAATATTTAAAATATCTTTGATTGCTAAGGAAAAAAAGTAGAAGTACTTTTTTTAAAGTTCGAAGTATATCATAAATACTATTTGCAAATCGAAATAATAATGTGAAACTCGCATTTAAATAATTTTAAACATATAAAAATACGAAATGAATTAATAATGTTTCATATTAAATCACTATTAAAATATAATTACTAATATTTAATGAATCTGTGCTGTTTGAAAGCTAAAAAAAGTTAAGTACTATTAATACTAATTTTATAAGTTTTAACCATTTTCCTAAAAGCTCTTTTTTATTTTTTAAGCAAAATTTAAACATGGAGATAAAAAATTTGAAATATATTAACACAATAATAATTTTTGAATTTCAATATCAAGTGAAATAAAGAAATATTTAATACTATTTCTATATCACATATATCTTGTCGTAATTAAAATTTGAAAGCGAAAATTGCTATGCAAACTCTTTTTTAAATAAATGTAAACATCGATATAAGAAATAGAAATACATGATTATTCAAAATGTTTCTAATTATATTACTTTCAATGTAACATTATAAATTTTTTTTTTCTTCTGTACTATTTCTAAGAGAGAAGAAATGAAAATGAAACATTAATGCAACTTACATTAATTCTAATAATACTGAAATTGCTATTTGAAAACCGAAATAAGTATGAAAACTATTTTTAAATAAATTTAAACACAGAAATATGAAATTGAAATACGTTTCTATTTATAATGTTTTCAATCCCCTTTCAAGTAATATTGTACATAGTATTGTTCTTTTTTTTTTCTTTTAATTTTGTACGATTTATAAGCTAAAAAAAATGAAAAAGAAACATCGATACAGTTTGAATTAAATCTAATTATATAGCAATTATTAATGAATTATATTGCAATTAAAATGAGGATAGAAACTCCTTTTAAATAAATTTAAACATGGATCTAGGAACACGTTTCTATTCATAAGATTTTTAATTAATTCTATTTCAAATAATAATGTAAAAATTATTATTGTTACTCTTTTCCTCTTAGTAGGATTTCTAAGTTAAGAGAAATTAAAAAAAAATATTAATACAATGTTTATTATTTCTAATCATGTCATAATTATTATTTAAAAGCAAAAATAGTTGCATAATTCTATTTTAATATACACTTGAATAAAAATATATATTATAGAACACATTTATAATGTATAAATGTGCTTCAGAAAACTATGTATGTGTTTTTTTTATTTTCCAAATAGTTTTTTTTTTCAAATTTGTGCGCCAAGAGAAATGAAAAAAATTATTGACACTATTTTTAAACGCCTCAGTCGTGACGTAATCCATGTTTACGAGCTTAAATTGTTGTGTAAATATATTATGATGTTGATGGGATGTTTTTAATTTATTGATGTCAATATTGTACGTCCAAGTGAAAAATAAGTCTGGGGGAGATGAGGAATGTGAGGTGATGAAAAGGGTACAAATCGGGGTGGGAAGCTCGTATCAGAGAAATCGATTAATCGATACTCGGTCAAAATTCTTGAGATATTGCTCGATTGGGTGATATTTCTTTAACACTCTGAGGTTTCATAAAAAAATAAAAAAATAATTTTCCGACTGATATTAGTTCAAGATTAATTTGAGAAATATTTATAGAATTTTGTTGGAAAATAGTAGTTGGATACATCTCAATAGTAGCTAGATCTAATTAAAAAATATGTTGATTTTCGATAAAATTCAATTAAATAAAAATGTTCAAAAAAAGCAAATAAAAATTAATAGAAAATAAAGACGTGAATAATTATATGTAATGAAACAGATGGATTTAAATAAATGATAAAATTTTTTTTAAAAAACTCACCCTCTTCATTTCTATTTTTATGTATGTTTATTTAATGTTTCCTTCATTATAATAAATAAAATTAAATAAAAATCATAGTTATACTATAACATATAAAAACAATATATATATATATATATATATATATATATATATATATATATATATATATATATATATATATATATATATATATATATATATATATATATATATATATATATATATATATATATATATATATATATATATATATGTATATATATATATATATATATATATATATATATATATATATATATATATATATATATATATATATATTATATCTATCATAACATAAGTAGAAGTATATATTAGAAAAACACCGATAAAAATGGATCAAAAATATTCATTTTTCTTTAAGAGATATCTAAATAAATTTTTTTTATAAGACTACTGTGCATTATTTTACTTTACGTCTATATTTTCCACACATATATTTTTATAATTCTATTGTATTCGAAGTAAATTTGCATTTATAATAATAAATAAATGAATAATTCAGCAATTCATGACTAAATAAAAGTAATATTTCTAGTTGAATTACTATTATCATTTCTTCCTATATATATACAGGGTGTTCCAAAATTCTCTTTACAACTTCAAAAATTCGTAACTTCGAAAATAAACAAGACATTTATATTCTGTCATTTGCATGTATTACTGCGACTAATAAAGTTTTGTTTAGTACACTTCACACATAAGAAAATGTATAAAACAGCAATGATGACTAAATCGTTTCTAGTTGATTATTTTTGAGTATTCATGCTGCGATAAAAGTTTCTCTTACACATCTTTTAATATTTACAATAAATAAATTAATATGCATTAATGATAATAATTAAATTAATAAAATTAATTATGGAATAAATAAAATTAATTTTGCTTTAGATTATTTTATGGTCGAAAATATTATGTAGAGTTATAAAAAATGAAATATTAAATCGAAGCCAATATTTAACAGTTTAGATTCATTAGAGTTGAGTTTTTAATGAATAAAATTCATTTTCATTCTTGAAGAAAATGTAAAAAACTGTTTAAAAAAATATTTAAAAAATCGGATAACGAAATAAGGAAACATATAATCTCTTCATTAGCTCACACGATTATATCCGCAAAAAAGATGCTTTCTAATATTGTATTAATATAGCTAAGGCAAAACATTTATATAATAGTGTGAGGAGCACCAAAAAGAAATTGAAACGAAAATAATAAAAAAATTAAGCAAAACATGTAACATTCATTTTATTAAAAAGTGTTAAAACATGAGAGGAATACTATGGGAATTTAATCACCTACACACGCTATTAGCATACGTTATCATTCAGAAACGAATAAATATTTTTTTCCATGATTAACTCTTTTTATTTATCTTAATGCTGTTCTTTTATTGTCTTTAAATGCTGCTTAACAAAGTCATGAAATGAAATAACGTGTTTTTGTGAATAATATGCTATTTTCTTAACTGTTGTGGTGAGTTTGCAACAGTTATTCATGACTGTTAGGTCAAGTTAAATCTATTTTTAGCCAGCATTATCTAGGCTAATACTAAAAATAGCCAAAAATGTCAATTTGAAGAAAAGCTACAATTGAAAACGTTAAAAAAGTTACTCCAACGCTACATTATTTGAGCTCATAAATGTTAACAGAAATTAAGAATTATTCATTGATTTTTAAAAGTTTCTATAGTTGAAAGAACCTAGCCAAAGTGACATTTAAAAAAAATAAAATCAAGTTTCAAAACTGTTTGCTATTTATCCGCTTTAAAGCCAGAGCCTTTCATTACGTCAATTTTGAAACTAAATTTTGTTGAAAACGGATGCAAAAATTTCTCAAAGCGTTCTTCGCCTTTGACGATACCGTTTCCTGGTACATACTCTGAGTAAAACTTTCGTCAAAGTGACGAAATAACTATCTTATAACCGTCGTAAAACAGCGGACCCAATTTTCTGGTTTATGACTACCAATGTTAAACTCTGTAGCCTTGAAATTTTGATCCCAATCCAGAAGACAAGGGAACTCTTTAAGTATTGGGTGAAATTTCCTATCATGGAGGATTTTTTGATGGAGCTAACCCGCGTTTGTGTTACATGAAGAGGAGAACCCAGGAAACATCTCAAGGTTAGCCTGACGGCAGGGAGACTCTAACCCATGATCCGTCTACCACTGAGGATATTTTACGTCAGCACTATGGTCGGTGTGAGCCAGGTGTGGAATTCGTATTGAGCAGTTATCACTGGAATTCGCACCCAGTTCACCTCATTGGAAGGCGAGCGCTTTATCGCCTGACCCACCCCGAAACACGAAATAACTATTGTCACTTCCTCGAGGAAACGATTTTCGTCAAAATTAAAGAAATATTTCGTCATTCTATTTTCTTCCGAAAATTCCAACCTCGTAGTGTCTAATTTATCCAACTTTTCTAATAATCACTTTATCATGGATACCACATCAGTGGATCAATGTAGTTCAAACAGCACAAGAAAGACAGATTACACACATGCCCAAAGCGTGATTCGAACCCGGGATTATCCCGATACGATGCTAATCTCCTTGCCTACCATACAGTCGGCGTTTCACTTCACTTTATTTTCGATTGTTTAGTCTTCATTCTAGTTTTAACAATTTTAACTATTAATCTAGTTTTAACTATTGTTTCGTCATTCTAGTTTTAAAACTCAAAACTAGAACCTTAGTTTTGTGTTTTATGACTAATTCGTTTCTGACAAACGAAATAAGTTTAGCAAGGAATATGCTTTTTGTGTTTGTTAAGTTTTCAAATCATAGTTTTAAACCACGCTTATAAACTCACAGTCTCTGAATAAGTAATAAAATCAGTATTCTGCTTCATAAACCTGTTTCCAAATTAGATGACTTAATCTAAGAAGTATATCAAATAAGAAATTAAGCAGAGCTTAACCCCGACCCGTCCCATAGAGGGACATCCGGGAAATACGTGAAGACTATCGTTGCTGCAAACCTCGAATCAGTCGGAGGACTCGGTGGTGCATGGACACATGGTTCCATGGCCCCGAGTCACGCCCGACATAAAGCAACACTAATTGTCGATGAGCAATGGAGAGTGGACGAGAGTCCGAACCCACAGGGGAGCGGCGTCAAACCGACTGCAGGCGAGCAGGGTCGACAGCAGCGGGCGACCGCCACACCGCGGTCCATCGAGATGTCCAATGACTGGAAGGCAACAAACCTATGTTTAATGCATACAAAAGTACAAAAACAATTGAAAACATCAATTGTGAAACAAAACAATATAATGAAGTTGCTATTTACAAAGATGGGGTTACAAAACACAGGCAGTGCCCGATGGGCTCACAATTCCGGAACCTTGGAGGTCAGTACTTGGTACTACGTTGGATCTTTACTTTGGCCCACTGCAGAGACGGGCATGATTGGCTCCAAGCATTATGGTTTGTGCGGGTGCTCTTATTAAATTTCTCGTTTGCCTCTTTACAATTGATGCAGCAACTCTTGTTACTGCAGGCGTCTTTCCTGTGCCCGTATTCTCCGCAGTTCATGCAAGTCTCATGGCGTTCACAAACTCTTGCGACGTGGCCGAGTCTATTGCATTTATAGCAGCGCAGTGGTCTGATGTACTCCTTAACTCTTACTGATGTCCAATTAAGACTCAGCCTTCCACGTCTCATGATTCTCTTAAAAGCACTTGGTTTCGTTTCAATTACCCAGTGCGTATTCAGTTTACCTTTAATTGGAAACAATACTTTGGGTGTAGTCTCGTTAAACTCTTTGTTTGACTCTTTCAAGATTTTTTGAAGGTCTTCTTTAGAGTCTGTCTCTTCGACGTCATATAATATCACTCTTGGATTTTTCTTTTTAATTTCCTCGCATTGAAATTCTTTAGTTAGGCCCTTTGCTTCTAGATCATCCATCAGTGTTTTTACGTCGTCTTTCTTTTCCAATTTGAGTAGTACTCCACCCTCTTTGATTTTTTTAATCTTTTTAAAGCCCAGTTTTAACTCGGCTGGATTTATCTTTTCTTTCACCACCTTCTCAATGTCGGTAGCCATGTTTCCGCCTTTGGGTTTTAAGGTAATGCAGTGTTAAATAAGAAATTAAGAGAATTGGTGGACTTGGTCGATTATCTCTAGAACTACTTTGCCGATTTTAATGACAGACACTGATACAATATACATTAATTATCGTAATACATACAATACACTATATAACATAAATATATAACACTTATATAACAATACATACATTGATACAATACAAAACAAATAACCATTCATCAAATGTAATACGCACACATGATCGTGCGTAACACTGGTTGGAGTCGGAAGGTATGAAACAGCGGTTGCAGAATAAAAAGAAAATGGGTTAATAGGGGGTATTGTCTCCTCTTACAGATATACAGGACTTGAAAGCGTGATTTCATATTTGAAATAAGGCAGTTTATCATTTCCTGTGGCAATTGGCCTGAATTGTCCTGTGGCAATTTCATACCTTACGACTCCAACAAGTGTTACGATCATGCGAGTGTATTACAACTGTTGAATGGTTATCTCTTTTGAATTGTATTAATGTATGTACTCGTCAAATTTTATTAAAATCGGTCCAGTAGTTCTAGAGATAATCGACCAAGTCTTTTATAATGTCTTACACCACTGTATTTCAAAAATATGCTACCTTGTTTCATTTACCCGTTCAAAAAGTTCAATTTGCGTAAGCATTATTTCTTTCAAATAAAAAAGAACATAATTAATTAAAGTAGAGAATAATTGAATGTTTGAATTAAAAAGGATTTCCCCGTTCCGTTTGTATTTTTTTCAATGAATAATTAATTAAATTTGATTCATTTTCTTAAACAGTTATTCTCCGGAACTTATTTTTATCAAGTTGAGACTTATCGAAACAGAAATTTTGTGTAAGTTTCTATAACTCTTTTATAGTAGAGTATTGTAAATATTTGTTAGAATACTAGTTTCCAATATGTCATTTCTCTGTATTTTGTTGTATTGAAGTTTATTTTACAAAACAACTTATGAGTTTACTGACAACATAGATATAGCTTATGGCTATAATATACTGTTTCGCAAAAGTTATTGTTATATTTGAAGTTATTTCTCTTTTTTGGAAAATGGTGTATACTGTCAACAAAAGCCCTTTTGAAATCGAACAAAGAACTTTCCTTTAGTTACTAGATAGTTTTAAAAGGGAAAATATATGAATTTACGAGCAAGTTGTTCTCAAATCGACTTATTATAGCTATTTTTAAATTATTTTCAAAAATGAATAGTTCGTATTTATGTTAATGTCAATATGACTTACATTAAAAAAATTCGAAAACATTCATACTTGTTTAACCACGAATTATAAGATTTCTAAAAACAACACGAATATTTTCATTATTTATTTATTAGTGTTTCGTTGAGGCCTCAAATTTGTGAACTAACTTTAACTTCTTTTTACTACAATAAGAGATTCTGATAAAAAAAAAATAGTACCTATCTAGCATTTTTCAGTTTATAAAAAAAGTTTTAGTATTTTTAAAATTTTTAAACAAAAACGAAATGCAAGGTTTAAAGTAAAAATAAATTTAAGTAAAATTATATTTTATTATATTCTATTATTATAATTTTTCTTCTAAATCCGTTTATATTTTCTTATTTTTCGAATGACTATCACTAGAGTTTTAAACGTGGTAGTGTTTTGGTGTTTAGGTTCAGTAAAGTAGCTATGATCACAAAGATTGGACTGTTTGCAGAGGCACTTAGTTAAAAACTCCAACGTTAGTGTACACAACTCAAAAATAGTATGAGGTACAGCCAAACTAAAATTGAAAAGACCTGGAGCGTTATTGATTGAATTAAAACAGATACATCGTATATATAAATGCTAAGAAAATAAAACCGTATGTTTATCTTGATTTACTCCACAGATGGTGCTTAGGTTCAGTAAAGTGGCTATGATCACAAAGATTGGACTGTTTACAGAGGCACTGAGTTAAAAACTCCAACGTTAGTGTACACAACTCGAAAATAGTATAAGGTACAGCCAAACTAAAATTGAAAAGACCTGGAGTGTTATTGATTGAATTAAATCAGACACATCGTATATATAAATGCTAAGAAAATAAAACCGTATGTTTATCTTGATTTACTCCACAGATGGTGTTTAGGTTCAGTAAAGTGGCTATGATCACAAAGATTGGACTGTTTACAGAGGCACTTAGTTAAAAACTCCAACGTTAGTGTACACAACTCGAAAATAGTATAAGGTACAGCCAAACTAAAATTGAAAAGACCTGGAGCGTTATTGATTGAATTAAAACAGACACATCGTATATATAAATGCTAAGAAAATAATACCGTATGTTTATCTTGATTTACTCCACAGATGGTGTTTAGGTTCAGTAAAGTGGCTATGATCACAAAGATTGGACTGTTTACAGAGGCACTTAGTTAAAAACTCCAACGTTAGTGTACACAACTCGAAAATAGTATAAGGTACAGCCAAACTAAAATTGAAAAGACCTGGAGTGTTATTGATTGAATTAAAACAGACACATCGTGGGCATAAATTCTAAGAAATTAAATCTATATGTTTATCAAGATTTACTTCGCAGACTAAAACTATTTAACCAAAAAACTATAAAAGTTTAGTTTTTTTTCAATTTAGTACCAAATAATTCAAGTATTCTATTTCCATATTTTATCCCGTTTTTGATTTTAAAGTCATTTTCAGTCTTATTAAAATATAACTAAAATTCTCCTTAATATCCCATTAGTATTAATAGTCTATTTGACATTTACCACATCCTTTCCGACGTAGCCTTAGCTACGTGACGAGGCAAACGTGATCGGACAAACGTGACGAGCTTTAAAATATTGATTAAAGGAACACGATAGATATGTCCGTCATCGAGAATTCTACAAATCACTGACAGCTAATTATGGTACCAATGGCATAAATTTAATTGGTATGGCATAAATTTAATTTCATTAATACCAAAATACTCTAAATTCTTGTTACAGGAGTTCATCTTGATGCTTTAGAATCCTATTTCACTAATATGAATGCCGATTCCCTATATAACGAATCTTTTCTTCTGAGTTTGGAAATTCCATTAAGCCCCTGCAATGATTAGCTTCTCTCTGCTATCGCAGTTTTGCTAGCTTTTTTTTTTGCATTTGTGTATTTCTTGTTGACGATGCAACGTTTTTTTCCTCATTAAATTCGTTTCGTTATCCTCATTTACGTATGACAAGTCTTGAGAATGGGTGCCTTATTTTTGAGCCCTCGGGACTCAGCAATTTTATAAATTTGATAATTCTTGTAGCAAATATAATTTGTACGGCATACAACATATTATATTTCATATATTGTAATTTGGACTGAATCTAATAATTAAAGCTACCACAACATAGCTTTCTTTCATACTATTACATAATAATTTGCATTTTCATGTAATAATGGGAATTATTTCTACATTGCGTACACTACAATTTACTATCATATTAATGCAGAATTCGAAACCATCCAATAATTGGGACTACAAATTATTTTTACTATAAAGTAATATATATATATATATATATATATATATATATATATATATATATATATATATATATATATATATATATATATATATATATATATATATATATATATATATATATATATATATATATAAATATATATATATCTATCTATATATATATATATATATATATATATATATATATATATATATATATATATATATATATATATATATATATATATATATATATATATATATATATATATATATATATATATATATATATAATTACTCCGCTGTGGACTCCGTAATTAGTCACCCTAGTGCGCAAGCACCGATGAATCGTTAGGTTTCGTTAGATGACGCCGTGGTCAAGTGACGTGCTCAACTGCGTGCGCACTGTCTCAACGTGATCAAAGGCAACTCTAGTCATCAGTGAGATATTTTTGCTTTAAGCGGAAATTGTGTGCAAGTATGGGTAAGTGTAAGGATGTGACAGAGTGACAAAAAGGGGCAATTGTGTTTGACCGTGCCCATGGTCATACGGTGAATGAAGTTGCTGGATTTGTTGGTGTTTCGAAGCGAACTGTTCAACGTGTCTACAAGCAGTGGTGTAATACACGTGGTCATGAAAGACGATGTCAGAATTGTGGTCGGAAAAAGGTCCTGCATGAAAGGAACCGGAGACGTGTTTCACGACTTGTCAATCAAAATCGCTTCCAAACCCGACAGGAATGGCTTCAGTTAGTGAATGTAGGTTCACCCCAACCTGTTAGTGAGAGAATATTGCGGCGGGAGCTGCAAGCAATGAACATTTGGAGTCGAATATCCAAAATATCGGCCATTGTTCACACAGGCCCATAAAGCTTCTCGACTTCATTGGGCTAAAAGTCACCGAACGTGGACAGTTGCTGACTGACGGAATGTAATATGGTCTGACGAATCACGTTTTTCCCTCTATTCAAACGACGCACGTCGTCGAGTGCACCGAAGACCAGATGAAGTATTTCATCATGACTGTGTGCAAGATGAGGTTCAAGCCGGAGGTGGGTCTGTCATGTTTTGGGGGTGTTTTTCTTATTATTCATTGGGCCCTCTCACTGAGGTGGCCTTTAACATGAACCACCATGTTTCTTTATACATTCTGGATAATAATTTGTTGCCTTTCAGTAAACATCTTCATAAAGAGTATGCTGCTGATACTCCTATTTTTCAAGATGACAACAGCAAAGTTCATTGGGCTGGAAGAATATGTGACTGGTCTGGTTTCATGAACACTCAGACACTCAGTTACATCTCGACTGGCCTGCAAAATCACCTGAATGAACCCGATTGAAAATTTGTGGGACATGTTGGAACAACAGGTAAAACGTCGAAATCAACATTCTCTTAATTTGGTGGATTTGCGTGATCAAATCCTCAGTGAATGGCTTAAACTGGATTCGACGTACCTGCAAAATCTAGTGGACTCACTTCCTAACCGAATACTGGCGGTTAACAAATCCAGAGGTGGTGTTACACGTTATTAAATTATGTTTTTCATGATTTCCTTAGGGGTGACTAATTTTTTGCCCGTTGCGCCTATATATATATATATATATATATATATATATATATATATATATATATATATATATATATATATATACGGTGGGTGACAGAAGGCTTACAGGCCCAGTCCCTGTAGTTCAACCAACGTCGATATTGCAATGTGTGGTCGAGCGTTGTCCTGCAGGAGGATTGGTATGTCCCTGTTGACCATTCTCGGCTGCTTAATTTGCAGCTGCCTCAACATTTCTTCTAACTGTTCACAGTAGAGGTCCCCCGTTATCGATTGCCCAGGTCTCATAAAACAATAGTGTTTAACACCCACGCTGGACCACCAAACAGACACCATTAGTTTTTTCTTTTTTTGGTGTATACTCGGCATTTGGATGTGCTTTGGCACTTCATCTTTGTTCAACCATTGTGCCGAATGCTTGTGATTATCAAAAAGTATCCACTTTTCATCGCACGTGACTATCCGGTGCAAAAAGTCTTGATACCAAAGAACATCAAACCTCGAAGCGGTTCCGTTGATGACGCTCGCTCAACTTATGCGGAACCCACCTATCCTGCTTTTTTACTATATTGTTTTTTATATTGTTGGGACGGTAACTTCAAACCATGATGCTAGTTCACGCGCCGTTTCAGATAGACTGCAGTTTTCTGTTGGTTGTCATCCACCTAGCTCTCAGGCTGCCCGCGTGGTTCATTTCGAAGATCAAAATCTCCAGATCGGAATTTTATGAACCATCGACGTAAACTGGATTAACGACGTAAGTTCGTTAGCTACATCCTTGCCAAACACTTTGTTAACATTTCGGCTTGTCTGCGCTGCATTAGTTCCACGACAGAAATAACTCGCATTTTGTCTTATTTTGTCTAAAATAACTCTCATTTTTGTCTTATTCATGGCTTACAATATTTAACCTCCAGACGACAATACGATAGACTATTAAAAACAAAAAAGTGCATCTGAAAACCAGATGGGGTACCTTCTCAATGCAAAAAAAAAAAAAATAAAGGACAATCGAAATGAAATATCGGAGACATCTGGTATCAAACTTGAGGCTTTAGGTAATCGGACCTTTCATACTTAATGAATGACCCAACATACATACATATATATATATATATATATATATATATATATATATATATATATATATATATATATATATATATATATATATATATATATATATATATATATATATATATATATATATATATATATATATATATATATATATATATATATATTTCAACATACTGTTTTGCAATTTTTTCTTTATATTTTTTCAAAAAAAAAAAACAAAAAAAAAATGCGACACAGTTTCAGTGTTCGCTTCGAAAGTTTTCTTTCTCAATTGTATTATGTTCCTTGGGTATTCTTTTCAGCATTCTCGCTGTGAGCTGAAAGCGAAATTTAATCAAGCAAACGTTAATTCTTATTATTCACTTTTTTTCAAAAATTGAAAGCAAATGCTTTTATAACGAGGGAATTATTTACCATCATTTGGTTTTGCCTTTGGCGATTCAAACATTGTGCCTGAATTCTTTTTGTATCAGTTACTTACTAAGCTCATTAGTGGAGAGTTGAATTTCACTTTATTCACGGTAACTGAAAAGAAACTTATTTATTTATTTATATTGTAGGTATTTTTTCTTACTTTGAATTAAGCGATGGCAACAGAACTTACTTAAAGTTTTATTCCAATAAGAATGTCTGTATTTTTGCATTTCAAAAATTTTTTCTAAGCGACACTGGTGCCCAAAAGTTAAGCATATTAATGTTTACGTCAATATTTAAAGAAATCTAAATGCGAATGGTAATAAATTCAATGTGCAAATGTAAATGTGAATAGAGATAAATAAGATGCATTATTTTCTTATGCCATACGAAAATAAGGCAAAAGAATGTTATTATCTGAAGAAACAGCTTTATAGAAAATAGTGTAAACTAATAGTTTATACGCAAATGAAAAAAATAAAATAAAATAAGAAGATAATTTGGCAGTTTAATGAGGTTTGTTGTCATTTCTGGTTACTATATATGCTTCAGATTACATTCAGATGCATTCAGATGTACCCTCCAAGAATTCGGAGGATACAGAGCGCTCTTTTTAACTCTGGAACAGAGATGGTGGAAGAGACGCAAATTCTACTTCTAGGGAATTAAGTTCCGGTTGCTGCATTCACTGAATATTTTCATCTCAAATGGAAGTCATCTACTAAAATCAAACTGTCATTCATGAATATAAATCTATGAGCCGTGGTGGCTCAGGGGATAGAGAACTCGCCTTCCAATTAGGTGAAACGGGAATCCCAGCGAATCGCTACAAATTCCGCATCCGGGTAGCACCGACTGCAGTAACGTAAAATAATCGCAGAGGTAGACGTCTCATGGGTCAGAGTCCCCTTGCCGAGATTTTCCTCTCCATATAATGCAAATTCGGTTTAGTTCCATCGAAAAGTCCTCCACGAAGGCAAAATTTCTCGCAATACGTGATCCAGGAGTTTTGCATGGGACTGCTGGCATAGTCTCTTTACCATAAAGTAATTTTAAATAAATAAATCCAAAAACTGAAGCTGTAAGATATAATTGCAATAAAAGTAATTATTAATATCCTACTAGAACCGTGGTGGCTCAGGTGATAGAGCGCTTGCCTCCCAATAAGGTGACCCGAGTTTGATCCCTAGCGATAGCTGATGGATACGAAATCCACATCCTGATCGCACCGAGCACAGTGCTGTCGTAAATTATCCTCAGTGGTAGACGGATCATGCGTTTGAGTCCTCTTGCCATTAGGCTAACCATGTTTTCGTGTTTTTTTCTCTCCATGCAAATTAAATGCGTGTATAGTTCCATCAAAAAGTCCTACTCTAAGGCAAAATTTCTCCCAATTCTTGATTCAAGAGTTCACTTGTTTTCTGGATTGGGTTCAAAATTACAAGTCTACGGAGTAGAAACATTGGTAGTTGTAAGCCAAAATTGAGTCTGCTAATCAACGACGGTTATAAAATATAAAATAAAATAAAATGTCTAGCTTTTGTGGCATACTTCGAGTGTTTTGATCGTTTAACTCATTTATCACTTCAGCTGCAAACAATCAACCTGATATCCGCATGGCAAGTGCATCAGTTTCGTACTCACTCTGACGTGCTCTCATGTCTTGAATATGTCGACGTCAGCCGAAATATTCGGCATCTGCACACTCTTTCACTTTTAATCTTCTCTTCAAGTGATTTTGGATAATTCTTTCAATATTTACGTGCTTTATTCTGCCTTTTACAATTTACGCTTAACTTTTAGACACCACTACAGTCCCTGGCCAAATTATTAGACGCACTAAAGCAGTGGTTACCAACTGGCTGCCCGCTGGCCACATCCGGACCTCCAAGTCCTTTTTGTGGTCCGCAAACTAAAATATATTAGTTGTCATTTTTTGTAGGCGACAATTTTCGTAAAAAATCTATATGGGTTTAGAGTACTTTTCTTTGTTAAAAAAAAACCTAATTTCTTCTCTTCTATGAAATTTAACATACCAACGCTGCAAACAATTTATTTCTCAGGTAAAAATCTACTTCTTATTTCAATTTGTAATTCAATACTTTGTTTCGTACAACTTGATAAAAATCTGACAGTAATAGGTAATGTTTCTTCAAACATAAAAGAGTTCTATATAAAATTTTAATAAAGTTGCGGCCCGCCATTTGACTCGTGTTTTTAATTGCGGCCCCCGTCCTCATGTAAGTTGGAAACCCCTGCACTATAAGATTCTATGTAAAATCTTAATTATCAGGTGATACGATACAGCTCTAATTTTTTTTACACGACTGAAACCGGTTTGCACTTATTTAACTTCGTGTCATCAATTGATCAACATAGTAATGCAATATGTTAAAAATAAAAGCAAATAGGAAGTATATAAAAATCTCCTGAATAAAAGCTCATTACAAGAACTAACAAATCAAAACTCAGAATAACAAATCACTTCAGCAGTGCAGTAAGAACGACACTTTAAAACTCTCTTGTTACACTCAATTTGCGCTTTTGTTTTCATATTTTGTAATCTGGCAATCTTTCTGCGAAAGCATTTTAAAATCATTCTTGAAAAATATCCGTCCATGTAAGTTGTTCTGATTTTGCTACTCGCTTTATAGTCCCACCTTTTTATTGTTTTTTCTTTTTCTTTTATTTTATTATCTGTTTTTACATGTTATTTTTACTTATTTTTACTTTTTGTGATCTATTTTATTTGTTGTTATTTTATAAAAAAAATTTTTGAGTGCTCCTCACACTATTGTATTAATATATTTTGCTTTGGCTTTATTGATACAATATCAGAAAGCATTCTGTTTTGCGGATATAATCGTTTGGGCTGAAGAAAAGATTATATCTTTTTTTTCCGGTTTTTTAATTACATTTCATTATTTTTTCTTTTTTTAAAATAAAATGTTGTTTGTTATTTTTTTTACTTATTATTTCCCACCCCCTTTTTTTCATATGTCTATAATTTTTCTTTGTTTTATTCTTCATTTTGAACTTATCTAATAAGTGCTGTTTACTTGCAGCTTAATTAAACTTATTGTTTTTCTTAACTTTCTTAGTGTTTTCTTGTATTTATTATATATATATATATATATATATATATATATATATATATATATATATATATATATATATATATATATATATATTTGTTTTCAGCGGAATACTTGTTCTTTTTGAGAGATAAAAAGCTGTCATAAATAATCATTGAATTGGTATTAACTAATGCTACGCAATCACGCACAAAACATAAAAAACACAATACGACACACTTAAGAACATAAATAATTTTATTTTTCATTGCTTATTAGCCTTCCCAGTAATTTTACTAGAATAACACATTTTTCGAAGTTGAACTCGTCAGAAAAAGATTTAATTCTAGTACAATCAATTAAATAGCTCGATTTGAAAAATTAACAAATTATTAAACGAAAATAATGAAATTGATCGCAAATAACACACGATAGTTGATATTTATCACAATTATGTAGGTCCCGCAGTGGACTGATCGTTAAGACACGGTTCCCAGCAGATCACCGAAGTCAAGCATCGCTGGCTGCGGTCAGTGTGCAGGTGGGTGACCACTTGGATCAGCCTGCGTAGGGACCGAGGGTGTGCGGTATTGGTCCTCGTTAAACTGTTCTACCGTAAAGTGCTCGACTTCGCGTGCAGGTCGTCGGGCTACCGAAGAGGGGGTGCCATCCCCTCCGCAGAGGATCAAAATTGTGATGGCATGTCTTCGGATCATCCTCAGGGATGTTTCCCAGACCGTCGCCAATAACCCATTGTGCAGCTCTAGTGCGACGTAAATGAACAACAACAACACAATTATGTAGCTTTTTTCAGAAATGTTTAATAACTAAATTTGGTTTGTTTTTAATCAAACAATTCAGGTATGATAATACATCAGTGAACATCAGCTTATAACTCCATTTAATAAAAAAAGCACTTTATTGCACGTTCTTTACTATTTAATTATTTTTCATTCGTTATGTCACATAACATAAGCCCAATGATGCACGCGAACGTGGTCGCATAGGCAAACTATATCATCAAATTAGTATTTCTAATGTTTTCTAAAATCTCGTGTTTATTTTGATAATACTTATAGTTGCGCTTTTAAAATACATTTCTATAATACTATACAATTTAAAATATCTAGTAATTGAAATAAAAGGAGAAAGGGGACTTATTCATTTAAAAAAATTTGCGAAACTATTATTGACACTAATAATGCTTTATTAAGTTTGGTAATAGATACTGTTGGTATTGCGGTAGTGGGTGCAGTTTAAATAATAAGTGGAACTTGCAAAAACGCGTTTGATTAAACTTAATAACGTGCATTCATCCTAAATTTCAACAAATAGTAAAAAATAAAATTAGAATTATTCTTTCAGGTATGTATCCATGTTATGTTAGCCAATGTCTTTCAATTTTGTGTATACTCAAGTCAAAATGTTTGATGGTTTTCCATTGATGAACCAACATAATCTTGATGGTAACCATAAATAATTCAATCATGAACCCTTATATATTTTGATGGTGACCAGCATAAGTAACCATCACCTCAGTGTAGGAATTCGGACTGATTTATGATGGTCCTAAATAAGAATAGAAAATTATTTTGATGGTTTGTTCATGTTGAACCATCACGAATTTCCATCATAGTATCTTAGAAATCAAATGTTGGAACGATCATGAACAGCCACCATCCCGATGCAGGAATACTGACTGATTTATGATGGTTCAACATAAAAACCGAAATTGTTCTGATGATATATTTCTGAGAACCAACAAGAATTCCCATCAAACCATCATGGAAATGTATAGTTGCATCATGGACCATCACGGATCCTCATGGATTGTTGGTTCATGAGAATCAAACTTCTTTCGATGGTTAACCATCGTAGTATTAGAGTAGAATCGTGGAATGATGGAAGTTTGTTGGCATATCAAAAACCGTGAACTCATAATGGAAAATGTTGGATGATGGTGACCATCAAATGATGTTGGACCATCGTGAATGGCACTGAAACTAACATGAACCATCAACATTTTCAAGAATTTTGACTTGAGTAATGTTTAAGAATGATTCACACTGATTTATTGATAAATTAATTTTTTTACCGTTTGCATGCATTTAATAAAATGAAAGAAAAAATGAAAAATTTTGCTTTTTTGATATGTAGGGATCTGCAAATAGTGTCAACATTAAAAATATATATTTTTTCGTTTTCCTTTTAATGAAACAGTAGACATCCAAGCATTGTATTTGTTTAATTGTTTGAATACCAGTGAAGTAGTTAAGGTGCTTTATTCAGTTAAATTACCAAACGAGAGTAGGGAAAATTTGATATAAAATATCAGAATAGTAATAATTGTTTTACATCTATAATTCGCAAGGACATTTTCAAAAAATGCTTAATTGCAGTTAACTGGTCTTGTTAATTCGCGTATAGCTGATAAAAGGATACAATTAATTGCATGACTTGTGTTTTCAGGAAAACAAAAATATTTTATGTAGATAAGAATGAAATATTTCCGAATTAAAGGGCTGTTTTTGCTACTAATTGAAACTACTTAATGAGCATGAACTACTAATTTATTATCTCTTCTGCTTCTATTTAAGTGTTTTATATGTTTATAGAATATTTTTATTTGTTATTTTTCTAAGTTTAATGCACTATTAATTATTTCGAACTAACACCGAATCGAGTGTTCATGCACACTTGAAAGTGTGTAGTCCCAAATCTTACACTAAGATCAGACGCATTTAATCCATTCATGATTTTTTCCACCAATTTTGACGTACAAACCGTCAAACTACAACACTTTGTTTACAATCGATCACGAAAAGATAAAAGCTTGTTTTCGCCTCGTACGATTCTGGATAATCCATAGAAGCAGAAGTAAAATGTTGTAAAACGCATGGATGATTTTAGTTGTATAAAAAAGTATAATAATATACACACTCTTAATATACATATAAATCTGTTAAACCAAGATTGAATTGATATTAGCATTCTCTATGTGCTGTGTTTATGTATCATAAGCAAGCTAATTTTATTTAAAGAAGTATTGTACATACGGATCCTAAATTAATGTTTCTCACTTAAAAATGCTCTATTAAATTTAAATAATTTCCTATTACATTAATGCTCTACTGTATCGTAAGAATAACTTTATTGATTGTTAAGTGTAGATGTCTTACTCAAATTATAAATTTTAGCACCACTGACACTTAAAAAAAATGTTGGCTTTACACCAAGTAGTGTAAATGAACAATCTTGGAGTAGTGAGCCAACTAAATCCAAGAGTTATGTTTGGTTTTTCACTACTCCACTTTAGTTTAAATTAGTTGCCACCACTTTTGGCATTGAGATTCACCAAACTTATTTGCAGTGCAGATGTGTTTCGTAATGACCACTCTTAATATATATTTTTTGAATTAAGATTCAAAATGCACAGGTGTTTCGCAATAACCACTCTTAATGTATGTTTTTTTTCAATTCAGATTCAAAATGTACAGGTGCTTCATAATAATCATTCTTCTTATATATTTTTCGAATTCAGATTCAGAATGCACAGGTGTTTCGTAATAACCACTCTTGATATATATTTTTTGAATTCAGATTCAAAATGTAGACAAATAAGTAGAAGAGTGGGGAGCTGGTATAGACATGTTTTACAAATTTGGAGAAAATACATATTTAATATAATTTTTAGAAGTAATTTTTAACATTAATTACCATTAATTTGGAAGTTTACTCGCATTATGGTTTATATCTGAAAGCGGTTTAGTCATATGGTTTATATCTAATATGTGAAAATCTACTTATGTAGTTAAGAAAGAAAAAAAAGTTATCGATTTCTAACGAGTATAAAGACATAAGACTAAACTACAGAAGAAAATTGGTCTAGAAACAAAAAAAAACTTGATCGGTAGTCGCCCGATACTGATTAGTAAAAATAAGATAATTAGATCCACTTCCATGTTTCTGAGACAAATGAACTAATTATAATTTTTATCACTCCAACTTCTTTACACACCAACCAATCATGATGAGACACCTTGTCCCATTCTTAGGGCTCTATCTTTTAATAGCAATGGCAGGAATAACATGTTACTACGACCTCTGTCGGACAACGTGGATAGTATCTGAGGTAACACCTCTCTTTCTAAGCTTCCACACCACAACCAACGAAAGAAGTTTAAGTCACGACAGACTTAATTAGCACAACAGATTTAGCGTGCTTAAACAAGTAAACATTTCCTCCCAGGATTGAACTCACGATCGCCAGATCACTATCAGCGGTGCCCGACTGCTCTACCAGAACGCTTCCCACATTTCTTACTATTGTAAGGTTCGCATAACTTTAATTTTATCACAGTGAAGAAAAGTTTTATATTTATATAAAAAAGGTGGCAACAGATTAGATACAGATATAGAACGCTTCGCTTTTAAATGTTTGTCGCTGTTATTATTGCTTATTAAAATGTTTTTTTTTTTAAATATCTTCTCGCTTCTTAATTATATATCATTCAAACTAAATTCCTTGTCCTTCCACCTTAACTTATGCTAGTATTTAGACAGATTTTTTGGTTGCGTTTTTTTCTTCTTTTTAAATGTTAGTTTATAATTACTAATTTAAAAATGCATAGTTTACCTTTATACTGCAGTATTAGCAAGGAGTCTAAATATATTAATTAAAGACGATTATTACAAATCCCCCTGCAGGCACTGTTAGTATTTCTGATCAGTTAACAATTTTTTTAAAAAAAACATTAATTTGCTTTACATTAAAAAAACATAATTAATTTTTGCAAACTAAAAAATAATATTTATTTATTTATTTACAAAAAATTGCAAACTTTTAAATTCATAATTTACTGTTTATTCTCTTCCCCGTTGAATAAATCCAAAACGAAGTTTGTAAGGAAACAATAAATCATTTTGATCAACCTCCGCAAAAGATTTTAAGGGGTGGACAAAGAGCCATGTCAGAATATCGAATAGGGCCATTGGAACACTTAAATTGCCCTTTTGGAGGACATTCCATCCACAAATTTGAAATGCAAATCAAGGGAAGAAATGGAAATCAATCTGTGATCTATATTGATTGTGGAGACTGTTTCCCAGAAACTGCCGTGGAAGGGATGTTAATTGGAAGCCTTAAGGGGAGACCACATGTTTCGGAATTACCTTTTACACTCGGATTGTTGAAAGAAAGAGACGTGTAGTTTGGATTGTGTTACTCTAATAGTAATTGAATGAATCTGCCAAACAAAGATAAAGCACACTTTCCTGAAAGAAATTATCTTAGACAGATAAGAAATCGATTGTAATTGTATGCTGAAAAAATATTAGCGCAATGATACTTTAGCTTTATGAAGCATTAATAGGTCTTGTATTAGGCCTTTAGAACGTTTGTTCTTTATGCAGTTATCTGCTAAACAAAAATAAAGCACAGCAAGGAGCACAGATGAAGCAAAGATAAAGCATTCCGAAAAACAATTTTGACAGAATGATAAAAAAATTTAATGCAATTGCATGCTAGAAGAAGATAAATGTAATAATATGTTTCATTTAGAGTGTTGTCTTTTTATGTTGGTATCTGCCAAACAAAGATAAAGCACACTTTCCTGAAAGAAATTATCTTAGACAGATAAGAAATCGATTGTAATTGTATAATGAAAGAAGATTGTGTAATGATACTTTTGCTTTATGAAGCATTAAATACCTTTTCTATTAGGCCTTTAGAGCGTTTGCTCTTTATGCAGTTATCTGCAAAACAAAGATAAAGCTCACTGCGGGGAAACAATTTAGATAGAATGATGAGAAATTTAAAGCAATTGTATGATAAAAGAAGATAAATGTAATGATATGTTTGATTTAGAGTGTTACCTTTGTATGTTGGTGTCTGCTAAACAAAGATAAAGCTTACTTTCTACAAATAAATTATGTTATACTGAAAAGAATATAGAATTATGTTATATAGACACCTTTTACACTCACATTATAGAATTGTTAAAAGAAAAAGAAGTGTTGTTTGAATTGTGTTACTCTTATAGTAATTGAATGAATGTGCCAAAGAAAGATAAAGCACACTTTCCTGAAAGAAATTATCTTAGACAGATAAGATAATCGATAGTAATTGTATGCCGAGAGAAGATTAGCGGAATGATACTTTTGCTTTATGAAGCATTAATACGTTTTGTATTAGGCCTTTAGATCGTTTGCTCTTTATGCAGTTATCTGCTAAACAAAAATAAGGCACAGAAAAGAGTATAGATAAAGCAAAGCTGAAGCAAAGATAAAGCATTTCGCGAAACAATTTTGACAGAATGATAAAAAAATGGAATGCAATTGCATGGTAGAAGAAGATAAATGTAATGATATGTTTGATTTAGAGTGTTATCTTTTTATGTTGGTATCTGCTAAACAAAGATAAAGCTTACTTTCTACAAATAAATTATGTTATACGGAAAAGAATATAGAATTATGTTATATAGAGACCTTTTGCACACAAATTATAGGATTGTTGAAAGAATGAGACGTGTAGTTTGGATTGTGTTACTCTAATAGTAATTGAAGGAATCTGCCAAATAAAGATAAAGCACACTTTCCTGAAAGAAATTATCTTAGACAGATAAGAAATCGATTGTAATTGTATGCTGAAAGAAGATTAGTGTAACGATACTTTTGCCTTATGAATCATTAATACTTTTGTATTAGGCCTTTAGAATGTTTGCTCTTTATGCAGTTACCTGCTAAACAAAGATAAAGCACACTGCGGAGAAACAATTTAGATAGAATGATGAAAAATTGAATGCAATTGCATGATAAAAGAAGGTAAATGTAATGATATGTTTGATTTAGAGTGTTACCTTTTTATGTTGGTATCTGCTAAACAAAGATAAAGCTTACTTTCTACAAATAAATTATGTTATACGGAAAAGAATATAGAATTATGTTATATAGAGACCTTTTGCACACAAATTATAGGATTGTTGAAAGAATGAGACGTGTAGTTTGGATTGTGTTACTCTAATAGTAATTGAAGGAATCTGCCAAACAAAGATAAAGCACACTTTCCTGAAAGAAATTATCTTAGACAGATAAGAAATCGATTGTAATTGTATGCTGAAAGAAGATTAGTGTAACGATACTTTTGCCTTATGAATCATTAATACTTTTGTATTAGGCCTTTAGAATGTTTGCTCTTTATGCAGTTACCTGCTAAACAAAGATAAAGCACACTGCGGAGAAACAATTTAGATAGAATGATGAAAAATTGAATGCAATTGCATGATAAAAGAAGGTAAATGTAATGATATGTTTGATTTAGAGTGTTACCTTTTTATGTTGGTATCTGCTAAACAAAGATAAAGCTTACTTTCTACAAATAAATTATGTTATACGGAAAAGAATATAGAATTATGTTATATAGAGACCTTTTGCACACAAATTATAGGATTGTTGAAAGAATGAGACGTGTAGTTTGGATTGTGTTACTCTAATAGTAATTGAAGGAATCTGCCAAACAAAGATAAAGCACACTTTCCTGAAAGAAATTATCTTAGACAGATAAGAAATCGATTGTAATTGTATGCTGAAAGAAGATTAGTGTAACGATACTTTTGCCTTATGAATCATTAATACTTTTGTATTAGGCCTTCAGAATGTTTGCTCTTTATGCAGTTACCTGCTAAACAAAGATAAAGCACACTGCGGAGAAACAATTTAGATAGAATGATGAAAAATTGAATGCAATTGCATGATAAAAGAAGATAAATGTAATGATATGTTTGATTTAGAGTGTTACCTTTTTATGTTGGTATCTGCTAAACAAAGATAAAGCTTACTTTCTACAAATAAATTATGTTATACGGAAAAGAATATAGAATTATGTTATATAGAGACCTTTTGCACACAAATTATAGGATTGTTGAAAGAATGAGACGTGTAGTTTGGATTGTGTTACTCTAATAGTAATTGAAGGAATCTGCCAAACAAAGATAAAGCACACTTTCCTGAAAGAAATTATCTTAGACAGATAAGAAATCGATTGTAATTGTATGCTGAAAGAAGATTAGTGTAACGATACTTTTGCCTTATGAATCATTAATACTTTTGTATTAGGCCTTTAGAATGTTTGCTCTTTATGCAGTTACCTGCTAAACAAAGATAAAGCACACTGCGGAGAAACAATTTAGATAGAATGATGAAAAATTGAATGCAATTGCATGATAAAAGAAGGTAAATGTAATGATATGTTTGATTTAGAGTGTTACCTTTTTATGTTGGTATCTGCTAAACAAAGATAAAGCTTACTTTCTACAAATAAATTATGTTATACGGAAAAGAATATAGAATTATGTTATATAGAGACCTTTTGCACACAAATTATAGGATTGTTGAAAGAATGAGACGTGTAGTTTGGATTGTGTTACTCTAATAGTAATTGAAGGAATCTGCCAAACAAAGATAAAGCACACTTTCCTGAAAGAAATTATCTTAGACAGATAAGAAATCGATTGTAATTGTATGCTGAAAGAAGATTAGTGTAACGATACTTTTGCCTTATGAATCATTAATACTTTTGTATTAGGCCTTCAGAATGTTTGCTCTTTATGCAGTTATCTGCTAAACAAAGATAAAGCACAGAAAGGAATAGATAAAGCAAAGATGAAGCATTCTGAGAAACAATTTTGACAGAATGATAAAAAAATGGAATGGAATCGCATGCTAAAAGAGGATAAATGTAATGATATGTTTGATTTATAGTGTAATCTTTTTTGGTATTTGCTAACTGGTACCTGCTGTTCACACAATGTTAGAAAGTGCTCCTTTTCGTGGATATAATAATGTGAGCTGATGAAAAAATTATTTTTTTTCTCGAATTTTATATATTTTTTAAAATTTTATTTTAATAATTTTCTTTTTCTCTTTTCATTCAATAATTACAGAATAATGAAAAAAGAAAAGAAGAAAATATGAAAATCCGGAAAAAAATATAATCTCTTCACTCTTCATCAGCTCACACAATTATATCCGCAAAAAGGAGTGCTTTCTAATAATGCATCAATACAGCCAAAGCAAAATATATCAATGCAATAGTGTGAGGAGCACTAACTATCAAGAATAATTAAAAAGTGAGATTTGGGAAATAGGGAAGAAATTAAGGATAGAATATTGAAAATATTGAAATATTGAAAAATTCTTGATATTGTAGGAAATAAATTTTTCTGCATACAGAATTTGCATATTTAATTTTACGATACTGAGAGTTTTAATTGATTAAGAAATATATATATAACATCGAAAAAATAAATTGCACTTAGTTTCTGTCATTTTTTTATGGCCTTTAAATAAGAAGTATTTCCAGACAGCAGACCTTTAAAATGTTTAAAATAATCTTCATATAAAAAAATTAACATATTTAAAAAATAAATATATTTAAAGCAATTTACTATGTTTCATAAAAAATTTGAAAATTCAGAGGTGTTGAACAACGGAATTATTAAACTACTTGCTATTAAAACGTTTACTTGGTTAACATATTTTATAATTTTACATTTTTAAATTTCACGAATAAGCTTTAGAAGAAGATTTGTTTGAGGAAATGAATGCCACAAAACTAAAATACAATTTTTTGAAATGAAAAAAGATTTTTATTCATGAAGTTAAAAACAAAAAATTATGATTGTAAGCATACAGTTTTGAAATAATTTCAAGCAACATTCATATCCATTATAAATAATGAAAAGTATTTGCGATAAAATATTTTTTTTAATAATTTAAAACGAAAAATCTTGTTGATAAACCTTTTTGAAATCCTTTTAAACAACTTTTATTTTGATCTTTAGTATGAGACTTGTTCTTTTAAAAAGAAATGAAATCATTTTTAAAGATGAGTAGCATAAAGGACTTTATTTTAAGTAAAAGCGATTAAAACTATATTTTGATCAATATTTTCGTTACAATTCAGTATTTTTCTTTTCTCTCGAAACTTGGTTTATTAGCCATGACACAAATTAGGTTTCCATCATTAAAAAATAAGTTTAAAAATTTGAAAGGTCACTTATGAGTAGCATAAAGGACTTTATTTTAAGTTCAAGTGATTAAAACTGTATTTTGATCAATATTTTCGTTACAATTCAGTGTTTTTCTTTTCTCTCGAAACTTGGTTTATTAGCCATGACACAAATTAGGTTTCCATTAGAAAAAAAGATAATATGTTACATTTTTTAGAAGACCTACCATGGCTTCTGAAACTAATAAAAATTTATTTATCTGTCTTCGCTTCCAAACTAAATAATATATTTCATGCTTAAATTACTAAATATCATTAAAAAAGTTTACATAAAAATAAAATATTTTTTTCTTATGATAAAAAAAAAGAATGTACATTTTTAAACTTATTATTAATCAATACAAAAATTATCAAAGAATTATTATATTCATTAAATTATAGTTCTCTATTTGAAAATTTTTTTTTTACGATATGAGAAACACAAATCATAAGAATTTTGTAAAATGCTAATTTTAATGAAAAGCAGAATTTTTGAAGATTTATTATTTGTAGTAGGTACCAAATTTGTGTTGATACAATTTTTTTAAATTTAAATGAATTTAAAAATAAAAAGGATATCAGTAAGTTTAACAGTTATTACTCATTAATTACTTTCAGTTCAGAGCAAATGTTCAGTTAATACCCAAGTCAAAATTTTTGATGGTTTTCCATTGATGGACCAATATTATCTTGATGGTAACCATCCATCATAAACCATTATTATTTTTTAAAGTAACCAACATAAGGCACCATCACCCCAATGTAGGAATTTGGACTGATTTATGATGGTCCAATATAAGAATAACAACTTGTTGATGGTTTGTGCAGGTTGAAATACCATCAGAAATTTCCATCATAGTTTCTTAGAAATCTAATCTTGGAACGGTCATGAACAACCATCACCTCAATGTAGGAATTCGGTCTGATTTATGATGAACATAAAAAAATTCCCAAATGTTTCTGATGGTATATTTCTGCTGAACCAGCAAGAATTTCCATTAAACCATCATGGAAATGTATAGTTGGAACCATCATGGACCTTCACGGATTACCAGTCAATTGTTGGTCCATGAAAATCAAACTTTTCTTGATGGTAAACCATCATAGTATTAAAGCAGCATTGTCCATCTAGAAATGATGGAAGTTTGTTGGCATGTCAAAAACTATGAAAGCATGATGGACAATTTAGGATGTGATGACCATCAAATGATATTGGACCATCGTGAATCACAATGAAACCAACATAAACCATCAAAATGTTTCGATGGAACTATCAAGAATTTTGACATGGGTAAACAAAATTATATATTTTGTAATCTTTTAAGGGGGAAAAAAACGACAAAAAAGAATGTGAAGCAACCATTGAGTAAGTTGAGCGAAGCCTTATAGGGCGTTAAGAAAAAACTGAAGCGTTAAAACCAACGCATCCTAGATAATAGCACATAAACCAGTTTAGTTTTATCGCTTCACGTTTAACAGCTTTGATTCAAACATGACGATATCTTGCTTCTAAGCAATTCGGCGAATCATATAAAATATAACACCTCCAAAAAGAAACATCCGAAAATTGTGAATGGGCAAGTCAATATCGGCGAAGAAAACAATCCTTCCGTAAATCTGGAATAAATTGCACCGATAAATGTCGACAGTCTGCCTTGCCATTTAGAGCATGAGTCCCGGTTCAACGATCCACCCTTTTTCTTTCTCACTCTATCGGTGTTACTTTTTTTCTTTCCAACCTTTAATGGCCTCCTAAGATTCAGCCATTGTATACAGAGGCCCAAATTCCTTCTTCCTCTGATAAACCCTTTCCTTTCATTTAATATATATTTCGCTTCTTTTTTACTATGATGCGTTCCTTAAAAAGAATTTCGTTTTGAAATTCTTTCGTTTTTCAATCTGGCAACCGAGATAAATTTTTCTTCACAGGATGTAGTTCTCGAAGATTCCAGATGTGCCGAAAAATGATTTGGCGTACAAGAATTTATTGGAGGAATAGGGTGCTATCATTGCAGAAAGTAAATTGAAAAAAAAAAAAAAAAAGAGGATTGAAATATAAGTAAATTGTCGAAGAATATATAAAGGATTTAATTTACCTTAAACGTAAATTTTTGCAAGTGTAATAATTTACACATCTCAAATTGATTTTAAAGAAGATGATTTGCTGTTTTCACTTTTTAGAAATTCAATAAATGTAAATAGATTTTTTCGTAACAAAAGAAAAACGTTCGTAATCGGTTTATTATAGGTTCAGAGTTATCATTAATAAATAATGCTCTTAAAATTTAATTTCTCAAGAACCATTGAACCGATTAATTATAAATTTCGTATTTTGTCAAATAAAAATTACATTCTTTAAAATGATTTTAAAAGTTTATGTATTTTATAATTTATAACTGTTTAGACTATTATTGTATAAAATAATAATAAATGATTATTAAAAATTATATATTGAATTTTTTATTTTACGGTAAACGAATTTATAACTGTGCAAATATTTTTCGATTCGCTTCTTTAAATTCAAGATATGGTTCTATACGCAAAAAGGGGAAATTAAATTTAAGGGATTCCAACTTTCGATTACTTTCCTGACTATTAGTTTGCGGCTATATATTGAGGGTCAATATTCCAAATCCATCAACAAAAAAGGCATTTATTCAGAGGAAATGCGTTTTTATTTCTGATTTTGTAATTTAATATTGTTAATTAATTAGCACGTTTAAGGTTAGGTCCTCTGAGCATTAAGATTGATTCCTAGAATCAGCACGTTTCAGAATAGGCCCTCGGAGTATTAAGATTAATTCTTAGAATCAGCACGTTTAAGGTTGGGTCCTCGTAGCATTAAGAGTGATTCTTAAAATTAGCACGTTTAAGATTAGACCCTCGGAGTATTAAGATTAATTCTTAGAATCAGCACGTTTAAGGTTGGGTCCTCGGAGCATTAAGAGTGATTCTTAGAATTAGCACGTTTTAGATTAGGCCCTCGGAGTATTAAGATTGATTCTTAGAATTAGCACGCTTAAGATCATGCCCTCGGAACATAAAGATTGACTCTTAGTAAGTGAAAATTCGATCCTTTGGATCAAAACTTAACTTTGGTGTTCACTTTTTTATTTTGTGCACTGTACGATTTGATTGCTTAGAAAATTGAAACTTTTGTTAGATTAAGTTTTTTTAATAAACTACAACTATAACTGGGAAGATAAAAACTATAACTATGTAAGGAAAAACATCATAACTAGGGAGAAAAAAATTATAACTAGCAAGGAAAAAAACTATTATTAGTAAGAAAAAACTATAACTAGTAAGAAAAATCTATAACTATGAAGGAGAAAACCATAACTGTGAAGACAAAAAACTATAATTATGAAGACAAAAACTATAACTATCAAGAAAAAATCTATTACTATGAAGAAAAAACTATAACTATATAAGGAAAAAAATTATAACTAGGGAGAAAAGGAACTATAACCAGCAAGAAAAACTATAATTAGTAAAAAAAACTATAACCAGTAGGAAAAAACTATATCTACGAAGGAGAAAATTATAACTATGAAGACAAAAAACTATAATTATTAAAATAAAAATCTATAACTATGAAGAAAAAAGCTATAACTATGAAGAAAAAAAGCTATAACTAAGAAGAAAAAGTACTAACTATATAAAAAAAAAACAAATTATAACTAGGGAGTAAAAAATTATAACTAGCAAAGAAACAACTGAAATTAGTCAGAAAAAACTAAAACTAGATGTGCACGATTACGACGAATTGAACTACGAGGAGCTATAATAATAACATTTATTTACATAACAGAGGTTAGTTCACACAAGCTGCGGAAGACCGCAGGCAATCCTTTTACATGACAAATCACGACTACAACTGTATTAAAAAACAACTTAGGGGAGGCAGCCGGTAGCTGCTTACTTCGCTCTTTTTACATTGGAATGTGCGCCTTGTGCAAATTAATTCGGCACACTAGAAAAACTATAACTAGGAAGGAGAAAACTATAACTATGAAGACAAAAACTTTAACTATGAAGAAGAAAAATCTATAACTATGAAGAAAAAAAAACTATAACTATGAAGAAAAAAAAAACTATAACCAGGTAAAATTTTCAATGTAATTGTCGTTTGCCGTAACAAAGCGCCTCAATCTGAGGAAAAATGAACAGTATGAACGGAATGTCACACATGTGGACACATTCTTTTATATTGAGGAATTTAAAGTAGTGCGTAAAACTAGGCGTTTCGAGAAGTGAGATTATAAAAATGGCATTTCAGTTAAAAATAAAGGAAAAGAATACTAAAAATTTTATCCTCTTTAATTACATAAATATCTTTTTAAAAAACATTTTCACATCTATAAACAATACAATTATCTAAAACTTCAAAGAGCTCAAAAATAATTATCATTAAATAATACATAAACCTTCTATATTAACCAAACTATTTTTTGACAATAAAAAATATTCTTTCACTTGTAATTATAGTCTTAAATAATTAAAATAAATAATAAAATAGCTACAAATCCAAAACTTTTCTCCTTACCTGATGGATTCAATTTGATGCCATTTTATTGCAATCAAAGTTTTTCTCTCTGAATTTTTAAATTATTCGTTTAGGAAGAATACAATTTTACCTCATCAGTCAATAAGAATTCATTAAAGGAAAATGGACGGTAGGAAAACAAGAATAAATAGAAAAACCTCTTCTTCCTCTCTAAAAAAGAATTAAACCTTTCCCGCAACAGCCCATAATAGAATAGGGTGATCATAAATATCAAGACTTCTATTTCAAGACCAGTGGCTTACCAGACCAGTTCAGCTACATTTTCTTTGTAGTTAACAAAACAACTTTATTACAATTGTAGTTTACTACAACTACAACAACTTTTCTTTAGCATGCAGCGACTACTAACTATTTTAGAAATATAGTCACTACTTTGCTACTTTTAGAAGACAAACTTAACTGGAGAACTTAATTTTCACCAATATTCTAAACAATTTTGAATAAAAAATTGGCTTGGTTAATTATGAAAAGATATTAAGAAGTTTTAATTCGAGTTTACCATGAAATAGTTTTTTTATTCTAAAGCACTTTTCACGAATTTGTTCTTTAAACTTTCAAAATCTATGCTTTCCTCGACGGTGATTTAAGAAATGGTAGGAGATTATTAAATATTTGTGATTTAAGTAATTATTGCTTTTTTATATCCCCGAGAAATACAGCACAGTGCGTAAAACAAAAATTGGATGACCCTGAATAACTTTTGGTTTAATGATCGGATCTTCACGTTTTAGGACTCAATATTGATGGTTTGAGGGGGTGACCGCAAATATGCTGATTAATTAATGCAGACGATTTTTTAAGTTACGGAATCAGACACAAAAACGTACTTTGTAGTTCCTGTAAAATCAAATTTTAAAGAAGTCAAGTATTTAAAATTTGATTTCACAGAAATAACTCGACCGATTTCTGGCCATAAGCATGAGGATCTGCAAAATCAGAATCAGGGGAAGACATTTCAAAATCACATTGATCTGCACCCACGCACCAACAGAAGACAAAGACGAGGAGGAAAAAGATCTATTTTATGACCTACTTATGAAGTGTTACGATTCATGCCCTGTCCAGGGTGTAAAACTGGTTCTTGGAGACTTCAATGCTAAGGTTGGAAGAGAGCAATTTATTAGATCCTTTGTTTCTTCTGAAAGCCTACACCCTGAGACTAACAGAAACGGACAGAGACTTTTTGATTTCGTTGTTTCAGAGAATATGTTTATATCCAGTACAGCATTCCCACATAAGAAAATACACAAGTACACCTGACGATCCCCAGACGGTTTAACCTTCAATCAAATAGACCATGTACTTGTAGATAGAAGACATCGTAGCAAAGTGTTAGACGTAAGAAGCTACAGAGGAGCAAATGTAGACACTGACCATGTTCTGGTCATCTCCAAAGTTAGACTTAGTTAGACTCATCTCCAAAGTTAGGTTATGCAAGAAATTTTACTCTAAGAGGGAAAACACCATTCTTAAACTAGACATCGCTAAATTAAATGATCCAAACATCCTTAAAGAATTCAAGTGCAAACTATCTAGATCCATTGAACTGGAAAAAAGAAAATAGCATCTTCGATTGGAACTCAGTTAAGGAAATCATTTTAAAATCAGCACGTGAAACCATTCCACGCTTAGAAAGTAGTACCAGAAGAGAATGGCTTGATGACGATTGCAGAAAAGCTACCGAGGAAAAGAACAAAGCCTACAGACTGATGATACAAAAACATTATATCAGAAGTCATGAGGAAAAATACAGGGATCTGAGGAAACAGAAAAGAAATTACATAAAGAAAAGAAAAGAGCATATCTGGAGGAATTTCTAAAACTCCTGGAAATCCGGAATAACCAAAAAGAATGCAAGATGTTCTATAAACTAGTAAATAATATGAGAACAGAATTTAAGCCAAAATCTATCACCTGCAGAAATAAGGATGGAGAACTTGTGAGCGAACTTCATCACGTCCTTAAAGTCTGAAAATGCTACTTTCAAGATCTGCTTGAAGCAAAAAATGAGACTCTCAACTTAGAGAACAGCCCAGAAAAACTGAACCCAGTTCAACACGTAGACATCCCCCCCACCATCTCTAGATGAGGTTGTCCTAGCTATTAAAAAACTTAACAACAATAGATCGGCTGGTCCCGACTGTATACCATATGAGCTACTAAAAACTGATGAACCAGAGCTTCTTAACGCCATCTATAATATCATGGTTAAAATTTGAGATACGGAGTTATTGAGGAGCCTATTGAATGGGAAGAAGGCTCCATTTGCCCCATATTTAAGAAAGGAGACCAACTTTAATGTCGTAACTACAGGGGAATTACACTCCTCAATACGGCATATAAAATATTCTCCAACTTGCTTTTTGCAAGACTTCTCCCTTTTACTGACAAAATAATTGGAGATTACCAATGTGGTGTTAGATCACAAAGATCTACTATAGATCAAATAAGATGCAGGGTTAAAATTCAAAACCAATTATCGGAATCATTTTCCACAGAGAGAGGCCTGCGTCAAGGGGATTCCCTCACCTGCCTACTCTTTAATCTAGCTCTGGAGAAATGTATCAGATATTGTGGATTAGATCAAAAAGGCTCCCTTTGTAACAGATCAGTTCAATTACTGGCATATGCCAATGACATCGATGTCATAGGAAGGTCAGAGAGAGCTGTGAGAGAGGCCTTTCTGGCTCTTGAAGCTTCTGCTACTAATATGGGCCTTACCATCAATGAGGATAAAACTAAAATTATGAAATCTCCGGCCACAACTGTGAATCACAATCCTTTATTCACAAATGGTTACACCTTTGTAAAGGTTAATGAATTCAAATACCTTGGAACAATGATCAATGACCAAAACAGCATAAAACGGAAGTAGACAACAGAATTAAAATGGCAAATAAGTGTTTCTTTGGAAAGCAATTAAGATCAAGCCTAATCAGTCGAAAAACTAAAATTAAAATTTATAAGGCTCTTATACTACCTGTATTGCTCTATGCAAGTGAAACATGGACACTAAACGCAGACACTCAGCGTACTCTTGGTGATTTTGAAAGGAAAATCCTTAGAAATATTTTTGGCCCATTACAGGAAAGAGGCTGTTAGCGAATCAGATAAAACTTTAAATTATATAGACTCTATAGACAGCCACAGATAGTGCAGGTCATCCGAAGCAATAGATTAAGATTGCTTGGCCATCAAGGGCGCCGGCAGAATAATATAAAAGGGGGTGCAACCCTCTAACAATATATATATATATATATATATATATATATATATATATATATATATATATATATATATATATATATATATATATATATATATATATATATATATATATATATATATGTGTGTGTGTGTGTGTGTGTGTGTGTGTGTATGTGTGTGTGTATATATAAGTTCAAAATGAAGAATAAAACAAAGAAAAATTAAAGACATATGAAAAAGGGGGAATTAATAAGATAACAAACAACAGTTCAAAAAAAAAAAAAAAAAAAAAAAGGATGAAATTTTATTTAAAAACCGGAAAAAAAAGATATAATCTTTTCTTCAGCCCACACGATTATATCCGTAAAACAAAGTGCTTTCTGATATTGTATCAATAAAGCCAAAGCAAAATATATTAATACAATAGTGTGAGGAGCACTCAAAAATTTTTTTTATAAAAATTACAACAACTAAAAAAGAACACAAAAAGTAAAAATAAGTGAAAATAACATATAAAAACAGAAAATAAAATAAAATAAAAGAAAAAAGCAGTAAAATTGAACTACAAAGCGAGTATCGAATATGAAAACAAAAGCACAAATTGAGTGTAACAAGAGGGTTTTAAAGTGTCGTTCTTACTGCCCTGCTGAAGTGATTTGTTTATTCTGCGCATTGATTTGTTAGTTACCAAGGATGGGCCCGAAATGGATGTGCGCAAAGTAATATTATACTGGATAATTTAAAATATATATATATATATATATATATATATATATATATATATATATATATATATATATATATATATATATATATATATATATATATATATATATATATGTGTGTGTGTGTGTGTCACATTAAAAGCTTCTATTAATCTTTTTTATGTTATCCTAATTAATTATTCTAATCGAAATACTTTCTCGCACTTTTAAAAGCCACATCCTGTTCTTAAATCTATTTTTGGCTCAAGCATGCATTTAATTAAAAGCAGGATATCTTTCCCTTTGCTCTCTGTGGGAATCGTTCGACCTATTTGATAAACCAATTACAATTACTAAGATTTCCCTCTTTCCCTAAATTGAAACATTTTGCGGATTTTACTTTGCAAGATTTTCCCCAACATATAACCCAGGAACACAACTTTTCGAACACACTCTCATGACTGCTCTGTCCAATAATTAATAAATAAATTTTGTACCCTCCTTCCCAGCCTAAGACCTGTTTTAATCCTTCCACTCGGCAACGACGTTATATATATTATATATATATATTGTTAATATATATATTGTTATTATATATATATTGTTATTATTTTACTTCCATCTGTTAATTTTTTTCAAGATACATTTCTTCATTGTTATCAAGATATTTAAAAAAAAGTGCGAAACTCTTGTATTTGCAAATTTCGCCACGAGAAATTGAGAGCTGACATAGCTACTGACTTTGAAACACAAATAACTACAAACAGTAGTTTCGTATACTAACGTGTTTGCGCACGCTTAACATTGGTATTCATTGTGTCGATATACATACTATGTATAAAAATCTGCTCTCACCGAATTTCATCACTGAAGATACTACGTGCACTATTGAAAGCACTTTTAGTACAGTGCTACGCATCAAAACATGGAATCGGTCTTCTAATGTCTCACGAGAGATTAAGTAGTTTCTGCATGCTCAGTATGCATAAGAAAAGAATCAAAGATGACTCAGAATTCATTGAAAAAGTTATAAACAGATTTGGACAGCAAACAAGACGATTACAATTCTTGTTTGATTAATCAATTTTTTAAATGTTATGTATCAATAATTACTTAATTATTTGTTTTTGAATAGAAATATTTTTAATAAAAAAAATTTATAGGGTTTTTAACATGATTTTTTATTAAATATTTTTAATAAATAATGTTTTAATAAATATTTTTTTAATATTTTAATAAAAAAATTTTTTTTTACTTGCCAGGGGGGTGCAAGTGCACCTCCTTGCACCCCCCTGCCGGCGCCCTTGTTGGCCATATCTGGAGAGGTTCAGAAAGTAATGCAGTCCGAATCGCCACCTTTAAAAATCCTTCGGGATCTCGGGTTAAAGGAAGACCTCCAACTAGATGGCTGGATGACACTGCTAAAGATCTAAAAGTATTAAAGATAAACAACTAGAAAAAAGTCGCCATGGACAGGAGGAGTAGGAGGCTACGTGTGGTTGAGGCAGCCAAGGACTGTAAGGGGCTGTCGTGCTGAAGAAGAAGAAGACTCACTGCACTACTTCTTTTAAAAAATAGCGAACTACACTACAAACTACGGAAAAAAGTAGCGACTACAGTCGTTTTGCACTTGTAGCTCGTTACTTCCGACTACTGTTCAAGATTAATGGCATTCTGGTGACAATGTGCTCCGCATTGCGCACTGACCATCTTTACTTCTCAGGCAAACTAGCACCCACCAATCTGAAGCTGGTTAGATTTGAAGCCACCACCGGGGATTGTACCTTAGTTGTTCACAGTGACACAGCTCCGTTCTTTTCCTTATAAAATATAGAAGAATACAATAATAAATAAAAAAAGATTAAAATAATGAAAACATTGAACTCACGAGTGTGCAACTGCTTGTGATTTGTAGCCAAAGAAGGAGATAGCAAAATAGTTCACTTAGAGTTAGAATAAGGATATTTTATTACTTATACTACTTAAGTAATCATATACTAAAAGAATCAAGCAAACATTTTCCTCTAAAAACCATCATCTAATATAATAAATATAATTCAGAAAAAAAAACAGAATAATAGAAATTTGATTCTTATCATTGACAAAATTATTTTTCAAAATATTTTACAATTGATAAACATCTTCATATACCAAATAAACTATACAATAATCTAAAACTTAAAGCGCTCAAGAATTATGAAATACATACCAAACAAAGTAGTTGTTGAAAATAAAAAATATTCTTTCATTTGTAATAATAGTCCTAAATAAATTAAAATAAATAATAAAATAGCTACAAATCCAAAACTTTTCTCCTTACCTAAATTCAGTTTGATGCCATTTTATTGTGATCAAAGTTTTACTCCTTAAATTTTTAAATTATTCATTTAGAAGAAGTGTACCATTTTACGCCATGCGATACCCTAATAAAAATATGAATTCTAAATGAATTATTCATGCAGATCCTTGAAATGTCTTCATCCAGTTTTCTCAGTAAATGATTCATAAAAAAAAAAGAAAGAATCTGAAAGATAATACTTCGAGGAAAAGAAAATAATGAAATTGAACTCCCTTTTTTGTTTATTTTCTTCTTGTATAAATTAAATTTTTCAGCAACAGTAAGATTAAATCTAATTAATTTATAAATTGGAATATTGTTCTCTCAGAATTATTATTAAATAAAGAATTCTTGACTGAAATACAAACTAAACCTAGAAGAAACTACGCTAAATGATTATTTTCTAACAACGTAACAACGAGATTTTCAGAACTAAAGCCATGATATTTTAAATGATTTTATTTCATGACCGTCGTTGAACAGCCGACCCAGTTTTTAGGTTTACGACTACTAATGTTCAACTCCGTAGCCTTGTAATTCTGAACCCAATCCAGAAGACAAGGAAACTCCTGGATCAAGTTTTGGGAGAAAGTTGCCTTCGTGGAGGACTTTTTGAGGGAACTAACCCGCATTTGAGTTACATGGAAAGGAAGACCATGAGAACCTCCCACAGTTAGCTTGACGGCAAGGGGACTCTAACCCATAACCCATCTGGCACTGAAGATATCTCACGTCAGCCATGTGGTCGGTGCAAGCTGGATGCAAAATTCGTATCAACCAACCATCACCGGGAATCGAACCAGGTTCACTTCATAGGAAGGCGAATGTTCTATCCCCTGAGCCATCGCGACCCATTGCCATTGTTAGTGAATTTCGAACTAAAATTCATTAAAAATATCGGAGCGAATAAAATTGTGAATTCTTTGAGCAAATTTTAAGTCATTTATAGCACAGGTATGCACATTTAGAACCCTAATTAAAACTTGTTTAAAGCAAAATTGTTGTACACAAGAGAATAAAATAAAGAAGCATAGTTGGGGGTTCATTGACCATGTTTTAAATCTCATAGCCTTAACACAGGTATGAATCATTCGAATCGTGCTTATGGGATTATACACACAGGGACTGATTTACGTGAGAAGATTCAGGCAACGTAACCATGACCCCAACTTGTAATAACACACCAAATTACTAATGAATTTATTAATTATTTTTATTTAGTTTGGTCTTTAACTTGTAAGGGACTCCAAATTTTTCTTTTAATTTCTTTATTATTTTTTTTAAGAAAATTAAATATTTATGTGTATCGCAATTTTCATAGTTTCGGTTAGTCAAATTTTGAATCTCTATTTGGTGCACATCTAAATAAGGCTTCAGGTTGTTTACAATTTGTAGAAAAACACTTACAGTTACGATTTGCTACAAATTGCTTTTGATTCTCTGTTGTTGTAGTTAATTTACGTCGCACTAGAGCTGCACAATGGGCTATTGGCGACAGTCTGGGAAGTACCCCTGAGGATGATCCGAAGACATGCCATCACAATTTTGATCCTCTGCAGAGGGGATGACATCCCAGCTTCGGTAGCCTGATGACCTGCACGCGAAGTCGAGCACTTTACGGTAGAACAATTTAACGAGGATTAATACCTCACATCTTCGGTCACTACGCAGACTGATCCAAGTGGTCACCCAACCGCGCACTGACAGCAGCCAGTGATGCTTGACTTCGGTGATCTGCTGGGAACCGTGTCTTAACGATCAGTCCACTGTGGGACTTTGATTCTCTGATTAAAAACCATGCATGTTAACTGCAACTTGTCGATTCTTTGAAAGGGCTTTCAATTTGCTGTGTGCTAGGTCTAAAAATGTGCAAATCGGATCCTGTATGCATAACTATGATCTTTCTAAAGCAAATGTTAGCGCAGAAGAGTAAAATTGAGAAGCTTGTGTGGGCCGGGATAGCCTAGTTGGTAGGGCACTGAGCCCGTGTCCAAGAGTTCGTGGCTTCGATCCAAGCCGACCGAAGACTCCCGTGTAGTAAATGATGACTGATGCAGGTTAACTCTTTCGAGTAACAAAGTCCTCCATGTTCCCATAACAAATCATACCTCTGGGGGTAGTGATCCAGGAGTTTCCTTGTCATCTGGATTGGTTCAAAATTACAAGGCTACGGAGTTGAACATTAGTCGTAAACCCCAAAATTGGATCGTCCGTTCAACGACGGATAATAAAAAAAGCTTGTGTTTTGTAGTGAATTCAGTGACCACGTTTCAAACTGCTTGGCACAAGCATGAACACTTTGAACTATGCTAATGGATTTAAGCGTAACTAAGACTTGCCTAAAGCAAGTGTTTCAATGTAAGAGAATAAAAAATAGGTACAGAATAGTAAATTCAGCGACTGTATTTTTAATCATTTAGCTTTAGCACAGGTATGAACACTTTAAACCATGCTTATGTATTTATGCATAACTAGGAGTTGTATAAAGCAAATTTTCGCACATTAAACAATAAAATAAAAAAAAGCAGATACATAGTAGTGAATTCAGTGACTGTATTTCTAATCACTTAGCTTTAGCACAGTTATGAACACTTTAAACCAGAGGTTCCCAAACTTTTTTTTCTCGTGGACCACTTTCAAATTTTTACTATTTTCGGTAGACCACTTGCTGCTACATTTCTACTGTATTCCCAAAACTCCTAAAAAAATATCACCCTAAATTGGGGTGTTAAGAAGAAAAAAAAGTAGCACATTATCTTGTGTCCTATTTATTAAAATAATACTTGTGGTTATACAAAATTATAAACATTTATTATTACAAACATTGACAAAAAATCAACAATGAATTCTGAAATGTAAATCAACAATAAAAAATAGTCATACTTCTAATGAGATGGATGTACTTGATGAATTGGCAGCAAATTATCAATATTTAGCTTCAGTTTTGTAAGAAGTAATCTCAAATCTCTCCGTTCTGTGGTGTCCAATCTGCTCCTTTTTTTGTTAACAGGTTGGTAACGACACTAAAACTTGTTTCGACAAGATATGACAAGGGAAACGTTATCAAAAATTTTCTCACAATTTTCCACAGCCCAGGATATTTTTCGGGGATTTCTGCCTTTAGCCAAAATGTTTGATAGCCATTTTTAAATTTCACCTTCAGTTCCTCGTTGGCGCTGAGCTCAAGTAGCTCCTCTTGTAATACCACATCCACCTCTTCCGTTTCATCAAATGGGGTTATGATCTATGGTAGTATTTCCATTGTCAGAATATCTTCAAATCTATTTTTGAAGTCATCATGCAGGGTATTTAAATGCGAGCGGGCGCACGGGCGGCACTTTGCAAGTCTCGACATGTGGTGTACACTTGTACTATTATCTATTGTTCTATTCAATTCTGTGATTGAACTGAGTCTAGAATATTTTTGAGTACCTACCTAGTGAATGATGCTCCCTGCCTACGTTGATAGGTAAATCCAAGCCAAAATTTTTGTTCTTTATTATGAAAACCAGAAAATTTTTCTTGGACCCCCACTTACAACTTGTGAACCCCTGTTTTCTCTTCACGTCTACGTGGACCCCCGTGTGGTCTCCTATGGACCCCTGGGGGTCCACCTGGACCACTTTGGGAACCTATGCTTTAAACCATGCTTATGTATTTATGCATAACTAAGATTTGTCTATAGCAAATCTTTGCACATTAGACAATAAAAGAAAAAAGCATATACATAGTAGTGAATTCAGAAACTGTACTTCTAATCACTAAGCATTAGCACAGGTATGAACACTTTAAACCATGCTTATGTTTTTATGCATAACTAAGATTTGTCTAAAGCAAATCTTCGCACATTAGACAATAAAAGAAAAAAGCAGATACATAGTGGTGAATTCAGTGACTGTATTTCTAATCACTAAGCATTAGCACAGGTATGAACACTTTAAACCATGCTTATGTACTTATGCATAAGTAAGATTTGTTTAAAGCAAATGTTCACAAATAAGAAAATAAAATAAAACAATCGGTACATAATAGTAAATTCAGAGGCTACGATTCTAATCACTTAGTCTTAGCACAGGTATGAACCATTTGAATTGGTGTTTATGGGTTTAGATTTGTTTAAAGCAAATTTTTGCATTTAAGATAGTAAAATTAAAAAGCTCCCGCATTGTTGTGAATTGCGTGACCACGTTTCAAATCACTTAGCACTACTTTGAACTGAGCTTATGTATTTATGGGTAACTGAACTTTGTCTAAAGTAAATTATCGCACAAAACAGGATTAAATAAAGAAAACAAACGCATTGTAGTGATTATTTTGTGCATATTTCAAACCACTTCGCATAGGTACGAACGTTTTGAAGAACGTTCACATAAAATAAGATCTGTCTAAAACTAATTCTCACGAATCTGAAATTGCTGCTGAAAAAGAATTCGAATACTCAATAGAATTTCACCCTTGCATAACGGAATATCATTATATTTATATCAGAAATGCAGGCGTCAAGGTATAACCTCCACAGCTTTCAATTTTACAAACGCAATGAATAAAAAGTGGATTTGACTCCAGAGCAGAAACATAATTTGCGTTCGCAAATCTTGACAAGTATGAAATAAAATAAATTGTGCTTTCGTCGCTCTGAGTCAAATCAGTTTAATTTAAAGAAAAGGTGAATATCCCGCGGTTAACAAAGAAATGTATCAAGACATTCTATTTTTATAAATAAAGGAACAATATACTCTATTGAATAAATATGCAGAATGTATATACATGAGACGCAGAAAATGTTCCATATAAATAAAGAAATATATTCTTTGAAATGAAAACTCGGTGAGCTCCATTTCCAATAAAGTGTAAAATCTGAGTAAAATAAATTTTATTTGTTTTCGAAATAGATAATTTTGTTAGATATTTTACTGTGCAAGTGTTCCGTGCAGGATAAGAAATGTAAAACAAAAACCCTTATTTTAAACAAATTGACTTTGTAATACTTTTTTTAAACAAAAATTTTTTTAAATGAATGCTCGTGAATAAATGTGAATAAAGCATTAAAAAAGATTCGGAAATGGATCTACTATTGTTTCGATTCTATAAATGAGAATGTCCCTCAGTATCTAATCACAGAGATTCTATGAGTTTAGACACTGGGGAAGTTTTGTTTTTATGCGTTAAGTTTTCCTTTCTTAAATGATTCATTTGATAATATTAAACTCAACCTCCTAACTTAAAATTTTAAGACTTAAGCGGTGGAAATTTTTAAATCTGAATTACGGACCTTCATCTTCCATTGCAGATTTGAATTCTTCTGGAAAAAGTATATAAATTTTATTAGTAGATTCTTTTAGTTTTGTTCACAGATGGCGCTGTAAGCACGAAAAGAAAAATAAGGCACGACCCAAAGAATATCGGTTGGTACGAATCGTTTAAAGTAGAGACATACCATGAATTACATGTTTGATCAAAATAATGAAAATAGACGTGTCTGATCTTTCAAAAAACCTCTATAATGAAACCAAATTCGACATAATTAAGTGCAAGTATTTATTTTAATAATATTGTCCCTTTATACCTAAGAATATCAAAGCAAATAAAGCCACCATCCCACAAAAAGCCTTTATTTAAAAAGCCCCCTTTATTTTGTGCCGTAAATCGATACGAATCACACCAATGAGTTCGAAACATTAAGAAGTTGTAAATACAAATACATATTCACCAGAAGTAAATCACTTTCTGTCTCCCCTGAATATTAAATATGTAAAAAACGATTGTAGAAAGTGACCATCCGAAATAAAGCTACTTGTAATAACAGTCGGTATCTCCTATTTATTATTCACTGATCACCGATTCCACAATTTACCGATCTTCATCCACAGATCGTTAAACCAGAGAGCGATTGATTTCAATTCAATGGTGAAATTTGCTGTCATAATTCAATGGTGAAAGTGGGTGAAATTTGCCTAGTGAAGGACTTTTTAATGGAACTTACCCCATTTGCGTTACATGGAAAGGAAGATCATGAGAACCATGATCTTCCTTTAACTTCTCTAAACCATGATCCGTCTACCACTCAGGATGTTTCACGTCAGTACTGTGGTCGGTGCAAGCCGGATGTGGAATTCGTATCTACTGGGATTCGAACCCGGTTCAACTCATAGGAAAGCGAACGCTCCATCCCATGAGGTATTGATTTGCTATGGGAACTTGGAGGACTTTGTAACTCCGAGAGATTTAACATGCAACAGTCACCATATAATACACAAAGGTTTCTTCGGTCGGTTAAATTCGAACTCCCATTCTCACGAACATGACAAAAAGAGTAGATGCAAATTGAATAGCAATTCAAACATTGGTCGTTATAATTGAAACGTCGTTGTAATGAGGGTTATACTTTAGAACGTAGACTGGATCATGGTCTATCTACATCTAGACTTTCTAGAATTATTTTTTAAAGGTTGTATTTTAGTAAGTGAAAATTCTATCATTTAATCAAACATTACTCTGACATTTTTTAAAATTTTTTTTTTTTTACATTTTCCATAACTAAACAAAATGTAATTCATTAGAGGGTGTTTCATACCTTGCTATACTACTTCAGAGAAAACAAAACTAATCACATATCAACTATTGCTGATAAAAGGCTTTTAGCTTTGAAATTTCATCTACTTTCGCCTTGTCACTGTCATTTAAAAAGAGAAAAAGAAAACAAAACTGAATCTGACAGTTCAATTAAGCTTGTCTCGGGATATATTTCTTTATTGCTATCTAATATGGAGAGAGAGAATTAAAGCTGAGAGAAGCCCAACAAAATTCGATCATGATTTTTTTAACCTCTCTCAAACTCAAAACTTTAAAGTCCTAAAAACATAAGGGGAGTCAATTTGTAGTAATTATTTATTTACTACAAATTATTAAAATTTTATTAAAAATTAATTAAAAAGTTTAAATTATTTCAGCTATCTAGTGACAAAATTTGTTATGCGTGATCCATGTTTGTAGTAATTTTGTGCATTTATGTTTAAATTATTTGAGCTGCTTAGTGGCAAAATTGATTACACGTGGTCTATATTTCTTGCTGGAAATTAAAATAGGAATTATTTTTGCAGCTGAAAATCTGAAATTTTTCTTTTTTATTATAAAGCATAAAAGTAAGTTTTAAGTTCTCATTTAAGGCGGCACAGTTTTTGCAACCGTCGTTGAACAGCCGACCCAATATTGTGGGTTTACGTCTACTAATGATAAACTCCGTAGCTTTTTAGGTTTGAACCCAATCAGAAGACAAGGGAACTTCTGGATCAAGTATAGGGAGCAATTTCCCTTCGTGCAGGACTTTTTGATGGAACTAACCCTCATTTGCGTTGCATGGTATGCAAGCATGCAGTGGCATGCACTAGATTTGATAAGCATTATACCCTATGAATTACTTCCCTTCAGATATTTTTTTTCGTTTATGTCTTGCGGATTATCGTCCCGAATATGTCAAAACTAGGCGATTATTTTGAAGTAACTATGGTAAATCAACCAGTGAAGGGACATTTCAAATATGTTGATTGAAAATAAGAATTTGAAAGTTTTTCTCTAGATTGATTGGTAACAATAGCTGACTGCCAAACAATAGGAAGTCATCTAGCTATGTTTTGGATTACCAGGTCAAATAGACTTCTCTGGAAAAATTTTTGAATTTGTTATTATCGCTGCAACACCTTGTTTCTTTGAAAAAATTATAAGGTGAGTGTTTGTATTTATATGTTTGAAGTGGAATTAATTGCATGTAATAGTTTTATTTTCTCACTGTGAAAAAGAGAATTCAAAATATAGTTATTGAAGTTACGTTTTATTTTTTTAAGCATCATAGCGTAACAAAGTACTGAGATAAGGGGTGTTTATTAACTGGATCATCAAAGGATGAAAAACCAGGGAAGGAACAAGTGTTTCTTTACTGGTTTTTTTTCTAAGTTAATGAAAATAAAAGATAAACTTTAATTTTTTTGTACCTTTAGTGATGTTCCGCATCAAAAGTATGTTAAAAATACGAAAAACAACTTCTAACCTGTGAGAGAACAGGCATCTGGGCATAGAATTCCCAGTGAATGAACAGTATGTGTTAATATGTTGACACTTTAATTTTCAATTCATGATTACAAACAAAAGTTAACATTTTCCAAGTATTTATATGCTATAATTTTAAGAATAGACTTGTTTTTAAATATTTGCATGGCTTATAAATTAATAAAGAGCATTCAAAAATAACCAAAATTAAGTGTTCCTTTACTGGGTGTTCATTCACTGATAAGAGCTGTTCCTTCACTTGGTCTTCTTACTACTTGTTATTTGAATCTCCAAAACTTTAAAACAATATTAGGTAAGTTCACTACAATATTTTTTACATAATTTTCATTTAGTAACAAATATGTTGACACTGTCATTTAACTGAAATTACGAATTTTGAAATTAATATGATTTTTTAAAAGGCAAGCGAAGTTAAGTGTTCCTTCACGGGTTAGTTTACTCAGCCGATACGTAATTTATCTTTTATATGTTCTAACAAGACTGTTAAACTATTCAATAAAAATGCAAATACAGCAATATTAAAAACATGATTCACACGACAAAAATAACTACCGCTTGTACTACTTATCTATCATGCCTAACAATTTTTTTGACCGGTAAAAAATGCACTACTTCAACTCATTTAAACATAATCACAAATTATACAAGATTTAAAAAAATGATTCACACGAAGAAAAATAGCAGTTCCCGTTGTACCAATTATATTGAACTCATTATAACTATTTCGCATTATAACTATTACGTTAAAATCCTTTAACGTAAAAATAAATATTTCAACATAAAAATTGATGATTCATACAAATTATCAATTTTTTAGCATCAGTCCATACAAAGATATTTATCGTGATTTGCAATTTAGCGACTTATTGCAAATTGCGATTATAATTAGACTTTTATGAGTAGTATGATGAGATTTTTAATCTAAAATCGATATTTTTAAAGAAAACAATATTTGCCTGATCAAGGTCTAAAAAATAGCAGTAGTTATTAATTCAAAAATTATCTTCATCAAATCATTATTAATACAAATCTTTGGAAACGTAGAAAGTAATTTTAATTATGTTTTTATTTACGTTCCCGCTTTTTAAACATTGAAATCATTTTTTCAAAATTTCCTCCACTTTTCATTTCAACCACTGAAAGTTTTCTTTATCTAATGACAATGCAAGAAATTATTACATTTATTAATATTTACTTTAAATATGAAAATATATGAATTTGAATAAATAATTAAGTGTTTGAAATTTTGTTAAATTAAACGGACTTTGCTAATTAAGTAACTTTTTCAGACAATTACAAATATAATTAATTATTTTATTACAGCCAAAGGGAAATTATCGTCCTCTGTTAATAGTTAGATGTCGACGTCGTTTAGATAATAGTTAGACTAATAATTTTCAGAGGTGAAAATATAAGTTGCAATAGATTCCTGATCACTCCAAGCAGAATTTATCGCGAATTTATCATGATAATATTTTAAAGGAGAATTTATCCTCTATTGAAATTCCATCTACTTTCCGTCTTTTAATCTTTTTCCGAATTATAGTAGTATTTTATGTAATCATGCATATTTCATTAGCCTAAATTAATGAGCCACATTTGGCAAGAAAACACTAACACTTAGTAGAACACATTACAACCATGCCTACTATCAAACGGTCATGCATGAAATTGTATAAAGTTTAGTTAATACAGTTATCAGGAATAATTTCATTAATCAAAAGCATGCGCTTTTGCCATATGAGTGATTTAGGAAAGTGGGTGGAATAAAACGCTGCTTGGAAATAAATTGTTTTTCTGTTAAAAAGCTTTTGAAATTTAATAAGAAACCAGTGGGGGATAATGATAAATAAAATGAAGAAATTTCAAATCTTGTAGTTTTATTACAGCCATTTGTGCAAGTTACATGTGGTATTGCCATACAATAAGTACGGAGATTGTTGACCAATCAAAGCTATATATCTTTTAAGATTTTTAATTTCTTGTTTTCAGAATTTGTTATTGTCAAAGGGAAATTGTAGTCATCTAAGATTCCGATCTCTTTAAGGATTGCTAAGAATTTTTATTAGAACTCTGCCGCAGGTGAATATATAAGTTGTTATCGTTTTCTGACCACTACATGCAGAATTTATCTTGATATTATCGTAAAGGAGAATTTATCAACAATTGCAATTTCATCTACTTTCCGTCTAGCAAAATTTTTTCCGAATGTAGTTCTTTTATTTTCTGATTTCTACCTTTAGTAACCATGCATATTTCATAACCCCAAAATTATTGGGCCACATTTGAAAAAGAAAATATGCAGCAACTAACACTTCGCAGAACATATTACAACTATGCATACTATTAAGTGGTCATGCATGAAATTGTATAAAGATAAAGTTTAGTTGATACAGTTATCAGTAGAGCCCGGATTTTGATGACCTAAAAAGTCTCAACTAATGCCCTTAAAAAGTGCAAAAAATGCCCTTAAAAAGGGCAAAAAATGCCCTTAAAAATCCAAAACTTGCGCAAAAAATGCCTTAAATAAAGTAAAAATATTGAATTAAAAAATGTTTTGCTCTTTAAAATTATTATGAGTCATTTAAAAAATATAAAGCAATGCAATACTTGTTCTACGTTCATTAAAGTTTGAAAAATTTGTTTTATATCCTAAAATAACAAAAAAAGGAAAATATATTGACACCAAAATATTTTTATTTTGTATAGAAACTTTAATGGATATAACAACTTCCATCTCATAATATTACTAAATATCAGAATTACATTGGATTATTAAATGTTTTTTGATAATTTGAAATGTAAACGAGCGTCTCTTGTCTGAAAGTAAATTTTTATTCCTGCAGAAGCTTCTTTCAACGTCTACTGATGTTTTAAGTGCGTACTTGAAAAAGACGGTCTCACTTACTGACAATTTTTCGACAGTAGGACAAATCTAAAGGATCAGTAGGACAAATCTAAGAAAATGCTCTAAAAGACAAAAAATGTCCAAAAATGCAAAAAATGCAAAAAAATGCAAATGTCATCAAAATCCGGGCCTTAGTTATCAGTAATAATTTAATTCCTCAAAAGCATAAGCTTTTGCCATGTAAGTTGTTCAGGAAAGTGGTTGGAGTAACACGCTACCTGGAAATAAATTGTTTTTCTATTAAAAAGTTTTTCAAATTTAATAAGAAATCCGTTGGGGGATAATAGGTCTAGTGAGTAGGATAAAGTCTCAATTCCTGTAGTTTTGTTGCAGTCATTTGTGCAAGTGTCATTTGGTATTGCCATACACTAAATAAAGAAGATTTTGGACAAATCAAGGCTGTATTTCTTTTAGGTCTTTGATTTTATCGTTTTCAGAATTTATTATTGTCAACGGGAAATTATCGTAATCTAAGCTTCCGATCTCTTTAGGGATTGCCGAGGCACTAGAATTTTTATTGCAGCTCTGCGCTAAGTGTATATAAGTTACAATCTTTTCCTGACCTATACAAGCAGAATTTATCGTGATATTATCGTAAAGGAGAATTTATCCTCGATTGAAATTCCAACTAGCAATCGTTTACCGAATTGTAGTCTTTTTATTTTCTGATTTCTACATCTGGTTTTCATGCATATTTCATTAGCCTAAATTGCTGAGCTACATTTGGCAAGGAAAACGTACAACAGCAAGCACATAGTAAAAGATACTACAACTATGCATGCTATTAAATGGTCACTTGTATAGGTTTGTATAAGTTTAAATAATGGAAATTGTATAGGTTTAAAGTTTAGTTGATACAGTTATCAGGAACAATTTCCTTCCTCTAAGTCTATGATTTTGCCATGTAAGTTGTTCCGGCAAGTAGGAGGAATAAAACCTTTCTGAATGGAAATAAATTGTTTTTCCATTAAAAAGTTTCTCTAAATTTAGTGGAAATTCAATGGAGTATAGTTCTAGTGAGTATGATGAAGTAGTTATAATCTCTGCAGTTTTGCCATAGTCATTTCTGGAGCGTGTCGTTTGGTATTGCCATACAATAAAACAGGAAACTATCTGTTGGCCAATCAGGGCTATCTTTAAGTTTTTGCATCGTTTTGTGTAGTTAGTCGCAGTATATTCTTATTATGACCAATGAACCACGTTCCATAAAATTATAATTTATCACATCTGTACTAGATAACCATCAGTTGTTTTATGAGGAATATCACTCTTTGAATTGCGTTTTGGTGTTTCATTCCTGTTCAACCAACTCTAAAGCCAACTAGAACTAGACCTAGATTTACAATTAATGGTTCGCGAGGTTTCCGATGCCCCGCAAGAGCTTCCAGCAGTTCATTTTAAAATAATATTAATTTTTATTAATCTAATGTCTTGGAGTCGTGATGGCTCAGGGAAAAGAGCGTTCGCCTTCCAAAGAGGTAAACCGGGTTCGAATTCCAGCGATGGCTGGTCGATATGAATTCCGCATCAACCACTTGCGTCAACCACAATGCCGACGTAAAATATCCTCAGTGGTCCACGGACAATGGGCTCGAGTCCCTCTGCCATCAAGCTTACCGTGGGAGGTTTTCGTGGTTTTCCTCTACATGTAACGCAAATGCGGGTTAGTTAAATGAAAAAGTCCTCCATGAAGGCAAATTTCTTCCAAAATTTGATCCAGGAGTTTTCTTGACGTCTAGATTGCTTTCAAAATTGCAAGGCTATGGAGTTGTACTTTAGTAGCTGTGAACCCCAAAAATTGGGTTGGCTGTTCAACGACTGTTATAATATAAAATATAAAAAAAAAATTTCTTCACTTTTAGAGACTTTCCTGGGGAAATATGTATTCTTTAGTCAAACGAAAAATAAAAATAAAATACTTAACCAATGTCAAATAATAAACTATATAAATTGACATAGTCAACCTCATCATTGACATTCAATAAAATAACTTTTTTGACAAAAAGTTTCTTCTTACCTTTAATACAATTTAGACATAATTAAATTTATGAAATAACTTTAATTTTCCACTTATGATTAGTAACAATAGGCTTATGAAGGCAAATAGCCTATTTTCTTTTTGATAAGCTTAATTAAATAAAGTATTTAATCTATTTAATTTGAAAAAGATAAACTGAAGAAATATTGTAAAGTCATAATTAATGGTATTGTATTAATTTTAAATTTTCTTCTTTAAAAGAAAATGGAGCTTCATTTTGATGTTTTTTTATTTGTATATTTTTATTTGTGATTAATTTAAATTTACTTAATTACTCTTTATGTATTTGGTATTAAATTACTTAATAAAAATTGATATTGAAAAAAAATTCAATTAACTTGTTTTTTTTTAAATAATTTCTATAAAGTTCTGTTTAAATATTGCATTAAAAGCCATTTTAATGAAAATGAAAAAATTATATTTAGCAAAAATATAGTTGGGTTTTTTGATGCTACATGATAGCGATATAATTAAAAAATGTCTTAAATAATAATATGTTGATAAAACAATAATAAGAGAATATATTTGTTTTCCCTTTAAATAATTTATATTATGCATCATCATATGCAATTAAATATCACAAAGTTAAACGGATATCTTATGAACAAGTTGAAAACATTATAGCGTTATATCCAAGCAAAGATGCGATTACATATTATGACATTATAGCATTATGTTCAGCAATGATGTGAAATTCAGTTTTTTTATGATCATTTATATTTTTTGTTTAACTTTTCAGGGGTGCTAATAATTTTTAGATTGTTTTAATTTTATTTTATAACCGTTGTGGGACAGCTGACGCATTTTTTGAATTACGATCATGAATCAAAATTTGTGGACGTTAATCTGACCTTAATTATCTTATAACCTATAATCGTCGTTGAACAGCCGACCCAATATTATGGGTTTACGACTACTAATGTTCACCTCCATGTAATTTTGAATCCAATCCAGAGGACAAGGAAAATCCTGGATCAAGTATTGGGAGAAATTTGCCTTTGTGGAGGACTTTTGATTGAACTAACCCGAATTTGCGTTACATGGAGAAGGAAGACCACGAGAACCTCCCACGGTTAGCCTGATGTCAAGGGGTCAACCCATGATCCATCTACCACTGAGGATATTTCACGTCAGCACTGTGGTCGGTGCAAGCCGGATGCGGAATTCGTATCGACCTGCAATCGCTGGGATAGAACCCAGTTCACCTTATTGGAAGGTGAGCGCTCTATTCCCTGAGCCATCGCGACTCGACTTTAATTATCTGACTAAATTGACCAGAAGACAATGAAACTCTCAGATCAGTCAATGGACTAGATTTCGTGGAGAACGTTTTGACGAAACTAACTCGCATTTGTGTTAAATCGAGATGAAAATTACAAAAATGATTCATAATTAGCATGGTGACAAAGAAATTCTAATCCATGATCCGACAACCACTGAGGATAATTTACCTCAACATTGTGGTTGGTTCGAATCGAGAGCTGTATTCGTTATGTACAAATTTTTATAAGTCCCAAGTATTTAGCATTGAGCAAACGCTTAAAAAATTAAGTCAAAACCTTTCCGAAACTGTTAAGTTTTCTTCATTTTGATCCGTTTCCACACTTAACATAGAGAGTGCTGACGAAAAATTGGCAAAACTTTATCTCTTTTTCTTAAATTTTTCTGTCTAGATGAAAATTATTAAAATCAATGAATAATTCTCAAATTTATGAGTCAATAGAATTCAGCATTGGAGAAACTTTTAACAAATTGAAATATTAAGTTAAAATTACTTATCTAATGAAAAAGAATTTTGTTAAGAAGAAATAAATAAATAAAATACAAAACTCTTTTTATTTACTTTGTTTTCTCCGAAGTTATAAATCACGGATTACAATTTTATTACATTGATTGTCCAAAAAACTGCTCAAAAACAAATAAAAAATGAATTAAAAAACATAAACTAAGATAAAATTAAGATGCACGGCATTTCTGCTTACAAAGTAAATTTTTATCAAATTTTGAAACTCTTTACTAATTTTATCAACAGAGAGCGCTGCTAACTATTCTAAGTGAAATATGTAGTTTCACAGACGTATGTTAATTTTGAACTTATATTACAAAACATTGTTTGTTATTTTCATAACTTTGTTTCATACTTTTTTTCTCTGTTAGGCTATGCTGTTAGGTTGATGAACTTTTAACCTAATTTTGAATAATGTTGATAAGTTCTTTAATTTTTTCTTTATTTACTTATTTTAAATTATCGGACTCTAAACCACAGTATTTCTCTGCTATTAACCATACTAGTAACATAAGGTTTACTTTTTCTTGTTATTAAAATTTTTAATCAATCCAACTTAGGATTATCTTCTATTCTTTTCAAGGTAATTTTTTTAAATAGCAAGACAACATGTTTTTTCTGTATTTTTTCAGAGTTATTGTAATGCCAAAATAGGTAAAAATAATTCACATCATTAACTAATTAAATTTAAATTTCACTACTCATTCTTCTCAATAAATACTATCACTAATATTTATTAGAGGATTTTTTTAACTAATGCGGCAACACAGTTTTTCACATTAACGTTTTTTTTTCATTGAAGTTGTCGTGCCAAAATAGGAATAACGTTTAATCTAATATATATTTCATTTGATATTCTCTTTAATAAAATTTAATTAATTATATTTTTCCCTATCATCTCAATTAAGAAGAAATTATTCATTTCAAAAATAAATTGTCTTTTTTTTTATTACTAATAAATGCATTCACATGAATATTTGAGAGAGTTAATTGGATACTTTCAAGTGACGTCACGCACGGGTAAATCATATCATTGGTTTGTGCCAAGATTCAGCAGGCTATCAGATTCTGCACAAAGGCGTGAAATTTTGTGTAGTTATCTAATTAAATCTAACCTGAAAATGTTTTAAGCGGAACGATAAAAGCTGTAACCTTAACTTGGCAAGTATAACCACGTGATTAGACTCAACCATGTGATTCTCCGCAAGAGCACAAGTTCTCATAGCTATTAAGTTTATATAATAAACGAGAATTTTAAATAAATATGTAATATTTATATAACAAAATTATTGATTCCTTGCTCATTCCTGGGGAATTAGTTACATACGTTACAGTACGTTAGCGTTGATTTCTATGCAAATTGAATAGACAATAAAACTCTTCCATTAAATTAAATCACTTTTTAAACTTAATTAACAACAGCTTCCTCACAAATTTAATTACCTTTTGTTTCCTTAATAGTATATTTTCATTTTACAGACACATTTGAATTGAGAAGCAGCCGTTTAGTAAATATTTATTGACGTAAATATAATGAAACCGTTTTCTTTTTTTTCAATTTTTTTGAAACTAACGAAGCACTACATCAGTTGGTTCTTTATGTAATCGTAACAATATAAATATTAAAATATTTATATTAAAATCGATTTTGTTTGTTCATGAAAAAAGAGAGAAAAAGAGGATGGACGGGAAATAATAGTATGGGCGTCCATAAAGTAAATAAATAAAATAAAATTAGAATTCTTACATATTTTTATGCACTCACATCAAAATATTTATGTATGAAGGAATTGAAATTATAATAAAATATCGCGCTTAAAATGATATTTTAAAATACTTTTTGTAAGCTTTTTTGGTAAGAAAAAAAAATTAAATTCCTTGTTAAATTCTTTATGTATATTTTTCGAATAAAGAAAATTATTATAATTTTTCAACGTTCTTTTTTATTAAACTGTAATGTAAAAAATTGACTTGTATAAAATTTAAATAAGTAAATTTAAAGAGTTTTTAATGAGAATACTCAAAAAGCTTTTTAAGATTTTATTCATTTAGAGCTGGCAGTTATGCTAAAACGGACAAAAAATTAGAATGTAAATAAATATTTGATTAAAAATTGCGTTTAGTTAGGATAACCAGTGAAGGAACACTTAAGATTCGCTTGCCTTTTAAAAAATCATATTCATTTTAAAATTCGTAATTTTAGTGAAATGACAGTGTCAACATATTTGTTACTAATTGCAAATTATGTAAAAAATATTGTAGAGAACTTACATAATATTGTTTAAAAGTTTTGGAGGTTCAAATAACAAGTAGTAAGAAGACCAAGTGAAGGAACAGCTCTTACCAGTGAAGGAACACCCAGTAAAGGAACACTTAATTTTGGTTATTTTTTAACACTCTTTATGAACTTATTAGCCATACAAATATATAAAAACAAGACTATTTATGAAATTATAACATACAAGTACTTGTAAAATGCTAACTTTTTTCTGTAATCATGAACTAGAAATTAAAGTGATGTGAAATACAAAATAAATTTTAAAAAATCATTCTTTCTTATAATTTGACAGTCAAATCTAAATCATTGTGTCATTCGATGCTGTTTATAATCATTATTATTTTATCTCCTTTTTGTTTACTTTTTCCTCTTATTTCTTGAAGCTTTTTTTTTTTTAAGTATTTTTTCTTATTCTTCTCCATATTCTCTTGTTTTAACTTTTTTTAGATCTTTCAGCTTCTTGAAATTTTTGCCATTTCTCTGAAGCTAGTGCAAAAGGTAATTAATTCGTTTTTCTTATTTAACCTTTCTTTTTATCATCAATATTTGGCCAATGTAAATGGTTCTTCCAAACTTCTTCTGATTTTTCAGCAACATTTCTAGAATGCCTTTCTCGAAAATAGACGAGGGAAAGGTGTCTTGAAGTTTGAGGAAAATCCATATTTTGTTGACTTATATCTAGAGGATCTTTAGAAGTACTGATTTTACTTATAGAATCATTTCTTTTTCCAACTAAGAGAGGATCAGCATGAAGGCTCATTTCAAATTCGATATCTAAGATGCATTCATTATCAATACTAGCTTCAGTTCCTAAGTTTGACTTAACCAAGTGGTCTTCTTTTAATAAGTACGTCTTCCATATTGACAAAAGTACACGCTCTTGGACATTTTCGATATTAGACTCTTCAGTCAATGCTGCGTTAAAAATTTGCAACATATCTTGAGGGATTTCCCTCTCAAGCTTCTGAAGAAATTGAGTATCGTTTCTGTCTAACTCTTTTTTTTGTTGAGGAGCTTACTTCAAAATTCTAACATAGTAAATTAGTTTTTATAAATTATATAATCACGTTGCTATCCTATAATGATAACTTATTAGGAGTTCTTGGTGCAATAGCCAGCGAAAAAATGTTCTATTCAAATTTTTATAATTATATTTAATTAGTTTTCGATTTGTAAACATAGTTTATTAAGTTGCCTAACATTTGATGTAATTACACACCCCATTAATAAATATAAATTATAATAATTTTTTCATAAATTAAGTTATTAAATTAACATTTTGAACTGAAATTATTTCAGGAATTATTCATTCAATTTGTAACGAAATTTCGGTTGTCCTCTATTTAGCAGAATTTCTTATCCTAGAGTCATGTAAAATCATATTTCACACATTACTGTTCATTTACTGGAAGTATTCCCAGTGAAGGAACATGCCTGTTTCTTCACTGGTTAGAAGTTGTTTTTTGTCTTTTGAACAGAATTTCGATGTATAATATGACTAAAAGTACAAGAAAATTAAAAAATTTCTTTTATTTTCATTAACTGGAAAAAGAACCCATTAAAGAAACACTTGTTCCTTCACTGGTTTTTCATCGTTTGGTGGTCCAGTGAATAAACACCCCCTTATCTCAGTACTTTATTATGCTATGGTGCTTTAAAAAAATAAAACATAACTTCATCAACTATATTGTGAATTCTCTTCTTCACAGTGAGAAAAATAAGACTATTACATGCAATTAATTCCCTTCAAACATATAACTACAAACACTCACCTTATAATTTTTTCAACGAAACAAGGTGTTGCGGAGATAATAACAAATTCAAAAATTTTTCCAGAGAAGTCTATTTGACCAGGTAATCCAAAACATTGCTAGATGACTTCCTATTGTTTGGCAGTAAGCTATTGGTACCAATCAATCTAAAGAAAAACTTTCAAATTCTTATTTTTAATCAATATATATGAAATGTTCCTTCACTGGTTGGTTAACCCTATAAGTAAGTAAATAAAACAAAATTTGAATTTTTCCATATTTTTATGCCTAACATCAAAGTGAAAGAATTAAAATTATTACAAAGTATCATAATCGATAATCGATATTTAAAAAAATGCGTAAATCGATATTTAAAAATACTTTTTCAAACTTAATAAGAAAAAACATTTTAAAGTTTTTCCAAAAATAAAAATTTAATTGTCAACATCCTTATACATTTTTCTAAAAAAGAAAATGATTACAATTTTTTCAACATTCTTTTTTCTTAGATTGCATCGTAAGAAAGTTACTTGTACAAAATTCAAATAAGTAATCATTTTAAACAGCTTTTAATGAAAATATTCTTTTCAAACGACGTTCAAAGAACTTTCTAAGATTTTATTCATTTAGAGCTGACAGTCATGTTAAAAGCGAAAAAGAAAAATACAATGAAAATATATATTTCAATCAAAAAAATTTGCGTTTAGTTTAAACTCACTGTCTTGAGAAAATTTAATTTTCTTCGAATTCTTCACCTTTAGTCTTACAGTCAGTGACAAATTTTTGGGGAGTCATAGCCTGACAATTTGCCATTTTAAGTCGCTCTTTCATTCTTTTTTTTTACTTAAGACATTGATTGAGAAAAATTGACTTGCAATGAAAATGGCTGCTGCTGAAGATTCAGAAAATATTTTAAACTTTCATGATAATGATGTTGGAATTGAAGAAAAATTGCTTTTCGTGGAACGATTTTTTTTCACTTTTTGGTAATTTGATTTTTATTCCCTTATTATTTCATTCGTTTTGTTTCAATTTTTAACTTCGTTAAAAAGGAAGTGGTTTGGAGGAAACTTGATAGATTTTAAAAGCAATTTTTGAAAACATTATTTTCATCAATACATAGTAAGTTTCGTGGTTGTATTTTTCTGATTAAGTATTGTTAATGGTTTATTTTTTCCTTTTCCATTGTAGAGTAAAAACTATTAACATTATTTTATGTACATTGAACAAAATAAAAAACGAACCATCCAGAATAACTTTTGATTTAATGATCGGATCTTCTCATTTTGGCACTAAATCTCAATGGTTCTAATATGTGACTTCAAACATCCAAGGCGACTATTACAAACATTAAGGTGGCAAAACTATTGGGACCATATTTCCCAGATCACAGCTACTAGTAGTATTTCGGAGGTCAGAATTGTGTCCTAGAACGTGAAGATCCAATCATTAGATCAAAAGTTACTCAAGGTGAACTGTTTTTTTATTTTGCGCACTGTACAGTATGTTTCTTAATTACATCCTGTTTTCATTTTTATGAATAACTAATATGAGTGGTTTATTTTGCTTCCTTATCCATTATAAAATAACGATTATTAACATTATTTTATAAGTTTAGTAGGTATCGTAATTTCATCTTATGTTCATTTTTATGAATGGGTATTGAGAGTGGTTTATTTTTTTTCTTATTAACATTAATTTTTACACATTATAGGCTTCGTAATTACACTCTGTGAGCATTTTTATGATTAAATATTTTGAATGGTCTGGTTTTCTTTATCCATTATAGAATAAGAATTATTAACATTAATTTTTACACATTATGGGCTTCGTAATTACACCCTGTGGGCATTTTTATGATTAAATATTGTGAGTGGTCTGGTTTTCTTTATCCATTATAGAATACGAATTATTAACATTAATTTTTACACATTATGGGCTTCGTAATTACACCCTGTGGGCATTTTTATGATTAAACATAGTGAGTGGTCTGGTTTTCTTTATCCATTATAGAATAAGAATTATTTACATTAATTTTTACACATTATGGGCTTCGTAATTACACCCTGTGGGCATTTTTATGATTAAACATTGTGAGTGGTCTGGTTTTCTTTATCCATTATAGAATAAGAATTATTTACATTAATTTTTACACATTATGGGCTTCGTAATTACACCCTGTGTGCATTTTTATGACTAAGTAATGTGAGTGGTCTGTTTTTCTTTATCCATTATAGAATAAAAATTATTTACATAAATTTTTACACATTACAGTTTTCGTAATTACTCCCTGTGTGCATTTTTATGATTAAGTATTGTGAGTGGTATGTAATTTTTGATCCATTGTAGACGAATAATTATTAACATTATTTTTTTATTTGCTGAATACCCGTTCTCCAATCTGAGTGGAAAAAAATTAAACAGTCAATAAATTAGTCCTGAACAACACAATGAAATCAAACACAAAACCGAAAGGCATATGACAATAAAATTAGGAAATCTTAAAAAATTCAAATGATTTTATTTATTATTTTTTTTGTCTTTGCCTGTAGCTTTACGTTATTGGATTAAGAAAAATACGTTTTGAGTTGTTCATCATTTGGCATAAAGTAATTGCTTGAGGTCAACTCATGATAGTCAAATGATGGACTTTACGACTATCAAGAGAATTTTTCTGGTACTTATCCCTTTCGGTGGATAGTACAAAACCTCTTACAACAATATCTATTCTGCCAATATTGAAACAATTTCAATAGGTACCAAATATACTGATTGAACCAATATTAATATATTTGTTATCTATTAAAACTACACCGATTACACAGTCAGAAATTACCCTGTTAAAATGGTTAAATGACAATTTTTTTAATTGTTATTTTACCATATTAAAGCAAAATAGTCAAATAAACCTAAATAAGATAGTATTCAAACTGTTAACTGTGAGAAACATCGTTTGTTAATTGATTTCACTTAATACTGTTAAATAACCAGAATTTTATCCCCCCCAACCACCTAATGAAGTTACTTTGTTCCTTGCAGTTAGGTACATAGTATAGCCGATATGGCTAATCTGTCAATATTATGACCGACAGCACAGAGGTTCGTGTGCCAGTGTTGATATTACTATATTTCCTCAATTCCTTTCAATAATGAAGAGTTTTCAGTATCCTCCACTCCCATTTTTGTGACTCTGGTCTATTAGAGTACAATACTCTCATTTACGCATAGATGGCTGCCCTATAAAGCTGCTGAACTATCTCCACGTCTAATTAAATTTCTTTTCTCTGGTTTTGAAACCATGTTAGTTGTAAATGGCTTAAAAACTGTGAATACTTTGAATTCATGTTTTTTTAACCATAATAGTCGTAAACTGTCTCAAAACCGTAAATATTAAAAAAATTTCTTTGCCCTAAATTTTGCGGTTAACTAGATGGGCAGACTGCTATTTTACCATAATTTTAGAGTGAAAATTCTAACAGTGTACCATTATACCAAAAGGGAATATTACCAAAATTAATGAAGAAACATTGGCGTTAATAATAGCAAATTTTTTGCGTTTATCATTAGTACCAGAGTTAGTACCATTTCTCCGTCAATTATTCTTTATCGTGCGCAACATATTTTTTACTTCAAACTGTAATTATTACCAAAATTGCATATTTTTTTAAGTTAAATTTTGGTATCTTGACTTTTTTATGTTGAATTTTAGTGTAAGATGTACAAGGGTTACTACCCAAAAATTGGAAATCAAAAATTATGGTTGGTTGGTGTCGTATCCTCTATTGAATCATATTTCATGGTGTGCTTGAATAGTTTTTGTTATTTCTATGGCATTAAAAGAATACAAATCCTCTTCTGTGGGGTATTTTAAGAGGTGAAGGCCTGCAGCGACTGCAGGGCAGTTAAAAACATGTCAGTTCCACATTAAGACAGTTGCCACAGTTTTGATATTTTCTAGTCCCATCTGTAGAAATTTTCATGTTTTTATGATGTTTTTCTTAGTCTGATGAGAGTAGTGGTTGTCTTCCTATCTGTGTCAAGATTAGTATTATAATTAAATTATAATTTTCCAAAAACGAGTTCGATCGACAAATTTAGATTTTATTGGATTTAGCTCAAAAAAGGTACAATTGAAACATTGTTTTACTTGTCTCGATAGCAATATCAAATGTGTAAGTAAGTATAAGTAAAAAAAAGTTTCACTTTTTATTAATAAAATGTTTTTATAACGTTTGAACTATTATTTCTTTCGACTCTGTTTTAATCATATTCAATTTCGAGTATAAAATTATATCAGAAACAAAAACTAAACTGATGAGAGCCATGTTTAAGTGTCTCCCCCTTTTCTCTCCCCTCTTCTCATTTATGAGCTCCAAATGTTCACCATAGCTTTTCTTATACTCAAATGCTTAATGACACAGAAATGTACTGTCTGTAAATAACTGAGAACATCCGCACTGAGATCTGTTTTCGTAATAACCATGCATTAGAATAGTAATGGTTAAGAACCAATTACTTATTCAAAAGTAAGCTTAAAGCGTATAGGAATCGGTTATTCTACAGTTATCTAATGTGGAGATTAATTAGGGTTAAGGGACCGTTTAAGTGACTGAAAGTATTTCATTTCCTAAATTATTGAGGTAAAGTGCAAATTAATCAGATAATCTGCACTTTACCCAACTAAGCACTTGTTAAAGGGATAAATATTTGCTGGAATAACAGTGGTTTTCTGTATGCTTAAATTAATATTTTTTTAAAAATTTTTGATACTTTGAAAAAACAGGTAATCAATCGGCAAATCAATTGATGGAATCAATCGTAAAAAGATTGAAGAAATATGTTACAAAGAATGAAACTGTTTAAATGTAATAGCAAGTAAATAAATTAGTATAATTTTATTTGTGAAAATATCAAGTTAATGCAATCAAGCAAGCAATAAATTAATTGATAAAATCTTTAGACAGACAAATTTTTGAGCATTGACATTTATAAGAACAGGACCATGACTGAAAAAACCTAATTTAATGCTAATTTCAGATTCATAAAATTTTCAGTAGATTTTTCACAAATTCAAGTGTTTAGAGAGATCCTTGAGGGCTCATTAATAGATTTAGAATTGCTTAAAGTAGTAAAAAGTAATGCTGACCAAAATAAAGTTTGAAACTGACTCATAGATACATTTAAAAATTTTTTAAACAATATGAGGAAATGCTGTAGAAATAAAACTGTTCTAAATTGACTCATTGATTCATTTAAAATGTTTAAAAAAGTATGAAGTTATGCTGACGAAATAATACTAGAAATTGAGTCATAGATACATTTTAAAATGTTTAAAACAAACTGAGTTAATGCACTCGGAACAATGTTCTATATTGATTCATTAAGACATTTTTAAATGTTTAGAAAATATCAGATAATAGTGTCGAACAATGCTCTAAATTGAGTCATAGATACATTTTAAAATGTTTACAACAAAATGAGTTCATGCAAATGGAACGTTGTTCTAAATTGACTCATTAAGGCATTTCAAAATGTTTAAGAACTTTCCGGTAATAATATCGAACAATGTTCTAAATTGAGTCATAGATACATTTTAAAATCTTTACAACAAAATGAGTTAATGCTCTTGGAACAATGTTCTTAATTGACTGTTTAAGACATTTTAAAATGTTTAAAACATATCAAGTAATGCGGGTGGAACAATGTTCTTAATTGTCTCATAGATATATTTAAAAACGCTTTTGAAATTTAATGGCACTGCTTAAAGAATGTGCATAGTTGGCTTATAAATAATTTAATCTTAGTTTTAAGTAAGGTAATACTATTGTATTACAATTAACTAACTCATAATTTTGCAAAAATTTTGAGTTTTGTCACCAAAATTTGAAAACAGATTTTTTATCCGTAAAACTTTCAGATTTATGCGATGAAAGTAAAAGCTATTCTTTTTTTGGAAAAAAAAGAAAATAAACACTTAAAATAAATTCTTATATTTTAAAGCATAAATAAAAACAAGCAGTAAAGCCAACCTATCAAAGAACAACTCCCAATATTTCAGATTTCACGAGAAAAAAGAAGAACTTTGAACTTTTCCTGAAAACAAGATTCCAGGAAACGTCAAAATCGTTTCATTGATCTTTTATTCCCGAAAAAATTCTTTTGAGGATGAAAGTGGTCAGAAAAAGTATAGAAAAATAGTCTTTCGAGTTTATAACGCACTTTTCAAACTCACTGCTTTTGAAAATAAAAGTATTGATTTCTAATTTTTATTTTTTAAATTTTATCTAAAAACTGAAAAGCAAAGAGTTACTGAATGTCAGATGGTCGGAATCTTGTAGTTTACTTACGTACTGTAAGCGTTTGCTGTAGACTCTCCGAAAAACGATTCTTCGATGAATGGTGCACAGTTTTGTAGTAACCCTATTCAGGTGCTAAATTTGTTGGGGTTGTTAAAAATACCCTTGTCCATGATAAAAAAACCTTGCCCCTAAAAATGTCCCTGAAAAAAGGAGCTCAACCCTGGATGAAAAACTATTTAAAAAAACACTTAAATCTATTTAAATTCTTTTTTTAAGTGGGAATTTTTCTGAGATAAAATTTATTATTCCCAATAAAAAAAAATCTACTTTTTTCTAAAACGCAAAGAGTATCTCAATTTAAATTATCTAAAACTTCATTAAATTTGTTCAAAAATCATATTTTAGTTTTCATAAAATATTTTGCTTGTATTAAGCATTTACTTATTAAGAATTTAAATTCGTAATTAAGGCAACAGAAATTGATTATCAGTACCAATGTCAATAGTCGTCAATTGGTTGCACCTTTCCCCCCCCCCCTCTCCACAGCGTTGAAATTAAAATTTTTTTTTCGCTGATTTGAACTATAGGATCAGGTAACCAAGTTAAGTAATTATGATTATATGGTTCAACATAGCACTATTTGAAGGTTCAAACATATTTTAATAATATTACAGATTAACACGGTCCAAAAATTCTAAAGGTGAGGAATTATTTTAATCAGAGAAAAAAATCAAATTGCATCTTTATTATTGACGAGAAACTTGACACGTCGAGAGAGCAAAAGGACCCAAAGGTCTTTGGTTCGATCATGTCATAGCATATGTTATACCAAGAGTTAACTGAAGTTTCGTTTCCTATAAGGGAAGTGACGTCATTGCTGTCATCGATTGCCTATTTCTGCACTTCAGAAATAGATCCAAGATGTGCTTATTTCTGTATGGTTCAATTTTCGATTTGTACTCTGCCGGTGACAATGATCTTAATATTATTTTACGATTTTGATGTGGCAACAGTTTTTAGTTTTAAAGTTCAGATGTAAAAAATAGGTTCAATAAGGTTTCTTCTATGAATCTATTTTTTTAAATTTTAACTTTAAGAGGTTCAATAAGGTTTCTTTCTGAGCCACGATGGCTCAGGGGATAGAGCATTTGCCTTCAAACTGTATGAACCGGGTTCGACTCCCAGTTTATACGAATTTCACGACCTTTTTGCTGACGTGAAATATCCTCTGTGGTAGACGGGTCATGGGTTAGAATCCCCTAGCAGTCAGGCTAACCGTGGGAGGTTCTCGGGGTCTACCTTTCCATGTAACGCAAATGCGGGTTAGTTCCATCAAAACGTCCTCCACGAAAGCAAATTTCCCCCAATAAATTATCCAGGAGTTCCCTTGTCTTCTGGATTAGGTTCAAAATTACAAGCTACGGAGTTGAACATTAATAGTCGTAAACCCAAAAAAATTGGGTCGGCTGTACAACGACGGTAATAATACAAAATAAATTAAAATAAAATAAAATAAAATAAGGTTTCTTTCATTCAGCGAGTGAGCAGTTTGTTTAAACATCAGGCTAAGCAAATATTTATCATTGTTTTTTTATTTTCAAATTTAAGCTATTGTGATGTTTTTACCTTTTATTAATTTATTATCTTTTATTATAATGCTATAATTTTTTGTGTCTTGTTAATATTTATTTTGTTCTGATATTTTAAATTTGTTCGTTAGTTGCATTTTGAACTAAAATTTGATGTTTATTTTTTATCAGTGAAATAATTCTAAGACATAGAGATATTGGAATGCGCTTAAAATTGCTTCAATTTTTGAAACATAAATTGTCGAACAAACACTTTTATAGTTTCCAAGCGATACTATAATTCCTTACTTAAAGATTATTCTTTTAATAATGCTTCAAATAATTCTGTCCGAAAAACATGTACAACAGAAAAGAATAAAATCTTAAAGAACAGTAGTAGTATTCTGTTAATGTTTTTTCAGGAACTTAGAGGTTATTGGATCTTGTTCGAGTGTTCTGCTTAAACTTTGTTCTGAACCAATCAGATACTAATACTTCAAACAAATGTAATATTAGTATTCATTGTGATGAAAAAATTGCAGCAAAAATTGCTGTCGATTCAACGTTGTAAAATATCAAGCTTAAAAATTAAAAGTTAATTTTGAAAACATTTTAATTAAAGCAAAATGATTTGTCTGTAAAAAAAATGAAACATGGAATATTTTCATTCTCCTCTTAAGAAAAAAACTCATTAAATTTTTCTACTATTTACGAACGGCAGCAATTGAAACGCTTTGGAGTACGTTCATGTAAAGAAACTCACCCATTTTAAATTATCATAACACTACTAGATACTGTTTTAAACGCAAAATGAAATCACGTAATTTTTGGTCTTATAACTTTTTAACCTATAAAGTTAATATTTATCCATTAGAAGGAAAGAAAATATGTTTATCTGTGAGAAACGTAAGAGTTTACATATCACTAAGATGGAAATCATGTTATGTATTGAGCCAAATTTAATTTACATGTTTTGGTTTAAATTCTTTAGCATGTTTTCAATGCTAAAGCTCAACCTAATATATTTTTATTTATGACCATATGTCCTTTATTTTTTCTTTTACTGAAAAATCTTTTAAATTTGAATATAAGAGTACTGCCATGCAAGAAGAAATAGAAAAGAAAGGGGAAATACAAAATAATTCCTGAACTTCCTGTCAGTTTATTCAAATTGCAAAGTAGCAAAGAACGAGATAAAACTTCAATGTCTGTCGTTGTCAGAATAAAAGTACGATTTCCCATACCAATTTATTTTTTAAATTATAGTCTTTTTAGTGGTTTGTTATCTTACATGGATTCGAAAATGGCACAGCACACTACAAGTTCAAAAAGAAAAAAGAGAGCAGAATTCGTACTGTTGAAATATTCTGAAGAAAGATTTTTTTTTTAAACGGTATCGTTTAAACGGCATATCTAACAATTAGTATCTTTATAAAATTTTGCATTAATAAGTAAAGTAACGTTGTTAATGAATGCTCTCTCCCTTCGCCATCTTATATTTTAAATTATTTTTATTTTAGTTCTTCCTATGCTTTTTTTCTTACACTATAAAAACTTTTAGCCACCAAAACAGGGTGGCAGCTATTGAATACCAATTACAAAAATGGCGGTGTTTCAGAACCACCAAGAATCTGTTGTGGTGTTTCACATTTAGGTGTAAAATCCTGTTCTTGGTTAAAACCAAGGCACAGTACCTTAAGAATGCTGAAAGTAGCTGCCATCATTTTTTGGATTCAATAACACTAAAAGTTCTAATTGCTATTAAGATATGATATACATAAAAGTGAGTAAGGTTATTTTTAGAATACATTATAAAGTAAGAATGATTAATGTATAATGTAAACACTACTTTTTAAAATCAGCTGGTAAATCAAGCATACACGAAGTACTGAGAGAATACTAAGACGAATGCGGATTAGGCTTAACATGACTCAAAGTATATGGAATTTAAATAATAGAACACTATTGACAAATATTTAAAATATAAATATTCTTATCACGCAAATAAAGCATCCATACAATTTGTATTGGTACATTTCTGTTTTTTTCTGATGTAAATGTTAATGCAAAACATCGAAAAACTCACGTGATTTCGTATTTGATCATAAAGAATCTATTGACGCTATCAAGATTATCTCAAAACTGACGTTTCTGAAAGCGAAAATGGTTTACGAATGTTGTGAATGCAAGAGTATTTAGTGTAAGAGTTCTTAATTATATTTAATAACACCCTTTAAACTGTAGTTGAACGCTCGAATTGATCTTAACTTGAAAAAAAATAGTTTGGGTTGTACAATACTAAATTTGCAAGGCACAGAATTTTTTTTAAGGTGTACCAGTTCGACAATACTTGTACTGTTAGTGATCCAAAGCCAACATTGCTTGATAATCAATTATTTACTGCAATATGGCTCATAGTGATCGACTCAGAAATGATGAGTATTTCTCATGCGATGTGTAGTCAAATTGAGGAGGCTGGAGTATCATTAACAGCAATATCTTTATAGCAATCTTAACAGCAGTATCTTTATAATAATCTTTCAAGAAAGGTGTAAAAAAAGCGTTATTTTATTATATTGGGACTAATAGATCTTTCAAAATCTCTAATATTAATAATGTCTTTCCAACCATTTATATTAAAGATATTTTTATAATGTTGTTGTCGTCGGCCATTAAGGTAGAGGGGGTGCGATTGTTCTTGCCTTCCAGTGGTGCCATCTATGGCCAAGAATTCGATATTTGCCTCACCACACCTGTTTACAGGGCGGACCTGATCTGAACTAGAGAACAGTCAATCTCCAACTCAGTTCTCCCAGAAGCATAATTTGTTATGGGAACACAGAGGACTTTGTGACCTGACAGATTTAACGTACCCCAGTTGCCATTTACTTCACGGGGAATCTTCAGCCGGCAGGATTCGAACTGCCAATCAATTCATCGCTCCGCCAATCAGGCTATCCTGGCCCCAAGTTTTACAATAACTTATATTAATGATATCATTACAATTATTTATATATTGAACTGGTTGAGTTAAATTAATATTTTATTATGATCTTTCATCACTTGCCTTCTTGAAATTTCTGATGATAATGTTATTTTTTATTTATTTCTTTTATTTTTTATAAACTTTTGATGATAAAATATCATTCTATTGATCAATTTCTTTCGAAAAAGGTTGGCAATGATATCATCGTTTGATTAAATTGGGAGATGCAGTACTAACAAACTAACTTTCAAAAATTAGAATTTCTACAGGGGTTTAAAAAATGAATATTATTTAAAGTAAAACTGGCCTTGTTTTTTTTCTTTAATTCCTCACATTTCTTACAAAAAAATATTGTATGTGAATAAGAAATTTTAGTTGTAAATTAAAAAATTACATTTCCTTTAAGGAAAAAAAATTGAAACGTATCTATCAACAGGTTTCAGAAAAACAATTATGCATTGCAACTAGAAAATGCATTCAATGGCTTTTATGTTTTAAAAAAGTCCCACCATGACCATTTTTTCCAAAATAACTGAAGTTAAGTTACGTTTTGGACATATTTAATAAGTAATTTAATATTGAACATTTGTCTGTGTTTAGAGCTTTCCAAATTCGCTTTTAATTTCGTTTAAACTGACAAAAAATGGAGATTGAGAAAATTTTGAACAATTACTGTAATGTAAAATATAACAGACCAAATACAATTTTTAAAAATTAAAAATTAGATATCATACAAAATTACTTTTAGAGCACATGCCATGATCAGTAATATGTACTACATTACACCCAAATACATTCTAAACCATAAAGCTTTTACCCTCTTTTCAACTTGTTTCTATGTGCTGGAAAAAATAAAATGTTGCGATTAATAATTGAAATATTTTATAGTTGATAATAATTGAATAATTGAAATATTAAATAGACTAAATAAATAAATTGAATTGATTTTCTAGTATTTAATGCAAAGTAAGTTATAATGGTAATTGCAATTAAAAAATTAAATAAATGAAATTGAATTGAATTTTTTACCACTTCTTACATTTCAACCGCCTGTGGCATCTCTTCTATACTTAAAAAAATGTCTTAAATTTACATAATTAATACAAAAATTCAACAAAATTTTCACATTTTCTGAAGAATTTTTTTCGCTGGGGCAAAAAGCTCATTTGTGCCTTATATCGATTTATTTTACAGCTGTGAAGAACAGAGTGTTGAGTTTACATGTTCAACAATGGGGCTAGCGTTACAAAGTTTGCCTGCACGTAGTTTTATAACGCTAGTCTCGCCCACAAAACGTAAAGATGCTCAGGGTCGAAAAAAAAGAAACGTGAGCATTCATGTTTACTGCGAAATCTCCTTAAAAAAATTCAACATAGTAAATATTAGCTGTCTTTCACTTGAAAAACAAAAATACGATGTAATGTAAACAGAGTATTAAAAATGAAACCGAACTCAAAAATGAGTAATGATTTAAGATAGGGACTACAATCCAAATATCTCCGTGTTCTTTAGAAGCAAAAGTAAATTTTCCCTAAGAATTATTGAGATTTATAAGGAAATAGTTTGCCGGAGGGAGGTATAAAAATAAACGATGTGGGGATTCTTTTGCATTTCTCGAGTTACAAGTGAGTGATTTACGTAATAGTCAAAATCCCTAAAGGGATTTTTGCGTTCCCTTCCCCCTCTGAAATTGATCACATTTCTTAAACTCATGGTAGAGTTTCATAAATGTAACCATAAATATTGGGTCTTAAAACTGAAAGGTAAATAATCTAGATGATTTTGTGTTACATCGTACTTCTTCTTTCTTGCCTTAGGAGCCTTTATCTGCATACAATCACTTGTTATCAAGAATGATAATCTATCAATATTGAAAAAGTTTACGATGTGCAGAATTTATCTTTTAAATTAACACACTCAGAAAATTTGATCACGTGTAATACAAATAAGGTGACAGTGCCTAACATTTATAGAAATATTAGAGCTTGTTTAATTATAATGTTATTCAAAGTAATATGGCGACAAGTTGAACCCTATTAAAAAGATTTCCCGTAGAGTTTGCCCTAAGTTAAGCGTAACGCTAGCTTTAATTCCTTCATTTTAGCAACGCTGTTATTTGCAGGGAAAATTTCACGCTGGAAGCTTATATAGCTTAAATGTACGCTATTGAGTAACTAAGCCTAAATCACATTATAGTTAGAGTTACAGGGAACAGTAACGCTTTGTAAAATCTCTTTATTAATGTGCAGTACACTTATTACTCTCTTAAAATGAACGAGTGAAAATAACTCAACTTGAGTGCTATTTAACTCTTTCATCTAGATAAAACCGGCCTTCTCATCTTGCGTTAAAATCACTCAAGTGAAAGAGTTATATGGAAATAGCTCAATTTGAGTGAAAAAAATTTCACTCAAACTTGATTTATTTTCACTCGAGTTTGAGTGATTTTCAGTATTACCTGAGTGAATCGTTTTCACTCAAACTTGAGTGATTTTAACTCGTGTTTGAGCGATTTTCAGTATTTCAGTTTGTAAATTTGCAGTCAAAATTTTTACTGTTAATATTCGAAATTTTTGTATTTAGTGGTGCCATCTATCGTAAGCGATAGAAAATACTATAGTTTTCGTTTCAAAAAAAAAAAAAAATCCTTTTGATAGAGAAATCCTTAGATAGGAATTTTTTTTATCATAACGTTTGTTGAATTTAAATATCGAATTAGATAATATAGTACTTGTGAAAGTTTTCGCTGTGAGCATATCGACACTGTGTATCCTGGGGTTCGAACTGGCTTCCCGTCTGTCGTGAGACTGACCGATTAACCATCTCTGCTACAGTCCCGTGTCAAGACGGCTACAAAGAACTAATTAGATTCATGAGCTGGGTCTTGTTGGAGAGGATAAAGTGTTTATTTGTTAAATCAAATAAGGTGAAAACACTGTTAAAATTTTTTTTCAGAGTTAACTGTTTGAATAGCAGCATTTTGTGGTTATCCAATTATTTTGATTGTATACGGTAAAACAACAATTAAATGAATTATTACTTAAGAGGTTTTTTTTATGAAAAATTCCTAACCACTGTAGATTTGAGTCTTTTTTTCTTTCCCCTAAGTTACGTCATTTTTCTTTGAAGTTTAATTTTTAAAAGTAAGGAGCTCTAAACGAATTTTTAAAGTAAGCAGTTTTATAAATATTATGCTCATTTATGTTAAATTGAAAATACTATGAGTCATTTTTTTTCGAACAAATTTATTCCTTTAATTTATAAAGCTTTATTTTCAAGCAATAAAAAAGGTATATTGTTCTAAATTACCTAAATTTTTTTAAGACAAATTTCTGAAACTAAGTGAAATTAATAAATTTTTGAAGAAGACGTTAGAAGCTAAAAAATCTGGATTAAATACCCTTTTTCAAACTCAATTTTGCAAACTCTTTTGATATAAATTTGTTTAAAATCCAAACTATATATTTGTTTTGATTAGAAAAAAATAAGTATAATTTTTGTTCTGCAATAATCCTAGCTTAGTATGAATTCAAATAAAAAAATTAACTAATTAACATTAACTACTTGACTTTACTTTAATATTGTTTTTACCATAAGCTTTGCTCAAAATAGTTTTCTTAAGTCAAAAAGAAATAAATAATAAAAATTAATGAAAACGACATTTTTAATAAAATTACTAAAATACAGAAATATTTAAATACCTAATTTTAGGCATATTTTAAACTAATTAAATTGTATCGCTTCTGAATTATAAATAATTACAATTAAATCAAGTATGTATTTCATGAATTTTAACTATTATGAATATAGATAGTGTACGTTATTTCCGTTATCAATATATATGTTTAGAATTTTTACCTAATTGTAAGAAATTAATATATAATCAAAAAGAAAAAACATTATAAAAATTTAATATACCAGCCAGGAAAGCAAGATTGAAGACATCAAACTCTTTCAATTTTACAACAATGCAAAGTAACTGCAGTTTTTCTGCAGATTCATCAGAAAGTATACTTCTGAAACAATAACTGCATAATTACTTCAAATTTACTGCAGAATGACCACGGATTTAAAGTTTTAGTTTTTTTCTAAATTTATGATTTTAAAGTGACCTCACTTAAACTACAGTAATTTTGTAGACAATAGCTAAAAGTTTTTTCGAAATAAATTACTGAGAAATTACTTCGCATTAGCTGCAAAATAACTGCAGTGTTTTTACAGTTAAGATTGCACTACAGAAAATTTGCAGTTAACTCTAGAAAAACTACGAAATTACTTCAGTTCTGTAGAATAACTACAGTTTATTTTCAGCTGGGATATAGGTATATAAATTCAAATTGAACTATTTCTCATAATAAATATTACTTTTAATTTTGCTCCTAATTTTTTACAATTAATCTATAACTATTGTAAAATTCTAATTTATTTGCATTTTCAAATACTTTAATTAGCATTGTCCTTTTAATTAAATATTAATTCTGCTTTTTCAATTTTGCCTCGAAAATTGAATTTGAAGAAAAGTGGTAAGAACTTTTATGCTAGCAACAAAGGAAAAATAGTTTGTATAATGTGATAAATACTTCATGAAGTAAGAAGATAGTATCAATTCTGAATTCCAATTAAATAAGAGCTAAAAACAGGATAAAAACAGAAAAATTCAAAATGCTGCTTAATTTTTTTAAATATAATATTTTCCACTTTTTCTTTGAATGATATATTTATAATAAAATACATTGAACATCTGAAGATTCTGATTTGAATGAATGGATGTTGCAAATGTGAACTTTCATAAATTAAAGACAGTCAACTTTATTAATAGAAAGCAATTTAAATAACAGCAATTATAGACTGTATGAACAATAATTTCGTAAATATCTTTTATAAAAGAAGTATAGAATGATATGAAATTAATTATCCAGAAATGTTTTGTACCAAAATTATACATCAAAAAAACTAAAACAAGGATATAAATTTATTATATTAAAGTAAAATGTTAAAACTTTAATATGAAATCTGAAAAAATTCTAAAACTCTTATCAGATATAATATATTCCCACTTGCTTTGACAAAGATTCTAGCAGGGAATCAAATTTTTTTAATATTTCATAATCATCCACATTTAACATTTTCAATTTTAAAAAATTTTTTTGACAAATAATTTAAAATAATAGTATATTTTATTAAAAAACGCTGAAAAACAGCTAATTTAATTGGAATGTGTATATAACACATTCAAAATAAAAGTATTTTCAAAATAAAAACAACAAAGTTACTGAAAAGTAAAACAGCGTCTTCTTCAGAAATACCGCTGTGAATTAAAAGTTGTTTTAATTCTTCTTAATTCAAAATATTAAATGACATATTCTCCAGAAAAAAAAATTAAACGTAAAATAAAAGCGAAGACATAATCTATTTAGATCGCAGAACATAACAATTTTATTTAGATTTATTATCGTTTGCTTTTTGAAATAAAACGATAGAAATTCCAGCTTATATCTCGCACACAATTAAATAAGAAATAAATCACTCAAGTTTGAGCTAAAAGCACTCAAATATTGTTTAATAAATATCACTCAAGTTTGAGTTAATGCAAAGCAAGAATTTCGCTCAAATAAGAATGTATTTCACTCAAGTTGAGTTAAAAAAATTTAACTCTTTTTTGAGTAGGGGAAATAACTCTTTCATTTTAAGAGAGTAAACTTATTATGCATAACCTATAGTTCAGTTTCTTTCCTTCAAATAAAATAAAATAAAAAACATTAACCGTAACACGTGTGTGGTTGGTTCAATTGGTTGGGGTGTGTCGGCTCCCTCAGCTGTGTGCACCCTGCAGTGATTGCCGGGTCATTTGCTGACGAGCAAGATGAATTTGGACATAAGCTTTCAGCTGCTCACAGCCATATTTTGTCCATAGATTTAAGTATGGTATTCTTAATCATGTTTTCTGCTTAATAAACACGTTTTGATGAAACCTACATTTTACTTTAATTGGGTTTTGGGTCATTATTTATGTACAATTCTTTGTTTAGAGGAAAAAATCATTAGGGTCGCCGAACGCCGCTGCTGTTTTGGGTGTCTGTTTTGTTGCGCAAAAACTATAAAACTTCGAAAAGTGAAATTACACATATGTGTAAAAAATGTACAGTGCAATAAAACAAATAAATTAACACTTGATATAACATGTGAGGAAAAAACACCATTCGGGCCACTCTGTATGCTGTGGAATGTAACTTTAGCGTTGAAATTTGTTATGCTGAAAGGGCCTAATTTATTTACGAACTTAACCCACAACATTTTTTTTTTTTACAAAATGCAAATTTTTTTGCAATTTTTAAGTGCTGTTTTTGCCAGTTTTTTATCAGTTCTTTTTCTGTGATTTTTATGTTACATTTTGCTCTGACACTTAGACTTAAACACTTTAAATTACGAAGGTGGGTAGAAAAAATTACAGGGGGTGAAATAACAGAATAAAGAAAATTTTAGATCCGATAATCATCAGTGCATTATGTCGCGATAAATAGTGCAATGGTGCATTTTTTTAGTCAGAATAAGCATATTCCAACATGGTTGCAGTTAACTGTTATGCATATTCTAAGAGATTTCTTTGAGATATTACCAAAGCACTTTACAGAATAAAAATCCGAACAACAGTTCAAAAACAATAAGGTTATCCGTTTTCTTCTTTGCTGACTGTATATAATGCTTCATTCCCAGGTAACATAAATATATTTTTATACAGCATTCCTTTCATTAGAAAATCGTATTCAGATACTTACGCGGCCTTCATTTCGTCATAAAATAAATGATTTTGTGATAACTTAAGCATTTGTAGACGTTAAATGGATGGAAATTTTGAATAATCAGTTCACGTAATTTAAGTTCATAGAAAATAAATATTTTATGAAAAAAATTAATTGTTTTCTTTACTTTTTAACAGCAAAATTTTAACACAACATAAAAAACGATGAACTCTCAACTGAATTCAATTTAAATTGATACAGAGGTATTGATACATGTATTTATTTTGCGTGATTGAATTGCTAAACTTTCGTTTGACCTTTATCATTACCGCGACGTAATTAAAAATCTCGCTTTAAGTTAATGAGGAAGTTAGAAAAAGTTTGATATTTTATTTTAGCTAGCCTTAATTAGAAGATGCATACATTAAAAGTGATTGCAGTTTTATTTGTTTTTTTTTTTCCTTTTGAGATTAGATAAAACCCATTGGTTAACCACGAAGTATATAGACAAAATGTCAAAAACTTTTATTTTTATGATAATATATTTAATTTATACATCCAATATCTTGTTGCGATATGATCTAGATATCATAAACAGAATAATATAATTTTAATACTCAATAAATAGCGTTAGGTCTTAAGATAGAGATTTTTAGGGTTTTAGTGGTATCAAGATTGATAATACTTATTTTAGGAAGTATGGGAATCGAATTTTAACACTTTTTTTCTCATAAAAAAGGATTATAATACATATTGTTTAGTCACGTAGGTATTATAACTGGCTGGATTGAATTCTTGATAAATAATTTTAATTCATACGAAAAAAAATATTTCAGAACTTTAAGAAAAACCTATATTGGGAATCCTTAACTACAAAATACAATAAATAAATTTCAGTCCCTTCTTCTTATGTTAAAGAGGTAATGTGTTAAGTTTAAATGCAAAAGTTAAGTAACTTTTATGGTATGATCTAGATATTGCAATTAATTAGATGTTATTATATTTTTAATAAAGAATTTTTTACTTAAGATAAAGAGTTTTAACATTTCGAGGGTAATATGAATTTAAAAAAAAAATGCAGGTATTTTAGGAATTTTTGATTACGAAGTATAGGCAATAAGCGTCAACAACTTTTATTTTCATGAAAAAGTACTACAATTTTTAGTTTAAGGCACGAAATATCTTATTACGATATGATCTGGATATCATAACTAGTAAATGATATTATTTAAATGGAGATAAAGATATTTAGGAGTTTCGGGATGATAGATTTGATAAAACTTATTTTGGGGTGAATTTTAACCATATTATGGTTATGATGCTTCTTCAATTCAAACAGTGTACGTGAAAATCGTATCATATTATTCCTGTGCTAAAATGCCGAAATTTAAAAAAAGTAATTTAAAAAAAAAAAAATTTCTTCTCAAGAACTATTCGACCAATTTCGTTCAAAATTGGTATTTTGAAATTTAAAATTGCACAGTTTAGGATGATGCAAAAATTTATAGATCTTACTATTAAAATATTATTCAATCTTTAGTAATAAAATAATAATAAAAAGCTATTAAAATTATATTTTACTTGGAAATTATCTTTGAGAAAAACTAAATTTATAATTGTGTGAAAGTTTTTTGATTAACTGAAAATTTGCCTAGATATGCTGAAATATCAACAAAAGATAAAATTAAAATTAGTGAAATCACACTTTCGATCGCTCTCCTGACCAAACTATCGGGGCAATTGTATTCCAGCTTGGGGCAAAGCCCATATTTTGATTATAAAATACAAATCTGCATAATAAAAGGTTTGTTTATTCAGAGAAAGTATATTTTTTGTGCCTAATTCTTTAACTTAATTATTAGTAGTCATTAATTAGTATATTTGAGGTCACCTCTATGAACTATTAGGATCGTCGCTTAGTTCGTTCACAAGAACAAAAGTTATTCACGGCGATGTGCTTTATTTATTTTATTTATGTATTTTTTTGATGTATTTTTTTCTATTTCATTTTGCACACTCTAGCTCTGTACTATTTTATATTTAATCGAAAAGAATAATTCTTTTTAAGATCACTTGTTGCGAGTGTATTAAAAAAATTCTATTTTTGTTCAAGTTACGTGGTTAATCTAACTATAAAATGACCTGGTGTATGCTTTACGATATGAGTATACCTATTGAATGCTATTAGTTAGGCGCGGTGATGTATTTTTTTCTATTTCATTTTGCACACTCTAGCTCTGTACTATTTTATATTTAATCGAAAAGAATAATTCTTTTTAAGATCACTTGTTGCGAGTGTATTAAAAAAATTCTATTTTTGTTCAAGTTACGTGGTTAATCTAACTATAAAATGACCTGGTGTATGCTTTACGATATGAGTATACCTATTGAATGCTATTAGTTAGGCGCGGTGATGTATTTTTTTCTATTTCATTTTGCACACTCTAGCTCTGTACTATTTTATATTTAATCGAAAAGAATAATTCCTTTTAAGATCACTTGTTGCGAGTGTATTAAAAAAAATTCTATTTTTGTTCAAGTTACGTGGTTAATCTAACTATAAAATGACCTGGTGTATGCTTTACGATATGAGTATACCTATTGAATGCTATTAGTTAGGCGCGGTGATGTATTTTTTTCTATTTCATTTTGCACACTCTAGCTCTGTACTATTTTATATTTAATCGAAAAGAATAATTCTTTTTAAGATCACTTGTTGCGAGTGTATTAAAAAAAATTCTATTTTTGTTCAAGTTACGTGGTTAATCTAACTATAAAATGACCTGGTGTATGCTTTACGATATGAGTATACCTATTGAATGCTATTAGTTAGGCGCGGTGATGTATTTTTTTCTATTTCATTTTGCACACTCTAGCTCTGTACTATTTTATATTTAATCGAAAAGAATAATTCCTTTTAAGATCACTTGTTGCGAGTGTATTAAAAAAAATTCTATTTTTGTTCAAGTTACGTGGTTAATCTAACTATAAAATGACCTGGTGTATGCTTTATGATATGAGTATACCTATTAAATGCTATTAGTTAGGCGCGGTGATGTATTTTTTTCTATTTCATTTTGTACACTCTAGCTCTGTACTATTTTATATTTAATCGAAAAGAATAATTCCTTTTAAGATCACTTGTTGCGAGTGTATTAAAAAAAATTCTATTTTTGTTCAAGTTACGTGGTTAATCTAACTATAAAATGACCTGGTGTATGCTTTATGATATGAGTATACCTATTGAATGCTATTAGTTAGGCGCGGTGATGTATTTTTTTCTATTTCATTTTGCACACTCTAGCTCTGTACTATTTTATATTTAATCGAAAAGAATAATTCCTTTTAAGATCACTTGTTGCGAGTGTATTAAAAAAAATTCTATTTTTGTTCAAGTTACGTGGTTAATCTAACTATAAAATGACCTGGTGTATGCTTTACGATATGAGTATACCTATTGAATGCTATTAGTTAGGCGCGGTGATGTATTTTTTTCTATTTCATTTTGCACACTCTAGCTCTGTACTATTTTATATTTAATCGAAAAGAATAATTCTTTTTAAGATCACTTGTTGCGAGTGTATTAAAAAAAATTCTATTTTTGTTCAAGTTACGTGGTTAATCTAACTATAAAATGACCTGGTGTATGCTTTACGATATGAGTATACCTATTGAATGCTATTAGTTAGGCGCGGTGATGTATTTTTTTCTATTTCATTTTGCACACTCTAGCTCTGTACTATTTTATATTTAATCGAAAAGAATAATTCCTTTTAAGATCACTTGTTGCGAGTGTATTAAAAAAAATTCTATTTTTGTTCAAGTTACGTGGTTAATCTAACTATAAAATGACCTGGTGTATGCTTTATGATATGAGTATACCTATTAAATGCTATTAGTTAGGCGCGGTGATGTATTTTTTTCTATTTCATTTTGTACACTCTAGCTCTGTACTATTTTATATTTAATCGAAAAGAATAATTCCTTTTAAGATCACTTGTTGCGAGTGTATTAAAAAAAATTCTATTTTTGTTCAAGTTACGTGGTTAATCTAACTATAAAATGACCTGGTGTATGCTTTATGGTATGAGTATACCTATTAAATGCTATTAGTTAGGCGCGGTGATGTATTTTTTTCTATTTCATTTTGCACACTCTAGCTCTGTACTATTTTATATTTAATCGAAAAGAATAATTCTTTTCAAGATCACTTGTTGCGAGTGTATTAAAAAAATTTTATTTTTGTTCAAGTTACGTGGTTAATCTAACTATAAAATGACCTGGTGTATGCTTTACGATATGAGTATACCTATTAAATGCTATTAGTTATACACGGTGATGTATTTTTTTCTTTTTCATTTTGTACACTCTAGCTCTGTACTAATTTATATTTAATCTAAAAGAATAATTCTTTTAATTTTTTTTAAAATCACTTGTTGCAAAAATATTAAAAAATATACTATTTTTTCTCAAGATACGTGGTTAATCCACCCATAAAATGCTATTAACTCTTTTAAAATGTTATGGTATGAGTATACCTATAAAATGCTATTAATTATACACGGTGATGTAGTTTTGTTCATTTTATTTTGTACACCAAACCTCTGTACTAATTTACAGTGTTTTCACTACAGCGCGAGAACGCGAGAATCTCGCATATTTTTTTCTTTTCTCGCATTAAGAAATGATTACCGCGAGAAATTCGCGCATTCTATAAATCAATTTCGAAATTCGCGAATTTCTCGCCTTTTGGAAAAAGCTTCGAATTACGCCATTTAGAATAAAATCCGTTTCACTTCCCTTCCTGGATCTTTATATCTTCAACATCTGCCCCAAGTTATCTAGCTTCCCTATTTACCAGTATTGCTCAGAACCTTTTCGAACAACAGAACACAACCACGGAACCCCTTTCAGAACATATTTCTCTGGAACCACGTGTTTACGGTAGGTAAGGTTTCTTCATGTAAGACGTTCAAATTTTTTATGTACTAATGTAAGATGGACAAATACCGAGTAAAGTCGAAATCTTTTATGATGATGCACCAAAAATATTCAATGCTTTAAAAAATAGAAGACATTAAAAATTTATTAGAATTAAAGAAATGATTTTTTTTTTCAAGAGTTTTTGTGTTTTTTTTTTAGTTTTTAGAAATCTCACTTAACTTTTATAAATCTCACCCTGTTTTTTAGAAAGGGTGAGAAAATCTCACTAATTTTTTTTCTATGATGAAAACACTGTATTATATATAATAGAAAAGAATAATTCTTTTTGAGATCACTTGTTGCGAGTATATAAAAAAAGTATTATATTTTTATTCAAGGTACACGGTTAATCAATCTATAAAATGCTATTAACTCTCGAAAAAGAACCCAATAGAAGGTTTTTCCATTTCCTTAGGAATCGTCATTAATGTTATTCATGTAGAGGGGATCCAATTACAGTCCCAAATCCAGGAACTAAAAAGAATAATAAATTTCCAGTTAATCATTTCACTTTTCCTGGAATCTTTCCTGTCCTTGAATTGAATTTCTATCTCTTAAGGGAGGTCAGGTCTGCGGTCACTTGTTTCTTGTCCATGAAAGGGTCTGGGAAATCATTAGGAGCGGAATCAGGAGCCGTTGCTAAGCAACCATTCACTTCTTCATGTGGCTGTGGCCAACGTGGTAAAAGCGTAACTAACTCGCTACAAATCTTATGTCACATCCATCATATTTTTTTCTTTCCTTAATTTCTCAAAGATTTCATTTTTCAGAGTTGTATCATTTCTTTTCTCCACTTTTTTCTTATTAATTCTGAAGTCATGATAAGGGGCAAGATCTATATGCTCTCTTAATTACAAGGGTAAATGAGTAGTAAGGTCTGTACTAGTTTCTTTAAAATACTCTGGTGTAAGAAATTAAGAGAGTTGGCAGACTTGGACGATTATCTCTAGAACTACTGGACGGATTTTAATCAAATTTGATATGCATATATATTGATGCAATAGAAAATAAATAACCATTCAACAATTATAATAAACACGCATGATCGTGCGTCACATTCGATGAAGGTGTGAAACAGTGGTAGCAGAATAAACAAAAAAAATTGGTTAACAGGGGGTATGGTCCCCTCTTACAGATGTAGCAGTGTGATTTCATACTTGAAATAAGGCAGTTTATTATTTCTTGTGACAATTGACCTGAATTGTCCTGTGGCAATTTCATACCTTCCTACTCCAACGAGTGTTACGTCCGATCATTCGTGTGTATTACAATTGTTGAATAGTTATTTGTTTTGTATTGCATAATGTTCTCTTAATCAATGTTCTCATCTGAAAATTCTCTTATTTTTCCTACACCAGTGTCGATATAAATAACAGACTGTACAGGTTCGTTTAAAAGAAATCAAAAAGTATTTACAAATTTTATTTCAATTCTAATTAAAAATTGAAATAAAAAAAAGTCAAAATTAAATGGAAAAAAAATTTTAAGAATAAAAACTCTGGAGCACTTTTTTAAAATAAGTAAAATCGAGAAATTAAAAAAAGAGAAATGTTTAATCTGGTTGCATGCTAAATCCGAATTCTAGGTTAGTACAAAAAATAAAAATTTAATGTAAAATAGTGAAACTAATTTCCATTATTTATTTCCAAGTAACCAATATTAGAGACACGATGGCTCAGGGTTCCAATCCAAGTGGTGACTGGTTGATTCGAATTCAGTTTCCGGCTTGCACCGACCACAGTGCTGACGTGAAATATCCTCAGTGGTAGACGGATCGTGGGTTAGAGTCCCCTTGCCGTCAGATTAACCGTGACCGGTTCTCGTGATCTTCTACTCCTTGTAACACAAATACGGGTTGGTTCCATCAAAAAAGTCCTCCACGAAGGCAAATTTCTTCCAATACTTAATCCAGGAGTTCCCTTGTCTTCTGGATTGGGTACAAAATTACAAGGCTACGGAGTTGAACATTAGTAGTAGTATACCCAAAATTTGGGTCAGCTGTTCAACGACGGTTATAAAATAAAATATATTAAAAGGTAACTATTATTGAGTAGTAAAATATTTTTTTTTAGCTTTATTGAATTTTATTTTATTTAATCAGACAGAAAGACGTCAGACTGATTACGTAGTACATTCACTGAATAAAGATACCCTTATTTTGACGGATTTAGATATAGATATAGGTAACCGCAACCTGCGAAATATGGTCCTACATTAGTTTGGTCCAAAATTCGGCTGTTAATTTTACCTTTTGCTTATTTCACCATAACTTGAGAATCGTTTAAGCGATTTGAAAAATTTTTTCAAATCGCTTCATTTTTAAGATTCATTTTTCTGAAGATGAAAAAAAAATTCAAGAAATTATTTCCAATAAATATTTATAGTTTATCATTGCTTTATTTGATAATTACTGAAAAAGATTTGAATTGTAAGGTACACATATATTTACATAATTTAAAAAAAATGCAATTTTCTAAGGCTAAATACAACGGATAGTTCTTGAGAAATCGAATTTCAAAAAATTTGTATATTTAAAATTTTGATTGATTTTATGTTTGGATAAATGAATTTTTACAATTGAGAACAAATTTGATTAATTGTTTTTAATTCGATTAATATTCGGCTACGCACATTTAATTTGACGACAAAGCTATGTCAAAGAATATAATTTCAGCCATACACACGAGCCACAGCCCGTTAAATAGGGTGGACCCATTCATACATACATTCATTCTTCCAAATCGTATTTTTGACCTTAACGAGAGAGCGATCATTTTCCAATTCATTACCTCCAGTGGTATTGTTTTGCCATGGGAACTTGGAGTACTTTGTGACCCTAACAGATTTAACGTGCACCATTCGTTATTTAATATGCAGTGTTTCTTTGGTCGGCGGGATTCGAACTGCCGTTTTCACGATTACATGTCCAACGTCCTACCAACCAGCAAATAGACCGCTTCAGCATATGGACAATTCTTCTCAGTAAGATTGACCAGATAGTTTAAAATTAAAAGTTTTCTTCAAGTTAAAACATTATAACAGTGTTTTTTTAAATTTTAAGTTGAATTACAGGAAAACACTTTATAAACTTGATAGTTAACTATTGTGTAAAGTAACCAATGTAACTTCTTATTCGATACTCATATAAAATTTTTACGGAAATGGACTATGCCAGTTTTCAAACTGAGTGCTGTTCATTTAAAAACATGAAATATTTTTTTTTTCTTCTAGAAAATCATTCTTTGATGAAAAAAAATGTACCCAAAAGTGAAACGCCAATATTTTGATTCAATCGAATCGTTTGAGTTAACAAGATATTGGGCAAAAAATAATTTGAAAATTCTGATCTTACTCCAACATATAGATATGTATTAAGTATAATCCTTATATTCATGCAACTCTGAAATAATCTTAGAGAAAAAAAAATAGTGGAGTGTAAAATACTCCTTCTGTTAAGTCAGAAAATCGTGTTTCGAATATCTTGCGTGAAATTTCCTTTTTCCGATGGGTCGATATTTTTATAAAAAACTTTAATAAAAAATGTTATTACGAGATAGGAAAGTACGTGAGAAGAAAAAACAACGAATTATTTTAATGTGGAAGGTTAGAAAAATTTCTTATCTTTTATATATTTATTTTAATGTAAATAAAGATTGTAAAATTTTTTCAATGAACAAGCAACGTAAGAAATGTTGGAAAACACGAGCAACAGAAAGTTACTGACAATGTAGGAAATGTCAAAATTATGATATGAAAAATATGATTATGCTGATTTAAATAGTATAAGTTAAAATAAAGGAAACAACTGTCAATGTTTTTGAAAAAAATCTATATATAGATAAAATGTTGACGATTAAATATGTAAAATAAATTGAAATGAAAATCGAATAATAAATTTTGAAGGAATAAGAAATTTGGCAAAAGAAAGTAAGTACTAAAATGTTCTTTATTGAATGGAAATAGAAACTTACAAATTTAAAAACAGACATGACTTATAACATTTAAACAAATTTATGTCCTTTTAATCAAAGTTCAAACCAAATCAATTCACCGCAACTTTAAACACAAAATCGCGTTTTGAAATTCTTATTGGTTATAACAAAACATTTTTTGCAAAAAAGAGAATTTAACAAGTGGATACCGGCAAGTGATATCATGCGTGGATAAATTATGGCCTTTGTTTACGTCACGATTAAGCAGCCAATGAAACTCAACACATTCTTGCAAGGTCGCTATCAGGTGTCCAATTAAATCTAATCCGAAAACTGAAATAGTGTTCTAAAATACGGTGCCTAAAAGTTGTAACAATAGCAGGTCATGTAACAAACACGTAATTAGGCATGATCATGTAACATCAATGGTATTCTTCTTGTCGAGTTTCAAGTATCCCATTGGATACCTGAAAGCGACGTTACGTATAAGTAAATCGCAACATATGTTTATGCCACGTTTGAACTGCCAATCAGATTCGACACACACGCGGGACGTCACTAACAGGTATCCAATTAAATCTGATCCAAAAATTGATTTATAGAGATAATGAACCAAAGCTAATAGCTGTAATGTTAACACGCCAAGCACAACCTCGTGATTAGGCATAACCATGTGATTTCAGCGACATTTGTCTTGCCGAATTCAATGTTGCTTTAGGAATTTATGTAAGTGCATGCGTTGACAGAACGCAATTTTATATAAAATTTATTCAAAAAAGATAATATATTAAAACAAAAAGCAAAATTGCTAAAATGTAATTATTTTAAAAGTGAACGTAAATTATTAAAAGGTAACGATTATGAAATGATTACTAAATATATTTATCATTACATGTTGCAGATTAAGGAAATATCAAGCGATTATATTTTAATAATGTTAATACCTCTTTCAGTAAAACTGAAAGAGGTATTAACATTATTAAAATATTATCGCTCAAGGCATTAATTTTTATAATCAAGGCATTAATTTTGCACTAATAACAAAGAGTGAAATTAAGAAAGGATGATAAAAAATACTAGTGCAGTATGCTCGTTAACGAAGAGATAAATAATTTACAGGCAAATACTGTGATATTCGTCTTATTCCCGACCTTGTTTCCTGTTCTACACGGTAGGGGGGCAGTATTTGTGGAGGTTTTTTTAACTTCCGGTTGAAGATTCAGGTAGAAGAATTAGTAACTGGTGTTATCTAAGTTGCGCAAATCCACATCTCAACAATCAGGTAATTGCATATCAATAGAGGATAATTTCCCTAAGTACTTTTTTTCCATATTTTCATCTGATATTTAAAAATATGAAGAGCACATTTTTTCGCAAGAACAAGAAACAAATATTAAATTCAGAACAACTGAGTATTCCGAATGCAAACAAACCAAGAACGTCAAAAAACGAAATAGTCGCGTCAATGCTTTGACGTCAGAAGAGGACTTCAAGACTTCCGGTAGTTTTTTTTTTTTAAATTTTTTTTTAATAGATGGTAAATATATTTTTTATTTTTAGGCTGATGAGAGTCTACGTTTTCTAGATCCTCGTTGCTAATTAATGGTCCGATCGCATGATTTTTCTGTCAAATGAGAGTGCTTTATAAATTATATTTATTATTTTTATGTTATAAAAAAGAAATAATTACTCAAAGAATCTGTGTTTTAAAACTTAATAAAAATATTTTTCATTACTTTCTTCTCAAAAAGAAAAAAAAAAGATTAAAACCGAAGATCTTTATCATCTGTTATTACTACAAAGTCGGATTCTATATGTCAAAAATACACTCATTTTTTTATGATTTACACAAAAAAGAACTTTCGAAGGTGTATGTAACCGAAAACTGCTTTTTGTCAGAAAAAAAAAATCCAAATTTAAGTCAGAAAAGTAAGTTTTTGCGTCGTGTGGTGTTCCTATGAAAATAAGAGAGATTTCAGTTTTTTACCCTTCTTTTCCGTATTATATAATGTATCTTTTTTTCAAATCGAAATATGGCTTGTTATTCTTTCCTAAAAACTCGCAACCGGAGATGTTATTTTTAAAGATAGAATAAAAGAACGCCAAGAACTTTCAATTTTGGATGAGTCTCGTCTAAAAAAAAGATCAGTAACTTTATTTTTTTTAACGCAAGAATTATTTGAAATATTTTGATCTTTTTCTATAAGAAATTACCTTCAAATATTTTCTTGAGTATTTAGAATAATGCAGTCGGACCCCGTTTTAACGAATTTATAGGGACCGAAAACATTATTCGCTAAATCGGTGATCATTCGTAATATCGGGGGTAAAATAAAATAAAAATTGATTAACCTTACGAAATATTTAAACATCTCCAATAAGAAAATACACTAAATAAATAGAAATTTCACACTTTTTTTTTAGAAATTTAAAATACAGCGAATGATTAATTTGAAATTTTAAAGCATTTTGTGAGTAAGGTTTGCTTATTTCCTTGACTTCATATTTTAAAATGTTCCTTTTCGACGTCATGAAGAGTCTCCTTAATTTACACCTGGTTGCATTATGTAAGTTTACTCTGTTTTCAAACCGAACAAAGCATCAGAAGAAGTAACAGCTTTCACTGAAGATTCATTATCATCGATTCGCTATTTATTGTTTCCTACAGATTTACTTCATTAACTTCATAAAATTCGCTTTATCGGTAAATAGAGGTTCGTAAAAAAGGGGTTCGTTAAAACGGGGTTCGACTGTATTTACTATTAAATTATACAGTCGAACCTTATTGACGTGAAACCGCTTAACGTGAAATATCGCTTTACATGAAACGTATGTTGGGTCCCGTGAGTCAGCAATCAAATATTGTTGTATTTTACATGTTTAACATGAAATTTTAGAGCTGATTATCATGAAAGGAAACTGGACGCAGTGCAGACAGTAAACATGTGAATAAAATCCCAATAATTCATTTTGAGGAATGCTATTCCTATTTTCTTTTTTTGTTAGAAGTAGCAAATTGGCAAATAAATAAAATAGTAAAAATAAAGTAGTTAGAACTTTTAAGCTTATTTTAATTTGTTTGGCTCATAATAGTATTGTTTGCGTACATCAATGCAGTACATAACATGTATTAATAATACGTAATAAATTGTTTTCATGATGTATCGGATAAAACAAAATTCGGTTAACATGAAATAATTATGATAGTCCCGCCGATTTCGCGTTAACGAGGTTCGACTGTGACTGTCCCTGGTTTGATCCTGGGGCCGGGCAAGGTTAACTCAGCCTTTCATCCCTTCAGTGGGTCGATAAATGAGTACCAAGCATGCTTGGGAACTAAACACTGGGGGTTCCGCGTTCGGCTGACCACCTGACCGGAACATCTGCTCCTGCACACCAGAGCCCAAGGTCAAAAAAACTGAGATGGGCAGAGTAGGCCTTGGCCCTCTATGAGCTGTCGCGCCACTGAGTTTAGTTTAGAGGTTTGACTGTATTAAAATATATACTATGTTAGCCTTATTAAGATATAATTTTCTTAATATTTTATAAAAGTCGTGAAAGCATTAACAATAATAAGACCAGACCGAAGTACAATATTGAAAATTTTTTTAAACTAAAATGAAGCAACAACAAATATCCAAGTGAAACTATTATTTTCCGTAGTAAAACCTAGTTGTTATAAAAGCTGCGTAATCTTATAATAATGCACAAAAACAAAACACTTGTTCTACAGAGTCGTTTTTTTTCTATTTATTTTAACTAAGGTATTCCCTCAAGAAAACTTAGACCATTATCTAATTAGAGTTTGGGGGGAAAAAGTATTTTGTTAGTTTTATTGTTCCCATCATTGAAACAGAAGTATTTCCACTTAGTGACAGAAAAATAGGGGAAAGGAAGACGATACCAGGTCTTAAAGTTTTTTTTCTTCCTTCTTAAATAAAATTGATCACATTTTCATTTGAAGAATAAAATTAGCTATTTAGTTCCAAACATAAATTTTTGAAATCCATCATTCTATAGTGCCATGCTGAAATAACATATTTCCTTACATTTAAAATCGAAATTATTATCTTATTTAATCCTTTTTCAATAAATAAAAATCATTAATATAATCTGTAATCTTTTTGTACCACAACCTTGAATTGTGTGCAGAATAAAATCATTTTTTAGAGATTCCCCCTACATCTGCTTAACACATTAGCATAGAATTTCAAAACTGATTTATAGTTGCTTATGTTTTGAATGTATTAAAATTCGTTATTACATCTCACTCTTTTTTCCCCTCTAACACATTTGAATGTGCAAGGCTAAGCAAAAGAGCTTTGACAATAAATTAAATGAATTAGCAGTCAATATATGGATTCCTTAACTTCCCACGTACCCGGTTTTGTCAGCCTGGTTGGTAGGACACTACGCCTATGTCCAAAAGTTCGTGGGTTTGATCCCCGCTGGCCGAAGATTCCCCGTGTAGTAAATGGTGACTGATGTACGTTAAATCTGTCGAGTCGAAAAGTCCTCCGTGTTCCCATAACAAATCAATACCTCTGGGGGTACTGATCCAGGAGTTTCCTTGTCTTCTGGGTTGGTTCAAAATGACAAAGCTACGGACTTGAACATTAGTAGTCGTAAATCCAAAATTGAGTCGGCTTTTCAACGACGGATATAAAATACTACCCTACGGAGCCGTGATGGCTCAGGGAATAGAGCGTTCGTCTTCAAATGAGTTGAACCGGGTTTGAATTTTAGCTATGGCTGGTTGATACGAATTCCGCATCCGACTAGCACCGACCCCAGTGCTGTCGTGAAATATCCTCAGTGGTAGACGGATCATGGGTCCCCTTGCCGTTAGGTGACCGCGGGAGGTTTTCGTTGCTTTCCTCTCCATTTAACGCAAATTAGGGTTAGTTCCATTGAAAGGTCCTGGATTAGTTTTATCAGAGAATTCCTCGTCTTCTGGATTTGGGTTCAAAATTACAAGACTACAGAGTTGAACATTAGTAGCCGTAAACCCAAAAATTTGGATCGGTTGTTCAACGATGGTTTTAAAATACAATAAAAAATACTCCCCCACGTATGTTCACAAGCGAGAAAGGTGCGTTGAAGTGCTAAAATCCTTCAACTGAGCCTCCCCTCTCAATGCAGTGACTTAGGCTTGAATCTTATCAGCGTCTGATTGATATAAATTCTATTTCTGAGCACTTGCCACAATGCTGACGTAAAATATCGTCAGTAGTTGGTGGAATATGGGTGAGAATCCACCTGCTATCGAGCTAACTGTCGGAGATTTTTAAAATTTTTTCTCCTTGTATCGCTAATATGGGTTAGTTCCTTCAAAAAGTGTCCCTTGAAGGCTAGTTCGTCCCGATACGTGATCTAGTATTTCCCAAGTCTTCTGTCTATAAAGTAGATTTTTTACCCATTTGCAAAATGGGTGTTGTTTTGGATTTGATGGTGTGCGCACCTTACTCGGACGTCATCACACTTTTCTACTATGTTCAAGAGTAATAGTAAACAGTGTGCATGCGTAGCCATTGCAAACGTTGCTATGGCGACCGCTGCTGCTTGATAATATTTTTAGAATTCTTCTTTTCACTTTTAATTTTGTTTGGCATTAAGTTGGTACGTTTATTTTTGAGATATGAGACCAGAGAGATCCCATAAATACTTCTTGAGAAGTGAATAAAAAAAAATTTCATCATTTGAACTATATTTCTGTTTTTATTGTTTTAATTAAGAATCAGAAACTCTAACCTACAGTTCATACTGGATCGTTTTCAATACTAATTCAGGTGAATATCACAAATAAAGAGGGTAAAAAAAAATTAGACAACAAGCATTTCGCCAATGGGTAACATGTGATCTCCTGTCGGCGATCACAATTTTTTTTAATTTTTTTTATTTTATTTATAAATTTGCAACGACTTATGCCTAGATTTTGATAGCACATGTTTTTACTTTTATCTATTTATTTTAACTACGGTATGCCCTCAAGAAGAGATACTTTGATCATTGTCTAAATAGAGTTTGTAGGGGGAGGGATAAAGCATTTTGTTAGTTTTATTGTTGGCGAGATTTAAATCGAAGTATTTTCATTTAGTGTTAGAAAATAAGGGAAAGGAAAACAAAATTCAGAGTTTTCTCTTTCTTTCCTTTTGCAGTTTTTTTATTTTTATAAAATTGAGTATATTTTCATTTGAAGGATAAAATTAACCCCACATATTAATATACATATTCCTAGACACTCTATAGAATGCCAAATTAGAAACCGGCAAAGTTTGAAATACATCCCTGATTCGTTTCGAATATTATGAAATGTCATTCAATTAAGCCCTCCATGTTGCGACAAGTTGGTTAATTTTAATTCTTTTTATTCCTTGTAATTTTGGTTTCGAAATTGCAAGGCTATCTAAATCATCACTGATAGTAGTAAACCCCAAAATGGGTCAGCTGTTCAACATCGATCATTAAATAAAATCTTCCTATTATTTCAAATCCAAAAAAAGCTTAATTGAGTAGTTATATTAGCTGTAGTGTGTCTACCACTACAAAAAAACAGAATACCAATTCACTATTATGTATAAAGACACGATAACGCGATACTATGTTGGGGTACCTTTTTGTAGATGAAGGTTAACATCGTCGAAACCAACCCTCCTCACATTGGTGACCCAGACGTGGTATGAACATACCTACCTAGACAGAAACGCCCGCTTCAATTGGAACATGCCTACTTCAATGAATTCTCCATTGAATAGTTGACCTGCTACTTGTGACTGCGACATTATCCACCTCCTCACTTTGTTGCTACTCAGTCTCGATCAAAAAACGTCGACCTGTATACACTCGACTGCTAGAGGCAACACAGGAGAGACCACAACTGCGAACTTAATACAGCTCTCATGATCAGCACTCAAAAGTACGGTGATCTTAATACAGCTCTCCCGGCTTTTCACAAAACAGCAATGAATCAACTAGTGGTATCCATTCATCGAATTCTATCACAGCTATAATTCTGGTGGGGGAGTACTGTAGTGTGTCTACCACTACAAAAAATATAATTTCAATTCACTAGTATATATAAGACATGTTAACTCGATTCTATACAGGGGTACTTTTTCATAGATGAAGGTAGACATTGTCGATAACTACTATCCCCACATTAGCTAATTGTATATATTAGCTGATAGTTTCCCTAATCAATTGATGATAAAGAAAATAAAGTGTTAAATGATAAACTAAATCAATTCGAAAAACAATATATTGTTAATTATTCCTAACGTTAAGATTAGTTTAAAAAATAAAAATATCTATACCGTTTGAAATAAACCAATGGAGATTGTCTTTTTTAAATTAAAATTACCAGGAATCTATTTTACTTTGAAAACTCATTATATATTTCTTGTTATTTAAGTCTTGAACCTTTCCTACAGGCCAAATTATAGTTTCTCTAGTAATTAAATCTTCCTTTAGAAATAAAGTAGTACTAGAATTACAAAGAATCATGCTCTTACGGTACATTCAACACTTGTAAAGAAAAGAGAGATAAAATCAATCGATAAAAAGAAGCGTTATCGATCGATAGGGATTATACTATTGATGGAGGAGATCTTGTCTCAAATTTCTAAAGATATGCACGATTTTAGAAGTTGCTACAAATGAATGTTATTAAGGAACAAAAAATGATAATATTTAGGTAGAAAATAGTAATGTTTATACTCATCTTCTCTTCTTTTCCCTGACAGCAGCAACAATAGAATCTCTTATATGACATTCGAGCATTTTTGGAACAAAAAGATCAAGTCATGAACTGTATGGAAAAAAGTTAATTTTACGAGATACATTGAATCTTTGAAAATAAATACATGTATTTAATATGAAAAGAACTTTAAGTGAAATAAAAATACGAAGAAATTATACATTTTAATAGTTTAAAAATTATGAGCAATAATTTTGCTCTTTGAATTACTAATACTTTAACCATTAAAGGTTTAAACTTCGTTTCCATATAAATCTTGAATCAAAATGACAGGAAGTTTGAGGTAATATATTATGATAAGCCGCATTTGTCAAATTGTTTCAGAAAGCATCAATATATATTAACGTGCATGTCAACAATCACATAGTCACTTTGGTGAATGTCCGAATTATTTGATTCGTTGATATTATTATGTTTGATATTAGTATATTCCTTGATATTATTATATTTATTTTATATTTTTATATCTGCTGAGGATAGATTAGGAGAAACATCAGTGTTTAGAGTATCGGTTAAATGCTTACTGGGCAGTAGCACTTGACTTTGAAAAACATTGATGTAGGGCATACCGGACAAATGCATACAGGGCAGTGGCACCTAATTTGATCTAATACATATTTCGGAGCGACTATGTGATTTTCAACATTCACCGGAGGAAGTCAACAACCTACTATATATATATATATATATATATATATATATATTAATAACATAATATATTAAACCTGTGGCACGGTAGCGCTTCGCGCTGTCGTGCTACAGGTCCCTGGTTCGATCCTCGGGCCGGGTAAGGTTGACTCAGCCTTTCATCCCTTCAGTGGGTCGATAAATGAGTACCAAGCATGCTTGGGAACTAAACACTGGGGGTTCCGCGTTCGGCTGACCACCTGACCGGAACATCTGCTCCTGCACCGCAGAGCCCAAGGTCAAGAAAACTGAGATGGGCACAGTAGGCCTTGGCCCTCTATGGGCTGTCGCGGTATATATATATATATATATATATATATATATATATATATATATATATATATATATATATATATATATATATATATATATATATATATATATATATATATATATATATATATATATATATATATATATATATATATATATATATATATATATATATATATATATATATATATATATATATATATATATATATATATATATATATATATATATATATATATATATATATATACTACATATAATATATTGTATTTAATGTAATTTAATTTTTATATTTAATTTAACTTATTTGATTCAGTATTTTTTTTAATTCAATTGTTCACTTAACTGCTATTTTTTAACTCAAAGTAGAGATTTAAAATGATGTGTATTTTCTGTTCCATCTTGTTTTGGAACACCTGAAAGGGGGACTATATTTATATTTCCGGAGAATTAAGGGGCTAACCTTCGATCATAGGTGTTAGTCGATCATTGAGCCTCCCCTTTTTAATTCAGGGTCGGTAAATGAAATTTGGATCTTTGTTTTTAACCTAAGAAGATTGGGTATTATTTTTAAAAAAGGTTTCAATGAATGCAGACAAAAAATTGTTTGAAATGGGAAAAATAGTGCATAATATAAATTGTAAAAATAGTGTGGCTATTGAAGAAATGAAGTTTGTAAACTCGTGAGAGACTAAAATGGAAATAAACTGGTGAAAGAAATTAAGAGAATTTGCAGACTTGGTCAATTATCTCTAGAACTGCTGGACAGATTTTTTATGAAATTTGATATGTACATACAATGATACAATATTAAACAAATAACCATTCAATTATTGTAATACACCAGCATGATCGAGTATGAAAGTATGAAATTGCCTCAGGACAATTCAGGTCAATTGCCACAGGAAATGATAAACTGTCTTATTTCAAGTATGAAATCACGTTTCAAGTCCTGTATATCTGTAAGAGGGGACCATACCCCCTGTTAACCCATTTTCTTTTGCTTATTCTGCTACCGCCGCTTCATACCTTCCGACTCCAACGAGTGTAAAGCACGATCATGCGTGTTTATTACAATGTATATGTACATATCAAATTTCATTCAGCCAGTAATCGGTCCAGTAGTTCTAGAGATAATCGACCCAGTCTGCCAATTCTCTTAATTTCTTTCACCAGTTAAGTATACAGTGGCAATGGGTGTATTGAAGATGAAGTAAAGAAAGTAAATAAAAAGAATTCCATGTGATGTGCTTCAAAGATTAGGTAATGAAATATTTTCCTATTCAATATCTTTGCATGTTTACAATCCATTTTGGTGTATTCATAAGATTCATAATTTATTTTGATATATAAGCTATTTGATTTAAATATCTTTTCTTTTGATATCTTTTAAAATCGGAAGGTGATGGAATGTTAGGTTATAATTTTATGCAGTTGATCTTAATTTTATTGTTAGGTTAGATTAATTTGCACGGTAAGGTATGTTAGGTAATAATTTTGCTGGGTTTAAGCTTTTGTGCAGTCTTTTTTTATTTTTTTAAAAATTGAAATCATAACGATGCATGTGGAATTTTACTTCATAGATTTTCATTTCTTTTAAGAACTAGGATCTAAATTGATACTGATGTGATTAAAAAATATTTGTAAATGATCAGTACTGTAACTGATATTAACAGTATTTTTTTTTATCTGATAAATTGCATCAGTTGGTTTATGATGTAACTATGATCTTCCTCCAATTGATGTGTTCCACTTGTAACTGTTAGATGAAGTCATCAATAACTTCTCGCATTTTATGGAGCATTGCAATTTCAGTGAACACAATTAATAAAGCTTCCTAGCTCACCATTGACTGGCTTATACACCCTTTTTCCTTGATGGTTTGAGCATCTGACTACGACTCCTGGGGTCCTTGGTTTGGATCCTACCGGCAACGAACAAACGTTTTTCTCACATTCTCCTCCACAGTGCTGCTACTGACGCTTGAACAACGGAACGCAGTTACCTCACTCCTCAACAGATGGCAGCACAGCACTATATCGCCTTGTGCCCCGGTTATTATTGATTCCATAAACAAATCACCTTTGTCCACCTTTGTCAACTCCCGAACTGCAGTAAAATTGTGACTTCACTCACTGCCGCGAGGTCTCTTAGTCTCGTAAAACGTTCACGACTAACAACTTCTTCTGAGACTTCTCACTCTTAGAGGAAGCGTTCGGTTCGAATCCTACCTGTGGCCAACAAACATGTCTCACACATTTTCTTACACACATTAAAGAAGAATCCAGCATACTAAGACACGATTGGAGAAAGTTCAATCCGAACAACCACACTGCTAATCGAACTTCAGTGAAAGCTGTGATTGGTAAAGATTCTATCCACCACACTGTTTGGGTGGCTACTTACGAAAGAAAAAATCAACAATATATCGAAATACTACAAAGTACCTTCAGAGAAATGCATTGGAAGAACTGATATTTCTTGTAACTCTGCCTATGAGTAAGCTCTCGTCATATGCGATTGAGGAAGAGTTACGTAATTTAAGAGAATATGAACTCTGATTTTTGAAAGTGTACAGTGATTTTACAGAGTACAGTGACAATCCAGTGATTTTTTTAAAGTGTACGGTAGGCACAAATGACTGTGAAATCTGCTCACGTATGCATTCCAAAGCCACCACTGCTTTTGACAATGATAGCGGTTACTTCTAGCTCGTTTTGCTGCTGTGGAACCATGTCTGGGCCTTTCAGATCTCCATATTTGTCTCGTATGGTGACACTGTTGATATTTAAATAACTTAAAGTGTCGTTTACGACGCGCAAATGGAATTGAATTACGAATAGGTTTTCGTGTCCTCCGCCGTAAGTGAACGTCTACTTCTTTCAACGTGCGTTAATCATTCCGTTGCCTATTAGGAACTTGTTACTTAAATAAAATTTGGTCGTTCATATAGGCATTCACCGTTATGTATTTAATAATAAACATTATTTACCCACAATTATCTGTTTTTATCACATTATCTACTTTCACAGACTTTCACCCACTCTCACCCTGCTTAGTGTTTCGCAAGTTCTATCACTCTTTGAAGTTACTCAACTGGTTTTTAAGCTGAAAGTATATTAACAATCGGTATTAATACAATCTTTTAATCATTCTTTGTTAAAAATTTCTGAAATATATCATTCAAGCATTAAATTATTAATGTTTGACATATAAATCTAAAATTCGTAACATCAATTTAATTCTTTATCAGGCCGTAGTAAGTATACTTTATACTTACTATGGCCTGATAAAGGCCATAGTAAGTATGGCCTGATATATAACCCTCAATAGTTCCATCATGAACCATTATAGTTTTTGATGGTAACCAACATAAGTAACCATCACCCCAATGTAGGAATTTGGACTGATTTCGGATGGTTCAACATAAGAATAGCAACTTGTTTTGATGATTTGTTTATGTTGAAAAATCAGAAATTTCCATCACAGTTTTTTAGAAACCAAATGTTGGAACAATCATGAACCATCATCACCCCAATGTAGGAATTCGGACCGATTTATGATGGTCCAACATAAAAAAAACCCTAATTGTTTTGATGGTATACTCCTGAGAACAGGAATTCCCATTAAACCATAATGTAAATGTATAATTGGGACTATCATGAACCATCACGGATAGTTGGTCCATGAGAGTCAAACTTCTCTTGATGGTTAACCATCATAGTATTAAACTAGCTGCCGGGGATGTGGTTGAAGGAAGGGACACGAGGTGCAAATCATCCGTTAACTGCTTGTGATAGACTTGATACGTCACCTTCCTAAATTACGCCGATGACTGGTACATCTTTTTTTTGAGAAAAGAAAAAAACACAGGTTTTCGTAGACAAAAGTTCATCCATCTTTTTGTTTATTTTGGTTCTAAGAACATATTCATTTCCAGTATACAGCTCACTAATTCACAAGAAAGTGAATCCACCACGTGGATGCTGGGTCCTCCCTGTGTGCTCCAGGGAGTAGATAGGAATTTAATTTAACATATTGAAATAATTGTTTTCTTGTAGAATTACATGATGCATCAAATAAATAATTAGAAGATAAGGTTGCAGAAACTTATAACGGTAAAAATCAAAGATTAAACTCTAGAGCACACAGGGGGAGAAAAAACAAAAAGGATGCTGCTCTCAAAAAAGCAACCACTTACTCGAGATCCACGGGGAATACTGGTCTATTTCCAAAAGATAGCGTCCCCTCCTTAGCGGTTGCGAGAATCTCTAAAGACGAGCTATGAGTCGAGGCATAGAGATCCTGCAAAGGCAATGAAGAGGGCGTTCCTGTTGGAGACAGCCCAGTATGAAAAGTAAACATTGTGGTGATCCCATGATCACACCACACTAGCATTTTCCCTCATAGGATGATGGAAGTTTGTTGGCATATCCAAAGCCATGAACACGCAGTGGGAAATGTTAGATGATGGTGACCATCAAATGATGTTGGACCATCATGAATCGCACTGAAAACATTATAAACCATAAAACTTTTTTGATGGGACCATCAAGAATTTTGACTTAAGTATATAAAAATAGGAAACATAAAGGTTGGCGTGGGGTCCAGAAAAAATGCCGAAAGTTCTCTTGTTCCTTATGCTTTCGTTCATTTGATCATTTATTTTTGAGTTTATTTATAGTTATAAACACGGTTATTTAAAATGTATAGCAAATTTAGTTATTTATATTACAAATTTGAAAGATTACGGCCAATGGGTAAAACTTTGAAAATTTTACCTTCTTTCCCACCAAAACAATGGTCTTTAAACTCAAATTAATTCTAGGCAATATGCTAAAAATAAATATCTTTTACTAATAAATCCCAATCCCAAAAATATTTTAACATAACATTTCTAGAAAAAAAATGTCTCTATGATATGTTTAATATGTTCTTATTTTTTTGAACTAAGAGCATCTCCGATTTTAGGGTTATATTTATTCCTCAGTGTTTATGAACTCGTTATATTAGCCCTTGATTTGTTTCAGGAAAAATAAATAGAATCGAGGAATTTCCTCTCCTCCTATATCCATCACCTATAATGCTAAAGTAAATCTAACCCGAACTCTGGTATTTGCCCTGGTGACACCATTAACATTTATCTAAAAGTAAAAGAAGAAGTTGCCTACAGAGGACAGAAAACAGCCACCCAATAGATCAGGAAATTTCGACAAATCTCCCCTCGAAGCGTTTGCTTACATCTGAACTTAGGGCGATAAGGACTGTTCTTTCAACGTTTTTATATCACGAATTGGAATAGAAGAAGAAGAAATCGTTAAAAGAAAAACGATAGAACACACTTAGTGCTGGTGATTTAGTACATAAGAAAGCATAGAATGGATTAAGTCTATGGGGGAAGAGTTTGAGAGATAAAAATCTAAAGCTTCCTTCAAACAAGTCATTCATTAAATTTGTGACGAGCCCCTTTATTTCGGTTAAGTAATGAGTGATGTCTGGAGAATTAATAGTGGATGATAATTTTCGTTTCGAAAGAAACACTAAATGAAAGGAAAAATTTTTTTCCTGGTGTCCAGAAAGACCTGTTATGGTTTGACTGATAAATTGTATTTAGGTTTGTATCATTGTAACAAAATAACTTACGAATTACGAATGCTTTAGCTCCAATGAGAAGACAGGAGTGTTAGAAATGTGTTGTTTGTTACTGCTAAATCTCGAAACCCGTTGAAAGACAAGTCAAAATTCTTGATGGTCCCATCATTTTTGATGGTTTATGTTGGTTTTAGTGTAATTTATGATGGTCCAACATAATTTGATGGTTGCCATTATCCACCACTTTACATTATGCGTTCATGGTTTTTGATATGCAGACAAGCTTCCATCATAGAATGATGGAAAATGTTACTTTTATACTATGATGATTAACCATCAAGAGAAGTTTGATTCTCTTGCACCAACAATCCGTGATGGTCCATGATGTTCCATGATTTTTTAAGGGCAATTCTCGTTGGTTTTCAGAGATATATTATGGAAACATTTTGGTTGTTTTCATGTTGGCCCATCGTCAATCAGTCCGAATTCCTACATTTGGTTGATAGTGGTTCATGATTGTTCTAACATTTAATTTCTAAGAAACTATTACTCAACAAGAACATCAAAACAAGGTGTTATTCGTATGTTTGTCCATCATAAATAAGTCAAAATTCCTACATTGGGGTGAGGGTTACTTATGTTGGTTACCATCAGAAAAATATAATGGTTCATGATGAAATTATTAATGGTCACCATCAAGATTAAGCTAGTCCATCAATAGAAAACCATCAAAAATTTTGACTTGGGTCTGGTCATTACCTAGTTAGTCCCCATATAAGCTAGGTAATGTCCATATTTATCTGTAAGTTCAAAACTATGTTTCTTTCATTCTATCAACTAATTTGGTGTTCTATTTTCGCTCATGTGCAAAAGGTCGTAGGTTCGATCCCCGCCTTCCGAAGACTCCCCGTGAGGTAAATAGTAACTGATGCACGTTAAATCAGTTGAGTCACAAAGTCTTTCATGTTCCCATAACAAATCATACCTCTGGGGGGTACTGATTCAGGTGTTTCCTTGTCTTCTGGATTGGTTCAAAATTACAAGGCTACAGAGTTCAACAGTAGTAGTCATGAATTATGTCAGCTGCTCAACGACGGTTATAAAATGAAAATAAAAATTGAGCAAAACCGAGCAGTGATGGCTCAGGGGATAGAGTGTCGACTTCCAATGAGGTGAACCGGGTTCGAATTCCAGCGATGACTGGTTGATAAGAATCCACATCAGGCTTGCATCTACCACAGTGATGACGTGAAATATCCTCAGTGGTAGACGGATCATAAGTTAGAGTCCCGTTGCCGTGAGGCTAGTCGTGGGAAGTTCTCGTAGTCTTACTCTTCTTGTAACGCAAGTGCGGGGTAGTTTCATCAAAAAAGTCCTCCACGAAGGAAAAATTTCTCCCAATACTTGATCCAGGAGTTCTTTTGTCTTTTGTATTGGGTTCAAAATTACAAGGCTACGGAATTGAACATTAGTAGTCGTAAACCCAAATTTGGGTCGGCTGTTCAACAACGGTTATAAAAAAAATCAAGGCGAGCCGGATTAAAGGAATAGATACTGGAGCTTCATCCGCAAACCTGTTGTTAAAAATTATGGATCTAAATTAGTTGCTGCCGCCATGTAAAAGATAGTTCGCCAATTTGGCGACTGTTTCTGATTGTTTATGTTTGTTACCGTTTATGTTTTGATTCCATAATTATTACTTGTTTGCTCTTCGATGTGAATGCTCTGTGGTGAGAGTCCTGTTATAAAACTAAGGATATCAATTGAAAATATATCGTTCTTCGTTGAGGATGTTCTATAGTGAACATCCTGTAATAAAATATATGTTAATTTTACTGTCCACTCTTTAATCGTCGTAAACATCTACAAAATGTAAGTACTAAATAAAACTGGCATTTGTATATATTTGTTTAATTTTTAAAAATTCTATCTGTTATTTGGTAAAGTTCAATTTAATATACATATCCCTTGGGGTTTGGTTAATTTTTACCAGCTGCCGCTTTCCAATACTCTAACTTTGATTGATTATCATCTTTAACCACGCCTGAAACTATTTTCATTTCGACTCTTTCCTGTCCATGTGCAAAAAATGGCAAAAATTGTAAAATTTTAAAATACTATTTAAAATCGAAAAACGAAGACTTGTTTTCCATTGAAATAACATTGCAGTGTCTGAATTTTGGGCACACAGTTGACAAAAAACTTAGAGAGTCAAGGGGCTAGCGAGGTTACGAAATGGTCGATGAGGTTTTTTGAAGGACGTCATCACTACTTCCTTTTTCTTTGGCTCTATGTTTGTACTGGATTATGAGTTACATGTCGTCTGTTGTACACTGCGTGTTTCTGGTACTACTGCATTGTCATGTATTAGATAACAACCCAATGGCATTTTTATTCTTTTCGAGAACTCTGTACATTCCCTGGCACATTATTAGTTGCAATATAAAATTCTATTTAAAATTATAATTATCAGGTGATACTATACAGATTTATTGTTTTTACTCGGATGAAACTATTGTAACGTAATACGTTAAAAATAAATACAAATAGGAAGTATATAAAAAAATCTCCTGAATAAAACCCACTACACGTATGTTTAAATATAAAAGTATTGCATATAAACTCGTGCAAAACATGTCATTATTAAGAAACTACTGTGCGTCTCATAGTTTGGTCTAATTATTATAATATACTAATATAATTCTTGATATAATAAATATTTTATATTTATATAATATATCGTCTAATTTATCCTATCGTTAAATTTATATTATATATCGTCTAATTCAACCCATTGATACACGAACGTAAACAAATGCAAACCGGTTTGAGTCGCGTAAAAACAATAAAGCTGTATAGTATCACCTGAGTAATTAAGATTTTACATAGAATCTTATAGTGCGTCTAATAATTTGTCCAGGGACTGTACACTGCGTACTTCTGGTATTATTGGATTGTCATGTATGAAATACAGCCCTACGACATTTTTTCAAGAGCTCTGTACAGTACCATCTGCAGGCAACTTTTGAAACTAAATTCCTTAATTTTTTAAATAAATTTTGCAGAATAAGCATACAGATTGTTTTAATTCCTCTACCATAATTTGTATCCAAAATTTTTAATATTTGAATCCATGGCACACGCCCTAGATTTCCTTCTGACGTTTTCTTGATAAACAAATCTGATATAGGTTTGCTTTATTCAGTAAAAGTGATTGCTGATGCCTAGGAAATTAATAAAGTATAATAATTTTCATTCTTAAATTTATTCCTATATGGAGTTTCATGTACTGGAAATATCATATTTGATAATTATCGTTATTGTTATAATATTCATACATATCATCGTCATACATATCATGTTATAATATTTCATACATATCATCGTCAAAAAATGATCGAGATAATAACGTGTTCGGTAATTATTTTTGTCAATAATTATGGCTTATAAGGCTTTAAGATATGTTATACACGAAATCGCTAATATCGTGAAAGTATTTTTAAAACATCGTTTTCGAGATTTTTAAAAAAAATACCGATAATTTCAATATACCGTAGAGCCGTGTTGGCTCAGGGTTGGCTTGCTCCTTCCAATGAGGTGAACCGGGTTCGAATCCCAGCTATAGCTGGTTGATACGAATCCGCATCTGGCTTGCACCTGGCAGTGCTGACGTGAAACATCCTCAGTGGTAGACGGATCATGGGTTAGAGTCCCTTTGCCATCAGGCTGACAGTGGAAGGTTCTCGTGGTCTTCCTCTCCATGTAACGCAAATGCGGGTTAGTTGCACCTAAAAGTCCTCCAAGCAGGCAAATTTCTCCCAATACTTGATCCAGGAGTTCCATAGTCTTCTGGATTGGGTTCGAAATTGCAAGGCTACGAAGTTGAACATTAGTAGTCGTAAACCCAAAAATTGGGCCGAATTTTCAACGACGGTTATGTAATAAAAAATAAAAAACAAAATTTCTATATACCATTATATCTCGGAGCTCTGAGAACAGTAATTTAAATTCTCATACACTTCCAGTTATTGAGAATAGTACCTTCTCTCCATAACTACTTGAGGATATGGCAGTAGTGTCATTATTAATTACGCAGCTTATAAATCACCAGTTTCAGTCATATATGCGCTATGGTTATTTAGTTATATAGCAGTTTAACTGCAATAGGATGGAACTAATAAGTTGTTTAGTAATTAAATATTATGGTTTTAGAGTATTAATGCGAATGTTTGCGCGAATGGAAATATATATTTTTTTATCGTATTCATAATATAGACATATTGATTTAAATTTTGACAGATAAGAAGAAAGTGTATATATTTAGAGGTTTTCCTCGCCAAAAATGAGCAATTTTTTGAAGATTGATTGTGTTTGAACTGTCAAATAAAATGATGCCGAAAATAAAATATAAAAAACTATAATCCAAATAAAATGCATGTTGTATCAAAATAAAACAGGGGAAAAAACTTAAAAAAGTTAAAGTATATTATTTAATTTGCACTGTAGAATGAAATATCAACTTACTTTATTTAAAGGTTTCAGTGTGCGGGTTATCATAAATGAAACAACATCGCTCATCCCGGCCGCCATCTTGGATGTAATTTAACAGGCCCACCATAAAATTAGTCTAACATTTTATCATAATTTCACATTGTTTTTATAAACTGAATAATTAATAAATGTTCCTAATTTTCCATCTCTATAAAAAAATTAAAACACTTTGATTTGTCATGCACTAATTGTAATCTTAACACTTTGTGCATTCTTATGTGCTAGATAGGGCCTTATAGGCCTTGTTTGTTAGATCACATGATATTAATAAACAAGGGATATTTAGTAAGCTATTTATTTATATCTTATTTAAATGTCTAGAATATTTATCTCCCTTATCACTTTTATTCCCCGCGATTATTGCGTTTTATTTTTAATTATTTTTCAAAATTAGTGATTTAAAGCGTTAGTTTTCGCATTAAAAAAATCTTAATAGTTACTTAGATGCATCCCTATTTCTAAAACATTTTATGTTAAATGCATTTAAAAGTTTGGCAATCATAAAATGTTTAAGAATCTATATTTTCTTTTTAAGAAATTTCATAAGAAACTATATCCAGCTTACATAAGTTAAATTAATGATTTAAAATTATTAAAATAATTAATTTTAGAAATTAACTTTTCATAGTATCGTTAAATCATCTCTTCGAAAAAAAACATATAAGGATTTTTTTTAAAGTAACCAGAAATTTTAAGGAACATGTTTGTGACGAAAATTATCACTTTTTCAAAGTCATGGATTAAAGGTCAGTTTTCTCTTTATTCTTAATTAAGGTAATAAATTTTATATTTTCTGGAACAATTCTGTTAAGGAAACAATTTTCATATGTTACGGAAATTTTCCCCTTACATCGCAATTAAGGTAACAATTCTCCCATTTCTGATAAAATGTTTCGAATAGAGATCGAAATTTTTATATTTCAACCCCGATTAAGGTAACAATTTTCATGTTTTATGGAATACTTTTAATAAATATCACAATTTTAACTTCACATCATAATTTTCGATTGAAGCAAGAGTTTTCATGTTTCATAGCATTTTTATAGTAAAAATCACAATTCAAACTTCAGTTTTAATTTCGGTAACTATTTTAATATCTTATGAAACGATTCTGTTAAGAAAACAATTCTCATATGCTACGGAAATTTTCTGTTACAGGTCATTATTTCCAATTACATCATAATTAAAGTAACGATTTTCACGTTTCTGATAAAATGTTTCTCATTGAGGTCACAATTTCTATATTACCACCACTATTAAGGTATTAATTTTCATATTTTATAAAATACTTTTGATAAATATCACAATTTTAACTTCACAGTTTTCGATTGATGCAACATTCTTTCATATTGATATATTTTTTTATTTATTATTTGTAACTTTTGTATTAAAGATCACAATTCCTACTTCAATTATAATTAAGGTAACAATTTTCACATTTTATGGAATGTTTCTCAAATAAATATCCCAATTTTAACTTCACATCACGATTTTCAATTGAAGTAGCAACTTTCACATTTTATGCAATAATTCGGAATGAATATCACGATATAAGAAATAATAAATTATTTATAAACTTTTTTTGCGAATAAAATGGGTATCAAAGTATATTTTATATAAATAGTATGCCATTTCTATTCTTCTGGCGATTCGAAAAAATATAATAAATTTTTTATTTTGTAAAAATATTTTTGAAGATTTCTTATGGTTTGAGTCGTTTATACTCTATTGTATTTATTTTTAGTAATAATTAAATAAACAAAATAGAAAATCAATTACACTTTACAGGCTTTTTTCCATAATGTACAGTTCCTGACCAAATTATTCGACGCATTATATGATTCTATGTAAAATCTCAATATCAGGGGTTGCTTTACAGCTTTATTGTTTTTACGTGACTGAAACCGGTTTGCAATTGTTTGAGTTCGTATATCAATTGATTAAATTAGACGATATACACTGGTTATCATAAATTAAGGAAAATTCACAAAAATCGCGATAACTCAAGAAATTACACATGGAATTTTATGAAACTTACCCACAATATACAACACATAGTAAGGTATTAAACAACATAAAAAGAAATTATCAGACATTAATAGTAGTATAGAAATTAGCACATGTATAAAATAAACAAATTGGAAGTATCGGTTTGCAATAGAAAAAGTACCTTTAATATGGAATATGATTGCCTCTAGAAGCAATACAGCACAAACAGCGATGTGTGATGCTTTCAATTATGCGGTCTATCAGTTCAATAGGAAGTGAGAGCCATTGCTCTTGTAAAGCAGTTGCAAGCGTGGCAAGGGTCTGAGGGGGCGGATTGATGGCAGATACACGCCTCCCTAGAGCATCCCAAACGTGCTCGATAGGATTCAAGTCCGGGGATCGAGCTGGCCACTCCATGCGAGTAATTGTTTCCTGTTGAAGATAATCATCAACAATGCGAGCTCTGTGTGGTCTTGCATTATCGTCCTGTAACAGGAAGCAATCACCAATTGCCCCGGCATATGGGCGCACATAAGCATCAAGGATGTTGTCTCGATAAACCTGAGCATTCACGGTTCCCCTTGGAAAGACATGGAGGTATGTGCGCCCTCCTAAGGATATGCCTCCCCAAACACAGACACTGCCTCTTCCGTATGCATCTCTTTCACGGATGTTTGATGGATGATAACGGGTCCCAGGTTCTCTCCATATCAAATAACGTCTACTGTCACTTTCTAGACTAAACCTGGACTCATCCGTAAAGAGAACAGGCCTCCATTGATCTGACGTCCAGTGGACATGTTGTCGGGCCCACTGCAAACGGTCTCTCCTATGGCGTGATGTGAGCGGCACGCAAATGGCTGGTCGTCTCGCATACAGACCACCTTCGTGGAGCCTTCTGCGCACAGTTGACGTTGACACCAACCTTCCGGTGGCTGCAGCAAGAGAGGATCTAAGATGTGTCGGAGTAGCGGTTCTATTCCTGCGTGCACTTAATGTCAAATATCGGTCATCGGCACTGGTCGTAACAGTTGGCCGTCCTTGACTGAACCTCCTAGATGCCGAATCTGTGGTTTGAAATTGCCTCCAAAGTCTATGAACCACAGATGGACTCACATTTAGCCATCTGGCCACTTCTGATTGACTCTGCCCTGCCTCTAGTCTCCCGATGGCTCTCCATCGTAGTTCTTCAGGCAAATGATGCCTAGAGGTCATTATTACGAATTGGCTATCTCAGATTTTCAATGTCGCAATCACAGTAAAATTTGTGTGCTTTCTCTCAAACTTGGACTTTTATGCTCCAGGCAGATGACGTAAGCCGAGTGCAGCGCCACTAATTTGCATATTGCAATTTTACTCAGCTACTCTTAGTGGACAACATATGCAAATTTTGCACGGTTTGGCTTACTTTTGAAAGAGTTATCGCTATTTTTGTGATTTTTCCTTAATTTATGATAACCAGTGTATAATAAAAGTTCAACGATTGGATAAATTCGACGATATATTATATAAATATAGAATATTTACTATATCACATATTGTATTAATAGGGGAGAGTGGGGTCAATTGTAACATTTTTTACTTAACTATTTTTAACTAACAAAAAATCCAATATATTATTAGTATTAATTGACAGACGAGTAAAGTAGACTATCCTCTACTAGAAAAAAAATAAATACCTCATTTTAAATGTTATTATATTAGTTATTAACAAATTTTGACAGTCGTGCACTTGTTACAATTGTCCCCACTTACGGGGTCAATTGTAACAGTTCATAAATTCAACTAAAACATAGTTAATTATACATATTATCATAGTTGTGATATATTTTTTTATTGATCAAAATAGTAGTGATATTTTAGGAGTAAAAATAATAATGAGCAGAGACCTAAAGGGTTAAATTTTTAACTTTAAGGGGCTAAAAGTTTTAATTTATGCTGTGAAAGGTGAGAAATAAAATAATGCACATGCAACATAATATAAATGATATAGGAAACTATTGGTGGCTCTTAAAGAGTTAAGTAATGGTTTGTAAACATAAGATTATTTATTTTCAGCTGTTACAATCGTCCCTTTACTTATTGTTACAATCGTTCCCAAGACGCCATTTCAGCCTCATTTGTTAAAAACAATGATAGTTAATTAACAAAACTAATCTTTTTTCTTTGAAATGTTAATGAAGGTGTCCACTTACATATTCGGTTAATAATTTTTATTTGTTTAAACAAAATTACTTTGTTACAATATAATATTTTAATACCAAAAAAAGTACTTACGTAGCGTGAAAATATCTTTTGTGATGTAACTCTTTCAAAAGTACATAAAAATGGTTGCCAGCAGGGGTGTACACGTAGATTTATTAAATACACCCTGTGCGCCACCTAGGATCCAAATCTAGAACCCGATACTAGAAATTTTTGTTCTGTTACAATCTTACCCTGTTACAATTGACCCCACTCTCCCCTATATTATAATAATTATACCAAATTATTAGGCGCACTGTAGTGTTTTAATAATTGCATGTTTTGCACGAGTTTATATTCAATACTTTTATATTTAAACATGCATGTAATGGGATTTATTCAGGAGATTTTATATACACTCCCTATCTGTATTTATTTTTAACGTATTGTGTTATAATGCTAACCAATAGATACAGGAACGTAAGCAAGGGCAAATCGCTTCGCAGTCGCTAAAATACGGTAAAGCTGTGTAGCATCACCTGATGATTAAGATTTTACATAGAATCTTTTAGTGCTTCTAATGATTTGGTCAAGGACTGTACAATTGGAAAAGAAACCTGCAAAAATATATTTTTGTTTATTTTTTAACTGATTCATCACACGGTCCCAGTATATCATGAGAATCAATAAATTCTTTTGAAAAAGCTGAGTAAAAAGGAAGAAATTGATCTACAGAAATAATCCTCCCTTTTTTATTTGTAGCGAACAATAACCAATTTATATCTAGTTCCAGAACAATTAACTTGTTTCCTACAACCTTACAGAAAATGAAGAACCGGAAATGAGATAATTAGAAACTCTAGAACTGCAATGATTGAAACTAAACTATGTGTTCTTAACGAGTTTTTTTTTTCTCCAGTAAAACAAAGGTTTCGAATCAAACTATCATTTCATTATGAACAGATTACAAGAATAGGATAATGAAGAGAAAAAAAGGTTAAAAAACCATTTACTCCAAATATAAGGCATTCCGGAATAAGCGTTTTTATATACAATTCATGGCTAAATTATCAGATGCACTGTAAGATTCCATGTAAAAACTTTGTTATCAGGTGATACTATACAGCTTTATTGTTTTTATGTGACTGAAACCGGTTTGCACTTGTTTACGTTAGTGTATCAATTGATTAAATTAGACGACGTATCATATAAATTTGACGATAGGATAAATTAGACGATATATTATATATCAAGCGGAATATTTATTATATCAAGCATAATATTAGTATATTATAATAATTAGATCAAATTATTAGACACACTGTAGTGTTTTAATAATTATATGATTTGCACGAGTTTATAGGCAATACTTTTATATTTAAACATACGTGTAATGGGTTTTTATTCAGGAGATTTTTCATATACTTCCTATTTGTATTTATTTTGAACGTATTGCTTTACAATGTTAACCAGTTGGTACAGGAATGTAAACAAATGCAAACCGGTTTCATCTGAGTAAAAACCTTACAGCTGTATAGTATCACCTGATAATTATAATTTTATATAAAATCTTACAGTGTGTCTAATAATATGACCGGGGACTGTATATTTAAATTCTTGTAAAAAATGTATAAACGACCGACAAAACTCGAAAGAGTCAAATATGTATATTGTCAGGGTCACGTGATGTAATAACACGCATTTCTGATGTTGCGAGCTAAAAGCTTGATATTATAGATATGATCATTTTTTTTTGTTTTGGTTTTTTTTTTGGGACGATGGATGAAAAAGAATAATAAAATGGTGAATTAGTTTTTGTAGAATTTTGCGTTATTTCTTTTGTAAAAGGTTACGACTGACAAATGCGCGGGGAAACCCCAATGGATTTCGAAATAAAAGATTGGTAGTTGTTTGTTCTATGAATTTCAAGTTGTTTGATGGAAGATAGTGAGTTATTTAGATTGTCTTGAAATTGGTTTAGGAAGTGGCATTTTTTTTTGTAAGAAGGTGCAGTTTAGAAAGTAGTAGGTGAAAAATGGCATTTTTAGGAAGAGCTTTAAAAGTAGATTTGAAGTGTTTGGCGGAAGAGTTAGGAGAAACGGCAACGGAAGACATGAGAGTTACCGAATTAAAGAAGATTATATTGGCAAGTACGGAGTACGAAGAGGAGTTTGTGAAGGAATTATTAAAAAGAATAGTTAGTGGAAGAGAAGAAATAAAGCGCCAACAAAAAGAAGATGAAATTAGGCGACAAGAATATGAAATTAAGCAACAGGAAAGGGAAGACGAATTAAAGCGGCGAGAACAGGAAAGGGAAGATGAATTAAAGAGGCGAGAACAGGAAAGGGAAGGTGAATTAAAGCGGCGAGAACAGGAAAGGGAAGATGAATTAAAGCGGCAAGAAAAGGAATATGAATTGGAGAGGTTGAAGATAGAAGCTTCATTGGTACATACTGGTACTATAGGAGAGACGAGCAGCTCTCGAAATGAAGAAACAAGAGAACATGTACCTGGTGGATTGCAAAAATTAATGCGTACTTTTGATCCAAAAGAAGGTGATATAAGTTTTTATCTAATATTGTTTGAAAGACAAGCACGAAGAGTCCATATAAAAGAAGAAGATTGGGTAACGCATCTTGTTGGATTATTGCCTCTAGAAATGGCGAATTTAATTGCAAGGGAGCCTGAAGAAAAAGCAAATGATTATAAACATGTAAAATGTATGTTATTGAAAAGGTTTAAATTGAGCCCAGAAGCATTTAAAATAAAGTTTAAGAGACATTGTAAAGCGGCTGAGAGCACTTGGCGAGATTTTGGATTTGAATTGGCGAACTATTTTAACGAATGGGTTTCGGGACTAAAAATTAATGATTTCGACAGCCTGAAACAACTTGTCATTGTCGAACAGATAAAAGAACGAGTACCTGGAGACATACAAAATCATTTTATTGATGAGTGGAGTAGAATTTGCTCAGTTGACACACTTGCTGAGAAGCTAGATGAGCACGAGAATGCAAGGAAATATAACCAAACTACTAAATTCATTGCTTCTCAACCATATAGGAACTTATACCGGGAAAAACCAAACATGGTTAGTAGAAGATATCATACATTTGGTGAAGGATATAAACATGAGCATAACAACCATGGCAGAATTGATAAGCGGAGTTCTTCCCAAAATCCAGTCACATGTTTTAATTGTGGACGAGTAGGACACTTGGCACGATTTTGTCGAGATAATAAAGAGAGGAGAAGAAACATTGAAGGCAAAGTGGCCGAGGTTCAAGTATCGGAAGGGCAAGTATCCGAAGTTAAGGTACTCAGAAATGGAAATATCGAAAGCAAAGTAGTCACTGCAAGATTTAACGGTGAAGTCATGATAGGAAACAAAAAATGTAAAGGCGTTCAACCAAAAATAGCTGCCCTTAAGAAAGTTAGAATTTCATATAATGGAAATGAATACGAAGCTGTAGTAGATTCTGGTGCACAAATAAGTGTATTTAAAAACGATATAGTGGGTAAGGAAGTGGATTACAAAGGGCATATAATATTACAACCTGCGTTTGGCGAAAGTCTAAAAGCTGAATTAAAAGAAGTGGAAATCGCTTTGGTAACGGAAGGATATATTACGCCTATAATTAAAACGATGATAGCAGCCGTCAATGGGTTAAATGCTGACATTTTGTTGGATGCTGAAACTTATGAGGCATTATTAGAACAAAAAAGAGTATACAATCCCAGTTTTACTGCTGCTATGAAGCTAAGATCAGATTCCCGAAAGGAGCAGTTATATATGAGTGCAAGTGACGGAGAAGAGCAGCAGGAGCCAACAGTAGGTGAATGCGGTGATAAAAAGAATGGAAATGAAACCGAACGATTCAAGATACAACAACAAAGTTGCGATACTCTCCAAGAAGCATGGAAATTGGGGAAGCAAAATAAAGGAGGGTATGTGATACAAAATAATATACTATGCCATGAAGAGCTGTTGGACGGGAATAGAATACAACAATTAGTAATTCCCGAAATTAGAAAAGGTAAAATACTAGAAATTGCCCACGAGTCAGTATTCGGAGCACATCTAGGAGCTCGTAAAACAATTCAAAGAATTAAATTTTCCTTTTATTGGCCAGGGATGGTCAAGGAAATTAAAGCTTATTGTAGCTCATGTCATGGGTGCCAAGGTAGAAGAGTTGTTCGTTCAGTAGACAAAATTCCGATAACACCTGTGTCACGTCCTGAACTTCCATTCCAAGTGGTGAACGTAGATCTAATTGGTCCTCTAGATCCAGTATCAGCACAAGGACATAAATATATCCTTTGTTTGATGGATCAACATTCAAGATGGCCTGAAGCAGTCCCGCTCAAATCGTTAACGGCAAGGAATACATGTGAAGCACTGCTCGAAATATTCTGTAGGACAGGAATTCCAGAAGTAATCGTGGTGGATAATGCGACAAATTTTACGGCAAGTTTAACGCAAGAGTTTTTGAAGGTTTTAGGAGCTTGTCCGCGATTTTCAACGCCATACCATCCGGAAGGGAACGGATTGATTGAAAGATGGAACCAAACTTTCAAAAATATGCTACATCACATTATTAGAGAAGTAGGAAGAAATTGGCATCGACATATACCATTTGTACTATGGGCTTATCGAGAAGTTCCAAATGCAACTACAGGAGTACCACCTTTTCTGCTAATGTACGGGAGAGAACCGAAAGGCCCGTTATCTATATTGAAGTCAATTTGGGCCGGAGATATGTTTTTACCTTTGAATATGAAAGGATCAGCGGAGGAATATTTAAAAGAGTTAAAAGGAAAATTAGAAATAGCAACCGAAAAGGCAAGGTTAACAAGTGATGTGCAACAAAGTAATTATGCCAAATATTACAATAGAAGGAAAAAATACCGGGAATTTGCGCCAGGAGATCAAGTACTTGTGCTAATGAATGATTCACCCAATTCATTATATGCCAGATGGATAGGTCCAGTAAAGGTAATTAGAAGAGTGAAACCGAATTCGTATTATTTGCGAATGCCTGAAGGAAATTTAAGATTATTGCATGTTAACAAAATGAGAGAATACAAAGCGAGAATTCAAACAGTTGGAGTTGTCTATGATATTGATGATGAATTTGGTGAAATATACGAAACACCAACTCTTCCTACAGATGTGGAAAGCTATGAAGCATTGAAAGGATTAAATTTGGATTACTTACCCAAAATGCAACAAAATCAATTGAAAGATCTTTTACATAGACGCAAAACGTTGTTTTCGGGGAAGATAAGGATAGCTAAAGTTGGGAAACATGCGATAAAGCTGAAAGCTGAGGAGGATACGATGAAACCAAAAACGTATAAGATACCAGAAAACTTAAAGGGGAAAGTGGATGCACAGATCAATGAATTGCTAGCGTTAGGACTGATTGAACCGGTGGTAAGTGAGATAGCACACCCGGTAGTATGTGTTCATAAGAAAGACGGAACAATCAGGTTATGCATTGATTTCAGAAGTTTGAATGCTCTTACCGTTCCGGATGCATATCCAATGCAAAATATGATGGAGTTGAATTTCTTAGTAGGAAAGAAGAAATTCATTACTGTGCTAGATATGTTGAAGGGATATTGGGCTATACCGATGGAGAACGGCAGCAAACACCTCACAGCATTCCGAACTCACCGAGGCCAGTACCAATGGAATGTATTACCCTTTGGATTAAGAAATGCTGCTGCAACCTACCAAAGAGCTATGTCTAAAGGGGTTCAGTCCATGTCTGATTTCACTTGTGCTTATATCGATGATTTAGCAGTATTTTCTGATACGTGGGAGGAACATTTGATTCATCTTGAAGAAGTTTTTAAGAGATTGGAATATTTTAATTTCTCCGTGAACTTGAGAAAGTGCGAATTTGCTAGACAAAAGGTTAAATACTTAGGACATATTATTGGTTCAGGTAAACATGCTCCTGACAAAGAACGAATAAGAGTAATACAGAAATTAGAGGCACCCAAAACCAAAAAACAACTGAGAAGTGCTTTGGGATTATGCAACTTTTACAGGCAGTATATTCCAAACTTCGCAAAGATTGCTCTTCCACTAACAGAGCTTACTAAAAAGAAAGTTCCTAATGAGATTCCTTGGAGCGAAGAAGCTGAGAAGGCATTCAAGGAATTGAAGACGTCGCTATGTAAGATCGCAGAGTTACAAGTCCCAGACATAGAGAAACCATACTACTTGCATACGGATGCATCTCAAAATGCGGTCGGATGTTGTTTAGGTCAGTTAGATGAAGAAGGAAATATTCGTCCCATAGCTTTCGGTAGCCAGAAGCTGAATTCAACTCAACAGAAATGGTCTACAATTGAAAGGGAAGCTTATGCTATTATTTGGGCTTTGCAGAGATTTGAAACCTTACTCTGTGGTGCTAAGATTATTTTATTAACTGATCATAATCCCCTAGTATTTCTGACGAGTGCGACACCCCAAAGCCCGAGGTTGCAGAGATGGGCGTTAGCCATTCAACGCCATGATATTGAGGCAAGTCACATCAAAGGATCGAAACTTAGTAATGCAGATGCATTGTCCAGACTGTAAATATAAACTAAAATAAGACTCTGAACATTTTTTCCTATTATTATTATTAGGTGATTAAAGTAAATACCTAGTGTTAAGTTAAACCTAAGATTCAGTGAATATTTGGGGGAATGTGAAACATAGTTTGTTTATGTGTAAAGTGTGACCCTTAAATTATTTGCCATATTCGATCTTTGGATCTAATATGACTCTGGGGGGAAGGTGTCAGGGTCACGTGATGTAATAACACGCATTTCTGATGTTGCGAGCTAAAAGCTTGATATTATAGATATGATCATTTTTTTTTGTTTTGGTTTTTTTTTTGGGACGATGGATGAAAAAGAATAATAAAATGGTGAATTAGTTTTTGTAGAATTTTGCGTTATTTCTTTTGTAAAAGGTTACGACTGACATATATTATCCACCTCCATTAAGTCAACTTGACTAAACTGTTACATGTTAACTAAACTGTAATTTGAAAATAAACGGTTTCCAAATCGTGAAATTTCTGTCTTTTTATCAACTAATTTGTTGACCGTTTTGACTTAATTCTTTAGATATTGAAAAATCAATAATTATATTTAGTACTGTCCCGTTTGAATCCCTGTATTATAGATTTTAAATTGATCGATGTTGATTGTTTGATTACAGTCACTTGATTTTCAAGATAACGAAAAAATAAACAAATACCAATATGCTAATTTTAGCTTCAAGAACCGTTGCGTGTTGTTTCTGCAAATATGCTGTTTTCACTTTAACGTGAACTAAGTATGCAATACGTAGTTTATTTAGGCAGTTTGCAGTTTATCTAGGTCAGCGGTTCCCAAATGATGTTCCGCGGAACCCTTGGTTCCATAAGAGGGTCACAGGGATTCCAAAAGTTTAAATTTTTTAAGTCAGTAATAATTTTTGGAACTTTTTATTATATTTATGTCTAAACAATAAACCATGATAGTTTGGTTAATTGTTTTGAAATTATTTAAGTAAAATGCCAGTGAAAAAAACGGCTAAATTTGTTAAAAAAAATTGACCCGTGGAACTTTCAATTCAAAATAAAATGACCAAATTCGAAGATAACGAATTATGTTTCTCTGATTCCCAATGTTTATAATTGTTCTTTTTTACACAAACCACAATTCAGCTTATTTTATTAATTTTTAGCTAATGTATGCACCAAAAACAAATTTAGAACTAGGCTAAATACCACTCCAGGCCTGCGAGTGCAACAGTTTGACACAAAACCTATTTTTTTAAAACGTTTTATTGATGAAACGATTATTGAAAAAAATTTCATTCATCATATTAAATTTTATTAAAATAATTGATAGTTTTTCTATGGTCAATATGTTCACAGCTAATAAACCGGTCGAAGACTCCCCGTGTAGTAAGTGGTGACTGGTGCTCGTTAAATCTGCCTGGTCACAAAGTCCTCCCATAACAAATCAATGCCTCTGGGGGCACTGAATTGGAGATGAATCGTTCTCAGGTCCAGGTCAAAATTACGATCAGTGGTTGAATGAACGTATGAATTAGTTCACGTTATAAACAAGCTGTGATGCGTGTGTGGCTGTAAAGCCATATTTTTAACAATAGATGACGCCACTGAAAATCAAGCAACGCACCCTCTGCCTTAAAGTCGCTAGAAAAAAGCTTGTTAGTATTGGCAAGTGACATTAGAAACAACAACAACAACGGCAAATAAATTTTATTTTAATGTTTGGGCGGGTTCCGTTAAAAGATGCTCGATCATATGGGGATTCGTAGTAGTAAAAAATTTTGTACCGCTGATCCAGGTCATTTGAGAAATGAAACAATTTTTAGCACTAGAACACAAATCACCCTAGATAACCTGCTATTAAGCTAGGTAAACTGTGGAATAATTGATTTCTACACTTGGTTAACATATCCACACAAAGAGTCACAAATTGATTTTTAAAACAAGGACAAAAGCGTTATATAAGTGCATTGCGAATCAGTACTGAAAGAGGCGGGACCGAAACCGTTCAAACCTGCTTGATTTCTAAAGGAAAAATGGAAACATTCATAACTGTGCGAAATGCTTTTATCAGTAATAGTAATATATAGCCGAAATTTTAAAAACTAATTGAATTCTAATGAGACTTTAATACGAAAAAAAGCAAGACCATTTCTCTCTGACCATTAATGTACGATTTAAACTACTAATAAAAATTGGTGAAAAAAAAACTTCTTTTAATTCTTATTCAAATAAAGATATTAATTCACTATCTTCGGAAAAAATATTTTCTGAAACTACGAAACATTTGAAATTATTTTTTTTTATTAAAATTGTACCAATTGCCATCATACCAGTAGTATATATTGCTGAAATTAATGAAGCGTAATCTGCGTCAGTATTAGTTCCGCTATTTTTTGCAGTTTTCTCTGAACCTTTTACTTTTTAGTACGTAGCTAATATCTTTTTTATTTCAATTAAAACATACTACCAAAATCATTTAAAAACAATTTTGTGTTAATTTTTGAACTTCTTTCATGATAGGGTTCCTATTTTATGAAAATGATTTTCTTTTGAACACCAAACTACGGAGGAATAAAAAATATATAGAAATGACCCGAACTAATGGACTGAAAACATCGAAACCTCTTTGACTGCTGGAAGACTAGAGAGAAGTCTAAATGTGATTATATTACCCAAGTCAAAATTCTTGATGGTCCCATCAAAACATTTTGATGGCTTATGTCGGTTTCAGTGTGATTCATGTTGGTCACCATCATCCAACATTTTCCATTATACGTTCATGGTTTTATATATGTCAACAAACTTCCATCATTCCATGATGGAAAATACTACTTTAATACTATGATGGTTAACCATCAAGAAAAGTTTGATTCTGATGGACCATCAATCCATGATGACCCGTGATGGTCCATGATGGTTCCAACTATACATTTCCACGATGGTTTAATGTGAATTCTTGTTGATTCCCAGGAATATACTATGAAAAAAAATTTTTGTTTAAATGTTGGACCATTATAAATCAGTTCGAATTTCTACATTGGTGTGATGGGGATTCATGATCGTTCCAACATTTAAATGTATGATAGAAATTCCTGATCGTTCAAACATAAACAAACCATCAAAACAAATTGCTATTCTTATGTTTTACCATCATAAATCAGACCGAATTCCTACATTGGGGTGAGGGTTGCTTCTGTTGGTTACTAAGAAAAATATAATGGTTCATGATGAAATTATTACAGGTCACCATCAAGATTATGTTGGATCATCAATGGAAAACCATCAAAAAGTTTGACTTGCGTTGACAGACATCTATGCTTCCTCAGATAATCAAACTGGTTTGCGCATTTTCTATTTCCCCTTTCTCACTAGATAAATTTCGATAGAATATTTGGCATTTCCATTTGGGTTAAATATCAAACTAAACTGCTGTTTGTAGAAAATGCAACACCATGAAAGAATCATCAGAATCAAATGAAATTTAATGCAGAAACGACTTGTACTGATACAAATAAATGATGAAATTTTCAAAACAAAAGAAACAAATTAAGCGTCCGAAATCAGTATTTGGTGCAGCCACCACGCGGTGCAATAAGTGCTGCTATACGACGTGGCATGGAGTCAAACAGATGTTGAATATCTGCTTGAGGAAGAGAATTCCATATCGCTTGTATGCGCAACCAAAGTTCGTCTTTGGAAACTGCAGGACGCGGATCACGAGTGAGACGCCGACCAACCATATCCCACACGTGCTCAATAGGCGACATATCCGGCGAATAAGCAGGCCAAGGAAGAAGTTGCATGCGTTGTGCTGAACAGAAGTCTCTAACAGTCCGCGCAACATGTGGGCGTGCATTATCCTGCTGAAAGATAGCTCCAGGGATGCCTTGAAGGAAAGGAACGACTTCGGGCTGTAGCACTTCACGGACATATCTGTTGCTATTGAGATTACCCTCAATTCGTATCAAATTGGATCGTCCATGATACGAAATCGCACCCCAGACCATAACTCCGGGTGTTCGACCACTATGTCGTTCAATAATACACTCAGGAAGGCAGCGTTGACCGGCATAACGTCTAACACGAACACGGCCATCATGGGTCCACAAATTGAAGCGTGATTCATCTGAAAAGACAACTTGGTGCCAATCAGCTCGCCAGTCTCTGTGCTCAAGAGCCCACTGCCGACGCAGCCGTCGATGATCCGCCGTGAGGGGAATCCTGTATAATGGCACCCTTGCACGCAATCCACGGCGCAGCAGACGACGACGAATTGACGAAGCCGACAATTGTACACTTGTAGCAGTAGACCAATGTGCTGCCAGCTGCCTGGAGGAAGCTGTGCGATCATTCACCGCCATGCGGAGCAGGTGTCGATCATCGCGCTCTGACGTCACCTTCTGTCGTCCAGTGCCTGTTTTTCGAGTTGTTCGGTGCTCGTCGGTCCACTGCTTCCAAACTCGCATCACTGTGGAACTGTTCCGCTGCATACGAGCTGCTATTGCGCGATAGGAAAATCCTCCTTCTCGAAGGCCGATTATCCTCCCTCGTTCAAACTCCGTAAGTTGCTTGAATTTCTTATTCTTCCGTCGTGGAGGCATACTCAGGTCTCACTAAACGTTTGCCACTAACAAATAATCATAGACTATTTTCAACGTCCCGCTACAGCACTTTATTTATACGCTTTCAGCATCAATTCAGAGGGCGCTGCGCGCGCCACGCACGCGCGATGGCTCTGAAACTTTATTAATTTGCATAATATCCTATAATTGACATTTGCTGCGAATTTCATTTGATTCTGATGATTCCTTCATGGTGTTGCATTTTCTACAAACAGCAGTTTATAATCCCTTATGAGTGTGTGACATCCATTTTCAAAACAGGTTCCAACAATACACTAGGGTCTCAAGTCGCTGCCCTCACTAGACTCCAGGACTGCTTTTGCAACTTCCTTCAGATTGCTTCATTTATTCAAGCTCGTTTTACTTTTTCATTGGATGCTTGGGTATTTGAATTCAGATTTGTATGAATTGATTGTACTCACACATTAAAATGATGTTCTAAAAATGTACAGTGAGCAAAACAAAAAACGGACAACCCTTAATAACTCTTGATATAACAATCGGATCTTCTCGTTCAATTTTAATGGCCCAAGGGAGTGACCTCAAATGTACTAGTTAATAAGTGCAAACGATATTTTAAGTTACGAAATCAGGCACGGAAACGTACGTTCTCTGAATAAACATACCATTTCTTCGACGGATTCGGATTTCGGATCCCCTAAATATAAGGGGTAGCCGCAATCTGGGAAATTGGGTTCGAATAGCTTGATCAGGAGTGCAACTCAAAGTTTGAACCCCTTTCTGCGTATTTCGCTAAATGTCGACAACTTTGTAAGCGAATTTAAAACTTTTCCACAGAATTATAAAATTCATTTGTCCAAAGTTAATTTCATGCAGAAAATAACTTTTAGTAAATATTTATTATTTTTTATTCATAATCATTTTATTCCATAATGGTCGAAAGAATGTTGAATTGTAAAGTATACAATTTTCTAGCATCATTTTAAAGAGTGTAATTTTGAGCATCAAAATACAAAATTTGAGCAAAATCAGTGGAATAGTTCTTGAGAAATCGAATTTTAAGTAACTAACTTTTTGAAATTCTATTTCTCAGAAACTATTTGACCGATTTCGCTCAAATTTGAAATTACATTATTCGCCTTACACAGGATTCACCTCGTTATTATATCATTACTTATTACGTTATCATACGCGTTACATTGTCATATTATTACGTTTTAACCTTATTTCTTCACTTAACTAACTTTAAAAGTAGTTGCCAGGAATCGCTACAAACTTCCGTCATGTGGGGGCTACTTTGTACAAATTCGAATTTGGCACTTTTCAAGTACTGCTATTCAGTATGATGTTTTTTTCACGTTAAAAATGTGTGGAATTTGAAGAAAGAAGTCTCCTCTATTACTACAAAAAAAAATTTCGAATTTTAAAAGAATTTCAGAGTGCGTTTTGTTTATCCAATGTCAACAACTTTCCGAGAACGTCGGACGTCGAAAAGTGTGCGTGGAAACTTTAGCTGTGAAATGCAAAGACGTTGATAAAACAATTGTCGTAAGTGCAAAATGTTTTATTTATATATTAATAAACAATTATATCATGTTAGCGTTAAAAAATTTTGAAAATTAATAACAAATAAGCGGAAAGTGAAAAAAAATGCACTGTGGGGCTACTTTGTGCAAAGTTTCATTCGTTTTTTTTTCGACAGAAAAATGGTCAGACGTTATAAAAAAAAAATACCTGAAACGAGAAACTACCGTGATTACACTTTAGAAAAGCTGCAACAATGTTTGAAAGCAGTTGCTGGTGGTAAGTCGATTGCAGAAGCTTCTCCGAAGTACAAAATCCACAGAAATACTATCTCTAATAAAATTCACAAGAAACACGTGAAGCGTGCTGGTAAACTATTAATTTTCTTCTACAAAGATTTTTCTAATGAATTAATCAAGCGATTTAACACATAAAAATATATTTTAGAGGACATCAGGTGATTTTGACGGAAACTGAAGAGCAAGTTCTGTCATGTTCATTCAAGCATGTTATGTTCAAATTTATCAATATTATAAATGTTAATGAATATGTAATAATTATTATTTTTGAAATTTCATCTATTTCAATGTTCAAAAATGTTCAAAATGGTTTCCTTTTGCTTAAACTCGAATGTTTTGAAATAAGCATTCTTTTTGAGAAAAAATTCTTTATAAAAAATGTTTTTTTAACGCTGAAAATTATTTTCAAGCTAATATCTTTACATAGCTTGATGTTTTTGTTATTAAAAATGTCAACAATTAATTTTTTAACAATTTTATATCAATATTTTACTGAAAACATGATTATTAAACTGAATTCCTATCGCTGCACAAAGTAGCCCCACTTGGGGGCTACTTTGTGCAAGGTATGTTTTGACTTATTATTTGTAAATATTACATACAAATAATGACGGTACAATTTGTTTGTATAGCCTTTCTCACCCCACTACTTTTTATTTTAAAAGTAGCGCACTACACTATTAACTGCAAAAATAAGTAACCACTACAGTAGTTTCGCTACTTGTAGCGAGTTTCTTCCGACCACTGAGCTTGATCATTTTAAATCTTTGTAATTCGATCATAGTAAACGTTAATCAAAGGAACTGAGCATTCATTTTTAATAATATTTTTTAACGCATACATCGCAATTTTTTTTAATTCCTACTATTAGTTCACACTATACCTTGTTCAAATTTTCAATCGTTAATTAAAAACTTTTTATTCATCCACTCAAGGTCAAATACATTTTTTTAAAACTTGCAGTGAATGACCCTTGATGTCAATACATTATTTTAAATTATTAATTGATTCTTTTACATTTAATGAATTAATTGTAGCTTTATATTGGAGAAAAAATTGTAATTTTTTTTAACAAAAAGTAACTAAAATAAATTTTTTCTTTTTTGACTTAATTTTTTTTTTTATAATACTTGTTTTTGATAAAGAACTGTATACTTCTTTCTTGAGCGGCATGCCGAGGTCTCACGTGCTGACAAAGTTAGTTAACGAAATTTAATTTGTTTACTGGAATTTAAATCCATATATTGAAACGAATAAGAATTCATATAAGTCATGAAAAGTCTTCTTTAAGCTTTAAACAAATCAGTTTAAAATTAAGTGATTAATTAAATTTCCCTTCGAAAATGTTGCGAGATTTCCCGACTTTATATATTTTTTTTTCTCTTACGAAAACTTTAGTTTGAACTATTGCCACAAAAGCCTTTTCTAAATCAATATTACATGAAGGCAAAGTCTAAAAAGACAAAAAGCTCTTCTCTTTCCAATAAAGTAAACAGCTTTCAAATTAAATAGAATAAGTTCTCCTTCCATTATAGTCAAAAGAGTAATTCTATCTTTAATAGAAAATCAGTGAATGCTCTGTGATTGCTACTCGTAATGAGAGGAAATGTTGATTACTATCTAAAGACACAACACATTATTTCGTGGGTTTGAAATTACTTTAAGTAGAGGAACGTTTTAATCAGATGACGGGGGTATGTTATTTGAATTTGAATCATTTGGTGGCTTCTTCTGACTACGTGAAAAGCTGTTTAATTAATCAGAATATTTAGAACATTGTATAGCTTGAAGTCAGTCTGGGGAGATGTTGTTTTGAATCCCTCATTCTCTTCTGGAGTTTTCTATCAGTATGTTACATGTAACAAATATCATGGACCGTGCGGTCAAAGGGTGCTTCAGTCCCCCCCCCCCACTTTTTCTAAAGGAAGGTGACGCAGCCCCTTTCAAAATCACAATTTTTTACTCAGTATTCGTGTAATTTTATTTACAACTGAAAAAAAAAAACGAAAAATTTTTTCGTGTCTGATTTCCCCCCCCCCCTTTTTTTTTCAAATGGCGGGCACTTGGGGTTTGTTCCATTGGCCACAGAAATGGCAGAACTGCTACTGTCTTCTCGTTACCCAGTGGACACCTGTGGCGAGGCCAAGGCGGTGGAGCAGCGTCGCCCACATCACACAACCACAAACCCGTTTATAGGACGGGTCACATTCACACATTCATACAAAGAGGAAAGGACATAGAACACAGAGAGAGAAAGAAATACCCATGCCCTAAGCAGGATTCGAACCCGCGGCCCATGGCTCCGCAGTCAGACACGCTAACCACTGGGCCACCTGGTCGGCAGTGCCTGAATTTGAAAATGAAATTTAAAAAAATGCCTCTAATTCAAATGAGCTTTAACTTTTCCTTGGTGAAAACTACTATCAAATGTTCAAAATGTTGAGAAAACATGGAAAAATTACAGAAAAATTAAAAAAAGGGGGAAAGAAAAATAATAATAAAGATAAAAATAACAAGAAACCGAGAAAAAAAATTGAAAGAAGGGGGAGGGGTAATTAATAAAAATCCGGAAAATAAAAGATATAATCATTTCATCAGCTCATACTATTACATTCGCAAAAAGGATTGCTAACTAACATTGTATCAATATAGCCAAAGCAAAATATATCAATACAATAGTGTTAGGAGCACTTAAAACAATTTTTTCAAAAAAATTACACAAAATAAAATAGAACACTCTAAGCAAAAATATCACGTAAAAACAGAAAATAAAATATAAAAAAAATAAATAAATAAAACATGAAAAGAAATCTATAAAGCAAGTAGCTATAATCGAGCATGTATATATATATATATATATATATATATATATATATATATATATATATATATATATATATATATATATATATATATATATATATATATATATATATATATATATATATATCTTCCGCAGTCACTGACACACATATGCAACAGTTATCTTTGAACTGTTGCATATGAATTCTATCTTTGTTCATTTTGAGACACGGAATTTAACTTTTAAAGTTTAATGAATATATTGCTTTGCCTGCCTTGTTTGAATGTATATATATATCATATTTTACCTATAAAGTGCGTAAATGCAGATTCACTGTACAGATTACCTACGTTATTGACAGATAACCTTGAACAATTTCTTAAAAATGCCAAAAATTGTTTCGTTCAAATTATATTATGTACAAACTACCTAGATAATTAGCTAGATACTCTTGCTCAGTGGTCGGAAGAAGTAGAGAACGAGTATAGGTACGAGTAACGAAACTACTGTAGTCACTACTTTTTTTCCGTTGCTTCAAGTGTAGGTAGCTTTTTTTTAAAGATGTGTTGTGAGTAGGGCGATACAAAAAATAAAAAAAAAAATAAAATAAAATTTAAATGTTCCTGAGATATAAAATTTTAAATAACTGACTTGTTTAAAATTTGATTTCACAGGAACTATAAAGTACGTTTTTGTGTCTGATTTTGATACTTAAAATACTGTCTGCATTGATTATTTAGCATATATGCGGTCACCCCTTCAAACCATTTAGATTGAGTCCTAGAACGTGAAGATCCGATCATTATTTTTTTCAGAATTTATTCAGGGTGGTATATTTTTTGTTTTTAACGTTGTACTTCATTTTTTGGAGGATATAAAAAATCACCTAAATCACAAATATTTGGATAATTTTCTTGCATTTCTTAAATCACTGTCTAGAAAAACACGGTGTTTGCAAGTTAAAAGAACAAATTCGTAAAAAGTGCTTGAATAGTTTGTTGCGATTCCCAATCTCTTAACATTTTAGTCAATTTAATTAGTGACAAAAATTGCAAAGATGTATATAAAGAAAGTGTAATTATTGGAGCACTATGCACAAAGATGCTACATGAAACCAATGGAAATTTTTCAGTGAACAAAATAAAAGAAGATATCTTCCTGAAATAACTTTTGTTTGAATGATCGGATTTTCTCCTACTAAGTGCAAATCTTAATGATTCGAAAGAATAATTTCAAATATGTTAATTCGTTAATGTTAATGTTGAAAATAGTTAACTAATTTACGGAATCAGACCAAACTCTACTTAACTTACCATTTTCCAAGTAAAACTACCTTTTTTTAGACAGCATTTAGCATTTTTACCAGATTTTTTTAGTTATTTATCTTTAAATATATGGGGGGGGGGGAGGCAATAATTTGCAAAATGGTGTTTTTAATAGTTAATTCAGGGTAGTGGTCGGAAGTTATGACCCTATAATTAACTTTCAATTTTTGTGTATTTCTCCATATCTAGGAAACTTTTTAGTGAATCGAAAAATTTCTACGCACAATTACAAAATTCGTTCATCTGAAAATAATTTCATGTAAGAAATAACATTAAATAATTATTTATTATTGTTTTATTCAGGATTTATACAAAAACTTTGAATAAAAAGGAATTTGAAGTGAAAAAAAAAATTTTAAGCGAAATCGGCCGAATAGTTCTTGAGAAATCAAAATTTTAAGTATATTATATTTTTAAAGTTCAACAATTCATGTTCATTCTTACTTTTTTGTGTTTGATTTTGCGTCAGACTTAAAATATCTTCCGCGCTAATTAGCAACCATATTTTAGGTAAGGCCCTCGATCCACTTAGATAAAGTCTTAATATGTGATAATCCGATTATTAGATCAAAAGTCTTTCGGGGGTTTTCCTTTTTTGCACACTGTATAAGAGGTAGTTTCATCTCAAACTACCGCTAATCGATACATCTAGGAAAGATACATTATTACTCGATAAGTTGATCTTTAGATCAAAAGTTATTCGGGGTTTTCACTTTTTTTGCTCACTTTGTTAGAGGTAGTTTTATCTCAAACTACCTATAACCAATACAGCTAGGAAAGATATATTATTACATGATAATCCGATCATTAGATCGAAAGTTATTCATGGTTTTCCCTTTTTCTTGCACATTGCATAAGAGGTAGTTTTATCTCAAACTACCTATAATCGATGAATCTAGGAAAGATAAATTATTCTTGGATATTGTTTCTAGGAAATAATTCGTGGAAAATGTTTTCTCTTAAGAGAAAAAGAAGTAGAAATTAATCATTAAAGTGATTGTATTTTTACTTTTCTCATCGTCATTGCGATATCGTTTTCCAAAATAATTTTTATGCATGGATACGTTGATTTTATTATTATTAAAAACGAATTAATCTCGAGGGAGCTGATTAATGTCTGAAATTCACCGATCTTGAGTCTTTTATACCGATTCTAAGACGCGAACTTTAGAATTTTACTTTATTCCTTAATTAGGAAAATAACAGTCAAGTTGTACTTCAGTAACAAATGAATAAATAAAATAAAAATGCCATAATTTATTTACGAATGGTGAAATTCTTCTACTTTACAATTTACAACTGTAATTAGAAAAGATTTGAACAATAAGAAACGCCAAGGATTTTTATTTATTTAGTATCGTTTTATTTTCTTTAGAGTATAATGCTTCCTCTCCACTGATTAATTAATCATTTCGCAAAAAACTTACATGATAACATATGTGCTTTCTCTGAAAATGGTTCCTCTTTTCACAAAATACTTTATACGAAATTTCCCTAATATTAAAAAAGTAGGTCACATGCTATATAGAGCTTTCTATAAACACCACCGTTTACTCATACTTTTAGAATTCTTCAGAAACATTAACTAAAATATAGGCAGATAAATAAATGCGATTACCTATTAATATTTAAGTCGAGAAGTTACACCAGTTGATATGTAAATGAGGAAAGGAAAAATACATGTTCTTAATCTGTAGAATCAAAAATTACGGACGCACCTAGTATATATCAATAAGAATTTAAAAAAAAGTTGGTTGGGTTGCTTGGTTCTAATGCCACTTACCACACGGGCAAGCCTGCTTGGTGAAACCGAGCAAATTTAAGGCGGAGTGTGCGTTTCTTGCTTTTCAGTGGCGCCATGGACAAGAATTCGACTTCTGCCACTCCATACGTCGCACTCGTTTATAGGGCGGACCCATCCATTCATTCATCCACAGATCGTAATTTTGACCTGAATCAGAGAAGGATCGATCTCCAATCTAGTACCCCCAGAGGTATTGATTTGTTATGGAAACATGGAGGATTTTTGTGACTCTACAGATTTAACGTGCATCAGTCACTTTAATACACGGGGAGTCTTCGGCCGGCGGAATTCGAACCCACGAACTCTCGGACATGGCCTTAGTGCCCAACCGATCAGGCTATCCCGGCACTCAAAAAAAAGTAAAAACATATATTGAGATATTCTAGAAAAACAGATTTTTTGTTTTTCATTTCAAGTTTAATTAAGAAGATAACTGTTTATTTTTAATCACTACACTCTCACAATTTAGATTGGAGGACATATGGTACATAGTAGTATTGAGCCGGTCTCCCAAACAGCCTGTTCGTGACAGTTGGTGGTAGCATTGAGTCGGTCTCCCAAATCACCTGTTCGTGACAGTTGGTGGCAGTATTGAGCCGGTCTCCCAAATCGCCTGTTCGTGACAGTTGGTGGTAGTATTGAGCCGGTCTCCCAAACCGCCTGTTCGTGACAGTTGGTAGTATTGAGCCGGTCTCCCAAATCGCCTGTTCGTGACAGTTGGTGGCAGTATTCAGACGGTCTCCCAAATCACCTAATCGTGACAATTAGAAGTAGTATTCAGGTGGTCTCCAAAATCTCCTATTCGAGCGTAGACTTTTCTGTCTCTGAATCCGAAGGTAGAATACGTAAGAGTGGATTCCAAACCATGAAAACACGACAGAAGATAGGGCAATCCTCTTAGACAGCTGGATTTTAAATCGGGGAATCGAACTGTGGCCCATCCCGCGATAGGTAATGACGAAATCCTCTAACCTATCTGGGTGACTTCAATGATTTGAAATCCACTGTAACTTTTGAGAGCTTGAAAGGTTCGTGAGAAACCCTTCAGTATAAATCTAGTGTGGCGCTAACTGCTAACTAAAATCGAAGCTCTACAATGTTGGGTCCGTTAAAAAAATCTCTATCTAGTCAGGGAAAACATGCACTTAGTACACATATTAACTAAGCCGCGATGGCTCAGGGGATAGAGCGTTCGCCTTCCAATGAGGTGAAACGGGTTCGAATCCCAGTCGATACAAATTCCGCATTCGGCTTGCCCTGACCACAGGGCTGACGTGAAATATCCTCAGTGGTAGACGGATCATGGGTTAGTGTCCCCTTGCCGTCAGGCTAACCGTGGATGGTTCTCGCGGTCTTCCTCTCCATGTAACGCAAATGCGGGTTAGCTCCATCAAAAAGACCTCCACGAAGGCGAATTTCTCCCAATACTCCATTCAGGAGTTCCCTTGTCTTCTGGATTGGGTTCAAAATTACAAGGCTACGGAGTTGAACATTAGTAGTCATTAACCCATAAAATTGGGTCGGCTGCTCAACGACGGTAATAAAATATAAAATATTATAAAAATATATTAACTGAAATGGTATTTTGATTTTATCTTGGTACGGTACGGTACTTTTATTTACGTCAAATGGGCTATTGGAGACGGTCTGGGAAACATCCCTGAGACAACAGACAGCACCCGGAAAAAACGGTTGATACAAAGAAAAAATATATACATTCCATCCCGTTTAACAGGCAGGACACATTCACATACCATCCATTCTTCTGCAGATTGTAATTTTGACCTGAATCAGAGCACGATCAATCTCCGATCCAGTACCTCAAAAGATATTGATTTGCCATAGGAACATGGGGGACTTTGTAATTCCAACAGATTTAGCGTGCACCAGTCACCATATTGCACATGGGGAGTCTTCGGCCGGCAGGGATCAAACTGATCTTTCAATTGGATAATTCTAAAGTGAAGGAGTTTGTAGAAGTAATACTTTAATTTTGTCCCTAGGTAATTCATATTGTTTTTTATGCTAACGAAATCGGACCTTTACTAGTGGGTCTTGAATCCAGCATGCAAGTACTCGATTCAACATGCATTAGTTTAATGAAATTTTGCAGTTAACCACTTGTATAGTAAGCATTGAGATTTTCAGGGTATTTCGAAGTACAGACCTACGACCTTCTATGTTCAGACCGGATTTTCAGCCTTGTAGTTGTGTGTTTATTTTTACCCCCCACATAAATTAACAAGCTTGTTTCATCAATACAAACAACGACCTATTAGTACATTTTGGACGATTTTATATTTATTTATTTCTATTAATCCTGCAGGCCTGTTTTTTAATACGAAAATAGTTTATGAACGGATTTCAATCGATTTTTCTTTTATTTATTCATACTAATATGTAGGTTTGTGGGTTCCATACATAAACCCGTTTCGGTCGATTTTTCTTTTATTCATTCGTACACTTATGCAGGTTTGTATGCGCAATACAAAGATGGTTACTAAACACATTTCGGTCAATTTCACTTTTCATTGCTTAGTTGTTGTTGTTGTAGTTCACAATGGGCTATTGGCGACGGTCTGGAAAGCATTCCTGAGGATGATCCGAAGACATGCCATCACAATTTTGATCCTCTGCTGAGGGGACATCACCCACGCTTCGGTAGCCTGACGATCTGCATGTAAAGTCGAGCACTTTACGGTAGATCAGTTTAGGGAGGACCAATACCGCACACCCTCGGTCACTACGCAGACTGATCCAAGTGGTCACTCACCCGCCCACTGACCGCAGCCAGTGATGCTTGACTTCGGTGATCTGCTGGGAACCGTTACTTTTCATTGCATTTATGCATATACATGCAGGCCTGTGGAATTAATACAGAAGCGGTTTATGAACCCATTTCGGTCGATTTTACTTTTATGTATTGTATTTATACACATATAGAGGTTTGGCTCAGAACAAAAGCGGTTTATAAATCCATTTCGACCGATTTTACTTTTTATTGTATTTATTCATACACATACTCAAGTTTGTGGGCTCAAAGCAAAAACGATTTATGAATTAATTTGGGCCGATTTAACTTCTCTGTTGTTGTTGTTAATTTACGTCACACTAGAGCTGCACAATGGGCTATTGGCGACAGTCTGGGAAACATCCCGGAGGATGATCCGAAGACATGCCATCACAATTTTGATCCTCTGCGGAGGGGATGGCACCCCCGCTGAGGTAGTCCGACGACCTGTGGGCGAAGTCGAGCACTTTACGGTAGCACAGTTTAACGAGGACCAATACCGCACACCCTCGGTCCCTACGCAGACTGATCCAAGTGGTCACCCACCCGCACACTGACCGCAGCCCTTGATGCTTGACTTCGGTGATCTGCTGGGAACCGTGTCTTAACGATCAATCCACTGCGGGACAATTTTACTTCTCATTTCATTAAATATGTATAGGTTTGTGGGCTTATTGCAATATTGATTTATTAATTCATTTCGACCGATATAACTTAATGTATTTATTCATGCACATATGCAAGTTTGTGTGCTCAATACAAAGAAAGACATATAGAGACAAAAAAGGGATAGGACAAATTCGAGAAAAAAACATCACGAATACATATTGAAAATTATAGCGGGATTCGAACCTGCTACCTCCATGGTTAATAGAGATAAGTACGTTATTGTTCAAAAGATTTGTCACACTCTCACTTATCCAATTAAGTTCAATGACAACATTCGATTTCATACGGGTGTACATTGTTTAGTTTGCTTTGTGATTTGCTTATTTGCGAATTTGTAAGTGCATTTTTAAGGGCTTGATTAATTAAAAATTGTTAATTTGTGATTTTTTTTTGATAATTATGTTACAGACATGTAAGATAATGAGAATTATGGTCTTTTTTTGTGAACTTTCAAATGATTATATGAACTATCAAATATTGAACTGTAAAAGCGGAAATAAATCCTGGCTGACGGGAAAATAAATCATTAAAGGTTTGTCTGGCTTCATTTTATATAATTTTATTATTCTTTAGATTTAATTTGTTTTCTTTTATTAAGGTTAAAATATTTCTATGAGAAAAAATGGCCACTCTAAAATGATCGAGTGTATGTTTGTATTTTATTGCCCAAGTAAAAATAACTTCGAGAGGAAAAAAATAAATATTATAAGCTGATAAATTGAATATATGTATTTTATTCTACATATTAAGATGATTTAAGAGTGAAAAACTGCTATTCTATTATTTAACAAATACAGACATACTATTGGTTCTAATGTCTGATTCGTCCTCAGTATCGAATCACAGAACCATATTTCTGATTGTAGTAAAAAAATGGTTATTCTAAAATCATCATTTACGTTTTTTTAATTCTATTGTATAGATAAAAATACTTTTAGAAGGAAAATATTATTATACCAAAATTAGGAGTGAATTTTAAATAATAGTATATGACTGTTTTACAAAATACTTTTAAGAGGAAAAATGGCTATTCAAAAATGTTCAGACGGAACTTTTATTCTTGTATTTTATTGCATGTATTAAAATGCTTTCATAAAAAACAAAATTAGCGATTTTGTTTCTTAATCTTTGAAAAAAAATTTATATTTAAGAAACTTTTATAAACATTTTATTTTGTAAACATTTTATGTTTCATTTAACTTTTAAAAGTCCAAGCGGTATTTTATTATTTTAGTAAAATATTCTGTTTTGAAACATTAGGTTTAAGTAATATCTTTTACTCATTTCTTATTTAATTTTTTTTACTTTAGGATTTTAATATAAGTTTTAGTCAATTTTTTTTAAACGTTTGCTTTCGAAACTTATCCGAAAATGTAACTTTATTCAAAAACTTTTGCTTTAGAATTTGGATTTTTTATAAAATATCTTTATATTCCCATTTTTATGAAATTTTTAAAGATATACCATGCAAATTTTCATTGCTTTCTTTTTTTAATAAACAACGTACCGTCATTCGGGGCTACTTTGTGCAGGATTTCGCAGTTTTTGAACTTTGACATGTAAAAAAACTATATTAATTCAAACTTTAGTAAAATTTATCGATATTATATTCATAACTGGACTCAGACGAGTGAATTTGATCAATATTGGCATTATTTGTATGTAATATTTACGAATAATAAGTCAAAACATGCCTTGCACAAAGTAGCCCCCAAATGGGGCTACTTTGTGCAGCGATAGGAATTCAGTTTAATAATCATGTTTTTAGTCAAATATTTATATAAAATTGTTAAAAAGGTTAATTGTTGACATTTTTAAAGACAAAAACATCAAGATATGTAAAGATATTAGTTTGAAAATAATTTTCAGCGTTAAAAAACCATTTTTTTTGAAGAATTTTTTCTTAAAAAGAATGTTTATTTCAAAGCATTTGAGTTTAAACAAAAGGAAACCATATACCTTTTTTAACATTGAAATGGATGATATTTCAAAAATAATAATTATTACATATTCATTAACATTTATAATATTGATACATTTGAACATAACACGCTTGAATGAGCATGTCAGAACTTGCTCTTCAGTTTCTGTCAAAATCACCTGATGTCCTATAAAATATATTTTTATGTGTTAAATCGTTTGATTAATTCATTAGAAAACTCTTTGTAGAAGAAAAATAATAGTTTACCTGCACGTTTCATGTGTTTCTTGTGAATTTTATTAGAGATAGTATTTCTGTGGATTTTGTACTTCCGAGAAGCTTCTGCAATCGACATACCACCAGCAACTGCTTGCAAACATTGTTGCAGCTTTTCTAAAGTGTAATCACGGTAGTTTCTCGTTCCATGTATTTTTTTATAACGTCTGACCATTTTTCTGTCGAAAAAAAAAAACGAATGAAACTTTGCACAAAGTAGCCCCAAAGTGCATTTTTTTTTCATTTTCCGTTTATTTGTTATTAATTTTCAAATTTCTTTAACGCTAACATGATATGATTGTTTATTAATATAAAAATAAAAAATTTTGCACTTACGACAATTGTTTTATCATCGTCTTTGCATTTCACAGCTAAAGTTTCCACGCACTCTTTTCGACATTCAACGTCTTCGGAAAGTTGTTGACATTGGATGAACGAAACACACTCTGAGATTGTTTTAAAATTCGAAAAAATGTTTGTAGTAATAGAAGAGACTTCTATCTTCAAATTCCACACATTTTTAGCGTGAAATAAACATAATACTGAATAGCAGCACTTGAAAAATGCCAAGTTCGAATTTGCACAAAGTAGCCCCCGCTGCACAAAATAGCCCCGAATGATGGTAACACTAGATACAACTTATTTATACCATGTTGCTAAAACAAAGTAAATTTATCAAAATATCGATAATTTTCAAAGTGATTACTCAAAAAATGAAAAAAATAAAAAATCCCCAAACATAATTTATCTTTATGATACATTTGCTATGCTATGCTTTGTGCCGTAATTATTTTTGTTATGAAAATTAGTACATTTTCATATTAAAAACTACTTTTTCACATTTTATTTTTTTAAAACTCGTACCTATATTTTAAATGTAATATAAATCTTCTATTCCATCTTATTTGAAATTAGCTTTGAATAGAAGTCTAGAGCAAAGTAATAATAAAAAATTCCAGTTTAGTCTAGACTTTAATCGTTTTTATACTTTTGCGTTTTGTTTTTGTAAGAGACGAAAAATTTAGAAATACTGGAATGTTTCTCATAAGCATTTCTCTTTAAGTATTTAAACAAAATCTCACTTCAATCAAAGAAAATTCAGCTTGAAATCTCTCAAATGAAGTAATTTCTTAAAAATGGAATCTTGATATTTGTATTGATTTATGTTTTTTGCCATAAAAATGAACGGTATTAAAAAGTAAAGATTATTTTATAGCGAAAAAATCTCAATATTAAAAGTTCATTCCTAAATAAATAGATTTGGACGATTTTATTCAGAACAAACAAATATAGCCTAAAAATGGCATTACTTTGTTAGAAATACATACAAAAAGATGGTACTTATCTGTTATAGGTGTGTTAGCGAATGCTTTTCCTAGTTGTCGATAACACGATAACATCGGTCCCGATTGACGATAAGTAAGAATTTGAATATTGAGATGTACTTTTAAAAAATTTTAATATTTAACAACATATCACGATACTTTTTTTCCAATTTAACTACTTTATATTGTTTCACAGTGGTTAATTTTTTAGTTAACCAATTAAAAGTTATCAGCTTCCACTATAAGGTCATATTCGTTAGTCAATAGCAAAAACTATTAGGACAAGTATGGGACAAGGGATTTAAATTTTTCATTTTAGAAACTGTGTTAAATAGCCGATCAAACTGTGGGTTTACGACTATCAATTTTAAATTCCATAGCCTTGTGATTTCGATCCCCACCCAGAAGACAAGGAAACTCTTGAATCAAGCTTTGGGGCAGAAGTGGAGGCCTTTTTGACCTCGTGTGTTGAAATAACCTCGTGTAAATAACCTTATCATTACGTAGAGAGGGTAACTTCAATGGTAATCCCGACGGTAAGGTTCTCCGTGATCTGAGTACCTCTGGGGATATTTTGTATAAGCCCAGTGGTCAGTGCGACCGGGAGCAGAATTTGTATCAAACACTCCCCGCTGGAAGTCGAACCTGGGGCACTTTATTGGTAGACTACTATACTGTTGTTTTGCGTTATTTATTTTATTGATTACTTAACGAAAAATTACGAGATACGGGTAAAATTACAAAAAATTACGGGAAAAGTACTGGATTAATTATCTTTGTGGAAATCTGACCTATTTGTAAAAACATAAATAAATCTGACTATATATACAAATTTGATGATGGTGTCGCAGTTTTCCATTGTTGACTGTTCAATCTCCACTTTTTTGGTCGGAAATGCACTTTAAGTGAATTTAATATTAATTACTTTTTATTTAATGAATATTTAATTATTATGAATTTTTTATAATATTTCGCAAATTATTTTATTTTCCTCCCGTATATGAAAATCGTTAAAAATGCTATTGCTAGCAAAATTTCATAATTTTGCCCTGTGCCTGCCCAAGTCAATTTTTGAAGGTTTCCCATTGATGGCCCAACATAATCTTGATGGTAACCACCAATAATGCCATCATGAGCCATTATATTTTTTGATGGTCACCATCATAAGTAACTATCACCCCAATGTAGGAATTCGGATTGATTTATGATGGTCCAACTTAAGAATAGTAACTTTTGCTTTGACGATTTGTTTATGTTGAACCATCAGAAATTTCCATCACAGTTTTTTAGAAATCAAATGTTGGAATGATCATGAACCATCATCACCCCAATGTAGGAATTCGGACCGATTTATGATGGTCTGACATAAAAAAATCAAATTGCTTTGATGGTGTATTCCAGAGAACCAATAAGAATTACTGTTAAATCATCGGGGAACTGCATAATTGGAGCCATCATGGATTGTTGGTCTATGAGAATGAAACTTCTCTTGATGGTTAAACATCATGGTATTAAAGTAGCATTTTTCATCGTTAAATGATGGAAGCTTCCTGCCACATCAAAAGCCATGAACGCGTAACGGAAAATGTTGGATGATGGTGTCCATCAAATGATGTTGGACCATCATGAATCCTCCTGAAACCAAAATAAACCATCAAGAATATTGACTTGGGTGGCAGTCTTCATCTCATATCTTATGGTTCCAAGAGTACTCAAATCCATTCAAGAGCGTGATGGACCATGCTGATTTTAATTGTTGACTGAATTCTGAAGTAAAGTCAATTTGTAGTTATATTTAACTCATTGACTTTTGAAAACTGTCACTCAATGCTTAAATCTCCACTTGAGCTTTGTGTATGATAACAACACTATATTTAATGTTATTCTGACCACTACAAATTTAATTCATTGCAAAATTATTATCAAAATTTTTTTAAATCAATAATTTAAATTTTGTTTTCATCCTAGTGTGAATATATTATTTTAATGAGCAAAATAAATTTCTTTCTTTTAAAAAAAATAAAAGATCATATCTTTGATGTGTGTTTAAAGTATAGGTGGAATATGTTAAAATCCGATCATTAGATTAAAAGTTTTTAAGGTGCTTTTTTCTTTCACTATTTACGTCTACTCTGTTGTTTACACATTAATAAAAATATTTACACTTCATTTTTAAATTCGTCAACTTTAAAATTTTTTTAATAAAAATTCTTTTATTATTATTTTTAATTTTAGCCTATAAACAATGATTTATTTTTAATGGATTTGTATCATAATGATACCGGTACACAGGGCCAGATATAAGAATTTTAAATTATTAGCCAGAAAATTAGCCAAATATCAATAGTATTCGACAGTTTTCGAAAGTCTTCGACAAATGCAAATCTTAATATTTTTTTTTATATATATTTTTCTTTCCTGTGGAAGAAATCATTCACCAATACTTTCGTCAAAACATAATTTCATTCGCCAAATTTACGATATTATCGCATTTGGCGAGTGCTTAACGCGTGCCCTTGCATAGAAAACTTAACAATCTAAATAACTTTTGATCTAATGATCGGATTTTTATGTACTGATACTCAATCTTAATGATTTGAAAGCATAACAATATACATTTTACCTGCCCATGTAAAATTTTGAATTATGAAATCAGACGCAAAAACAAATTTTCTCTGAATAACAAAATTTTGAATGGCAGGTAAAAATGCTTTTGTTAAATAGCATTAAAAAAATTTTAAAAAAAACGTAGCAATAGATTTATTGGCGATTTGCATTGATTTTTAAAATAAGTTTTTTAGCAAGCCGTGTATGCATTCAATGCTGTTGCACTCTGTGCTGTATTGCTGCTCTTATAAGCACTGTTGAAAAATGTTTCTGCGGATATAATTGTGCACTTTTTTTGAGGATATAATCGAGCGAGCTGATGACGAAATTATATATTTTCCTTATTTTATATTCTGGCATGCTTATTTTTTAATTTTTGCAAAACATTTTACTTATTATTAATTTATCTTCTATTTAAAAGAGATATATTTTTCTTTGATATATAAACGCAAAAACACAAAGAAAACAAAAAAATAAGCAAAGGGAAAAAAAAAGATTTTAAATAAACGATGAAGAAAAAATTATTATGCAAATTATGGATAAATAAGCAAAATAATAATTTTTTTCTCCCTTGTATCATCACAGAATTATCTAAAGCTATGAAAAGGTCTAAAATTAATTTTGAAAATAATAATAAATTCATCAAAAAATTAAGAAAATAGATTTTTTTTTCTTTTCTACTTTTAAAATATTGTGTAAACTCGAGGTTTATTGTTTGTTAAATAGAGGTTTTTGTTTAAATTTTTATAGGGAAATAAGAAAAATGGAATAAATCGTGAAATTAATCATAGGTGTTCGTTATAAAAGGGTCCGATCGCATTTCAATTACTAGATGAGTTAGCACTTAATTTCGATTTATTGTATTTTGAATCTTTGGAATATCTGTGACTCTTTTGAATGTTTGGAATATCTGAACAAAATTAGGTGTAAAAAAAGTTAGTCAATAATTATTTCTCATTTTTTTTCTTCATAATTATGTCGTTATTTCCTGTTGTTGAAGAAATGATATTCGAAGAAAAGAATATCATTTCAATTTGAAGTTCTATTAAATATAAGTAGATGGCAGCACTACATTTCTTCAGAAATATTTTCCCATTGTTTTCACGGTCTCCGAAAATTTTACTTAATATTTTAAGTAAATTTTAAATTTTGATCATGTCAATGATTCCTGTATCAAGTTTGGTGTACAGATTTGATTCAACATTTAAATCGTATCAAAATTTTAGTGTTTGTATTTTGCAACAAATAGCTTTTTATTACTTTTTTAAGTGCATAATATTTTATTCGAATAAATTTTCGTAAAATTTAAGTGTACAGTAAAATTTCTATATATTGGGAAATATGTTAATGACTGCATCATTAACATATTTCGCAATATATAGAAAATTTAAAATTTTATTCATTTTTTCCAATATTATTAAGTTCATTTTTGTTGAACAAGTTAGCATAAAGTGAAATTAAACTAAATATATTTAGTAATATCATTGATAACTCAAATTGAAAGTCGCTAGGATTGGGATCGAAATTGAAACTTCATGGCGTCATAAATTGTAATTTGTATGAATAGACTGAAAATATTAAGAAAAAATACTTGAAAAAAATAATTTTTTTTTCTTTGTAAGACTAAAAAATAAGTATTGCGACCGTAAATCTCTATTATTATATTAAAATTCAATGCTTTTTTTATTATAAAGCTTGAAGTATCGTTCTATTAGCAAGTATAAATAATCGAATGCGGGTAAAATCATTCTTAAATTAGACACGTGAACATTTAAAAAGCTTTCTAAAAAAACAATGATTATATAGTTATCAAGAATAATCTGCGCTGCTCCAGGAGTTTCGACTTATTTTCAGATTTTATGAATTTTTATTCAAACACGAATCTTGAAAAGTAAAAAATGAAAATGCTTCATAAACTCAGGCACATGTCTTTCAAGTGTATAAGTCTGGGAAAAATCATTCTATATAAATTGTTCTCCAAATGTTTAAAAGTAGATTTATAATTTAAAAAAATTAAAATAGCATAAAAATTATTAGGAGTATGTCTTTCTCTTCAATGTTACAAGAGAATTATATGACTAACAGTTATTTATTTATTAGTCATAATTATTTTGGAATATGGTTGATTTCATTCAGGAAATGTATTTTTTGAAGCTTATCATTTATTTTTTAAAGTTTTGGCATGAAAATATATTTAAAGCTACGACAGTTTCTTTGGTAATATAATTTATACATATAATTTAAAATAATTTCATTGTTATAATTTATAGACATAATTTAAAATAATTTCATTGTTATAATTAATAGACATAATTTGAAAAAATTTCAGTGTTATAATTTATAGACATAATTTAAAATAATTTCATTGTTATAATTTATAGACATAATTTAAAATAATTTCATTGTTATAATTTATAGACATAATTTAAACTAATTACATTGTTATATTAATGCATACTCAGGTTATTAAGTTCCATGTTATAATTTTTATTTTTTTTCACGCTATACAATAATTTCTTAATGAAAATATTCAATGCACATTTTTTTTAACCTTCGCACAGTGATTCAAAGAAATATTTTAATTCGGAACTGAGTTATAAAATCATTCAAACATTGCTTAATTTATTTTAATCGGTTATAAAAGATTCTTTTAAAAAAAGGCAGAGATAAATTTTTTTTATTTATTCTTCTATTTTTTGTTCATTATTTTTTTTATCTTTTACAATAATACTATTCTTCAATACATTTATGTTGATTTTATAAATTCTATGCTTGAAAAGATGGAAAAATATAATTTACTGCTTAGAATAATTCTGAAGTAATACATGTTATGTTAATTTAATATGAAATTTATGTTTCTTTTATGAATCAACATTGTTTTATTTAAATTTTAAATCATGTAAGCAATATTTAAAAAAAAATTGAATATTGATTCAAAAATTGAAATAGTTTTTAAGCATCATTTTATGTTAATTCAGAACTGAGTGCATGTAATAAGTTCTATGTTAAAATTTTGTTTAATTTTCTTTTCATTTAAACTAACAGATTCTTAATAATAATAATTTCAATAAAACATTTTTTTTAAGTATCTTACAATTATTCTTGAAGTGTTAATTAATATTTATACAGTATAGGGGAGAGTGGGGTCAATTGTAACATTTTTTACTTAACTATTTTTAACTAACAAAAAATCCAATATATTATTAGTATTAATTGACAGACCAGTAAAGTATAGACTATCCTCAACTAGAAAAAAAAACAAACCTTATTTTAAATGTTATTATATTAGTTATTAACAATTTTTGACAGTCGTGCAGTTGTTACAATTATCCCCACTTACGGGGTTAATTGTAACAGTTCATAAATTCAGCTAAAACATACTTAATTATACATATTATCATAGATGTGATACATTTTTTTATTGGTCAAAGTAGTAGTGATATTTTAGGAGTAAAAATAATAATGAGCAGAGACCTAAAGGGTTAAACTTTTAACTTTAAGGGGTTAAAAATTTTAATTTATGCTGTGAAAGGTGACAAATAAAATAATGCACATGCAACATAATATAAATGATATAGGAAACTATTGGTGGTTCTTAACGCGTTAAATAATGGTTTGTAAACATAAGAAATGGGACCTAAGGGGTTAAACAATTGCAATTGAAATTATGAATTTTATTTTCAGCTGTTACAATCGTCCCTTTACTTATTGTTACAATCGTCCCCAAGACGCCATTTCAGCTTCATTTGTTAAAAACAATGCTAGTTAATTAACAAAACTAATCTTTTTTTTGAAATGTTAATTAAGGTGTCCACTTACATATTCGGTTAATAATTTTTATTTGTTTAAACAAAATTACTTTGTTACAATATAATATTCTAATACCAAAAAAGTAATTACGTAGTGAGAAAATATCTTTTGTGATGTAACTCTTTCAAAAGTACATAAAAATGGTTGCCAGCAGGGGTGTACATGTAGATTTATTAAATACACCTTGTGCGCCGCCTAGGAACCAAATCTAGTACCCGACCTTCGAAATTTTTGCTCTGTTACAATCGTACCCTGTTACAATTGACCCCACTTTCCCCTATTTATGTTTATTTTATAAATCTTATGTTACATTTAAATTTTTATTTTTTGAATAAAATGTAAGGGATTAATAGTAAAAAGATGAAAATTAAATATATATTTATCTCAGAACAATTTTATGAAATTTTGTTTTCAAATTCAATTTTCTTTCGTAAATCATTAATGTAACTATTTTAAATATTTTTAATTAAATTAAATGTTGGCAATCCACTATAAGCAAACATAAAATATATTTTTTCACTCGTATAATTTCGAAATTACATTTTATGTTAATTTAGTGTGATATGTATGTTTCTTAAATAAATCCTATCTTAGCAAATAACTAGGATTTTTCAAATATTGAATGTAAAAGACTTTCAATAAAAATGTATAGGCACTAAATTTATTTTACCGTTAAAAGCAATTGAATTGTGAACGGTAAAATATATTTGAGAAGTCATCAACAGTAGATTTGCAATAGGAAAATGACTTGTTTTCAAAATCATTGGCTCAGTTCTAAAATATTTAAGATTGATTTGGAATGTTTATTTAACACCTTTTTAAAATTGTATTTAGATTTTCAACTTAAATATAATTGACTCTTAATAAAAAAATAATAATTAATTGCAATTCATTGTTCACAACGATACTAGAATATTTTATGCTGCTTTAGAATTATGTTTATATTAATTTTATGAAGTCTGCTTTAAATTTTTAGTTAGATTATTCAGTTCGAATAAAATATATTTTTAAAACTTGATCGAGATAAACAGTCATATTTCATCCATACATAGTACACATTAATTCAATACAATAAAACTATAGAATACAATAAAACAATAGAATTATGTTTAAATTAATTTCATGAAATCTACGTTACATTTTAAGTTAGATTATTCAGCTTGAATAAAATGTATATTTAAATCGTGATCGAGATAAACAAAGCCATACTTCGTCCTTACATAGTTCACAATAATTCAATACAATAAAAAAATAGAATAAAAAACAATAGAATTCAATAAGGAAATAGAATTATGTTTCTATTAATTTCATGAAATCTACGTTACATTTAAAGTTAGATTATTCAGTTTGAATAAAATATATATTTAAAACGTGATCGATGTCAGCAAAGCCATATTTTATCCATACATAGTTTACAATAATTCAATGCAATAAAATAAAACTATGTAATAAAAACTATAAAATACAATAAAGCAATAGAATTATGTTTATATTAATTTTATGAAATCTAAATTAAATTTTAAGTTAGATTATTCGGTTTGAATAAAATATGTTCTTAAAAGGTGATAGAGATATAGATAAAGTAATATTTAATCCCTACACACAGTTCTCAATAATTCTAAACGAACATTTTCTTGGAGATGAGGCATTTTTCCTGGCTTGATTTATTAATCAAACTACTCCGCCATGCGTGTTGATGTGTATGTACTTAACAAGATTTATCATTCCCATCTATATCGATATCAAGCCGATATGCCTTTGCCTGCTATATTATTCACTTAAATTCCTAATATATACTCTAGTACTACAGCAATATCCGTGTTAAGGGTTTTGTCTCTCCATATTGTAGGGAAACTTAACATTGATAATTTATATATGCTAAACTCTGTGTAATGTGTCAAAATCAATAAAATCGATAAAATCTAACTCATAAAGAAATATACAACAAAAAAAATTTATTTCAAAATGTAAAATGCTGTTTTAAAATACATGTATATGTTCTCGCGAATGACCGAAATTAACCGGTGAATGTCAACAATCACATAGTCGCTTTATTGAATGTCCTAAATATTTGTTTCATCCTATTTGATATTAATTTATTCATTGATATTATTATATTTATTCGATATTTTAATATCTGCTGAGGATAGATTAGGAGAAACATTAGTGTTCGGAGTACCAGTTAACTGCATACTGGGCAGTGACACTTGACCTTAAAAAAACATTTCTGCAGGGCATACCTGGCAGTGGCACTTAATTATGCCTAGTAATATATTTCGGACTTTACCAAAGCGACTATGTTCTCGTCAACATTCGTCCATTTCAATCATTGGCAGTAATAATAGTTAAAAAGTTGCAGAAGATTTTAACTCCTTCCCTCTCTCTTTCGTCAAAACCACGAGGTGAATTTTCGTCTCCTATTTCTCGTGCTCATGATATTTCCGGGCTAGAGCGTATGCAATGCAATGCTCCATGAAGGTATTAACACATCCAACTCTTTTGCCCGGAATTTTTTTATTTCTTATTTGATACACTAGATGGTTGCACCAAACTATTTTAATATTACTGGGGATAGTTACTTTATTTTAAACTAGATGGCAGTATTCCCCAAATATCTGTATTGTGATATGCATTTCGTACTCTTAGCTCAGCTAACCATGCCCCTTGTGAATGCACGTGGTTTGTGTTCTGTAATAAAATACTTTTTAATATTGTGTACTTAATGGCATGGACATACGGAATAAAAGTTTTAAATTTCAAGTTAAAAAAATTACAGAAATGAATACATATTTTGTACATGCACCTTTTTTTAATATAATTTTTTTTCAATAAAAAAATGGGCACTTTTATGACCGTTTTCTTTTAAGATCGTTAAGGGGTTAATATATTAAAATAATAATTTTGACACGCAATTTGGAATATACTTTGCACAACATATGGGATATATTTTCCAACGTAATCGTATACGTTTAATTGAAATCGACCGTAAATGAGATGATTAGATTACTAGTTGAAAAATGAATAATTATATAATGATAATAGAATCGTAATCATAAAAGAATCAAAGCATAATATATTCATAATCTTAATAGAATTATAATCACAATACAATAATAATCATTATAGAATCACATAAATATTTGGTCTCGTTATTCCCGACATTTTAAAAGTTAATATCGGTAAAAAAAATATTCGAACTAATAAAAACTAAAGTGACTTAAATAATTTATAATAAATCATTCATTACTTTAAATTTTTAAAACAAAAATACTTGATTGGATACATTAAACGCATTTTTCTTAAATAAAATATATAAGTCAGTTATACCACCACACTATAAATGGCAAAGGCTATACTATTTTTTTCAATTTAGCGGGTCTATATATATTTAACTTAAGTGGAGATTTTATTCCTGATGCATATTAATAGCTCGGGAAAAATGAACTCCTATATTTGCATACGAAAAACTACAAAAACGAATTTCACGGTTCGCAAACTTCGGTTTCTCTGTCAGTGTTTTTTTTTTTTTTTTTACACTGTCTTGAACGTTTTAAAGAAAATGAATTAAAAAAGTTTCAATTTTCTGCATGATAGAAATGATATTTTCAAACTAACGCTTAGAAAAGGAAAATGTTGGACAAGGAAAGTTAATTATAACGAAAAAAAATCGGTACTTAAAAAGTAGTTTTATAGACTTATATAAGTTTAGTTAATAGCTCTTTTTCAATTAAACCTATTCATTTAGTAGTTTGTAACAGTGAAGCGATGCGATTTACCTACTGGTCTTTTAAAAGGTTTAAAAAGAATAGTCTTAACGGAGTACTTAGAAAGAGGAATAAAAGAATGCTAAAGCACTAAATCCTTTTGATTGGTATAATTTAAATTCTGAAATATTTATGCAAGTAAGATAAAACATTTTATTCGAGTTAATTTTTTTTTATTTTCTAAACGAAATGGATATCAAATAAAAGCTATAAATTTTTAACTTGAAATTTAAACAAGACGATACATGAAACGTGGCTTTATTTTATGTGCTTGCTTTTTTAAATGCTTAGAATTTCATTAAAATATTACTTATTTAAAAGCATATCAATGTTTTTATTTTTACTTTTTTTTATTTATTTTTTTTTTTTACAAAAAATTAGATTTGATTCACTTGGGTACTTGTACTTCAAGACGAAGAAGAAGATCATGATACCCACACATGTGACCTATGACGTCAGGGCTAGCTGATCATTTGTAAGCAAAATGGCGTGTTAAAGCTGACCTAAGAGTTTCTCCACATAAATTAAAATTTTAATTATTGTCAATTTAATTAAATACAGCGCCGTATTTGTTGAAATATAATTTTTTCTCGTCTACGTCTTTTATTTAATTTAGATTTATTATTTTATTTATGTATTTTATTGTTAACGTGATATATTTTTGTTTGTGTGTCCGGCAATTTCGATGCATAATTAATTTATGTTCTACATGGCTTCAGGCATGTCTTTGTGTTAAGTAAGAAATATATAGTAAAATAATTAAAATCTTTATGAAAGAATATTTGTGAAAGAATATAAAATGTGTCACCTAACAGAATTGATTCTTGGTAAGTTTGACTTACTCGAAACAGAAGGGAAAGAACAGTTGCTAAAGTAAACAAAAGCCATGTTTCAGCAACCAATCAGGATCGAGATACCCACACTACGTCACTTGCGGGGATTCCATTGCCATTTTGTATTTTGGAAGTTTCCATATAAACCTGCTCCTGTTTCGAAAAATTACTCGAATAAATTCGGTTTTAAGGCCATACAATTTTCGCGGTTTAATTGAATAACACTAGAGAATGAAGTCGAATGGAGTTATTAATTGTTATTGTGGATGGTCCTATCCATATATTTCCAACGTACTATAATAGAAATGCTTGCGATTTAAGTTTTATTCAACAATTTCTTTCCATGATACTATGGTGGAAATTTATCGTGGTCCAACAGGATAATAGTCAAACAAGTTATTATTCTTATGCTATACCATTATAAAGTTGTCCAAAATTCCTACATTAGGGTATGGTATCTTATGTTGGATACCATCAAAAAATAAGATGGTTTATTATGGAAAAGCATGTTGGTAACTATCACGATTGTGTTAATCCATTAAAGGAAAACAATCCAAATTTTTGACACGGGACATCGTATGGTACAGATTGTACAAACGAATCATTAATTCCATGTATGGTTTGGATGAAAGTATAATTATTATTGTATGCATTGTTTGAATAGTTATGATTTTAGGTGTTAGAACCCTAGCAGCAAAATAACTTGGGACCTCGTTGGGCCAATATCCCCGAATCATGGCTCAATAAGGGTTCAGAAAGCCGTTATTTTCCCAATATTAGCCCTAAATAGAATTATCCGATTTACACGATATTTTACAGCCACTTTACAACCAATATCGACCCGATATAGAATTATCAGATTCACCCGATATTTTACATTCATTAACCAGGCAATATTGGCCATATAAAGGCCGATATTGTCGCCGTATAGGACCAATATTAGAAAATCTAGACATCCTAATATTGGTTCCTCAGTGCATGTTCATCTAGGGCACATATTGAGCCAAATTTGAGCCCTACTGGGGCCAAGCTAAACTTGTTGTTATTGCAGTTGGGCTCAAAATTGGCTCAATAAGGGATCTAGATGAACATGCACCGAGGGACCACTGTTGGGAGGTCTAGATTTTTTAATATTTATCCCTTATAGAGCTAATATTGGCCTGTATGAGGCCAGTATAGGCCCTATATTTGCTGAGTAATGAATATAAAATATCGGGAGAATATGACAACTCTATATAGGGCCGATATTGTTTGTAAAGTGACTGTAAGATATTGAATGAATCGGACAATTCTATATAGGGCCCGTATTGGCAGTAAGTGGCAGTAAAAAGTAAAGTGGACAACACCGAAAAGTGAAAGTGATTGTAAAGTGGCCAATACAGAGAAATGACAGCTCTTTGAACCTTTATTGAGCCAAGATTCATGAATATTGGTCCAATGTGGGCACAAGTTATTTTTACTGCTAGGGAATGTATTATTGTTTAAATAAATTGTTGCAAGTATTGTTTAAATAAATGCATTTTTGCTGAACGTATTGTTTTCACTGATATAAAATTTTTCTTTTATGCTTCTTCTTCTGGAATGGTTTTGAAAATTTTAAAGGAAGCAAATCAAGTAAGAGTTTCGTATCTATATTTTGTGCCACTTGATTTTTGATCCTAAAATGTAATTATTATTTTATGCCAATATTATATGAAAGTATGATTAGATGCGCTTCAGTGCGGAAGGAAGCAAAAAAAGATCTGTAAGATGATTAGTAGTTAAACCTTTAAGGTATAAACGGCAATCAAACTGGCTTTTATGCTTCTTACATTCACCTTTTCCTTTTTGTGATTCGACAAACTTGTTGTACTTTTACTTATTCCCTGCTTAAATAATTTTTACTGACCTTCAAGGTATGTTTTTTGTTATTTTTTGACGAAAATTCTAAAAATGTATATTTTAAATTTAATTAACTAAAAGATATATTAATTATATAATTAACTAAAACTATACAATATTCTAAAAATAATTATTATTTTGACAAATACTGTAAAAAATGTACTAAAGACATAATTATCTAGAAATATATATTATTCTAAAAGTATGTGTTATTTTGACTTCACAGTACGCTTTTTTTTTGTTATTCATTGACGAAAATTTTAAAAATATATATTTAAAATTTATCTAACTAAAAGATATATTAATAATATGATTGAATAAAAATATATAATATTCCAAAAAATGTTTATTATTTTGACAAATACTGTAAAAATATGTACTAAAGACATAATTATCTAGAAATATACTATTCTAAGAGTATGTGTCATTTTGACTTCAAGGTATGTTTTTTTTTTTTTTTGTTGTTATTTATTAATGAAAATTCTAAAAGTGTAGATTTAAAACTTAGTTAACTAAAAGATATATTACTAATATAAATTAACTAAAAATATATAATATTCTAAAAATGTTTATTATTTTGACAAATACTATAAAAATGTAAATTGAAAAGTATATAATATTCTAAAGCAGTGATTCTCAAACTTTTTTTTGTTGCGGCACACTTTTAACGATTTCGAAATTTGACGGCACACAAATAAAAAAATAAGATTAAAAGTTGTTTAATTACCTATTTTACACTGTGTTAAATAGTTTGTGATAATAATTATGAATGTGAAGTAAAATAATATGTACTATAAAAGCACATTTATTAAGGGATTAATTATTTTCTTTCGTCCAATTTTTTATTCGTTAGTAACAGTTATTTATTTTTTTACTAGTTATTGATTGTGAGCTTGTTTTCTATAGTTATTAACTGTTATTTTTTGTGATTTCTTGTTAACTAGTTTTTTGCTAATTATTAATTGTTCGCTTAATTTTTGTTAGTTATCCTTTGTTTTTTATATATTTGCTTTTTTAGTTATCCTTTATTAATTTGTTTATTAATTGCATAGCTTACTTTAATGATTAGCTCTTATAATATTTTTTAAAATTGCGCGTCATATACAATTTAAACACTTCCATCTTATTTTAAGATTGTCAGAGACAATACAATCGCCGACGAAGATGTTCTCGCGGTTAAAGCGTGAAAAAATTATAAAAAGTATATATATATATATGTACTTTTATTTAATTTAAACTTTACTCATAATAAAAATAAAGCATTATAATTTTTATTGTATCATTTCTAATATTTGGCGGCACACAAAAGTGCCGCGGCACAGTGGTTGAGAATCACTGTTCTAAAGACATAATTATCTAGAAATATGCACTATTCTAAAAGTATGTGTTATTTTGACTTCAAGGTATGTTTTTTTTGTTATTTTTTGACGAAAATTTAAAAAAAATATGTATTTAAAATTTAATTAACTAAAAGATATATTAATAATATAATTAACTAAGAGTATATAATATTCTAAAAATGTTTATTATTTTGGCAAATAGTACAATAAAACTATGTACTAAAGTTATAATTATCTAGAAATATATACTATTCTAAAAGTATGTGTTATTTTGACAATTACTCTGAAATATATATATTAAAAATATAATTATCTTAAAATATATGTTTTATATTGCTTCAATGACGGAGCAATCAAAAGTCAATTACTTTAATTTTATTTAGAAACTAAAGCATCAATTTAGAATAAAATTGCCTACATTATTTTACGATTGTTTTTTCCCGAATTGAAGTGAAGTATTTTAAATACTATGTAATGTTGCCCTGAAGTTATTTTAGCATAATGAATATTGTTTTGAAACAGAATTTCTATACTGCAAATTATCTACAGTACCCTTCCAAATTATTAGGGACACTTAAAATTTCTAAAAAATTGTCATTTTTCAAAGTGTCATAACTTTTTCAAAAATGAATCAATTTTCATAAAAATTTCAGGATATCATGCTCAGGTCTTCTACTTTCACCTAAAAGTTACTAATTTAATTTATCTCAATTTTTTGCAAAAATTTACACTTTCGAACAAAGAAATTTTTTTTAAAAAAAAAAATGTCAAGTCTGACAAGTTGCTACTTCGTAACAAAATTTTTTGCATAAAAATTATTACTTACACATTAAAGTATAAGTCATTAACTTTAAAACGCGCTAACGTAAATGACTTTACGATTTTTTTTGACCGAGATATGAGATTCAGAAAATGTTTTGCCATTTATAGTGAAAAGTGAGTTGTGGCAGTATTGGCAGTGTGGAAAGAAACCTGGAATAGCCCAGATATTATTGCAAAAGCAGGAGCTTGTATTGAAAGTATGCCTCGAAGAATAAACGCAGTTATACAAGCAAAAGGACATGTTACAAAATATTAAGATTTTTTTATTATATTTGTTTTTGTAAAAATGTTTTTGAATTTTATAATAAAGTTAAATTTCTTGAGTCGTTTTTTAAAATTTTATTGCAAATTTATAAATAATGTTCTTGTTTGTGATACTGTTTTAAATAAAAAAAAACTTAATTAATCCGAATAAGAAAGTTGCAAAAAAATAATACTAAATAATTTTCGAATTCACATTTATTTCTTTTTACTGTAAATGACAAAAATTTTTCATAATCTCATATCTCAGTCACAAAAAATCGTAAAGTCATTTACTTTAGCGCGTTTTAAAGTTAATGACTTGTACTTTAATGTGTAAATAATAATTTTTATGCAAAAAAATTTGTTATAAAGTAGCAATCTGTCAGACTTGACATTTCTTTTTTAAAAAAAATTGCTTTGTTCAAAAGTGAAAATTTTCTCAAAAAAAATGCGATAAATTAAATTGATAAATTTTAAGTGAAAGTAGAAGACCTGAACATGATATCGTGAAATTTTTATGAAAATTGATTCATTTTTGAAAAAGTTATGACACTTTGAAAAATGACAATTTTTTAGAAATTTTAAGTGTCCCTAATAATTTGGAAGGGTACTGTATTTGAAATACTCCAGAGAAATCCCCTTAGGAGAGTAGAATCGTAAAATATCGTAAGAATTCTGGGATAATGTAGCTGTAAACAACATAAATGTTGTTATTATCTTTGGAGTAAGGCATTCGATTTCCGACGACAAAATGAGATTACCTTCAAAGTGCGTTTTACGGTCCTTTTTAAACCGTTAAATTATTATCTAAATTACCTTGAGTTGAGGAACATCATGTTGTTTTTACTTTATTACAACTCTTATTTTAGCAACATTAAAAATATTTTAAAATGATATTGTATCGTAAGTTTATTTGTCATTCATGAATTATCATGATGTTAACGAATAATAAGTTTCAAAAAGAAAAATTTGTTTGCTCATATTTTCATGGGAAGTATCAATCAGAAGTATATTAAAAAAATAAGCAGAAAAAAAAGAAATAAAAAAAGAAATGAAAGATAGAAAAAATTGTTTTGGTTTCCGCGGTATCAGAATTTCTCGGCTTTTGAAATGTCTAAAGAATTATGCCTTGTGGGAAGCATTGATTAAAAACCAAAATTTACCCAAAATAAATAAATAAATAAATAGATGAAATAATATTTCCGTCGAATTAAGAAGAAACGATTGATGAATTAATCGATTCGTCCGATTAACATCGTTGGTTCAACAATAGGATCGACTTCGATTTGCATCGATGAGTTATTAAAACCTTAGACACGCATTATTATTTCTTGCTTTTTGAACAATTAATATAAATTATTCAAATGATACACTATACGCTAAAATAATAATGGTAATAATATTAATAGTTTGTGAAATAATAAATTTTTACGAACTACAGGGCTCATAGGTGTTCCATATTCTTTATAAAAATATTTTGCCCTGGTTTTTAGCTTTTTGCTTTGATGTTACTGATTTTTGTTTGTGTTCATAACATCCCAGTTTCTAATGATTTATTCTTAAAATGATGATTTATTCTTAAAAAATAGATATGAAGAATCGAAATATTTGTATTTTTGATTCAACATCTTTATAATTTAAATAATGATGAAAGTAGAAATTACAAAATTCCGAATTCCAATTTAGGGACCACCTATTAATTTTTCATATTTTTCATTTGGCACATAACCCTAAACACAGGATTCATTGTTTTAACCTCTTTTTTAAATTCGGTCATTTTATGAAAAAGAAACTCAATTAACAATTTTACAATATCAAATTCTTGAAGAAATTTTTCGACGAATTTTTGACGAAAATGATGACGCTTATTAACGTCCGTCCAATAGTTGACGTAATTTTAAATACTTAACGTCAATTTAGAAGTTTGACGTCATTCTAGATACTTGACGCCGTTCTAGATACTTGATGTCAGTTTAAAAGTTTGACATTATTCTAGATACTTAACGTAAGTTTAGAAGATTGAAGTCATTCTATATACTTGACGTCATTCTAGGTACTTGAAGAAAGTTTAGAAATTTAACGTCGTTCTAGATACTTGATGTCAGTTAGAAGTCTCACGTCAATATAGATACTTGACGTCAGTTTAGAAGTTTGATGTTATTCTAAATACTTGACGCTAATCTAGAAAGTTATCCGTGCTGCCTAGGAATAATATTGTCGGAAAATGTTATATACTATTTTCTCATAAGATTATGTTTTTAAATCTCTCTCAAGATGTTGAAATGCTTAAAAAAATTTACGATCCACCAGATAATATCAAATAATTATGTGCCAATAAGGAAATCATTATTTAAAAGAGTTTCGAAATATCATGTATTCCACTTTTGAAATTACAGTTTAAAATCAACACTTCGTTTAACTATACGAACTTTAATCATAATAAACTGAATTATCATATTTCACCATTGAAATGAATTAATGTATAAATAAATGAGTCATAATTTGTCTATAAATATTAAGTAATAAATATGAGAAGGAAACAAAACTCGTTTCAAAGCACAAAGATGTTCATTTTAACTATTTCTCAATAATCTGTGTTCAAAGTAATTTAATAAAATCATGTACCAGATTACTTAATTCAATTTCAAATTAAATTTAGAGAATCTCCCATCCAATTAATTGCTTTTCATAAAATTTAGATTACATCCGATTTTCAATAATTTATAGGAAGTTGTTTAACAGCTCAATAGATGAATATAATAATACATTTAAAATATTAAATAATACATTGCTTTATGTAAAATTTAAATACCTCTTTAGGTATTTATCGAATGTGATGCGACAGATCGAGTATAATTTCATCGTTTCCAACTACAGCACCGAAAACTTTTTTCGCAAAGTAAATATTTTGTTTTAATGGAGGACATTCTGTATTTGAAAGAAACTTATAAAGGAAAAAAAATCCAACAGTGTTTAAATGCATAATTTTGCACTAAAAATTCTTATCACAAGTCACAACAATGCTCAAAATACTGTTTATTTCTGTAAGGAATTGCATAAACTAAACACAAGTAGCGATAGTGGTGAAAATTACACTTCCAAATGTTTCAGGTTTATTTTTTTTTTTACGCTGAAGCGTAAAAAACATGTCATGCTATATTGTTATTGTATTCCTACTGTTTACATAGTGTAAACAGTACGACAGTCTTGCGCTATTTACCATTCAGTTAGAGTATATATATATATATATATATATATATATATATATATGCATATATATATATATATATATATATATATATGCATATATATATATATATATATATATATATATATATATATATATATATATATATATATATATATATATATATATATATATATATGCATATATATATATATATATATATATATGCATATATATATATATATATGCATATATATATATATATATATATATATATATGCATATATATATATATGCATATATATATATGCATATATATATATTGGTAAATGTCCGAAACATATACTAGGTCTACTTAAGTGTCACTTCCCCTGCATGCCTCACATTAATGTTTTTTTAAAGGTCAAGTGCCACTGTCCAGTATGCATTTAACCGTTACTCCGAGCGCTGATGTTTCTCCTAATCTATCCTCAGCAGATATTAAAATATAGAATAAATATTATTATATCAATGAATAAATTAATATTAAATAGGATATTACAAATATTTTGAACATTCACCGGTGAAAGTCGGCATTCGACATTCTCTTGATTTTGGTCAATCACGGAAACATATATATACATCGTCTCATAGTTCATATTATAGTTTAAAGAATGAAGCTGAAACCTTACTGTATTTTGGGGCAGCTTTATTCCATAAATAACGTATAAAGAAATTACAAATGTTTTTCTAATAGGAAAGGGTTATGATGTAGGATTTCATTGTTTCGAATGATATGCATTAAACATATTCAATTCGCATTGAACCATAAAATAAGTTTTTACATGATATATTTTATCATGTTATGATTACTGAGTGCTACATTTATATTAAAACGTAGAAAAATTATACTTTTAAAATAATCCTTAGAGAAAAAATATTCTTTCTTTGACTTTTACAGACATAGTATTATAGAAAAAAACTGCCTGAAATGAAACATGGTAATTTTGAATTTCAATACATAGATATTTCTTTTTCGTCTACCCAACCAAAATATTTTGAAAAGCAATAGCATAACGCTTATCTTTCATTCCATTCAATATTCTATGCATGCCCGCATTATTACATATCCTGACCACAATGATCACCAACAGAAGATCTTACTGTTTGAAGTGCCATCTGTCGTTTTCTCTGGACTACAAAATATTCTAACGTAAGGATATATATATGGACAGAATATGTTTTTCATCTGCTATCGAAATTTAGAATAATGCGAATAAGATATACACTGAAATCTTTTAGAAACATTCTTTTTGCATCGTAAAAATAAAATAAAATAAGTATTGTTTTATTGTGAGTGGTGATTATAGCTGGGTGTAAAATTGATGTACTATGAAATATCAATGTTTTTTCAACATGAAAATAACGATATTTATAAATATATTTTTACTATATGATATGCGTTACGGATACCATATCTGGTAGTAAATATTGACTCTAGGGTAAATATTTACAATGATAATAGCGTATTCAGTACAGACAACATACATATCAAATACGATACTTATCGACAACAATAATTTATTATTGTCAGCGGTAAATATCGAATAAGAAATTGGAGATGAGTATGATCGCTAACGACAGTCAAATCATTTGGATCAGGGGTGTCAAACTCGCGGCCCGCTGGCCGCATGCGGCCCGAGATGAACATTTTTTTGATCCAGTCAATATATCCGAAGCAAAGTAAAAATAAAATAGAAATGTGAATTAGAAACGAAACCAGCATATAAAATTATAATATACTTTATTTATAAACTATACGGATCATTTTAAATTGTCCGCTCGAAAATGTAAAATTCGAATTGGCTGAAATGGAGTCCGTTTCAAACTAAGCTATCAATTAGATAGTACATAATCAGGTTACTCCAAGGTTCTCTATCAATTCTGGGATTTGAAAGAAAAAATATGTAAGTTTTTACAAACTATAAATCAAGATTCAAGCTTGCTCTCCGGTCAAATATGGTTGCCAGATTTATCTTTTATGGTTGATATAACCAAACACTTATCCGATATAAATTTATTGTTACAAGGCAATATTAAAAAAGCATTCAAATGTAAACTATTTCTTTGGGAAAGGCAACTGAAAAATGAAGATTTAACGCATTTCCCAACGTGCAACAAGAACAAATCTAGTTTAGATGATACTACAAAAATACGCAGAAAAAAATTTCAAATCTTAGAACAGAATTTGAAACAAGGTTTAAAGATTTTAATTCTTTGGAAGACAAATTTTGTTAGTTTTCTTCGATTTTCTCAATAAATATAGACTCAGTACCCAGTTATATGCAAATGGAAGTGATTGAGATTCAGTGCGACTCAAATTTGAGGGCAAAATTCATTGAAGTGGGTGTGCCTAAATTTCACAAATATTTACCAGCAAGGTTTGAAAATACACGAAAATTCGCGTATGAAATTATTTCCAAGTTTGGAAGTACTTACCAGTGAGAGCAATTATTTTCTGTTATGAATGGAAATAAATCTCCTGTCCGAAACCGTATTAATAACGCTCACGTTTAGTCAATTTTGAAAGTAGTCTCGGCCAATAAAATTTCTCCCGAAATATAAAAGATAATAGCAGAGAAGAGATGTCAAGTATCAGGACGTAAACAATAATTTAACTTTATATATGTTTATTACAATTCAAAATAAAATTATTTGTTTCTATGAACATTGATTTTTTTTTGCGGCCCACCTGAAGTTAAGCATTGTTTATTTGGCCCAAGTTAGCTTTTGAGTTAGACACCCCAGATTTGGATCTTTAACATCAATGACGTATACATAGAAAATAACAATATCGCAATTATTATTATTAACAATAATTACAGAATACAATGATATCATGAGTGTTGTGAAATGTTGTTTATGAAATGAAATTAATGAGGAATGAAAAAATAATGCAAATTACTGATATTTAAGAAAATGCACTATATATTGTGGCAATAGGAACTTTTCTTGGCAATAAATTTTTATGTTTGAAACTCTTAATTACTCGGCAACATAACTGACAAGTTCCAAAAATATTTATAATTATTTCATATTTTTTCCCTTTAATTAAGAAGCTTGTTGTATTCGTTTGGTCAGTTGCTTTATTTTAATTACATGAAATATTTAGACTTTAGATGTTTAGAAAAATATATGTGTTAATAAAGACAAAAGTGCATTTTGTAAAGGAAATTACGATTCAAATATTTAAACTTTTATTAATTTTCCTCGCCCTTAAACTTTATTCTACGTTAAATAAAAAGCATACTTATATGATGCATCTTTAATGCTTTTCAAACTAATACAACAATGCTTTAAATAGAAGAATGCTGCATAAATACATTTTGATTATTAATGTATATATTTCCTTTTATCTGCTTATAGTAAAACTTATAATGCAATAAAATAAAAATATGACACTTTTTATGAAGAAAAAACAAGATGAAAAATTTGGAACTGATTAGAAAATTTTATAATTTTATATGAAGGCATACTTAAAAAAACTGCTTCAGAAATTCGCACATCTAGTATTGTTCCTATGCAATTTATTGAAATAAATTTAAACCATTGAGACACATGATTTGTTCATGCTAGAAATATAATCGTATAGAAGAAAGCCAAAATATGACAGACCTTCAGAATTAAGTGCCATAGAAAAAGTGTCAACTATTCAAAGGTGTCAATTAAAAGTTTCTTTTTATAGCTGCTAGGGGACGCATCCTTTTATGAACTTTTCCAATTTTCTCAAAATCCCTTGCAACTATTGATTAGTTTTCCTATAATTTAATCAGATTAATTTAATTTTTTGAAATTATTTTCTATGTTTTTTAAACATCAATATATTTCTATTCAAATAAAAAAAAATGCTTGTAAGTTGATTGCAATGTTTCTTACCTGTACGCAGCTATTGCTTTTTTAATTAATGTTTATGAAAATTTTACATTTTAAATTAATCATTAACTGATTAATTAAATTAATGATTAACTGGTTCAATTTTTTTGACAGTTGAGACGCCGATATTATTTTACCACAAGCGTTGATTGAACAAAAACTGAACTTACTATTGAAGTCAAAACTTTTCAAGTTCCTTTTTTTCAATAAAAAAACTCTTACCTTTGTTTTAGCCATGTTGTAGACGGCAAAGTTATAGTTAAAGATTTAAACTATTGTTTAACAATAAAAATTACGTTTAAAAAATGCGCAAGAGCTGAAAGAGGATCTTTTTACTCAAACACAGGAATACATTTGCTATGCAGACTAAGTTACCAGAGTTAAAATAGACACTTAAAGGAAAAAAACAAGCTGACAGTATAATGTTACTATACTTCGTTGCATGTTAAAAAAAGACCTTTACGGTATAAGACTTAAGTAATTATCCACGATTGCATATAGTTCCGTTTTATTTCATAATCTAATTATAGAAATATGCTTTCAAAACAATTTGAAAGCTTTTAAAAGTTAAACACGTCAGACAGAAATTTAATTTGTGCTGTCTTTTACACTATATATCATAGAATTATTTAAAAAAAAAAGGTTATAGTTTCGAAGTCTTGCTGGAATCTTAGACTAGGCGAAATATTTCAATAAATAAGAGCATTGGTTCTTGAAAAAGAAAAAAAAATTATATGACGTTGCGAGAGTTTTTTTAGAAAATAATTAAAACTCAAACATTTTCATATGGATAGATCCTTTTTTTTTACCTCATTTTCCTTATTCTATTTTCTTTTTGGCTGACTCTGTTTTTGCACCATTTGAATTTAACTCCGAAAAAACTCTGCGAAGATACACTATATGTCCAGTTGAAAACAAATCGAGCCTTAATAAACATTTTAAAGGATGTAGTTAAATCAGAACACCAATAATTGAGAATGTTTAGAGCCTAACTCAAACGCAATCACTTCTTTCGGGATTTATTTTCTAATTAAAAAAATCCAATTTTAGGTTTTTTTGATATCTTCAGAAGATTGTTTATAATCGAGTGCAAAATAGCGCGAGTTTGTTGGGATTTTTCACTTTGCTTTATGCATCTATGGAAGCAAAACTTTGCTATTACAAAGTGCATGCATGTTTTTAGTTGCGCAATAATAATTATTATATTTTAATTTTAAATATCTGCCAATTGTATTGAATAGTTTTATATTATTTAATGTCTATATACTTCTGCTAAGCCTAATTCGAATTAGTCTTAACACGTGTCATATCTTATTGCAACTATAAATATTAGTGTTAGCCAATAGTTATAAAAAATGTAGTGAATACCAAAAAATGGTTGTAGCTGCTTTACACCAAGTAGTGTAAAAGAACATGTCTGGTGTTTCACTGCAGCCTTAATTATCATTAGTTATTATGTAGTGACCACCAAGAACCAAAACGTTATCTGTAGTACCATCACTTTTGGTGTTAAGCTACTCTAAAATTTCTTATAATCTAATTTTACATATATTTTTCATATTGTAGTGCAATTGATTCTTACACTTTTAGTATTCTCATTTTAAAATTATGGTAAAATGACCGGCAGCAGTTTGTCTACCCAGCTAACCGTAAAGTTTATGGTAAAGAACATTTTTACCCTTATTGTTTTGAAACCGTTTACAACTAGTACGGTTAAAAAAAAAGTTAATACAAAAATGTATGGTTTTTTTAACCCTTTACGACTAATATGGTTTCATAACCACATAAAGGAAATTTATCTGGACATTGAAAAAAGTTTAGAAGCTTTATGGTGCTGTCATCTATGCGTGAATGAAAGTATTATTGTATTCTAATACCAATTGTCTCAAATTGGGGCATGCTAGGACACTGGAAACTCTTCAAACGGAATGGAGAAAATATTGTTGTGTCAATGATAGAAGTCGAACCCCCGTTCATTCGGTCATGAGATTAACGGATTTGGCCACTCGGTCATAATATGTACTCTGCTGCAAGAGGACTTCATTAGATGGTCTTAGAGGGTGTGATGAAATTCTGGATGTTTAACCATATTAGATGAAAGCAATTAATAAACGGTTTATCTCAAAGTTAACAGTTTGAAAACTATCTTAATTATGGTTATTTATCTATTTTATTTGAATATGGTGAAATAAATTTTTTTTACGGTAACAATGTATTATTTAATTTTTTTTCTGCAATTAAAACTTTTAGAAACACTTTCCCTTACCAAAAAATGTTTTGAAAGAGTTTCAGCATAAGTTCAGTCCTGAATCTAAAAATAAAAATGGAAACTAAAGTAAAATCTTTCACATGTCATTTGAAATCACGATGTTAACGTTGAAAGAACAACTCTACATTTTCCTTGACATCAAAAGGTGCGTGCCTTGGGGACTGAAAAATAAATCGATAGATCTGTTGAACTTTAAAGGATTTTAAAAGAAAAACTCAAACATCTCTCTTTTCCGTAAAGTAAAAACAAAAGTGTTGGAAACTTTACTTAACTAATATAATGTTTTTCACCTATGGGCAGTCTTCGGCTGCAGTTAGCTGATGTGTTTCCAATATTTTTAAATCCTGCAAATCCAAAGAAAGTTTTTGCGCAAATAAAATGAACCAATATTGGTTATTTCGGTATTTATTGCTCATTATTTTTTCAAATAGTTAAGTTTGAAATTAGAAAAATAAATAAAAATTGCTCTTATAATAATTTACAGTCTCTGGCCAAATCATTAGGCGCACTATAATAATCTATGTAAAATCTTAATTAGCAGGTGATACTTATACAGCATTATTTTTTTCACGCAGCTGAAGCGGGTTTGCACTTGTTTAGGTTCGTGCATCAATTGGTTAACATTTTAATGCAATACGTTAAAAATAAATACAAATAGGAAGTATATAAAAAATCTCATGAATAAGAACCCATTACATGTATGTTCAAATATAAAAGTATTGCATGTAAACTCGTACAAAACATGTCATTATTAAGAAACTACTGTGCGTCTAATAGTTTGATCAAATTATTATAATATACTAATATAAAACCTGATGGAGTAAATATTCGATATTTATGTAATATATCGTCTTATTTATCCAATCGTCGAATTTATATTATATATCGTCTAATTTAATCAATTGATACATGAACGTAAACAAGTGCAAATCGGTTACTGTCGCGAAAAAACAATAAAGATGTATAGCATCACCTGATAATTTAGATTTTACATAGAATATCACAGTGCGTCTAATAATTTAGCCAGGACTGTACATGAGGTATTTTTCAATTTGTCTAATTTACATTGATCGATAGTTTCTAATATGCAATTCTCAATATTTATTATAATATCGAAACCTACTCGAAAATTTATCCTTGAAAGACGAAGCCGATGATTTCGTTGAGCAGCACTTTTTGTGATGTGGAAGATGAGAACGTTTTTTTTTCTTTTCTAAAGCTATTTTTTAAACTAAACAGGATCATATTTTCATTAAAACAAAATATTGGCTTTAAAAAAATTTAGATTTTTAACATATTTTAAATGTGCAAACTAAAAAGTAGATTTTCCAGAATTTCTGAAAAACAAAACTTTTACCCCAAAAATTTTCACCGGTGCATTTTCTGGTCCACCCAAGTCAAAATTCTTGGTGGCCCCATCAAAACATTTTGATGGTTTATGTTGGTTTCAGTGAGATTCATGATGTGGCAACATCATTTGATGGTCACCATCATCCAACATTTTCCATTACGTGTTCATGGTTTTTGATATGCCAGCAAACTTCCTCCACTCCATGCTGGAAAATGCTACTGTAATACTATGATGGTTAACTATCAAGAAAAGTTTGACTCTCATGGACCAACAATCCATGATGATTCGTGATGGTTCCAACCATACATTTCCATAATGGTTTAATGGGAACTCTTGTTAGTTCTCAGGAACATACCATCAGAACAATTTAGTTTTTTTAATGTTGGACCATCATAAATCAGTCCAAATTCCTACATTGGGATGGTTGTTGTTCATGATCGTTCCTACATTTGATTTCCATAATACTATGGTGGAAATTCGTGATGGTTCAACATAAACAAACCATCAAAACATGTTGAAATTCTTATGTTGGACCATCCTAAATCAGTTCGAATTCCTACATTGAGGTGATGGTTACTTATGTTGGTTATCATCAAAAAATATAATATTTAATGATTGAATTATTGATGGTTACCATCAAGATTATGTTGGTTCATCAATGGAAAAAAATAAAAAAAATTGTTTTGGGCAGGTACTGATATACAGTTCGCACAGGTTCTTTGCAGGGATAGAAAGAGTGTGCGGTACGCACTCACGGAAATGCTCACGGTTTCGGCACCGCTTGGCGCGTTCGAGAATAAGCTCTTTGAAAACCGCAAAATTAAGAATATGGTAACCCAACCGATCTATGTGTCACATCTTGCTACAGCGTGCAACCCTATTACGTTGATTGAGTAGGAAAATGATGGTTCTCTAGTTAAAAATTTCTTTCTTATTCACTTCTATCTTCACACCGCTCTTGTATTTTTTATAAGCGGTTTTCGTTTTGAATGAAAAATTCATACTTAATTTAATGTTTATGTCTCAGAATTTTATTTAAAAATAGATTCTTGTAAATATTTTACTTTTCAACTTCTTTTTTTTTATTATTGTTCTTGAAAGTGTAAAATTTATTGTTTTTGTTTTTATTTTACTTGCTAAGACAGTTTACCGTTCTTTACTATGCTATATATATAAAGGCTTATGTGCTCACTATATACTAAGGCATATTGCATTCAGTTTCCAATTCAAATGTAAGAAAATTTTATATAAGGTATTTTTATTGCAGTACATTGCAAAAATTACCTTTATCGCTAAATTCAGCATTTCAGATGCGTAATTAGGAAAAAAAATTAATTCTTTTATTCTAAATGCATAATAAAAATTATTCACAATGAAATACATATTGCTCCGCTAATAATGAACTATAATAGATTTGAGAAATGAGTTAAAAGAAGAACTTTATACAGTTAAAAAAAATTGCCTCCCTTGTTTGCTTTATCAGATGGAGGAGATTTTATTAAATCGTTTTTTCTCAAATAAAACATTTAATCAGAAAAAGGTGATAATTTTCAATTGGAAATATATATAAGAAATTTATCACAAAGGAATCGATACTTTTACGCAAATAATAAATTAAGATAGATCTGAAAAAATAGACCTGAGAAAGCAATTAATACATTTAAAGTGCTTTAATTCAACCTTATCATTTTAGTCATTTGTTTGCAGTTTCAAAAGCAATAAAAGTTTCAAAAAAAAAATGTTTATTTTATTCTCATACGCAGCACTTTACTTTAATCTTATTATTTAATCATTTTCAATAAGATGGACACTAATTCAATATTTTGAAAGTTTCAAAAATTATAAAAATTCAGAAAAAAAAGTTTTATTTAATTTTAATCCGATCAAATTTACTTTAACATTATTTTACTCAAATGCAATTTCAAAAGTGATGAAGTACAAGAACCAAGTTTTATTTTATAATTATACGACTAAAAATTTTGCCATTTCTTATAACATTACTAAATAAGATATTATATAATAGTATAAGAAAAAAAAAATGAATGGTAGATTCAAAATAAATAATAAGAAATACTTCACAAAAAAATCGATATTTCTACACAAATAATAATTAATTGGGGAATATCTTAGGAAATGGATCTACAAAAGCAAATTATACAATTAAAATAATTTATCCTTAGAATGCAGTGAACTATTTTGTTAATATGAAATATATTTCAGATGTTTTTGTAAATAGTTTTAAAAACTTAAATAAACATGTATAATAAAATTAGTTACAATTCCTTGACATAAGAGTTTCTCAGTTTCTTCAGTTTGATTAGACCAATCTGAACTTAAGTATACATAAAAGTAAAATATAATTTATATTTCAGGGCTCTAAGAGAGCTTTTGCTTTTATTTGTTCTTTAGCATTTATGCTATTTTTAACCTAATTGATTTGTTTTATCCACCGTGATTGCTTGCATCTTAAAAAATATCTATAGTTGATTTATAGAGAAAATTACATTGTCAACTTTCATCATAATTAACAACACTTAAACTCGAAAAAAAGTTGTTCGCAAGAATAACACTAGTTTCCATTGCACGCATTTCAATTATAAATTTGGAGTTCAATTAAAAAAAAAAAACTATAACTTTAAACGCGCTAAAATAATTTTATTAAAATTTAAATCAAATCAGTAAAAATAATATTTCATTTATCTATTTAATTATTTTTTTTTAACTAAGAAATTGAAAATAAAAAACACTTCTGAGAAAACTCCAAACAAGTCAATACAATCAATGTATCAGAATACGTCATCAGGTCAATGCCCTTCACAGTCATAAAATTTTAAAATTAAATTCCAGCTTAGAAGTTCAGATTAAAACTAAATTTGAAAGATTTAATTAAAATTATTACTAAATATTGCAAATAGAATTTTGTGTTTTAATATGTGAGTTACATGATCTTATGAAAACACAAAAACAATGAAAAAAATTTTAATAAAATAGTGAAAACAATTCTATCCCTTGTTTATAAACGCTACGCAAAAGCAATTTGGCGTCAGAGCAGGTTTGACTTAAAATTTCCGCCAAGAATGCCAAGCGGTGCCGAAACCGTGAGCATTTCCGTGAGTGCGTACGGTACAGGTCATCGCAGTGTTTGGTACACGTATAGAGTCCACAATGGTACATTTCAGGGGTAGAAACTAGGAAAATTTTATCCCTGCTCCTAAAGTCCAAAGAACCAGTAAATAAAAAATATCATTTGTCTATTCGCATTTCAGTAGATTTGCTTATTTTTTTCTACTATATATTTTTCATTTTCACTTTTAATGTAATAATTCAGATTAAAATGGAAATTCATAATACATAGAATGAGTAATGCTTACAATTATAATGAAATAGGGCTCTTGGCATTTCCGGCGAAATTAAATTCCTAGTGCAATTTGGTATCCAAATAGAGTCTCGGTACTGCCATCTAGTGTGGCAGAAACTAGACGTCCAAATTAACATGACCAACGGTATCTCACCCATTGTGATGGTCCTGAAAGAGTACCACCTCTGGAGAATGCACTAGGTCTGCTCATCGGCAAGACCGATTGTGAAGCTCATTGGAAATAATGAAATAGGCCATTTTGTGAAAAACGCAAACCGAAACGCACATTCACAAAAAAAGAATATTAATCATTTGCATCGATTGCTGCTCCGGTCGACTACCGATAACTTATTTTACGGTTATCGAAGTCAAAGTTTTGTAGTGCTGGACAAACTGACCACCACCATTAATGTCGAGCCCTGCATTTCTTTATGCATGAAAAGAAAATACTTTTTAAAATATCGTTACCGCGATACATCGTTCAAATTTAATAACAACGTAGCCTCAGAAAATAATGATTCTCATTCAAAGTCTTAACTAAACAAAATCGTGTTTCCTAATTAAACTTTTGCAATGTCCTTGAACACATTTATTCCATACATTAAAACATTGTTAATTGAAATTGAAATACCAGTTCTTTCATCGTAACTATACGAACGGAAATTCTTGCGACGAAAGGGAAATTAATTACGATGAAAACTTGCGAAAACTTTTATTTTATCCTTTATAATAATGTCTTGTTTTTTTATCCGTCTGAATAAACAGACAATAATTTATTCTTTTTTTAAATCGTGCTAATCTTAAAATAACAAGGAATTCTTGAAAAATGTAATATTTTTTAAGGTTATGCATTTTAAATTTTTGTTGGAAAAGATCTCATGATTTTTTTACTTATTTATTGAAGTAACGACAGTGCTTTCGAAATATCTGTTTTACTCATTACTTTAACAATGTAACTGCGTATATACATATGCTAAATTAGTTGTACGATGAGAAATATTTTCCTCAAAAGAATAGAAATTACTCTTTGATAATTGGAAAACATAGTTATAAATCTCGCAAACCATAGAATCAGTTTTTTTCCCTTCAGAAATATTTTTAATCTCCAACAAAAATTGTCATGATTTTTGTCAATTTTTTAAACTGCTTCTACTGTGTTATATTTTCAGCGATCTTTATATTTCATAGCAATCAAATTTAACTCAAAATAAAAATTTAATTTAAGGAAATGAACATTGGAAGTGAGAAGTTGGGCAAAACAGAATTTTTCATCGGACAAATATTTCGTAGAAAGTAAAACTTATATGCTAAGAGACAACAATTGTTGCGAAGCGTACGGAGGGCTTAGATCTCCTGGTTAACTTAGAAAACCAAATTGCTTAATGTACTTGATAAAAAAAACTCCATTCTTTTTAAATGCAAAATCACCTCATACACAAATTCGAAATAGCAGTCGATATGCTTTAAGCGCTCTAAAATAGGTGCCCATTTTGAAGACCTGCCAAAGAAGAAGCAAAAGTGATTTGAAATCAAGTAATTGCTTGGCACAGTGGTTTAAGGAGGAATATAACACAAATTCATGGACAAAACATTTTTTGCAATAGTAAATAAACACATAAACATACACAGAATTGATTTTTGGTTTTACTTTTAAGGTATTTCTTTTTACTTTCTATAAATTATTTTTATGACATTTGTTTTTACTTCATGATTTACAACAAAAAATGTTACCTCTGAAATATTTTGTAAGTTTAATAAAGACCTTATTTAATTTATAACCGTCGTTGAACAGCCGAACTATTTAGGGTGTACGGCTACCAATGTTCTGTTCCGTAGCCTTGTAGTTTTGAATCCAATCCAAAAAACAAAGGAACTCCTGGCTTAAGTATTGGGAGAAATTTGCCTTCGTGGAGGACTTTTCGATGGAACTAATCCGCATTTTTGCGTTATATGGAGAGAAAAGCAACGGAAACCTCCCATGGTTAACCTTACGGTATAGGGGCCTCAAACCCACGATCCGTCTACCACTTAATATAAGTTACATCGGTGGTCGGTGCTGACGTAATAATTCATATTATTTTAATCTCTGGGATCGAACACGGGTCACCTCATTGGGAGGCGAGCGCTCTATTCCCTGAGCCACCACGGTTCTTACTAATATTAATGATTATTTTTATTACAGTAATATCTTACCACTTCGGTTTCTTAGGCTTATTTATTTTAAATTGCTTTATCGTAAAGGGACTATACAAATAGTCCCATGCCAAAATCGCGTTTCATTTTATCTCTAGAAATTAAATAGTTTAAGAAGCTTTTAGTCCCTCTTTCTTCAGTTATGATTCAATGGATTTTGGTATATTTTTTTGTTATTTAAATACTTAGATAGTAATTTGAAGCCCTTAAAATAATCCTTTTTCCCCTTCATGTTTGACGAGGGTTTCAAAATAATATATTAAGGGCGGTTATTACGGTGCACACAATATACAATAAAATTTAACAATATAAGTAGCATGTCTAATGATCTAGATCTCTAAACATCTTATGATCTGATTTTTACGAATTGGGACTCAATCTAAATGATTCTAGGGCCCAGCCTTAAAAATGCAAATTAATTAGTACAATGATCTAATGAATCTCATGATCTCTATGCATCAAATTATTTTATTTTCACTTACTGGGAGACAATCTTAATGGTTCTAGGGCCTAGCCTTAAATATGTTAATTAATGAGTGCAAGCGAAATTTAATTTATAAGATCAGACGCAAAAAATACTTTCTCTGAGTAAACGTACCTTTTATTTCGATCGATTCAGTGATCGCTATCTGGAAAATATGGTCTCAATTTTTGCAAAATAGACGATCTTTTCAATCCTTTAATGCTAATTCTTCGTTGTGGGTATTTCTCTATATTACGAGAACCTATTATGCGATTCGAAAATAATGTGCACTCAATGATAAATCATTTAATCAAGGGTAATTTTTTGCAATTTTGTATTATAAAATTATTCATTATTTTTTATTGAACTATTTAATAATAGTCGAACAAAGTTGAATTGTAAATTATACAAACTTTTAAGTAAGCAAAAAATAATAAAATAAGCTTGAACGAAATAATGCGAACGGTTTGAGAAAAATAAAATTCTAAACATGCGATGCATTTAAATTTGATTATTCAGAAACTATATATTGATTATTATGTCTATTATATTATGGCTAGAGCCTGTATTATGACTATTACGTGATTCGAAAATGTTTCGCACTCAGTGATAATTCCTACAACCAACTACAATTTTTTATTAAGGACAGTTTGTAAAAATTATTCACTACGTTTTATTGAATTATTCAATAATAGTCGAGCAAAGTTAAATTGTAAGGTATACAAATTATTAAATAAGCAGTAAGTAATAAATATTTTTAAACGAAATTAGTCGCCCAGTTTTTGAAAAATAAAATTTTATACAAGCGATGCTTTTAAATTTGATTACTCAGAAACTATTCGAACTAGCGATTACTCCCCAGTTTTGCACAAAACAGAGAGAATACTTTCTTCGAATAAATACGCAATTTTTAGGAGAGAATTAAATGCAGCCTTGAGGATTTCGAAAAAAATCAAAATTCTAACCAAACGACTTTAAAAATCAAATAACTCAGAAACTAATCGGCAGACTTAATTTTTGTATAAATTATACATATATTTTTATTTCTATTCATAGCGTTATGAAAGTTATCAATAGTTTTCAAATTTCGCAATAATAATATGTGGAGCCACGATAGCTCAGGGGATAGAGCGTTCGCCTTCCAATGCGGCGAACCGGGTTCGAATCCCAGTCAATTAGAATTCCGTATCCGGCTTGCACCGACCACAGTAATGACGTGAAATATCCTCAGTGGTACACGGATCATGGGTTAGAGTCCCCTTACCGTTAGGCTAACAGTGGAAGGTTCTCGCGGTCTTCCTCTCTATTTAACGCAAATGCGGATCAGCTCCATCAAACTGTTCTCCACGAAAGCGAATTTCTCCCAATACTCGATCGAGGAGTTCCCTTGTCTTCTGGATTGGGTTTAAAATTACAAGGCTACGGAGTTGAACATTAGTAGTCGTAAACCCATAAAATTGGGTCGGCTGTTCAACGACGGTCATAAAATAAAATAAAATTATAATATGTGAGCAGTGAGGGCTCACCTTCTTCCAATGCTGCGAACCGGGTTCGAATCCTAGTCGATACGAATGCTGCATCCGGCTTGCACCAACCACAGTGCTGACGTAAAATATCCTCAGTGGTAGACGGATCATGGGTCAGAATCTCCTTGCCGTGAGAGGTTTTCGTGCTTTTCCTCTCCATGTAACCCAAATGTTGGTTAGTTCCATCAAAATGTCCTCCACGGAGGCAAATTTCTCCCAATACTTGATCCAGGAGTTCTCTTGTCTTCTGGATTGGGTTCAACATTAAAAGAGTTGAACATTAGTAGTCGTGAACTCATAAAATTGGGTCGGCTGTTCAACGACGGTTACAAAATAAAAATAATAATATGCAAGCTAAATAGAAATAACTGATGTTAGTCAATCAGCTTGCATTACGCCGGTTAAAAGTCTTCCAACCGATTTTATGTGTGGATGTTCAAAATTTCGAAAAATTAAAAATCACTGTTAATAAAAACAATTATTTTATTATATTTTCGATTTAAAGAAACATTAAAAAAAGTTCTTTTATTGTATTATCTGATGAATCCAGATAAACTAGAGAGCTTATGATGTAATATTACTCCCTGAAAATATTTGAAGAAAAGATTCATTATTTCTCAGACGCTAAGCAAACACTCACTAAAGTTAATAAAGTTGCACACATATACAATCAGTGAAAGAAAAATAACTCTGGTGATAAAAATTTATACCGGTGTTTTTACTTAAATCGAGCCAACCTATCAGTGAAAGTAAGTTTACACATGGGCATCATTGAAACTTTTATGATGAATCTATCGATCAGAAAATCATTAAGATTTATCTTTTCGAAAGCAGACTTGCAATTTCTTAAATCTTTTATGTCTAGAAACTAAAGAAATGAATATTTTTGTTTTATTATATTGCATTTTTTATTGCTACAAATTCAAAATGTATTAAATAATTTTGTTTTTCCAAATGGAACAAGCTTATTTTATCAAATAAATTTTTTCATATGATTTAGTTTGAAATGTTGTTAAAGGTTTTTGGTGAAATTGTTAAAAATCACAAAACTAGGAAGTTTTTTTATGATGGTACTAAATTACGGTCCTCATTGTGTGAAAAAAATTCTTCAAGGACTAGTATTAAAATTGTAATTCATGACGTTATTGATTTTGTTCTCTAAATAAAGAACTTTTTAAAAGGAAATTTCACTTTGGAATTAAAAATATTGGAAAAATGTTGCTTTTGCAATTATTTGTGTAGAGTCCCTTAACAGATTAAAATTTCTGTGATAGATTCTTAAAATGTATTTTCTGACGAATAAAATTTATTTAAAAGTTACTCCAGTGATTCTATTGTGTATTAATTAAAAATTACAACCTTTTCAAGTATGTTTCATGAATTATGAATTGTTGCATATTCTTAAACTGCGGGGAAAAATTTAACGTTCATCTTAGTTTGTTTCTCAAAATTTTATTTCTCAAATTATTTAACAGAACTTGATAAAGTGATTGAAATTCTGACATAAAATAACTTGATTGAAAGGAATATAGAAATATTTTACAATAAAAAATTTGTACTTTTCTATTTAAAATGTTATTGGGGGATCATAGTTAATATTGAAAAATGCTACTCCGAAAGATTATCTTTACATGAACCAGTTTTATAAACAGACGCACTTTCTTCAATATATCTATCGATTTCTAATATATTACGAAAAGTACACTGAATAAGAAAGTGCCCTAAATTTTTTATTTATTCACTTGACCATTGGATTTATATTTTCTTGGATTCGGATATATATTGGAAATGTAAGTCCAAAAGTATTAGATCTCTAATCACTGTTTAAAATTTTATAGCTTTATGAATATTAATGTTTGAGTTTGATGTTTTTAATTTAAATTGAATTGAAGGGTGTTTGGTTGTAAATATGGGTGTGATGTTGTTACACATCCCCCTGGAGAAGGAAAGCCAAGACCAGGTCCAGAAGGCCCCGTAGCGTCAGTTCCCTATATATCTGCACAAAGTCCCGATCAACCAGCAGCTGCTTAAAAAAAACGCCAAGGCAAAAAAAGAAGGTGATCAGGACTAGCAGGTTGTGAGCAGGAACAAGGTTGGAAAGTCTTCTCCCCATATTGAAACCTTAAACACTTAAGATGGCCACTACGAAATCTGGCCATGGCCGATTGGAAAGGCCGAGGGCCGCAGCATGTTAATGATAGGCCAGGGCGGTTGCCAGCATACCACTGGTGGGATGGAGTACGGCGCCACACTGGAAGCAAACGATGTTTTCCCAGGGAGTGTATCTCAGTGGGAGTAAGGCGGCTCAAACAGTCCATTGGAAGATCACAGCCATTCTTGGCGAGCACATCGGCTGTCTCATTGCCATGTACCCCGACATGAGATGGGATCAATTGGAGGCTTATTGGTGTCTTCAGGCCTATCTCAGAGAGAAGCTTCACAGTCTCCTGTCCAGGAATATCAAATATTTCCGGCCAGTTCTTGAAATACTGTATAGCACTCCTACTATCAGTCAATATCCAAATGCAATTATTATCAGTTGCCTGGGCATAATTAAGGGCAGTTCCAATAGCTATGATCTCAGATCTAAAGACTGAGAAATTGTCAGGGTTTCGGATATAAGATGGGTGTTGTTGCCACATGGATTGATCGCCCATGTATTCTTCTTATATCTATATTTTGGCCAGGTGTGGTTCTATTTGCTTTGATAGTTTTTTTACTGGAAAGAGAAAAAATTTGCTCTTCAATTGTTTTTACCAATATATTTATTATTAACACTGCGACCCATCTGCTGCTTTTAAATCTTCTAAATGCATCAATAAAATATTAGTAATTTAATAGGTGCAAACGCTTTCTATTAAAAAATGTTTGAACTATACTAGTATTTTTTAAAAAAAATTCAAATGGTTGTTAACAAATTTGACTATTTGAAAATTTAAAATTATCGCATTTGAGATTATTCATATGTTTTTATGATGGATTAAAGTTGCAAGTTTTGTAAATAAATTAATACTGGAACAAACTTCATAAAAACAAAGTGGTAGGCTAAATTATTTGTTCATTGGTTTGACCAATGGTGCGTATGCGCACCATTTTATTTTCTAAATAAAGTTTTTTTTTGCGCTAAAGTTTTTTGTTTCTCGATTAATGTAATTTAGGCACATTTCAATGAAAATTATACTTCATTTTATTAGTTTTTACGTTTGGCCTAAAAAGGGTTAGGTCAAGTTCGAATTTATTTTAATCAGTTGCCGGAAAAACTATATTATTTTTGTAGTTTACTAAAACTACTTCGTTAAAAATGTAGTTAACTGCAATTTTTTAAATGTAGTGACTCCAAACTACTTTGGAATTTTGTAACAACGTCACTACTGTAAGGAGAAGAACTCTGCTGGAGAACTTAATTAACACCTATGTTCGAAATGGTTTTGAATAAGATATTGGTTTACATTAAATGTTAGGGAATTATTAAGAAATTTCAATTAATTTCCTAGTTTGTTATTCTGAAACATTTTTTTCGAATTTTTCATTTGATTTTCCTGCCTTTTCATGCCATTTGACTTCTTGTGGCTTTTTCAAAAGCGAATTTTTTCCTTAAGAAATGCGAAATTATTAAACACTTGCAATTTTTTAATTATTTCATACATTTTTTTTCGTCTGAGAAATTAAGTATATCAGAAATACGTTCCCTTCCCTTGAAATTATGTTGCTTTACAATGTATGAAACAATGTTTCACAAATGTGCATTCGCATGTGAAAGAGTGATTAATTATCTATTTTTCGTAATGACGTGTAAAAATATTAGTTATATTTGATTTTAAATACGTAATTCCTGTTAACGCTTAGGGTCATTTCCATTGCATCCATTGACAAATCCGTGAAGATTTGTAACCATCAAAAAATTAGTTGTGTTAAAACCGTGCTTTTTTTCTAAACTAATATTAAAAGTAGTTGCCAGAAATCACAACAAAATACTTTTTTTTTGTATCTCTCTTCTCGCTACATTACTTTTTTAAAAAAAGAAAAAAACAGCCTCCTACACTACAAACCAGAAAAAAGGAGCGATTACAGTAGTTTTACTACTCGTAGTGCGCCATTCGCTACCACTGATCTTAACATTCCTTCTGTGCAACGCGTATGTTTGATTTATAAACTAATTGTATTTTAAGAATCAGTCTATAATTGCTTTCTGAGCCGTGGTGGCTCAGGGGATAGAGCTTTCCCCTTCCAATGAGGTGAACCGGGTTCGAATCCCGGTGATGGCTGGTAGAAACGAATTCCGCATTCGGCTTGCACCGACCACAGTGCTGAAGTGAAACATCCTCAGTGGTAGACGGATCATGGGTTAGAGTCCCTTTGCCATCAGGCTGACCGTGGGAGGCTTTCTTGGTGTGGTTTTCCTCTCCAAGTAACGCAAATGCGAGTTAGCTCCATCAAAAAGTACTCCACGAAAGCAAATTGCTCCCAATACTTGATCCAGGAGTCTTCTGAATTTGGTTCAAAATGACAAGGCTACTGAGTTGAACATTAGCAGTCGTAAACCCATAAAATTGGTTCGGCTGCTCAACGACAGTTATAAAATTAAATATAATTGTATTCTAAATTAATGATTTTTACCTTGCATTGTATTGTAACAATAACTTTATTGACTCTTATGTGCATCGTATCTTATTGTAAATATAAATGTTTATGTAACTGAATAACAAAAAAGAATCTGGCAGCTACTTTACATCACGCTGTGTAAAAGATCATCCTTGTTCCTTGGTTTAGTACCAATCAGCACCAACATTTACGTTCAGCGTTTCACTACATCACTTTGGTGCAAAGTAGTGACGGTAAAGTTAAATGGAATGCGAAAGCAAAACCTTTCACAAAAGGTTTTTACAGACCACTAGTCTTCGTGATTTTTCAGAAAACGTGAAGAAAAACATGACATTTTCTAAAATTCATTAAGTAATTCTCTCTGGTGTAAAGTAGTTACGATAATGTTAAAATGAATGGAAAAACAAAACTTTTTACTGAAAGCTTTTACAGACTACAAGTTTTTGTGATTTCTTAGAAAACGTGAAAAAAACATGACATTTTCTAAAATTCATTAAGTAATTCATTCTGGTGTAAAGTAGTTGCGATAATGTTAAAATGAATAGAAAAACAAAACTTTTTACAAAAAGTTTTTACAGACCACTAGTCTTTGTTATTTCTCACAAAAAAAACATGACACTATTTACAAAAATTCAAGAAGTAAAGAGTACATTTTCGCAACTTTATAAAAAAAAAATGAATCTTTCTCAAAAAAATTAGAATGATACCAGAATACTTTATAATTCATATTTCATTATCTCAGAGTATACAACAATTTAAAATACATTCTCAGTCCAAAAATTGCAAATACCCCATTTAAAGACAAAGAATTAAATTCTTTTATTACTCTTTCGCTACGGTGGATATCTTAAAATCTTTATCTTCTTCTTATTTAATCATAATATACATCTTTCAGCCATTTCTTTTCGGATTCAAACCACGTCCAGAAGCTGATATCCTATCAAGATTCTCAACGTCACGTTTACATTCAAAGAATTTCCAAAATTCCACCAAGATGGAAACGAGTTTTGGATTATAACCCCACCGACGTTTGATTTAAGAAGGATTAATGCTGTTCTACGCTCTAAGGATTTAAGAACTTTAAGGATCTTACTTTGCACTGCAATATTCTGAGCAAAATAATTCGTTTCGTATGTTGATTTTTGGAACAAAAGCTGAGGTTTAAATGTATCTTAGTTGAAAAGAAAACGATAAGGAATCTTTATGTTTCGCTTTTATTGGAATTCTGGTTTTGATCGAAGCGAAATTAATATTTGTAGTAACTGAAAATGATTGAAAATAATTTAAAATAATTTTCACTTTTTTTCGTTATTTTTGTTATAAACATTCTGTTAATCCGCATTTCGTGTTACTAAAAATATAAATTATCTTAATTTTATGTCAGTTTCATGCTAATTTAAATTAGGCGCAGAAATAATTCAAAGTGAGCGATTTCAGCCTCAAGCTTTTAATGCCCAAGATTGGATTGATATAATTCTTTAGTCAAATATGAAATACTCGTGTCACCGGTACAATAGTGCTTTTTTTGAATAAAATGATTGAAAAAAATTTAAGACTGTGGTTTAAACTTCGATAGTTTAAAAAGGGACAAAATAGCGTGTAGTGTGTCTACCACCATAAAAATACAATTCCAATTCAACAGTATATAAGACATGTTAACTCGATTCTGTCACCATTCTCGTTCCAGACTCCGAAGAGTAAGGTTGTATTATAACCGAGCTCTGCGCTATCATGGCAAACCATCGTTCCGGCCGAGGAGGGAAGACCTTCCGTACTCAACGTGAACCAGAACTGGATCTCGCTGATATTAGAGAGAAACAGAGGAGTTATGCCTATTTATTGAATTATGGTACTTCTTTCGGTGAAAGCTTCGAGCACACACAAAGACAAGCGATCAACATTGATGCCGAGATTGCTAAAGGTTACGAACAAGAGTACTCGACCATTCACATCGAACGCCTTTACGGGAAGAAGTTCTTAGCCGAAGAGATGCTAATATTGAAAAGTATTAGAGACTCCCCAGCTATTCAGACGATGGTGGAAGCCGCAGCTGCAAAGACTGATACAGCCATTGAGACACCTGAACCTGAAATGACCTCAGTTCAAACTGAAACAGTACCAGAGCAGCCCAAGCAGACACCTGAAATCAGTGCTGAAAATTCCACGGAACAACCGGAATCCGAGCCCCCAAAGAAAAAGAAAAAGAAGAGGAAGAAAACTCCCACTCCAGAACCCACAGAGAATATGGACATCTCAACTACTAACAACATCTCGGAACCTGTAGCCACATCCTCAGATGAGACAACAGATCAGATTCAGATAGAAATTCCTCAAAAGAATTGCAGAAAACTCAAATTCCTCGTTAAAGGACTCCCAATAGACTCTAAGATTCCCATCTTGGAAGAAGAACTCACAGCTAGCGGTCATCGGCCAATCAGAATAGAGCAGTTCAAGAAGAGGCGTGGCGAAGGATATAAGCTCCTCCCCCTTTTCTTGATCCCACTACCAGACAGCCCTGAGAATAGAGAATGCATCAACATCAAGCAGCTTCTTTCTACTACCGTGCAGATAGAGCGATTTAGAGGAGGTCGATTTGAAGTCCAATGTTATCGGTGCCAAAAGTTTGGCCATACCCAAAAGAACTGTCCAAATGAACCTGCATGTATGAAGTGTGCGGGAGCCCATTTTACATTTCAATGCACCAAGCCCAAAAGCCTTCCTGCTACCTGCATCAACTGCGATGGAAATCACCCTGCCTGTTTTTCAGGCTGTGGTGCCAGGCCAAGGAGAAAACCACAGCAGAAGCAGAGACAGCCCAAGAGTGCCAACGAAACTGCAAACAGATTCCTGCAGATCTTTCGGGAGCTGCAAGAACTACTACAGAACGAGGAGTTAGTCCAATTACTCCGATCTCTACTTCCCGAAAACAAGACATAGTGATCCTCACTACTCCATGACGCCGACAACTCAGTCAAGCCACCATCTTATTTCTACTTAGAATCATCATCCTACTATCCACCTTAAGGAACTACCTCATTGAACTTATCACAAGATGAAGGGGTAAAGGGCCGTTCCGGCCTCAGGCACCCCGAACCACCTAACAGAACAGAACAGAACTCGATTCTGTGTTGGAGAACCTTTTCATAGATGAATGTTGACATCATCGATATCTACTCTCCGCACATTGGTGACCTTCGGTCGTGATGTGACTACCTTGACAGAAACTCCCACTTCGATCTGAACACGCCTATTTCCACATTGAACAATTGACTTGCTACTTGTGACTGTGACAATATCCGCCTCTTTGCGCTGTTGCCTCGAGTCTCGATGACACACAACGTGTACACTTGACTGCTAAAGGCAACACAGGAGCGACCATGGCCGTGAACTGATTACAGCTCTCATGATCAGCACTCAAAAGTACGGTGATCTTAATATAGCTCTCTCGGCTTTTTACAAAACAGCAATGAATCAACAAATGGTATCATTCATCGATATCGATCACAACCATAATTCTGGTTGGGGAGTACTGTAGTGTGTCTACCACTACAGAAGTACAATTCCAATTCACTAGTACATAAGACATGTTAACTCGATTCTGTTTTGAGGTTCCACAACCTCATCGGAGCACCACAAAGACTGCATAAGTCTTTCTTCCTTCAAAGTACGGGAGACTGTTCGTGTGTCCGCTTGCCAGTCTGGAAATAGCTGTTTGAGATGCTCTATATGAATAAGTGAAGAGCCCGGTTCCTTGGCCGCATACCAATGATGAGAGGGGGGGATCCTCCAATTTTTGATAGATGGCTTTTGATTTTGGACTGATACTCAGAAAAAGTAAAGGCTGAAGACGAAGATGTTAAATGACTACAGCCCTCCTTGGCCAAGCGATCTGCTTGCTCATTTCCAAAGATGTCAACGTGGGATGGTATCCACTGAAGATGAACGTCGTGGTGCTTTGAAATAAGTTGAAGTTTAAGAAGGATGGAGATGCTTGTTTTGTCTGCAACTTTAGTCCAGTTGTGTAGGTGTTGAAGGGAGCTGCGACTGTCCGACAGGATCCAAAGATCTCCAAAGTCACTCTCGTTGATTATAGCATCGATGCCCTGTTCAATTGCGATTAATTCACTTCGAAAGACTGAAATGAAATCAGGATTTCAGAGACAGATGGAGTAATTTTGGGATACCTTAAATATATTTAGATCAATATATAAAATTAAAATCTTGACCGAATACTAATTTACCAACAACAACTAAATATTGCTTCGTGAAATAAGAGACAATAAATAAACTGTGGTTTTCTAAATCAAAGATAGATAAAATCACATGTTAGTAGGCATTTGTAAGTAACTTTATTTTGTCAAATATTTCGACGCAGTATGTAATAATCCAACTATGGCTTTCTAAATCGAAAATAGATGAAATCATATGTTAGTAGGCATTTGCATCTGAATCTATTTGTTGGCATTTAAATCTGTTTGTTTAATAATCTATTTATTCATTATTGAAATATTAAAACATATCGTCCACTTAAAAGGTTAATTAAAGATATTTGGAACAAATAATATAAAATTTGAATGTTATTATAAAACAAAATTTTAAAATCTTTCGCGAATAATCTAAAATTTGCAAACATTTCAAAACAGTATGCAATAATAGAACTGTAGCTTTCTAAATCGAAACTAGATAAATCACGTATAAGTAAGCATTTTCATATCACTTTATTTTCTTCAAATATTTCAAAATAATGTGCAATAATCTATTTATTCATCATTGAAATAATGAGATAGCTTCCATTTAAAAGGTTATTTAAATATATTTCGAGTAAATAATATGTAATTCAAATCTTGACCGAACTTGTTTATAGGCAACAATTAAATATTGCTACCTTGAGATAAGTAACGATAAACAAACTGTGGCTTTCTAAATCGGAAATAAATAAAATCATATATTATAAGCATATAATTGTATTTTTTCAAATATTTCAAAATAATATGGTAACTCGATTCATTCGGCGTTTATATTTAGATCCATTTTATTAAAAAACTGGACGAAATTATTTTGTGAAAAACATATAAAATTAAACTGTTTTCAGCGACTATTCACAAACAACAATTGAATTAGAACTCAGGTGGAAACTTAATTCTAAAGCAAATGCATTTAGAAAATAAATGAAGTTACATTCTAAAACATGAAACACGATTTAAAATAAATCCCATCTCGAGACGTTTCAGCAAGTTTGAAACTAGATTCTGTCTGTCTTTAATGAAGAGCTTTTGTTGCATATTCTTTATATGTAACAAGAATAGATGTTTAAGTCACAATAGAATGTATTATGAAATTCCTTTTCTTAACTTTATCATTTTATACAATTTACTAGCAAATATTCACCAAAAACTTTATCTTAAATTGAAGTACTTCTTTTCAAAACAAAGGCATTTCGGTAATGGTTAAAATGCTGAAACAATCGGTGGGATATATATATATATATATATATATATATATATATATATATATATATATATATATAATATATCACATCACGGCGAAGGACCGAAATCGGTGGCTGCTGACTTTCACCGATGAATGTCGACAAACACCAAATGCGTCGGTGAAAGATCGAATATTACATTTTTGTACATTCGAACCCTCACCGGTGTAAGTCGACAATCACAGATATGCTTTGGTGAATGTCCGAAATATTTATTACATTCGATTTGATATGAATTTATTTGTGGATATGATTACATTTTTTCGATATTTTAACCCTACACTGATGTTTTTTAAGGTTAAGTGCCACTGCCCGGTATACATTTGCCCGGTATACCCTACACTGATGTTATTTTAAGGTTAAGTGCCACTGCCCGGTATACCCCACACTGATGTTTTTTTAAGGTCAAGTGCCATTGCCCGGTATATATTTGCCCGATACTCCAAACGCTGATGTTTCTTCTAATCTATCGTCAGTAAGTATTAAAATATAGAACAAATATAAATACATCAAATAAATGTAATAATATTAACGAATAAATTAATATAAAATTGGATATAACAAATATTTCGGACATTCACCAAAGCGACTATGTGATTGTTGATATTCATCGGTGAGAGTCAGAAATAAGGGTATTTAGCAAATATTTCGGACGTACACCAAGCGACTACGTGAATGTCGACATTCTCTAGATTTCGGTGTTTCACCGTAACATATATATATATATATATATATATATATATATATATATATATATATATATATATATATATATATATATATATATTATATATTATATATTATATATTATATATTATATATTATATATATATATATATATATATATATATATATATATATATATATATATATATATATATATATATATATGAAGAGAGGGAGAGGGAAGTCTTTATCAGCTCACACGATTATATTGGCAAAAAGGAGTGCTTTCTAATATTATACCAATACTAGCCAAATCAAAATATATCAATACAATAGTGTAAGGTAAAGATTTGCCTCGACCCGTCCTATTAAAGGGCACGCGAGGAAATACAATAGTGTAAGGAATACCCAAATTTTTTTTTGAAACAAAATAGAATAGAACACATTAAGTAATAAGTATCAATGCAAAAAAAAAAGAAACAGAAAATAAAATGCAAAGAGAAAACAGAACAAAGCATAAAACGAAATCTATAAAGCGAGTAGCGAATTAAAATGAAATTTCATGAACGGGAAAATTTTCAAGAATGATTTAAATTATTTTCGTAATAAGATTACCGGATTACAAAATATGAAAACAGAAACGCAAAATGAGGTAAAAGTGTAAATAGAGGGATTTCGTATTATATCTCGTTCTTACTACAGTACTGCAATGCGTTTGATTTGTCAGTTACCATGGATGGGCCCAAAAATGGATGTGCGCAAGGTAATATTACAATGAATAATTTTAAAAAGTTTATGATTAATAGGGTTGATATTTAATTATACAATTTTAATGATCTTGGAAAATTAATTTTTATTTAAGTAAAAAAGAGCGAGAGAGGGAGAGAGAAAAAGAAACACGAATTGCTTGTTTTGCACATACTTTTAGCCACGGATTTAACCGAAATGGATTTGCGCGTGGTAAAAATTATACAGATTAATAAAGAAGTTTTAAGTAAATTTATTCACAATAATATACAATTAACTCAATGAAATCATTGAGTCATAAATTTTTTCTTAAGTGCTATTGTATTGATATATTTTACTTTGGCTATATTGATACAATATTGGAAAGCACTTCTTTTTTCAGATATAATCGTGTAAGCTGATGAAGAGATTATATCTTTTTTTCGGATTTTTATTATTATTTTTTTAAATAATTTTCTTCCTTTCTTTTTTCATTATTTTGAAATTTTGTCCATGTTTTCTCTATATTTTGAACTTACTTTATGAGTTCAATAATAAAATCAATTGCAATCACCAGACTTGCAGCTTATGCGCAGTATCATTTCCTTACTCAGCATTGTGCATGGAAATATATTCTACTGTGGTTTGCCTTTTTCGAATACATAGGATTCCTGTATTTCTAGTTACGTTTCGATTGATTAGACAGCAACTGTTCTTTTCATTGTTTATGACAACTTTTTGTTGTTTTTATACTTATGTTAGTGACCTGTAGCAGAACGTCGTGTTTGAACGCTTGAAAGATGATTTTTTTCTTCATTTCAAATGCTAAGCAAAAGAAATATTTTTTTAAAAGAAAACATTTTACGGTTATCATAAGCTGTAATATTAAGCTATATAAGCAACCACCAACATAAATATACTCTTATCACAACAAGAACAGCAACTTTTGTTTAGTACTACAATACTATCTGTTAAGAGCAATGAAATTACAATAAAAATTTTAAATGAACCCTGCTATTTTTGCTTTCTTCACGCATCTATCTAAAGCAGTTTGTGTTTCTAAAGACCTTCAGTGAAATTTTTTTGCCAGCAGTAAGTAACTCTTTAAAAATACAAAGGGAGTTAAAAATTGAAAAAGGAGAGAGAAAAAAACAAATATTTGATGCAACCATTGTATTTCTGAAATGGATTTGGAATCGTTTTCTGTTTCGAAGAAAGCAAATCCGGATATCCTACCGTTTCGAACATCTGGCAGGCGATCATGTGATTACGGGGAACAAAATGATCTTTCAGCACGCATTGCAAGCTGAATACATTTGTTGCTTCTTCAAAAAATAGAAAGAAAAAGAATGGATGATGTAAGACGGGAAATATTTTTAAGACTTGTATTTAAAGAAATAAAAAGACAGTTTCACATACTAAATATTTCAAAAATTGTAGAGGATATTTTTTAAAAGAATTATTGTTTGTGAAAGCTTTCTAAAGATAAACATGTTTTGTGATTTTCAGAGCTTGGTTGTTTGCGAAATAGTCTTATTATCAAACGTTATGAAGTTTTGTCCAAAAATACGCTAGTCCAAAGTGCGCAATTATTTTTTATAGGATTTTGAGTCTGTCTGTATTATTCCGTTTCCTAAACATTTCAAATAAAATTCCATGTATTTTCAATTTTGACATAGTTGAAGACTGAAATCTAAAATTCTAAAAGAGGAATTTGTTCTGGAAAGTGTAAAAAATAAAACTTAGTTTTCTGGCATTTGCAGCTTTTTAGAAAAGTATTACTTATCAGTTACTTATTATCATTATTATCTTTTATCTTTATAATCTTTCTCATTATAATCTTTACCATTATAATCTTTGTCTTGATATCAGTGCTTACTCCAATGTGCGGGTTTTGATAAGACGGTGAAGAGTTCGCACAATCCGTAAATTAATCTTTATGCCTTGATATCAATGCTTACTTTAATGTTCGGTTGTTGGTAAGACGACGAAGAGTTCGCACAGTCCGTAGTAAATTAATCTTTATACCACAATGTGCGGGTTTTGATAAGACGACGAAGAGTTCGCATAGTCCGTAAATTAATCTTTATGCCTTGATATCAATGCTTACTTTAATGTTCGTTGTTGGTAAGACAACGAAGAGTTCGCACAGTCCGTAGTAAATTAATCTTCATGTCATGGTATCAGTCAGTGCGTACCACAATGTGCGGGTTTTGATAAGACGGCGAAGAGTTCGCACAATCCGTAAATTAATCTTTATGTCTTGATATCAATGCTTACTTTAATGTTTGTTATTTGCTAACACGATGAATAGTTCGTACTATCCATAAATTAATCCTTGTCTTGGTACCAAGGCTCACTCCTATGTGTGTTTACTTTTTTTGTAGGGAATGAGTAATTTAATATTTTCCGAAGATTTCATTTCGTTTCATTTATATAAAATATATAATTTGAGAGAAATTGTCTAAAATGTCAGGTTTTTAAACCATTTCCTGAATTAAGGAAAAAAAAAACGTTTGAAGCTTAAGTTCGTCAGATTAACTCACAAACTTTTTCCTATTATTCAAAAGTTTACAATAATTTTACTTAAATAATTTTTAGCTTAAAGTATAACACAATTGTCAGATAGGGAATATGATTTTACACCACCCAACATTCCTAGCATTTATAACAGATTATTATTGTACCAGATTACTCTACCTACTTTTTCCTGTTATTCAAAAGGAAAAGTTTGTACTAATTTTACTTTAGTAATTTTTAAGCTTAAAATATAGCACAATTATCAGATAAGGAATATGATTTTACACCACCCAACATTCCTAGCATTTATAACAGGTTATTATTGTACCAGATTACTCTACCTACTTTTACCTGTTATTCAAAAATAAAAGTTGGCATTAATTTTACTTTATTAGTTTTAAAGCTTGAATTATAACATAATTATTATCAGCAGGCGAATAAAAATCAAAACTGCACCTAATATTTATAACATATTATTATTTTAACAGATTAGTCCACCTACTTTTTTCTATTATTCAAAAATAGAAGTTTAAAATAATTTTACTTAAGTAATTTTTCAGCTTAAAATATAACACAATTATCAGCAAGGGAATAATATTTAAAACCATATAACATTTATAACATTAAATGTATTTTTAATATTTCGAATTCTATAACTTTTAACGCTAAAGAGTATCGAAAAAATATTGTAAATAAATTTAACATCCTGTCATTTCTGTCAAAAAAGTTTAGTCTGGGGAAAAAAAACTTATCGTTGCCTGTAACAGGAAGAAAGCAATTTGTTTAGAAACGTTTTGATCGCTTCGCTTGGTTCTGATAAACTCCAATAACATAATTTTAAAAGATATTAAACGAAAACAGAATTTTACGGTTTGGGGGATATTTACGATCACTCCATTATTATTAGGAGTTTTTACGATCAATTTTTCAATAGATTTTTCTTTCCTTGTTTATAATTATAAAAAAAAAATCGAATGTCAAACAGCAGACTTGCAAAATGTAGTTTTATGCATGCTTAAATTTCAGTCGAAACAAAACAGATATTGCGAAAGTGCAATTCTTAGATGTTACTTCCAATTTGAGAAAAGAAAAATGAAAATATTGTATTTTGAATTATGAATTCAGATTTCTTCACTTCAACCAAATTGGATATTTGTAAATGCAGTATTTTCAAAATATTTAATGCTGCTAATGAATAATCATAATTCAAATCTTTAATATTGGAATATTTTTTCTTTCATTTCATTAATTAAAGAACCAATGTTCTAATTCGCAATTTTGTCCATCTGTGTTACACAGAGGGTACTGACAGTAATGCATCAGCTTATTGCTTTGCTTGCGCAAACGCAGAATAAACTTGTGACGTAGATATTAAAAACTTATCTTCGTTATTAGTCTGTTCTGCGCATGCGCTAAGGGCATAACAAGCTGGAATGCTACTGCCAGCAACCACTGTGAATTAACCCTAAATTACAACAGACTATAGTTAATACAATGACATTAGAAAGTAAAGCAATCATTCCCATTGCCTTGCATTTATTTACTTTTCGCCAATTTCCGAGTGGCGAAATATCTAGAGCGATGACTAAAAGAGGAGATGGAGGAACGAAAACAACATAACAATTCATGGCCAGAAATTCCATCTTACACCTCCAACTACTTATTTGCCGAACTTGCTTAATTGTGCTCCAAATTATAATAAAACCGCTATATACTTGTGCCCATTTTAATTAATTTTTTTACGTTACTTACTAGAAAACGTAAAATTAATGTAATTTAGATAAACAAAATAATGGATTCGCATGCATTGTAATAGGAGGTGGGTCTTTGTGGCTTTTGTTTACATATCCTGAAATCGGTTACTTTGCAGTTCTTAATACTAATGATACCCTATTTCGGAACCAGTGTCTTTTTTTGGGCCAGTGTCTTGTTTTTGTGAGAATATAGTTTTTTGTGAACAATTCTCTCTATTTGTGATTTTGCGAAAATTGTTTTATCTAGTGATGTCATCAACTTCATTCGTAAAACAAAATGTACTGTCAACGGTTAGTTTTAAAGATTTTATATATATATATATATATATAAAATATATGGTGGTAAAAACTAAGTCTTCTTAGCATTTTTGAATGTTGATGAAAAAAATATATTTCAAACACGTGCAAAGTAGTAAGTTAATAATTTCTGATAACTTTTTATGAACTTTCCTTAACATAAAACATTTTTAGTTTCATATGAGATATAAAATATTTTTTTAATTTTAAACGAGAAATTTAAGTTCTGATTTAAGGAAACTTTCAAACAATTTTGCGTTGAAATAATTCCATGCTTTCAATACTGAATGCCATGCTCTTTCTTAATGTCAAAAATTTCAGTGGAGTTTTAATGCTTCTAAACTGGACAAATTGTGCAATAAATTAATTTACTAATTCATTGGGAAATGTTTCGCAATTTATGAAAGATTTGCGCAACAGATTCTAATTGAAAAAGGATGTCTGAGGCTTAAGTAGATTTCGACGGAGAACGAAATTTGTAACAATAGCATTTTCCTTAAAAATTCAACGTGTCATTCTGTCAATTTTAAATGAAGGAAACATTAAGCAATCTATCAAGGTTAATGTATTTTTTTAATAAGGAAATTAGGTATTAAAAGATGAACGTTAATTGTACGGTTTGTATTCTTACAATAATGTACAGGGTGCAAAAAAATAAACGGACTGCCCTAAATAACTTTTGATTTAATGATTGAATCTTCACGTTCTAGGATTCAATCCTAAACGTTCGCAGGGGTGATCTCAAATATGCAAATTAATTAGTGCATATGACATTTTTATTTACGAAATCAAGCACAAAAATGTACTTTCTCTGAATACTTTTCCATGAGCCAGTGGATCTTTGAAACACTATCTTTTTGCTACCAAAATATCTATAATCTTTTTCTGAAATAATTTAAGAATAATTTAAATAGCCTTAAAGTATATTATTTAACCCTTTAAACCACGAAAAGAATATTTTCCTCTAACTTAATTAATTTTTAAATTTTAATAAGTTATTTTCCCACCTATGATTTGTGCGGCTAATAACCAAGAAAGAGTTTTTTTTTACATAAATGTGGGATGAATAGCATTAAAGGTTTGCGTAGTGTAAAAAAAAACGAGGACAACAGTGGGGAACTATTATCACTCGTGCGTTAGCGTTCGCTTGTATGATTACTTTTTATCAAGTTAATTTGCTGTTATAAACATGCACGATATAAGCTCACAAGTTTATGGTCAGTTCCTTTCAATTTTGCAAAACTTTGAAAATTAAACCCACCCCATCAATCTCACCCAAGTCAAAAGTTTTTTTTTTTTTCCATTGATGAGCCAACATAATCTTGATGGTAACCATCAGTAATTCCGTCATGAACCTATATATTTTTTGATGGTGAACAACATAAGTAGCCATCACCCCAATGTAGGAATTAGGACTGATTTAGGATGGTTCAACATAAGAATAGTAACTTGTTTTGATGGTTTTTCCATGTTGAACCATCAGAAATTTCCATCATTGTTTCTTAGAAATCAAATGTTTGAACGATCACGAACAACCATCATTACGATGTAGGAATTTGGAATGATTTTTGATGGTCCAACATAAAAAATCCAAATTGTTTTGATGGTATATTATTGAGAACCAACAAGAATTCCCATTAAACCATCATGGAAATGTACAGACGGAACCATCATGGATTGTTGGCCCATGAAAATGAAACTTCTCTTGCTGGTTAACCATCATAGTATTAAAGTATCATCTTCCATCATGGAATGATGGAAGTTTGCGGGCATATCAAAAACCATGAGCGCGTAATGGGAAATGTTAAATGATTGTGAGCCATCACGAATAGCACTGAAATCAACATAAACCATCAAAACGTTTTGATGGGACCATCAGAAATTTTGACTTGGGTAATCTCAAATTTTTTTTTTAAGTATGACATTTATGGAAAAAGTTTTCTATAAAGGGTTAATTCGGCATTCGAAATTTATCGAAAATGTTTTGTATCAAAACAGGATTGTTACAAGTTGGATACTAATACAATAAAACAAGCTATTTTTAAGATATTAAAAATTCTACCACGTTTCTAGTTTATAACACAAATTTTTTCAATGAGTCTTACAATGCAGTGATTTATCAAATATGCTCGTAATTTAATCTAGCATTGGAAATCTATCTAAAAAAATAAGCATAAAACAATATTTTCTGTCAGGTTTGCGATTTTGTAAGTTCCGTTATAAAAAAATAAAATTCTACTGCATTAATTTCAAATTTTCTAAAGATATACATACATATATATATTTCCCAGACGATAATCACGTCATGTATTATTGTTATATAGTTACATAGATTTAAAGCAATTTTGCTTAAACATTCAAATAAATAGATTTCTCGTAATATAATAAAATTAAATATTTGTTTCATAAGTTTAAAATCCCTTTTGTTTTTCCTATCTGCATTTAAAATTTTTCGCTCATAAAAAAGCACTTTGAATTCGAAAATAAGCAAAATTCTTATTGCGCTCTAAAATTGAAAATTGCATCATACTTGTTAAAAGCTATTTCATTTTTATAGTCTTACTTTGTTTATGCAATTTTAGAAATCTTATAACTAAAAAAATTAAAGTATTGCTTTCATCTTTACATTTCTTTCCATTTATCTTAGCCAGCTTTAAGCTTTATAACACTAAAAGCTTTTACATCCAACATATATTTCGATTGTTTTTTTATTTTTTCTTGGAATTAGTTTGCTCTGAAGATGGAAATATTAAATGTTGCTTGGCCTAAGGATAGTGCCATAACATAAGTATCGTTTATTGTAAAAGTGAATTATGTCTTTGTAAATGAATTTTGAATGAGGAGAATTTTTGCAATTGTATGGATATGAAAACATTAAAAATATTTACCCAATATTATCTTCCATAAGATTTAAATACATATATTAAAGTCGTTTGTTATTTTAAGTGAAAATCGTGACTAACTATGGTAAAATTAGGCAAGAAAACACATATTTTAACACTGTGAAGTTGTGCCACTTTTACAGTAAGCGAGACGCGTTTTATTAAATTATTGTTTTAAAACGTGATGCCAATAAATTTAAGAAATAGGTTTATTTTGAAATAGAATATTTTTATTTAACTTCGTTTTCTATAAAATGAATGATACCATAATTTTTATTTATATAGTTTTTCACTTGCAGCATTACGCTTAATACTTATTCCATGTTTTTATTAAAATTATGCAAAATGCATTTTGCAATTTAACATTGGGAAAGTGTACCGTTTAAATAACAAATTACTATAATAGGATGCACATGAACGTTGAATTAGTATAAGTTGAAGGGATACTTAAGAAGTGTGAGGGATTATTTTAGAAAATATTTAAATTCCTTAATCCTTTACAAACTATTTAATAAACTCTTCATAAAATATTTTATCACAAGAACTATTTCAAAAATATTTTATCTTGAAGGACCCTTTACAATAATTTTACTATAGACAAGAAAGACATATTTAAGTAATTTATTTTGAATGTCACATTTAATTATCGGCTTTAAGACTTTGAAATACATAATTATTGTTTTGTTTTTCACCACAAAACAGGACCTTATTTTTACACATTCATAAAGACAAGATTCTAAGGAAAAGATTTAACGCTAATTTTAGATTAAATTTTGAGTTGATTTTTATATATATATATATATATATATATATATATATATATATATATATATATATATCAACTCAAAATTTAATCTAAAATTAGCGTTAAATCTTTTCCTTAGAATCTTGTCTTTATGAATGTGTAAAAATAAGGTCCTGTTTTGTGGTGAAAAACAAAACAATAATTATATATTTCAAAGTCTTATATATATATATATATATATATGGGTCATTCTCACAAAAACAGTCATTTTCATGTCCCCAGTATATTTTATGTTTGTTTTACAACTTACGAAAAAAAAAATTCAGGGAAAGTGTCCTTCAGAATGCAGGCTAACAAAAGAATACAAATAAAATTATCAATTTTTATTTTTTATTTATTTTAGGTAATTAAAATATACCAATATGTCATTCCGTCACTTGTCCCCACTGTTAATTTAAAAAAAGAAAAAATTGTTTCTAAAATAAAAATAAAGAAATTTACAAATTCGTGTTTTTTATTTCAGACTATTGAAATATAGAATTCAGAAAATCAATTTTAAATTTAATTTCTGATAAAAATATTAACAAGCACTATTTTAAACTTTGTCCCTAGTGTTTCGCGTCATTCCCTCACAACAATGTTCTTATCACCTGCAATCTTCTTAGAATAATAATATTTTAATAAAAACCTTAGCAGTGAACAACTGGCATCATAGAACAAAATTGCAGTATGTTTCCATCTTCAACTTAAAGAAGCTTTGCTGTGGAATAAATTTGAATGAGTCAAACCAGGCAAAATTTTTTACATTTGTCATTCCCTCATGTCGTTTTTTAGAGTAAAATAAAATACAACTTCATCGAGAAAGTTGATAATTATATGCTGCTTTCTTGTATGAAAATAATGGTATGTGATAGACTTCAGAAATTAATTAGGCCTAACTGTTATTTTTAAATTTTATTAAATTTGTCATTCCCTCACTAGTGTATAAAGTGAGGGAATGACGCTGAAGTAAGGGAATGATGCTAAAGTGAGGGAATGATTCAAGATGAGTATATCATGAAAATTTTTTTGTTCTATCGTGCCAGTCAATTTTATTTCCCAAACTTTTAAAAACTATTAAGTATATAAAACTAAATTATAATAAATCTTATATATACATAGTATGTTACCATTTTTAAACTTGAGGTAACTTAGAGAAAAACATGTATTAAAATAAAATATCATTCCCTCACATTTTAAACAGTGAAATTAAAAAATTTATTTAAATATTAAGTATAATTTATAGGATATATATTTTTTTTGTAATGCCATTACATATTTCTATTAATATAAAAAGTTTCAGAGCTTTTTATTCACTTTACTTTTTTGGGATTTTATGAACTGAAAAATGACAGTTTTCGTGAGAATGACCCATATACACACCGAAGAGCCATTACATTATGACCACCCTCCATCTATAACGATGGGCTCGCCCAGGTTTTCATGGGCACATTGGGACCAATAATCCTCATAGAACAATCCCTGACGTCTGTAAGCTACTTGAACATAGTTGCAGATCAGGTTCAACCATTCATGGCAACAGTTTTTCCTGCTGGGGAAGGTGTTTACCAACAGGATAATGCACCATGTCATAAGAGTCGAATCGTCGAGGAACATTCCAGTGACTTTCAAGTCCTGTCCTGGCCCCCAAATTCGCATGACCTTAATCCAATAGAGTATTTGTGGTCCTACTTGGAAAACCAAATTCGTGCTGCCACGCTACCCCCTCGCATTATGAGGGAATTGCAGGACCAGTTGGTGAGAGCTTGGTACCTCAGATTACCTGTCAGCACCTTGTGGAATCAATGCCACGGCGGGTGCTAGCAGTTTTGAGGGCTAAAGGTGGTCCTAAATGTTATTAGCAGGGTGGTCAAAATGGCTCTTCGGTGTATGTATATATATATAATACACAAAATTTGGGCTATTCCTGATATGTACTTAAACTATAAAAATGTCACAAAGATATTTCGTTTCCTTCTCAATTTTTGCAGAATTCTACTTTTGCACTTACCACAGTTCTGACGTAAAAATTTCCTTAGCAGTAGATGACTCATGAGTTACACATTTTTATATCAGATTTGACATCGCTAAAAGTGCTTTTTTTGTTGTTTTAATATTCATATAAGACTTGACAGACACGAATGTAAAGAAACAAAAATGATATAAAATGGTGGAAAAATGGAAAAAACCACGTAAGCTGAGAAAGAAAAAGGATGAAAGACAAAACAAGAAAAAACACAGTGTTCGAGAAGCAAATCAGGGTAAAGTGCATTTCCACGCGCTATGGAGAGGTGGGGGGAACTAATATCCTTAACAAGGGAATTAGGATGATATTCTTTTTCACGCCGGATGGATACCGGATGGATATCTTACGGCTTCAGTTTCTTGGGATTATTTATTTAATTAATGAAGTTTCAATTACAAATACTCTCAAAACTTTTTATTTAAAGGGAAACCTTATTTCTACTCAGTCGTTTTCATTTTATGTATAGACTAAAATCAAATTAAGGATTAATTTAGATTCCAGAACAGACCTGCAAATCTAACTGACTGACATGAAACCTAATTTTAAGACTAATATTGATGGTATGGAATGATAAGAGTAAAAATAGAATGAATCTTTTATGGATTAATGATTTTTAAAATAATTCACAGTCTATCGTTGATTAATTTGCTCACAATTGAAGATCAAGGTTAAAAACGGTTAAGTCTATTTTTTTCCTCAAATATGACGATTGTGTCGCCAACTGTTGCAGTTTGAAGTGAACTAAGTGTTGGCAAATCAATAACGCGGAGAGTTATCCTCAAGGTTTATTACACAGTTAGGGGTCAGCATTTTTTCATTTCCTTTCAGCATTTTTTTTTTAAATACAGGTCTACTCTTTCATTTTGTGAATGCTTTACATGCTTATTTAACTTATAATCAATACTTTATCTTCAAAAAATAGTTAAACTGTTTAAATTTTTTTAAATTTAAAAAAAAATGAAAAAGTTCAGCTTTTTAAATGTTTAAGACTTTTTTATTCTTACTTCAATATTCATCTTAACAATTTTGTGCATTCAATTGTTGATATATCAATTGTAACATTTTTTATTGATTATTTTGTAAAAAAGTTAAAAATTCCTGTTAGGTATATATAACATGCTGTAAAAATTGTAATACCTCATAAAATGCTTATTCCATGCACAATTTAAGTAAGTGTATTATACTTAAGTTAAAAAAGTTTACTTCAAAACTTTATCTTCATCAGAAAAAATTCCTTGGGGATTTATATAAGATTAAAACGCAAAATTATCATCCATGAAAAAAAGCACTTTAAAGTTTGTCTGCTGATCAAGTTTCTGTTTTAGGGCAATCTAAAATCATTCATAACTTTTTTAAACATGTAGATAGAGAGATGATTTTTTTCAACGGATTTGAAATAGTTTGAAGTTTTATTATAAGCAATAAAAAAATATTGATATTTTGGTCATTGTTTGGGTACTGTGACCCCTTAAGAAAGGCTTGTCCAGGGCGGGAAAGGACGGTTCCTGTCTATGGTTATACAAGAAGAACAAAGAAAAGGGGTCATTTGGGGACAATTAATGAGGAAAAAACGGTTCTTGTCCAACCCAATTTTTGAATTTCGTTTTTCGAAAGCAAAAATTACAAATTTCAAATGAAATTAGTAAAGGATGTAAATAAATACTTTTGACAATAGTGTAACTTCTTATTTTTATAAATTCAGTCAAATGCTGCGTAATGAAAATTCACGTTGAACTTTTTCTTAGAATTAGTTTTCAGGGACATAAACAATATTCTCTTTGCTCTTTAATTGCTAATAAAATTTATTCATTAAATTTCGAGGGTTCTGCCAAGAAGTTGGAGCATTTAGGGTAAAATATCTGAAAACAAATTGGGATCCTCTGCCTTAAGCTGTATATAAAATTATAAATTCTGATCACAAGTGAAACTGAATTCGCAATATTCACACAAAGAAGTAATTTAATATTTAGCTTTAAAATTATATTAAAATTATGTTTGCGAATACATAAGCTTTTATCTTTAAACTAGTATTTAATGACTGTATTAGCAATTGAGTCTTCAATTTGTTTAGAATTGACTATCAAATTTTGATAAGTATTGGTTTGATAATCAATTTCGATAGCGCATTTTAGTTCCATGAACTGGATTCGGTTATCAAAGCAAGTGAGTCCTGGAATATACATTAAATTATCAGAATATATCATGCCTTTTCAAGACTTCATTTGGTAAACTACTTCACTAAATTGATAATGGTAATCAGGTGAATATGAGATATTCATTTATAAGGATTTTAACAAAGATTAACGAGGTCAGATTAAATTTCTTAACCACTTGTGTAGGCGATTATTAACGCGACATAAAACAGAGCCATTATGTCATGCATTATTCAGTTATTATTGAAGTTTTAATTTCTAATAATGTTATTTTAAGCAATACTCGCATTAAAAATCGAGTATATTTATGACAGAAAAAAAATGAAAGACTATTTCTAACAACCTGATTAACAGGACATTATTTTAAATGTTTTTTGTTTGTTGCATTAATGTTTTTTGGCAATGAATTTTTACGAATAAAACCTGCATAACAAGTTATAATTAGGTTATAATTAATGTTATAATTAGGAAGTCAATAAATTTAGATCAGACTTTAGACACACACGTCACAGCCCGCTTTAAAGAGTGGACACTTTCATCCATCCACAAATCGTAATTTTGACCCGAACCCGAGAACTCGTTCAATCTCCAATTGATTACCCTCAGATGTATTAATTTGTTGTGGGAACATGGAGGACTTTGTGACCTGACAGATTCAATGTGCACTAGACACCATTTAGCACACGAGAAGTCTTCTGTTGGCGGGGATCAAAATCACGACCTTCTGGCCTTACCCGGTCATACAAAGCGTATTGTTATGAACCTAGATTATGCTTCTATTTCTGTAAAAATTTACTATATTTGAAAATACTTTTTATATTGTTTACTTTGTTTTCTGTCTTAGTTGGAAAAGAGGTTTAAAAAAACACTGAAATGAAATTTCAAGCTGACTTTGTAATCCTGTGATTCGTATCAGCGCACAAACAACACATTTGCATTTTCAATTTCAGCGAAAAGATAGAAGTAAAAGTGAAATACCCTCACAAGTCAAACTTTATTCTAAAGAAGAAGAAACAAAGTTTCCAACCATGTTTATTGCAAATCTATAGCGTTAAGAAAGAAATAGTTTATTTGAAGAAAAGAAAATTTAAGGAAAGTTATCTACATTAAAGGAAAAAGTGTACTGTTTTGCATAACGCTGTAAAATGTTTACTAAAGAATTATCTCAAAAACAAAATTTATGAGAATTTTTCGCAAATGTGTAGAAAAACAATACATAAAGCTTGCATAGTTTTTCATATTCAGTGTTTCTTGTAAAACCATAAATTGACATTATAAAAACAAATGTATTTCAAAAAAAAAAATGTTGAAAAAAATTCTGTATGTAGATGCAAAATGAAAAAAATAAATATCATTTATCAATAAATAAATCAATAAGTTCATTTATTGCTATATGACGTAAATGTAGTGTGAAAAATGAATTTTCTGATTAACTTTTGGGTTGTTGTTAGTTGGAAACTTAAGATGATATTGCCAATAAATAACCCCAAAATTTTTTTTAAAAAAAATTCGCAAGTTATTGAAGTTAGATTAATTGAAAAATAATTATTTACGTGCTACCAATACACATAGGATCGCTTTATATTTGAAAAATGATTGTTTCAGCATTCATAGATAAAGAAAAGAGCCGAATATCATAGACGCCCGTGTGAGTACATTCATCCATTATTAATTTCAAAAATAATTTTATTATTTAATTATATATTGTGAGGTATGTCTGCTGATTTCCTTTGGTAGAAATAAGATAATAAACTAATTATAATTTTAACATAAATGTATAGTTTTTGCTAATAAGTAGAAATGCAATACTGCACGACAATACTCAATTATATTATTCTAGACACATGACTTGCGCGTGCAGTCGAGTACTTTACAGTAGAACAGTTTTATGAGAACCCTCCTTGGGTCCCTAGGGACGACCCTAGGTCCCGACTCAGGCCGATCAAAGTGGTCACCCACCAGCTGAGTGACCGAGAAACAAAACTTTTTATTTTGCTTTAGTTTTAGCAATGTTAAGATCTGCACACTTCGTTTTACTTGATACATGGATACTTAACATACTTCACACATGGATACTAAACATGTATACTTGATACATGGAAACTAAACATGTATACTTGATACATGGATACTAAACATGTATACTTGATACATGGATACTTAAAATTACAATGAGTTTTCAACTTTCTGAGGGGATTTTATTTATCTTAATATAGATTATGCTTGCATTTTGAAATTTTTACTAAATGAACTACATTTATTTAAAAACAAATGTTGTATAAATTCCTTATTAAGAAAAATAGAAAAGTCAAAGTTATTAAGTGTTTTGACACCCCGATTAATACCTACATTTTGGAATGACGAAGCTTTGATTACAGTGATATTTTTTTTCTTCAAAATATATCGCAATTTGTTTCAAATTTATCTAATTAATTTTTAGTTGCAAGGCAGGGACCCTCCTATTGACCATTAATGGAGAACATTTGCCCTGGTCTATGGGTTTAACATGTTTACTGTAAGAGCGTTGAAAAAAATAGTTTAGTCAAGGGGCAGAGTTGCTTGTTAATGAATTCCTGGTGAAAACAAATTCAGCAAATTGCGACCGCGCAACAAAAAAAATGAATTGTGATATATTTTGAAAAAAAAAAAAAATACTGTTATCAAAACATCGGCATTCCAAAACGTGAGTACATATTTTGTTGTCTAAACATTTAACTATTTTGACATATCTTTTTTTCTTAGCTAGAATTTTTCGCAATGAAATTTTTTTAAAAAAAAATGTACTTCATTTGTATGAAAAATCAAATGTTAATACAATGCATATTAGGAAAAATAAAAGACAGTAGAAACTTACTGTAGCTTAAATTAATCAAATAAAACACAGTGTGCAAAACTTAATATTAAAAAAACTGAAAACAAAATACAATATTTTGTTTCTCGATTAAAATTTATTGTACATTTTAAGTATTGTACATTAAACTAATAAAATTCTGGTTAATAAAACCTAAATATTTGTCACAACCTAATTACCAGTCACTTGGTCATTTTTGCGTTCGTACGGTACCAGTTAACTGATAATTCTGGCTTTCAAGATTAAAGATTCTATTACCTCACATGAATAAAAATGACATTTATAGTGAGAAATACAAAACTGAAAAGCAAATTTAACCGAATAAATGATTTTCATACCAAGCTTTTAGGTATCATGATAAAATCACAGAATTTTATCTCACATTATGAAACCATATTAGATTGTTGTTTTTAACAAAACCATTATCAAAGCACTTTGGTAAAAAAAAAACGAGAGCCAGAAACACGTTAAATCTTACCATATACTGGTAGTTTTGACCATACTGTTTTTTCTCTGTGTATTAATTCTATTGAAATAAATAAGTGAAATGTTCATGACATACAGTAAATATGATAATGCTGAATTCTAAAAAGGAATTTCCTATTTTTAAGTTTAAAATCTTATAAACTGCTGAAAAATGGTCAAATCTTTCTCTGAAAAGGTCAATGAAATTCTATTAAAATATAAAAATTATTTCAGGAAAATATGGTATGAAAATTATTTCCTATAAAAACTTTTTTTATAAAGCAGCTTTTCACTTCGTTTCTTTTCATGTATTAAAATAAAGATTAATTTAGATACTTCATGTCTTTAAATCAGGCAAGAAAGAATCAATTTAAAACAATACTTTAAAATCTCAATTGAAAGTTTCTAGAGGACAATTCGAAGAAAAATGTAAACAAATTGTTGGCTCCATCTATAGCCAAAAAGAGTAATTGGAAGCTATAAAAAATGAAGAAATCCGATTAAATACTTTAAAGGTCTTTTTTAAGAGCTTCTAATTCTCGATGTTTCTATTTTCTTGTCAACAAGAAAGGATTTATTAAACTTCACAACAACTTCCTAAATTGCTCCCTTTAAGTCCCGAGGATGGCTTTTGGATGTTCTTTGGATGGAAACGTTATTCACACTGACATGTTTATACATGAAAAGATATTTGTGCTTAAAAAATGCTTTTGTAAATTTTTTTTTTCTCGTTAGAGTTCTCTTTTTTTTCCTTTTCTTCTTAACTAGTTTCATCTAAAGCGAGAGATTTATAATTTTTTTAGTTTTTTGTACCTATTAAATGAAATGAGTGTCTTTTACTTTAAAAACTTAAAACCATTATTAACTTCAGGTGTTTTAAAGTTGAAAGTAATTATCTTCTTAAAAATCTCATGAATGATTTTGTTACAAAATTTTTTAATCTTTTTATAGTTTTTCCGAAAAAATATTGATTATGGACTTTTTCCGTATTATAGTTGCACGTCACACTTTTTTAAATGTTAACAACTAATTGTTCTTTATTGTTTCATGTACTACAGGAGTAAGTATTGTTTGCAAGCATTTTTCAATGACAGCATAATACGCAGAAACTCATTTTTTTAAATTTAAAGCCAGATTAAAGAATTTTTCAAATGGTACCAAATTCTACAAATAGTATGCACATATGAATAGTTCTAGTTAATTAGCGATAAGCCCCATTTCTTTTTAAAAGTGGCGTCTTTTTTTACATGAAACTAAACCTAATCTTGTTTCTAGTTTTTGGAATTTACTTTGTAACATCAAAATTCAGATCTCATGATTTTTATTAAAAACAATCCACTTCGGAAGAATTTAAAAACGTGCTTTATCATTATTTCGTTTAAATCCTTTGAGTTGCACGTGACAATGTCAAATTTTTTTTAATTATATTTCTTTTCTTTAATTTATAAAAATGATTTACATAATTAATTAGGGTGGAACGTTAGCCGGGATATCCTGGTTGGTAGGGCACTAGACACACGATCGTGAGAACGGGGATTCGAACCCAGTCAACCAAAGACTTCCCGTGTAGCAAACGGTGACTGACGCACGTTATTTTTGTCGGCTCTCAAAGTCCTCCATGTTTCCAAAACAAACTATACCTATGGGGTACTGAATTCGTGATCGATTGTTATCTGGTTCAGGTCAAAATTACGATACGTGGATCTATGAATGGGTCAGCCCTATAAGCGAGTGTGACAGAAGTAGCATTCTTGGCCATAGATTCCACCACTGGAAAACAAGGTCAATCGCGCCGCTTGCCTTAATGGCTTACGACAACAACAACAACAACATATGGAATGTTTATATACATTTTCGTAATATAACCTGTGTCTTAAAAACTGAAATTTAGATTTACCTATTTTATATACTTTGAAAAATATATCTAAATAGATTTTGTTGAATAGCTATATTTTTTTAATATTTTTTCTGTATCATGAAGTTAAAATTGCCTAACAAAAGTGCTAAATAAATACTAAAAATAGTTTAAGTACCCAAATCCATTGATTAATACACTACGCCAAACGTAACTCTTGAGCAAAGCTCTTAATGCCAGCAAGTCATGGAGGTGTAATTAGTATTTGGATGCTCAGTGACGCCATCTGTAATCATAAGATAATTATTCGGACACTTGTATCTTTGGTCTGAATAACTTACACGATTTCACTTGCAAGTTCAATTATTTCAACTAAACAATTCAATAAAATGAGTTTGAATAATTTAAATGAACACCATTGTTACACAATATCAGAAACCTCTTTTATTCTAAACTTGGTTTCTCTTGTTTTAAACGTAAGTTAAAAATGTTTAAAAGTATAGTTTTTAAAAAATTTGACAGAAAAGGAAGAATGTGATTGTAAATTTGTATTTGTATTTGCTATATGTTATACACGATAAATAAATTTCGAAAATATTTCTATTAAGCTGTGGTGTAAAATCTCTGTTATATGTGGTGTAAAATAATTATTGAACAACTGTGTCTAAAATACTTAGTTAGCACCAAATCTATCATTTGTATATAAATTAAGGGATTTAGCGTAAAATCAAAACACCAATTATGGAGAATGTTTGCACCAGGCTCAGATAAATTAGACGATATATTATATAAATATCGAATATTTATTATATCAAGCATTATATTAGTATATAATAATAATTAGATCACATTATTAGACGCAATGTAGTTTTTTAATAATTCATGATTTGCACGAATTTATATGCAATACTTTTAAAACTAAACATACATGTAATGGGTTTTTATTCAGGAGATTTTTTATATACTTATATACTTCCTATTCGTATTTATTTTTAAATTATTACATTACGATGTCAACCTATTGATACAGGAGCGTAAACAAGTGCAAACCGGTTTCATCCGAGTAAAAACAATAAAGCTGTAAAGTATCAGCTGGCAATTATAATTTTACATAGAATCTTATAGTGAGTCTAATAATATGGAAAGGGACTGTCCACTTTCTAAAATAACTGATCTTACTTTAAACTGTATCGTGAAAATAACTTTACAGACTTTTATGTGTGTTATATATTGCTGTTAAAAGAAACTTTGGTTTTACAGAACACAAAAGAATTGAGGCAATTAATTTACATCGAAAACGAAATTGTTGTTTAAAAGAACATTTCTGGTGTTTAACAAAACAAACATGTTAGATCTCAACGAGACTTTTATGTTTCGCAACACTACTTTTGATGTAAAGTAGTGGCCACCAATTTTAGTGTTAAGCTAGGCACAATTTTCTTTATAGCGTTGATTTTTAAGCCCCCGAAGTCATGTTAACTCAGTAGATTGTCTGGTGGACACGTGGCCTCAGAAAATAAAAATCTCGAAATACCTCTTCGTCGCATCATCAGATTTAATTTGTTTAGTTTTGAACTTGTCTTCAAGAAAATTTATTAACACATATTTTTATCACCTTCGTATGCTTTTTCTTAATTCATTCTTCTTTTCAATTGGCAAACCAAAGTGAGTGTTTTTCGGTAGATTTCGAGACAACCGGATTGATAACTACTTTCTTTCCCCTGCAAAAAATAGAATTTCAAAGAAAAAACTATATATATATATATATATATATATATATATATATATATATATATATATATATATATATATATATATATATATATATATATATATATATATATATATATATATATATATATATATATATATATAAGTTCAATATGTAGAGAAAACATGGAAAAAATAACAGAATAATGAAAAAAAGGAGGAAAAAAATTCATAGAGTGTCGAAAAAAAGAATATCTTCATCAGCTCACACGATCATATCAGCAAAACAAAGTGCTTTCTAATATTGTATCAATAAAGCCAAAGCATAATATATCAATACAATAGTGTGAGGAGCATTTAAAAAAATTATTTATTTAATGCGATATAGCTATATATATATATGTATATATATGTATTTACCCATTGTCCATACTTTTACCTTCTCCGTTACCATGGTTTAAGCAAATCTTGCTTTTTCCTCACGTCAGTTTAATGTAAATTTGATTATAGATGTAGTTATATAGTAATATTTAATATAGTAATATTATACTATATAGTAATATAGTTAATATAGTAATATTTAACTATAGATGTAAAAGTTGAAATGTAAACTTGTAATTGCTATTTTGATTGGGTTTCAAAGAATATTTACTTCTTTCTCTTTGTCTTACTCTCATATTCCCCGTTCGACATTTTCTCCTTGGGAACATATTTAATATTTTTACCTTTTTTCTTAAAAAGAATTTGAGATAGTTGGACATATTTTCAAAATCTTCACGATTGTCAAATAAAATAAATACAAGACAATAATGCACCGCAGGAAATAAGTTTTACATTCTCGGAAAATAATTATTTGAAAAATGTAAAAAATGGGAACTAATATTGTTTTAAAGTATTTTACGGAGTATTTAAGTTCTTTTTTTGTTTCTTTTTTTTTTAATTCAAAAACATTTTTCTCGTTCTTTACTCAACAAGTCGTTCACAAGTTATATTAGGGCTTTTGCAGTTTGCGTAAAAATATATAAATGCATACACACACTTATACATATCTGTAAGAAAAAGTTAAAAATATAGAGAAAACAAGGAAAAATAAAGATTTTTAAAGATTTTAAAATAAAGGTTTTTATAACCTTTTTATCTTTTCTCTTGTTTTCTCTATATTTTTAACTTATTATATGAGTTCTATGTACTTACTTATGCGCAGTAAATATAACTTATTATTTTTTTTCTGTTAACCTCTTTTCTTTTATCCACTTTCTCTTAATATATATATATATATATATATATATATATACTATAGTACTAAATATACTTTGCACGAAAAAGTCTAATTATTTATTTATATGCCTTTTTTCATTTAGCTTTTTAAATATATTTCTTGAAAAAACTGAAACAAACTATATTTATTCAAATAACAACAGAAAAGGACATTTAAATTTGCGAAACGTTCTAAATGTTAAATTTATTTTAAGACTCTTTAGGTAGTATTATTGACTTTGACGCATTTAAGTATTAAAATAGTTTTAAACTTCTTCACACATTTTAAGTTTGGGAATAAATTGAGATCCTTTTTGACCTCAAGGCTTTTAATCATTCGCTTTAAAAGATGAGGGTGATTTTTCTGAGCTTTCGATATCACCCCGAGGGAAACTTTAAGGGATGTCAGCTATCTATGCATCATCATAAACACAACCTCCATGTTCTAGACTTTTTTTTCTTCTAAAAATGAAAAATAAAATAGTAATAATAAAAAAATAGCTAGCTGCTATTGTACATCTTACTTTGTAAACTTTTGCTGTATAAGAAGAAAATATTTATAAATTCCCTGTGCATGTTTTTGAACTCTTGATTTTGATTATTCTTTGGAAAAGTGTTTTATCGCTACTTTTCTTGTACAATATGGACATTATATCTGTATTCGATGTTACTCTTCTGCATAATTTGGAACAAAAATATGTAGCAACATCAATAGAAAGCAACCAATATATTGCATGCATTCAATATACCTGTCTCGTAGTGGACTGATCATTAAGACACTGTTCCCAGCAGATCACAGAAGTCAAGCATCACTGGCTAAGGTCAGTGTGAGGGTGGGTGACAACTTGGAATAGTCTGCGTAGGGACCGAGAGTGTGTGGTATGGGTCCTAATTATGTTCTATCGTAAAGTGCTCGACTTCGCGTTCAGGTCGTGGGGCTACCGAAGCGGGGGTGCCATCCCCTCCGCAGAGCATCAAAATTGTGATGGCATGTCTTCGGATCATCCTCAGGGATGTTTCCCAGACCGCCGCCAATAGCCCATTAAGCAGGTCTAGTGCAACGTTAATAAAGTACCGGCATACCTTCATAATATATTTTTTTTTTAGTTCGAGTTCAGGTCATGCTTTTTAATCGGTACATGTTCAGGTGCATATTTTTTACTCATATTTTTAATCATAAAGAAGTATCATATTTAAATCTTTTGAAATAATTTCCCCTAATCATCGAATTGTAAAAATCCATAACGAATTGTTTTACTAAAGTTTAAAAACTTATAATTATAGTTTTATATTTATAGCTTACTTATTCACATGCTTTTCTCATAAATAGCTTACAAACATACCAATTAAATTTTAAACTATATTAAATGCAAATCCATGCGACACATTCTTTGCATTTTTCATTTTAAACTGAACTGAACAAAAACAAAATATTTGGGAGATTTTAATTTTTTTTTCATTCTTAAGAACGTATTAATTAGATAGTTATCCACAAGGCCTTTTTATAGTTATTTAAATCAATAAGAAAAGTTAGAAGAATTAGTTATCGAAGCTTAAAATTATAATTGCGACCACAGAAATCACGCTAATTAAGTCCAGAAACAAAGCAAAATAAAAACTTTCATTTAAATAAAGTGAATAAAAAACAAAAGGACATAATAGGAGAGTTCTGGAAAGGACAAAACGGATTAAAATGTTTATAAAGCTATTTTAAACGAAAATAATTTTATAAAAACATATGTTATAAAAAAGAAATGAAGATAATGTGTTTCTCCCATTGTGCAGCTCTGGTGCGACGTAAACGCGCTACAACAACAACATCTAATGCATAGTATGCATCACTATAATATATGTGACACTAATAATATATACAAGGTGTCAAAATCCAAATCCAACGAAAAAAAGGTATCACTGGTGCAGAAATATAATGCCAGCGCCACCACGTTCGTTCCTCCTGTACATGAATAATACAGAAATACAGTGTCAACGCCACCATGTTCGTTCCTGTACATCACTGGTACAGAAGAAATACAATGCCAGCGAAACCACATTTGTTCCTCTTGCACATCAATGGCAAGGCCCGCCCGGAAGGTTAGCGATGGATTATGACAGACCATTATTAACCAAATCTTCAGTGACCACATTAGATATATGACGTATTGCGAAAGTGCTTCGAGGCATGCTGTAAATGCTCTTTCGCCCAAGCATCACCTGTGCGCTTTCTTGATTGTTTTGGACTCCAGACCTTATGCTCTGTCGTTTGTTGACCCTCTATAGTTTGTATATGTAAAGAACTCCCCTAGCTATTCGTCCAGAGTAGTAACGGTGACTATGATTAAGAAGTTTAACTGTTTTGAATCCAAATTTATGACAGATTTTGGCTCGTGACGGCAAAAGAAATAGAATCGGGGGAGAAAGAAGCTTACCTCTTTCAAATGCGCTATTTCTTACTTCCATAGCAGCTTTACACTTCGTGGCAACGGGAAGTTCTTTCTATAGACAAATTATAGTTTCTTAATATTCTGTTTTGGTATAGTTTTGCTGATCGTAGCGGATAAACAGCAACAAAAACAACCTTATTACATTAAAGCGTTAAATATAAATGCATGGTGTTCTAAAATTGTATCGGTATTTGTTCACGACAACAACAATCGCCAAGGTGCAAAGGATTTTTAAACTGCCATAAATTTAAAAGCAAAAAAAGTTGATGTTAGGCTACAAGTTTTACTTTACGAATCGGTTCCTGTTTGCATTGTTTTTTAAGTTTCGCGCGAGTGATTGTTCGGACTATAAGTATGGCACAGGTACTTACACAGAAATCTTCCCAGAATTGCAACCAGAAAATTCAAATGGGAGCTGAAAAGTATTTAAACTAACCGTAGAACATGAATACAAGAACCAGAAAGTACAAAAAAAAATCTATGTCGGTGTCGACGTCCTTCCATAAGACAATTACAAAGAATTCTACAAACTTGATAATTACAAAACAGATTATTTGAAAAAGTTATTACGAAATGTATTTAAAATAGCACACAATGGCAGAATTGCTCAGTCTACAATGACATAAAAACGATTCCGAGATGTCACCAGATAGGCTTTTCAAGACTGCCAAAACGAGAGTCTGCGCTGAAAGATCTTCCGGTGTGTTTTCAGGGTTTTCATGATTTTCTGATTTAACGAACGTAGAGGCTATGTAACTATTCCCTCGCAACTCCGCATCTAATTTTGAAGCTTAATATAAAATTTCCTGCATTGAGCAGAACGCAGCAAAGCGTGCATTTCTCTACCCTCCTTTTTTTCTTTCATTGATTTTCTCAAATTTACGTTCATTTCAGAGATAAGCAATAGTTAACAGATAATTAAATTTCATATATTAAAATTTTCATTGTAGAATTTGTGTTGTTAGATATCATTGTTGATACCTTAATATGTATTTAACAAAGTTTTTTTAAAAATAATTCTTGTACTTAAAAAAAATATTTATTGCCAAATTATATAATTTAGCGAAAAAATTTAGCTATATCCCATTGGCAAAAGGGGTCTTGTTTTGGGTTTGATGGCGTGCGCTTTTTATTTGGACATCATCATACTTTTCAACTGTGTTCAAGAGTAATAGTAAACAGTGCGCATGCGTCGTAATTGCGTGAGTTGCTATGGTGACGCTAATGCTTGATATTTTTTTTAGAATTCTTTTTTTTCTTTTTCTTTTCATCAGCAGTCATTCTTAATGTATTTGCATAATAATAATGTAAAGTATTTTTATATTCCTTTCATTATTAGTTTATAATTACTGTCTTGACGTTGATTTAATATAAATACGAACACTGACAAAGGAAAAGTATTTTGTGACCTCTTGAAACACGTACATAGGCAGGATTTGAAAGCCAATCCGACGACAAACATCAACTGAGACAGTTTTTGCAACTCATGATCAAACCAGAAAAAAAAGCATGTGACCAATGCGTAACCACTGATTGTAATAAAGTGATCACAATTTTTTTTATAATTTACCCGCTTTAAACAATCTGTAAGTATGGGAAAAATACTTTCTTTTATTTTAAATTTGTTTACTATTTTTTTTTCATTTTTCATTTATTACCAAGACGCAATCTATAAATTTTAAGAACATAAAAAAATTTTATAATTTTAAGCAATTCTTAAATTAAATTTTATTTAAACACAAACTAATGTAATTCGACATAAATAAAGTCAAATAAAATGCAAACTTATGAACAATGTATCTTTTAAAATTGTTGCGAATTTGAAGTTGCTTTTGGTTGACACCAATCAGCTTGTGAGTAATTTAATGCTAGTTTTAACTGATAAGATATTGCATTAAAATATGTGAGATAATATTGAAGAGTAATTCGGGATTTACTTAATGCAGACTTTGTTCAAATTGCATCACTGCAATAAATATATTTTTTTAAATTTAAACACGAACTAATGTAAACCGGTATGAAATATGTCAGCTGTTGGTAAATTATGGAGTTTGTTTAATTTAATCGAAATAAACATTGAAAACAACAATGTATCCTTCCCAATTATACTGAGTTTAAATTTGTCATGCGTCGAATAAATAAGAAAAGATTTTCTGCTTAGCAAAAGATTTTTATAACATTTCACGTCCAGAATTTTCCATTTCTTGAAAAGTGACATTAAATTTGTGAGCACTCGAACATAATCTAACGGAATTACGAATTTCCTTTTCCGAAACAAGGGAAAGATGCCAAAGTAATTGATTTCTTGTCTTGGATATTACGAAATATTTTTCAGTTCGATTTCATCGTTTCATGACTTGTATTACTTTATTAAACTTCATTCAAAAAGAAAAAAAAACCTGAATGTGTATAGCTTTGCTTTGTTCTGCTAAATGCTAAAACAAAAATTAGAAATTGTTTTAAATTTGAAGCAAAATTTAGATATTTAATGCATTTTGAAAAATATTATTCTATATTAATAAAAGGAAGATTGTCTCCTGATGTGTTTCTCTGTGTTAAATTACTCTACAGACGATTTTGTTTCTTCAAATATTATAAGGATAACATCAGTGATGTCAGCTAGCTATTTAAACAAAATAGGACATTTTTAATATTTATTCATTTTTTACTTCAGATAAACTTTATCAAAAATGTAGTAGCATATGTTGGCTTACGTCATCAAATGAGTATTCTTAGAGTTAACCGAAACAACGCGTTTATTTTTACGCTTTACATTTACGGGTACTTTTCCGTTAGCCGGGTGCAAAAGTCGCCAATTATGAATCTAACGCAAGCCAAGTCGCCAAGCGAAGCGAGTGACTTAACAGTCAACGGAATAAAAGTGGACTACCATAAACTATAAACAGATATATTTATTAACAGTAAGCAAAACAACTTCAACTATAAACATGTTATTAAATTGTAAACAAAACAGTTTCATCCAAAAAGAATGCTTATAATAATTGCTTTTTCCAGAATACGGTGATGTCCTTGAAAATTTGCTCAAATGGACCAAATTCAAAACAATGGTCAAAATCAAAAACTAACATTCCCCTTATGGTTCTAAGAAATTTGTCGGAATTCTACATTATTTGGCGATATTTCGCTTGCCCCCGGGTAACGGAAAAGTACCCATTTACGCTTTTAAAAGGTGTTTATTTAAAACTAAATAACTTAAAATAAAGGATAATTGAATTGAAATTAAAAATTAGCAATGTACTAAAAAGTAAAATTAATGGACTTATTTGTTCTGCTAAACTTTGAAATGTCGCCAAACTACTGATGAGGCCAATGCAGCTTAATTAATTTTAGTAATAGATACTACTAATATTGAAATAAGAGGTGTTATTTTCATTAGTACCAAATATACAAAAAAAGGTAGCCGCAATCTGGAAAACATTATCCCCATAGTTTGGTTAGAAGAGCGATCCACAGTTTGGACCCCCTTTAGTCTCAATTTAATTACCGCTGTTGTTTGTTAATTAACATTAGGGGTTTCCAACTTCTTATCACTCTCCTGGCCAAACTATGGAGACCTTATTTCCCAGATTGCTGCTACTGTCTATATTTTGGTGGTCAGAAATCTGAAACCGTTGAAAAGAAAAAGGTATGTTTATTCAGAGAAAGTACGTTTTTCTGTCCGATTTCGTAACGCAAAATATCGTATGCACTAAAAAACCAGCATATTTGAGATCACCCCCTTGAAGCATTAAGATGGAGTCCTAGAACGTGAAGATCCGATCATTAAATCGAAAGTTATTTCGGAAAATCCGTTTTTTTAATTTTTTTTATTTGATGCATTGTACTTTCTGTAGTAATAAATTTTTTATGGCCTCCTGAAATGGATAAATGCTGGAAACATTTTCTTGATTGTGGTGGATAAATTAGTCTTGAGCAATAGCTTTATGCTAACTGATCTACTGTATTTTGATGGATTAAGCAACACACATTAGAAAAACTTTGAAAACGTGTTTTGGGCAATCTAATATTGTAAAGCCACAGAGAAAGACAACAAATAATAAAAAATAAAACAAATTTGGAGTCGTTTTATTTTTTCTTATTATGTCGGAAATGTCATTTAGATTAGTACATGATTTCGTAGTTTTGATAAACACTAATTTAGTGATTACTTTCAGTTTCTTTTATCCCGTACGAAGAATGAGTACTCAGATTATATTTAACATTTTGCTTACGGTTGGTACAACATGTGAACCACATGTGATGGTACAACATGGTGCACTGTAAGCAAAGGGTTAATGAAGTGAAGGAAAAAATCTTTTCCTGATAAGTTCTGATTTGCAAACAATGTTAAGAATAAAAATTTACCATGGTAAATCTAATAATTCTCAAAATTTAATATTATGAAATAATATATACCCTTAAAAGTGATTATACGATGTATAAATTTCATAATTCTGTTTAAAACTAAAATAAGAAACATGATAATGTTTTTTTTTTTTATAGAAGTAGTACTTTTTTTTAAAAGGAGAATTTTTTTGATTAGTACAACCTATATTAAATTTCATTAATCTAAATTTCAATTATTTTCAAAATGCTTGCAGCTAAGCAGTTGTGTCATTTTTTGTTTCCTCCGTTTTGTCAAGTTTCATCCATTGTTTTGGAAAAAATAGATTTCTTCCTGAGGAAATCTGTTTCTTTTATTATACTTTGAACTCTTATATTATACGTACTCTTATATTATATGGCATATTATAGGAAGAACTCTCATAGTATACGATGTATAAATTTCATAATTCTGGTTAAAACTAAAGTAAGAAACATAATGGTTATTTATTTATTTTTCATGAGTAGTACTTTTTTTGGATAGTAGTACATTTTTGAAGAGTACAACTTACATTAAATTTCATTCATGTAAATTTAAATTATTTTCGAACTGATGGCAGCTGAACAGTTGTCTCATTTTTTTTGCTTTTTCTGCTTTATCGAGTTTCTTCCATTGTTTTGGAAGAAATAGATTTCTTCCGAAAGAAATCTATTTCTTACAATATAAGATGATCTCTTATATTATACAAACTCTTATATTATATGACATATTATTAAAAAAACTCTTACATTATACTATGTATAAATTTATAATTTTGTTTAAAATTAAAATAAGAAACATGATAATGGTTATTTATTTATTTATTTTTCTGCAAAGTACAACTTTTCATTAACTTTCAATTATTATAAATTTAGATTATTTTCACAATGCTGGCAGCTAAAGAGTTGTCTCATTTTTTGTTTATTCCGTTTTATCGAGTTTCTTCCATTGTTTTGGAAGAAATAGATTTCTTCCGGAAGAAATCAAAACTATTATAATATACACTCGTAATGATTCCCTTTTCTCCTAAATTTATTATTTTTATGTTCGTAAAAAGTATAATCATTCAGTAATTTGGAGATTTAACTATTTTTCTTCTTTAAGTTCTAAATGTAGTAAATAAGATAAGCCCCAAATAACTCTTTAGTACATAATAGCTTATCATCTTATCTTCTTCGGGTAAGTTCATTTAATGCGAAACTAATGACAGGAACTTACGATAATCATTAGTTCTGCTGCTTTACGAAAATACAACAACTAGGAAAATCACCTGATTTGCCAAAGTTATTTCGGATTTCAATTCACACACTTTTAATAGAAATATACTGATGTAAGAAAAGTATAGCAAATCTCAGTGTATGCGGAAAATAATTCTGTTAAACTATTATAATTGAATAAATGCTAAATCTTCCTTAAAAACTAAATTTCTTATGAAAGAAAACCTCTCAAAACTATTGTAAAGCGATTGTTTTATAGATAAAATAAGTTGCAATTAGTAAAAAGACTGTTATCATTAATATTCACATCATCTAGTAAATTATCAAGTACATTTACCTATGCTTTGTGTACACTAAGAACTAACTTGTTTCTATATCTAATTTTTGTTTCAAAATCAATTAAATTGTTTATTATGATAAAATGATTTTTTAATTTACGAAAGATAAATGAGTGACATTATATTAATTTCATTAAGCGTTATAACATTTTAAACAATTTGATTCTTACTATTAAAGATTTTTTATAGATTGATGAATGTTTCTCTCAATTAACTTGTTGATCGCTTAATAGTATATTTTTGGTTTTTAAATATCGAAACAATGAATAAATAGCATTATGTTAATATAAGCGCATAGAAACGTTGTTGCTATAACAGCAAAAATATTATTTTCGCATTAACAAGTGCTCACGCTATTAATAACAATTTTCATTCTTAAATTATGGTAAAATAACCGGCAGTTGTTTGTCCATCTAATTAACCGTAAACTTGAAAGTAATGGACAGTTTTTACCTTTACGGTTTTGAAACTGTTTAAAATTTCTTAAAAAAGATAGCTGTTTAAAAGATAAATAAGAATGAATACAAAAGCTATACGGTTTTTTAACCATTTACGACCAACATTGCTTCAAAACCGTAATAAAATTTAACTAGACATCGAAGATAGTTTAGCAACTTTATGGTGCTGCCATCTGTGGATAAATGAGAATATCGTATTCTAATAGCGTATGATCAGAAATTATGGGAAGTGCAGGACACTAGAAACGCTTCATGTTTTGAACGGAATTGACTAAATATTTCACTGTCAATGCTGGGACTTGAATCCCAATTCCGCTTATGAGATTGGCTACGTTAGGCGGGTTTAATTGGTGCGCAGGGCTACGTTAGGCGGGCTTAATTGGTGCGCAGCAAATTTTGGTTGCTTAACCGTATTAAGAAAAAGCAGTTTACAGTTTTTCTCACAGTTAACAGTTTGAATACCATCGCATGTGTGGTTATTTGACTGTTTTATTTGAGTGTGGTAAAATAACAAGTTAATAAATTGTTATTTTACCATTTTTTCCAAGAAATTTTTAACAGTGTAATATGTTACCACTAAAGCTGAAAAACCATTAATAAACCAATAGCCCATTATCTAGAACATTATTAACTACATTTACCTAGGTTATGGGCAAACCAAGGACTTCCGTATTGTCTATCTAATTTTTGCTTATAAATCAACTAAATTGTTGATTACAATAATTTGAATATTCAGTTTACGAAAAATAAACAATGGCGTTATGTTAATTTCATTACTTGCAATAATATTTTAAACCGTTTGATTCTTCGTGTTAAAGCTTTATAACAGAATGGCGAATGCTTATCTCAATTAACTTGTTGATTGTTTACAGTGTATAAGAAAAGCACCAAATAATTCTTTAGTACATATTCTTGATTTCTCAATGAACAAAATAATAAATAAATAACATCATGTTAATTTAAGCATGCGAAATGTCTAATCTTAACGTTAAGTTCTAACTAAGATCTCATTTTCAAATTAATGAGTGGTAAATGTGCTATTTAGGACATTTGACAAATACGTATTGCTTGTTTAAGTAAAGAGCTCTCAGCCATTCGTCTGAAATAGTGGCGGTTGCTATGGTTACAAGGTTTTACTATTTCAAGTAGGGGGTGTTAGATCTGTATTTAAGACAGGTTTTGGCTCTGGTCCGCGAGAGAAAAGACGGCAGAAGAGAAAGAAGGTACCCACTTTGAATAGCGCTATTTCTTGTTTCCATGGCGGCAGACCGCCTTAGACTTTGGCAAGGGGAGTTCTGTCTATCGATAAACTATAGGTACTTTTAAGAATGCAAACTATTTTTGGCACTTTAGCGTATCATTATAGCTAATATGTACATTAAATACATTATTTGTAGAAGGACTTATTTCCATACTTTAGCGGTTATAAATACAAATTTTTCTTTCAAGTAAAAATTTATTTAATCTTGAATTCTAATAGCGAAACTATGGATTAACAAAAAATACAAATAATAAAATTTTGGGAGTAAATAAATATTACTTATAGTACCTGTTGGAAAAAATTTAAATATTACAGTATACGAATTAAATAGTACTGAAATAATAATTTGAAATAAAATGCATTATTCCATATTACTAAAAACTATAATTGATAAATTTGATGCCATCTTGTTCAGTTACCCTATACAATAAAATAAACAAAATACTTTAAAAAAAAACATTTATTTTCATTTCTTTTTTAGAATATATGTTTTAATAAAGTTATTTCCGTTTAAAAATAGCTTTCTGAACATTTTAATCTGTTTTGTCATTGCCAGAACACTAGTATCGTGTTTTCTTTATTGTTTTTTTTTGCTTTATTTCAGTGACATTTTTATTTTGCCTTGTTTTTTAAGCTAATTAGCGTGATTTCTGTGGTTGCAATTATATTTTTAAGCTTCGATAATTACTTCCTCCAACTTTTCTTATTGATTAAAGTAGCTAGAAAAAAAAATCTTTGTTGATAACTATCTCATTAATACGGTCTTAAGAATGAAAAGAAAATTAAAATCTTCCAAATATTTTGTTTTTGTTCAGTTCAGTTTAAAAGGAAAAATGCAAGGAAGAGAATGTGTAGTATGGATTTGCAATTAGTATAGTTTAAAATTTAATTGGTATGTTTGTAAGCTATTTATGAGAAAAGCATGTGAATAAGTGTCTTTAATATTTAGGTAAGAAAAACTGCCCGTAATGTGAGAATACTGACTCAAACTACAGTTATAGGTTTTTTAAGCTTTTGTACAATAATTCCTTATGAATTTGCACAAATTAATTGAAGAAAAAGTATTTTAAAAGATTCGCAGTACCTGGACAAATTATTCGACGCACTATAAGTTTCTGCGTTAAATCTTAATTATCAGGTGATACTTTACAGCTGTATTGTTTTTACTCGGCTGAAACCGGTTTGCACTTGTTTATGTTCGTGTATCAATTGTTTAACATAGTAATGCAATACGTTAAAAATAAATACAAATAGGAAGTATATAAAAAACCATTACATGCATCTTTAAATATAAAGGCATTGCATATAATCTCGTGCAAAACAGGTTATTATTAAAACACTACAGTGTGTCTAATAATTTGGTCTAATTATCATAATATCTTAATATGATACCTGATATAATAAATATTCTATATTTATATAATATATCGTCTAATTTGTCCAATCGTCGAATTTTAATTATTATATCGTCTAATTTAACCCATTGATACTCGAACGTAAACAAGTGCAAACTTGTTTCAGTCGCGTAAAAACAATAAAGTTGTATAGTATCGACTGCTAATTATGATTTTACATAGAAACTTATAGTTCATCTAATAATTTGACCAGGAACTGTAAATATGAAAACTTTTTTTAGATTAAAAATATGAGTAAAAAATATGCACATGAGCTTGAACCGAATAAAATGCAAGACCAGAACAGGAACTAAATCAAAAATAAATTAGGTATGTAGGAAGGTGCTTTATTTACGTCACACTGCTAGAACTGCACAATGGGCTATTGGCAATGGTGTGGGAAACATTCCTTAGGATTATTAGAAGAAATGTCATCGCAATTTTGATCATCTGCAGCGAGGATGAGTCCACTGCTTTGGTGCGAGCGAAGTCGAGCACTTAACGGTAGAACAGTTTAACGGGGATCGATACCGACTAATTTAGGCTTCCTCCGTATTATTTAAAAAGAGAAAAAAATCCTTTTCAAGTGAAATGTTAATTTAGAAGAAATTAGTCTTGTTTTGGAAAAAAATATTATATAAATTAAGAAATGGTAAATCACGAATTACTTGTCTGCATTAATATTTTCTGCTACTTTAATTAGGGAAGTTATGATTCTGATTTTAGAAACCAAAATTTTCTTGCAACTCAAAAATGGGAAAAATAATTCTATTTTTGTTAGATCTGAGAAAAAAGAAAAACGTAGGACAAATCACTTTTGAAAGGGAATAGAAGTTTATTAACGAAAGTGATGCCCAAGACATTTTCGGTTTTGGTCAGACAGACATATAGATGCTTTTTTCTTTCCTTTTGAAAGCTCTTAAACTGTGTAGTTTTTAAACTTTTTATTTCTTTATTTTCTTCTTTTTGGTTTTGTTAATAAAAGTTCTGGTTTTGTCGAAAGTAAGAGTTAAGAAGAGTTAGGAAGAGTTAAGTTTACCTGGCATAAATTTGTTTTTCTTTATAAACTTCAATGGTCAAGTCTTAGCACATAAAAAATAAGCTGAAAAATAAGCCAACGTGTCGTTTATTTTCCTATAGTCAAATGTTGACTTTGCGAAAGCCAGGTGAATTTCACTAGACATTTTTTTTTCTAAATCATTTTACAACCAAAATATTTTTATTCCAAATCTTTTACGATTTCCAGAAAAAGAACCTACTCTGAAAGCGAACAGATGTTGAAGAGATATTTCCGAAGTAGGATAGTGAGATGTTTTCATCCTTTTTTCGAATGGATTTTAAGCATTTCTCAAGTTGACATGTTCAGATATGTATATTATAGCACCATTCGCATACTACTTAAAATTTAAATATTCAAATATATATTCTTTGGAACAACCCAATTTCTAGTTTATCGTTTGCAAAAGTTGTTTTTTATGAGTAGAACCGAGGATATTCTGCTCTCATTTGATTTATTGGTTTTCAGTATTTATTAAAACTTATATTCAAATGCTCTAGAATGTATGTTTCACTAAAAATTCATGATCATTATAAGAAAACTAAAATAATTTTGAACAAAAAAGAAGTAAAGGATAAATAAATCTGGGATAAGAAATTAAAACGAAAAAACGGAAATTCTAAAATAAAAAAGAAGTAGGAGAAAATAAAACTAAAAAAAGGAAAGAAATATGGCAACACTTTTTCCTACATTCCACAGAAACAAACTATGAAAGAGTAATATATTTATTTCTCTTTTAACAGAATTTTTAATTATTTCTAATATTTACATATTTGTAAAAAATATTTATGTTAAGACATCAGAAAAGCAAATCCAAAAGAAATATTTACTTTAATGTATCGACCAAAATTAATGATAACACAATGAGTAATTACAATAAAAAACTTAAAAAAATATTGCATTTACTGCCCTTTTGTTCCATTAGAGTTATTGGTAATTGTTTGAGAGTTTGCTAAGAGTTTGCTAACAACGCATCGTTGTAAATCAAGCATAATACGCTTTTAATTACTGTTTTTGTCTCAAGGTTTTAATTACTTTCAATGTTCATGAAATTGCTAATTTGGACTGAATTATTGCGCAATTATTTTTTGTCATCTTACCTAGAGATATCTATTTTTGTTATATTATGCTGGATTCCTGTACTTTTTAATAATTATTATACAATTTTTTTAAATCACAATATTTTCTTAAAAAAAAACATTTTTATAAGATTTATAAGATATTTGTTATTTGTTTTTTTTCCATTTGTGGCGAATGATTTTTCTCATTACTTCAAATTGAATAGGAAAATATAGTAAAATAAATAGCGCAATTACTCTTTCATTAACAAAGAATAAAAGGATATTTTAAAGTAATTAATTTTGTTAAAATTGAATAATTCTAACGTATTTCTTGATTAAAAACTTCATTCTCTTTAAAAATGTACAAAATCGAAATAACTCAACTTATTTCAAGCACTCGAAAATCGGCCCCTATTTTCAAGACTTTCCAGATGTGAATGAGAGGAAACAAGAGTGATTTTAACTACAAAACGTAAAGTTTCCAACCCAAAATAAAAAAATAAAGGTCAGAAACAAGTCGGAAAAACCACAGTAGCCAAGAGCGAAAAAAGATGATAAACAGAAAAAGAGAAACATTAGTGGCCGAGAGAGACAAATCAGGGTTAATTATATTTTCCCACGCTAAAGGGAGGTGGCCGGGAACTAATTTCTTTGACGAGGAATCAGCATCATATAAACCAAACAACCAAACAACCGAATAAAACCAAACAAAGTTTCAGAATACCAAGATGAGGTGAAGTGACTGAGGTATAATTTACTTTTTATATTTCAGATCACTTTTGATTTTTTCTCATTCACGTTTGACAAGTCTTGAAAATGAACGACTGTTTTTCAGGGCTTGAAACATGAGGACTATTTATTTCCAATTTGTTTATTTTTGAAGTAAATGAAGTTTTTAATGAAGTAATAACTTATCGCTTCAGTTTCCTGTGACTTTTTTTAGAATTCTAACATATTATTTGATTTGTTGATCTTAATCTGAAGCTTTGAATTTTTTTTTTAACTGCAGTATACTTTCGATATCTCGAAGTTGAAGAGACACTAAAAAATTTCGGGATAGCAAGCGCTCAGAACTAAATATGTTCTAAAAAGTTTAAAAATATATTCTATGTATAGCCGGCCAGGTGGCCGAGCGGCTAGCGTGCCTGACTGCGAAGCCATAGGCTGCGGGTTCGAATCCAGCTCTGGGCATGGATGTTTCTCTCTCTCTTTGTGTTGTCCTCTGTTGCGTGTGTGTATGATGTGTGAATGTGGCCCACCCTATAAACGGGTTTGTGGCAGTGTGGCGTGGGCAATGTTGCTCGCCTCCGTGACTTTGGTTCACAGGTGCCCACTGGGTAACGCGAAATGAGCAACAATTCTGGCATAGTATAGGCAAAAGATTCAAATTCCGTGCCTGCCATTGGAAAAAAAATATATTCTATGTATATACACTCTTTAAAAAGTAGAGTATTGAAACATAAGAATAACTTCTAATAAATATGTATGTAATTATAGTTGACTATAAGTCCAATATAATTTTATTTTTAAAAATAAGACAAGAATAATTATGCATTAAATAGAAAATAATTGGATTACAATAAACTTACATTGCGATTTTTCCGAAAAAATTCATTTTCTATTTCGAAAACAATTGGACGAAACAGGGTTTTGAAAAGAAACCCTTCGAACTAGGAACTCAAATTAACATTAGGTGGATATATAATGTCAAAGGGAAATATTTTTTTGACACAACCAGATTTTTGAGGTATCGAAGTTCGAGATATTGAGAGTATACTGTATTAGGAATTTTAGGGAAATAGTTATTTCTGTATAACGAAATTATTAAAAAAATATTCTGAAGTGCTTGAATTTTTTTTTTAAATTGACAATTTTATTTTCGTTTATAATTGTGGAGAATATAATTTAATAAATATTTATTTTCATATTTATGGATGTGCTGAGTTTTCAAATTGAAGTATGAAATTGAGATTTATTTAAATACAGAAAACTCTTCAATTCTTCTAACTATAAGACGACATTAGCAATAACCATTCGTTCAGACAATTTTTCATACGAGGCATTTAAACTAATTAACTATCAAGAAATTCTCTAGTCGATGATATAATTCCAATTCTTTCATTTTCTTATTCTAAAACGGATAGACTACATTGCTCATCTATAATCTATCAAATAACAGGTTCACTACAATCCTCAAAAAAAAAAAAAAAAAAAAAAAAAGTCCGCCCAAATCAATAACTCTACAAAACAGTTCCAAAAATGAGGTCTGTTTTTTTTTCTTTTACTTTATCTCTTATTGCTGAAGATCGCTTTATTTTTTATGCGTTACCTTAGCAAGGATAAAACTGCACATCCTGCTTAATTTTTTAAACATATTAAAATATAATTGAGCATGTTTCTTTTACAAAAAATAATAAAACTGTAATCAGTGCTTCATTTAATAGCTAATTCATTTAAAGACAAAAGTTTAAAAGCTGTTTAAGGCTATTTTGTTAAAAAAAATAACGCAATTTTCGATTAATATTTTATTTATTAAGCTTTGTGTTGTATATTTTTTCTAAGTCTATTTTCTGTTAAATTAGAGCTTTTCTTGATTTCATGGCCTAATTTCTGTGTTCTTTAACAGAAAGTCTGGAATACTTTTTTTCTCCTAACTTTTGTAAAGTATAACGCATTTCGTGTTCGGATAATTACTTCCTCTTAGATTTTTATGTGTATATAATACCAATAGATAAAAAAAATTTAAAAACATAAATAACGAAATATCTAATTAGTATGATTTATAAAAATAATTTACACTCACTTTATTTTCCCATAATTATGATTTTCTCTTTGTGGGAAAAAATCTTTATAAAATTCTGTAATGAAATTAGCAGAAAATTGCAATTCGGTAGTTTTTTTTTTCATTTACTTGTACAAAGATACCTTTTTTTCTGCTCAATTAATTAGTTTGCTTATAGAATAAATATTTTTAAAAAGTCTGTCAGAAACCTGCATATTTTATTTTGACGCAGAATATAAAAAAATTCAGTTTGCTTACAAATTAAGTACAAAGAGAGAATTTTGAAATGAGTGAATTTTAAAAAGAGTGAATTTTAAACTGTTTTAATTGTAATATATAGCGAATTTTTGAGCTATAATATTTTAATTAAAACAGTTTAGCAAGAAAAAGAAATTAATGTTGATTATTGCTTATTTATTATATTATTTTTTGATTTATTTAATATATTTTAAGAATAAAAAATAAATATTTTGTTTATTTGTTTCCGTGATACTATTTTATAAGACTTAATTTTGCAATACTTATTTTTACAAAATTTCACTAAAATATTTCAAATAATTATAAATTATCAAAATAATATATTTATCATTATTATTTTTAAAAAAATTGTTAAAAGCTGTAAAATAGTCTCATCATGCTCCAAAATTACAACATTTAATGTATAGAGTCCTTATCAAAAGTAAAAGCAAAAAAGGCAAGCATATTAAGAGTCTCAAATTAGTGTTTAAAGAAAAAAAAAAAAAAAACAATGTTATTAAAAGCTGGACAACTAAGTATTATGCAAGACTGGAATAGAAATACCAAAACTTGCTCGATTGCATATTTCAATTTAGGAATGAAAAAAAAATGTTTTGATTTTTTGTAATCCATGACATGTAGTACTCTTGACTCTTTGTAATCATTGAGCTTTCTTCGGTAATCAAACAGGTTTTAATGTATAGGGAACAACACTTTCCTCTGTAATGATTCTTCAGATTCAGAAACCTTTTTTTTCCTCATTTAAATAGTATGCCGAGGCCCCGTTCACTTGGTTTCTTCATTTTTTTTGGAGAAATATTCAATAAATAGCGTCATTTTGGAATGAATTTTATTGTTAACTTAAATATCTAATCATATATAAGAAATATAATGATGTCGCAGTTTTGCATTGTTGTTTGTACATTTATATTAGCGGGAAAATTGCATGATAAGATCCAGTTTGCTCACATTAATTTTCATATTTTTCTAGTTGTCATCAGAATAAAAGGCTAACGTGTAGAATCGGGGGCCCCTCTGATATTTTGCGATTTGAAAACAGGCCTATATATATACTTATGAAAGTATACCAAGAAAATAAACTAATGACGGAAAATATAAATTGTGGTAACCCGATGCTGACGTCAGTAAAAGTAGAGACAGCAAGAAAAGAATATCAGGGTAACCAAAAACTGAGTTCCAGCAAAATTTTTCAATTAAAATTTGCTGCCAAACCAAGGGGCCCCCAATTCTACACTTTAATCAAATAAAATTAATAAAAGTCATATATATAAATATTTACATATTTGCTTTCGTGAATGTCCAAATTATTTGTTATATCCAATTTTATATTAATTTATGCGTTGATATGATATTATTATATTAATTCGATTTTTTGATATCCGCTTGATAGATTAGATTTGATAGATTAGGAGAAACATCAGTGTTCGGAGTACTGGTTAAATGCATACTGGGCAGTGGCACTTGACCTTAAAAAAACATTAATGTAGGGCATACAGGGCAAATGTATTCCGGCCAGTGTCACTTAACTGGACCTAGTATATATTTTGGACATTTACCAAAACGACTTTGGTAATGTCACCATTCACCGGAGGAAATCAACAACCACCGGCCAATTAATTGTGTATATATATATATATATATATATATATATATATTATACAGGTTGAGAAAAATCCCCCGCGGTCTCTGATAACAAGAAAATAATAACTTTAAAACTAATCTCTTTTTTGACGTATTTAATTTTCAATATATATTTTTCTTAGAATACTATGTGCAGTAATTTATTATTGCAAATGTCAGAAGATTAGCCAAACTATCAGCTAATATTTATCTATTTTTTTAGAAAATCATTCCAGTAATTATTTTTTTTATCATCATACAGAGTTTGAACAATTAAATGGCCGGATTTTAAATATTAATATTATTGAGACTATGTCACTTTTTGCTATAAATAAATGCACGAATGTAAAAAAGACAATTACCCTTACTTTTTTATTTTAGTTACAAATGTTGGATGCTATGTTATACGACATACATCTAATCTATAACCAATATCATATTACCTATTTTGTAGTTTGACACTGTTTATGGTTTATAAGTTGCGTCTCGTGTGGAAAGTGTACTGACCTTAATCCCATGTTACCTAGATCCGCTGACTTTATCCCCATATAAATTGTTTTTGTTTGCTGCTTTACAAGTAAGGCATATTTCAAACGTTTGTAACTCAAAAACATATTTTTTTTAAAAATTGAGACACATAGTACGTTTATTGTACTATGTGTAATAATTTTAAAAATATAAATATTTAGAACCTTGCCGCATATTTAAGCTAAGACTGTACAGTGCGCAAAGAAAAAAAATCATAAGTCAGGAACATAAGCCATCGAAAGATGATTTAGTCAGAGAAAATACGTGTTTGTATTTGATTTCGTTACTTAAACTATCGTTTTCACTAATTAATTAGAATAGTCCCCCCCCCTCAAACCAGTAAGTTTCAATCTTAGTACGTGAAAATGCAATCTTTGGATCGAAAGTTTTGCGCATTGTACAATGTTGCTGCAATTATATAAATAAAATATGCTTAAATTCGTTGCAAGTATTAACTATGAGTTAAAAACACTCTAATTTTTAACTTTTGAGTTATGTAGAGTGAGTCGTAATAATATCCTTTTTCATACATTATTTTAATCATTTTCAAAAATGAAATAAAAGTAATAATTAGGAATCTCAAATGAATGTTTAATCGAAGAAAAAAAAACACAATCGTACTCTTTCAAATCAATACAGAACAATACTGGTTTGAATGCTGGAAGAAATTTGGAATCGTTTGTAACAATCACATTCATACTTCTCTTTGTACCTATTGGCATCAGAACAGGCATTAAAGAAAAGCGAGACGGAACATGTTACAAAACCTGTAATAAGGTCACCTGTAACTGGACCGGTTACAAAACCTGTAACAGGACTGATAACGAAACCTGTTTATTTGTTGGAAGAAGCTTGGAGGCATTTCAAAAAATCACTTTTCAACTCATCTTCGTATCTGCCAACGATCAAGCATGTATTGACGAGTTCTGTTCCACCTTCCTCAGTAGTGATTCAGTAGATTTGGTTTGAGTTTCTGCTTTACATTCTCTTAAATATTCGATTTAAATACTTAATATTTAAGTATTTTTTGTTAAATTTTTATCAATTGTTTTAAAAATTCTTATTAAGGGAGGTAGAATACTCTGTACAATAACCTGTCGTAAAAATAGGCGCGACCCTTTATGTTGTTAAGTATTTCGCCTATTTAGAAGGTAAAAGAATGACACATTTTATCGTGTAAACAATTTTAATATTTATACAATATATTTTTTCTGAATAACTACAATTTATTAAAAAAAAACTGTTTTATTTAAAAACCTTACTTGTTAGCGTCACATACGTAAACTTTTATTCGTAAAAAATATATATATATTATAACATACGGTATATACTTAAAAATTCTTTTCTAAATTTTAATATATACTTTGAATAATTTGTTAACAAAGATATTTTCACTACTTTTAAAAGTTGTTTATTTTCGGTTGAAGACTTGGCTTAATGAATTTTCCTTCGAAGTTAGTTATTATCTTTACACAGCTCACTGAGTCTATAGTTTCTTTTGAAGTTTTATTCTATCAAACAACGAAAAATATTTGCAGAAGAAAATATTTTCAAGACATATTATAAAAGATAAAATATGTTTTCTTCTTTTCTCTCTAAAACTTTTCTCATATTTCTCTAAGTATATAAAAATTAATTTCACTCTTGAACATTTTGTTGAAGATTTTTTAAAAGGGTTCTTTTTCAATTTCGGCACATAAATCTGAGCAGATATATAGAAAATTCTGTTGAAAAGAAGATAATTCATTAAAATTTAGTTTGAACGGTTTCTCAAACCTTTCAATAATTTTAAATTGCGATTTTGAAAGACAAAAAATAAACTATAAATAAATTGAATAGATCATCAAAAGTAATTCCAAAACTTTAAAATCCTTCACTTTCTAAAATTGGTAGTGAAAATAAACGTATAATTTATCTGAAAAGAATTTTATGATTATAACTTATTTGTATCATTAGCCTCGTGCATGCAGACAAAAATGTGGAAAAATGATGACAAAGTTAGGTTTTAAACTGAGTTTGTATTATTTTCAATTAGCCGTTTTCGTTATTGGTTTTCTTCAATTAAGGAGCGGCTTTGGTTATTGGTTTTGTCAATCAGCTGCCACTTTGATTATTGGTTTTGGTTTATTAATTACCCCTTGGTTAATTAAAAGCTAATTTTTGAATGCACTAGTTTCAACATTTTCGATCTAAAGTTCATACGGTAGACGTGGAATCTTGTTTCTCTTAATTAAGTGTAAAGTGTTATAATTAAGTGCTTAATTTGGTGTTTCTTTTTATTATTAGCCTATTTATTAGATTACTAGATATTGTATTGTAAGTGTTAAGATTGCATATGGGTAAAATTAAAATGAATAATTCTTCACATAAAATAATCATAAAAAATCTTTTATAGTAATATTTTGAATATAAGAACTTGAAATTTACTTTTATTTTAATTCTAATGTTTCAAAGCTTTTTATGACGAACGTTCCTTCTGAAATACTTTTTAAATAGATTTAACTATTTAATAATGATAAATTTAAGCAACATGAAAGATAAATTTCAAAAATAAGTTTCAAACAAAAATATGCATTTTTACTGCAAATTTCTGAAAGCCTTCTATGACGCACGTTTGAGAACAAAAATTTGATCCCTAGTGAATTACTATATGAAGAGCATGAATTATTTAATGAATACAAAGTTATATAACATGAATTATAAAAAAATATAATTCTCTATGAACTAATTTTGTATAACTTTATAAAAATACAACTTTAGCTGTATGAATCTTAGGCAGAGTGATCTGTAATCACCACCTTTAATCTATATTTTTAAAACCCTTATTAAAAAGTACTTGCATTAGGGCACGAAAATAAATATTTAAGTTTAAATCGTACGGATAATTAGTTAAAAAAACAGTATTAAAAATCATCAAAGCTATTTTAAATGTTCGAACATAGGAAGGGTTTTCCAATTTGTTGTCTTTTACCTTTTCAGTTTCACACGACAATGTAACGTTTCTTTTTTGATTTTTATCTCGTTTTCGTAATTCTTGTTAAGGATTCCTAAAGTATATGTTAAGGGTAATTATTACAGAAAACTTTATACATTACGTTAACTTTAGGGTATCAGATTTTTGTGTAAAAAATTTAATTAAGTAAAATGTAATTTAAAGAAAACAGTGTTAAATTTAACTTAGAAAGAAGCAAAGACAAGGTGAATAAAGTTCATATAAAGGTACAGAAATGGACAGTGTATAGTTTCTGGTTTATAAACAATAACCGTGGCCAGACACTAAAATAACAATAAAAAAGTAACGAGACAATTGAAACGCATTGAGATTTGTTTCGTTATTTTTGTACCGTCATTTTGTGTTTAGACACACGGAAAGGTTCTTGTTTAATGAAGCAAAGCTATAGTATGTATCTTTTTGGTACAGTAACATTTCCTGGTATAGTAAGTATGGTATGGTTACATTTCTGTACCTTCATTTGCGTTGCTTATACCCCATCCTCTATAAAATAAAGAATTTATTTTCAATTCTATATTATTTTAAAATGCAATTAAATTTCTCCCTTATTTAGTTTATAATCTGTTTTACAATCCCACAGCTTTAAATTTAAGCTTTATTCTCGGGAAAAGCTAAGCCAAATCGTCAACGCCTTCATCTCTTTGTCTTCAATTAAAATCATGCACCTCTCGCCATTTTATAATCAGGTTTCTAAAATTAAATTCTCTTCTTAAAGAGAGATATATGAATGAATGTCTCATTAATACAATCCACTTCCTGTCCTTTCACGCCTATTTAATTTCATCAGGGTATATTTGGCTGTAAACTTAATTACTTATCAGGTTTAATTTTCAATTTAACATCATTTTCACGATAATGCATACATGATGATAAAGTTTAGTGATTTTTGTTTCATTTCCTATTTGCTATTGTCTGTTAAATGATAAGAAATACTCATTTAAATAAATTTTAAAATTTTAAGGAAATTAGATCCCGTAATTCTGATAACGAGATCAGATTTTGTTACCAAGTGCACTACTGATATACATTTTATGTGAGCGGGTGGGTGAAACATTGGATCAATCTGCGTAGGGACCGAGGGTGTGCTGTTTTGGTCCTCGTTAAACTGTTCTACCGTAAAGTGCTCTAATTCGTGTGCACGTCGTCGGGCTAGCGAAGCGGGGATGCTGTGTCTTTAAGATTTAATTTTTTTAATTAATAAAATGAGTCATCCTTTGTTCAATTTGACATTTTTTAAAAATTAAATTTGCGTCCACATTGGACTGACTGATAGTAAGATATGATTTTCAATAGATTACAGAAGTCAAGCACCACTGGTTACAGCCAGTGAATTAGTGGGTGGCGACCTTGATCTGCCCGCGAAGGGATTGAGAGTGCTCTGTATCTATCCTCGTTAAGGGATGTTTCTTAAACCATTCCCAATATCCCATTGTGCACTTCTAACACGACATAAAGTACTACTATTACTTATAAATTTACTTCAGCAATATATATGTTCGATTGTTTCCAAGTGAAGTGATAAATGTATTTTACTATATCGGTATTAGATAAATAATTATATTAAATATTTCACAAGATAAATGTATGTATTTGTCATTTAATTCGTAAATGGTTTAAGAAAAGCAACGGCAATAAAAAAAATGGTTCCATTGAAAAGTTTTTGTTTTCCATTTGAAATTATGAATTGGATAACAAAAATAACTCTCTTGCAATACCTAAGTATTTTCTTATAACAATACTTCAGATAGGAAGGGATTAGTCCGAATCCTGACTGAACACGGGATCGATTATTTCGATTTCAAGATTTCCTAAATTTGTTCTGAAGAAGATATTTTATGCAGCGATTTATTTCCAACCTTAGTAAGCAAGGAATTAGGTTCATTTTACAAAGTGGACCGTGTATACAATCAATGCGTACAGTTTTACTGTATATTGTTTTAGAAACCTTTTTCAAACTTTTGTAAAATAAAATTACATGCTTTAAGAAAAGACAAGGTCAAACTAACAATTTAAATGCTCTTTAAAATGCTGACTTATGAATCACGATAAATGTGTCCGTTATCAAGAATACGAGAAATCATTAAGTGCTGCACATTCGTGGAATCTTGGGCATAAATTCAATTTCGACCATGTCAAAATTACATACACCCCTGTCACATCGGCTCATTTTGATGCCCTGGAATCTTGTTTTATGAATATGAATGTTATTTCCTTGTTAACAACGTTAGCTCCTCACTACCTCTCCATAGCGCGTGGAAATGCTTTTTACCCTGATTTGCCACTCTTGACCAGTGTGGTTTTTTTTTTCTCTCGGTTTCTGTGGTTTTTCTAGTTCTGTTTCCAATGTTTGTTTTTCTATTTTCTGTAGGCAACTTTACGTTTTAAATTTCAAATCACTTTCGTTTCGAATGAAGCTTTTAATCAGGTTATGAACCTTAAGAGTCTCAAAATAATACTTAAGCGTAAATTAGATTTAAAAAAAAACGTATCGAAATTGATAATTCCACGTTGAAGGAATCTTGATTGAAAACCTCAAAACCTGTTTGACTGCATGGATGCTTAGGAATATCTATATGTAATTTTTTAACTTCCGTTATTCATTTTTCAGGAAATCGCAGAGACTGGTGCACAAATATTCATTTCTGATTTTGCGTTTCGAATTCTTTTGTATTATTTTACTTTGAAGCAATACGGCTACGCATAAAACTCTTAATATTTCAAAAAAAATTTTTTTGTCAAACAACTGGAGTTTATCACACCTGATTGGCATTCTAAAAGCGTTATAACAGAGAGGCAAATAACAATAATAGAAATAAAAATTCCGCATAGTAACTAACTATAAAAATTATAAATATATCTTTTTATTATACCCTCGGCCTTGTCTTTCTCAGGGTACAGTAATGATGGTTACAAATATTTAATTACTACTTAGTATCTATTTTGTCTCAGTTTAAATTTTTTTTTCTAACAGAACCAATAAGAAAATAAAATAGAGTTTTGATTTATTTCAAATATATTTCCACTTAAAAAACTCTAAAGTTATAATTATTTTAAGAATACCTTAAAAACAGTCAATGTAAAATTAACCATGCAACTTAAAAATCCGAAATAGTTCGAGTTGTTTCAATCGGAAAAAATACGGAAAATACGCCGTATAAAACAGCCTCTAAATAATTACTTAAAAATATTATTGTTACATATTATTGTTATTTAAACAATGTAAGCAAAAATAATAAATCACTTTAACAAATCAAAATTTCCAAGTATCTGTATTTAAAGTCACTCACTTGCAATCGACAGATTATAGAAAGACAGGAAATAAATGTGATAAATTATTCCAATAATTAGAGAAAAATATTTTAACTGTAAATAATAGAAAGAATAGAAGTTTGTAATTATGTTAATAAATTCAACTTCATTCTAGCATTCATTAACAAATAGCCTAAACGGTTGAGTGAAATTTACTTCTTCGCGTACCTATTGAGGCAACTTCTTCTCCTACCTATGGAGGCAAATAGAAGAGTTTAAGGAATTAATTGCCTCGAATACATTTGTATCCATGGGAAGCTGACACAATGTAATCAAAGGACACATTCTTGAACTTTACTTTGGTATTCAGTCTACAGATTTCGACTACAAACAAGTCTAAAAATAGTTCATTTAGAAACGAAATGCACAATTTGTAATACAAGTCTCATCAAATCATTTTATTACATGTTGCGAAACTAATTTCATTATGAAGAGTATCTGAATTTAAATATAAAGTTTGTGAAAAAAAGTCTTTCTAGTCATTAAATTATTTTATATTTTTTTTCATTCCACTGACTTCAGTAATAATAATTAAAAATAGCAAACAACTGGAAAAAAAGGGATAAATTTTTAAAAAAAAATCCGGATAGTAAAAGATATAATCTTTTCATCAGCCCACACGATTATATCCGCAAAAAAGAGTGCTTTCTGATATTGTATCAATATGGCCAAAGCAAAATATATTAATACAATAGTGTGAGGAGCACTGAAAAAAAATTTTTACAAAAATTACAACAAATAAAATAGAACACAATAAGTAAAAATAACACGTAAAAACAGAAAATAAAATAAAAAGAAAAAAACAGAATAAAACAAAAACTGTTAAGCGAGTAGCGAATTCAAATGTACTTACATGAACGGAAAATTTTTCAAGAATGATTTAAAAAATATTTTCGTAACAAGATTGCCAGATTGCATAATATGAAAATGCATGATATATATATATATATATATATATATAAATATATATATATATATATATATATATATATATATATATATATATATATATATATATATATATATATATATATATATATATATATATATATATATATATATATATATATATATATATATTCTTGTTATTGATGATGTTGAAAGAATTAAGAATTTAATTGTTTTAAAGAGTAACAAAAGCATAATTACGATAAAATTCTTAAAAATGAATAATAAAAAAAAACAATTGTGAAAAATTAGATTCAGAGCTTTAAAACAACTTACTTGTTACTTCTTTTATACTTCTGACCAATTCTTATAGCTCAGTTTCATTCAGCTTTCCGTATCCACGTGAGAAAAAAAAACATTAAATAATAACAATTTCGTAATAATGTACCCATTAGTATTTTACGTAACCTAGAATGCTATTATTCAATTTACCTATTACTGAGATACACATCCAAGCGGTCCTACTGACCACGTATAAATACGTGGAGTCTTAAATACACTTTTGTAAAACCACGTCACGACGCATTTTACGAGATCTCATTGCTATAAAGATCTTTTTAACACAACTACTAAACGACCTAATGATATTGAAAGAACTATAGATTATTTTAATGTATTTCTAGAGATATGAAGAGTCTACCAGAGTAAAAAGTAAATTGTTTTGGAAAAAAATACATTTAAATAAACACATAAATTAATGTTTGAGATCAACAAACGATTATTAAACCGTTTTAGTTAGTAGGGCTCTATTTTTTGGCAATTTAGCAAAGAGTTAGTGGTATATTAAGCTAGTCTAATAAAATAGTGCATCAAAAAATTGTAATGAAATAAATAATGTAAATACCAAAATTAATGTAATGAAGAGATTAATATATCTGAAGGTCGGAGGGACAGGGAACCATCATTTGTATCTAAAATTAAATTGATAACATACCCATGTTGTTCCACTCTATCTTGTGGTATGCCATCCCGTAGCACTAATAAATCACGCAATTAGTCTTTTAGATAAAAAAGACCGTGTCCAACATAATCATGTGTTACAAGGGTTAAGGCCCTCTATACGTAGCTTTAATAGCGATGCGTCGCCATTCTGGTGACTGCAATTCTCTATGTAGAAATACGGAGTTTCTATTCTGCATTTTATTGATCTATATTTTCATATTCTAGATTTCTTTCAAGTCTAACTTGCTTTATATTCTGAATTCTTTCATATTCTAATTTAAATATTTGCTATTTGTTCTTTTAATTCTTTCCGCACTAAAGTTATTTATTTTATTTTTATTCTATTCAGTAAAAATAATATCTTATCTGTAAGATAAAACCTTTTTTTTCGTCTTTTACAATCTGCTGTAACTTTATTTCTAAATTTTTGGAAATTTTATGCAGTCTATAAAATATTATATGATAATAAATATATAGCAATAACTAATAAGTAACATATAAAAATAAATAATAATAAATCATTTATTATAATAAGCAATATATAATAATAAATAGTAATAAATAATTCATAATAATAAGTAATATATAATAATAAATAATTTATAATAATAAATATATATTAATAAATAATATGTAATAATAAATAATGCATAGTTTTAAATATTTTAAGTAAAGATCTATTGTTCAAATAAATTTCTGCACCAAAATAATGTTTTAAATTATTTTGAAAGATATGTATCGTAAAGAAATGCAATTAATTAAAATATAAATAGTATAATTAAAATAAAAGTTAATTATAACAAATAAAAATTAATTGAACTAATTATTAATAAATATAAATTAATTAAAATGTTATTAGATTTTTTAGATACTTTGAAATAAAGGCATGAGATAAAACAGTTATTAACTAGTAAATGGGAGTTTTGTAACGTTCAGTAACAAAATAGATGAGTTCTGATTTATTCACTAGTAAATAAATATTTCTTTAAAAAATCTTATTCAAATTGTAACGGTTAAATATAAAAAATTTATTTTGAGCTGTCAAAAAATGTTACAATACTGGATGGAATACTTAAAATAATAAAAAAATTAAAGAAGCTAAGAGTTCAAATAGGAATTAGATCATCCTATTTAAAGCGAATAAATTTCGAATATAATCAGCTTCAAATTATTTATAATGTTGCACTAGTTTACTTTTAATTCTAGCAACGAAAACACTCAAATAATTAAATTTTATTATATTCTATTTTTAAAAATTTCTAACGAAAAAAGTATATTTTAGTTCGAAACAATATTTGTAGTCTATTTTCATTTCTTTCAGTCGAATATATTTAATGCAATTGAATTTGGTAATCTTTTATTTGAAAAAAAAAAGAAAGCGAAACATATTTTCACTAATCAAGAATATCAAGTAAAATTTGAAACAAATAAAAGAATAAATTACTGTCTAACTTACCTCACAAAATCTGCTGATGTCTTCGCTAGGATTCTAATTATGTCTGCCAATTCTATGCAGCCATACTTTCCGTCGTTTTTTATTACCATTTCCAACAGGTAAACGATATGATTTGAAGCCTTAATTGAACTTATTAGAACCCGCAAATACGCAAAAACATGTTATTATTAATTTAAAAGTTTCAAAAAAATTAAGTAAAAAAAAAATAGAAATAACAGATTAGGCGCAATGCTACATCTCCGTTCAAACTAGTCACCAATATGGCTACTGTTTACCCTTGTGATCGGTGACAGCCAATCAAAATCGAAAGTGGCACAAGGTCGATCCTCTGTTGGTTAAACTTGAAAGACGTTTATGTTTTATATTTTTTTAAAATTAAACAGTTTTGTGAATATTTCTCAACACTGATTCGTTGCAAAATATCCTCAGTTGTAGTCTGATTAGTGTCAGAGTCCCCTTGCTGTCAGACTAACCGAGGGAGGTTTTCGTGGTTTCCCGTCCCATGTAACGCAAATGCGGGTTAGTTCCATCAAAAGTCCTCCACGAAAACACAGTTCTCCCAATACTTGATCCAGGAGTTCCCTTGTCTTCTGGATTGGGTTCAAAATTACAAGGCTACGGAGTTTAACATTAGTAGTCGGAAACCCAAAAATTGGGCCCGCTGTTCAACGCCGGTTATAAATTGAAAATAAAATAGTGATTCGTTAGAATTGGAGTGAATTTTTTCCTTACTTTTATCACTTAATTTTGACAATTTTGTTCTAAAAATATATATATTAAGAGTGGTCAATACGTAACATCCTTCGTTTTTATATTTTTCCTTTTATATTCTTCGTTTTTATATCTTTCCATAACTCTTTCACTTAACTAGCTTATTTTAATTTTTAAAAGGGCTTTAGAAATTGGCACTTTATTTTCTTATATTTTGCTAATATTTTTTGTGCAATTGGCAAAGCTTTTAGGGCTGTGGTAGTAAAAGAAAGAATTTAATTCGTCTACCACAAGGTAAATAAAAAAAATCATTTATCAGCAGCAGTCCAATCGTTTTAAGCTTCAATTCGTAGAATTAAGTGCTTAGCGATTGATGGGATATCTAATTGGATTTCTAAGATGGTATTTCCTCGTTACAATTGTTTTCACGTAAAGCAAATGTAAGCTCTTACAGATAGTGATTATCTCAAGTACGTAAATTTAGGAGAGATCAAAAGAAGTTAATATAAATCATACATAAATTTTCTACTGCAATTCATATTTCCTGCAATATTTCAAGGAAAAAATTTTTTTTAAAAAAAAGTGTGTTTTTAATAAATATACTTGAATAAAAGTGAAAAATTTATATCCAAATTTTGGTTGGTTACATTATTTTTTGGTCAAAGGGAACAATACTCCTGCAATATTTCAAGGACAATTTTTTTCAAAAAAAAAAGTGTGTTTTTAATAAATATACTTGAACAAAAGTGAAAAATTTATATCCCAAATTTTGGTTGGTTACATTATTTTTTGGTTAAAGGGAACAATACTCCGTTAGTAATTTTTAAACCAACTAGAGTGAAAAATAAGGACAAAGACATCATAGTCTTGGTAATACTTCCAATAATCCAGGCCCACGCTAAGGAATTCAAATTATTAGCCAGTAAATTAGCCAAATATCAAATTAATTCCCAAATTTTCGGAAATCTTCACCAAATGCAAATCTTAACAATTTTTTATATTCATTTTTCATTCCAATGGAATAAATCGTTCGTCAATACTTTCGCCTAAATGCAATTTTATTTGCCAAATTTACGATTTTATCGCATTTGGCAAGGTGGCGAATGCTTAGCGGGATCCCTGAATAATGTTAATGTATTTACTTGTACATTATGTAGGAAAATAAATAAAATACTTATAATTAGCTTTTCTTCGTGACATTTTTACAAACTACTTTTAAAGTTCACAGAAATCAAAACAACGAGTTAATGTATTTAAAACTTTATGAATGGCAACATTTATAAAGAGTATTCCGAGTACGGGTGACGGCTTTAGCAGTGCAAACAATTACGGTACTGTATGGACTGGCCGGAAAGTTCCAGGTCTTACAAACTCGGAGTTTTACTATTACAAACGCCTCATATACAAGCAAAGCAGAAACTTATAGTTCGTGTCCGCATATGCAAATTATGCAAAAAATTTTTAATTCTCGTTATTCGTTATTTTTTTTTATCAATTATTTATTTATAACGTGTGCGTATTATTTAAAACGTTGTATTATGGATTATTTGTCCTCTTAACATGAATATTGGAAGAACAAATAAGTTTCCGCCTTTTTCTATCAAAAAGTATCAGTTTGTTGTGAAAAAAACCATACATTATCTTTTATTCAAAGTATTCCTCATTACTAGACATTACTTTTTTTCATCTTTCTGGGAGCATTGGAATATCACTTTGGAAGAACGCTTCATCTTTCAAGGATATCCACGTATCGACCCATTCCTTGGTTTCTTCAAATGATGTAAATTTCAGATCAGGCAAACTATTTGCCATTGACCGGAATACGTGAAAGGGCAAGGTCTGGCGAATGCGGCGGGTGGAGTAGGACTTCCCATTGAAGTATTTCCAAACAACAAAATCGACATTCATTGTCTCTTGGCTTCAGTTCGTATGGAACCCAAATTCCTTATTTCTGGATCATTCTGAAAGATTTTAAACGATGAGAAAATGCTTACTGAGTCAATTCTATTGAAAGAGAAAGTTCTTTTTGTGTTTGGGACGAATCTTCTTCCACTAATTCTTCCAATTCCTTGTCTATATACAATTTCGGCCTTTCACAGCATTCCACGTCAAACTCACCAATTTTTAACGTCTGAAACCTCTCCCGACAACTTTTCTCAGTTAAAGCAGCCTCACCATATGTTCTCCAAGCAATCAATGCCCCTCAGCTACAGATTTCTTCAAATTAAGGAAGTTAATAAAAGGTTTTCGCAAATGGCGCTTACTTTGCACAAAACAACATTTTTGCACGAAAACAATTACGTAATTCTAATACGGAATCACTAATACTTTAATGTTATGTTGTTACCAGATGAACAAACTTACAATAAGACGTTTAACATAAGTCAATTTCTATATAACCTTCTGGTTGTGCCATCTTGTGATGAACGGCGGGAGCTTATTTGTGCATCCAATATAGTGAGAATATAAATATAAGGAATTAGAATTATTTCTTGTTAATTTTGACTTGCAATAACAATATAAGTAAAACATAATTAAACTCAGATTTTCTTTAAAAAATAATAATAAATATCTTATTTGAATTTAATCTCTTTTTTAAATCTACAGAATAAACGTCCTGCATATAACGATCATGCGTTGGTTCTACGGTTTTGATTAGCTACCCACAAGAATATTGGAAACTGTGACTGAACAATACACATTTTTATATCTCAATGTATAATTCACGATATTATCTTTTCGATATGTTATCGATTATGGTCACGATATTAGCGAATTCAATAATTGTATTTATCAATAATCTTTACGATAGTGTCCCATTTGTACAACTATGCACATAATCTGTAGCCTATGACCTGTGCAAAACAGAACCTGGCGTTTTTACTACGACCGTATAATCAATAAGTGCCAAAAAAAACTATTTTGTTGTTATGACACGATCAAAAAATTATATTAATAAAAAATAAAGTAGGAAATATAACATGGCATTTGCATATTGAAATTGAAAGATAATTATAAATCGGAAGCAATTGAGTGTATATATGTTTCATAGTGCTTACGCTCAAAAGTACTCATGCGTACATACTTTTATAGTACTCAAGCGTAAGTTACAATAATTTTTTTTTAGTTTGGAGTTTGTATTAAACCTAATGATACAGTTTCATTAACAATCTGTTCCTAAACTATAGAAAAAACTGTCTAACAAAGACAAAAAAGCATTTCTTTAAAAAAACTTTTCAAATAAAACTTAAATCAAAGATTATAAAAGTAGTCTCCGCATAAAATGTTCCTTTCATAACGAAAACCACTCCAATTAGTAAAAATTAATTTAAAAGTACGAGAAAGCGATAAGGTATAATAATTACGAGAATATTTTTTCTTAATTCAAAAGACAGATTATATTGCCAGCGACAAATAAATTAAAACAGAGTAATTAAAGAGCGAGTATATATTTCCCTTTTATCTCGTCTGTTAGTCGTCCATTTAAAAATCTCTCCAGTTAACGGCATTTTCAAGTACTTATTTGCTCAATTACTCTCAAGGATGAAATTGTGTAATTATTTGCCGTATCTACCTGCAATTCTCATTCATTTACTCTCCTTTCTTTTATTTAAAGTGTATTTTACAAAACACACAGAGATATTTTTAAATCACACATAAGCGATCTGAGAAGTGTTCTAAAAAATATCGATCATATGTAGTATTTGATGTCTACTTAATAATATGGTATGAATGTCTAGTGTTTTGTAAAACAAGGTGAGTTGCGTTTTTAAAAAGTGCTTAAAGGTGTTTATTTTCCATTTTCGTTTTTTAAAAATCCTTAAAGGTGCTTTTTTAATTGGGTGTTTTTAAAAAGTGCTTAATTTTTCCTTTTCGAAAATTAGATCTTTTTTTTAACCATGCCTATTTTCGCCACGTATTATGCAAAAGCATGATTTTCACATTGTTCTATTCTACTTTTTCACAATCCATTCAACCACAATCCATTTCGGTCTACCATCGGCCCAAAGCGTATGAAAGCGAAAATCACTTTACATGTTTGATGAAATACTTGCGAGTCCCCATGTGCGTCTGAATTCAGTGAGAGTATATCACTCTCATGTGCAACTCTGCTGCATTTTGCTCGATATTCTCAATTTCAGGTTTCATTATCCACCCTCTGAAATCGAACCGAAAAATCTCTCCATCCAATGGTGGCTAATATAATCAAGAAAATAGTTCTTAGTCAAAAACTAGTTATTTTATCATGATCATGTAAAGTCTTTGAAAATTATTTTGCATTTTGTTAATGTATATAGTGCTTAAAAGTACTTGAAATGTGCTTATTTTTGTAAAAAGATTTGACTACTCACCCTGAAAAAAGGAATAATTTTATGTAAAAATTAGACAGCGTAGAATGAGTTTTTTGCTGCATTTCAAATCCATTTCTCTGTGCAGTGCAATGTTTTTACAATACACTAATAGAATTTTTTATATCATTACATTTAAAGAAAGTTCTTTAAATGTTTCAAAATATTAGGATTTTGTTTTAAATTTAAAAGAACCTATGCTGCTCTTGAAGGCATACTGTAATAAATTTAAAATTATCAATTCATACAATTTGGATAAAACGGTAAAATTACATTAATGAAAGGGTTTGGATGTAATGTTTATTTAAAATGAAAAAAATATATGTATAATAGGTTACTTGAAATAATTTTGCAGCAGTTATGTAATAGGTTAGTTTTATATTTTAGGTTAGGTATGTTTTGTAACAGTCACTAACCTATTTCAAAACAGTTATGTAACAGGTTAGTTTTAATGTTTACTAATATATCACAACAAACGTAGGTTTACAGATTGTAAATTTATAAATTGTAATATATTATTTTCGGTAGACCAAATTCTTATGAGGTTCAGCACGAACCTTGTCGGATTTAGTGTTTCAGACAGAAAAATTTATTTGGCTCAAGTCTGGCATATAAGATGGCAAATTTTGTTGTTGTATTAAAATATGAAAATTAACTGGAGCAGTATTCTGAATAACGCTAATAACTTTGATTCACATTTGGGTACTTCCTTACGTCAATACTTAACATGAATTAAATACTAATAACTTTGGCTGTTGCAAATAATTAAAAAAATTGAAAATATTAAAAAATATAGCATCAAAAATTAATCTAAACTATTTAGAAATACAAGTCCAGGTTAAAGTTAAATGAACTTCCAAGCTCTTATGCTCTGTTAGTGTTGTTGTAAATGCTTTTTGTGATAAATGCAATCCAAGCATTTCCAAATTAAAGATCCAAAAATTTTTTACAAGTGCAAAGAATATATATATATATATATATATATATATATATATATATATATATATATATATATATATATATATATATATATATATATATATATATATATATATATATATATATATATATATATATATATATATATATATATATATATATATATATATATATATATATATATATATATATATATATATATATATATATATATATATATATATATATATATATATATATATATATATATATATATATATATATATATATATATATATATATATATATATATATATATATATATATATATATATATATATATATATATATATATATATATATATATATATATATATATATATATATATATATATATATATATAAATATATATATATATATATATAAATATATATATATATATATATAAATATATATATATATATAAATATATATATATATATATTTATAAATATATATATATATATATATATATAAATATATATATATATATATATATATATATTTATATTTATAAATATATATATATATATATATATTTATAAATATATATATATATAAATATATATATTTATATATATATATATATATATATATATATATATATATATATATATATATATATATATATATATATATATATATATATATATATATATATATATATATATATATGTATATATATATATATATATATATATATATATATATATATATATATATGTATATATATATTTATGTATGTATATATATATATATATATATATATATATCAGAAAGAGAAGTGAATTAATTCGTTCCGAGTGCAGGAAAATTAAAATTTTAATAAATTAAGCCATTTTCAAATTAAAAACAAATTTAAAAAATAATTTTCTTTTATGTTACTTTTTAAGTCTTCAGTACCATAATTAATTTTAAACTGAAATGTAATGAAAAAAATCAAGAGATAAGAAATTTCAAATTAATTCCACTTCTTTATTCTAACGTTCCAGAAGCTGCAAACTCTGTTGCTAAAATATGCTTCAAGAATCTGTTACAACAATTGAAAGTTTTGCAGTAAGTTGAAAAAAAGGATTCGTTTTTTCAGTCCTAAAAATGTGGTGTTTTTTTTTTTTGGAGTTTGAAATATACCTGAGAAATACTTTTGATTTATAAATTGTTATATTTTATTTGAATTCTTCAGGAAACCTCATTTTCTTTTTTTTAAAATTATAAACCTTCTGTTAAAAAAGTGGATTGAATTTCTCCAAGGGTGGCAAAAACTACAATTTCAATCCTATAAAACCTTTTCAAAATTAAAAAACGAAAAGGAAAAAATTTTCTTTAAAAAAAATTTTGAATCTTAATAAATTTCAAAATTAATTTTGAAACTTAAATGTAATCTTTGAAACTGGAAAATATCAAAATCAAAAGCGAAATTTTATCTTTCTATATATCTTTTTTCATTTTCACCGATGTTCTAAACATTAAAAAAAAATATTGGCGATTGTTTCTTCTACTGTCACCTGCTGCTGTGATATCTTTATTGAAAAGAACTCGAACTGATAATACTCATATGAAAAAAACTGACTGCCCACTGACAAGGTGAATCTCTTATATACCTTCATGGGTCGATACGACTTCCCCCCTAGTTCTCCCAATTCTCCATCACGCCCCCAACCATCCCCAAAAACCGTCTAAGCGCCGTTTCCTCTCTCTCACCCAGAGAGAAGTTCCCCACTTCTTCCAGTGCTGCCGAAAAGCACGCATGTCTTGACAGTTCGTTCAAAAAAGTTCGCCAAGTGGTCCAGTTTTGGATAATACGTGAAGCCTTTCAGTGGAAATGGGATTAATACACATTCTCCTACAAGGAAAAAATAATTGTGCAAGGCAAGGATATTTTTGTTCGATTTTCTTTCACTTTCTTTACTTCATTAAAAACTTTTTAAAGTAAGAAATACGGCCATCTGCGCTGCCAAAATCTCAATTTTTTTGTTCATTGGCGAATTTTTTATTATTATATAATTTGTTAGAATATAAAAATTAATACTAAACTTCTACTATTTAATATATAAATAGTTAAATAGTAATCAATAGTAAATAAATATTATTAGAAAAATTTGTTTAAATAATTTGCACTGATACGCAATAATGCACTTAGGGAATAGGTAGACTAAAACCTGTTAAAATGTATGCAATGAGAATATCATTAGTTTCTCCGTACTTTACAAACATAATAAGTTGTACGCTTTTAGATTAAAATATAATTTTGCTGGCTAGATTATTATACTTAGTGAACGTAAATTTATAAATAAAATGTATGCATATAAATAATCAAATAATATATAAAAGTAAACAGATATTTTGAGAAAAATAATCATTTATATGCTAACATATTACATAAAGAGTTGGCTTGAATTCTTATAACTATAATTTTTCTTTAGCAAAAATATTGCTTTAGGAATTTCATGTTAGTGTAATAATTTTTAATGCATGATATTTACCATTTAATAATAAAATAAAAACAATACGTGCATTTTAAATATTGGTTTAAAATAATTTGATATTTATTCCTCAATTTCATAATTTAATTAGAAATGAAAATATCTGAAAATACATATATAATTTTCGGATTGGATATTTTTTAACTATAGTGAAATTTATGATGCATTTAAATTTTAGAATAACGCTCTTAAAACAATTAAAAGAAAATATTGTTTTGAGACTTAAATAAATGTTCAAAAACTTATAAATAATTTTAAAACAACTGACAAAACAATAAAAGGAGCTTAATAGAACTGGTTTTGCTAAATGAGTGAGGAAAACTAATAAAAATCTGTTACCAAGGAAAAAATAGCAATAAATAAATAAATACAAAAATGGAGGATACTATAAATCTGATAAATAATTAAATCTTTATACATTTAAATTGCTTGCTTAATTCCAGCTATATTTATCTATTTCGGAGCATTGTGTGCAGAATACTAATTATTTAATATCTGTATATACATATAATAATAATTCGATTTATATAACATTCTTTATATATATCAGTAGGTAACCCATACATATCTATAAAATATCCTTTGGCATATCAGACATAGTTAAGGTGCTACGTTGTGAACGATTTAAGTATATGAAATAGATTGTGCTAATGAATTAGTTTTGTTATAAACTATTTTGTGAATGAGCTTTACTGAATGTAAAATATACATAAAACAAGCTGCATTAAGCTTCTTTGCATGGAAACAGGCTTCATTAAAGTTTTTATATTAACGCAGCCTATTTTGGAGTTAAGTAACATCTGAACATCTAACCAAACATTACATTAAAGCATATATTATTCAAAGTGTTTTAAAAAACTTTTCGACGAATTTCCTTTTGGATATACTTGTAGATTGGATATACTCATTGAATATACTAAGAGATATGGTATAGAAATATGAAAACTAAGTCACCATTATTTCTCAGAACATAAATCTGGATAACAGCAAAATTTACTCGCTGATTACTTTTGTTTTGGATATACAGTCTTATGATACGTTCAAATAGTTGGCTTGTAGAATGCAGTAACCTTAATTACAATCTCTTCTCAGAACATAACTCGTTGATTACTTTCTTTTTTAATATACGCTTTTATCACACGTACTAAGAGTTATGGTGTATAATTCTCTAAACTTATTTACAAGCACTTCTTAGAAGAAAAAGCCTGCATAAAAATTATACCTCGATCATTTTCGTTTTGGATATAGGGTTTTATTATACATGCTAAGACATATGGTATAGAATTCTGTAAAATTTATAACCATCCCCCTATGCAGAACATGAATCCTGGATAAAAAGAAATGTTTCAAAACGCTCGTTGATTACTTTCGTTTTGGATATACAACTTCATTACATGTTCTAATAGTTATAATAGAACACGTCTCAGAACATTAAACTTGGATATAGACAAGTGCTTCGAAACTCTCGTTGATTACTTTCATTTTGGATATACGATTTCATCACACGCAAAGTGTTGGCACAAGGAAGATAAGTAAACTTCAGTTTTTCACTACGAACTAAAAATTGCTTCAGCGTTTTGATTAAAGACTTTTAAGCAAAATACTTCTTTCAAGCGCATTTGGTTCATAAAACTGACGAGTAGTGATGAAGCTAAGCGTGATGACTTATCGTGCAAGTTGTGAACGTTTGAACTTGATTCGTCAATCATCCTATGGTTCATCATCTACCACAGCACGTAGGGGTAGCAGCCTAGATAGTAGTTTGCTGCCCCGAAGTGCACCCCCTAGATATTCAGGCATCTATAGAAAAGCCTTCAGTGACAGGCTTGTATCACCTCCTCCCCCAAGGAGGGCACGTATGGTCAGTTTTGACTTATCGGACGACGAGTACGAAAATTTTGACTTTGAGAGTGATATTGAGGTAAGTAATGTTTTAAAATCATTTAAAAATTGATTTTATTATATTATAGTGAGGTTATTATTATGAGGATATCATTATTTATTTATGAGGTTATTATTATGAGGATATAATTGATTATTATTATGAGGGCTAGAAATGGAAAACGACGCAAGTTCAATTTTTTCAGCCGAAAAATTAATACTCGCTCCTAGGGTACTTAGGGAGTTCTACTCGACCCTCCTTCGGGTTCATAGCCAACAACAACTTACATATATATTAATCTTACTTACGTATGTGTAATTTTTAATTAAATTCTTGATGTTCGTATTATTTTTATCTTAAATTATTCGATAATGTTATCGTGTTATTTTTATTGAACGTGAGCAAAATTCCAAGCGTCTTATCACTTTAGCGCTAATGGCATCTAAGTCGAAAAAATAAGCAAAAAATTCAAGAGATTCGAAAAATTAATACTCGCATCTGGTACTTAGGGCGTTCTACACATCACTTCCTCGGGTTCGTGGCCAACAACACTTTACGTTTAGTTCTTAATCACATTCATAATGTTCTTGTTTTCTTTTTATATGAAATTATTCGTCATTTTTATCGTTATTGTCATTAATTTTATCGTGCTATTTTTATCGTACGTGAGCAAAATTCCATGCGTCTTATCAATGAACGCTGATGGTATTTAGAATTTTCTCCTCTCTACTGCGCATGGCACATTCAACCAACGCGACCTTTTGACAAAGTTCTGAACTATATCTACTGGAGTTTGCACTTTAGGTGTTCTCCACTTTGTTTAGTTTGGTCTTTAGGACATTTTCCAACAAAAAAAAAAAAAAAGATTTTCGAATTTTTTGGTGTTTAAATTGTTTTCTATTTCTAGTCCTCGCATGGTTAAACATAACAAGATTTGAAATTTTTTTGTATAGTTTTAAGCATTTTATAAATTGACATTAATCAACATAATAGTTTTTGTTAAACTTTGAAATATGTTGACATTTTTATATTTATGTGATAGATACAGAAAAATCAGTATAAGTTGACCATTTGCGGTGCAATTTCTTTGTGATCAAATTACAATGGCATGCAAGTCATTTTTCTTACTTAACAGTATGAATAACATAAGTGACATACGTTATTATGTACGTTAATAGTTTACTCATATGGTCAACTTGCAATCCTATTCAGGTTTGCTCTCAATACGATTTTATCAATTCAGTGAAATTTTAATAAGTATCATTAAAACATAGGAAATTTCCTAGAAAGTTACTTACTTGTCATTAAAATACGAAGTAAAATGCACTTATGAAATAAATTATGTTTTGGAATAGCATTAAACATGATTTATTTTGGACGTCAACTTACAAAATATATCGATGTTTTGGATGCAAATGTTTTGCTCTCTTTTAGTTCATAAGATAAATTCAATTCTTACTAAAAGTGGTCAATCTAGACAGATGGTCAACTTAAAAGTCTTATTTTTTTTACGGTTCAATTTGAAATTATGTAATGTAATTGCTTACCTTTCTTAGTAAAATAAATGTTTTTGGTATGCTAATAGATATTTTAGTAAGTGTTATTTGTGTGCCATTGATTTATAAACTTATTAAAATTATTTCAATAATATTCTTTATGATATTTTTATAACGAAATAAACATTTTTTATTGAAAGAAAATATAAAATAGAAACGAACCATTCGTATGTGGGACAATTTGCTTTAAAAATACTTAATGTTTCCTAAATACGTGGGAATCAATTCTTACAGTTCAATAATTTAAAAATTTATATGATATGCGGCAGTTTACATTTTATTAAATTCAAACATGGTTTTTTAATATCATACTTTAAACTGCATGCATGATTTTTTTATGTGTCAAACTGCATGGGATCTAGCCACGTGCCATAGAAATAGACGACCGTGTGTAGATACGAGATAGAATCCAGAAATCGGCAGAGATACGTGACACAAAACTACAGAAATATTTCAGGGCATGCTATAAAAAATATGAAATATGTATCAATGTGTAAACAGAAAGTTCTCTTTTTCCTCCACAGAAATTTAACTTGTTGCCAAATTCCAGTTATATTACTTAAATATTAATTTACTTTAGGTGTTATTGAGCATCAAAGTTGGAAATGTAATTTGGAACCTCAATTAACTGCTGACTTCAATTACATTTTTTCTTGTAAACCCTATTTTTCAACCTTCCACTTTCTATTCAATTTTCCCTTATCATAAGAAGTTTAATTATTACCGGTAAAATACAACTTTAAACATAGTTTTTCTATTTTTGTAACTTAGAAAAAAATTTAAAGAGAAAAACTTCACTGCTCAACATATTGTTTTTTTTTTTAATTTTAATTTTTATAGTAGTTTTCAAAACTTTCTAGCATATTTTTCTAAAATTGCGTCAGGAATTTCTAATATACAGAAGAAGTGATATAGATACTTTAAACTAATGTTTTTTAAAGTAAACTCTGACTAAGATCTTTGAAAGTATAGTTTATTGCCTACTGAAGCATTATCTACTCCGACCTGGGCGATAATTAACATTTTATATATGTATATAACTAAATCTATATTCCTTAACATAACAAATTCCAGATTAAAACATTTTCGTCAGGAATGTATAATAAAAAATATGGTGCAATAATACAATATCGTGCTACAATTTTGTGAGATATTTTTGCCAGAAATTTGCATTATTGTCTAATAGTTAGTGGTAACAGTTAAATCATGAGCGGTATTGAATACGAATTAATTTGGAGTGAGTAATTATGTAATAATATAATTGCCTGTTATGGAGATTGCAATGATTAGAAATATGTGCATAATTTGAAATGCAATAAGGGTTCTGTTTAGAAGAAATTCGTTACATCTTTTTTCTCAGGTTATTTTGTTGTGAAATTGGACCCTTCACAAAATATTTTATCCTAGCAGGGACCCTGCACGAAGTATTTTTATTATAACACTCATCCTTCATAAAATATTTCGTACTAATAAGGACTCAGCACAAAATATTTTTTCCGTAACACGAACCCTTCTCGAAATATTTTATCATAAAAACGGATTTTTTGCAAAATATTTTATCATAAAACGGACTCTTCACTAATTATTTTATCGTGAAAGAGAACCTTCACAATGTACTTTATAAAAAGAACGGACCCTTCTCGAAATATTTTATCATAAGAACGGATTCTGCGCAAAATATTTTATCGTAAAACGGACTCTTCACTAATTATTTTATCGTGAAAGAGAACCTTTACAATATACTTTATAATAAGAACGGACCCTTCTCGAAATATTTTATCATAAAAACAGATTCTTCGCAAAATATTTTATCGCAAAACGGACTCTTCACTAATTATTTTATCGTGAAGGAGAGCCTTCACAATGTACAATGTATGAAAAGAACAGACCCTTCTCGAAATATTTTACCCTAAAAACGGAGATTTCTCATGTTATTTTATCAAAAAAGGACCCTTTACAATATATTTTATCTTAAAAGCCGTGCTTGTACAATATTGATGCAGTTTACACTTTTTTTTCTTTGAAAAACAAATCTCAGAAGTCCTTCTCTTACATATTTCAACTTTTTTTATTTTCTTGTATTAATATTTTTTCCAACTTCTCTTTTGTCTTAACTCAGTATTTTCATTTGCTTTTGGTGTCGGAGTTCTATGTTGAATCTTTTATAATTCCAAAACTATTTGTGCTGGGGCCTTGAAATTTGGACATCGATTGCAAGAAGTAATAAATAAAAAAAACTATCACTTATCTTCTTTCTTAGTCGTTTTTTTTTTAATTTCTAGAGATCCCTCCGAAACGAGATTTTTTCGCATTAGTTTAGAATTGGCTATTATAAATAAAACAGCAGATGGTTCTGTTTAAGATTTTATTTTTTTATAATCTATGTGATCATCGTGGATGGCATAAGGATCGGTGACTCATATCAAGTATACATCTGATCTCATATCAAGTTTTACTTGTAAAGTACCAAATTTACAAAGATGAGAAAATATTGAAAAAATATAAAGTGCAACTTTTGTACAAGGCTTTGTACATCCTCAGACACAAACATATGAAATAAAAGTATTTAATATAACAACAAAGAAAATTTTTGGTTTTCGAATAACAATAACCGCAGACTTCGGTACAAATTCCTCACCCGACTCGCACCGACCACAATGCAGATGTTAAATATCCTCCGTGGTTGTTGGATCATGGGTAAGTGTCCCCTTGCATCCCCATGTAACTCAAATGAGGATTAGTTCTATCAAAAAAGTCTTCCATGAAATCTCGCAATAATTTATCCAGGAGTTCACTTGTCTTCTGGATCGGGTTCAAAATTACAAGGCTATGAAGTTGTACATTAGTAGTCGTAAACTAAAAGTTGGGTGGGCTGTTCAATGACGGTGATAAAAAATTACCGCAGACTTTTCCTTTCTTTACATATTTTATAAAAAATTCTTGCACCACATTTTAAGATAATATTTATATAAAATGAACATTAGATCTGAAAAATTAACATTATAACCAATTGATTCTTATAAGTTATATTCAATATTTTATTTCACATATTTTCGTATAAAAGCATAAAAAAATGTTCCTTTTTTTTGGGGATCTTTTTATACTTTTAGCCTATTTGTGAAAATTCTTTCTTTCTAAATCCACAGACTTTTTGAGTTCCTCTTAAGACTGTTCTTTTCCTTCTATCTCTTTTAAGCTTGAATGTGTTGCGAAAAAATATATATTTTTATTTTTCTTCTACATTTGACAGTGAACAAAAGTATTCCTAATTCTTCAACCGTGAGAGTTAAAATCTGGGAAAACGCCTTTTAGGAGATATAAAAATTCTACTTCATCATCCTGCATTTACGCAGTTCTACGTTATGTTATCAAAATATATTCAGTGTTGATTTATTAACTTTAATAACAAACACTGTTCATTAATATTTGTGTTACGATTTTTTTTCAAAAATTTGTTTCTTCCTTTTTTTTCGAAACACATTTATGATGTAGTTTACACCATTTTGTTTTCAGTTTGTAATTACTTTTAGTTGTATCAATAAACTATTTTCAATCAAACATTTAAAAATTCAATCATTGCAATTTAAAATACAAAAGCAAAACAGTTACTGATATCTAGGTAAATAAATAAGTCTTAGTCACTTAAGTATATGTACGAATGAATTTTATAAACTAGAAAACTTCACAGAAAGAAAAAGAAAAGAAGATTCTTTGTCCCTGCAATATAATTCCAAATATTCAAAATTGTGAGTTGGTATTATGAAGGCTGGAGTTATGGAGACAGGGGTAAAGTATAAAATACGCGGCATAAAAATGAAACATCAAACAAAACATTTGAATAAATTTTCATCTTAGAGGGTCAACTTTTTCCTCTAAAAGCATTAATTAAGAAACGAAAAAAATTATTAAGAAAATGGTACTCTTGAGCCGATTCCTGCAAAATCTAACTCTGGTTTCATTGTCTTTAAAGAATCACCGCCTTCTCTAGCAACAGCTATAAATTATTCCTTTGCTTACAGCTCGTACAATAAGTGAACAAGTATGGTTTCATCTTGCTAAGCTCCGTAAGCAAAAGGTTAGCAAGTCAAAATTTACATGATATATAAAGTTCGAATCTACCCTCTTTGTCTACTAATCCACGAATCTACCTCTAACGGTGGAAGTTCTAGTTATAAAAGTTAATGCTCGCGCTGTTTCATAAGACCTACTACAACTCAATCTGGTGCTAAACTAAAGAATTATTGTTTTTATCTTGAAAACTGTGTGAGAAAAAGAGAGCTTAATATTTGTCGATTAGAGCAAATAGGCATTTTTGTAAATAATCTGGTGAGAAAAAGAACGATTGAACCACGCGTTGTTTTGCGCGGAATTTCTTATAGTTTGACATGATCAAACAATCTTAGAAGGAGCATAAAAAACAATTAGTTATTAAAGTATACTTCTATGTTTTTATGCATAACTTTGAGCCGCAATGGCTCAGGGGATAGAGCGTTCGCTTTCCAATGAACCCGAGTTCGAATTCCGGCAATGGCTGGTCGATACGAATTCCGCCTCCGGCTTGCACCGACTATTATGCTGACGTTAAATATTCTCAGTGGTAGAAGAATCATGGGTTAGAGTCCCTTTGCCGTCAGGCTAGCCGTGGGAGGTTGTGGTCTTCCTCAAAACAACTCAAAAACTGTGGTAAACTCAAAAAATTGGGTCGGCTGTTCCACGGCGGTTATAAAATTATAAAATGTATCACCTCGGGCTGCGATATCCTGGTTGATAGGGCACTGGGGCCGTGTCCAAGAGTTCGTCCCGGCCAGCCGTATAGTAAATGGAGACTAATGCACGTTAAATCTGTAGATTGACAAATCCTCCTTGTTCCCATAACAAATCATGCCTCTGGGGGTACTGATAGAGGAGTTTCCTTGTCTTCTGAATTGGTTCAAAATTACAAGGCTATAGAGTTGAACACTAGTAGTTATAAACCCAAAAATTAGGTCAGCTGTTCAACGACGGATATAAAATATAATATAAAATGTATAACCAGAAATTATTGAGCTGCATAATTGTGTGATGGCTCAGGAGATAGTGAGTTCGCCCTCCTATGAGGTGAACGAGTTCGAATCCCAGCCATGGCTAGCCAGTATGGATTCCGAACCCCGCTCGTACCAATATAATATATATATATATATATATATATATATATATATATATATATATATATATATATATATATATATATATATTAAATTTATTTCTAAGAGTGGGTGTTAACAAATTTATTTACATTCTTCAGGGGAGAGGGAAGTAAACAATTTTCTTTGCTTACTTCGTCTTTCGAAACACTACTTAAGAACTTTTCCATTTCGCTACCTGCATTTACTTCTTAAGAATTAAAGTCCCTGCCTTAATCCTTTCGAAAATTCAATACTTAATTGATTTTCTAAGAACCAGTTGTTTCTTAATTCCCTTCGCGTCCCTTTTGTCAAAGTTTATTGTCATTGCTTCTAAAGTGAAAAGTATTGCCTTTTAATTCAATACTTAAAAAGTAATTAACTGATGAATAATTCTTAAATAACTTTATATAAATATTAATGTTCCATGTTAAAAGTTTTTACATTAATAATTGATAGTGAGCTATTTTTCTTAACACTCTGTAAATATTAATGTTACATGTTAAAAGTTTTTACAATAATAATTGATAGTGAGCTATTTTTCTTAACACTCTGTTGCAGAAATCATGTTTTTCTGTTATTCCATTTGTAATTTTTCGGAATATTCTGTTATTCTATTCTTTGTAAAGAATTATAACAAATAGGCTATGTTATGTTATACTTTTCTGTAATTCTTCTATTCTCTAATTCTTCTATCCAGTTATTAAATTTAATTATACTTTCATTCTGTAATTCTTCTGAGATTTTAACTGTTATTTACTGGTTATTAAATTCTCTGTGATATGGAAATCCTATTCTCCTTTTGTTATTTTATGTGTTATTCTTTGTAATCTTTGTTATCTTATAAATACTTGTTTGATATTCTTTTCTTTTCTTTAATTCTTCAACTCCGTTGTTCAAATCAGTTGTTCTTAAGTTTTGTAATTCTTCTTTTCGGTAATTCTCTTTGTCTTCGAAATATTTGTCAGTCTTTCGGAAAGTCTTTTGCCAAAATCTGTTTCCAGTAAATTTAATCACAATCCATTTTAACTAAATTATGAGATTATTATGAACTCTATCTATTTCGGAAATTTAATTAAAATCTCTTGATGCTAATATATTGCTTTTAATATTAAGGAACTACTTAATTGACTATTATTTAACAACTTACTTGAATAATTGGTTTGTTTTGAACGAGTTATTCCCTTTTACTAAGCTGCACTCTTTGTCAATATTGTTACACATTATTATTACAAGTTTGTGCTATCCATCATCCTCACAGCAGCACCCTAAAAGTTGAAAAATTCTCCGTTTATGCACTCAATCAAAATACATTTAAAATTTTTATTCCAACAAAATTTTTTTAGCTAGATCTGAAAACACTGCGGAATTCTTCGCAGTTGAAAAGTATTTGCAGAAGCATTATTTTTAGAAGATGAAATTAACTTTGTACAAAAAGAATCACGTAAAAAAACATTGATTTTCACGTGATCACGTGAAAAAACATTTCACGTAAAAAACAAACGTTTTTTCCCTTATAGAGCCACTAAAAATCTATAAAGATCGCAGTACAAAAAATACACACAAAAGTGTCGGTGTCTTCCTCTTTCAAAATTATATCAATTTAATAGAAATTTCGATTCAGGCTGCTGAGCCCAAATTTAATGAAATAAAACAGTCATTCAACAAATTTAACTATACATTTTTCTTTTTTTTAAATTAATACATAAGAATTAAAAGAGTTTTTTTTTTTCAAATTGTTTATCTTCTATGATAATGCATTATCACATATTACGTTTCAATTAACAATAATCTCTCAGTGGTAAATATTATGATGAGTTTTAAAATAATAACGAAAATAATGAAATGCTTCATTCTAATATATTATTTATTAAAAATCACTTGTTGAACAGGTTGTGAATTTTATATGATTATTATATCACAATACGATGATAGAAAGATTGTCACTATTAGCTAGATGTTTAGGCCACTCTCCCCTTCCGGTCATTCTTTATGTGTTATAGAACGCTACAAATTTGTAACTTTCATTTTTATATAATCGCTATATCAAACGTCGACTCTATTTTCATGTACGCTAAAAAAGGTTTCTCAAAATTCTGCAGAAATGTGTCCAAATAGCTCTAAAACAAATTTTAATCGAATTTGAAAACCACATATATTCAAAATTGAAAAAGTATACCCAAGTCAATATTTTTGATGGTTTTTTATTGATGGACCAACATAATCTTGATGATAACCATCAATAATTCCATTATTAACCATCATATTTTTTGATGGTAACCAAGATAAGTAACCATCACCCCAATGTAGGAATTCGAACTGATTTATGATGGTCCAATATAAGAAGAGCAACTTTTTTTCTTATAGTTTGCTCATATTGAACCATCAGAAGTCTCCATCATAGTTTCTAAGAGATCAAATGTTGGAACGATCATGAACAACCATCATCCCAATATAGAAATTCGGATTGATTTATGATGGTCCAATATAAAAAAAAGCAACAAAGTGTTTTGATGGTATATTCCTGAGAACCAACAAGAATTCTTATTTAACCATTATGGAAATGTATAATCGGAATCATCATGGACCATCACGGATTGTTGGTCCATGCGAGTCAAACTTTTCTTCATAGTTAACCATCATAGTATTAAAGCATCATTTTCCATTATGGAATGATGGAAGTTTGTTGGTATACCAAGAACCATGAACGCATAGTAGAAAATGATGGTAACCATCAAATGATGTTGAACCATCATGAACCGCACTGAAACCAACATGAACCATCAAACTGTTATGATGGTATAATAAATTTTGAGCAAAATATAAGAGGGGAGAGAAATGGGTTCATTGGTTTCCGACAGGATTCGGACCGAGGACCTCCTGTTTCTTAGAAGGATGCTTTAACCACCATCGTTATACATCCCCAGGCCAGAGAGAGTTTTAAAGCTTTATATAGTGGCCACCGCATTCTGCCGGCAACGAACGAACAACATGCATTTCGCTCAAAAAGGAGTACATGCTGTTTCAATGTTGAATACAATTTTTTTTTTTTTCAAATTTGAGTAGTACTTGTTTCGGAGCTATTTGACACATTTTTGCTCAATTTTCAGGCAGCTTTTTTTTAGTGAATTAATGTCGTCTATAAAGTTTAAAGAATTCGTTTTGCTGATTTTCTACTTAATTCCATAAATATGTTTACTATTATTGATTTTTCAAACAGATGTTCAAAATATCGATATATACTAATTAAATATTGTATCTTTGCTGTACATGACCGGAATCTAATTTGCATAATTTTAAACAATTCTCTACACGAATCGTGTTTTATTAATCACGGTTGATTATTCTTAGTTTTCATTTTCCTATAAATATGAAACGAACTTTGAAGGTGGTAGTTTAATTAGATTGATTTCATTATTAAATCAAAGCTTCTATTTATTTATCTAGACAAGTGATGCTGAAAAATTGATTCTTTGTTGTACATAAATGATAAACTAACAATATGGGAATATTATACTAACTAATTATTATTATGTAAACAAACCAAAGATATGATATTTAATTATTTTCCATGTGATCCTAAACAGTCCTGTAACTGTGGAAATGTTTCTGAATAGCTAGCCGTCATTTTAATATGAATAAATATTTATGCCAGAGTAAACGCTGAATCACACTCTTCAAAAACAGAGCTCGCCTTTCATGTAAGCTTTAAATGTCATCCAAATCGAGCATAAAGGAGCTTCAAAATGTTTTAAGTTCCCCTTGTGAGTCGTTCTCTCTTTATGTTAAGATTTCTCATTCTAAACAAAAGTAAGAAAGAAAAGAAAGGAATAAAATTCAAGATTATAATTTCTATGCATGTAGCTCATTTAAAATATACAGTTAACTTCTTTTATTGGAATAAAACTGCAAATTGTGTGAGATTTTACTGCATCGATGTTATGTATACTGCGAAAGTTGAAATAAAAATTGAACACCCTGATTAACTTCTGAACTAATGATCGAATTTTCACTTGATAGAACCTCAGAGCTAACCTGAAACATGCAACTTTCAGGTAAAGTTTATGTGTCACCCAAACAGCACAGCTAACCTGAAACATGCAACTTTCAGGTAAGCTTTATGCATCGCCCAAACACCAGAGCTAACCTGAAACAGGGAACTTTCAGGTAAAGTTTATGTGTCACCCAAACAGCAGAGCTAACCTGAAACATGCAACTTTCAGGTAAGCTTTATGCATCACCCAAACAGCAGAGCTAACCTGAAACTTGCAACTTTCAGGTAAGCTTTATGCATCACCCAAACAGCAGAGCTAACCTGAAACTTGCAACTTTCAGGTAAGCTTTATGCATCACCCAAACAGCAGAGCTAACCTGAAACATGCAACTTTTAGGTAAGCTTTATGTGTCACGCAAATCGAACATAAAGGAACTTCAAAATGTTTCAAGCTTCCCTCGTGAGTCGTTCTCTCTTTATTTTAAATTTTTCTCAATCTAAACAAAAATAAGGAAGAAAAGAAAGGAATAAAATTCAAAAGTTTAATTGCTATGCATGTAGTTTATTTAAACTATATAGTTAACTTTTTTCTTGTACTAAAACTGCAAATTGGGTGAGATTCTACAGCACCAATGTTAGACATACTGCGAAAATGGAAATAAAAATTTAACACTCTGATTAACTTCTGAACTAATTATAGAATTTTCACAAGATAGGATTTTAGAGCTAACCTAAATTACGCTAATGAACTAGAGGAGATGATATTTTGAGTTACGAAGTCATATACAGTATTGTCTCGATTTCTTGAACTTCGATATCTCGAAAACCTTGTCATGTCAAAAAAATGTTTGTCCCCTTGGCATTATATATTTACATAATGTTAATTTTAATTCCTGAGAAATTAATTAAGTTGTCGAACAGTTTCTTTCCAAAACCTTGTTATGTCGATTCTTTTCGAAATAAAAAATTCATTTTTTTCGAAAAACTCACAAAGTAAGTTTATTGTAAACCAATTCTTTTCTATTTAATGCATAATTATTTTTGTCTTACTTTTGAAAATAAAATTATCTTCGTTGTATTTAAACTTATATTCAACTATCATTACATACATATTTATTTGTAGTTATTTTCATGTTTCATGGCTCTAATTTTAGAACAATATTTAAGAATATATTTTTCTACTTTTTAGAACATATTTAGTTCTGAACCTTTTATTTCGAAAACTAGCTTTCACGAAATTTTCTTAGCTTCCCTCCAACTGAGAGATATCTATATTATACTGTACAAAAACGTTTTTTCTATTATTGAACCTACCTTTTTCGATGGATTTGGATTCTTGACCCTTTAGAAATCAAATTTTAGATGTACGACTTCTTCAAAATTTGATAACTTAGAAACTATGCAAGCTCAAATTTTTTGCTTTGCTAATTAAAATTGCATTTCTTTTAAAATGATGTTAAAATTTTTATAATGTACGAATAATACTTTTTTGACTATTATTAATTAATAATATGAAAAAGTAATAAATAATTATTAGAAAAAGATTCTTTGAATGGAATTATCTTTGAGTAAAGAGTTTTTTAAATGTGCTGCAAATTTTTTGATTCACTTGAAAAAACTCTCAAGATATGGTAAGGTATGCGAAAAGTATAATTAATACTGAAGTATCTAAATTTTCGCTTTCCCCACCATATCGCCCATATTTCGGTAACCACCATATTTTGAGAGAAATCCGAATGTTTGTTCAGAGAAAATACGTTTTTGTGTCTGATTTCGTAACTTAACATATTGCGTGCTCAGACTAATTGGCACATTTAAGATTAGGCCCTCTAATTATTTAAATTGAGTCTAGTACCTAAAATCTGATCATTGCTTTAAAAGTTATTCACGGTGTTAACTCTTTTTTTTAATTTTGTCCACTGCACAGCACGCGAAATCATAATAATAATAGAAGAACCTTCATAACTTTTGAACTACTGTTTGAATTTCCGAGTACTACGTTGAAATCTTAAGAATACAAGAGATTAACAATAAATGTGTCAATTAATGCTGAAAATCAGGCACAAAGATGTATATTCTCTGAATAAACAAACCTTTGATGCATTTAGATCCTTAACACGTTGAGTGCCATGGGGATCACCGGTGACTGGCACTGAGTTTGTTCGTAGCACCACGGGGATCACCGGTGACCGGCGAAGCCAAGATTATTAGAAACACATAATTCGAGTAAATTTTTAATGCTTTTAACTCTTTTTATGTTATTATCGTTACTAAAATGGTTTGAGGAAATTAATGAAATTTAGAACGCCCAAAAATAGTTTTATTTATATACACAGAGATGCCAACTTGCTCCGGACAGGGAATACATATTTTCAAGTGGCAGTTTATTAAGGGTAATTCTTGGTTTAATAAATTCAATTTAGTAGATTTTTATCCACCACTATTTCTAAACAATTTGTAGGTTTATATAATACACCACTTTTTTTAGATATGTCACGCTAAACCTTTTAAAAAACTAGCAAAATCTGTCGAATTTTGAAAATTTAGTTTGTAGTTACTTACCGTTTGGCCAGACGGGCAAGCCATGTAAAATTTGTGTGGCATTTAACGCGTTAAAATATGAGAGGTTTGCCACGATTTTAAAAATATGGTCAGAGTTTTAAAGCAACTACTTTTCCAAGTTGTTGCCAACACCAACATCTGTGCTTTTAATCAAAAAGTGCCGAATTTTAATATCGTGATCTATTGTCAAAAAATATCGATATTTAGCAACATATTTCGATATTTTTTTATTTAACTGATTTATATTACTTTTATAAGTAAATATTTTCGATACCGAAATAAAAGTTCATCATTACTGCTCACCATAGCATCTTATTGTAATCAATAATTATCGTTTCACGTTAGAATCGAGATTTTATCTTTTTGATAAGACACGCTGTCGATAATGAACACAATATTTTTGCACTGCATATAATTATATTGCTATCTTAATGTGATGATATTATCCTATATTTTACACCTATATAAGTGTATTATCGGTAGCTGGTGAACGGTACTGTTCCTGTGTGTTAACGAACTTGGCTTCAAGTTTCTATAACTAATAAGTACCCATATTTCTTTACAGTGTTACCTGAAATAATTAAGTCAATAATAGTTTGGAGATTGTTAAAGCCCCCTTAATGAAACAGATAAGCACCCAAAACGCCGTAGAAAGATTATTACATCCGCACAAATTATTTTTCGTAAATTCATATTCATTACATATTCTAATATTTATTTATATTTTTCATAGTGAGTCAAATTAAAATGATTACTTCATGAATTTGGCATATTTATCGGTATCGTTGGTGATTATATGCAATAATAGGAGGCCCGCGATACCATGCCTGTTAAATTGTGGGATTTGTTTATGCCGCGTTTCAGCAGAAAATCAGATTCGACGCACACACGTGACATCGCTGCTGGTATCCAATCAAATCTGATCCGTAAATAGATTCAGTGTGATAATAAGCCAAGCCTGATGGCTACAACGTTAACTCAACGTGCTCAACCACGTGATACGGCCTGACTCTATGATTTCAGGGTTATTCTTCTTCTCCAATTGCAAGTACCCAATTGGAAAATATATGAATCACTAAATTGTTTTATGTTACATGGTCTTAAAAATGTTATACTTGATAAATCTAGAAAAATAAAACAAGTCATGTCTGTGGTGCATTAAATATAGTTTTTAACACTGGGAATACGAAACAATACAGGTTTAAGTTGTTAGTGACCAATATATATCCTCTTTAAACTTCGATATGAAAAATTATGATGACCAAAGGAAAGTATTTTTCCAAATGGTCAATTCCTTCTCTTAAGAACTAGAAACGTATTTGTACCACTTATTCTTCAGGTTTTGTCAGAAAAAGGAAGTGAATTTAGGCTCTGATGATACGAACCTCAAGAATAATGATTTTCTTCGCGCCCTGGGGGCTCCCTTTTTCTTCTGGTTGTCTTTTTGGGACTAATTTATCAAATTAGTGGAGAAATACTTCGTAAAAGTTCTAAAGGGAACACTCCATTATAATTTGTTCTTCTTTTTATATTTTGTTTTTTATTAATCAAATATTTAAAAAATATATAAAAATTCTTTTCTCTTTGTTAATTTCAGAGATGCTTTTTTAAAACATTTACAATAATAAATCAAACAGAATTTTGAATCGCACGTTTTTCAATTCAGCTAAAACGAAGAAAATAATTTAATTTTTGACTTTTGAAAGTCGAGGAAGTTAATTACAAAAGTGCCGATCTTACTCCGTTTCTTGTTTCAGATGTCACAAAATTAAACTTCTTTTCTCCATTTCAGTCTAAAAACTGCTATTTATTTTATTTTATTTTTTATTTGTACATCTTTCTAACTTCTGTATATTTTAGTCAGTGTTAAAAAGTGATCATAATTTTAATGGCGATAAAATGACGATAAAATTTTCGTTAAAAGTTTAGAAAACAATCTCAACTTGTATTGTAACCATGCACAATAGTGTTTGAGGTTAAATTTGAGCATTTTAGATATTGGAATATTGCTCAATATTTCAATTAAATTATTTTCTTTTCAATTCAATTAACACAATAAATGCAAATATGAAATGTTCTAAGAAAATTTGTAAGCGTATGCGTCGCAAGTAATAACAAAATGTTATGCATCGTGAGCCACGGCGGCTCAGAGTGTAAAAATATAGCTTCTCAGTGTGAGGTGACCGAACTTCGAATCCCAGAGATGACTGGTCGATACGAATTTCGCTTCCGGCTCTATCCGCTTCGGTTCCATAATCTTGCCGTCAGGCAGACTATAGGAAGCTTTCGTTTCGTGTTTTTCCTCTCCATGTATATTCAAATACGGCTTACTTCAATTAAAGAGCCGTGGGGGCTCAGGGGGTAGAGCGTTCGAATTCCAACCAGGTTCGAATCCCAGAGATGGACGAATTCCGGAATCGGCTCCTACCAACCACATTGCTGACGTAAAATATCCTCTGTAGTAGACAGATCATGGGTTAGAGTCAACTTGCGGTCAGGCTAACCGCTTTCGTGATTTTCCTCTCCATTTAACTCAAATACTGGTTAGTTCCATTAAAAAGTTCTCCACGAAAGCAAAATTTCTCCCACAACTAGATCCAGGAGTTCCCTTTTCTTCTGAATGGGGTTCAAAATTGCATGTCTACGGAGTTGAACATAAGTATAGTTCGTTCACCAGGAGTTGGCACTTGGCTCCACCTCCTCGGACGCAGAGTTCATTTTAGAGCGGGGGAGTAAGAGGAAAAACATTTCCCTGCTTGAAATCGAGATAACCTCGAATGCGCGCAAAGCCTCCACACGGTTTTTTATAGATAGTCCATTCAGACCACTATGAAGGCGAATCAATTTACGAAAGAGCCCTTTAATAGAAAATCTAGTAAAAATAAAAAAGTGGTAGCAAATATATGTCTAAAAATTTTTTTAATTTTTGAATATGATTGGTTTGTTTTATTTGCTTGTCTACCACTACAGATTCTATTCTCAAATATATATGACAAATTCCTCTCAGTCAATTTTTAAAATAGAACTTGGTTTCATGCGCTCAAACTGTTCACTTTTTAAATAGTCTGCGCAGACTACTTATAAGAAACCGTGTGGAGGCTTTCTGATGTAGAAGGTGATGGCCAAACACAAACAGTGAATTCTTTTTCAGTCACTTACTTCGCTTTATCATCAGCTATTATACTTTCGTTATTCTAGCTGATTTATATTTAAAAACTTCTTCCCAGCATAATATCTCAAAAAGAACAAACTACAATAAAAAGAGAGAAATATCAACAAGTTTATAAAATAAAATGCACATGAAGATTGCGAAATAAAAAATTTTGTCATACGATCGCCAAATAGCAGCCTTATTTACTTCCTTTCTCCCCAAAATAGCTAAATAGTATCATCCGATACCACGTGATATAGGCGGAGCCAAGTGCCAACTCCTGGTGAACGAACTATAGTCGTAAACCCAAAAATAGAGTTGGCTTATTCAACGACGGTTGTAAAGTATAAAATAAAATATTTCCATCCAAAAAATAAAAATCCTCCACAAAGGCTAGATTTCCCCAATGCTTGATGCAGACGTTCCCTTATCTTCCACAAGACCACGAATTTGAATATTGCTATTCCAAAACTAGGTCGGCTGTCCAACGCCGGTTATGTAATAAATATTTATTCGTTCAATTTATCAAACTTCTTCACAGAAATTAATACCTTTTTTCTTTGGTAACTTTTGTCATTGTAGAAAATTTTTGAATATACTGCTAAGCATTCAATTTAATCAAAAATTGAACATTCATGTTATTTTGAGGCCAGTATATTTGAAGCATGATATTAATAATTACTCATTGTATTGGATTAAAATTTAATACAACTAATCACTTTTATAAATTGGCAATAATTTGCATATGAAGTGCTATCTGTACAATGCAATTTGTTTAAAAGTTTTGTTTAACTATTTCCCTGTTTATAAGCTAAAATAAACAAAATGTCTTACATGGAAACTTGGTTGATACGAAAGCTAGAGAAAAACTGGATAAGAAACAATTTTTCTGAAATTAATTTATATAAACAGAATTTAATTAATAAAAAAAAGAATTCTAATTTTTCCGAAGAAGAGTTGTCAGATTTAGAATTTGTGATACATTATCTCTGAGTGCTCTCAACACTTTGTTCGTATTCTTTGGAATTTTTCCAATATAAAACTCTTTCCTGTTGTAACCAATTATTGAATAAAATTCTGAAAAATAAAAATTTTAGTGAGTTTTCAAGAGTGAGCTCAAATGTAAGTGGACTAATGTAAGTAATGTAAGTAACAAGTACTAAAAATAATAAAAGACAAAAAAAAATAGTAATCTTCTTAACAGGTAAAGCAATTTTAAGGAAAATGATTTTAGTTTTGAACAATCGTAATTTTTCTTTTCATTTGGAAATGTTTCGAAACATTTATTTAAAAATAATATTTTATAACCTATTTAAAAATAAAAACGCCACTGGATTCGGTATAATGAACACGCATATTTAAAAAAGCGAATTTAGATTTTAAGTAATTAAATGAATAATCGTGAATAACTTTTGATTAACTAATGATTTGTTTCTAACGATTTAATTTTTACGCATTAAGGTGCAGTAATAATGTTTCAAAGAATATATGTCATTAATGCTACATAATTAGTGAAAAAGTTAGTGTAGTTGTATATATATCTATATATATACATACCGAAGAGCCATTACATTATGACCACCCTGCTAATAACATGTAGGACCACCTTTAGCCCTCAAAACTACTAGCACCCGCCGTGCCATTGATTCCACAATTTGCTGATTAGAACTGGGCGATATAAGAAATTTTATATCGTGATGCATCGTCAGTTTTGCATCGCGATATAGCGATGTATCGCGATATAGTATTTTTGAAATTCATTTACTTGTAAGGCGCAGAAAACCGGATTTCTATCAAAACTTCATATTCAGATTGATTTAAATCAATTTATGAATTTGATGTACATGTTTTGCTTAAGAAAGATATTAATGTTATATTTTCTAAAAATGATCACGCAAATAACGAAAGATTTCTTAGTTTGAAAATAAATAATAAAAAAATAAATAAAATTGAAATTTATCAATATATTTACCTAACAATATAGAAAGAAAATTAAAAAAATAAGTTCGTTCAAAATTATTTGTGTGATTAAAACAAGGTGCTAAATAAATTAAACAAAAAAAAACACTTTTAAAACAACACTATTTTTTATCATTATTATTTCACGTAAATAATAAAGTTAAATTGAATAATTACCGAATTCTGAACGAAAAAACAAAGTAAAGTTTAATTTCTTAAAAATAAAAACAAAAGAATTATGATATTCGATAATATATTCAACTGACAATATTGAAAGAAAATTAAAAAACACGATTATACTCTATAATAAAACGAAGTGCTGAATGATTTTAAAAAAAGAAGTCGCAATCGCAAACATTACTAATTTTTTTGAATAAACATAGTTGATTGACTTATGTCCAAATCCAAAAGAGGAAAAATAAGTTTTGTTATAATTTTATTTATAAAAATGATAACAACTAAAGATTTATAAATTTAAACTCAGCAATAAATATCCATTAAATTATTATTTTCTCCAAAAAGTTTTTGATAAATTAAAATAAAGTAAAAATAACCTAACAAATTTAATTACTTTTTAATTTAATTCTTTATGGGTACCTTAAATTAGATTTCCGTTTGTAATAAATTCAATAATGTAAAATAATACCTAAACATATAATATCAGAATTAATTATAACATTTAAAAATAAAAAAGTAAGTTTTGTTTCAAGAAAAAAAATTACCTAATTAATTAAGAAACACTTCTTTATATATTCTTTTCAATAATAGATTACGTTCAGAACAAGGTAACGATCACAAAGTAACGATCACAAAGTAACGATCACAAAGTAACGATCACAAAGTCAGTCCCACTGAAAATAATCTGCAAGAAACGATATCAAGTCGCAACAAAGGAGAAAAAAAAACTAAGAGGTGCGGAAACGAACATGCGAGATCACGATATATGTTCTCAAAACCGATTCTGATTCTACCCCTCATCAATCAGAGCCGTTTCAATATAACGATAAACATCGTCTTCCCCAGCGCGAGTTGGCATCGGAACGTAAGAGATCCTTGCGTGTCTTGTATCGCTATATCGTATATCGCTATATCGTTCGTCTTCCTTACTCGACGGCTTAAATCAGATTTCTGATGCATCGCCTGGAGCGAAAGTCGCTGTATCGGCCTGCCGATACAGGCGTTTAATCGATATGTCGCGATATATCGATTTAAAGCCCAGTTTTAGTGCTGATAGGTAGTATGAGGTATTTGGTACCAAGCCCTCACCAACTGGTCCTGCAATTCCCTCACTTTGCGGGGGGTAATGTGGCAGCACGAATTTGGTTTTCCAAGTAGGACCACAAATGCTCTATCGGATTCAGGTGAATTTGGGGGCCAAGACATGACTTTAAAGTCACTGGAATGTTCCTCGAACCAATCCTTGACGATTCGACCCTTATGACATGGTGCATTATCCTGTTGGTAAACACCATCCCCTGCAGGAAAACTGTTGCCATGAATGGGTAAACCAGGTCTGCAACTATGTTCAAGTAGCTTACAGGCGCCAGGGATTGTTCTATGAGGATTATGGGTCCTAATGTGCCCCATGAAAACATTGTTCCTGTGCGAGCCCATTGTTATAGATGGAGGGTGGTCATAATGTAATAGCTCTTCGGTATATATATATATATATATATATATATATATATATATATATATATATATATATATATATATATATATATATATATATATATATATATATATATATATATATATATATATATATATATATATATATATTAAGAGAGAGAAAGACAGAGAGGGAGGGAGAGAGGTGCATCCTGATGACCTGATATAGACAGAAATATCATAAAGAAGACATACTCATTTTAGTAATGAATAAAAAAATTAAAAAAAGGAACATCGGGCAGAGAAAGTGATAAGTTTCTTGCACCGACTGCAATGCAGATCTCCCATTTACAGTGCACGTAATTCCGATTGTTCTGTAATATTCGAAATTCCATAATCCTGACTCTTTTCTAATTTTTCCGGCATTTTCTGAACATTTCTCAACTCCATCAACTGCTTCAGGGAAGCATTTCCGACCCTGCATTGCTATGTAATTTCAAGTCGTAAGGATGCATGATACCCCTCTTAGAAATATTGAAACTTTTATATATATTAATTGTAACAATTTTTACATAATTGATTGTGTATTCTCTCTAAGCTATCAAAAACTAATTCTTGAAACCTAATACAGGAAAAATTACGATTTATAGATGGATTAAACTATATTATCGCATGAATCAGATTGAGTTGATATTATTCAACTTCGTTACCCTCATAGCAGAAATGCCAACTGCCACTAAAATATTTACTAATTTAGGATAAACGCAATAAACTATAACTTCAATTTAAACATCGACATTAAACAAACTGATTTTTTAAAAAGAATTGCAATTATATGCAGTCTGTACTATACAAATACTAAGAATAAATAAATATGAAATGAGTTGAGATTTTAAAAGGAATAAATTTAAATAATATCTAATATTCTCTAGGGTTATGTATGCATGATAATATTCATTATTTTATTCTGTGAAAATATTCTTCGCGACAATTTCTTTCTGGGGAATATTCGTTTGCTGACATATCGCTTTCATAAAATCATCGATCTTAGCGAAACTTTTTCTTCTAAATAGAACTACCCTATCATTTCTTGTTTGAAAAGAAAAGGAAAAAATCACATTCCTTCTATGGCAGCAAGAATGTTGACTTTTATTGCTTTTTGCTTTTATGTAGCTGTACAATCCCAAGTAATCTTATTAACAACTAATAAATAAGATCGCGAATGGGACAGGATTACGAAATTGGAGATATTTTGTACACATTAACTTACGAAATACTTCAATGTAGCTTCTCTTAAATATGTAGAATATATTCTATTAAATAATTTAATTGGTTCGATTTCTATGCAATAAATTCGAAAAAGATGAAGAGTGTCTGTGTGTAAGAAAGGACAGCAATGGTTTGTCCTGAAATTAGAGCAGCTGATAAAAGGAGGTATCATTCGCAAATTCAATTTCGTCAGATTAGGAATATAATGTTTGAAAAATGTGTTTTTCGCATACGATTAGCATTAGGCATTATAATTTTATAGTTTCGTCAAATGAGGAATTATGTTCGAAAAATGTGTTTTTCACATAGGATTAACATTAGGCATTATAATTTTATGGTGTCGTAAGATCAGGAATGATGTTTGAAAAATGTGTAATACACATAGGATTAACATTAGGCATTATAATTTTATATTATTATAATGTCGAATCTTGATCCCATGGGACAAAACATGCTATAACTGAACTGATGAATTAAATATAAATTTAATTACGATCTACACTTTGTTATAAAACATAAATTGCATAAGTTATGATATACATAAGTCGTTTTCCCCTTCTGTCTTCCTGTTAAAGATCACATCAGAAATGTTTGCACACTTACAGCTATGTTTGATCCAAATCAAGTACCACTGAGGGTTTAGTGTGAGTTGTTTGATTATTGTTAATACTTCATCAATTATACGCCTGGTAGGCATTGGAAAAATCAATGCTGGCTGTTGCCACCGAGTAGCTTAAATACTGTCTGATATCGAATGAATTTGGTTTATAGTTAGGTTTAGTAAGTTATGCAATGGAATACAAAAGTAGTACAGAAAATCGCCTGATTGTGTCAAATTTTGAAAATATAAAAGTTTTTTGTGAGCAATAGGTATAGGTATAGTTAATCATAATTTTGACGAGTTGAATTTCTGAAAAAAAATATTTTGCTTTAAATAATAAAGTTAAGTCATCTAGAAGGGCGATAAATAATAAAAAATAGATTGGAATTACTTCAGCTCTTGTTCTGACCGAGTAGACTTTTCTTTTTGAGTTTAGTTAGTGGGTGTATGTTAATTTATATACATGCTGGCAAAGAAGTCGTATTTTTGAAATTTTATTTCTCAAGAAATATTCGACTGATTTTGCTCAAATGCTGTACTTTGACATGTAAAAATTACGTTTTTTTAACAGTATGTAAAAAATTGTATACCTTACAACCCTTAAGGTCTGGTTTCTTAGGACAAGCGCCTTATCTGGGCGTCAGCGTGACGTCAACGTCCCGCTGAAGCCAACAAAATACTGGTTTGTTAGCTCAAGGCCTGGTTTCTTAGAACTAGAGCCTTATCTGGGCGTCAGCGGAAAGTTGACGTAGAGCTGACGCCGAAAAAATACTTTTTTGTTAGCTCAGCGTGAGCAGTTGGTCCAACGCAGACATTATCTCTCATTGCGCATGCGTTAATAACGTAAACAAATATTTATTTTGAATTTGTATTGATTTTGTTATTGTCGACCAGTGTTTTAGAGAACAAATAATGACTTTGTCCAAGAAAAAACACATTATGGCTGAGCTAAATGAAGAGTGCTATGTTTAATGAAGAAGCTATGTTTAATGTCAAAATCAAAATCTTGCTGATTTCAATGTGCTGTTGGATGTTGTCCGCCATTGCTTCTGTGGTTAACGTCACGTTGTAATCCAACTGCAGTTGAGTTGGACGGCAATTGTAGTTCAAGATCAGCGTTCGATGACGTATACTATCAAACTCACAAATGGACCAATCAAAGGTTAGCGCTGATTTCCAGCTGACGGCGTCCTGTCCTAAGAAACCAGGCCTTTACAGTTCAACTTTTAATAAATAAAATAAAAAATATTAACTAAAAGGTATTTTTTGCGTAGACTTATCTTCGCATAAATGAATTTTATAATTATGTGAAAGTATTTCTCAATTAACTGAAAAAAGTTGGCGAAATACGCAAAATGAAAAATTAACATATATAGTAAATATATATATATGTATGTTATCAATGTGTATCTGACCCCCCCCCCCTATATTTTATAGATCAGAAATCCAAATCCTTCGGGGAAAAAATTGTTTATTCTAAGAAAAGACATTTTTGTGTTTGATTTCTTAACTTAAATTATCGTCTGTGCTAAATAATTAGCATATTTGAGGTCACCTTCTAACACCATTGAGTCTCAGAACATGAAGATCTGATTATTAAATCAAAAGTCATTCAGGGTGATTCAATTTTTTTTTGCTCTCTACATATGCAGGTTTCTACGCTCATTAAAAAGTACAATTTTGCTGTAAGCCCTTGTCAAGTTGAAGAATAACTTGATCAATTTAAAGGAAGACATTACAATGATGCTTCGATTGTATTCGAATCCACTACCTCTACTCTTCCATTTCAAGATGTTGGGACAGCCCTGATGCTTAACAGTAAAGCTATTTTTTAATGGCATTTTACAACTGCACATTTTTTATAGTTTCAACCCCTTCCTTCTCGCTCCCGTGAAAATGATGGGGTGAGATTTCGTCCGCTATTTCTCGCTCCCGTGATATTGACGGGTTGGAGTGTTCAGTAGTAACCCGCCAATAAGAATAAAACTAATTCATTTCTTTTGCCCGGAAAAAAATTTATTTCTCATTTTGCACACCTGATCGCAGTACCAGGATACTTTTAAGGTAATTGTAGATAGTCAGTTCGTTTTAAACTAGTTGCAGCACTAATCAAATACGTAATACAAATACAAAAGTCCAAAAAATAGGCACTTTTATGACCATTTTCTTGAAAATTAACCGATTAAAGGTGGATAGATCTTAACTTACGTCGTATATAGAAGAAAAAGAACAATTAACCTGTGAAAAAAAAGTTAAGATGTGATCATTAAAAGAAAAAGAGGCTTTGAACGAAAACATTTTTCTGTCATCTCAAATTTACTTAATACTGTTAAAATTACGGACTTTGTTTAATATAACCAAATTATACAACATTTATTACCAAACAGTATGATAATAAAATCATATTTTATTGCTATTTTTACCGTCCCGTAGTGGATTGATCTAAAAGACACGGTTCCCAGTAGAACTCCGAAGTCTAGCATCACTGGTTGCGGTCAGTAAGCAGGTGGGTGACCACTTTGCCTGACCACGGCCAACGTAGGGACCGAGGTTGTACTGTATTGGTCCTTGTAAAACTGTCCTACTGTAAAGTGCTCGACTTCACGCGCATTTCGTTGGTCCATCAAAGCAAAGGAGTCATTCATTCTGCAGAGGCTCAAAATTGTGATGGCATGCCATCGGATCATTCTCAACGTTGCTTCCCGGGCAGTCGCCAATATCCCATTGTGCAGCTCTAGTGCGACATAAATAAAGTACCTACCTACCTGATGTTTTTATACTGAAAAGTCATTAGCAGAGCATGACCGTGCTTTTTGGTGTGCCCATAGAACTAGAAACACTATGAATTTTACCACATTTTACTAGTTTTGACCATACTTTTTTCAGGGTATTGAATTATTATTTACTATTTGCTTGCCCCTCACAATCATCTAGATAGTTTTAAAATCTCGGTCACACAAGCACTATTTAAATTATATATTTGTAATCCATTATAAGAGGAGAACTCAACTCTTTGGCGAAGATGAGCCACCAGTGTCATTTATATATATTTTTTGACGCACTAATTACAAGCAGAAAATATTTTTTGGTATTTAATGACAAAAACTGTCTAATAGTTACTAAGCAATAGGATAGATTATCGGAATTTTATTTGCACTAAAATAAAAAATTCAAACAAAGTAGGTTGAAATAAAAAAAAAATTTTTTCATTCATGTTCAAAATTTATCAATGATTGATTTTATAAAGTAAGGAAATTTCAATGACGAATAATTGTTTCTCTTAGATCTAAATAACTGCAAATAAGTTGAAATGTGAAAAATTATTAGTTGGAAGTTAGGTGTGTTTGGAAGAATTAAACTTTAACTCAGAAAAAGACACTGGTACTTCATACTGTATTTCATAGCAATCAATTATTAAAAGCAAAATGTAATATTTTTCACTTATTTTGGCATAAATTAAAACAAAGTTTTAATAATAGGTTAAATAAAAATTCTGCGTTAAAAGTTTATACGAAATTTTGAAAATCGATAAAATAAATGACAAAATGATTAAATATTGCTACAGAAAAGGCGTTTATCTTTTAAAACTAGAAGTTTGCAAATATTGTATAAATTCTATTCCATTTTTATTTTTTTAAACGAAAGTTTAAAAAAGCGTTGTGCTTTTCTTTAATACTATCCAACAAAAAAATTTCTATTGTCAATTAACAATATAAAATGCATTGTTTTTTTTTGCTTTTACTTTTCGTTTTATTTCTTACGAAAATAAGACGGATACGTTGTACTCGGTCGTAAAAAAAAACGAGTGATTTTACGAGTTGCACCTCTTAAGTTTCTTCTTCATTAGCTACTCATCGTAAAAGTCAAGTACAGCATTTGCGGTACATTTTATTTCGAAATTTTATTGACAGGAGTATCTTACATTATTACGCCGCTTGTCACTTCTTTATGTCCAAATGACAATTTACTGCTCCTTTTTATGCTCCAGCTCGCTTTATTTTGAAAATAATATGCATATGAAGTGTTTTTGAAAACGATTTAAGAGCATAGTGAAGAAAAATTATTCCGTAAAATTTTCAAAATATTCGAAGTTGGGGTTTAAGACTCTGTCAACACATGAAATTGTATTTTATATTGAATAGTATGCCGTTTTTTTAAATAATTGTGCAATACTCCGTTGCAAGTTAAGAAAAGACCATTGCGGTATAGGATTTAAATAATCCTCCACGACTGCATATAGTTCCACCATATTTCGTTATCAAATTTTACAAATATACTTTCAAAACAAGATAAAAGCTTTTAAAAGTTAAACACGTCAGGTAGGAATTTAATTCGAGTTATCTTTTACTATGTATATCATAGAATTGTTAAAAAAAAGATTATAGTTTCGCAGCCTTACTGGAATCCTCGACTTGGCGACTATTTCGATGAATAAGGATTATTCGTTCTTAAAAAAAAGGACACAACTATATGACGTTGCAAAATCATTGGATTTCATTGGACCACTAAAAAAGATGCTTCAGTTTGCTGACATGCTCTTAACAAATCAAATGCATAGTAAAAAATACTTGCTTTTGTTTTGCTGTTGAAGAAAATCATCTTCAAGAAACAATATTTAATATTCTTTTCTCAGTATCTTAAAATGGAAGCAGGAAGGTGTATATTTGTTACGAATTATGTATTTGTTTATTGAATTTGTGTTATTGAATTTGTTTTATTAATTCTCATTACTTGTTAATTAATTATTCAATAAGTTTTGTTTTCCTCCTTTCACACGATTTAAGAAATCAAATAAGACGGAAGGCTGTGAAAGAAGTTTCAAGAGTTGGCGATGTTGATTATCGTTCGCGTTGGGAGCTTGACATCCATTTGGCGTGTATCAGGTTAAAAATTTATTTGATTTCATTACTTTCTTTCTTTAAAAGAGAATAATACTCATAAAAGAAGTTTGACGAATGGGATATATTTCTATTTATTAAAATAGCTGTGTCCATTTCCTTAAGCAAGTGTATTCATTTTCGTAAACACGCATTGATAACTGTGTCCAGATTTAAAAAACGCACCGACGACTAGCAAAACCAGAAAAAGTTTCATAAACATGCTAAATGAATTGTGTCAATTTTTCTAGACTCGCACTTATAGCTATATTCAGTTTTAAAAACTCAGCGATGATTAGTAAAACTAGAAAAAGTAACTAGAAATAATTGGGTGCTGATTGTTGGGTAATAATTTTGAGGTGTGTTTATTTCCTCCAAAACGCATTTCGACCTGTATCCATTTTCATAAACACGCTAATTGAACTGTTTCAATTTTTCTAGACACGCACTTATAGCTATATCCAGATTTAAAAACTTACCGATGATTAGCAAAACTAGAAAAAGTCGCTAAAAATAGTTGAGTGCTAATTGTTGGTGCTATTTGTTGGGTAATAATTTTGCGGCGTATCTATTTTCTTTGAAACACATTTTAAACTGTGATCATTTTCGAAAACACGCATTTCTAGCTGTGTCCAGATTAAAAAATGCACTGATATCTAGCAAAACAAGAAAAAGTAGCTAGAAATAGTTGAGTGCTTGTCTAGAGTTTCTAAAAATTTAATTCTGATATTTATTCCTTCGTTATTGATTTGTAAAACGAGTAGGTACCTGCTTTTAAATATCTTAGGGCGCAGTTAGTACATCCGGGCATCTATAAATATACGTATTTTACTTCCGACATTTTTAGCTAGTGAAGAGAGTTTAAAGTGGATTTAGCAAGGCTATTTAAGATGAACATGGAAATATGAATTTTTAATACTTTAAGTGAAATCGTCTGAAAGCAAGGGCTTAAAATATTTTTAGAAATGTGTAAAATTCTCGGAGGACATAAATAACGAATGTGATGAAATCAATTTAAACTTAATGCTATGCTGCTGTTATTGTTTAAGCTTTAGGGAGTTAAATTCAATAGATTTACGAAATAGATTATCGCATACCAGTTTTATTTCTGAAAGAACCTATAGTGATAGTTAGTAATCTATTGTACCGAGTGTTTTAAATATGACCACCGATTTGAAAAATGAAGGGAAATATCGATGTGCTGTATAATGCAAATTTAAAGTACCGATATTATGGTTTAAGATGCCGATATCTTGGTTTGAGACTTGGACTATGGTTTAATTTATCAATATCATGGTTAGAGATATCGATATTATGGTTTAAGGTACCGATAAATTGATTCAAGTTTACGATATCATTGTTTAAGTTACCGAGATAATGATTTAAGGTTCTTCTAGATATGATTTAAGATACAAACATCATGATTCAAGGTATCGTTATCATGGTTCAAGGTACCGATATCATGGTTTAAGGCACCGATATCATGGTTTAAGGCACCGTTATCATGGTTCAAGGTTTCGATGTTATGTTTTAAGGTACCGATATCATGGTTCAAGCTTTCGGTGTTATCATTTTAGGTACCGATATCATGAATTAATTTACTGACATCGTGGTTTAAGTTTCCGGTATTATGGTTCAGGATATTAATCTCATGGTTCAACGCTGAACCTGAATTATGGTTCATCATTGAACCGATATTGTGTTAAAACTTTGAACCAATTGTTCTAAGAATGAATGTTCTTCTTTTAAGTGCTTCGTCATCTGAAAAATATCAAAATCCTCTTTGTACATTCTATCTAAAAATTCAGAAATAAGTAAACAAAATATGAAACAAAAGATAAAAGTGACGTAACATTAATTTACTTCAGGGTAAGGGTGATATTTTGACATGCTTTGTTGCCGAGAAACTTTTGATTTAAATATTACTTGCCTTTAATTTTCTATTTTTAGTATGTGTTGCTCAATGATTCAGGGCAGTTATTTTCATTTTTCCAGCACTATCTAGTTAAATACCAAGGAATCAATAATGTAATTTGTTCCTAGTAATGCTGATATAACTTTTTATTTGACATTAGCATAATATTTTACCATTCTATTTCTTTTTTTGTTGTTGAAAAATTACTCATAACGTTTGTTGTAAAATATGTTTATAAATTCAGCTTATATTATAATTTTTCATGCATAGTAATGCTTAAAAATGAAAATTTTTTCATGATTTCGCTTATTTTTATTAACATACACTTTGCCACCATCACTCCGTTTGTCACAGAATTGTGGAACATTAACCTTCATAAACCCTTGGCCTACAACGGGCAGTAGCGAGAATTCTCTACTTTACAAGCATATAAAGCTGGACTTGAATATTAAAATATATAATGAGCGAGCAGTGAGCAAGATGAAGAGCAAAATCCACTCCAGGGGTTGAAGAGCGCAGAGAGCATGGGGAGGGTCCTCTAGTTTATCAATATTTCTTTATAATTATGACATTAAAATTTAAACTTTTTGTCATTCAATTATAATAAAGCTGTATGGGAGAAAAATGTGGTTCTGGGGATAAAGCGCTCGCCTCAAGGTGACTCAGTATTGAATGTCAGCGATGGTCGATAAAACGATGGTCGATACGATGGTCCTCAGTGCTCACATACATTATCCTCAAGTTTGGATGGGTTAGAATCCCCGCATTGTAGAGCTAATCGTGGGAGCCTTTCGTGACTTTCCTTTTCATGTAACGCAAGTAGGGGTCAGTTCCATAAAAAAGCCTTCCACGAAAGTTAGTTTCACCCAATGTTTAATCTAGCAGTCCCTTTGTCTTATGAGTTGGATGAAAATTTACTAGACTTCGGAATTAAACATTGATAAGTGTAAGCTCAATAATGATTTGACTGTTCAACGGTGATAAAATAAAAAAAAATAATTTTAAAGCTTGGGTGTTTAAAAAGTCTTAAAGTGCACTGACACATCGTTTACTTTTATTAAATTTCAACGTGAATATCTCAATTTACGACGCACAAATATTGCACCTGATGAAATTAACTTTAAATTAGTAGAATAAATTGTTGTCTTCGCTATTTTTTTTCCACGTGGAAAATTCCTACTTACGCAAATCTATTCCAAAGTAATCTCTTAGCGGCACCCCTTTTTTTACGTCAAAAACACTAATTTTAGTTTCCATTCTAAGCTCTTATTTGTCCTAAAAGTGTTGGATTAAAAAAAGTACTTCGAGCATTTCCAAAATTAAGTTTCGTACGTAATCTTACTAAGTAATCTTAGAGATTAATCAGCTGTCACATTATTTAATTATTTTTCATACATATTTAATGAATGTCTGGTAATAACAAGTAGTTTAACTCTGAAGTTAATGTAATTTGTGGTTAAAAGGTTTGGTTAGTTACGATAAGAATTTTCATTTTATAATTTTTTTTTATAAATGTTTAAAGATGGAACATTTTTTTGAAATTAAAAGAATTAATATATGGTACAATACTATTATTGACGTATGCAATTTTAGAATCATAAATAGCGGCTCACTATCGATTTCAGGAAAATATTTTAAAATGTAAAGTTGTAAAGGTTTCTTCACTCTTCTTCAAGAAAAAAAAACAAAAGAAATATCAAAATATTTTAATTAAAAATGCAAGTAATTAACGCTGATGTAAGTTATAGTTTTGTAATTGATATAAGTGTTACTAAATTTTTATTTTGGTTTTATTTTAAAACGATACAAGCATGTAAAATGCAATGTTTATACTCCTTTTACAAATTTATTTTCCATGCATTTAGCATGCATTACGGAAAAAAATTACAAATATAATAAAAATTATTGTGTAAAACAGAGAATATTAAACAATTATTTACAAAAAACATAATATGATGAACAACTATTATGGAATACAGAGAATATTGAATAATTTTTATGGAAAAAAAGAACATATTGAACAATATTTTTTTGATTGCAGAAAAAATATTATATTGAAGAATTATTGTGTGAAACCAGAGTAAACTGAAAAATTGTTGAGCAAAACCGAAAAAAATATATCGTTCCAAAAAATATACCGTTCCAATCAAAAAAAATATAACATTCCAAATTTACGAATTTAAACGTACTGTTCGGAGTGTTCAAAAGGAGATTTTGAAAAATGAATTGCAATTAAAAAAATTATAAACCTTTCATTATCTTCAAAATAAAATAAAAACTAACCATTGGACATTTACAAACGACGTCTCGCATGGGTCAGCCAAACAGGCGAAAAAAAGTATCTTATATTTATGTTTTGCATCATTACTTCAATAAAGCTTCTTTTTCTTTAAAAAAAAAAGGGTCAAGTCGTACATCCGTTTTGCTATTAGTATCTTCCATTTTTTACTCCAAATGTTGCATAAATACTAATTTAAATAGTTAGGTATTTATTTTACTTGTGAGATTTATCGAACGTAATCGTGTTGCTTATTTGTGAGAGAAACGTTTTTGTTGAAATTACTTTCTGAATGCTTCAGGTTGAAAACAAACTCTTCGGAGGTATATATTAGATTGGAGAAGGTTTACAAAAAATTCATTAGGATATGACAAATTATGCAGACACAATAAATTACTTGGTTTTGCCTTTCATTGTATAAAAAAGTATTTAAAACCGTAATTAAAAAAGAGAAGTTATAATAAATGACAAGTACATTATAAAAATGTTATGATTCTTTAGCAAAATACGAGTTTCCAAACCAGTTTTGTTAATTACAAGATTTTAAAGCTCCTGAAAAGGTTTATGCTTTCTTTGGCCATAATTTGGTTTTGTTTTAAATTGTTGGACTTCCTTTATTGCAAATGAAAGTTGTCCTCATGGTTTTAAGAAGGAATAAATGAAATACAATTTTTCGCACTGACATTACAATTGTTTGAAATTAGGATTTTTCGTCACATTGAATGGAAAAGACACAAAAGTTACGCCAAAAAATTTTTGTCCAAAAAAGTTTCCTCAAAAAAGTTTTTTTCAAAAACGTTTGGTCAAAGAGATTTCACCAAAAAAGTTTTATCAAAAAGTTTTATTCAAACGTTTCGTCAAAAAAGTTTCATCAAATGGAATAGACATAAAAATTTGTAGAGATATTGCAAACGAAAAATTTTCGAACCACATTATTTACAGTAAAATTGACATTTTATGATTTTAAAACTATTTGTAATGCAAATTGGATCTACACTATTGAATACCTGCAAACAGAACATTTTAAGACCTTTAAATATATTACGCAAAAAATATATTAAAATGTTTATAAGACTCAAATTATGCTAAATTGACCATGTGTTGGTTCAAATACCATGTCATAGTTTTTTTCCGTATGGAAAATTTGTTTCCTTAAATGATGATCAAATAACCGATCAGTAAGCATATAAGAAAAAGTATTTCTAAAAATTATTTTCATTCAATGTCTTTTACCACTGGGGGAAAATTATCACCTACCTCCTAATAAAAATTTAATTTATTTTAATTTTATCTGAAAATTATTCTCATTGAAAGTCTTCTATCATGGGAGGAACAATATCACCTACCTCCTGATAAAAATTTTATTTATTTTCATTTTATCTGAAATTTATTTTCATAGATTGTCTTCTACCACGGGAGGAACAAAATCACCTACCTCTTAATGAAAAAAAAGAGGTTTGAATGTTTGAGATATAGTTAGGATTCGTTAAGAATGGTACATCATCCAAACACGACATGCAACTACTACCATTAATGAGTAATAATGATATATATTTTTAGTGCCCAGTGTGAATGTACGAAACTTGTAATGGGAGTCCCGATCAAAATATATTTGTATACAAATTTTAAAATAATAGTAAAATTTCGCAATTTTGCGTATTATCCCGCACTCTCGCGCGTGTAAGCTTTGAGGTAACTGCGCTTGCTCGTTAACAGTTTTATTACTTTTTTTTATCGTTAATAGAGCGCAGCTCATCGAGACTGACTCATGCTCACTTTAAAAACTCATGCGCTAGATGATATGCAAAATTGCAAAATCTCTCTGAAGCGTTATTTCTTCTTTTTGCCGTATGAGAGCTATTTTCTAAAATTAAAAAATTGAATTTACATGGAAGGATAAGATAAATACCCAAAAATAGTTTTTTGTATTGTCTAGATCTATTATCAAACATATTTTATGTTCGTAAAATATTTTATAAAATTTTTGAAATACGAGGATTTTACTTAAATATATATTCAATGTAATGTGAATGTCTTTTATTTTCTATAGTCTATTTTCGAAAATTTAAGTTAAGAAAAAAAAAAGCCGTAGGAAAAATCCCTCTGAAAATAATTTTTTCCTCTTTTGTCTCTCTTTCAAAAAAACTACTACAATTTCATGAAAGCTGATTTTAGTTCCATCCTAACATTTATATAATAAACAAAAAAAGTTTGTATAAAGGAATTCTCTTTGAATTTAAATCAATTCTTTAATCCAATTTGATATCTTTTTATTGATGGATCATCACAAAAAATGACATAAATTTATGTCTCAAAATAATAATATTCAGTCACATTTTTTTTCCATATCAGAAAATGTCACCGAATTCAAGAATTTGTTATAAAATTCAGAAGCATATCCCGTGATATATATTGAAAACATGTCAATCATACAAAGAAGAAAAAAAAACAATTCTTGTGTCTGGTTCCCATCGAGAAACAAAAATGATCAATATATTCCCATACATCAGAGGAAAGAAATATTTGTGAGAATTCAACCATCGGTTGTACCTGAATAAACAAACCATGCAGAACATAAGGTGTTAAATGACACAGAAAAGATTAGTAATGGAAATGATTTTTATGGATTTAGTCTGGTTGTGACAGAGATAGTGGAGGTAATACAGGGAAGTAGGGCTTAGACCTGGTACCTCGATTGTGTTGAAATTAGAACTGCTTTTTTTTTCTTCTTTTTTCTTGTAGAAAAACCCTGAATTACTTTATGCTACACAAGAAGAAGAATCTACGAGATTGGTGTGTTGTTGTTGATTTGTTCAAGTTGATAAGTTTGTCTTACTATATCAACTTTCTGATGTTATCTTGTTTTTAAACTGGCCTCATTTATGAATGTCTTCAACCACGGAAGGAACAATATGACCTACCTCCTAATAAAAATTTAAAATTTAATTTATTTTTATTTTATATGAAAATTATTTCCGTTTAATGTCTTCTACCACGTGAGAAACTATATAAACTACCTCCTAATAAAAATTTAATTTATTTTCATTCTATCTGAAATTATTTTCATTGAATGTCTTCTACCTCGTAGGAGCAATATCACCTACCTCCTAATGAAAAAAATAGGTTTGAATGTCCGTGATTCATTTCATTAATTTTGTAACTTGCTTTCGTTAAGATTGGTACATCGTCCAAACACGACATGCAACTACCACCATATTTACTTAACACTAGTAGTATAATGTTGAGCAATGTAGTCTAGTAGTGTAATGTATAGTAATTAATGATATATATATACCGTAAACCGGGGCGAGTCTACCCATCCAGGGGCGAGTCTACCCATTTTAGTTTTATTTAATTTTCACTATTTTAAAATGCAAAAAAATTTTTTTTACCGACGGAGGACTTAGTTTAGAATCTAAGGAAGATGGCGCTGTAGTAGTTTGATCCGTTTTTATTTATTTGGTGTCTTTTTAACCGACCTGTTCAAGCGTCTTTTGAGAGATTTGTATTGAAAATCTGCAAACTTTTAGTTGGTGCTCCGTAAGTATATTATTATTATTACTATTTTCACTTTGGTTAAGTGATAAACTTATCTAAGACTAAGATTACATTAATTTTATATGAAAAAAAACAAAAAGAATGTAAGTTTTGCTGTTGTAAACAAAAAGCCAGAATTCGCGGAGCGAGTCTACCCATTCGTATTTAGTTTTAATAAAGCATAATATAATTTAGAACTTTGTTTATATTAAAATCAAGTCATTTTAAATGAATTTGAGTATATTATTTTAATTCTGCATTAATAAATTTATCATTAATAAGAAAATTTATAGGTTAAATATAAATGTAAATATAAAATATGTTTATTTTACCTACTTTTTCAATTTTTATGTTACAAAATTAACTTTTTTTATATAATGCAAGTTAAATAAATTATTATTTATAAATTATTATTACCTCCCAAAAGAATGGGAAAAGGATTTTTCATGATTCCCAATGTTTGAATTTCGATTTTGCTAATAACCTTTAATTATTATTATTTATTAATTATTTAATTGTAAATTTATATTAATTTTAGTTTATTTTTATCAAGAATAATCAGAAAAATATGTTATTTTATAATGTTAATGATTATAATAACAACACTGTGATCAAAATGTGATAATCGATCAAATACTCAATTTGTGTTATTTCATGAATAAAAAATGGAATACATAATAAAGTTATGAATTTTACTTCATAAATATCCTATATAGTAACTAAAATAACAATTTAATAGTAAAATTTGATTATTTACAATGTTAACATTCATTTTAGTAGAATGGGTAGACTCGCCCCATACGAGAGATTTGTCAGCAGTTCTATTAAAATATACCGTAACAGCGTAACTGTTAATATTTTCTAAAATTGATTTCACAGCTTTAAAGAGGGATAAATGGCGATTCCGAAACACCTATTAAAAGCCTTTTTCTTTTTAATATTTACAAAAGTTTGACCACTTGAAAGTTGACAAATTGAAAAAATGGGTAGACTCGCCCCGGTTTACGGTATATTAAAAGTATTTTTAGTTTTACTTTTTCCAAAAGCATTTTTGTACTTATACGTACATCTGTTCTCGGGGTAAGACAACACCTCCTAGATAAGAGAAGGCCTCGGCACGGTTTACCATAAACGAGAAATTTGATTTTTCAGTAGCCCGAACGTAGTGACATATTTCGTATTTACTCAACTGTGTAGTTTATGCTCGTTACATCGGATTACTACACTGAAGAGCCAAAAAAACTGGTATACCTGAATAGCCCCACGAGCACGCAGAAGTGCCACAACACGACGTGGCATGGACTCAATCAATGTGTGAAGTAGTGCTGGAGATAATTGACACCATGAATCCTGCAGGGCTGTCCATAAACCAGTGGGAGCAAGAGGGGATGGGGATATCTTCTGAACATCACGCTGCAAGGCATCCCAAATATGTTCAATAATGTTCATGTCTGGGGATTTTGGTGGATTTCCGATACTCACGGTATACTCGTGAAATGGTCGTACGTCAAAATCCAAATTTCATTGCTATCTCGGAGATGCTATGTCCATCTCGCGTGCTCCGACTATAACACCACGTTCAAACTCACTTAAATCTGTATAACCTGGCATTGTAGCAACAGTAACCGATCTAAGAACTGTGCTAGACACTCGTTGTCTTAGATACGCGTTGCCGATCTCCACGCTGTACTTTGATTGCCTCCATACCCCTTTATTTACATATTCATGCCTGTACCAGATTTTTTGGCTCTTCAGTGTATATTAATCCATGCAGAGGTCTTCCCTTTTGTAGAAGGTGTATTGTAAGACCAAGTGCTACCCGGTATCGCCTCCACCTCACTAAAGTGAGTCTGCTGAGTCCCAGAAAGCTGCATTGCAACTGAGGAAGAAGATAAATACATATCACATGCATAATTTTTTTTAAAATTGTCATATAAAGTAGAAATGCTTGCTACTTTTTTATTGAAATTCTAATATTTATAAATTTCCCATGGAGTTGACAAGTGTATACGGACTAGTATGATGAGACCGGGAACGCATGTAATTTGAGTTTTTCTCAATGAAGTCATTTATAAAGATGTAGTTATATCTATGCTTTTTTAGGAAAAATATATTGTACACTACTAGACAATATCTTTATTCAATGTGACTGTTTCAAATTGAACAAATAAGCTCCAACAGGATTTCAAATCTTAGCTACTCGGTTTTTTTCCTTTGGTTAACTCCATTTGGTTCAAAATATTTTTTTATAACCATCGTTGAACAGCCGACCCGAGTTTTGGGTTTATGACAACTAAAGTTCAACTCCATAGCCTTGTAATTTTGAACCCAATCCAGAAGACAAGGGAACACCTGGATTAAGTATGGGGAGAAATCTGCCTTCGTGGAGGACTTTATAATGGAACTAACCCGCATTTGCGTTACATGGAGAGGAAAATCACACCACGAAAGCCTCCCACAGTCAGCCTGACAGAAAAGGGACTCTAATCCATGATCCGTCTACCTTTGAGGATATTTTACGTCAGCATAGTGGTCGGTGCAAGCCGGATGCGGAGTTCGTATAAACCAGCCATCGCCGGGATCGAACCCCGGTTCACCTCATTGGAAGGTGAACGCTGTATCCCCTGAGCCATCACGGCTCTGGTTCAAAATATTATAAGAAAAAGTCAAAATAACTATCCGAGTAGAAAATTAGTAACTAGAAATTTTTTAAAATAATATTTGGAAATATAACAGGAAAGCTATCTGATTAGCTTAATGAAGTTTACCTGATTTGAATTACCTTAAAACATATTAGTACTAATTTAAAATTTAAAGAAAGTATTGAAAGCCCATTCGATATTGTTATGAAATGATTTATTTTTAAATACTATATTTTAAATGCATTTTGGGATTTTCTGCATTAATTCTAAAAAAAAAAAATAACGAATGAATAAAAAGTATCATAAATATAGAAAAATATTTTTTCCAAATATTATTTTTCAAATCCTTTTACTTATTTTTTAAATTAAAAATAGTTATGTTGCTAAAAACTGTAAATATTACCAAATAATACTAAAATAAAAAAAATAGTGATGTTAGCCGCTTATTAAATATACCTACTTAAATAATTAAAAATTACCTTATTAAAATTGCTTATATAATTATAATAATTAAAATTGCTTAAATCATTAAAAAATTAATGGAAGCTGACAAAAATCTCGCTTAAAAAGGAATTTAATTCCCTTTGCATTACTTTTTTTTACTTTTTGTATTGTTTGTTAAACTTCATGTGTTTTTAGTTATTTTATAGTTTAAGCTTAATTGTACATCAAGAAATGCTTTAGGTAAAAACGTAAAAATAATATATCCATACGTCTGATAACATATAAAACTTTTAAACAGTATATAGCAACGGATAATACTGAGTAACTCTTATTTTCTTTGTGGAATAGTGGAAAAAAAAGAAAAGAAAAATGTTTTTTTTTCCTTTAAAGCTTATAAATAGTAAATCACACCTTTAACTTAAAAAACGATTTCAACAATGTCATCCGAGAACATTTAAAATACATTGTTGTTAGGAATACTTTATTTGCAACTTATGTTTCCTGTCACGTTCATAAAGAGATGTTTTTTATTCATCGCAGAAGAAGAATTCGTGGCCACGTCTCTGTCTGTATAGATTTAAAAAAATAGAAATTTGATGTAAAATATATTTTTCTCTTAACTAAACTGAAATATTTACATATTTTTAAAATTATTTGGTATTTCTGTCTCAGATATATTTTGTATTAAGTATACAGTGTGAGTAATTCATTTTTAAATTTTGTTTCAAATGCATATTGTTTTTGGAAATATCCTTTTGGGACCAAACTTTGAGTATTGGGAGAAAATGTTATTTTTATTTGGAAATATATATCTTAGAACAAAATAATTTATAGATGTGATAAAATATTTTTTGTATATAAAAATCTCAATGCGGCAATTAAACTTGAATTTTTAATTATTATATCAGAAAATTAGTTTAATTCTTAGAAATTTTTATACATTGTTGGATACTTTTATAATGTATTTCTTTGTATTTTAATCATAAAACAATATCCCCTGGACTTAAATAAGATACCTATATGCCGCAAAGCTATCCAAAAGGGGATTTGAATCGAATATCTAATCTTTCTTATAATTTTTCATTGTAGTTGGAAACTCCGAAAAGTGAGAATAAATTTTTACAAATAAAATATTAAGAGAACATCACCCAAAGAGAAAAAAAAAACTCTTAAAATACTATTTTTTAAGAGACAAAATTGTACCAAAAATAATTATAATTAGAGATTTAATTGTAATAAATAATTATAAATAAATTATTAATATAATTAAATTACTAATTATAATTATTAGTAGATAAATTAATTATATTAGTAAATTATTTCAACAAATGCACTAAATTAAATTTGCGATCAGTTATAATTTGAATATTTACAAAATATTTATTCGAGTAAAATTAACTTTTGTTCATAAAATATTTGTTTCACACTATTCGTATGTATTTTTGACTCAGAATATGATTTATATTTAGAATACAAATTGAAATTTTATAATAAAGGTTTCCAATTTATTTGAGGAGTTGAAATCAGAATAGAGATTTGAATAAAAAACAAAACTTGAAAACCCCTATTTATTTTTTAATCACTCTTAGTCGTCTTTCTTCTTGTCTAGTTCTTCTCAATTTTTGTCAATTTTAGTTTATAACACTGTTCGAGTTTTGCTTCAAACGTTTATTACATTCATCCAACCCATTCTTAAAAGATTCTTTTAAGGATACTAACTTAAATTTCTTCAAACTATTTATTCTAACTCGATACATTATAATTAAGATGCCAAATTTGATTGAAAAATAAGTTAAAAATTTCAAGATATATGTTTTAAATTAATCAAATTGAATAATGGTATTCAAATGTATTGATTTGCATTCAAAATTTCGTTCTTTTTAGTGAAATACTCTATTACAAATAATTATTATAACTAAAATCTGTTCTTTTATACGATTTTGATCAAAATAAATATTATTTTGGCTTCCTAAATTGTTGACCTAATAAGTTATCAAGTCTGTCCTCACTATTCCCATAATAAGATAAAAATTATCTTTTCATGAAGTTATTATGGGGAAACTTCATAATCCAAGATGTAAATCAGGTTTTAGGTAAAAGTTTTTGTTAAAAAATTACTATACGAGTTAAAAACCATATTGAATATGGTTTAAAAAAATGTCCACATTGCCCTCTGTCCTCTATTACACTTTTATGCCTATTATTTTAAGAAAATGGATAAGAAGATAAAATATTTTGAGCAAATCAATAGAATTTTAAATACTAGGACTCTGTTTTAACTAGTCGCGGGGCTAATTTTAACTATCTAATTAGTTTGAGAAGGTGATATTGGTTGTCCTCCGCATGACATTGAATTTAGGTATCCAATAGAAGGATTAAGTGTTTATGAATATCGAGAACGAATGAAAATATTTCACATTTTGAAATAAGTCACCAATTTATTAATAATAAGTAGTTACTACCAATTACGAAATAATGCAATTTCAAAAAGTTATATTTCTTTAGTTTAATTTCCTGTTCTTTTTAAAAATGTGAAAGACCCGAAATAACTTTGGGAGTTTGGGGAAATGAGTTGTGAATTTTTATCCTAATGTCTATCCATTTGTCTTATATTTGTGCATTCAAAACCCATCTTTTCAAACATTACCACGCAAAAATAATTTTTAATAATTGCTTATAATTTTTTAATTATTTAATTCTATAGTGCTGAAGGAATTTCAAACTGTAAAACATCCACATTTTTGCTTTTAATCAGGTTAATTTAAAGGTTAAAACCCATTTTTTCCAAAACTTTCCCCTCAAAAATAATTCAGAATAATTATTTAATATTTTTTTATATATTCAATTCGATAGTGTTAAAACAATTTCAAACCGTAAAACGTGTAAATTTTTGCTTTTAATTGGATAAAAACAAAAATAGTTCTTGAGGAGTGGAAATTTTAAAGTAAGACTATTTTTGAAATTAATTACTCATAAATTATTCGACTGATTTCTTTTTCGCATTTAATGCTGAACATTACAAAATGGCATTTATTTTGGCTTTTAGGTTTCCCTCATTCTGAAATAAATACAATTGACTTATTTTTGCATTTTTTTAGTCATAAATTTTACTTCTTATTAGACTACTAAAATTACAAAATTCTTATGCATGACAGAAGTTTCTCAAACCACGATTATTTATGTATTTAATCAAGTTACAAGAAAGAAGTTTTCTTTGTGGAATGAAATATTTTTAATGATAAAAAAATTCAAAGATAATAAATTTATTTCGTTCCATTAAATTATCTTAGGAAACGGAAAAACGAGGTGATTTCTATATAAAAATTGCTCGACTCATTTAAATAAAATTTGTAAAGAAGTAAAAACTACTGAATTATTGCTGATTATTATGAGCTTCAATGTGACTTGGAATTTATGAATTGGTTTTTTGAGTATCTGAAATTCATTATGTCTGCAATCCATATCCATCAAATCGTATAAAAAATAATTTTTAGTTAATTTTAATAGAAATTAATTTTTTAATTTTGGTTTTTAAATCCTTTGTAGCAAGTATGAACGTGAAAGAGTGAGTGGAAAATTTATAGTTAAAATGTTGCGCGGGCAGTGAAAAAGATTTTCAAATAATATTGATATTAAATAACTAATACTATTATGAGAATATTTTTCACTTTTGAAGAAAGATCATATAAATTATCCTTTAACTTGAGGCAGTATATTATTCTAAAGATTCCAGACTGCTTCACATTCAGAAAAATTTACTGCGTCCATAAAATTTTATATTGCATCTATTAACTACACCGCTAGTTTAAAAGCAGTTCTTTTATTAGTTCTGGTAAAATATTACTTTTGAAGTTATTTCACAATTTCCTCCTTAAAAACTGGAGAATAATTGAAAAATGATTCTTCTTTAAATGTTTAAAATGGAATTTGAAATGCTGGTTACATCTGTGGTGCTTCAACCGGAAAACTACGTGAGCCAGATTTCTTTGTTTTTTTAAAGCAATAATTAGGATACCTTAGATGATAAAGTTCCGTGCATTTTATTATAGTAAGTAACGATTGTCCCTAAAATTTCCAACTGTTTAAAAATCAATCAAAATAACAAATGCGAATAAAACAAAAAGTTGGATTTACTGCGTACTGCTTAGTAAACAAGCATTAAGTTCAATATAGTTATAAAGTCTTCAAAGTTCACTACAGTTACGAAGTTAATCAACAGACGGCGCTGCTGACTAAGAAAACTGTGAAGGAGATTGTAAGGGCTGTAACACGTAATTAATAAAATATTACCAAAATTAGCACTTTAAACTAAACTATAGGAGCGAAGAATATAAGGAAAATGAAATAAAATAAAAATTAAATATTTTTGGGATGTTTTTGGAGCATATTTTATTTTTTGTGTTATTACAGAATCAAAAATATAGCCAGAAAACCACACTAAAGTTGTTTTACGGAAATATTCAGAAGAATTAAAAGAAAAATTAATTCTTAAGATATTTTTTTTGTAAAAAATATATTTTAAGGTCTACGAGAAGTCTCTGCCTATTCAGAATTATAGATTCTCACAATTATCAATGTTTGATCTTTTCCAAGAGTAAAATTTCCCCTTGTTTGTCTTTTAATACCGAACATCCTCATATAAGCTGCTGCAATTTTTATTAAAAAAATGTATTGTAGTTCCTTTTGAAGGGATCTGATATAATAAGAGACTTCTTTTCAAATTTTAGACCATCACAAATACCCATTTTAAACTTTTTGACTTGTATTCATATAAAATGGCGTCTATTGAATTGCATTCATCTTCTTGATCCTATATATATATTTTTCTTAAATCAATTTTGCTGGGTGAGCAATTTCGCATTGAAATCGATTTTCAGAGATTTTGAAGATTAAAGATAATTCCAGGATGAAAAATAACATCGTGAAAACCTTGTTTTATAAACTGCTTAATATTTGCGTTTAGCGATATGTATTAGACACTTTTTATCGTAAATATTTTCCTTATTTTCCTAGCAGGTAACTTACATACTATAATTTAACATTAATATACATAACAAAACTTGAAAATAACTTATTTAATGATATATGTATTTTGTACAATGTATTTTGTTTACATTAATAGAAATTTCAAGGAAAAAATGATTAAATAACGAATTATTTAATTGTTATTTTACCATATTCAAACAAAGCAGTCAAATATCCATAAATAAGACAGTATTCAAACTGTTAACTATGAAAAAAAAACATTTGTTAGCTGCTTAAGCATAATACTATTAGAGAACTGGAATTTAATTGGTCCACCCAATGAAGCCATTTAGTTTCTTGTATCTAGGTACATAATATAACCGGGAGGGCTAATATGTCAGTCTTAGGTCCACAATAACGGGGGTTCAAGTCATTCGATCACTTCAGAAAATGCAAAACAAAAGATAACAGTGAGGGTCTTTGTTTACAAAAATTAGGATAACAGTAAAGGTTTGCGTATGGTCAAGAAGAGAGTTCAACATTAGAGAGCCATTTTCTCTTATGCGCTATGTGTTTTTTCATTAGATTATTTCTCATCAAGTTTACTTGAAATTATAAACACAGAATATACAAATTTAGTTATTTAAAGAAGCACAAAAACTTAAGTTAATGGCCAATAACTCATCGTATGTAAAAATTTTAACGTTTTTACAAACCAAAAAAAGTGGTCGTAAAAATCAAATTAGTTTTAGGAAATCAACTGAATGAATTTCTACTTATAAATCAATCTCAGTTCTGAAAACATTCTAACATAGTATTACTAGAAAAAATCGTCCAATTAAAAGTTAATTAAATTATAAGCTACAATAAACTTCATGATTAATTTAAAATAAATAAATAAATAGTGAATTAATATTAATCATTTATCGGTTTAAAATTAATCGATACTTATGTAGATCAGAATAATCAGTATACATTCGACAAGGCATTATGTCTCACATGTTACTGTTGAAACAATTGGTATGCATAGATTATTTCTAAAACAAGTGAGTTTCTAGCGGAAATTAATAATCTCGGCAATTCAGGGAAAACAATGAAGCACTTGGAGCAAAAGATTAAAATGAAGAGGGAAGCTCTCTGTATTTGTTGAAGAGGAATTTGTGTTCTTTAATACACAATATTCTTGATAATTAAAAGGACATTTCTTCGAGGAAGCATAAGTAAAACATTGAACAGCAATTTATTAGGATTAGTTTCTTGAAGTTGTAACGAATTGCAGTGTATAGGAATCAATATTGATTTTATACTTAATTAATTAATTTATTTTTATCTTCATAGTGTGAAAAAAAATCGATTGTTTATACTTTCTCTTAATAATTAAAGATACTTGTTTTCATGTAAATGTCAAGAATAAAAGTAGAGAAATAAAATAAAAATTATATTTTTATCTTGTAGCTCTCTGCATTTTAAGTATTTTTTATTGTTATTTCGTATGTGACATGAATTTTTATTTTTTATTTTAAAAACGTTTTTCCTTTTTAAGATAGTTTAGAATATTTTAAGTTTAATAAAAGTATAGGTAAATTAAAAACTTTTAAAAAGTATATACTTATAAAGTACATATAACTAAAAACTATTTTAAATTAGATATATGCTCTGACTTTTTTTTATAGATTATATATTAGAAAAGTAATTTTATGAAAATGCAATTTTCTTCATAAATGTATTATGATAGTTTTTACTATTATTTGTAGTAAATTATTTATGTTTTTCCGTTTTTAAGCTAAACTCTTCTTGCATAATCTTCTTGGTTCAACTCTTTTAAGTTGAGCTATACTAAATATCATTATATAAGAAAAATACATGCTTTATAAAACAATAAAAACATTGCAAACAATTTCCTTCCTTAAAAACGAATAAATGGCAATTTAATAACTAATGTTTGTTTTTACACTTTCACAATTACTACTCGTATTGCGAGCAATTCTTTCATGAACTGGTAAATATTGCTCAAATTTTGGCATATTTATTCATTTAATATTCCAAATAACCTTTGTGTATAAAATATTTTGGTAGATAATAATAAAATAATAATAATTTTAAAGTTATCCTCTAAAATATTATAAAAAAGTTTTACACTTCATACGGTAAATAACATGAAATTTTGTTATGTAATTTTTGTACAAAAATAATGATAATTTAAAAAAGCCGGATGTGAGTATTTTGGATATTAAGTATTTATTGTAGCCTAAAGAGGGACAAAATAAATTTTAGAAATCATACTCTTCAATTTATTCAAACAAATTACTGTTATTGTTTTCTGACAAGCATTCGCTATAGAATATTTTAGTATGTTTTCTTTTAAGTGATTTGGCTTCATTCAAACTAAAAAATGGCCTCATTGATCTAAAATTATGATCTTTTTTAACGTTTTAGAATAAAAATTGCAACATTTTTGGAACGGTCTCTTAAAAAAAAATATTTGGAACGATTCATAAGAATAAGATCATGATTATCGTTTGTTCTTAATGTCGCGATCTCACTAGTATAAAAACCTAAATGTTTTTGAAAAGATGAGATCGGGAAACAGAGACAGAATTTTCTTTGCATTATTAATTACCATTACTATACAGTACCTTTTGGGGAAATAAGACATTATGGTTATGAAAATGAAATTATGGAAATGGTTATGAAAATAATTAATATTGTATATTCAAAATAAAAAATAAAAAGCTTATTTCATTGTTATTTTCAACTTATTTTCAAGAAAATTCAAAATATTTAAAAAATATTTTAATGTATCTTTAAGCTATTTAATTTGTTATAAAATAATTCAGCAAAATAAAAATTTTATATTTCTTGAAAAATAAATGTAAAAGAAAATGTACTTATGAGATGTTAAAAACATTTTCTATGAAAATTGATGTAAAATTAAAAACAAATAACAATCTGAAAAATGGATGGAAAATAAAAATAAATTAAAAGGATGTTAAATAGAAATAAAATTATGAATATAAAAAAAACAACGATTGTAATTGAGTATAGTTTTAAATGTTTTTTTAATGAATTAAAAATAGATAGATAAATAAACGAAACACGTTTAAACATGATTTTTTAGAAACGTTAGTTTTAAAAGAGAATATAATTAAGAAAGTAATTAAAAATACATTTCCTAATAATCACAAAGCCGTAATCGTATATATATTAAAAAAATAAAAAGGGTCATAATTAGGACTGGGCGATATTAGAAATTATATATCGTGATATATCGTCAGTTTTGCATCGCGATATAGCGATGTATCGCGATATAGTATTTTTGAATTTCATTTACTTTAAGGCACAGAAAGTCAGATTTCTATCAAGACTTCATACGCATATTGATTTAAATCAATTTATAAATTTGAAAATATATATGTTTTGCTAAAGAAAGATATTAAATAAATTGACAAAGATGTACAAATCTTACTTAAAATATTTATTGAAAAAATGTGTGTAGATACAGAATGAAATATTTGCACTTCTTTATCGTTTATAAGGTATAAGCAGTCTTAATTTAAGTTAACCCTTAAAACACCCTTAATGAAAAAAAATATTGTTATTAAACAAAAGCTGATTTTAAAATTTCAAAATATATTTTAATTAAAATAAAAGTTAGATTGACTAAAAGCCGAAGTTTAAAATTAAAAATGTTCGAATTTTAAACTAAAAAGTAAACATAAGAATTGTAATAATTTCTAAAAATTTTCGTTCTCTGAAAGATTTCTCAGTTTAAAAATAAAAAGGGAATTTTATAAAGATATCTAGCTGAATTTATTGAAAGAAAATTTAAAAAATTAAAAAAAAAGTTTGTTAAGAAATTCATTATACACTTAAAACAAAGTGTTAAAAATATTTTTTTTTTTTTTAAAAAAAGAAACTTTTTTTAACAAATCAATATTTGCTTGTACTATTATGCGTAAATAATTACAGAATTATTAAGTTCGATCGTAATGTTCAAATTCTTAATAAAGAAGTAAACACAAGTTTTGTTATATTTTCTAAAAATGATCACGCAAATAACAAAAGATTTCTTAGTTTAAAAATAAAAAAATAAATAAAAGTGAAATTTATCAATATATTTACCTAACAGCATAGGAACAAAATTTAAAAAATAAGTTCGTTAAAAAATTATTTGTATGCTTAAAACAAAGAGCTAAATAAATTTTAGAAAAAAAAATGCTTCTTAAACACTATTTTTATTATTATTTCATATAAATAATTAAATTAAATTAAATAATGAACGAACGAAAAACAAAGTAAGGCAAAGTTTCTTAATTAAATTCTTAAAAATAGAAACAAAAGAATTGTGATATTCGGTAATATATTTAGCTAATTAACTAATAATATAAAACGAAAATTTAAAAAAAATAATGATTTTACTCTCTAATAAAACGAAGTAGTAATTGATAAAAAAAAAAGAAATGAATAAAATTCGCAAACTTTTCAAATTCTTTTGAACAAATAAAGTTTATTGACTTATGTCCAAAAAATAAGTTTTGTTTTAACTTTATTTCTAAAAATAAAAACAACTCAAGATTTGTAAATTTAAAATCAGTAATAGAAGCTCATTAAATTATTAGAAGTTTTATCCGAAAGGTTTTTAATAAATTAAAAGAAAGTAAAAAAATAACCTAACAAATTTATTTACTTTGTAATTTAATTCCTTATGGGTGCCTTAAATTAGATTTCCGATAATTTTCACATTTAAAAATATAAAAAAAGTTTTGTCAGAAAATAAATAAAAAACTTATCTAATTAATGAAGAAACTTTTCTTTATAAATTCTTTTCAATAATAGATTGCGTTCAGAACAAGGTTACGACGGCGATCACGAAGCTAATCCCATTGAAAATAATCTACAAGAAACGATTTCAAATCGCGAAGGTGCAAAAACGAACATGTGATATAACGATATAAAGTCTCAAAAGTGATTCTGATTCTACCGCTCATCAGTCAAGGCCGTCTCAACATAACGAAACAATATCGTCTTCCACAGCGCGAGTTGGCATCGGAACGTAAGAGAAAGTCCTTGCGTGTATCGCTATATCGCTATATCGTTATATCGTCTTCTTCACTCGACGGCTTAAATCAGTTTTCAGATGCATCGCTTGGAATGAAAGTTGCTGTATCGGTTTGCCGATATAGGCGTTAAATCGATATGTCGCGATATATCGATTTATAGCCCAGTCCTAGTCATAATAGGAGAATTAAAATACGAAAAATCAAGTGCAGCATAAAAAAAACTTTTTAACTTTCCTGTTGGCTTTTCAAATATTTCTGATTAAACAGCGTGGATTCTATTATTTTTTTGGCTATTATTTATCGGATATTATTGACTCCATGTAGCTTTTACAAAATCTGCTGTTCCAATTTTTAATCTATGGAGAAATTAAATATTTTTATGCATTTGACTAAACTAATTTTATAGTATGAACTTGTAATAGTACTTGTAATTTTTGGTAATTTAACTTAACTGTAATTTAACTTGTTGTAATAATTGTAATTTAACTTGTAATTTTGAACTTGTAATTTTTGATTGTAATATTTTTCTATTAAAAGTCCATCTGAATAAAAAAAAATCTATCTTAAAAATCTGTAGAATTCTATCGGAAATTTCCATGCAAATAAAATGCATAAATTAATATTTGCTTTTAAAAAGTTTCGAAAAATTTGGCTTTGTATGATTTTCTTGAATAAATATGCTATACACAATCATAAACAGAAAATTTCAATTTCAATTTAATTTTCCCTTTTTTTTTTAAACTACAAAAATATACTAAGTTGTCTTCATTAAAAGATATTTTTTGACAAAATTTACGAAAGAAAGAAATGACTTTGTTTACATACTAACAAAAACGTAATTAATTTTCATTTTAAAGTAAGAAATATATTTCGTACTTCTTGAAAAATACCTCATTTTAGTTTGAAAAAATTAATTAGGTAGGCAGTTCAAAAAATATTAGAATTTTCAGCTTTTATGCCTCAAAACAATAACGAAGTAACATTGTTTAGAATATTTGCATTTAAACACTGACATAACTAGAATTGTTACTGTAAAATTTTCTTCTGGAATAATATGTTAGTAAAACTCATTACTTCATTTAATATGCTTTCAGAAAATGATTTTATAAAGATTTCTTCTTAACACAAAGCGAATTTTTCATGAGACTAAAAAGTGAATTTTCTTTTCCTTTTTTTCCAATGTTGTAATCATTAAAACGATGCAATCTTAGTTTAAATTGGTTTTATTCTTTCCCCACTCGTAATAATTTTACTGCAGAAAATTTTAGTTTTAATATAAATTATTTCAAAATATTAGGATGGTAAACGTAGCACTATTAGTAGATTATTAATTTGATGACGAATTTCAAAAAAGATTAATGTTTAAGTCACTCACTGCTTTTATTAAATTGCAAGTCACATAAAAATATTTCAGTGTACTAAGCTTGCACTTTTATATTATATTGCGATTAAGTTGATGTTTTGAAAAATACACAATTTACTTTGCTAAACTATGAAGAGATTTTGTAATCTTTTATTTCGTGATTCATGCTTTGCTTAAAATGTTTAAGTATGATTAAAAAATAAATAATAAAACAATGCTTAACAATATCTCCGACTACAAAATAAATAAAGTTATAATTAACAAAACCAAGATGAAAACTATTCATTTACTACACTTTAACTACGTTTTTATTTCAGAAAAATTTATATGCCAGTGGTAGTTTTAATTCGTGTTTCTTACAATAATTTAAATGAAACGGCAATGTCACCAAATTTAATCTTTTCAGGCGACAAATAAATCATCACGAGTAAAAATTTTAATCTTCTCGTATAAAAATTGAATGGCTGTTGTAAATATTTTATCTTCTCGTATAACAATTGAATCTTCTACTGTAAATATTTTATCTTCTCGTATAATAATTTAATCTTCTGCTGTAAATATTTTATCTTCTCGTATAACAAATTAATAATCTGATGGAAATATTTTATCTTCTCGTATAACAAATTTATATTCTACTGTAAATATTTTAAATTCTCATGCATTATTGAGACTTTAAAAGATATTGACGTAGTAAAAATATAATCACTGACAAAAAAGGGTAAAATCGAATAAATTCAGTCGAAATTTTTTTTTTCATAGTTTGTAAATAATTAAAAAAAAATTAACACAGTCATATTAAAATAGTATGTATCAGCTTCAGTTTAGAAATAAAGAAACCTTTTAAATACATCTTCTCATATAAAAAATTAATAATCTGCTGTAAATATTTTATCTTCTCGTAAAACAAATTTATATTCTAAAGAAAAGAGGGTGATATTATGTATCAGCTTCAGTTTATAAATAAGGAAACCTTTTTAAATGCATCTTCTCGTATAACAAATATTTTATCTTCTCGTATAGCAAATTAATCTTCTGATGAAAATATTTTATCTTCTCGTTTAACAAATTTATATTTTAAAGAAAAGAGGGAAATATTATGCATCAGCTTAAAATAAAGAAACCTTTTAAATGCATCTTCTCGTATAACAAATTAATAATCTGCTGTAAATAATTTATCTTATCGTATCTCAATAAATCTTCTGATGGAAATATTTTATTTTCTCGTATAGCAAATTTATATTCTACTGTAAATGCTTTAAATTCTCATGCGATATTGTGACTTTAAAAGATATTGACGTAGTAAAAATATAATCACTGAGAAATAGAGGGCAAAATCGAATAAATTTTGTCAAAGAAAATTTTTTATCTTAGTTTATAAATAAATAAGAAAGCAAACTTAACACAGTCATATTAAAATATTATGCATCAGCTTCAGTTTAGAAATAAAGAAACCTTTAAAATGCATAGATCACCGTTATTTATATCCTGCTTAGTGCCACTTACCCCTCTTATTGTCTCGTAATCATTTTTGTTTCTTTACGATGATCAAATCCATAAATTGAAATTAAAATTTATTTAACTATCCCTATATGTTTAATTCTGTTTGCTGAGATTTGTTTCTACAGATTTAGTTTCCAATAAAATTTAAACCTAATCATTTTGTAAACTGCCTTTTTATTTCTTACACAAATTTAAATTCTTGTTTAACTATTGGTCACAATTTTTTTTCAAACTTAAAAAGAGGACTTATTATCTATTACTTAAAAAGTTAATTAATAATGTTTATTTTCAATTTTGTAACAATTGCTCTAATTCCAATGTTATCACAATTACATTTATTTTACAATTACTATTTGATTACGATAGTATGTAGAATCAAATGCATATCTAATATTTTATGCATTTAACTGTACACTGTTGATATATCATAAAATGTAAGATATATAATGCTATTTATTCACCACTGAATGATTTTTTACGGTTATTTAAATTGTTTTAAAAAATAGTGAATATTCTACATTTATTTATTATGTAAATAACTATAGTTTTAGATCTGAATCTATAATCTTGAATAAGATTTCCACGTTTTTATTTTATTAAAAATGTAATAAAATTAGTTGAACTGACAGAAGTTAACGGCTAATAGTATAATAGTTAAAAATAATTTAAGATACTTCATCAAATGTATGCTAAACATTTTCAAACATAAGAGTTTTTCGAAATATACATCGGTAATATGCGTATTAATTGTCGTAGCAAAGTTAAAGTTCATAAGTTTGCTTCTCTTATTCTATAAACTAATCTGTTGATTGTTTTTACTAGATTATTTTGATAAAAAAATAAATAAAAACATTATGTTATTTGAATTGATTGAACTAATAATGATCTATTGATAATTATGTTTATATTGATAATTATGTTTATATTGATAATTATGTTATAATTATGTTATTATAATGATAATTATGTTATTTGAATTGCTTGAACTAATAACTTTTGATCCTGATATTAATTTTTAAAGTGAGGGATAAATTTTTATTGTGTCACTTGATTTTTTACGTAAAAGAAAAATAAATTATTAACATTACGTTAAGTATGGACCTTAGAATACACCATATGTTAAGCATAGACTATAGACGCTGCTGTTTCGTTATTCCAGAAAGGACCTTCTCGTCATTTACACGAGTGACTAGTAGACGATCGGTAGATTATCTAGCTAGTTTGCAACTTAATTTAATAGTTAGAGATAATGAAAAAAAAAATTTCGGCACTTTAAAGGACCATCTTAGTTAAACTGCCCATTAATCTAGATAATCCATAAAGTAACTGCTTTCTGCACTTAAGTTGTAACACGCACTTTATGTGTGTATATTTATATATATATATATATATATATATATATATATATATATATATATATATATATATATATATATAAATAAATACAAGAAAACACGAAGAAAGTTAAGAAAAACAATAAGTTTCATTTATTGCGCTTAAGTTGCAAGTAAACAGAACTCATTAGATAAGTTCAAAATGTAGAATAAAACGAAGAAAAATTATAGACATATGAAAAAAAGCACTCTGTTTTGCGGATATAATCGTGTGGGCTGAAGAAAAGATTATATCTTTTTTCATTTCTTTTTTTTCTGGTTTTTTAAATAAAATTTCATCTTTTTTTTTTCTTTTTTTTTTAAAAAAAACTGTTGTTTGTTATTTTTTTACTTATTATTTCCCCCCCCTTTTTTTTTCCTTCTTTTTTTTCATAAGTCTATAATTTTTCTTTGTTTTATTCTACATTTTGAACTTACCTAATGAATTCTGTTTACTTGCAACTTAAGCACAATAAATAAAACATATTGTTTTTCTTAACTTTCCTCGTGTTTTCTTGTATTTATTTATATATATATATATATATACATATATATATATATATATATATAAATGTATGTATGAGAGAGAGCATTTAAAGAGCAAGTTTTTTCATTTCGAATTCGATATTTACTCAGTTTAGCTATATAAAATTAGGGTATCTTGAAATTCTAATCAATTTAAGAAATAAAAGAAATTCATAAAAAATTGATTCAGTGTTCAAAATTATAAAAATTGATCAAATTTATAAAAATTGATTGATTGTTCAAAAATGATTCTCAGTATAAACTCTAAAAGCCAAGGAAAAAAGTTAGAAAAAGAATACCATTGAAAAACCACAGTAAATTCATTAAGAAAAATTTCTTTTTCTATAATTTATTTATTATCTATAGATAAATAGTATAAGTATTATTTATAGCTAAATTGTTAACTACAAATAATAAGCAACTCTTACGTAAATTCCATAAAAAAATACTCATTAGTTATGTAGAATATTGAGTTTTTTGACGGAAAATTGTATATTCCAATATTTTTTAAAGCTTGTATTAAAGAAAAATGCTTTAGTATATTTTTTTCCTAATTCTTCTTGGCACAAATGCCTCAAATCAATATCAATTTCTTTCTTTTAAAAAAGTAGTATTCTATTTTTTATTTAAATTTTCAATATTGAAGAAATGAATTCCTTATGATTTTATTTTTAAGTCATCTTTTAACAAATTGAAATCTTTGGAAACCTTCATTCAATTTAGTTAGCGGCTTTTCTGTAAACTGATTAGCGTCCTCGGGCTATGATAAGAGAAGGTTTAACATTTATTATTTTTATTATTTTATCTCTCTTCTTTTTATTATAAAAGCGTGTTTTAAAATTTGTAATTTCGCTATCCTTTGTACTTTTCCAAAACTGATGTAAGGTTTTACTTTTTTATTCTTTAAAAGTGATTCATTAATTTTTAAGATCTGGAAAGTTAAGGAGGATCTGGAAATAATTTGTATTCATAACTTAGCGAGATAAAACAGTTAATAACTAAAAGATATTTAATTTTTTAAAAAAGATGGAAGGATTATTGAATTGAAATTTTCCCCTTTTTTCCCTAATGAACATTGGTTACAATGGCTATTTACTGACATTTACCATATTTTCATTTGCTAATAATTGCCAACTCGCTTTCTTTTTAAAATGTTCTTCAAAAATCGTTCCTAGAAAAATTTGTGACTTTTCAATTTTTACTTCTTAACCGTCGCTAAACAGCCGAACCAATTTTTGGTTTATAACTACCACTGTTCAACTTCGTATCCCTGTAATTTTGAGCGGAATTCCAGCCATACCTGGGATGCGAAGCCGGTTCACCTGAGTGGAAGGCGAGCGTCCATTCCCTGAGCCATCACGACTCGCTAGTAATTGTAGTCGAAAACTAAGTTCATTCAAAAAGCGCCAAAAATAGCTATTGGTTTCTGTTGAATGATTTGGGGAACTTCGCAAATTGGAGGCTAAGTCAATACATGTCACTGGGCCTATTTGAATGAATTTTCAAAACACAGTTTTAATTAGAAAATATAAAATCAACACAGAATTAAGATAATTTATTTAAATAAAAATGCAAATAAGGATACCAGGTAAATTTGATACTTTCGTCGGATAAAAAAAAGCATACCTCTTCAAACGGTTACGAGCAGCTAGATTATAGTGACGTGTCCATAGTGGGGTGTGATGACGTAGCTTTTCATAGCATGTAATGTACCTCGTCATCTTTATGATATGACCTATATCCCCATTGGCGTTTCGACATTAATTTTGAAACACCACATATACACTACTAACTAAAAGGGTTTTCTTTACTGCCACAAGTGATTGTAAAATCGATACAAGGTCAATGCAATTATAAGGGTAGACGGTTTGCTTTACCGTTTATATAATTGCGTAAGACAATTATGATCTTAGACAAAATATTTGCATTCCGTGAATAATTAACATTGATTGTCGCATTGTAATAGGTTTAATAATAAGCTATAGTTTTAAACACACTCCATTTTATTCTTTTTACAAATCGTAATGCATCGTTTTATTATTTGAGTATTTTTTATTTTGAGATGAAAAATATGCTTGCCATTTTTTTTAAAATTCAATTCTGAAATAAGATACAAATGGGCCACCAAGGAAAATGCTTTTTCGTAGCAACATTAACCTCGCCATTTATAATTTTAGCACTATTATGTTTAATTTCAATAATTTTTTGGAACTATTGAAAAAAATTTATTCTCCGTATATTAAGCATTTTTTTACGTAAATAACGTTTTTGTTTTACGAAGACAAATATTTAGGTTGATTTTAAAAAAAAGAATGGGAAAATTGCATTTCTTAAAAACACTTAAACCCTATTAATTTGAAAAAAAATCCCATAAAACTACCAAAAAATTTTTATTTTTCTTTTTAAAAAGTATCCAACCGGAAAAAAGCTTACTTAAACTTCGTTAACAATGTATTACAACTTTATGAAACACTCAAGATTGTAATACATTATTTATACAAAATGTTCTCTAAAGCTAATTCCTATAATAAACTAATTCTTAAAACAATATTTTTCTGTTGAAAAAAACGAGGGGGAAATTTTTTACATTTTTTACATTATTTGCCAACGAAAAAAAACATTTTAATGAAAAGCTTTGCATGCAAAAAGATCTATTCTGAAATCCTTACAGTGCCAAAATGTCTCCTTATAACGAATTTAGAATTTCCATTTAAAAGTCTACGGTACTAGTTAATATAATTTGGAGACAGGATATAACTGTGGAAACGTACTATGTTTATTGGAATTGAAATTCGTAAGCAATCTCGTATTTCGTTCGAATTCAAATGGAAAGCGAAATAGATTTTCCACCCCCTACCCCATTCGTTCATTTAAAATTTACATGCCATAGGGAGAGCCTAAGAAAATCCCGTTTTTTGCCCAGTTCACTTTTCGTATTTTCATTTTTTTAAAGGAAAATATCAATCTTTACTTACTTCATAAAAAGATTTCGAAACCTTGCATTTCTTTTTGAAATCTAATTCACTTATCGAAATTGGTATTTTTATATTGTAAGTCACTAGCCATAAATTTGATTTTTGTTCCCTAAGAAAACCAAACTGCATTTGACGGCAAATTTGCCAAGTAATCAGTTTGCTTTAAACTAGTATTACGTTGGAAGACATGTTAAATGATTAGTCATTGAGTAATCGGTTACTATTACGACATAGTTAGTGATTACTTGACGCCATTTACAAAAAAAATAACTATTACCGAAACTGTTAAGAGGTTGTAACATGTTGTTTAAAAAAGTCAGGATTATCAAATCAGATGGTTAATATCAAATTTATAATGAAAATTATTCAAGTTAAAGTTAGCCTTTCTCAATCGTAGGTGTTGAGTAACACATACATTATGCCAACTATTCAAATTATAAATATTCAAAATATTCAAATTATAATTCATCTATATCGACATTCATCTATATCGACATTCATCGACATCGACATTCATCGACTACTACATACTTCGACATAGACATTCATCGACTACTACACTCCTCAAAATCAGCATTTATATTCATCAAATGTAAATGTAGAGCATCAACATTACATCTTGTACAATTTTTTTAGTTTTTTTTTTGGACCAAAAATGAATGTGTTTGATAAGATAAAAACCATGATCGTTACACGAGGGAGCCCTGAAAATCGGGGCTAAATGCTTGGCCATTGTTGAGTGATGTGATCTGTGTTAAATCTCAAGCAAACGACCCCTCAACTGACATTTAGAAATTTAAAGACTTTAAAAGAGGTTAACTTTTCAGATTTCCTTTCTATTTGCGTGGTTAAATAGAGAATGAGTGAATAAAATAAAAGCAACTCGAACCCTCTTTATTCAAAGAAGCAATGCAATTCCTAAACTAGATGGAATTCAAAACATTATTGAAACTGCGCTATATATATATTGAAATTAAATGCTGAAACTACTCCATGATAAACTACATTATTGCAATTTGTGTGCTTAAAATATTATTTAGTCAATTACATTAGTTATTTTAGGTGCTGAAACTATTGTATAGTAAACTTCGTTAGTAGTTGTAAGCAGTGCAAAACTATACATATTGATAGCAAGTGCTTAAACTACAATATAGTAAACAACGTAATTGATGAATGGTTCCCTTTTTTATAAAAATGCAATATGCCATAAATTTTTTTTTGATCACAAGATTAATTTTTATATTGATTTCAAGAAATTGAATTCGCCTGATATTTAAATTAAGTTATATTTCCAATAACAGATTATCTGCAGAGTTATCGATGCCTATCTTTACTTTTCTTCCGATTAATAGTTAAGAGAAAGCGAATAGTAAGCAATGAAACTACTACATAAACTACACATTGATAACAAGTGCTAAAACTACTATATAGTAAACTACATAATTGAAGAACGAGTACTTTTTTGATAAAAATGTATAATGTCATTAATTTTTATATTGATCACAAGATTTTGAATTCACCTGATATTTAAACTAAATTATACTTTCAGTAACGCAAGATCAGCAAAGTTATTGATGTCTATCTTTACTTCTCTTTCGATTAATAGTGGAAAAAAAATTGTAAAGCCCCTTAAGAAAAACATTTCACGTAAGAAAAGCAATCAATCTTTAAAAAAGGTAAAGTGTTCAGGGTCATTTAAGGGAACAATAAATTTTCCTGAATATATCCTGAAACGATAAATAGCCGCATAACTTGTCATGTGAGCGCAAAAACATGTCACAAGGGGTAATACTTATGTTCGAACGATATTAGTTCTTCGATGAATTATTTACTTTGCTTTTTTTTCTATGTTGAAAAATTTATGGGAAAGCGACAGATATATCATTCGCGCAATACTGTTTTTCTCTAATAAAGTAAAAGAAGAGTAAACGCTTTATTTTTCTTTTTAAATGATTAAAGGAGCTTTTACTTTCTATGTCTTAAAAGTTTAAAGTGTAAAAAAAAACTCTTTTAAAGCTATAAGATGCAATTGCTTATGTATAAATCTTTAAAGGAAAAATGTATATTTTGTTAAAATAAATATATTTATAAAATTTAAATTGAACAAATGAAGGAATAGAAACCTTAGAAGCATACATTTTCTCATTGGTTTATTATTTTTACTTCAAATTCTTCTTCAATATCATTTCCTGTTAGGTATTTATGGAATTTCGATTTGCCTGAAGGGAAGTGGAAAGCAATTTGACGAAACCTAACTTGACGGAAGCGCAAAGTAATTATGTAATTGATTGCGGAAAACAGACTATTGATGTAGATATGATCATTGACGCAAAGCAATTATATATTTACTAAAAAACTCATGTCAGATTTTAACGTTAGCTTGTAAACTACTAAATTTGAAAATATAATTCCTTTTTTTGTCTGAAATTAGAGTATACCTTAAAAAGTAAAGACATTTAAAGAATTTAAACTTATTTTAAAATTATCTGAGCTAAGTATGAAGAAACATGAGGGAAAAAAAACATTTCCCATCTCATGGTAATTTAGAAAAGTAATATTTAAAATATCGATGCTTAGTTTGAAATGCAAGATAATAAATGGAATTTTAGGTACTTTTCCATTTCGCCGACGCAAGCAATTTCGGTTATTTCATCTATTTATTTTTTTAAAAATAAAATAAAATAAAATAATTTAGAAAAGCAGTTGTATTTATTTGCAGTCAGAAAGTTTACATTGGCTACTTTATCATTTGCGCCATCGAAATTAAAAATTATCGATTTTTTTCACACTAACAAGTTTAAATATAGATTACTTTCATAAAAAAAGCCAAAACTAATAATAATAATCAGAATTCAAAGAGCCGCGATGGCTAAGGGAGATGGAGAGTTCGCTTTCTAATGAGGTGAACCGAGATTCGAATCCCAGCGATGGCTGGTCGATACGAATTCCGCATCCGGCTAACACCGACCACAGTGCTGATGAGAAATATCCTCAATGGTAGACGGATCATGGGTTAGAGTCCCCTTGCCATCAGACGAACCGAGGGAGGTTTTCGTGGTTTTCGTCACCTTGAAATGCAAAAGGGGTTTTTTTTCATCAAAAAGTCCTCCACGAAGGCAAATTCCTCCCAATACTTGATCCAGGAGGTACCTTCTCTTCTGGATTGGGTTCAAAATTACATGGCTACGGAGTTGAACGCTAGTAGTCGTATACCCAAAAAATTGGGTCGGCTGTTCAGTGATGGCACGTTTCGGATTATCCTCAGGGATGTTACCCAAACCGTCGCCAATAGCTCATTGTGCAGCTCTAGTGCGACGTAAATAAAGTACATACCCAAAATACATATTTTCTAATAAAGAAAGCAAAAAAAGGTATTTTTTCAAGATGATGTGAACAATTATTTGTCGTGTTAGGCGGAGTTTAATCCGAGATAGTTAAGGGAACTATAATTAAGAGCTTAGTTCTTTAAATTCAGCAGCCTTTGTGAATATAAATCCAGTATTCAAGATCCAGATATGGAGTATTATTTCGTAATCTAACTTAGGAGAAGACGTTGAATATCTGGTTTGTCTTTGTGAACTGCTCCTAGATGTGAAGGGATGGAATTGATTTCATAGATATCTCTGTTCACACACTCAAAGGAATGTCAATTAGTCAATTAGCCAAGTGAAATGCTCTTATGCAATTCAACATGCATCTCAATGGTGAATGGAGTTTAACTACACTATTGCTTTGATATATTATGGTGTGTGGTCTAATATTTACGTACATTTAAGTAGTATTATGAATTTATGCTCTAACTTCTTAATTTTATAGTTATTTATGGCTATTAATTTTATTATTATTACTACACTATTGCTTTTATATATTATGTTGTGTGGCCTAATATTTGCTTGCATTTTAATAGTATTATGAATTTATGCTCTAACTTCTTAATTTTATGGTTATTTACGGTTATTAATTTCATTATTATTACCACACGATTGATTTTATATATATTATCGCGTGTGGCCTAATATTTACGTGCATTTCTGTAGTATTATGAGATTTGCTCTAACTTTCATCTTTAACTTTCTACTTTTCAGTTTTTTATTTTTACTAAATTATGTGGTAATTCGAACTATAATTTCGAAAATTTGAATTTACAGTAAACCGTTAAAATGAGCCAAATGAATAGTTTTGATACTAGATATTTTTAGATATTTTGGGTTTTATTATCAGAATTATGTTTGTTTTTTTAATTTTTTTTTTAAAGAGGCTTTTTTTTTTCTCAAAATTTCATAAAATTATTTCAGATCATTCAAGAAATTTCATAACCATAGAGTTCGATGATTTTCCAGATCTTTATTCGTCGTGTGTAGATCGATATACAAGAACTTTCTCGGGTACAGCTCTATCCATCCTCGGAAGTTCCTACCTGGGTTTAACCCCATAATTATCTCACACCACCTGTCTTAGATTACGTCCCCTCCTATCAGGTCAAGATCGACTGCCGCATAAAAATTTTAAGTGTGTGCGCCAGAATAGCGAAATAAAGCCAAATCTAGAAGGATGAAACTGATGGCGCCTTCTTATGAATGACTTGTAAAAAAGTCGTCTTGAATGATTTGTAGTTACAAAAATGTTGCAGCTAAGAACATGCGAAAAAAATAGCGAAGCCGAATAAAAACAAGTACCAGTCAAGATATCTGTAGATACATAAAAAATATTTCTTAATGTGAGTGTGTGTTTTTTTTAAAATTTAGAACTGCAATGTAAAAATTATTTTGACAATTAAAAATTTTCTTCGTATATTTCATACATTTCTAATATGATTAATTATTAATTTTATAGGATGGTCGAATTCTGCTAATTAACTTTGTGAAAGTTTTCATGAATAATTTTTCTGAATTTAAGGAATTAATTTTTTAAAATTTTAATGTTGAAGTTATAAATGCTGTTGATAGAGGATAAAAAATTAATCCGATCAAAACTATTGTAATTTATTATTTCTTAAAAATGTAAATATTTCTCTTTATCAATTGAATATTTTTATTTCCCGTTTTAAAAATGACAATTTCGATACAAATCTAGATCAATTAAACTGCAACAAGATGAGAAAAATACTATACATAAAGCTGCTTAAATTTAATTTATTTTACCCCTTTTTTTACTTTATTTTTCACTACTTTATTTTTCACTTTAAAAATTCGAAGCAAATAAAATTTACTGTCAAGAAAATAAAATTTATTGTCAAGACAAGCCATTAAAAAAAGTGTTTTATTTAGGAAAAAAAATTATGCTTTTTTCCTTGATATAATATTTGCTTTGGAATTTCAAAGAAAAAAAAATAAGCCCGTGTCATGATTGTTTAGTCATATATAATTGCATGACGTTGCGAATACATGTCATTCTGATCAGAAGTTTCAATAGGCAAAATATTCCAAATTCAATATTTTTTAAAATATTGTCATATTTTAGGACCCTGTACACACTAGAGTAACGCAACTTTATTTTTACCCCGACGTTAAAGATATAACTGTGAATATTTTTTTTAATAGTGACTTTTTTAAAAGGCGAGCACATTTGATGCATAAAGGCCTAAAATTTCATCCAATTTCTATATCACGTGTTGAAAACTTTCGATTTGAAACCAATAAGTTATTTCATTTTTTATAACAATATATTAACCAGATTTAAGAAGTTTTATAAAATTGGCACTTCATGACTTGTTTTATTACTACTTTATATAAGTGTATGACTACTTTATACTTTTTATGATTACTTTAATTAATTAATTTTAAGTTAGATGCTTCCATTGCACACAAGTGATATATGTGCCAGTATTATAAATTTTAAAATCAATATAACAATACAGATATTAACCAAAATTGTCTGAAAAATTAAGTTAAAAAATAATAGTAATAATTAATAACTTTATGAATTGAATCAGCTCCAAATGTTATTACTTTTTTTTAATTTTGATACATCATTTTATATTATATGTCATACGGTAACCAAATTATATATAGACTGAGCAATATTTTCAAAGTCTTAATTTTATATTAAGTCCATTTTTTGATGTTATAAAACCTACGAAATACAATTTTCAGTGTCTGACTTAATTCCATCATACCTGCCGTTCTGTATACCGGATAATAATAATAATAATCTGAATTAAAATATTTTGATTTTATTTGATGACCTACATTCTTAATAGCTTCTTTTAATTTTTTTTTCTTTGATAGACAATATCAATAGAACTCTTTTGGCGTTAAGATTCTTGTTTTTATCATTAATTAATTTAAATAACGCATGAGACATGTTGTTTTATCATCAATTTTCAAATTCATCGTATCCAATTTTAAAAGTTCTATAATTAAATTTTTTTTGTTTAGTTTAAGTAAAATGATAAAACTATATTATTTAGTTAATCAAAAATTTATTTAAGTAAATTTTTTAGAATTTTAAAATGTATGTACGAAAAACAAGTTATTTCTTAAAAATAATTTCTGAAAGCTTAGAATATGCAAAAATAATATTAATCATAAAAGTATACATGAAAAATTATAATTTATTTTAAGATTCTGACTGAAAGAGACAAAAGAAGTTCCTGGGCAAAGAAGAACAGGCGATATTCTAAATTAGAAATTTTATTGCATTAAATTAAGAAAGTCCTCAAGCACAAAAATATACTTCCTCTGAATAAACATTTTTAGTGTTAACGAATTTGGATTTTTAATCCTTAAAATATCACAATATACTACTATCATAATGTTGAAGTAATTGCCATGTCAAAAACATTGTTCCAATTGTTTAGTCAAAATTCCAGTCCTTTTATTTTCATTTTCTCTTTTTTTTTTTTTCATTTTTCGGTGTATCTGGAACTGTTTAGGCGGATAAAAAATTCCACTAATTGTAAAACTCTTTCTCCAAAAATTTCATTCAAAACATACTATTATAGATAAGTCATTATTATTTAATTTATGCTGGGAAAAGTTTTGCACTGTTGAGTATAAAAAATTTCACGTCATTTTAAATGATGTAATTTCAAGTAACGAAATTTGAACAAAAGCGTCTTTACTGTTACTGAGGACAGAAATTTCAAAGATATCGGGCTTTGGAAATATTCCCAAACTATTTTGCCGATTTTGCGTAAATGTTTTTTTTCCTCATTTAATAATATAGATTAAAATAAGATGAATACTTGCATACTTGGCTCTTTTATACATTTGTGACTATTATTAATTAAAATTAAGTAATTATATTTATTCTTACAAAGTTATATTTTCTATTAAATTTTCTTTGTATAAACGATTCTTATAACTGTGTGTGCAATTTTTTTCAACATATTAACAACAGTCAACATATTACTTTCAAACCATTAAAATTGAAACTTAATGAAATTCCAATTACTAAAATCAAAGTTGTGTAGGGTGTTTCGCTTTGCTTTCATTTTACTCGTACAAACATAGCATTTTACAAACATTTTATACGAAAAGTATTATATAATCTAGGTTTAGAGCTTTAATTCACAGGAAGTACCGCCTACAAAATTGTTTATTATAGATTTGCTATTAAATTAAAAACTTAAGTTAGTTTATTATCTAGTTTTTATTTATTAATTTTAAGTGAATGAGCGACAAGGAATATTTTTGCTTGGGCTTGGAAATTAGCTTATATAAATCTTAAACGATTTTTTTCCACTTAAAATAACAGTTTCATAGTTTGAAAAATGACAAATTTTGGATTCTCCTAAGATTATTTGTACACCTTATAAGCTTTTAAGTATAACTCTGTAACTACTTGTGCACACTCAATTATTATAAAACTTGTTCACGAGAAAATTGATGTTACGCACATAAAAAATTTATAAACATTAATTATTTCTCTAATTTAAATGGGAAAACTATGAAACAGATATATTTAATTATAACAATATATACAACTATACAACTAATTTGAAAATATTAAATCGGGCAATGGGGACTTGGCGTTGTTTTTTCATAAAAAAACCCATCATATCTCCAGTAATATTTACGCTAGGTATACGAAATGTTATGCAGTTACTAAAAGCAACAACTTAAGTAATTGGTACGAGTTCCAAGCTTATTGCTTGATTTTCTCGCAAAGGGTGTTAAAAAACTTGTTATTTTTCATTACTTATTATAGGTTTCTGAAACCTCTGAGAGCTATAAATTTTACTTTTATTTAATTTAAAATTATATCCATTCTTCTCTTTTTCTCGAAATTTTCATTTTGGACGCGAGTACTAGCACTTGATTTCATGTCAAAAGGTACAAAAACTTAAACATTTTAATAAAACACTAATTTGATGCTGTTAAAAGTTAATATTTGTATCGAAACGTTTAAAATTATAAACGGTTCAAAGGAAATTTAAACATTTAGTAATTTTAACAGTTATATGATAGAAAGTTATTTATAAATTTTTAACAAATAAAATTAAATCTTAACAAAATGTGCTGAAAAGAGTAACGAGAATTTTAAAAACAAAATCTTTTTTTACATCGATTTTTAGGAAGAAACAAAACTAAAATGATTCAGATAGATGTATAGGAGTTGTTAAACGAAGTGATAGTGTAATGAACCTTCAAGTAATTAACAAAAAATTGCTGTTTTATGCTCTATACCCGTTTTCTTTTCTGATACAAGACCAAGCTGTCTTGTTCTTCAATTCCACATGAAAATAATAGAGGTACTTTTCATGTTTCAGGATTTTTTTTCTCCAAATTTTGAAAAAATATATCCATCTTGATTGCTAAAAATACTATATTGACAACACGTGGTGGTATAATCTTTAGGGGTTGCTAAAGAGATGTTTCATTCGCCAAATGTTTGGCGATGGACATTTGTTAAAATTCAAGAGTCCCCACGTCAAGGATCTATTCATAACAATACATTTTCCCCTTTGACACATTGATGGATCATATCTATTGTTATGACCCTCTACCCCACCTTCAGGTTGGAAAATCCTAGGATGGACAGAGCACAGCCCACTTTCTCATATACAATAATTGAATTTTCAAACTTTTTTCAAATATTTTCCCCATTGTTTGAATCAACCAGTTTTAGTGTTCATTCTATTTTAGAAACATTGATTTTTCTAAAAACCAAAATTTTTCTTACATGGTTTGTAGAAACAGTTTGATATGTCTATGAAATAAAAATATTGAATAGTGTTGAAACAACCATAATCATATTGTGCAATGCTACTATTATATTAAAACAAAAATATCAGCGACTGCTGCATCGACTGCTGTTTTTATTTTTGGAACTATTTACTAACTGATTCACTTGACAATTTACTTCCTTATTTTTGGAACTATTTACTAACTGATTCACTTGACAATTTAATTCCTTATTTTTAGAACTATTTACTAACTGATTCACTTGACAATTTACTTCCTTATTTTTGGAACTATTTACTAACTGATTCACTTGACAATTTACTTCCTTATTTTTGGAACTATTTACTAACTGATTCACTTGACAATTTACTTCCTTATTTTTGGAACTATTTACTAACTGATTCACTTGACAATTTACTTCCTTAGTTTTCTCTTTAACAAACTCCTTCAATTATTTATTCATTTTAATTTTATTTTATAACAGCAGTTGGACATCCGACCCAATTTGTTGGGTTTACGATTACTAATATTCAACTCCACAACCTTGTAATGTTGAACCCCATCCAGAAGACAAGGGTACTCCGAGATCAAGTATTGGACAAAATGTTACCTTCTTGGAGGACTTTTTGATGGAACTAACCGCATTTGCGTTACATGGAGAGGAAGACCACGAGATCCTCCCACGGCTAGTCTGACGGCAAAGGGTCTCTAATCCATGATCAGCCTACCAATCAGGATATTTCAAGTCAGCACTGTGATTGATGTGAGCTGGGTACGGAATTCGTATCGACCGGCCATTGCTGGGATTCGAACCCGGGTCACCTCATTGGAAGGTCAACGTTCTATCCCTTGAGCCACCACGACTCTTGCTTATTCATTTTTATAAGCGTCGTTGAGCAGCCGACCTAATTTTATGGGCTTACGACTACTAATGTTCAACTCCGTAGCCTTGTAGTTTCGGACCTAATCCAGAAGACAAGGGAACTCCTGGATAGAGCACTGGCAGAAATATGCCTTCATGGAGGACTTTTTAATGGAGCTAACCCGCATTTGCGTTACATGGAGAGGAAGACCACGAGAACCTCCCACGGTTAGAATGGCGGCAAGCGGACTTTAACTCATGATCCGTCTACCACTAAGGATATTTCACGTTAGCACTGTGATCGGTGCGAGCCGGATGCGGAATTCTTATCGACTGGGATTAGAACCCGGCTCGTCTGATTGGAAGGCGAACGCTCTATCCCCTGTACTTATTCATTTGCTATACATATTTATTAAACGACATCAATAGATTAAAATAGATAAAAAGTAAATTTTCCTCATAGTTACGGAATTTTTCAAATGGTCCTATTTAATTACCTAATATCGGCTGCATAAATCCATATATTCGCTCTTCTAGAAAAAACAAAATTTTCTTAATGAAACCAATGTAGAATATATACTAAAAATTAATTATATTCTCAAATTCATTTCCAATAGTCTATTTTTCACTGTAATGAATAGTTATTCATTATAAAAAAAATATGTTGTATCGAGTATTCATTACCATATCGTCTTTGCTATGAAATATTCCTACATTTGATCCCTTCTTGTGAAAATGTATCAACTATGTAAGAATTAATGAGCTAGACTGTAAATTTCTTTCTTGCTGTTTAAAATTAATAAATAAGAAACGTTAATCCTCCGTTTCGAGTCATCTTATTTTTAACGTCAAATATGCTATTACCTGTAATCCTCTGTCAACAGCTTTTCATTATTCCTGACTAACTATACTATTAATATTGATCTATATTGAAAAAAATATATATATATTTGAAGAGTGCTTCAGAAAAAAAAAGGGTAAAAAGTTTCTTATACCAAAATAAGAGCGTTGCAACCATTTTTGAAACTAAGTTGTTTCCTTTGTCCAAGTTAAAATCTAAAATATGGATTTAAGCAGGATGAGATTTCCATTTTATGGCTAAGTTGATTCTGGAATTTCGCAATCTTAAAACTTAAGTTATTTGACTTAACCCCTTAACGATCTTATTATTTTCAAGAAAGCAGTGTTATTTTATAAAAGTGCCTACTTTTTCTTTATTCAAGAAAAGTATATAAAAATTAACAACAAAATTCCAAAAATCATTTTTGATTTTTGGAATTTTTTTAGCGCTTGTTTTGTTGTTAGTTCCGTAAGTACTTCATGTGTTCATGTAACTGACTCCATAAAGTGCTCAATTTAAAATATATTTATATATATATATATATATATATATATATATATATATATATATATATATATATATATAAAAGTATATGCTTCGGGTTAAGATTGGTATAACTTAATGCATCTTTAAAGGATGTTTCATGCACGGATTTTTAATCCTATGCACATTAACCATTATATTGTTCGGACACCCTAATCAGCGCACAAAATATTTAAAAAAACGTATCACACGGAATAAGCTACGCTTGTTTTAGCAATTGGAATCTTTATTGCAGAATTCACTCCCTGTGTATTTTGCCATATATCGGGAATTTCTTAAGCAAATCGAAAAATTTTTGCACACAAACATAAATTAAATTTATCCAAAAAAAAATCCATGTAAAAAATAATTTCTAATAGTTTTTTATTATTGTTATTATTATTCTTTTATTCATTAAGTATCGATAAAAAATTTTGAATTATAAGTTTTCAATTGTTTACTTTATTTTAAACTACATATTATTAAATGACAAAAAAAATGCTTTTTTTTGGCCAAATAATTCTATAAAAATAAAATTTTAAAATGTGGCTTTTTCGAAATTTTTTCTGTCAGAATCCACTCAAATTTCGTATTTTTTTTTCCATTTACGATACCATATATTTATCCAAAAATTAAAAAAAGAAGTAATTTATGGTGATATCTTTTTTCTAGTATACTGTACCATAAGCAATAATGTAAAAAGCACATTGAAAAGAAATTTAGCTTGTTAAGTTTTTTTTTTCAAGTTCTCAGCATAAAGCTTGCTTGTGTCTTAGTCATCATTATTTCTTACAGCCATCTTCAAACCAGGTAAAAAGTATCGTATATCTCGCTTGTTAAAAATTTTATTTCAGGAATCAAAGAAACATATAAATCGCTGTCCACATGACAAAAACATACATTTTATGTTCAATTTCAAAGTCTTTCGCGTTATGTTAGTAATATAAGCCAGGGATTGTACTTCTTTTTCTTTTCTACGAGTACATGTAGAGGCACTCTGTTAACTCATTAAATTATGAAAGAAACATTTTTGATTTGGAAGCAGTAATGCATAAAATAATAAAACCAATTAATTGTAACAATAGGACCGTATTTCCACGCATTACCACTCAATATACATGGCTTGATTGCAAAACCTTAAAAAAGCAAACTAATTTGTGCAAGTGATATTTTGAGTTACGAAATCAGAAAGATAAAATTTCTGTTATTTAAGATAAAATATTAAATTATACGTTTATTTACAAAACTCGTGTCAGGCCAGTCTTGACATACACTTCTGAAGCTTGAACAATGACAAAACTGGAGGAAAATTGTATCACAATATTTAAGAGAAAGATTGTGCGCAGCATACTTGGTGGTGTAAATGAACACAATAACTGGAGAAGGAGAATTAACTTTGAACTGTACAAGATTCATAAACAACCCGAGATTATTAAATACGTAAAAATAAATTGAATGAATTTGAGGGCCCACGTGACTCGCATGAGTGATGACAACACAATTAATAAAAGATACTGTTTTTCAGACCCACTGGAACAAGAAAGCGGGGGAGGCTGCAGTTGAGTTGGGCTGACTCGGTGGACTCTGATTTTTCTTGCAATTAATGCAAAGAATTGGAGATCAAAGATAAATCAGATGTCGTTATGTGGAAATCTTCAGAGAAAGGGATTGGCCCACATAGGGCTGTCTAGCCAACTATGATGATGATGATGATTAATTGATACATATAAGTGATGGATTATACGATGATGATGATTAAATTATACGAATCTTTACTCAATGAGAGATACTCATGGAGCATAATGAGTACATTAAACGTAAATTTTTAGGAATTTGGTAATAGTCAATATGTTTTATACGCTAATTTTACGTAATATTAACAGAATGATATTAACATTGTGATATTTGGTAAAAAATGCTGTGGTATATTTTATGTATAATTAATGGAATGGATTTTATCAACTACCCTTTGGTAAGATTGCTTTCGTATATTTTACATTTCGTACTGCATTTCATCAGTATATTTTACGAAAGATTGACGAAAGAATATTTACTATTTAGATTCAGTAAAAATTATTTTGTGTATTTTACGTATAATTGACGATGCAAATTTGCCATTTAAATTTCTGTTCGCAATTTTTTTTTGTGTGTTGGATAGCCACTTTTTTCCATTATTAAACGTTTCAATTTACGTACATTTTGATGTACTGCTGACGTAAATAATATGTAAAAAAAACGCACTCATTCTTACCCAGTAAAAAGTGGTTGGTAAAATATTCTTAAAATAAACGAATTTGTTTACTTAAAATTTTACGTAAATTTTCCATTTTCTGGATAGAAACTTTTTGTCATATTCGACGTTTCAGTTTTTCATACATTTTAAGAATACTTAGTAAAATTTAAAGCTGAAATTTACGTATTTTTGACATAAATTGGACAGTTCTCTACTACTTTAGCCTCACTATTAAAAATACTATTCTAATATTTTAGACATGAAAACTGCCGAAAGTTTGTGCACTTTAATGTTGGCTTAAACCTATTGCGTTTCGCTATATGTGTGGAACTAATCCAATGACTTAATAAAATTTTGCACCTAATTTTAAAACTATTGGTAAATAAAAATAGTATTATATAATATTTAATATTTTTTCTTATTTTATCTATTAACAGTCTAAAAAACTATAATTATCACGAATTTAATATACATAATTTTAAATGACAAATTACGAAATTTGAAGGAAATCGGTCGAATTGTTTTTGAGAAAGAAAAAAAATTTAAACCCACGACTCAGAACTATTCAACGGATTTCGCTCTAATTTTGTATTTTGTCATTTAAAATTGCACACTTTTAAGTATTAAAAAAACTGCATAGCTTATCATTTAAAACTGTTTTGACTAGCATTAAATAAAATAATCAAACATTTCTACAAATTGAAAAAAAAATTATTATCTTTACTTGTTTAAGAATATGAATTTCATCAAAAACAATGAACTCACTGCAAAATATTGATCACAAATTTTCTTATTTATTTTATAAACGACATTTAACACTCAAACTCAATTCCGAATCCTCAACCTGGTAATTTTGAACCCAGCCCTGAAGACAAAGAAACTCTTTGATTAAGCATTAGACCAAACTAGTCATCGTGGAGGACTTTTTCTATGGAACCCGCTTTGCTTTGCAGGATGAGAAAAACTACGAAAACCTTTAACGGTTAACCCGGTGGCAAAGAGATTCTTACCTACGATCCATCTACTACTGAGGATATTTCACATCAGCACCGTAGTCAATGCGAGCTGAGAGTAGAATTCGTATCAACCGGCCGTCACTGGGATTCGAATCTAGAGGCGAATAAATGATCTCTCGGTCATAACGCATTTGGAATTAATTGATTCTGGAAAACCAGTGTATTTATACCCTATTTTAATGCAGACGGTTTTAAAATTAAATTAAAAACGCTTCAGAACTCCAGCAATCCTTTTTCATTTTATTTTTATTTCCAGTGTTTCCAGTGAAGCAAAATAACCCGCAAGTGAACAATAATTTTTCTTGTTTGTAAAAGTTAACGTTTTTTCCTTCGTTTTTATATAACAGTCGTTGAACAGTTGGCCCAATTTCTGGGCTTACGACTACTAATGCTCAACGCCGTAGCCTTGAAATTTTGAACCCAATCCAGAAGACAAGAGAACTCCTGGATCAAATATTGGGAGAAATTTCGAGGACTGACAGTCGCTTTGCCTGATGGCAAAGGGACTCCAACCCATGATCAGTCTACCAATCAGGATATTTCATGTCAGCACTGTGGTCGGTGCATGCCGGATTCGTATCTACCTGCCATCGCTGGGATTTGAATCTGGATCACCTCATTGGAAGTCAAACGCTCTATCCCCTGAGCCATCTCGGCTCAAAATTAACGTTTCATCAAAATATCGCTGGATTTCGATTCCATTACCCCTGTTTCCTCCTGTAATTTAATGTATACAGCTTTTGAAGCATATAAAAATTGCCAGATAACTTTTAGCACTTTTTTTTCATTTTATTTTAAAGCCTGTGTGTCCAGTGTAGTTGGATGACCCACAAGTGCGAAGCAATTTCTTTTAACGTTTCGTCAAAAATTACGACACATCGGTTACTGCACCGAAAAATAAAGCATGTGCAAAACTAACAGAATATGATTAAATTTTAAATGTTTGTGACTCTATGTGAACACCAAAAACTCGGTAATTTTTACCAAAGCATTTGCTTTGGTAATAATTTTGGTGAAATTAACAATAATATAAGGTTTTAAAATAAGACATAGAACTTGGTAATTTTATTATACCATAGATCATGCCATAAAAACCATTTATTCTGTTGAATTTACTTTTCTGCTTTGTATTTTTTAATAAATGTGTGGTAAAAAGAAGTATAATTTTGACGACCATAATTTTCGGTGAACTTTTACCGTACCAAACCACATTACCAAAAGAATACAGCATATTTTGGTTTTTATAATCAGAATTATGGTTTTTGTTTTACCTTTTTTTGCCTTTTTTTTACCTTAATTATGGTTCTTTTTTTTAATGGTGATTTTATTATACCATAGATCATGCCATAAAAACCATTTATTCTGTTGAATTTACTTTTCTGCTTTGTATTTTTTAATAAATGTGTGGTAAAAAGAAGTATAATTTTGACGACCATAATTTTCGGTGAACTTTTACCGTACCAAACCACATTACCAAAAGAATACAGCATATTTTGGTTTTTATAATCAGAATTATGATTTTTTTTGTTGCCTTTTTTCCTTGCCAGAAATGCCATACTGTAAAGGAATTTTCTAGATTTATTTTTTGATATACGACAGATGTATGATATACAAAAGATGTATGATGTGCAAAAACTGCATAATGTGCAAGTACTTGTGTTTTCAAAAATTACTTTCTCTTATCATATTTATTTTACTTTACATTTTAAGGAAACAAAAGGTAAGCAAATGTGATTTTTCTAATTAGAAACCATATTGTTAATGCTAGGTCTTACTATAATTAATAGATCAGAAGTTGTATGAAACGACTTTCTGTACACTGTATGATAATTTCTTTTAGTTTTACAATACCTAGTTAAACATAAATATATGTCTTAAGAATAGTTTACCTCTTATCACATTTATATCGCTTTGCATTTGGAGGAAACAAAAGATAAGAAAATATGATAATTCTGCTTGGGAAGAAGGTAACAAAAAATCGCTTCTCGGGAATATTTATAAAGAAGTGGGAAAACGCAAACAAATATTTTATGCATGAGAAATTTGAGCTCTCCGTTTTCTAGACATATCTGCACATATGAATAGAGTCTAGAAAGTGCTATTGTTCTGTATTTGTATTCTCAGTAATAAGATAGAATTTTCTTCTTAATTTGGTTTGTTTGTTCAAACAGAATTTAATTTCGTCTTCTTAAAATAAGTTTCTATGGAATATATAATTCTTATATAAAAATGGAGTTTATGAATTTTTCGTTATTGAAAGGTATTATTTTATAGTAAAATAACATAATTTCGATTTATATACACATATTTCTCTTTTCAATTCTCTCTCTTCTAAGGAAAATCCTGATTTATTTTTTAGGGTAAAAATATCAAGCGTGTGATCTGTTACAAGCATGAAAGCGCAAACGTACATGCTTACAAATTTCTGAATGAAATTCTTTTCTCGCTTCGGCCACAGAAAGCTAATTAAAGCTGAGCTCTAAGTTGGGAAGAATTGAAAGATTAAAAACGATGAAAAGTGAATAGTTGATATCAACAAGCAAAGTGTTCTATATTCTGCAGAGATAAGCATTCATTATTCAAGCTGATAAGTAAAGATTAACGAAACGTAAAGAAAAATGTATTCTTTAGTCAGAAATATTTTGAATTAATAATAAATTATCCATTATTTTTAATCATTATTCTTTATTCATTAGTCAAAAATATATCAATAATTTCACGGCTATAGAACCAAATGCGCTGAATACTGTAATTAACACAAAAAAAGTACTGCAAGAAAGTTCTTATCATGATTACAAATACTAATTTACTTTTAATCATGATTATAAGTAGTCGCATTTACAAATATCAATAATTCCAGATAAAAAGCATTTATAACTTGTAAGCACAACAAAAAGCGATGAAAGATAATTATGATTGCAAATAACCGAGATCTTTGATTACATGTAATCTTGATTACATGCAATCATAAAGTATGATTACAAGTAACCATGCTTATCAGTAATCATAATATAGCGATTACAAGTAATTTTGAATAGTAATTGCATTACAAAATAATTAAAGTATGGTTAAATGAAATCATTATTTAAAATGGGTTTTATTACATTGTAATCACGATTCTAGGTACGTGATTACTTTTTATCACAATGCATAAACTTAAAACTCTAAATGAATTCTACTGTTTGGAAGAAAACTTTTGAACATTGTAAGTACATTTATACGTAGTACGTATTTTGTACGTACATAAATACATTGGTATAATTTATGCACACAGTGCACACTTATATTGTATGTAGCCAGGTATCTACAAACCTATGTATGTATTTTTGTACACATACAAGTAGATTACCCACACATTTATTAAGTACACGCTGTATATAAATACGTATATACGATTGTACGCTGTATGAAAATACAGCGAGCTCTTAGTTATACGTAATTTAATTGTATGTATGCCTGCCTACTACATGTAGATACGTTGTATGTACATACGTTAGTACATACATGCATTATATGTATGCATGTATATATTGTATACAAGTACATTGTATACACACATGGTGCGCAGTGTTTTTAAAAAGTGCTTATTTTCGATTTTCTTTATTTAAAAGCATTTTAAAGGCACTTTTTTCATTGGGTATTTTTAAAAAGTGCTTAATTTTCCCTTTTCAAAAATGAGATTTTTTTCGTTATCATGTCAATTTTCGCCACGCATTATGCAAAAGCGTGCTTTTCACATTATTCTATTTCGCGTTTTCACAATTTATTTCGGCGTGCCGTCGGTCCATAGCGTATGAAAGCGCTAATCATTTTACATGTTTCGAGTCCGTATGTGCGTCTACTGAGCTGGGTTCGGTGAAATTATTGCCCTCTCACGTGCACTGCATTTTGCAAGATATTCTCAATTTAGGACTTCATTTTCCACCCTCTGATATCAAGCCGAAAAATCTCTCGATCATTTTATAACGGCTAATATAATCGAAAAAGGAGTTCTTTATCAGAAACTAGTTATTTTCTCATGATCATCTAAAGTCTTTGAAAGTTATTTTCCCTTTTGTTAATGTATATAGTGCTTAAAAATATTTTTCGAGTGCTTGAAAAATACTTGAAAGCTGCTTATTTTTTGTTGAAATATTTGGCTACGCACCCTGTACATACATGCACATACATTATATATGTACAATGTATATCCATGTGAGTGAGTACATACAATTTATGTATGAACTGGAATTTGCTTTTCACCTTTTCTTTTGTCTCCATAAAACTCATTCATTCTTCTACTTTATGTTTTTTGACAAAATATGCAATTTTTGGTCAGAAATATTGAAACAAAATATTTAAAAAATAAAGATTATCAATGACTTTTGAGGAAACCATTACATTTATATAGAAATTAATAATCTTCTTCTCAAAAATTATGGAGAAATTTCTATATTAACTTTTTTTCATATTTCTCAAGAAATACTTAGAGAATAATTTTAAAAGTGTTATTCTTTACACTTTCTGTGATCATTTCCATAATTTGTTACACATTTCCTTAAAATTGTGTGGAAATTTGTCTGTAAGACTACTAGGTGCGTTGACATTACCTATGAAACACATTTTGAAGATTATTTTCAACAAGATTATGATTTGCTTGCCCAACAATCTAATTTTTTTTAGTAAAAAAAATATTATTGCTCAAATATAAGCACAATTGAATTATATTTTATGGTCACTAAATTATGGAAAGGATTTCAATGTGTGCGATAAATGTCTATTACACTGCTCAAAAAAATTAGGGGAGCAAATGGTTTTAATGAAATTACGCAAATATTTACACCGATAAGTAACAGAAAAGTAATCATTTATAATGTAAGACCAAGCAGGAAAAAGAAGAGGAAAACTTCATATGCAAATAAAAGTTCATGACATCACAAACCAGAAAAGAAGATAAGAGCAGAAATCGGGATGTAGCAGAGACGTCTGTTTCACTGCCGTTACTCAGAAAGTTGATTTCTCAGTTATTGTTTTCGAGAAAGGGTGACTTGAAAATGTCTCAACAACGTGATTTACCTGAATCCACTGCATGGCGCGTCATCGGCAGACTGGAATCCGGGCAAACACAACGCAGTGTTGCGGACGCTGTTCAGCTGAGTCAGCAGAAGTGTCATGTGAGTCGTCCGCTAGGGCAAGGTCGGCCACGTGCAACAACTGCAGCTGATGACCGGCATATACAGTTAACAGCTCGTCGTAACAGAACAGACAATGCTACTCAGCTGCAAAGACAGTTTCTCGTGGCAACCGGACGAAGAGTTTCCACCCAAACAATACGGAATAGGCTCCATCAGGGATGTCTCTATGCTCGTAGGCCCATGGTCTGCATTCCATTGACCTGAAGCCACCGTGTGGCTCGCAGAAGATGAGCTGCTGAACATCAAGATTGTAAGCAACGGGATTGGAGCCACGTATTGCTTACAGACGAGTCTCGATTCAGTCAGGAGAGTGACACCCGATGTGTTTTGGTGTGGAGGGAAAGGGGCACTCGAAATAACCGCACTTCCATTCATGAAAGGTCACGCTACAGACGAGCTGGTTGGATGGTGTGGGGTGGAATAAGCATATGTGGACGTACGGACCTGCATATCATTCGGAACGGTACTTTGACAGCCCGCAGATATGCAGACGAGATATTGAGACCACATGCCATACCCTACGCAGCAGCCATTGGAGATTCCTTTGTTTTACAAGATGATAATGCGAGACCACATACAGCTCGTCTTGTGGAGAACATGCTGGAAGCTGAAACAATACAGCGTATGGAATGACCAGCGCGCTCTCCTGACCTGAATCCAATCGAGCATGTCTGGGACGTGCTCGGGCGACGCATTGCTGCGAGATCAAGGCCTCCATTAACTCTCCGTGACTTGGAGATTGCCCTTCTTGAGGAGTGGAACTGTATTCCCCAAACTCTCATCGATACCATCATCGCATCCATAGGAAGCAGGTGTGCAGCAGTCTCAGCTGTTCGAGGAGACCACACGCCTTATTAACAGTACTGCATCATTTCCAAATGTTACTTTTTATCGTTTACATGTAAACCAATTGTTGCCTTAAATCGGCTATTTGTTTTTTTCTCCATAGTTTCCATGAATTTAAGCTTAATTTCATATGTTTTTTCGTCTTTTTTTCTGTTTCGCACATTGATACGCATGCGCTATCCATTTCATGCAGCTCTGTGGATGTCTAGCACGATTTTCTTACTTTCTTTGCTTGCTCCCCTAATTTTTTTGAGCAGTGTATATAGTGGAATAGCAGTAATAAGCAAAATACTCTAATTGTAAGTGTATTTAAATTCATTTGAATTTTACATTTGAAGAAATAGGAAGGCCTCCTCTATTCAACACAATCTATTCATTTTCTTGTACTGATAAGTCACAGACGTGTATTTCGAGGCTTCAGTATTACCCGGATGCTCCCTATAAGGACTGGACGGAGATAAATTAAATTAAATTGAACAAATAAGCATTGACTTGAAACTAAAATCATAAATACATTTCTGGTCAAATTATTAGGCGCACTATAATATTCTATGTAAAATATTAATTATCAGGTGATACTAAACAGCATTATTGTTTTTACGCGACTGAAGCCGGTTTATACTTCTTTATGTAATTGTATCAATTGGTTAACATTGTAATTCGACACCTTAAAAATAAATACTAATAGGAAGTATGTAAAAAATTTCCTGAATAAGAACCCATTACATGTATGTTTAAATATAAAAGTATTGGATATAAATTCGTGCAAAACATGTAATTATTAAAATACTACAGTGCATCTAATAATTTTGATCTAATTATTATAATATACTAATATAATACCTGATATAATATATATTCAATATTTATATAATATATCGTCTTATTTATCCAATCGTCGAATTTATATTACATATCGTCTAATTTAACCCATTGATACATGTACGTAAACAAGTGCAAACCGGTTTCAGTCGCGTAAAAACAATAAAACTGTGTAGTATCACCTGGTAATTAGGATTTTACATAGAATCTTATAGTGCGTCTAATAATTTGGCCAGGGACTGTACAATGATTTAATTTTATTACTTTTTAATCAACATATAATACACGTCATATTTTTTCACATTAAAGTTCTTAATCATAGAAATACAAGAAAGTAATGAAACATCCTTTTGGTTAAATTAAGTTGCAGTTAGATTTAAATTCATTTTTTAAGGTGAATTAAGGTGGTCTAATTTAATGTGTTTTACATTTTGAAAAAACTTTAACAAGGATGAAAATTCATGATTTGTAAAATTTGCAACAAAAGTAGTTAAAGAAGCACAAGCGTAACAAATCTGGTATTTGTAAAAGTTGCTTGATAATTTTATTCATTTTATTCATTTTATTAAGTAGTATAAAACAATAGAATTTTAAATATACGACATTAGGCAGCTATTATCAAAGCAAGAAAAATTAGATTTGTTAAAATAATTATTAATGTTAAAACATTGGTTTAAAAAATTACATTTTACATCTCCAGAGAAAATTACAGCATTGGTTTCAGTTGTAAATGTTTTATAAATATTATTATTTACTTCATAAAAGTAACATTGATTTATTAACCCCTTGACATGCGAAGACGTCTGGTAGACGTCATTTGCTTCTTATGTCAAAACAATAATTGACGTGTCTCAGACGTCTTCACAGAGATGCCAACTTGCTCCACACAGCAAATAAATACTTTAAAGTGGTAGTTTATCAATTGTGATTCTTGGTTTAATAAATTTAATTTAGTGGATTTTTATCCACCACTATTTCTAAGTAATTCGTAGGCTTATATAATTCACCACTTTAAAGTATTTATGCCATGCTATACCTTTTAAAAGTGAGCAAAAATAGTCAAAGATTTTAAAAATTTAGTTTGTAGTTAGTTACCGTTTTTTTTTTAAATTTTGGCTTGTCCGGATCAGTTGGTATCTCTGTCAACATTCCGTTGCGAGTTGTTGTTTACAGTGCCATCAAATATCATTTCTACATCAAGAAATTAATAATTCCGTACAGTTTAGAGTTTTAAAATGATATTTCAAGGCGTTAATAATGTATTTATGAAATGTATGCAAAAATAAAAGTATAAAAATAATAAAATATTACGCTGAACAATTTTATAAAGTGAAGTTCGTAAATGAAATTTGTACTTCACCCCCTCGTACAAGGTTATATGACGTTACATCAAACAACGTACCACTTACCTTGGAATAGTTCAACCCTCCAAAAGCACATAATGGTTGAATGATATGATTACTAAATTATATAAACATGTTAAACTACTGCATTCTAAATTAGATTATTGATTTCGTTTGAATCTATAAAGGCTTCTATTATTAAAATATAATTAACGGTTTAGTTTAAGTATCCAAAGCAATTGATCTCTATCAGTTAATACTATTTATACTAAGATACGGCTAGCAATAAAGCAAATGCAATTTCCGAACTCACGAAACTTCTCACAGTAAAATGTGCTTAGACTGAAATATAGTTAAGGTTTCATTACCAATATACTCATCATTTATTATAACATAATTTGGTAATAAATTGCTAGCTTAACACTTGTATATTGTTAATTGTTCCCTGAATACTGTACAATCAACAATTATCTTAACATTCCTTTTATTTTATAACCTCAAAACTGTTAACTTAAATTACTAAGGCCAGATTTTTTTTACCTTTACATTTTTAAATCGTTTAACTCAAAATTCAGAGATTTTTATGCGCATATATTTTTTTTAATTATGTTATTTTATTTTTAATAATGAATCAGAATTAAGTTTTGCCAACGAATGAATTGCCAAGAAAGGGGAGGATATTTCGTCGGCTAATTGAAAAATATAGCTGTTTGCAAACCACCGCCGTTCTCTTTGAAATACGCCGAGCTAATTGCAATATTTTCCAGAACTATCCAAGCAACTTAATAGATTTTAGGCTTATTACAATGAGCCCACTCATACTTTTAAGCTAATTAGAGAATCTATAATCGACTGTCCGATTGGCCCAATTTATTTGAACTATTTCGTAATAAGCCTGCAAGGCTCACTACAAAGAGCCTAAACCAAATTCTGATGGATTCAGTAAATTTTCGCATATTTCGTAAATAGCCTAAAGGCATATTGGCTAATTGTAATGAGACTGAAAATATCGGTCTGAATCAAAAAAGCTGAGAAACTTCCAATTAGCAGGTGTTTGCAAATTAGCAACAAATTTTGCAAACGATCATATTTTCCAATTATCCTATGACAGATACCGAGCATGTATCCGTAATATTTTATCCTAACAATATATTACATCAGTAATATTTTACATTGACGAATTATCAATGAGATTCTATTCATGAAATTACGTTTCCATAAGAGATTATTCCCTACAACTCCGATTGAAGTAATGTACTAACGAGATATTGCTCACACGATATTTTATTCTTTTGAGATTATGTATCCACGATAACTTATTCTATCGAAATTATGTACCCATGAGAAATTACTAACACGATAATTTATTCTATGGTGATAATGCGCCCATGAAATTTTGTTTACTCGATATTTTATATCCTCTGTCCCCCAAAATACACTTCAAACAACATTAGAATTTCTATTACAGGGTTTGGGTTTTTTGCAAATTTTTCCTCCATTATAGAGTTAGATTTTATCCTAAAGATATTTTCTATCCTTGATATTTCACTCAAAAGATATTTCATTCCTGACATAATTTGACCAAACGATATCATGTAATTGTAAGATTTTGTATCAGCGATGTCATGTACCCATGATTAAAAATTAATGCAATATAATTTATTAACTCACGTTTTTATGCTAATGAGTCTGGCGATAAAAACCCATTTATAATTTATGCGAATTTGTATTCACTGGATTCTGCATTCTCGGGATTTTGTCAACTCCGAAATTTTTTATCTCTAATCCTAGAATCCAGTTTGTTACTTTCAAAAAACTGCTCCCTTTCTAAAAAAAATATACTTAAATCATTTTCAAAGTTGCTTAATCGAATGAAAATTAAGTAATCTCATATTTAAACATGTCTCTAAAAATATCGTGTCCTTAATTACGATTTCATGATCAATATCAATCGATATCAATTCTTTTTTTAACTTCTTTTACAGTCACTTAAGTCGAGAAAAAAAAGTAGAATTTTTATTCCTTTCTAGCAGTGTCATATTCGAATAAATGGAACCCGTATCAAAAGGTTATCGATCACCTCATGACATTAAAGAAAACGATTTCATGTCTTCCTTATTACCACGCAAGAATAATTTTTAAAAAAATAAAAATTCAGTTCAATCCACTATCTGTTGAATTTTATAAAAATCATCCCCTTTGGAACGTTTTCAGAAGATTGAATGTAAGAAATAAGACTTTTCAATCCATAAAATTACAACTTTAATAAAATCCCGAATCGTGATAGGAGATATAATGTTTAAGACGTGATACTTTAAACTATTATATATTTCTTAATAAGCTATTTTTGAATTACATAATCAAAAAAAAAAGTTTTTTTTTTTAATAAAAATTAGAGCACGGGTTGGGATTTTATCTCTAAACTAATTAATTTTCACTTTGAAAATTATGCAATGTATTTGAGAAATTATGCTTTTAAATTTGAACATTTAATACAAACATCATGAAAGTAAATTTATATATATATATATATATATATATATATATATATATATATATATATATATATATATATATATATATATATATATATATATATATATATATATATATATATATATATATATATATATATATATATATATATATATATATATATATATATATATATATATATATATATATACATGTTACATAACATACAACATTTGAAAATAAAGAGAAAGATTGGGTAATTTTCTTTTTTACATTGGTGCATTTATTTATAGCAACGAGTGGCATAATCTCAATAATATTAATATTTAAAATCCGGCCATTTAATTGTTCAAACTCTGTATGATGATAAAGAAATAATTACCAGAATGATTTTAAAATAAAATAAATGAATATTAGCTGATAGTTTGGCTAAGCTTCTGACATTTGCAATAAGAAATTACTACTCCTAGTATTCTAAGAAAAATATATATTGAAAATTAAATACGTCAAAAAAGAGATTAGTTTTAAAGTTATTATTTTCTTGTTATCAGAGACCGCGGGGGATTTCTCTCAACCTGTATAATATATATATATATATATATATATATATATATATATATATATATATATATATAATTACATTATGTTATACATTGTATACATTGTATAAAATTTCTTTAATTTCTTAGACTTATTTTTTTAAATCATTCTTAATCGAATTTTTATTAAATTGAATAAATTGAATGAGTTATATAATTTTTATTACAATTTATAAAAAGCGAATGTAAAATATATTATTCTTTCGTAATATATTATTATATATATTATTCTTTTGTAACGGCTAACTTTTTATTTCAATACTAATGTAGACTCATTGATTCACTGTCGCGCCAAATCGGAAAAAAAAATCTATAACTCTTTATTCTTAATTTCTTACCAAAAATATGTTTCGGTTACATGGTTATACTAATTCTCGTAGTCTTGCTGGCGATTCGCAATTCTCAAAGTATTATCAAACCTAATATTGATTAAGGGGGGTTGGCTTTATTTTCGGCGATGTTATCTTGCGATAAATCACCAACCTTGGATCTCTTTGCATGCTCCTAACGGTTCGTTGGGAACAATTCATTCACTTTCAATTTCCAATTTTTGGCGACTGGAAGTGCACTTTTGGACATCGCAGTTCCAACCGTTGAATATAAAAATGCTAACAATAATCCTCGACGTAAGAGAATGTTTTATCTTGATCCCTTTAAGGGATTTATATTCTTCATTATTTTATATTTTTGAATTATGGCCACTTTCAATAATTAATAAATAAATTTTTCTGAAACGATTTTATTTATTTCTATAAGACAATTATCATTTTTTTTACATCCAAATTAAGATGTATATGTAATGACCAAAAAGTCAAAAAATGCTACTTGTACAAATCCCCTAATTAATTTAAAACATATATGGGTCATTCTCACAAAAACAGTCATTTTCATGTCCCCAGTATATTTTATGTTTGTTTTACAGTTTACGAAAAAAAAATTCAGGGAAAGTGTCCTTCAGAATGCAAGCTAACAAAAGAATAAAAATAAAATTATCAATTTTTATTTTTTATTTATTTTAGGTAATTAAAATATAACAATATGTCATTCCCTCACTTGTCCCCACTGCTGATTTAAAAGAAGAACAAAATTGTTTCTGAAATACAGATTTTTTTTTTACAAATTCTTGTTTTTTATTTCAGAATACTGAAATATAGAATTCAGAAAATCAATTTTAAATTTAATTTCTGATAAAAATATTAACTCATCACTATTTTAAACTTTGTCCCCAGTGTTTCGCGTCATTCCCTCACAACAATGTTCTTATCACCTGCAATCTTCTTAGAATAAAAATATTTTTATAAAAACTTCAGAAGTTAACAACTGGCATCATAGAACAAAATTGCAGTATGTTTCCATCTTCAACTTAAAGAAACTTTGCTGTGGAATAAATTTGAATGAATCAAACTAGGTAAAAATTTTTACATTTGTCATTCCCTCATGTCATTTTTTAGAGTAAAATAAAATACAACTTCATCGAGAAAGTGGATAATTATATGTTGCTTTCTTGTATGAATATAATTGTATGTGATTGACTTCAGAAATTAATTAGGCCTAACTGTTATTTTTAAATTTTATTAAATTCGTCATTCCCTCACTAGTGTATAAAGTGAGGAAATGGCGCTGAAGCGAGAGAATGATTCAAGATGAGCATATTATTAAATTTTCTTTTGTTCAATCGTGCAAGCCAATTTTATTTCCCTAACCTGTAAAAACTATTAAATATATAAGACTAAATTATAATAAATATTAGATATACTTAATATGTTATCATTTTCAAATTTCAGGTAGATGTAACTTAGATAAAAACATGTATTAAAATAAAATATCATTCCCTCACTATTAGTGTCATTCCCTCACTTTTTAAATAGTGAAAATAATTAATTTACTTATTAATTAATTTGAAAAATAAATTAAAAAATTTATAAATTAATTTATTAAATTGATTAATTTATTTAGTAAATTAATTATTAATTATTATAAATTAATTAATTATAAATTAATTAATTATAAATTAATTAATTATAAATTAATTAATTATAAATTAATTAATTATAAATTAATAATTTAAAAAATTAATTAATTTAAATATTAAGTATAATTTATAGGATATATACGTTCTTTATAATGCCATTACATATTTCTATTAATATAAAAAGTTTCAGAGATTTTTATTTACTTTACTTTTTGGCGATTTTATGAACTGAAAAATGACAGTTTTCGTGAGAATGACCCATATCATGTTTTTACGAGATATTTTTACTTATTGTGTTTTATTTTACGTATTGTAATTTTTTGAAAAAAAATTTTTGAATATTCCTCACCCTACTGTATTGATATATTTTGTTTTGACTATATTGATACAATGTTAGAAAGCACTCCTTTATGCTGATATAATCATGTGAGCTGATGAAAAGACTATATCTTTTCTTTTCCGAATATTCATATATATTTTTTTTCCTTTTTTTCGAATTTTTTTCTCCGGTTTCTTGTGATTTTTATTATTATTTTTCTTTCCCCCCTGTTTTCATTGTTCTGTAATTTTTTCCATCTTTCTTTACATTTTGAACTTAATGATGAAAAAAATGTTTTTAATGCTTACATCGGAAATATTGAAGAAGTTCCAACATATTCAACAATTTTTCGCTAACTTACCGAACTTTAAAAAATAAAGTATTTAAAAATTAGCGACATTCTTATTAAATAAGTTCTTAATAAATAAATAATTTTTATCAAATACATGAAATAAGTAAGTAAGAAACGCTGTACAATTTTTTGCAAGTTTGAATCTGTATCCAAGGCAGGGGGGGGGGGAATGTTAACTCATCAGCTAGCCATTAAAAAAGTTTTGCCTCATAAAATAATGTGGTTTAAATTGAACTACTATATGTTTTTTTTAGATTTGTGAGTTTATTGTTAACAAACATTAAATATGGGAGGAAATATTTAGACTATGAGAAGGAGATCAAATAAATGTGCAGAGTTGAAAAATAACGGACCACCCTGAACAACTTTTGATTTAATGTCTGGATCTTCGTTCTAGAAATCAATCTTACCAATCAAATTGATCAGAAATCAATCTTAATGATGACCTCAAATATGCTAATTAAATAGAGCAAACGATATTTCAGGTTACGAAATCACACACAAAAACGTATTTTTTATGAATAAACATACATTTTTTTTCCAGACGGATTCGGATTTCTGACCACCAAGATATAGGGGGGTTAAACGCAATCTGAGTAACTTAATCAGGGTATCACCTTACTTTTCGCGTATCACCATACTTTTCGCGTATCACCTTACTTTTCACGTATCATCTTACTTTTTGCATAGTTCGTTCTATCTGTAAAACTTTTTAACTGCAGTGAAAAATAATTGCACCTTGTTTTAAAATTTGCTTACTATATAAAGACTATTCCACGTAAAAAATAAATTTCAGTAAATATTCATTATTTTATTTAGTAATAGTCGAAAAAAATTTTTATTGCAAGGTATACAATTTTTTACATCATTTTAAAGTATCTAATTTTGCATGGCAAAATACAAAATTAGAGCAAAATCGCTCGAAAAGCTCCTGAGAAAGTGAATTGTAAAAAAAAAAAGTCGTACATTTAAGCAGTAAAGTTAATACATTTTGATACATTAAAGGAAAGAAACATTGCAATGAAGATTTTTTATTCGTAAAAACATTAGGAGTGTCGAAAGGAAAATAATTTAAAGTATGTCCACGATTTGAAAAGACAATGTCTACGCTACTTGAATGTATATATAAAAAAAAAAGTTTTTTCTTTTTACTCAGTTTTGAATCTTAATGCACGGTGACCTTTACAAAAAACTTAATTTTTTTATCGTCCAATAAGAAAAACGTAAAAGAAATTAGAAACAAGAACTGAAAAAACTGAAATGAGGTTAAAAAAGCAATTAATCATTTCTTTTCTTGCCATTTATTTTTATAGAATTTTTGACTGTTGAAGATGCAGAATCAATTCATTTCTCGAGAGAATTTCTTTTTTGAATAAAACTGTAAGATATATAATACCTAAGAAGAAGCATCTTATTCTTTATTGAAAGAGAATTTAAATTTTATTCTTGGTACTTTAAAAATAAAATTAATTCTCTGTCTTTAAAAAATTTCAGTTTGAAGAAAAGAAATGGTTTTTATTATACTTTCCTTAATTTGTCATGTCTGATGTGAAAAGTAACTTCAAATTATTTAATTTGTTTAGTTTGAGGTTTCTGTCAATTTGTTTTCTTTAAAAAAATCCTTCTTTTCTTTTAATTTGGTAATATATTCATTAGACGCAATTTCGAATTGTCCAAAAACAAAAAGGAATACTTCCTAATCTAAAGGTTGGAAAAAGGAACTGTCTGTGCATTGGGCTGTTATATGTTGTGAAAATTCCAAAAACTTGTAAAGTATCTAACCAAAAACAACACCAAGTATAATATCAATGGAACTTTGGAATAATTTTAATTTATCACTTTCTATCCCTTCAGTTTAAATATCAACCAAAGTCTTTACTTTCTTAAAACTTTGTCTTTTTTTTTTGTTTTTGGTTAACCCCTTAACAATCGGTTAATTTCCAGGAAAATGGTGATAAAAGTGCATATTTTTTTATCCCTGTATCCCTGATTAGCGCTGACATCTAGTTTAAAATAAAATAACTATCTACAATTACCTTAAAAGTATCCTGGTACTGCCATCTGGTGTGTAAAATGAGAAATAAAATGTTTTCCGGCCAAAAGAACTGAATTAGTTTTATTCTTATTGTCGCATTACTACTAAACGCTCCAGCCCGGAAATATCACTAGAGCGAGAAATAGAGGGCGAAACCTCACCCTGTCATTTTCACGGGAGCGAGAAGGACTTTTATACACGGTTATCTTTAAAATGTGAAGATTTTTTTTTTCACTTTTCGATATTATGTAATATGGAGATGGAATTTTTGTTTTTCGTTGCTTTATAACAAACAAACAAATCTGTTTTTTTTATTATTATTATTATTTTTCTGTATACCAAAGTAGAGCTCTCAGTTGTTTGTTATTAAGCTTTTTTTATATTTATTTTCCTGATTTTGGTATGTGTTCAGAACAACTCAAATACAAACTTGGATTCTACTACCGTCCGTTTACATTTTCGCATTCATGTCACAAAATTTCGCATCACATCCTCAATAGTGATACGAGTTACATTTTAAGTCTAATGTATGACCAAAAAAGTTATTTTCTCTTTCTGTGGCTTACATGAAAACATGGTTTTTAAAACTTTATTTGTGAAATTTTTGCATCTGTACCTGTGGTAAATTATCGCCAAGTTTGGTGACTTCCGGGCAGGGGGACATGAAAAAAAATTACGGAAGTGGAACAAAAAGGAAAAAAAGTATAGTGATCTATGGCAGAATAATTGCCAAGTCTTGGCAACTTCCTGGCAGCGACCCGTGAAAAACTTTAAAAAAAAACATCACAGAAAGGGACCAACATCTACATGGTTTTAAAAAATCTTGAAAGTTTGAAATCTATTTGGCACCTTGGCTTTTGTAGTTGCTGCGACAGATCAAGATATAGAAATATCCCCACATATTTTTTTTTCTAACTCTATGCATTTTAAAAAGCCACTTGGCGCTTAAGCAAATGTAGTTGGCTCTAACAGGAACTATACGGAAATATCTCCTTTTGATCAATTTATTTTAAATACAGTTTCTGCTCATTTTTAAGAATTTTAACCATCTTTAACTTTTTTGGAATTTGATAATAATGCTAAAAGCTCTATATTTATGTTAATTTGTTCCATAAACTCAAAACATTAATCTAAATTTATTATTGCGAACACCATTTGAATTCCCCTCTTATTTACTCAGTTCCTTTATTTCATTTCATAATCAGAGATTTTATTATAGGCATGTTCATCATAATTCGCTCATTGATTCGCAATATAGTATTCCACCATAATGATATTTTGAGTTATGTTTTCTTTAAATATCTCCATAATCATTATTCTGTTCTTTATTTAGCAACGCAACTACGACCATAAAATCCATACATTGATATCCAAACTATAATTGTTCTTCAAATATCGTTTGCGTCGTGCATTTCAGACGATATTTAGTCTGAAAGAGAAACTAAGGTCATACGACTATTTATAAGGATTAGAAATGGCGTTTTTTCGCAAAATTCTTATTTACTAATATTACTACCAACATTTTACTAATAAGTAATTTCATTATATCATTAACATGTAACAACTCTTTGCAAACAAACATTTTATTCTATTAGTATTCATATTACTATCATGTAACAATTCCTGGTTTTTACTTCATTATCAGTGCTCATGTTATCAGTACTTAATATTTTATTAACTTATTACTCTTTTATTATTTTTACTCTTTTAATATCAATACAGACATTTTATTATTACGTAATTTAATTATATTAGCATTTATATAATTAAAATTTAACAGCATTTTGCAGATATTTTTTTTTTCTATTCATATTATTATCACGTAACTATTCGTGATTTTTATTTCATTATCAGCATTCATGCTATCAGAACTTATTAATTTATTTAGCACGTATTTTATTAAATGAGCATTCATTTCATTTTTACATGTCATATTTATTGTTAGTGTTTATGTAATTATAACGTAACAACATCCTATTGCATAGACTATATTATCAATATAAACTCCTGTTTGTGAAAATTGCAACACCATGAAGGAATCGTCATAATTGAATGAAATTTAATACACAGTTGAGTGGTAGTGATGCAAATAAATGATTAAACTTTCAAAGCAAACAAACAATAAAAAAAGATCGAAATCAGTATTTTGTGTAACCACCACGCTCCGCAATAAGTGCTGCTACACGACGTGGCATGGAGTCAAGCAAACTTTGAATGTCTGTCTGAGGAAGAGAATTCTATACTGTTTGTATGCGTAACCAAAGTTCGTCTGTTGAAGCAACAGGACGAGGATTACGAGCGAGACGCCGACCAACGAAATCCTACACATGTTCAATCGGCGACATATCCGGGGAATACGCAGGCCAAGGAAGAAGTTGTACCTGTCGCGATGCAAGGAAGGATTGAACAGTCCTAGCAATATGAGGGCGGGCATTGTCCTGTTGAAATACAGCATCTGGCAAGGCTTGAAGGAAGGGAACAGCTTGGGGCTGTAGAACTTCACTGATGTACCGGTTGCTGTTCAGATTACCCACAATTCGTAGCAATTAAGATCATCCATGATATGCTATGGCACCCCAGACCATAACTCCGGGTGTTCGTCCACTGTGGCGTTCGATAACGCACTCCGGAAGATGACGTTCACCGGCATAGCGTCTGACACGAATGCGGCCATCATGGTACCACAAATTGAAGCGAGATTCGTCAGAAAACACGACACGCTGCCAATCAGCAAGCCAGTCCCTATGCTGGTTGGCCCAGTGCAGCCGCAGGCGGCAAAGGTTTAGCGTGAGGGGGATCCTGTATAAAGGAGTCCTTGTACGCAGTCCACGTTGCAGCAGACGTCTACGAATTGATAAAGCACACAATGAAACACCTGTAGCTATTGACCACCATGCTGCCAGTTGTCTAGAGGGAGCCGTACGGTCTGTTAGCGCAACGCCGGACAGGTGTCTATCATCGCGAGCTGACGTGACATTTCGGGGTCCACTCCCGGATTTCCGAGTTGTCCGACACTCGTTCATCCACTGCTTTCAAACACGCATCACTGGGCTGCTGTTACGCTGCACACGAGCGGCTACTGCACGATAAGATATTCCAGCTTCACGAAGGCCGATGATTCTCTCCCGTTTAAACTCCGTAAGTTGTTGAAATCTCGCTCTCTTTCGTCGAATAGGCATAAGTAATGACTAAGCTAACGTTTACCACTAGCAGATAACCACCGATAAGCATACTCGCTTGGCTACAGCCGTCTATTTATTCGGATCCATCCGCCGTTCAGAGGGCACTGCTCAGCATACGCATGCGCTACGGGTCTGAAATTCTAATCATTTGCATATCATGCTCTACTTTGCATTTCCTGAAAATTTCAGCTCACTCGCGTAAGTCCTTCATGATGTTGCAATTTTTACAAACATGAGTTTATGTTTAACATTTTTTTGTTATTTGCATCCATATTAAGATTTTTTTCATATTAGTAATATGTGTCAGTTTTAGCATTTGTATCATTATTCACATAAAATATTTTATTAACTTATAGCAAAGTATTTTTAATAAATAAAAGTGAGATTGATTATTCATTTATTTCTTAAAAGAAAACGATAAAAAAAGAGCTGCAAGCTTTTTTTGTTTGTTTAAATCTTACGTTTAAAAAAAAATTGAATTACAAAATGAGTCTAGACAAAACTTCGTAGAAATATTTTCTAAGTAGTTATAACAAGGGCTGATTATTTAGCACAAATTATAGCCCAGTTTATTGACAAAATATGCTTAGTTCTTTTAAAAATACGTATATTGTTAATTTACTAGAGAGAAAAAAAACGACATTGTGTAATTAGTTTTAAGTTCAAATTTATCAATGAGTAACACTTTGTTTTAAATAAATACCAGATATATATTAAGACGAAAATTTCGGAGAAGATGTTATTACTTCGGCCTGAGGGCAATCGAGTGTTTTGTCTAGGTACTTTTTTTCTAGATAAATTTTAAAAATATTGAAGAAAAATGTCTTAACTGTTCTTGTATTTTTTTTTCGTTTTTCTTCAAAAGAAAACTTTTATATTATATTTTACTTTTTTATTTGGATCTCATACTCTTGAGAAAGTAAACATGAACATTTTATTAGTTTCACATTGTCAGTAGATCTCTAGAGTAATAAGTATTTTTAATAAACTTCTGTGATACTCCAAGAATATTATAAAATAAAAATGAATTCATTGTTTTATTTTTAAGGGCTAAAAGTCTTTTTTTTTATTTATTTCACTTGAGTATTTGCTTTCGTTCGTAATGATATATTTTTGGCCTTAGAGAACATAAAATTCAATTTTTTATAGAACAAAAAGTGAAACTTTTTAACGTGAGAATAAAAAACAAATTGCTGCCTTTTTGATGCACGAAAGTGACGTAAGTGACGTATAGTCAAGTCGCTACCAGAAGTTCGCCTTTGAATCCGGGTTTCGATTTTGTTGTTTTTGTCTTATTATTAATTTTGTTTCGTAATGTTTATTTCGTAATCTCTGGTTTCCTGGGAGAATATCTGCGCTGTAAAATTTTCATAGAACCCAAAGTGGAGTTTTATAATATGCGGGTAAAACACAGAGACTGTTATAATTTTGCAGCATAGAAGGGACATAATCTGTCTCGTAATTCGTTCCTGAATCACATTTGTGATTTTGTTGTTTTCGTCTTATTATTTCTTTTGTTTCGTGTTGTCATTGCTTTCCAGAGAAATTACAACTGAAAAAGTTCAAAGAAAAAAGTTTTTAGTGAAATATAAAACTCAGAGATTGTCCATTTTTTGCAGTATGAAAATGACACATATAGTGATAATTGCTCCAGACAGCTCGTTCCTGAATCGATATCAAGATTTTCTGTCTTTATTATGCAACTAAAATATGTTCGCTTTTTATGGAGGATCCGTTAAATTTTCATAGCACCAAAATTTGTACTTTTTAACGTAAGGATAAAACACAGAAAGTGTTATGATTTTGCAGCACGGAAGTGACAGACATTGAATCACTTGTTCGTAGAATAAGTTCTTTCCTGGATCTAAAATATGATTTTATTGTCGACAAAAAAAATTGCAAATAAATTTATTATGCAAACAAAGTATGTTTGTTCTTTATGGAGGATAATGCCTTTAAATTTATTCATATCACTATACTTTTTAACGTGATGATAAAGAACAGAGAGTATTAGGTTTTTACTGCATAGAAGTTCTATACACTAAATCACTTGTTCGTAGAATGTTTTCCTCCCTGAATCTCAATTATGATCATATTTTATATAATATATTTTATTATGCGATTAAAATGTATTAATCAATTAAAATTATTATTAATTAGCTGCCGTACAAGTATGTTTTAATTCTAGGAGAATGATGCTCTTATAAATTAAAATAACGTTTAATATTATAACTTCGCTTATTTTGTATTTAACTTATAGTCACGTCATTTTATTTTCCTTTAAAATAAAAAAAATCACAAAGGTATTTGTATTTATTTTTATTATATTAAAAAAAGCTAAGAAAACGTGTATCGCACCGTTATCCATGGATTTAATACAGTGAATAAGCATGTTAAAGCGTAAATCTTCAAATGAAAGCTGTTAGAGCTCTTTAACCTTAAAATTACTCTCTTGATGTGTTAAATTTCTAAAATGTCTCACAAGTAGAGTGGAAATTTCTGGAAACTAATCATTATTAAGAGGCACTCCTGGATTTAATTTGCAAAGGTGTATCTCTTAAAGTTAAGCAACATGCGAGATTTTAGAGAGAATGAATGTTAGGTTCAAAGACAGGCAATATAATAACTATTCCCAAAACAACAATATTATACTGTTGACGCATTTGGTTAACGCTATGCTCCTTTGTCGATTGGTCCATTTACCTATTTAGGTTCTCTTATAAATTTAGATGAGATACGTAAGTATTTTGTATGCATAACCTGCTTGTTCACTATATATATATATGGATGCGATATAAATCTCTATATATTCTACACAGTAAAAAATTTCGAGCTATGTTACGCCAAGCATTGATATTCATTTGCTGGCTACATAAGTTGGTGTTCAGTTTTACTATATATAGGTGCTTTCACTAGCTCCAAACAACGAGAGAAGGTTGCACGAAAGAGGGAAATTTGAGAGAACTTAAAAGCAGCGAAAGGTTGCTCCAAAAGGAACTAAAAGCGGAGGAAGGTTGCACCATGATTTGGAATTTTTGAAGGGAACTAAAAGCGAAGAAGGTTGCACCATTATTAGGTATTTTTAAAGTGCTAAAAAGAAGGGTAAGGTTGCACCATTATTAAGCATTTTTAATGAGCCAAAAGACAGATAAAGTTAGCAACATTCTTAAATATTTATTAAAAAAAGGGAATTTCAATCAAATTTATATAAATCAAATTATAATGCAATTATTTAAATCTATAAAAATTTTAATAAACTCTTTTTATTTTAGATGTGTTATGTAATATATATATATATATATATATATATATATATATATATAAAATAAAAATAGTTTAATTTTTATAAATTTAAATAATTAAGTTATAATTTGATTTTTATGAATTTGACTTAAATTATCTTGTCCTTTTTTTTTTTTAATAAATATTTAATAATGATGCTAATTTTCTCTGCTTTTTGGAGCTTTAAAAACATTTTCTTTCATATAAAAATGTCTTCTTTCTTCAAGTTGATATACGTAAAATTAAAATTCTTTTTTTACATTTCATTCGTTAAAGAACCAACTTATAACTTTAAGGGTAAAAGCCCTTAAAAGTGCTTTTTTCATTGGGTGTTTTTAAAAAAGTGCTTCCTTTTCGAAAATGAGATTTTTTTTTCTTTACCATGTCAATTTTCGACACGTATTACGCAAAAGCGTGCTTTTCACATTGTTCTATTCAACATTTTCACAATTCATTCAACCACAATCTATATCGACTTACCGCCGATCCATAGCGTATGAAAGCAAGAATCATTTTACATGTTTGATGAAATACTTGCGAGTCCGCATGTGCGTATAGTGAGCTGGGTTCGGAGAGATTATTGCAATCTTATGTGCAACTCTGTTGCATTTTGCAAGATATTCTCAATTTCAGGCTTCATTTTCCACCCCCTGAAATTGAACAGAAAAATCTATCTTTTTACGGTGGTCAATATAATCAGGAAAAGAGTTCTTTTGTCAGAATTTCATCATGATCATGTAAAGTCTTCGAAAATTATTTTTCATTTTCTTAATGTATATAGGGCATAAAAATATCTGTGATTGCTTAAAAAGTACTTAAAAGGTGTTTTTATTTCGTTGAGAGATTTGGTTACTCACCCTGGAAAAGTGATGTGATAAATAGAAGATCTGAAATGACACAAGAGAGTGATTGATGCAAATCTTTAACCGACATAATGAATGGATAATTACAGTTCGTAATGTTATAACAGATGCTGGAATTTTGCATTTTAAGACAATGCATGTCAAACGAAAAGTGTGAATTCATTGCTGGATTTGATCACTGATTTCTTCGTGTGTACACAAGTCCGGCGTCATTATTAACTGCATACTGTAATTTATTTTATTGCCTCTTATCACTAAAATAACGGAACTACTTTATACCAAAAGTGATCTAAAGAAGCAAAGGCAGTTTTTGGTGTGCTTAAATACTATAATTCCTTTTTTTCTTTAAGTGTAAAGTAATTTTCGTTAATTTTGGTATTATTTTACACTAAAACGTATAATAACAATAATACAATATTATACACACACGAGTCAGCAAAGTTACTTTTACAAAACAGTCTAAAGTAAAACAAGTTTGTATAGGATGTAACACCTATGGTAATTTTCAAAACAAAATTAGTTTGTAAATACCCACCATTTACGCATAGCACAAAGAGAATATTAAAACGAATTGAACTAAGACGTAACAGAAGCTCAAACTGGCTTCTTTGTTTTCCTTTTGAGAAAAGCATTAAAATTTTCCTCCAGAATGAAAAAACCTTTTGAAATTAATGAACTTTTAAAAAATTTTCTTTCAGACATTTAAGCTTTAATTTCTGTTTTAAATTAAACTAATTTCTGCCAGGTATGGCTTCAAATTGAAGGCACTCTAAGAAATTTTTTACATCAGCTTTGATAAAATAGCTTTGAAACACACTCTCTTACCTTAAAGAAAGTTTAGAATAAACTACTATATAATACGTGCGGCTTAGGAACAAAAACAAATGTGAATGGAAGTTAAGCCTACACGCTTACGAAATAGATAACTTAAAGAAAGTAACTTTGTAGGGAAGAGGAGAGCTAGAGGAGAAATTTTTCGAGAACACCTTATATAACATAATTTTTAACTCGTGAAGTATTTTACTTACAATAACTTGGACGTATTAATACATTCTATATTTTTTTTAAAGTTTTTTTGTCCACTAATTAAAATACTAATTCGTAGCGGAGCATTTTGCCATACTAAGAAAAACATTTTGAACGCAAATCAATTTCTTTGAAAACCGTTATTCAATTTGGTTCATTTGATACATATTTTGAATTTTTTGTTAAAAAAAAAATTTAACTGTCAACTTTAAATGTGTGTTGAAATACAGACCTCCTAGACGAGACCTGATTTCCAAGGCTATGGGACGTGACTCCTCAGTGTACTCCCGTATTTTGCAACATTCCGGCTCAAATTCAAGCAATCCGACAAAATTTTAAATATGCTCTGATAATTATTAACATTCTCATCACACATATATAAATATTTAATATTATTTCGATTATTTTCATCAAGTAAATCACTTTCAAAGTTTTCACGACAGTGAATACGGAAGCGTCAGCCAAAGAAGACAACGGATCGTTGGTCGGAGTGTTCAACGTCAGTTGAAGAATTAACTATAATTTTCTCTTAAATTCTATAGCAAAGTAATCTACCACCAAATTTACAACTGCTTCTGTCAGCATCAATAGTTTTTATTCAAGGGAGTACTTCTAGTAATCGACTGAGTCTACTCATCGACTGACATGGGTTCTTCAAGCCGCCCCTCCCGTGTACTAAATGGTGACTGAGTCCCGTTAAATCTGCCGAATCGCAAAACCCACCATGCTCCCATCACAAATCATACCACTGGGCGTACTGATCCAGGAGTTTCCTTGTCATGAGTTGAACTTCAGTAGTCATAAATCCAAAATTGACATATTTGAAAGGAAGCCTAGATCATCAAGACCTATTTTTTTATTTTATTTTTTTTAGAATACCTTTCCAACATCTACATAGTGACAGTAAACACGCCAACAATCTCTGACCCACCACCAGGGTCAGTCTACCTAATGTAGATCGGACCTGAAGAACGAATCGACGACTCCCCTTCGCCAGCCGCTCTTATCAGCTTCAATAGTTTTTATTAAAGGAATAAAAAGTTCATCTGGTATTCGATTAAGTCTGCAAATCGACTGCCATGGATTCTTCAAGCCGCCACCGGAGCTTCAAGGTCGAAAATTTGTTCTAAGTTCTGCGAATCGCGACAGGAATACTTTTCCACGTTCCAGTGACACTGATCACCCCAACAGTCTCCAAGAGACCTACAGCCGAGTGAACTTGAAGGGCGAATAGACGGCAAATCCTCCGGCAGACATAGGATTAGTGATCATCCAAAGCTGTAATCTTTGCCATTCAACTTTTTTCTGCTGTATATCAGTGCTTTTTCAACTAAGTACCGTTGACAGATGTTGCTATTTAAAGTGTTTTTGTGTCATTAAACAAATCGAGAAAATCAACAAGCCTGTTAATCATAAAGTCCCCTTTTTATTAAATCTTAAAGTTGCTAATTTTTAACAGTCATTTTTCTGTTTGAATTATCCTGGAAATGTCCGGTAAAAGCAATCAGGTAATTTTTGTTTCTATTTTTTAAATTGTAGCTTAATTAACTGTTTATGAATTTTTTTTAAATTTAATTTGCTTTGTCTAGTTTGCTTGTCTAATTTGTGTCTTTGTCTAATTTCTTTTTTAACAGCTTTTTTGATCAAATTTTTAAATTTTTTGAATTGTGCTAGTAACGTTAACCAGTGCATAATTTTGATTGTTTACGTTTACTTTGATTCAGTTTTTAATAGTAATTCTCATTTTTCAATATTTAATATAGTTTACCTCTCAAAAAGTGTAGTTTTTATTTCCCTTTCTAGTGTTTAGTAATTCTCTCTAGCTAATTTTTACCTCTATTTTTGTTTTTTATTTTGTTTATTTTGTTGTTATCAGCAATCAATCTTAATTAAAGTTTTTTTTCAATCTAAATCTAATTATAGTCGGAATTTTAATTCTTATTTAATTTAATATTCAGTTTTAATACATATTATTCAAACTCCATTTATCTCATTTTATTGTTGACTATTTTTCATTTTGATGAACTCAATTGCTGACCATAATTAAATCAATCCTTCACTCAATTCTTGTCTCAACGCCAATTTCTTTCTGATTTGTATGTTATAACCCACTTAATTAACAATCAGAAATCGTCCACCTGTGACCACCACAACTACGAACCTTTTATAACACAACCTAATAACTTTTGCTACAATATATAATACCCGTTTGTTTTACTGTACTTTGTTCTTTTTTTTTTTAATTTTACATGCTCTACTTACTGCTTTAATAACTAATTTGTTAACACAACTTTTCCACATTTTATTCAATTGTCAACATCAACTCAATTATGTACATAATTTCATCTTTGCTCAATTGTTATTTACAAAGCTTTTGCTATTACCCTACTTATTAGTTTTTGCTATTTTTACCTGTAACTGATTAAAATCCCCTGTTGCGCAGCCATTTTTCATCTGCTGACCATTGCTCCCGAATCCATATCTACTCTGCAGTAGCCTATCAATTGCCTGAAAGAACCTCAATTATCTACATCATTGCCTCAGTGGATTAGACTTAAAAAACTAGTTGCAAATTCCACAAACCAACTATAATGAACACCCGACTAAAGAACACGACATTACGTCAATTTACAAGACATCACAGATAAGCAAGACATCAGTACACCCTGCAATCAATAATACCTACTAAATCAAATAATGACCAATCGACAAGACTCATGCAAAATACACCCCTATAAAATCCTCAAGAACGCTAAAATGTAAGTAACACTCACACAAACACAACAGTTCATTCGAGAAGAAAACCAGGTCACCAACACAGCAGAGTAAGACAACATTAACCAAGAAGAGGACTCAAGAAAAGTTATCCTGTGTGCACCAAGTGCACATCACCACAGTCCTCCCCAGAACATCTCCTCCACTACGTAGCGCTTTTGCATGAGGACCTTATAACTACAGATCTTAGTGTATATGACTCTTTGAGGCTTCACGTCCTCCTGGACATGGTCTAGCATGCAGTTAAAACTTGAGGAATGAGCTACGTGCGAAGAAGTTAATATTAAAAGAGGTATAGTCCCTCAGGGGACTGATCGTAAAGACACGGTTCCCAGTTGAACACCGAAGTCAAGCATGACTAGCTGCCTTCAGTAAGTGAGTGGGTGACCACTTTGTCTAGCTTGCGTAGGAATCAAGGGTGCCCGGTATCGGTCCTCGTTGAACTGTTCTTCGCGCACAGGTCGTCGGGCTTCCAAAGCAGGGGAGCGATCCTCTCAGCAGAGGATCAAAATTTCAAGGGCATGTCTTCGAATCATCCTCAGGAATGTTTCCCAGACCGTCGCCAATAGCCCTTTGCGCAGCTCTAGTGCGATGTAAATAAAGTACCCACCTACCAAAAATAAGTAATAAAAAACAGTATAATCTATAACATAATATCACCTTCACTTGAAATTCTGAAAATAAAAAAGTTAAGAGAAAATTTTAAAGTTACTTTTTCACTTTAAAAACCTTCTTTTACAAAATTCTGCTAAAGCATCTACAGAGTGCTTATGCAAGTACACACGAAAGTGTATACCAGTGTTACGATATCCAACAGATGATATTTGATCAGCAAATAAAATAGTTATTCAAGATGAGCCCCATTTTCATACTGACCACCACGTCTCCTATAATTTAAGCAGCATTCTGTAACTAGAATGAATTTAAATCAAATAAGCATTCAATTTTTTTAGGTTTTAATAGGCAAAAAATTTTCTACGACTACCTGATAAACCCATCAAAATAGTTCTTTATTCGCGATCGCAACGAACTATAGGGGGCGTTGTTGTATGAGACGCTTACCTGCGATTTCCATATGAACCGTCATTCAGTTACTCTGGAGACGTCGTTAATGTAGCGTGTAGCATTGCAACGTTCCTTCTTTAATGTGGCTTATTAAATTTAAAAAAGAAAAATGCTTGATCTTCTTTCTTGTACAACCGAAAACAAAATGGTATCTCTTTTTATTAGAGAAGGAATATCCAAAACACATCGGAAAAATATTTGTACATTAACAGAAAAAAATATGTATATTCTTATAAGAGTTAAAACCTAATGCCCGAGAAATAGTATTACTAAATTTAATGATATAACATGAAAGGCCCATTTAAACTTTACATTCTATAGTTTTAAGAATCATATTAGTTCAAAAATTAAAATGAACAAAAAGTATACATAAGCCTCATAATTTTATGAAATTTAATTTTGTAAACAACGTTTTTTGACAACAATTTTTATCAAAAAATTTCAAGTTTCAATAAAAATCATTATTTAGAAACTAAGAAACGTAAAATAAAGAATGCTGACGAAACAAAAACAAAAAAACAAAAACAATTCTTTTTTGTCGCCATTTTTAGTGCTACGAATATTCGTCTTTGGGATTTGCCAAAAACAAAACAAGATGCAATTTTATTTTTTCAGGAGGGAAATATTTTACCGAAAAAACGAAAATGTACCAATTCCCACAACATAAAACTTTATCTTGGCAAACGTACGTTTTGGAAATGTTATTTCATTTGGAATCTTATTCATCAGAGTTCATATGGCGATATGATTGTTTTGAATCTATGCTAAACTCTATATCGGCTCATTTTCCACCGAAATCCAATTAACTATTTTGATTTTAAATAAAGTGTTTTATTTTATGAACTGTCGCAAAAATTTTAAGTGTAGATTGGCGGCACTTAAAAACCGCCAAATCTGTAGCGGCGGTGGCGTTAATACGTCGTAAGTACCGAATTTTTATTCCATACTTTTCTGAATCATATTACTTCAAACATTGGAATATACAAGAAGTATACATAAACACATAATGTTATACCATTTAATTTTTCAAAAGTATTTTGAGAACAATTTTTATCAAAAAATTATAAACTAAAAAACGGAAAATAAAGAATTCTTAGGATAAAAAAAACGATTTTAAGAATTATTAACATTGAAATAAAAACTTTCATATTGTTTCTTTTTTTCATTATTCTTATAGTTCTTAATCAGACGTAAAAAACCATTCTGTAGAGAACCATCATCAAATGAAAAAAAAATATTTACAAGCAAATTTTTTATTGTAAAAATCATTGCACTTACCTGATTAATGATTCCCGGAGAATTCCAAAATGATAAGTTCCTTGTTTGAAAACTTTATTCTCAAATAATAGATACATAGTTTATACCTTCATTACTTTTAGATAACATACTACACAGCAAAATTTTATAATTGATATGAATTTGAATATGTAGCTAAAAACAGAATAGCTGAATTCTAGTTGAACTTATTCTTTCAAAATTAAAAAAAACTTACCAAGAAAACGATTTAAATTAATTAAGAATCAGCACAAATGGCACTATTTCAAGTAACTTGGATAATTTTTTATTGTTGTTTTCCGAATTATATGGATACAGAAATATATACTATTCTATAACGAAGAAGAATATGCTATAACTATTACAATTCTGTATGTTCTGAATTCATATTTATTCACTGGAATGACGAAAGCAATGTTGACTTCACTTTAATTCGTAATGAATTGAAGACAGAAGAAATGCATTTTACCTTAATACACACATCTGTAACAGTATCCGAAATCGGAAGTCATCAGTTGCAAGTTTGTTGATAATAGAAATTAAAAATTATTGAAGAATTTTTCTTCAAATGTTTGGCGTGTTCTGTTCCTGAAAGATTTACTAATATTCTGGAGATTTTTTTCAAGTTCTTCGGCCTTTTCCTTAGGGAAATTTTGTTTCTTATTTGCTGCTAAAAAATGGCGTCTGATTCAGTCAATGACTTTGATGGAACTAAATGAAAACGTGATAAATTAATGTCCGATATTTACAGGCTCCCGCTAGACGGCGTACTCGAGCGTTGCGATCGCGAATTGTTTTCATTAAACTGAGTTCTAAGTTCTTCATTGATGTCATTAAAGTTAACTGAGTTTAAAGTTCTTTATTGTTATCATTAAATTAAACTGAATTTAAAGTTCTTTATTGTTGTCCTTAAAGTAAACTGAATTTAAAGTTCTTTATTGTTAAGTTATTTTTTCATGTAAACTTCGCCACATTTTTTAAATCGCATGCTCTAAAATTTTAATGTCTACTTTTGTTTCAATTCCCTTTAAATATGCACTGATTATAATAGAAAACAATTTGATGGTAGAAAATGATTTGATGGCAGAATTTTCACCAACTTTAATCTCGTCAAAATTTTGCATAAGCACCCCTGATAATCAACCACAGAATGTACCAGAAGTTAATCATGATTTATTTAAAAATGATTTCCATAAGTTTTGAAAATAGATACCTAAGTATAAAATCGTAGGAGAATGTATAATGCATTAAAGACAACTCAAACTATTCACTTCAATTAGGAGCAAAACGGTGGAATGTAGCTTTAATAAATCAAAAATAATGTTTTTTTGAAGAAGAAAATTTTCTATTTTGAAAAGGGTCATAACTAATCGTTGATAATGAGACCAAGTAAGAAACTATGACAAGTTTTACATAAGGAAAGAGACAACTCCCATTTTATTGAATACATGCATCTAAATCAAAATATTTTTAGTTCCATTTACTTGATTAAGTAATCTATTTTGAAAACATGTGGAAGAATTTGCGTTATTCAGAAATGAAATATTCATAGTAGTTTCTCAGGTTTCTTTATTTACAGTATTTGTCAATTCTAATAGTCTTATACTAAGAAACTTTAAGAGTTTTTTTCTTCTTTTTTTTGGTGTTACTTGATTAAAAATAAAATGAAGAATAGTATGCGCGTAGGACAATTAGAAGCGAAACAACGGCTTCTTTTATTTTCTTTTAATTTCAGTATTTATCGTTTTTAAATTTACGTTCTCCAATAAAACGAAGTAATATTCTTGTAAGAAATGAATTTTATTACCAAATAAAAATCGGTAAAAATGTGCTCATTAATTATTCTAGATGAATGCTCATAGACTTTACTCTAGTCACAGTATTTTAGTTGGCCGCCAATTTTGCAAATAAATACTCGAGGAAACTTTAGATAAAAACTAATTAAGGCTGTCATAAGATATAATTAAAAAGTAAATTTTACTAAACAGTAATATTAAATTGAGCAATGACTTAATTACATTTTTTCTGGCAAAAAGTAATTGGAGTTAATAATTGACTTTAATGAAGAGAGTGCAATTAGAACAAGAACGCTGCAGTGCATAAAAGTAATAAATCAAACAAATTATCACTCTCCCCTAAACAAGTTGAAATTACTTTATTCTAGTTTACATGAGCCAGATTTAAAATATTTTATTCTCAAATGAATTTTTCTATCAAATTTCTTTACCTTCAAAAAATAAGCATTACTGGCAGGTCCTCTTTAATTGTATCTGTAACCCGACGTGTTATACTAACAAACCATGGCCAAATTAACTTCGTATTCTTTCTTTACTTCCAGTTTATAATTCAAATGCAAAAGCATTATTAGACCCACTATAAGATTCTATGTAAAATTTTAATTATCTGGTGATACTAAACAGCATTATTGTTTCCACGTGACTGAACCCGGTTTAAGCTTGTTTATGTTTGTCTATCAATTGGATAAGATTCTAACGCAACACGTTAAAAATAAATACAAATAGGAAGTGTATAAAAAATCTCTTGAATAAAAATTCATTACATGTATACTTAAATATAAAAGTATTGCCTACAAATTAGTGCAAAACATGCAGTTCTTAAAACACTACTGTGCGTCAAATAATTTGGTCTAATTATTATAATATACTAATATAATGCCTGACATAATATATATATATATATATATATATATATATATATATATATATTATGTCAGGCATTATATTAGTATATTATAATAATTAGACCAAATTATTTGACGCACAGTAGTGTTTTAAGAACTGCATGTTTTGCACTAATTTGTAGGCAATACTATACTGGCCAATATATATATATATATATATATATATATATATATATATATATATATATATATATATATATATATATATATATATATATATATATATATATATATATATATATATATATATATATAATACATCGTCTAATTTATCCAATCGTTGAATTTTTATTATATATCGTATCAATTTAACCAATTGATACACGACCGTGAACCGGTTTCAGTCATGTAAAAACAATAAAGCTGTATAGTATCACCTGATAATTAAGATTTTACACAGAATCTTATAGTGCGTCTACTAATTTGGCCAGTGACTGTACGTACGTTGCTGAGATGCATTTTATAATTAGGTTTTGCCTTTTTTATTTGCAAATTTCAATTAAACCTACAACTATGCAAACATGTCTTATTTTAAATACAACCAACGCCATTTCATCAAGCAATTTCTTTCAGTGTTCATTAAATTTTTTCATTTTATGTTACAAAAATTTTAATGGTGCATCTTTTGTTTCCGAATAATCATCACGATATGTTACGCAATTAAATAAAAGTAATACACACAATTCTGTTATTCATAAAAAAAAATACTAATTTAAAATCTAATTTCCGATTGATCAGGGAAAAAGGATAAAAGTACTAACGTATCCAAAAACAAAAGTATTTTCATTTCAAACTTTCGCTAACAATAACATTGTTCATTACTCAAACTCAAGCTTTCTTTGTAAAAAAAAATCGAAGGTAGCTAGTTACCTAAAGGCCTTAATAGGTTATTCTTTTTGAAAACATTCTTAAAAAAGATTCTAAAACTTTCCTGTTATGTTCCCTTTGTTCTTTTGGGCGTTTTATTAATTAAAGATTCACGAATCTTAAATTATTCCGTTTATTCAATTAGTCTTTTTTTTTTAATTCTTAATGAAATGTTATGGGTTTTATACCTCCTGAGAATGTAAAGCTTATTTACATAGTTGAAATTATTCAAAAAAATGAAATATGCAAAGAGTGATACATTTTTGGGCGTTTTCTTGTAGAAACTGATAAGAATTTGAAATAAAACTGTTTTTTTTATTTCATGATATAATTAATTCTAAATATCTTTCTAATATATTATGTTGAAAAATACTATATGCTTTTTCTAACTTAAGTATACCATGTTTATAAAAGATTGGTTTTTAGATTTTTGAAACTTATAATTCTTTTCTCTTCTCAAAATTTAAAATAAAATATTATGCATCGATAAATTTAAATGAATATTAATTATCAAATTTATTGTACTCTACTTATATATAATTTGAAGCTCCTTTTTACAAACATGTAAGTAAAACAGCAAATATGCATATCCATCGTTTAATACAATTTCAAATGTGTAAGTAAAATCAGGAATATGTATGTCCACTCTGAATAACAATTACCTGAATACATTTCCACTGAAAATAAGATAACAAATGTTCTTTTCCATCACTAAATACAATTTTAAATGAGTAAGTAAAATTATAAATATGAATGTCTAAATACATTTGTAATCTTGTATGTCTAATATATGCAGTTGTAGTTATATTTACGTCGCACTAGAGCTGCACAATGGGCTATTGGTGACGGTCTGAAGAACATCCCTGAGGATGATCCGAACACATGCCACCTCTATTTTGATCCTCCATGGAGTGGATGGCTCCCCCGCTTCGGTATCCCGATGATTTCCTCGTGATGTCGAGCACTTTACGGTAAAACAGTTTAACGAAAACATAAACAGCACACCCTCAGTCCCTTCGTAGACTGATCCAAGTGGTCACCCACCTGCACACTGACCGTAGCCAGTGATGCTTGTCTTTGGTGTTCTGCTGGGAACTATGTCTTAACGATCAGTCCACTGCGGTGCGTCTAATATATGCAAGATTGCATTTCAGCTCAAAGTAAAATAACAAATATTCTTTTCCATTACTAAATAAAATTTCCAATAAGTGAGTACAATTACAGATATGCGTGTGTAAATGCATTTGTAATCTTGCATGTCATACAAGATTACATTTCAGCTGAAACTAAAATAACAAATATTCATTTTTTTTTATCAAAACAATTTCAAATGTGTTATTGCAATTACAAATAAGTTTGTCTTCTCTGAATACAATTATAAGAAAAAATTCTTGCAATAAATGCGGTCACACTTGCGTATTTTCTTATTTAATGCAACTGCTTGCCCATTAATATGCATTGTCCATTAATATGACCATTTACTTGTCCATTAATATGCATTTCCAAATTCTTCAATTCCAATTTTTCGTCACTAATATGCATTGCCATATTGTTCACTCGTATGCATTTCTGCAGTGTTTACTAAAATGCATTTCCCCATTGTTCACAAATATGTATTTCAGTTTACTATCATTCAAAATTTTACGTATAAACAACCTGACATTTCTTCCAATTACAAATGACGCTTTTGACAGAAAATGTCATCGAAACTAAATTTATCACTCCAAGTTCTTTCAATAAACGACAACATACATTACTCACATTGACATTTTATGATGAAAAAAAATGATGACAGAACGAAACGTTTCTATCCACTCTACGAATAAGAACGAAAACTGAGATCACGGAAGAAAATGGTACAATTCGTCATGTATAACAATGTTTAAGATGCTTATCAAATTTGATTTGTGCCTCGAGTTAAAATAATTTTCACACGAAATATCTATTTTCATGGATTCATTTTTTGATCCAGAGTAGATTATGCTATGTAATAAATGTCTTTAAATTTTCAAATAAATAACATTAGTAGAAGTTCTATTTTATTTGACATATTACGAATTCGGTTGCACTACAGTTTCAATATAAAACTTTATGATGGGGATAGAACTTTGTAATATTAATAAAAACAACATAAACGGTTTTTCTTTTAAAAAATACATGAATATTTATTTAAAAAAGTCTGAAATCAAACTATTATAATCTTCAAATTATTATAAAATCTTTATTATTATCAGAAAATAATTTTAAAAGCTAAGAGAAAAAGATGAACATTTCCCGAAATTATCGTGTTTTTCTCAAATTTATTTTTTAAAAGGCAAAACATAAATGTGGAATAATATTAATATGGTAATTATCAAATAGTATTGAAATTAATATATTTTTCTAAGACTTTGATTCAAAAATTCCATTTCATACATAAATTCTACTTAATCACGTTTTCGACAAATTTAAATTTTTTTTTTATTTTAGTTACACAATATATTTATTTGAAATCAATAACTAACATAAATTTAACATAACAATACACTATTATTCTATAGTTATTATGGTTGCATTATAATTTAAATCTCCATGATCATTGCACTATTTTAATCATTTAACTTTCATCATAATTATTATTCTATATTTGAATACGCTGCTACTCTTATTATTATTTATATTATTGTTATTTATATTACTGGTCCAGCAGTGGACTGATCGTTAAGACACGGTTCCCAGCAGATCACCGAAGTCAAGCATCACTGGCTACGGTCAGTGTGCGGGTGGGTCACCACTTGGATCAGCCTGCGTACGGACCGAGGGTGTGCGGTATGGGTCCTCGTTAAACTGTTCTACCGTAAAGTGCTCGACTTCGCGTGCAGGTCGTCGGGCTACCGAAGCGGGGGTGCCATCCCCTCTGCAGAGGATCAAAATTGCGATGGCATGTCTTCGGATCATCCTCAGGGATGTTTCCCAGACCGTCGCCTATAGCCCATTGTGCAGCTCTAGTGCTACGTAAATGAACAACAACAACAACAATTTATATTACTGTTATTTATATTAATGAAGCCCGGGAGCTGAATGGTAGCTCCTCTCGCTCCCATGCCACAGGTCCTGGGTTCGATTCTCGGGCCTCTCAAGGTTGACTCAGCCTTTCATCCCTTCTGTGGGTCGATAAATGAGCACCAAGCATGCTTGGGAACTAAACACTGGGGGTTTCGTGATCGGCTGACCACCTAACCGAAACATCTGCTCCTGCACCCCAGAGCCCAAGGTCAAGAAAACTGAGATGGGCGAAGTAGGTCTTGCCCTCTATGGACTGTCGCTCCACTGAGTTTAGTTTAGTTTATTTATATTAATATTTATATTATTATTTATGTTGTTATTTTTGTCATTTTTGCTTTAGTAGTACCCTGTTAGAAATTTCTCCGAAAAAGTGGTTAAATAACATTGATTTTTTACTATATTCAAACAAAACAGTCAACTAACCATAAATAAGATGCTCTTAACTGTGAGAAAAAACCGTTTATTAACTTTTTTCATCTAATACGGTTAAACAACCAGAATTTTATAGCACCGACTATACCCACCTAATAAATAATCCTTGCAGATGGGTAGATGCCAGAGTTGGCCGTTGATTACAGTAATCGATTACAACTGTAATTGATTACAGATAATTACAGCTATGTAATCAATTACTTGTAATCACGATTACAAGTAATCAATTACTTGTAATCGTGATTACAACTTTCAAAAAATTTTGATTACAGCTGTAATCATGATTACAATTTTGATTACAGTAATCAATTACTTGTAATCACGATTACAAGTAATCAATTACTTGGAATCGTGATTACAACTTTCAAAAACTTTTGATTACAGCTATAATCATGATTACAATTTTGATTACAGTAATCGATTACTTGTAATCTTGATTACTTGTAATCATGATTACAAGTAATCACAACAAAAACGATTACGAGTAATTATGATTACAAGTAATCAAAATATATGATTACATGTAATCATGATTACATGTAATTTGATTACAAGTAATTGTGATTACTTGTAATCAAACTATACGATTACAAGTTATTACGATTGTATACTATAGTCAAATTTTTTATATAAGTATACATGTGTTTACATATTTTTATGTACATAGAATGTACGCACGCATGAACGTACAATTTGCGATTCCTATACATACAATGTATGCACAAACGTTGTTTGTACGTACAATATTCATAATTATATTGTAATATACTTAATGCAATGCGCATATGCTTAGTACATATAATTATGCATTTATGATACATGTACGCATGTATGTTAGTTTGTACAAAAAGGCAATGTTTTGTATCTTTGTATACGTAGACAATGTATGTATGAACGTATATGAAAATAATGTTCATGCGTTTGCATGCTTTTATGTACTTAAGTACATATATTGTATAAATTTACGATAATAGCACATATATACCATGTACGTATGTATGTAAAATTGTACGTATTTACGTACGATATGTAAGTATGTTATTTAAAGGTACAATATATGCACATAGTTGCGTAAATAAAATGCGTACATGTATACATGCATAATTAGATGTACATCGATATATGTGCACGCAAATTATGTACTTATGTACAACTTACGTATGTACTTGTATAACTACATACTTTGTTAATACTTATGCGCATATAATGCATAGATGTACAAAAAAATAGTTATATGCACAATGTACGCATGTACATACAACGTATACATGTACATAATTACAAGTAATGTACAAATACATGCGTACATTTAAATATATGTAATTACAATATACACATACATTGTGCATACATTAAAAAAATTTATATGAATAAGGTTAGTAAAATTTGTTTTAAAATTTATTCTAAGGCATATGAAACTCGACCTTATATTTTTAGAAAGCAAACGATAATTCTATTTTGAATTTCTAAATATTAATTCCACACATAAAATTTACCGTTTTTCTTACCATTTAAAAAATTTCTATGAATCATGCATTATGTTATAAAAAAAATAAATCTGAATTGCCAAAGATTTCATGAAAATACCTGAAAAGAATTTTTTATTCAGAGAATTTCAAAATGATATAGAACAATTAAAGCTGAAAACTAAATTTAAATATCGTTTGATTTTGTCATTTAACTTGCTTGAGTCATTAAAAGTTAACTTAAGTGCATTTTATTTATTGCATTGTACACATATTTAGACATAAATGTAATGTACATATGTATACATGTAATGTATGTACGCATGTACAATGTATGTACATACATTCATGTATTGTACGTGCATATATAGTGCATATGGATATGCATACATGGAACATACGTGTATTGTACATGTGTGGATACATTCATTGGACATATATACATTGCACCATATGCATAGATAGGGATAGCATGCATGTACACATGTAAAATTTGTACGAAAGAATTATGCCCAATATATTTATGCACATATGTACTGTATATGTACACACATATGTACATTATATGAACATTATATGTTTATTTCATCATATATACATTATATGAATATACATCTGTACGCTATATGTATATACATCTGTACAATATATGCATTTTTAAATGTGTGTATGTACGTACGTTATGCATGTCGAATGTATGTATGAATATATGTAAAATATAAATACGCCCAATGTACGTACAATCATACACAAATGTATTATGCATATTTGGATACATACATTGCGCATGAACATATTATGTATATGTACATAAATACACTGGACATGCATATCATGTACATGCATACATACATATATTGTACATCCTACAGATATACCTATATTGTACATGCATACATATATTATACTGTTCATAAATAAATTGCACATGCATGCATGGGACATACATTGTACAGACAATGTATGTATGTTCGTACAAACACAAGTACTTGTATGTACATGCGTACATGAACATAGATATACATTTTACATACACAAATATTTGCATAAAATGCAAATATTCATTGTGTATAAATGTACATGTCTACATTGTTTGCACATACATACGTAATTATTATCTATATACATACGTACATATTTTATACCTAAAATATAAGTGTATGTACATGTGTGTGAAACTAAAATGTCTGAACATACGCACTAGATAAAATCATATGTACATACATTTTAGTTACATTCATTTGTACGTATACAAATACGTACAAAATGCAGTACATGTTAATACGTGCAATATGTATCATTATAAAATACATTCTACTATCTACTATAAAATATAATCATTTATAAGAATACAATAGTCTTGTAATCGTGTATTTAGATTACATGTAATCAAATTACATGTAATCAAATTACTTGTAATCAGATTACATGTAATCATGATTACATGGAATCATATATTTTGATTACTTGTAATCATAATTACTCGTAATCGTTTTTGTTGTGATTACTTGTAATCATGATTACAAGTAATCAAGATTACAAGTAATCGATTACTGTAATCAAAATTGTAATCATGATTACAGCTGTAATCAAAATTTTTTGAAAGTTGTAATCATGATTACAAGTAATTGATTACTGTAATTGACTATGTAATCATGATTACAGCTGTAATCAAACTTTGTAATCACGATTACAAGTAATTGATTACTGTAATCAATATTGTAATCATGATTACAGCTGTAATCAAAATTTTTGAAAATTTTAATCATGATTACAAGTAATTGATTACTGTAATCAAAAAATGTAATCGATTACATTTTTGGCCAACTCTACTAGATGCTACAGCTGAGTGAGCTAATCTGTCACTCTCATGACTGACAGAGCTAGGGTTCGAATTCCTGCGCTGTCACCACAGCAATTCATCCATTCCCTTCAGTGCATGAAAAATGTGACAATGTCCTGCACTCCCCGTTTCGTGACCCCGGGCAGTTGGTGCACGACAATCTTATCCATAGATGGCAGCACTATTAAGCTGCAAAACCATCTCCAATGTCCAGTCAAAATTCCTTTTCTCGAGTTTGAAACCCTTCTAGTTTTTTCGCGTAAATGGTTAAAAAACCGTATAGTTTTGTGTTCATGGCTTTTAAACCATACTAGTTGTAAACGGATTTAATACTATAAGGGGGAAAAAAAGGTTATTTATCGTAAACTTTACGGTTAATTGGACAGACAGACTGCTGCCGGTTATTTTACCAAAAATTTGGAATGAAATTTCTAAGAGTGTAATCGAGCTAATTTTCTCTAAGGAATCGAACAATTCCGCAATGAATTAGTTGCGTTTTTTTTGTGATTTTTGAAAGAATGAAAAACAAACATGGTATCATAGATTTATTATTATCAAATACTTTTATAGTTTTTTTTTCTCTTAGAAAGCGTGCTTTGTTTAAAAAATGTTCTTTTTATTTATAAAATCTTGTTAGAGATAAATCTTAATAAACAAGGAATGTTGTTTAGAGGCATACAATTATTAAAACTACTGTAAACATGAAAGTAAGCATTGAAAATCTTTAATAACTTGTTTGACTTCATAACATTCATGAAACTTTAATATCCGAGATAGAGAGAGGATATTAAAAGATATACAACATTTGAATGGAGAACATCTTCATACGAACACCCATTTGAATGGAGTACAACTCCCCATTTTCGTATTTCGCAGTTTCTCATTCAGCTGCACATATTGCAGTTTCAATGGCTCGTAATCCATCCTGTACTACGAGTTCGTGATTGGTGAATGCAACCAAAAAGATTTTAGAAGCTCGAAGTTTTGTTTATAGTTTGAGATTTATGCTTGCAACAGCTTTGGAATTTTCTATTCAAGTTTTTTTGAGTAATCCTATTCACCCATTTGCTTTCATGAAATAAAAATGAAAATCTATAAGTAAATAATAATTAAAAAAAATTATATTACCTTTAAACCTTGTTATATAACCTTATTACCTTAACTCACAGGCGGTTTAGCCAATGGAAAAAATTGCGAGAATGTTTCACCTCTAGACACCACTTCCCTATCTAATAACATGAAAGCACCGGTTTTGCAATGCGGAGAAAACTGCAGGTTAAAATACGACTGTTTACGTGCAGAACCGTCTAGCTAGGGTTAAGTATTACCTCTAAACTGAGTCGTGATAGTTGGTGGTGAAGTTGCTTGAAGCGTTACTCGCATCGCTGATTGGAGAGCTGGGGTTGCGAGTTCGATTCAGGCTATGGTCAAAATTACGTGACATTCCTACCATGGTCGTTAAAAGATAGAGGAGTGAAAATGGGACTTGGTGATGCACTTAAGTTGATTAAGATTCTGAGTTATTATTGTAAGCTCTTAGAGCTCTACTTCTGTGGCGGCTTAGAGCAGATCCAGCTTCAGAACGACTGTGTTGTTCGCGAAATAAATTTGACTGATATGTAATACTGTCCACGTTGCCATTCACTACAATCATGCCGTTGGTGATTGTGTCTAAAACTAAAAGCATTTTTAAAAAAGATGAGCTGAAATTCTCCGGGGCAAAAATAAAACGAATTTAGGTAGAGTGATACGCAATTATTGAAGCTGAAGTTTTTTTAACAGGCATTTTATTTTTACACCATACAGTTTACAGGAAATAAGTGCATGAAGTTTATGCGATTTCTCCATTCTTCATATTTTTTCCCTTTACGTTGCTATGGTTGCTGCAAATTTCGTGGCTGTGCATTTTAGTACGAAGTCAAATGCAAGATTTTCCCAAAACCATGGTATTAGTGAGGGTGGAGAATTTGCGTGAACTTGGACTTAATTGTAAGAGGTTTATTTTTAATCGATAGGAAATCAATCAATGGGAGAAATAAAAATCAATAGGAAGAAGAAGCCATAATTTAAACCCTAGGGGCATCTGTGCTCAGCTTTACACGGTCAACCACCCATAGGATAATGGAAAATAAGGCTGCAGAACTTCGTGACCAACGGTCGTAATAAGAAGTAGTGTCTAAGAGCTTTGTGCACCAACCGGCCTTATCCATCGTTCTGCAGTTAAGTAAAGCTGCAGGTATACACTGAGGTTCGAACTCCAGTTTTTCACTATGTTAATTCAGTAGGGCCTGGGTAACCCGGTTGGTAAGGCACTGGGTCCATGTCCCAGAGATCGTGGGTTTGATCCCCTTCCACCAAAGACTCCCCGTGTAGTAAATGATGACAGATGCACTTTAAATCTGTCAAGTCACTAAGTCTTCCATGTTTCCATAGCAAATTATACCCCTGGGGATACAGATCCAGTAATTTTCTCTTCTTCTGAATTTGGCTCAAAATTACAAGACTACGAAGTTGAACATTAATAATCGTAAACCCAAAATTGGGTCAGCTGCTCAGTGACGAATATATAAAAAAAATAAACTTTCACGCTCCTTAAAATAAAATGGAAAGAAGAAAATTTATCTTATTACTTTTCTTAATTTCAAAACTAATTTATTTTTAATGTATTTTATATGAAACTTATTTTTATTTAAAACCTCATCTACCGATGCCATTCTAAACTGAGACGAATAAATATAATTAACTTTTCTGCTTTTCCTGGACATTTATTCTTTGATGAAATGATTTACCTTTGCAATTATCTTGAACCTAAATCATCTAATTTTCCACCCGCACCAATTGCTTCGATAATAATGCATTTAAAAGATGTATTCCATCCAAATAAAATTTTGGATTTATTCAAATCTTATTTTTTTATTTCTTTTAATGCACGATAAAATGATAATCATTATTGTATTCCTGAAATATTTTACTCGATAAACGTAATGATAAAGATTAATTTTTAATTAACTCTACTTTCTATTTCCTTTTTTTCTGTCGTATAAAACTATAGTTCTACTTCATCTATCTAAAATAATGATATTATCAATCTCAGTTTACGCCAGTTATTTTAAAACTTCATTATTTTTGTAGCATGTAAAAAAAGCATGCATTTATTTTCTTATGACGGTTCAATTACACTTTCCTTGCGTACTCAAGTTTAAGTATGAGAAGTTGCTCTTAAGTAATTGGATAATATTTATTTGGCTCTAAACAAGTTTGATGAATAACAATTTTAACAACCCACGCCGTTCATTTATTCTCTTTCTTTAAGTGGAATGTTTGAAATTTCTCTGATAAAATGGTTGAGTATAAATTTATTTAATTGTTATTTTACCATATTCAAAACAAGTAATATGAAAAAAAAATGAAAGTCAATTCCTATTTAGGATTTTAAAAAAATTATAATAAAAAAAATTTCTCCCATATAAAACTAAAATTAATAAATTAAATTTAATGAATTAATTATTATTTGAAAAAAACTGTATTAACATCAAGTGTCATCCACTACAAGTTTAAAAAAATGTATTTGAACTTGAGTGGATGAATAAAAAGTATTTTATTAACGTTTGAAAATTTGAACAATAACAAATTTGAACATACATAAATATATAGAGGGAGAGTGGGAACTAATAGTATGAATTGAAGAAAAAAAATGCCCATGGTATCAAACAACTGTAAAAGTATACATTTGGTGATATGGACCTCACGAACTACTACGTAATGTTCATTATTGAATTTATCTGACACGGCAATATAAAATAATTAAATATTTAAATGTGTTAAACTATTTTTTTGTTCAAGTAGAGCTGTAAGTTGGAAATTGTCACTGATGTTATTTTTAAAATGTATGAAAAACTGAATCGCTTATAATTAAATTTAAAACAAAGACTAACGCTTAACCCATCAGAAAATTTCATTTCATTTTTGCTCATCCATATTTAAATAAGGAATGAATTTTCGAAAAAACTGTATTAATATCAAATGCCATCTGCTAAAAGTTTTGAAAAAATGTATTTGAACTTGAGTGGATGAATAAAAAGTATTTTATTAACGTTTGAAAAATTGAACAAGATATAGGGAGAGTGTGTACTAATAGTTGGAATTGAAAAAAATGCTATTAAACCTATTGGTGGTTCATTATATCTTTGGAACACTGCTTAACCAATTACAAATAAACATTTCTATGGAATAATGTAAAAGAAAATATATTTTCAGTAAAATATCATACACTGTTAGCCAAACTATTATACAAACTATACACAACCAAACTATTAGGATCATATTTCCCAGATTGCGGATACCCCTTATAATTTGGGGGTCAAAAATCCAAACCTAAAAAAACATGTTTATTTATATAAAGTACGGTTTTTAGCTAATTTCGTTATTTAAGATATCGTCTGCAATAAATAATTACCATATTTGACGTCACCCCCACGAACCATTAAGATTGAATCCTAGAATATGAAGATCTCATCCGATCATTAGATCAAAAGTTGTTTAGGGTAGTTCATTTTTTTGGCACACTGTATATAATAAGGGTTTTCATTACCGTAAATAAGAAAAAAATTTACTATATACTACTTAGTATTTACCTATGTATAAAAATTGTTTAATATATAAGCTTAAATATATATATATATATATATATATATATATATATATATATATATATATATATATATATATATATATATATATATATATATATATATATATATATATATATATAAATTGCTGTTTGTAGAAAATGCAACACCATGAAAGAATCATCAGAATCAAATGAAATTTAATGCAGAAACGACTTGTACTGATACAAATAAATGATGAAATTTTCAAAACAAAAGAAACAAATTAAGCGTCCGAAATCAGTATTTGGTGCAGCCACCACGCGCTGCAATAAGTGCTGCTATACGACGTGGCATGGAGTCAAACAGATGTTGAATATCTGCTTGAGGAAGAGAATTCCATATCGCTTGTATGCGCAACCAAAGTTCGTCTTTGGAAACTGCAGGACGCGGATCACGAGTGAGACGCCGACCAACCATATCCCACACGTGCTCAATAGGCGACATATCCGGCGAATAAGCAGGCCAAGGAAGAAGTTGCATGCGTTGTGCTGAACAGAAGTCTCTAACAGTCCGCGCAACATGTGGGCGTGCATTATTCTGCTGAAAGATAGCTCCAGGGATGCCTTGAAGGAAAGGAATGACTTTGGGCTGTAGCACTTCACGGACGTATCTGTTGCTATTGAGATTACCCTCAATTCGTATCAAATTGGATCGTCCATGATACGAAATCGCACCCCAGACCATAACTCCGGGTGTTCGACCACTATGTCGTTCAATAATACACTCAGGAAGGCAGCGTTGACCGGCATAACGTCTAACACGAACACGGCCATCATGGGTCCACAAATTGAAGCGTGATTCATCTGAAAAGACAACTTGGTGCCAATCAGCTCGCCAGTCTCTGTGCTCAAGAGCCCACTGCCGACGCAGCCGTCGATGATCCGCCGTGAGGGGAATCCTGTATAATGGCACCCTTGCACGCAATCCACGGCGCAGCAGACGACGACGAATTGCCGAAGCCGACAATTGTACACCTGTAGCAGTAGACCAATGTGCTGCCAGCTGCCTGGAGGAAGCTGTGCGATCATTCACCGCCATGCGGAGCAGGTGTCGATCATCGCGCTCTGACGTCACCTTCTGTCGTCCAGTGCCTGTTTTTCGAGTTGTTCGGTGCTCGTCGGTCCACTGCTTCCAAACTCGCATCACTGTGGAACTGTTCCGCTGCATACGAGCTGCTATTGCGCGATAGGAAAATCCTCGTTCTCGAAGGCCGATTATCCTCCCTCGTTCAAACTCCGTAAGTTGCTTGAATTTCTTATTCTTCCGTCGTGGAGGCATACTCAGGTCTCACTAAACGTTTGCCACTAACAAATAATCATAGACTATTTTCAACGTCCCGCTACAGCACTTTATTTATACGCTTTCAGCATCAATTCAGAGGGCGCTGCGCGCGCCACGCACGCGCGATGGCTCTGAAACTTTATTAATTTGCATAATATCCTATAATTGACATTTGCTGCGAATTTCATTTGATTCTGATGATTCCTTCATGGTGTTGCATTTTCTACAAACAGCAGTTTATATATATATATATATATATATATATATATATATATATATATATATATATTTATATTTATATATATATATATATATTTATATTTATATATATATATTATTATATATATATATATATATATATATTAGTTCGTAATTGCTTTGAATGTTTCTTACGCTTAAACTATTGAAAAATTGAAAAATGTTAAAAAATATCAAACAACGAAGATTTAAAAAAAGTAAAAGTATCATTCATTCGATTTGACACAATTTTATTGATTATTGTGTAATCTTTCATGAACTAAATGAACTGCTGGGATAATGACGAAACTAAAACTTAAAGTATCAAATAATTTAATGTATAGTTTTTGCAGAGCTATTTGTTCATTTATATAGACTCAATTTTATTGATGAGTATAGTTTAATCTGAAACTTTCAGTAAGTTGGAAAATTATACGGGACTGTTAGAGAAAGGAAGACCAGCTGTTTAAATCCCAAAAGTAGGCTTAAAAACTCTTCTCTCAAAATCCATAAATCAATAAATTCGGTTTCACGAAACATTTCAGAACTTCAGACTTTTAAACAAGAATTCATAATATATCATTTTCAAAAAACCGTTTCTTTTAGCTTGAACAAACTTATACTTTTTTACTTGTTTTTTTTTAAATAAAAGTCTACAATCGATAGAATCCAATATCTCTTTTGTAAATATACTTAGCATAAAAATAATTAAGCACCTTCATCAGATGAGTAAACAAATTGGAAATTAAATTAAATTAGAAAATGATATACTCGTACAGATTAGAATAATGCTTTTTTTCCATTAAAAATTTACATAGTTTCTTTATATTTGAAATATTTAAGAACGTTTAAAAAATCAAAAAGGAAAGATTAAAAAATGTTCCAGAGACATATAGGAAATAAATTAAATTAATAAGATTATTCAAAAATTGCTTTTGAAAATAATTTATTAATCATTTTTTTAGAATATTCTTAGAGCGCTTTTATTCCTTATTGCCAAAATAAGACATATTTTTCGCAGTTTTTACAAATTGTAAACATTTTTATTCATGTTTTTAATTTTCTAAATTGAAGTTTACATAAAAATTTATATAATTGATAATTTTTAACTGAAATAATGAGTTTAATTCTTTTAGTTTGCAAAGGCTGAAAATGCTATACGATTGCTTTATTTATTAAATATGATAAATGACACTGTAGTTATTTCAAAATATGACGAAAACTGGTATGAAAACACTGGATTATTTGAATCATTTCATTTAAAAAATGTTTGAATAAATTTATCTTTGTATACTTGTCATAGACGATAATCAAACCAAATGCTTACAAAGTTCATTTAAAACGTTCTTTCACAGAGTTATTTTAAATTTAACACATTTTTTTCAAAACATTTTATAAGTATGCCGTTATTAACTCGTTTGTGGGGGGGGGGGGGGGCGGAATCTTACATTCAAAACATTGAGCTACCCCCCTGACGATCAAGAACACTCAACTCCCAACTGGAACTCTGTACTTGAATGATGAGTAAGAATTTCCTATACACTATAAAACAATTTTCACAAAAAATAGTTTACTAACAATTTTTTTACTTGCTATTTTACCATATATAAACAAAACAGTCAAATAATGATAAATAATAAAATTTGAAAAAAAAATTCTTCTTTATTGTATTAATAAATTACATTTTTATTATGTTGAGTAAGTTAGGAAAATAATATGCGTTCGCGAAGAAAAGAAATCCGTGAGCATTTCCATCGAGCTTTTCAATTAGAAATAAAATAACTGGATACAAGATTAAAGAATTATGTATCTCTGATAAATATCCTTAACGTTTATAAGAGTTCTTTTAAAAATTATAATTCAATCTATTTGATACATTTTCAGCATATGCAAACACCTAGAACAAATTCATGTATTTCACACATTCGTTGCTTTAAATATTTTCAAAATAATTGGTTTCAAATTATTTTTTCTTTTTGTCAGTGTACTCACTGCCATTAATGAACATTTTTTTTATTAAATTGGATTCTGACCGAAAAAGAAAGCTGGATTATTTAGTGTTGCATATCCGAAAAAAATATCGAACTGTTGCACTAAAATATCACTGCACTGTTAAAAAATTCCTTGGAAAAAATGGTTAAATAACAATTTATTAAATGGTTATTTTACCATATTTAATCAAAACAGTCAAGTAACCGTAAATGAAATTGTTATAAAACTGTTAACTGTGAGAAAAATAGTTTATTAGCTGTTTTGAATTAATACGGCTAAACAACCGGAATTTTATCGCAACAACTAAGCCCACCAAATGAAGCGGCTTAGTTTCCTGCAACTGCGTATATATTATAGTTGAGAGGGATAATCTGTCATTCTTATGACCGACAGAACTTGGGTTCTAGTCCCAGCAATGACACCACAATATTTCCCCCATTCCCTTCACCAAATGAAGAATTTCCTATGTCCGGCACTCCTTAATATGTGTCCTACACTGTCCAATGCCTATTATCTAACGAAATGCCTAGCAAAAAAGAAAAGCCAGTTAAAAATCTTTTTTGCGGCTTTGAAAAAATGCCAATTTTAAATGGTTTAAAAACCGTACAGTTTTGTATTCATGGTTTTAAAACCATATTAGTTCAAAACAGTTTCTCAACCGTAAAGGAAAAAAATGTTCTTTACCTTAAACTTTACGGTTAATTGGATGGACAGATAGCTGCTGTTTATTTTACCATAATTTTATAATAAAAACTTTAACAGTGTAGAACGCTACAGGATAAATTTAATACTTAAAACGTAGCTCTTAGTTATCACTTTGAGCTAAATCTTAATACGTCTGATGCTCTGCTAAATCTGAGAATGTTGCTTTCCCTTTAAGTTCTTTCTTTGGTATAGCATCCCTGTACCACGCTTTAGTTACGCATTCGAGATGCTAAATTTCTTCTTAATCGATTGACATCTAAAACATAAGTTATTTTCTTACAGCTTAGTTATATAAAAATTTTTACTGGGTTTAAAATCTTCCGGCTTGAATATTTTAATAAAATATTTAAAAAAATCACAACATATACATTGCATTTTAATTTCGTACACTTAAGGCTTCAACTGTAAAATATATGCTAAAACATTCATTCTATAGTTTCTAGAAATTTAGTCTGCTGACTCGTAAATTTGAGCGGAAAAATAATCTTACATTTTGCAGATTACATTTACATTTTATATATTATTCTAAAACAAAACCCCACCAAGTAATTTCAAAATCTGTTAAAGGAGCATAAGAGTTCTTATTTCCGCTTTCAGTTCTAATTTTAAACGTGGCTTTTAATTATCTGAATATACTAATTGCAGTCGACGCAACTCTAGCTTCCCGGTCGGTCTCATCAATTCTGTCTCTAAATTTTAGCTAAATTGTAAGACTATGCACACCCGCACTTCAACAAAGTAGCTGAAATCAAATTGAAATTCAGTAGTAACGTATATAAAAGCAGTGGCGTTATTCATGAATGGATATTTAATGGATTTTCAGCTTTTGATTGAACTATGTAATTGAAACTTGTATGTTAGTCCAAGTATATTGTTAATTAAAGTTTTTTTTTTGTCTTGAGAAAAGGCAATACGTTTTTTTATTAACGAATAATGCAATCAGTATCATATCAGGCCCCGGCCTCACATGATTTTTAGACTCACTATAATATTCTGAGTAAAATCTTAATTATCAGATACAGCTTTATTGTTCTTACGCTGCTGAAACCGGTTTGCATTTGTTTACGATTGAGTATACATTGGCTAACAGTGTATTCTAATACGTTAAAAATGAATACAAATAGAACGCATATAAAAAATCTCCTGAATAAAAAACCATTACATGTTTAAATATGAAAGTATTACATATAAACTCGTGCAAAACATGTAATTATTTAAAAACTGCAGTGAGTGTAATACTTTGGTTTAATTATTATAACATACTAATATACCTTATACCAGCGTTTTCCAAACTGGGAGGCGTGCCTCCCTAGGGAGGCGTGGACTAGTCTAAAGGGAGCCGCGAAAATTAGTCACAGTGAACAATTTTCCAAATTACTGCTTAAGTTTTCTATGTAAAAAATGAGAGAATAAATGAAAAAATACCATCGTGCTTTATCGCGCATAATTCAACTAAACATTTCGTAACCTAGCATCCATATTAATATTAGTATATCAACCTAGACGTCCTAGACCTCGGCAAATCTTTTGAACCAAAGCAGTCGTTAATTTGGCGACACTAGCGGCACTCGACCGACACAACTTAACAAAAGCCAGATGCGTGCGCGCTAACGCCACTGGATGCCACACATCCAGAAAAGATCGACGCACGTTTAGCTCACCAATTTGTTTTGTGTCACAGCTAATATTTAATTGATTCAGCAGTGTTAGGTTGTGTTTCTATTGTTATTGACGTGATTGCCCACTGATCATAATAGTAAGTAATTTAATAGTTTTATTTTTTTTAGAATAATATAATATTATTCCTAATATTTTCAGAAAAGTTGATAAGTTTTTGATAGGATATAAGCGAAAATCCACTAATAATGTAGATTCTGATGTTGGCACAAGTAGTGAGAATACAAGTCACAAGGAACAGGAAGGAAGAACTCCCAAGACAAGGAAATACGACTTATCCTATTTATCGTTCGGATTTACTAATATTATTAACGATAAAGTGGAAAAACCAATGTGTTTGCTGTGTTCAAAAGTTTTAGCTGCTGATAGTATGAGACCCGGCAAATTGAAACGGCACCTTTGAACTATTCATTCTGAATACATTGGTAAGCCCCAAGAATTTCTTCAATGAAAATTGGATGATTTATCTAAAAACAACCAAAATTTCAAAAAAATTGTTCATATTCCATCAAATGCATTACTAGCATCATACCTAGTGTCGTACAGAATCCCGCAATGTAAAAAATCCCACACAATAGCAGAAACCTTAGTTTTGCCAGCAGCTATTGATATGGTCAAAACAATGTTTGGCCAATCTTATGCGAATCAGCTGCGACAAATACCGCTTGCTGATAATACAATTGGCAGAAGAATTGATGATATAACTGAAGATCCTTGTGACCAATTAGTTTCTCGAATGCGTACTTCAAAATTCGCCATACAAGTAGATGAAGCTACTGATGTAGCTAAAGACGCAAATTTAATTGCATATGTTCGATATGTTGACGATACTAATATAATTGAAGATATCTTATTTTGCAGACCAATTCCCGACAGAGCCACATCCAATGAAATTTTCAAAATAATAGACAGATTTTTTAATGAGAACGACATAATGTGGAATAATTGCATTGGGCTCTGTACCGACGGTGCACAATCAATGGCGGGACACAAAACCAATTCCTGACAGAGCCACATTCAATGAAATTTTCAAAATAATAGACAGATTTTTTAATGAGAACGACATAATGTGGAATAATTGCATTGGGCTCTGTACCGACGGTGCACAATCAATGGCGGGACACAAGACCAATTCCTGACAGAGCCACATTCAATGAAATTTTCAAAATAATAGACAGATTTTTTAATGAGAACGACATAATGTGGAATAATTGCATTGGGCTCTGTACCGACGGTGCACAATCAATGGCGGGACACAAAACCAATTCCTGACAGAGCCACATTCAATGAAATTTTCAAAATAATAGACAGATTTTTTAATGAGAACGACATAATGTGGAATAATTGCATTGGGCTCTGTACCGACGGTGCACAATCAATGGCGGGACACAAGACCAATTCCTGACAGAGCCACATTCAATGAAATTTTCAAAATAATAGACAGATTTTTTAATGAGAACGACATAATGTGGAATAATTGCATTGGGCTCTGTACCGACGGTGCACAATCAATGGCGGGACACAAGACCAATTCCTGACAGAGCCACATTCAATGAAATTTTCAAAATAATAGACAGATTTTTTAATGAGAACGACATAATGTGGAATAATTGCATTGGGCTCTGTACCGACGGTGCACAATCAATGGCGGGACACAAAACCAATTCCTGACAGAGCCACATTCAATGAAATTTTCAAAATAATAGACAGATTTTTTAATGAGAACGACATAATGTGGAATAATTGCATTGGGCTCTGTACCGACGGTGCACAATCAATGGCGGGACACAAGACCAATTCCTGACAGAGCCACATTCAATGAAATTTTCAAAATAATAGACAGATTTTTTAATGAGAACGACATAATGTGGAATAATTGCATTGGGCTCTGTACCGACGGTGCACAATCAATGGCGGGACACAAGACCAATTCCTGACAGAGCCACATTCAATGAAATTTTCAAAATAATAGACAGATTTTTTAATGAGAACGACATAATGTGGAATAATTGCATTGGGCTCTGTACCGACGGTGCACAATCAATTACGGGACACAAAACCAATTCCTGACAGAGCCACATCCAATGAAATTTTCAAAATAATAGACAGATTTTTTAATGAGAACGACATAATGTGGAATAATTGCATTGGGCTCTGTACCGACGGTGCACAATCAATGGCGGGACACAAAACTGACTGATCTTCAAACACTAGTTAAAATGAAAACACCTGAGGTTCTCTAGGCGCACTGCATGCTCCACAGAGCAGCTCTCGTATCAAAAACTATAAGCGAGGAACTTAACAATGTTTTTGCAAAAGTAACGAGTTATAAATTACATAAAAAACAGTTCATTAGAAGCAAGGTTGTTCGCAAAACTGTGTGAAGATATGCGAGCTAATTACGCGTCACTTCTGTACTATTGTGAAGTGCGCTGGCTATCTCGTGCAAAAATGATTCAAAGGGTACTTGAACTCAAAGAAGAAATTGCTATGTTTCTCGAGGAAAATCATAATGAAGACGGCATTATGTTTAGGGATGATAATTTTATCGTTAAACTTACATATTTGGTTGACATTTTTGAAAAATTGAGTGTTCTCAATAAATCAATGCAAGGACCGCAAATGCATTTGCTTATACAAAAAGACAAAGTGAAAGCATCTATTAAAAAAGTGGAGCTATGGAAATCAAATTTGCAAAAAAATAAGATTGACATGTTTCTACGTTTAAATTTATGCGCCCGAGATAATATAGAAGCAAACAAAAATCTCTTTGTGGAACACTTGAATGGTTTGTTGCTTCAATTTTCGAATTATTTTGGTGATCTTGATTTTACAAAGTTTGCGTGGATACAGAATCCATTTATCGACAAAGATGATGATGAATTTGGATTGACAAGTATTGAAAAAGAAAAATTGATTGAATTATTTTGTGATACTACATTAAAACATAAATTTCAGACTGTATCTCTGGTTCAATACTGGTTGAATCTTAATACAGAATATAACACTTTGTCAAACAAAGCTGTGAAAGTACTGCTGCCGTTCGCAACATCATATTTATGCGAAACGGGATTTTCTGCCTTGACTGCAATGAAATCCAAATATCGAGCTCGTTTAGTTGTAGAAAAAGAGCTACGAGTAACTATATCGTCACAAACACCAAGATTTGATAAACTTTGTGCTAATAGACAAGCACATCCATCTCATTAAGAACAATAATAAAATATCGTTTTCCATTAGTTTGTATGAATAAATTTTATAAGAGTAAAAATGTTTGTGTTTTTATTTTATGAAATCTTCAGGGGGGGCGCCAAATGATTAAATATTTTTAAGGGAGGCGTAGTAACATCAAGTTTGGAAACCACTGCCTTATACAATAAATATTCTATATTTATATAATATATCTTCTAATTTACATAATATATCGTCCAATTTAAGCAAATGATACACGAACGTAAACAAGTGCAAACCGGTTTCTGTCGCGTCAAAACAACAAAGTTGTATAGTATCACCTGATAATTAAGATTCTGCATAGAATCTTATAGTGCGTCGAATAATTTAACCAGGAACTCTAATTTTTATGAAAACAGAAGTCTACTTACGGTTTTTTTGAATTTTTATTCCAAAAATTGATTTCAGGAAAATTTTAAGTTAAAACTATATATATTATAAGAAATATCACTGTGTTAGGCTTCTTTTTTTACAGCTACCTTTCTTTTCCCGTAGAAATTAAATATATTGTTTTTAACTTTTTCCCAATAAAATTTTGTTGAACAACTTTGAATGACACAAAAGCAAAATTTGGACGCAAAATAAATTTTAATAAAATTCCATCACTTTAAAAATGAAAACTGTCTCCTCCTCAATTAAATCATATATTATAAAATTTAATGTATAAAAAATACACAAAAAAACCTAATTGCATAACAAGTAATATAATTAAAGTAATACAAAAGTCAATTCCTACTTAGGTCAACAAAAAAACAACCAGAAAAATTTATTATTTTAGTTACTTTTTATTAAATAATTAAAATTGTTTCTCGATATTTAATTATAAATATGCTTTTAAATTAATTAATTAAATTTAATTAATGAATTAATATTTGAAAAAAACTATTAGCATCAAGTGTCAACCACTACAAGTTCAAAAAAAATGTATTTGAACTACTTGAGTGGATGAATAAAAAGTATTTTATTAAGGATTGAAAATTTGAAAAATATATAGGGTGAGTGTGAACTAATAGTAGGAATTGAATAATACAAACCTAAATAGGTACTTCTTAAAAAATTTGCAATTGGAAATAAATTGATTTGTACAATGCATCGTTTTTTGAGCTACTTTCAAATCTATATATAATGACAAAAAGTCCAACCAGTCAAAGTTTTTAAGCTCTTCTTAAAAAATAGTCCATCCATTCTCATTCTATTTGAAATCTGAAAAGACTTTCACCTTGGACTATAAAGTACTATCATTTATTCCAAAGAATTCCACCCTATTTTTTGAAACTTCATATGGAAAATGTTACTACTTTAAAATTGCTCATAAGCCATTTTCATGGTTATAAATAAAGGAATTTTTTTTGTTAAACATATGCTTTAATAAAGACGTCACGCAGTCTCTGGCCAAATTATTAGGCGCTCTATAAGATTTTATGCAAAATCTTAAATATCAGGTGATACTATACAGCTTTGATGTTTTTGTGTGACTGAAACTGGTTTGCACTTGTTCACGTTCGTGTATCAGTTGGATAAATTAGACGATATGTTATACAAATATAGAATATATATTACATCAGGTGTTATATTAGTATATTATAATAATGAGACCAAATTATTCTGCGCATTGTAGTGTTTTAATAATTGCATACGTTACACGATTTTATATGCAATACTTTTAAATTTAAACATGCATGTAATGGGTTTTTATTTAGGAGATTTTTTTATACACTTCCTATTTGTATTTATTTTTAACGTACTGCATTACAACGTTAACCCATTGAATCACGAACATAAACAAGTGCAAGCCAGTTTCAGTCACGTAAATACGCAATTGCTGTTCAGTATCACCTCATAATTAAGATGGATTTTACATATGATCTTATAGTGCGCCTAATAATTTGGCCAGGGGCCAAATTATAATTGGAATATTTTACATAAATGTTAAATTTAAATCATTAAATCATGTGTTACTTGTTTACATTAATCATTAATCATGTGTTACTCATGTGTTTTAATCGTGTGTTACTTGTAAATATTGTAAGATTATTTTACGGTCATTATTGTGAGGTAAATAGAATCGCCAATATTGTTAAATAAACATTTAGACAGAGTTGTAAGATAATTATGGCGAGATTATTGAAAGATTATCCCATAGTCATTATTATAAGATACAGATATTGAGACTTTCCTGTAACAGATCGTGTGGGTCTGGTGGCCGTGGGGGTGTTAAGGCTCCACAAAGTTGTGAACAACATAATAATGGTGACACTGTTTACAGAATTGCGTTCTAGCCATTTTCACTTTCCTGACAAGTTGGTACTTATCGATATGAAGCTAGGAGTGTTTTAAGTTTAAATAAGACAGTGTTACCTAATAATTAGGTCAATTGTTAGATAAATAAAAAAATTTAAGTAATATTTAATAATAATAAAATACAATAGATTACAGAAATAAAAATTGTGCGGAAATTCTGCCATACTCTAAAGTTTTTTTGTGTACATAAAATAATGATATTTTACTTTGGGCAAAATTCACTGTACAAAAATTATTAATATTAGATGGTGACGGTGTGAATTCAGCATAGCAGTCGGGGAAAGGGGATACTTTTGAAGGCTGGATTTTCTTCGCCACTCGCTTGTCAAATAGTCAATAGTTTTTTTACAAATCTTTATTTATGTTTACATGAAACAATTTGTTATTCCAAAATATTTTTTTCGAATTTGCTCATTTAGCCTGCAACATATAATGCCTCTTTCAACAGTGAATATTTAATTTGAGAACTGCGAAATTATCAAACGCTTGCAATTTTATAATTGTTTATAGATCTCTTAATTCTTATAAGAAATGAAGCAAATACGTTCCCTTCCTTTTAAATTACATCCATGTTTCACTTGTGCGCTTTGCCTGCGAAACTGAAGTGATTAATTATCTATTTTTGGTAAAGACTAGTTTAAATATTAGTTATACGTGATTCTAGATATGTAATTCCCGTTAACCTTCAGCTGCAGTCGCTTTCATTGCATCCATTGGCGGACCTACGAAGATTTTTACCGGTCAAATTCGAAAAATCAGTTGCGCTGGAGCCGTGTTTCCCTACTAAATGTTAAAAACAGTTGTCAGGAATCGCAACAAATTAATCTTTTCTTTTTGTATCGCACTACTCACCACGCTACTCTTTTTTTTTTAAAAGTAGCACGCTACCATACAAACTACGAAAAAATTAGCTACTACAGCAGTTTCACTACTTGTAGTGCGCTACTTCTGACCAACCCCTAGCAACAATTTAACCTTGGTATCAGTTGGGTTCAAAATCGGCTTAATATGGGCCATATAGGAACATACACCGAGGGACCAATAATTAAATGAAAATTACCAATATTGGGATGTCTAAGGACTAAACTAAACTCAGTGGCACGACACCCCATAGAGAGCTAAGGCCTACTGTGCCCATCTCAGCTTTCTTGACCTTGGGCTCTGGGGTGCACGAGCAGACGTTCCATTTAGGTGGTCAGCCGAACATGAAACTCCCAGTGTTTAGTTCCCAAGCATGCTTGGTACTTTTTTTTCTTTCCTCCAAGCCCTGAGCATGTACCTAGGTTATGAAAACCCTTAACCATATAGCCCAGGACTTGGCCGCTGGGCATGCTTGGTACTGATATATCGACCCACTGAAGGGATGAAAGGCTGAGTCAACCTTGCCCGGCCCGTGGATCGAACCCAGGACCCGTGGCACGGGGTCGCGAAGCGCTACCACTCTGCCACCGGGCGTCTATTGTGATGTCTAGATTTTTTAATATTCGTCCTATATAGGGACAATATAGGCCTTTATATGGCTAATATAGGTCCTATATTGGCTGGATAATGAATATAAAATATCGGGTGAATCTGATAATTCTATATCGGGCAGATATGGGTTGTAAAGTGGTTGTAAAATATCGTGTAAATCGGACAATTCTATTGAGGGCTAATATTGGGAAAATAACGGCTCTTTTGAATCCTTATTGAGCCATGATTCGTGACTATGGGACCAATGAGGGCTCGAGTTATTTTGTTTCTAGGACCGCCATCAGCATTTTCCTTTAATTGTGTTTCGATTTAAATACATTCTTTAAAGTGTATGTGAATGCCTGATTCGGTTTTTACTTGAAATGAAGTATCTTTAGTTACAATATATCGCAGATTTTACCATGTATAATTCGCTATGTATTCTTACTGAGGAAAAAAAACATCGCTAGACCAATTATGTTACTTAGTAAAGTTAAAATGCTTTTTACTATATTTTCATTGAAGCATTTTCAAAGCTCTGCAAGATAAAAATCAATAGAGGTTTGCTTTCATTGAAGAATTTTTAGATATTAAAGGAAAAGATGGTGTGCTCTGGGTTCAAGAGTGCTCCAAAGAAAATAAAAAGAAAATGCTCATTGCAGCTGTTTATTTTCACAGATCAATAGTCACTCCTATTTTCACACATCGCTTGAAACCCACTCAAATTGGTACCATACGTTCTGATGGCATCCAATCGAGTAGAACACTGTTAAAAAGAAAAAAATACTCCTTTTTTTCTAACAAGAATAATAGAATACTTTCCTAGAGGCTTCCAGAAAGGCAAATAGACGGTTTCACTTTCTTTTAGACATCTTTGAAGTTTTTTTAGCTTCAGCTTTCAAGAAAGTGTTCTTGAACAAAGTGTTCTGTTTATTTTAATTTCTATGTAAATAGTTGCTTATTCGATACAAAATTATCAATAATCTAAAATTTTAATGGTATTTTCATTGAACCACAACTAAAGCTTTTCAAAAAAAATTATATGGAAAGTGTTCTGTTGTTTTTTGGTAATTTCTATGTAAATAATTATTTATTCGATACAAAATCATATCAGAAATTTTGACTTTTAATGACATTTTTATTTAACCACAACCAAAGTATTTCAGAAAAAAATATCGAAAATGTTCTGTTGTTTATTGGTAATTTCTCTGTAAATAATTGTTTATTCGATACAAAATTATCAAAAATTTAAAATTGTAATGATATTTCTATTAAACCAAGCATTTCGAAAAAAAATTCCGAAAGTGTTTTGTTATTTCTTAGCAATTTATATGAAAATAAATGTTCATTCGATACAAAATTATCAAAAAAATTAAATTTTCGTGATTTTTATTGAACCACAACTGAAGCATTTAAAAAATATATAAAATTGTGTTCTGTTGTTTATTGGTAATTTCTATGTAAAAAGAAATTCAACCCATACAAAATTATCAAAAATTTAAAGTTTTAATACATTTTCATTAAACCACAACTAAAGCAATTCTAAAACGCATAGAAAGTGCTCATATTAGTAATTTATATGTAAATATTTGTTTATTCGATACAAAATTATCAAAAATTTCAAAACTTTATACTAGATGAAGAAATAAATCTCCAGCTCTATGTATAATAAAGTTGATTGAATGTTTAAAGAATTATTAGTAGGTTTAAGTTAAACGCATTAAATATTTTTTGGAGAAATTGAGAATTAATGGAGTAATAACAATTCATTTTTCTATTTTATTTCAGACAATTAACTACATTCCTAAGTTTTTTTAGAACAGTTAAACTTTTTTGGTTTATTAAAACAAGCATTTAAAAAATATTTACAAAACTTATTGACAATTAGGTATTATAAGATAAAACATGCATAGCATTTCACCACTTAATTAGTTATTCACCTTATTTATTCAGCTTTCATCTGAAAAAAAGATTTCTTAATAAATGGTTAAATATGTCCCCATTAACAACAACTAATAAAAAAATAAACCAATAAAAATAAACTAATAAAAAAATAAAACTAATAAAAAAATGCTTCATTTGTGTACTTTTTTCATCATAAGAGTTTTTTGTCCTAATTAACATAAAAAGGCTTATACACATTTTTTGCTTATTAATATAAATAAAAAATAATGTCTGTAATTTCTCATCTTGAATTAATTGTTTTAAGTATTGATGGTTAAAATATATTTAATAAATAAAAATATGATTTTCGTAAGTCAACAATCATGTTATGGCGTTTTGTTTTTAATTCCCTATCGTTCTGTTCTTTATTCTATTAAAATTATCTAACTCTCGCTTCGAACAAAATTGTTTTTACTATAGTAAAAAGAAATTAAATATTACCTATTTATAAAAATGATATCTAAAACTTTTACACTTAAAACTTTTAATTAAAAACTTCAGTAATAAAAACAACAGCTAATATTATAACTGGCAGAAAACTATTTAAAGAAATTGTAATTTGATTTTTAGAAAATGTAATTTAATGTGAAAATCCATAGCACAGTAGGGGACAAAAGAATCCACTCACAACAGCACCAATCATTGATGCTGTTTCGTAAATCAGGGTAATATAATCCCCATAGTTTGATCAAGAGAGTGATCCAAAGTTTAGACCCCTTAAAGTTTACACCAAAGTTTAATTTTACATTCTACATTGTTCGTCATATATCGGGAACTTTTCAAGCTAGTTGAAAAGTTTTTGCCACAATTATTAAATTCGTTTATCCAAATATAGTTCCAAGAAACAATTAATTTTCAGTAAATACAATTTATAATTTTTTATTATTTTATTTAATAATGGTCGAAAAAATTTTAAATAGTAAGGTAATCAAATTTTTACAATCATTTTAAAGTACCAAGTTTATCGGTTGTATAGTTCCTGAAAAATTGAATTTTAAAAAAGTCAGATATTTAAAATTTGACTTCTCAGAGACTATTCAATCGATTTTGCTCAAATTTTATATTTATATATATGCATATATATATCTAAAACATCTAAAAATATCACACAATAATTATATTACTATTAATTTCAAAATTCTGGTGTTTTCATAAGAAGATTTATCTGTTATTTTTAACGTTACTTTATAAAATACCCCAAAATATATTTACAGTTTTGAGTACATATTTTTTTTATATGTTCATCTGCATTTTTAAGCCTAATATGTCTGAGATGCGTCATTGGAAAAACGAAAAATTTCAGACATTTCGTGAAAAAAAGCTATTAGCTTCATCTTCGAGAATCAAAAAGGAAAACAAAAATACATCCTTCGGTGCATGTAGTTGTAGTTGATTGAGTGGACACGAGATATCTTTCAGGAAAAGAGTATGGAAAAAAATATATTTGTTAGAATATGTGGTCTTACTAAATATCAGACGTGTATGGCGCCTATTATCATCGTTTGCTCATAAGTGTGTTTGAGGAGGTTTTAGCTTGCTAGATTTAGGAAACACGATGCAACTTGCATTCCTTCCTCGAGAAGAATTATTTATCTCAAGCAAAATTGGAATAATAAAAATTTGATTTTCTTGGTTTGATGAATAAGAAAACAAATTTAGTTGATGAGGGTTAAGTTATATTAGTGTATTTTTGATTCAGAATAAAAAGTGGTATTGTTATAAACTTGCATCTATGAAGCTTAAAAAATAAAAATAATAGCAGAGGTAAACAGGAATGGAAATAACTATTTTTCTTTAGGAATAATCTAAATAAGCGTTGAAAAATAACATTTATATTTTCAGGGGTAGAAACTAAGACAATTTAATCGCTGGTCCGAAGGACTATCAAATTATTCTTATAACTGTCGCTGAACACCCGATCCAATTGATTGGGTTTACAACTATTAATGTTCAACTCAGTAGCCTTGTAATTTTGAACCCAATCCAGAAGACAAGGGAACTCTTGGATCAAGAATTACTGGAAATTTGCCTTCGTGGAGAACTTTTTGGTGAAGCTAACCCTCATTTATGTTGCATGGAAAGGAAAACACCGAAAACCTCCGACAGTTAGCCTGATTGAAAGGAGACTCCAACCCGTGATCCGTCTACCACTGAGGATATTTTACTCCAGCACTGGGATCGGAACGAACCGGACACGGAATTCGCATTAACCAGCCATGCTGGAATTCGAATCCGGTTCCCCTCACTGGAGGGCGAACGCTCTATCCCCTGAGCCATCACGTCTCAAGGACTAGTAACTATAAAAGATATACTAGTCTGCAAACACTTCCATTGCTTCTATTATATACTTCGATTAGATATTTTAGAAGAAAAGTTGATAAAGGCAATATAATTGAAAAAGCACAATACGTAGAATGAGTAATATCACAATTATGATGAAATATTATTATGAAAATATTATGCTATTATGACAATGCTATTTTGTGACAGAAACACAGGCCGAAAATACAAATCGAAAATCGATACCAGATCAGGTGCTGTCCAATTAATTTTTGTGGTGTGTAAGTAGGAGAAAGGGATACCAGATCAGGTGCTGTCCGAGTGCTATTTATTAGAGCATTCTTCCCTTTAAAAACCGCTATTGGGGATAAGCGCTTTGTTGGGTTATGTGTATTACATGCGTAAATTTTTAATTTTAAATTACATGCGTAAATTTTTAAAAAAAATTCGCCTAATAACTTTTGATCTAATGATCGAATTGTCACTTACAAAGACGCAATGTTAGTGGTTCGAGAGGCAAAATTTAAGTATGCTGATCAATTTATCCGGAAAGTATTCGAATTTGCAAATGCAGACGCAGAAACGTACTTTCTCTGAATAGACATTTTTCGATAAATTTAGATCCTTGATCTTTAAATCGGGATAGATAGCCGCAATCTGGGTAATATGGCTCTGGATAATAATTTAGGCAAGTAAGTAATCGAAAGTTTCTGCACGTTAATAATAACTTAAATTGTTTCTCGATTAGATAAAAAAAAAGGTCCTATTTCTAAATCTTAAGAACTTTAAGAACTTCTTGATCGATTCTATTCAGATTTTTTTTTATCATTATTGAAAGAAATATTAAACTTATGGGTTTTGCTTCCTGTTTGCTGTCGCTCCCCAACCCTAAGAGATTAATTTGCAATTTTACAACCTTGTTAAAAACAAAACTATAAATTTCAGTACTGTGAGATATCGTTATCAAGCTGATGTCTAATTACCTAAGTATTAGGAAGCAATGCAAGGCAATACACAATACTGGATGCAATACTCATTTTTCAGTGAACTACAATAAGAATGAATAAAATTAATATTAATGTAGTTGCATAAATATAATTAGAAAATAATGTAGGTTGGTACTTTATTTACGTCCCACTAGAGCTGCACAATGGGCTATTGGCGATGGTCTGGGAAGCATACCAGAGGGCTATCCGAAGACACGCAATCGCAATTTTGATCCTCTGCTGAGGGGATGGCTCCCCTTCTTTGGTAACCCGATGACCTGCTCACGAAGTCGAACACTTTACGGTAGAACAATTCAACGAGGACCGATTCGGCTCACCCTTGGTCCCTACGCAGTCTGATCAAAGTAGTCACCCACCCTCTTACACCCGTATTCACCACGCCGAGTTAAATTCAAGAGTAACTCGGAATATCCTCGGAATATCCACGGGAATCGGAATATCCACGGTTCAGAGTTACTATCGGATTAACCCTCGCTTTTTATTCTCCAACCGTTTTCAACAGAGGGTTTCACAACTCGAGTTTAACTCTTGGAGGAAATATAACGAGGCCTTTGATTGGGCAAGGTAAAACCATGTGACTTTGTATATAATATAAACACGTGCTGTTATATAATATAAACATGTTATTTGCTGGTTTCCAAGTGCATAAAATCTTACAGCAGTTAAAACTTTTTCCGTTGGAGTTAAGGCATTGTTCCGATCTGTATCAGATTCCTACTTACTGCCAATTTTAGAGATCAGTTCTTCAGTCGTCGGTTTTAAGAAACGATATCTTTCAAAAAAGTCTATTTCATCTAACTCTTCTAGGTCATTATTTCTGATCGTTGGGACATATCTTTCCCTTCTTTCAACAGTTTCAAGAAATTCAAGATCTTCAAGCTCAAACGCAGCGATAGAATCCTCCATCTTGTTTGTTTACAAGCTCCTCGTAAATAGGTTACCCTCCGATAACTCGGCAAAAACGGAGGGTTACCCGGAGAGTCAGAACTGTCGATGAAATCTGCGAGTTTGGCGAAATTTCGGCTGGAGAATAACGTTTCGCACTAAGCTCGTGATTTTACTCTTACCCATAGATTACCCGGAGGTAATCCGTGTTGGTGAATACGGGCGTTACTGACCGTAGCCAGTGATGCTTGATTTCAGTGTTCTGCTGGAAACCGTGTCTTTACGATCAGTCCACTGCGGGACAGAAAACAATATCGAACACTTTCTTTGTTGTTACAAGCTATTCACTTTTAAAGTTTAAATTTTTATCAACTAATAACTCAGTTTGTTTTACCTTTTTGTGACTCCACACGATAAAAGGATTTTCATTCAGAAATCCGTAAACATGTACGCTTGTGCTTTCTTGCTTATGACAGCTCATGTACGTTGATGTTTAAATTCTTTTTTTTCTTTCTGACGGGAGAAATAAATGAGGATTTTCATTATTGCTCTTAGAGAAGTACATGTATGTAGATAGTAAATATTTATATAAATGTATTATTGTTTAAAATTATTTTTGGATAACCGAGGTGTCGTAATTATGTACAAATATCTTAAGTGGTTTCAGATATATGGTGAGAGTTTGTCAAAGGGAAGTGAACATTAAAGGGCCCAAGAATCAAAAATCGGAATAAAAAAAAGGTCCTATACTTAAGTGGTATAATTATTAATAAATATTAAAGGACGTGCTATTAATTTACATAGAACTTCATTTTTGATTAAATAGAGCTGATGTTATCTCTTTAACCTTTTTAACTAATAAGAAAGACAAAGTATCTGAAGTTTCAATTTTTGTAATGGTTGTGCTAATCCTATGAGAATAATTAATTTTTCCCAAATCATTTTCAAATTCCTTTTTTAAGGGATTTTATAATTAAGAGCTAAAGTTTCTATTTGAACAATCAGCTCCAATTTCAGAATATCATTATAGCAAGTTTTTTCCACAATGGAAAAATCATAGAAAATACTCTTAATAATCCTAATAATATCTGTATCTTAATAATGCTCTTAATAATATCTAATAATAATAATACAAACATCAATACTCTTAATAATATACTCTTAAATATAAATATCCAAACCGACTAATAACAATAAAAATTTATTTTTTTAAAAAATAAATACGAAATAATTCTTGAGTTTTTCATACAATATTTTTACCTGAATAATTGCCATTTGTAGTTTCTTCTATTTGTTTATTTGTTGCCATTTTCAGTTTCTTTTATATATTTACTCTTAAATATAAATATCCAAACCGACTGTTAATAAATTTTTTTGCTTATTTTTAAAAATAATATTAAAACATTATTGAATTTTTTATACAATATTTTTACCTAAATAATTTGTCCTTTTTAGTTTCTTCTATTTGGTCCTGTTTCTTCCGAATATTTACAGTCGGTTGAAATGTTGAAATACGTTTCTTCCGGGCAAAGTGTCAACCCTTTTAGATCTAAAGTTATAATAGAGATAAACAGACAAAACTTGCCCTTTTCGAATAGACAAAACAAGTACATTTTATATGTTGTCCCTTCAAACAATTTGTTACATTTCAAAGATGATATATTTTGAGATGAAGATGATGCATTTTAAGATGAAGATTATATATTTTAAGATGAAATAATACAAATATATTTTTTTATGAAGTGAATAAATATATTTATTCATATCTAACAGAACCAATTTAGTTTCTTTTCTTCTTTCTCAACCGTCTTCGTGGTCTCTAAAGATAGATTGGATAGACAGGAAGAAAAAAAACCTAATAGCCCTTGACTGTAACCTGAGAAAGATCTACGAACATTCTTCCATTCCATATGGTACTTCACGATCATTGACAAAGAGCAGGGCAAGGAAGCAGGTAAACACCTAAGATATCAGGTTCTGCCTTGATTCTCCTAAGAAAATAGCAGTAATGATTCAACTCGTGAATTTATTTCTTGAATTCTTCGCTCACAAATACATTCGATTGTATGTGCAATTTTGTAAAGCATTTTCCGCATGAGAAAATAAATCGATTTTTGTCTAAGATTTTACTGGCAATAAACAATAGAATTCTATTGATACAATTTAGAAAATCCTCAACGGGGGAATGAAGTTTAAGTATGATATCGTATGAGTGCGAAGCGAAAATAAATTCGCTTTTTGCAAGAATGTATGCGACGGTCTCATTTATTGGGCCGTCGTTATGGGTGTAGGACGTCTGCCTCGTTTATTTATGTTGTATTTCATGGTATTATGAAATGACATTAGGAAATGAAATTTGCAAGTCATAAAAATTTAATAAATTCTGCTTAAAGTCTTGGCTTGTTCATATTTTAAAATCGAAATGGACATTGAGTTCTTAACTGGAATTAACTAATTGAAATTGAAATTTTATTTCTAGTTTTTGTTTTAATTTAATCAAACAGAAATGGACATTGTGATAATTGAAAATCGATTATGGCACTTACGAGATAATGTTTATTATATTTCTAGTTTTATTCTTCATTAAAATGTTTCGTACTATTAACTAATTTAAATTGGAATTTTATTTCCAGTTTTTGTTTTAATTTAATCAAACAGAAATAAGCATTGGGTTCATTGAAAATCGATTATGGCACTTACGAGATAATGTTTATTATATTTCTAGTTTTATTCTTCATTAAAATGTTTCGTACTATTAACTAATTTAAATTGAAATTTTATTTCCAGTTTTTGTTTTAATTTAATCAAACAGAAATGGACATTGTGATAATTGAAAATCGATTATGGCACTTTCGAGATAATGTTTATTATATTTCTAGTTTTATTCTTCATTAAAATGTTTCGTACTATTAACTAATTTAAATTGAAACTTTATTTCCAGTTTTTGTTTTAATTTAATCAAACAGAAATGGACATTGTGATAATTGAAAATCGATTATGGCACTTACGAGATAATGTTTATTATATTTCTAGTTTTATTCTTCATTAAAATGTTTCGTACTATTAACTAATTTAAATTGAAATTTTATTTCCAGTTTTTGTTTTAATTTAATCAAACAGAAATGGACATTGTGATAATTGAAAATCGATTATGGCACTTACGAGATAATGTTTATTATATTTCTAGTTTTATTCTTCATTAAAAAATTTCGTACTATTAACTAATTTAAATTGAAATTTTATTTCCAGTTTTTGTTTTAATTTAATCAAACAGAAATGGACATTGTGATAATTGAAAATCGATTATGGCACTTACGAGATAATGTTTATTATATTTCTAGTTTTATTCTTCATTAAAATCTTTAGTACTATTAACTAACTTAACTAGAAATCGTATTTCTAGTTTTTGTCTTAATTTAATCAAAACTAATTTTGAAAATAGTTATAAATTTCTTGTGATGGAAATTTCTTAGAAAAAATGGTTAAAGAAAAATGCATTTAATTGTTATTTTACCATGTTCAAACAAAAAAGTCAAATAACCTTATATAAGATGATATTCAAACTGCTAAATATGAGAAAAACTATTTCTTAACTGCTATCACTTTACACATGAAGAATAAAAATAAAAAGTGGCTTTCCAAAAAAAGCCACTTCGTTCCTTGCAGCTGGGCACGTAGTCTAACCGAGAGATCTAATCTGTTAATTTCAAGAGCGAGGGTTCAAGTCCCAATGTTGACACCGCAATATTTCCTCCATTCCCTTCAACAAATGAATAGTTTTCTGTATCCCGACTTTCCCAATTTGTGAGCCTGTATTATTAGATTACGATATTCTCATTTGCGCATAGATGGCAGCACCATAAAGCTGCTTACCGCAAAAAGTCTAGTATTTACCTCTCTAATAATATATGAAACAAGCAAATCAACAAATACAAGTACATCCCTCGATTCATTTGATAAAACACAACTCAACCACAACCTAGCTTCAATGTCTGATAAAATTTCCTTTTCACGGTTTAAATGATTAAAAAAAACATATATCATCGCAATCATGTTTTTTTAACCATACTAGTTGTAAACGGTTTCTACACCGTAAAGGTAAAAATGTTCTTTACCGTAAATGAGATGGACAGATTGCTGCCGGTTATTTTACGGTGATTTTCGAACGAAATTTCGAACAGTATATTAATAAAGTGGAGGTGCACTCCGAAACTTATTGATTCTGTCTCCATATTAAATTAATAATCTGACCCTTGAACATACGAGTACTTATTGCGATACTTCAAAACTGTCTGAAATTGAATTAATTTTAAAAGAATGAATTGAACTGTTATAACCATTGCTGTTCATAATTAATTTAAATCCAATGCCTCAAGATCTCGATCTCTAAAATATTAAATTTGTTTGAAAGTTTAGGCATAAACAGTCTATAAATGTTTTATTATGAAATTAATATCATTTATTTCGGGAATGATTAGCAATTAAATTCCGATTTAGCTGGAAGTTCTCAAAATTAAACGTTGCTTCATGTTTAATAATTGAATTTAAAGTAAAATTATTTCCCTGAAGACTCTTAAGTAATTAATGCCCTACCTAATCTTTTAACTCATCAATCAATATTTGCGTCAAGGAACACCGAAAATATGCAATTATCATTTAATAAAACAGTTTTATTATTATCACACTGATAAACGAGCATCAAATTTCCTGATTTAGAAAGATGCAAAGGATTATCGATCTGTTTTCACAACAATAGGTTCATTTAAAACATGATAATACGAAATGTATCCATTCTTTAAACTTTTACAGACAAACAATAGTTTTTCAGAATTTTCTTATTATTATGAGAATCTTTCTTGAATGTACATTTTTGTCATTTGATTATGGTTTAGCTGTTTTATAAAGACGATATTTAACAAAGAGAAGAAGTTTTCTCATTAAACTGTGTCTCAGAATCCTTACATTTTAGGAAGTTATTTCAGGTTGAAAGTGAGGAACAATATAAGCATCGAAAATTGCATATTTCATCGAAAATTGCACATTATTTTATAACCTTCGTTGAACAACTGACCCAAATTTTAAGGTTTATGACTATTAATGTTCAACTCCGTAGCCTTGTAATTTTGAACCCAATCCAAAATACAAGGGATCTCCTGGATTAAGTATTGGGAGAAATTTGCTTTAGTGGAGGACTTTTTGATGGAACTAACCCGCATTTGATCATTTTGAGAACTAGTGTTCTAAAATGTTTTGCAAGGATCAAAATTTTTTGCGATAGAGCATTAATATTACTCCTTTATACTACTCAATGTAACAAGTATGACCTATTATGAGATACTGTTCAAAATTCCTATAATAAATATACAAAAAGTGTATGTTTGTACCAACAAATGTCAAAATTCTCGATGGTCCCATCAAAAAAGATTGATGGTTTATGTTGCTTTCAGTGTGATTGATGATTGTCCAACATCATATGATGCTCACCATCATCTAGCATTTTCCATTATGCGTTCATGGTTTTTGATATGCCAACAAACTTCTAAGAATTCGATGATGGAAAATGCTACGATACTACTATGATCCATCAAGAGAAGTTTGATTGACAGTCATGGTGATCCGTGATGGTCCATGATAGTTTCAACTATACATTTCCATGATGATTTAGCGGAATTCTTGTTGATTCTCAGGAATATACCATCAAAACAATTAAGTAATTTTATGTTGGTCCATCATAAATCAGTATAAATTCCTACATTGGGACAATGGTTATTCATGATCATTCCAATATTTGATTTCTAAGATGCTATGATGGAAATTCGTTTAGTCCATAATGGTATAGCAATGCATTTCCATGATGGTTTAATAACAATTATTGTTGGTTCAGCAGTAATATACCGTCAAAACAATTAAGTTTTTTCATGTTCACCCATCATAAATCCGTATGAATTCCTACATTGGGGTGATGGTGATTCATGATAAAATACTATTATGTAAATTTCTGGCGGTTCAACATGAACAAACCATCAAAACAAGTTGCTATTCTTATGTTGGGCCATCATAAAACAGTCCGAATTCCTACATCTGGGTGATGGTTACATATGTTGGTTACCATTAAAAAATATAATGGTTCATGATAGTTATTCATGGTTTACCATAAAGATTATGTTGGTTCATCCATAGAAAACCATCAAAAATGTTGACTTGGGAAGTTATATATTACAAACCTCTGACTTTTGAAACCATTTCTTTTGTCGTATATTTAGGGGGGCAATATATTGATATTGGTGATGTCTCCGAATTAACCTCTCATCCATAGAAAGTCGCACAAACGCAAGAGAAATACACTACAGTAAATGAAATAAAAATAATTTAATGTCCCTTGGGTGGCCCGGAACCATTTGATTTACGGACAATAGTCTTGTCCAATAGCTTGTTACTTGCTGACGTACGCATATGTATAAATATATATATCATCTAATAATTCCTAATATTAGCTATAATATGGAAATAATCTATATTCCTATCAGTTATAAATAATAAACCACTATATCTGTAAATTTAATAAACATGGGTTAATACTATTTACCAGGTTTTTCCAAGTTTCCCCATGGTTTTTACCAGTAAAAACCTAGATTTTACCATGTTCTGGTTAAAACTGATTTTTCCCTGGTAAAAATACAACCCCGCAAAGAGAAGTTTACTCATTCTACAGGGTGTCTCAGAAATGTTGCGAAATATATTTTTAGGAGAGATGGGATACATTATATGGATTGAGAATTGTATAGTAAACGCCGGGTCAAAGTGGAAGCAGGGGTAGAAGAATCGAAAGAATACAAGAGAAGGTGTACTTGGTAAATGCAGTGAAGTTGCAATTAATTCTCAAAATTTCTAATTAATGTGTTGTTTTTGCCGGACATCAATTTTCACGGGACCTTTTATAGGTAAAGAGTTAATAAAAGTTTTAAATATAAGGAAATACATTTTGTTTAGATCTTAATGATTCCTTTTTTAGTTGTTTTAAAGAATCATTTTGTTCTGTTAAGGTCTTAATGATTCCTATTTTAATTGTTTTAAAGTGTCATTTTGTTCTGTTCAGATCTTAACGATTCCTTTTTGAATTGGTTTAAATAGTCATTTTGTTCTGTTCAAACCTTAATGATTCATTTTTAGATTGTTTTAAGAAGTCATTTTGTTTCGTTCAAATATTCATGATTTCTTTTTTATTTGTTTTAAAGAATGATTTTGTTTGTTAAGATCTTAATGATTCCTTCTTTAATTCTTTCAAATAGTCATTTTATTCTGTTCAAATTTTAATGATTCATTTTTTAATTATTTTAAAGAATCATTTTGTTCAGTTCAAATCTTAATAATTCCTTTTTTTTATTGCTTTAAAGAGTCATTTTGTTGTGTTTTAAAGAATGATTTTGTTCCGTTAAGATCTTAATGATTCCTTCCTTAATTGTTTCAAAGAGTCATTTTGTTCTGTTCAAATCTTACTGATTCACATTCTTAATTATTTTAAACAATAATTTTGTTCAGTTCAAATCCTAATGATTCCGTTTTTTAAATTGTTTTAAAGAGTCATTTTGCTGTGTTCGAATCTTACGGATTCTTTTTTATTTGTTTAAAAGATAAAGAAATTCACTTTGCGATAATCAATTATTAATAAGCAATAATTAATTTGAAATAATTTTTATGTTATAGTTTAAACCCTATTTTTTCCTTGTCTGCTTACTTGACAGAAAATTCCATTTTGTTTGGAATTTAACTCTTTTTACATGATTAATTTATTCTGAGACAGATAAAAGTCATTTTTATTCTGCAAGCATAATAAATATTTTTACTCATTTATTAATATTGAATAATTAATCAGAGATAAAATATTTTTTTCGAAAGCGAAACAATCTACCTGACATGCAAATTCAGTAAGAATCAATGTCAATTCTAGTTTTCATTCGCAGTTAGCAAACACCTCCCTCAAGACAAGTTTCTTAGATAAAATTTTAACTAATAGAACTCATAAACAAAAAGATGCAACAATTTTTGTACATTTATGATTGCTTTTGGAGAAAAATACAAAATGTTGATTAACTTTCGTCAAAAATAACAATATGAATATCTGCAAGAAAATCGATCACTTCAATGAACTGAAATATTCTGATGTATATATCTGAATTTTCTGAAGAACACTTAGCGAAATGGCGTCTGTTTAGTTTCAAAAGCACTCTCACTTTACTGAAATTTTAATTGATTTCACTGATAAATAGATCAAAGTTTTAATTAATCAACGCTCCTCTTAGACAAGTGGGGACACATTTCTTGAATTAATAAATTATAACAGTATTGATCAGAGACTCATAAGACAGTTTTGATCTTGTTTTGAAATATTTTTAATCCTTATGGTTCTATTTGGAATAAACTAAGTCGAACAAAATATTTTATTAAATTTAATCGTAAGCAAATTTCAATACATTCTGTGGCTTTTTAACGGGTATTAGGAAAACTTTTTAAACTACACAGACTTAAATTATCTCCCTAAACAAGCTTAAATAATATATTATTTCATGAATAGTTAGATCCCATTGGTTTAATTTAGTTTTGCTTGGATAGGGTGAATAAATGGATTTTTTTAAACGGATTTAGGTTAAGTTAGGTTAGGTTAAATTCATTTTGGTTAGGTATACCTTGTACGAACATGCAATACATACTAGGCAGTGGTAGAAATGAAAAAAAATTTAGTCACTGGTCCACAGAATCTGATACCGAGAAAGCTTGCGGGAAGCGACCACTCTCCGTGCCACTGTAAAATGGTCGCTGATTGAGGTTGGTCGTTCTTAGAGGTTACCTCCATTGACTTCGAATTCATTATCGAAGATACATGATTTTTCGCAAACGATTTTTTTAGTCAAGGTCATTTTCTTGGTGCAGAAATGCCACTTCCTTGTTGTTTCCTGCAAAAGTTTTTGATTGTAATAAAAAATATTTTCAGACAGATGCCACTAAAAAAAGTAAGCATAAAAACCAATTTAACTGTCTGATGAAGTTTTCTCATAGTCATTTTTTCAACTAGTATCTAATTTCGTCAGCCTACTATCAGGTTTTGAAGTATTCAATCACATCTTCCTCTGTAGTAATACCTAATATTTAACGATTTTTTTTTTCTGGAGTGAGTACTACCCAAGTCAAATTTGTTTTTTCCTTTTTTTCATTGATGGACCAACACAATATTTGTGGTAACCATCAATAATTCCATCATGAACCATTTTATTTTTTGATGGTATCCAACATAAGTAACCATAACCACTACGTAGGAATTTGGACTGATTTGTGATGGTACAATATAAGAGTAGCAACCTAATGTGATGGTTTGCTCATGTTGAACCATAGAAATTTCCATCGTAGTTTCTTACAAATCAAATGTTGAAACGATCATGAACTGTCATCACCCGATGTAGGAATTCGTACTGGTTTATGAAGGTCCAACATAAAAAATAACAAATTGTTCTGATGATATATTCCTGAGAACTAACAAGAATTCCAACTAAACCATTATGAAAATGATTGTTTGAATCATCTTGAACCATCACGGATCATCGTGGATCATTGGTCCATGAGAATCAAACTTTTCTTGATGGTTAGCCATCATAGAGTAGAATTATGGGATGATGGAAGTTTGTTGGCATATCAAAAACCATGAACGCATAATGTAAAATATTGGATGACGGTGACCATCAAATGAAGTTGGACCATCATGAATCGCACTGAAACCAGCATGAATCATCAAAATCTTTTGATAGGACCATCAAGAATTTTGACTAGAGTAATTTGAGACTTTTATTATGTCTACATTTTGTAGCACTTTTAGATGGAACATCTAGTATATGCAAGAAGAGGTTGTTTTTTTTTTTAACTAAAGTGAATATATTTTAAACTAACTGTAAATGAACACACCTTAAAAAGAACTTGACAAATTATCAGCTGATAAGTAATAAAAGTCGTAGAACAATAAGAACAAAATTAATTCCTCAGAGAAGGTCTGGTAAGCATCACTTTTCTTTATTTGGAACTTGTATGGCTTTTTGTGATTTAATCTTTTGTCCAAATCCTTGGAATTAGTTTTCTTAACGATTTTCTTAAGTCTCATTTTTCTTTTATTCTTTCTTTAACTTCCTCTTCTTTATTAATTTATTTTGCAATCTCTTTGGCTTTGATTTCTGAAATATTTACAATGAAATACTAACGTAAGTTTGTCAAAATACATTTCATAATTTTTCGTTAATTTTTCTTCTTATTATTATTATTTTCCACCTTGAAAATTATTGCAATCTGTGTTTGAGGAATGCAAAAAAAACTTTTTTTTTCAACATTTAAGAGAAATTTTGTCTTCATTATAATCATGGTATGTTAACGAAATAAATTTTGAAAGAGTTTGTTACCTCTTTCTAGTTGATTTATGCCATTTACCAGCAATCTCGAAATTGCTCAAAATTGCTAATAGCGAATTAGCTAATAGTTACTTATTAAAAGTCAATTACAGAAAAATGGTAAATGTGTATGCAGAGAAGTATGATTGGCTGCTTTCGTTTTCGGAAACTAGTTATGTTACGAATCATTTCTTTTCGGCGGTGCCAATCCATCGCCAATTATTTTAATTTTATTTCAGTTGTTCTCGATACACTCATGCCCGAAGGAGCACTTCTTGAAAGCTCCTATTTCTCATATTTTGTCGTTTTGTTTTCAGTCTAATTATTATTTTCTCATTGTTACGTTTGTTAATAAATATAGAAGCACATATTGATTGTTTTCATTAACCAGGGCATCAAATGGTAGAGATATACGCATATCCCGAAACTCGAAATAGATTTTCTATCAAGTTATTAATTCTAAACGAATTTCAGAACGCAAAGTTTAAAAAACAGATGATGCAACTACCTGAGAATAACTATAAACGATTGTTTTTTAAATAACCGAAATTTGCAACAAGTGGTGCAGTCTGAGGAAAAAATTAACAGACCATGTTCTAAATATTTTTTTTCCTAATTTTAGCTAAAAGTATTATTTTTTAGTTTTTCTAGGCAATAACGCCCTCTGTTGTTGAACTTTGCAATGATTTTAAAATTTGAGGAGAGTAAAATATGGTTTCTATACCAAGGCTCTTTTTTTAAAGAATAAACTAATAAATCTGAAAAATTTGCAAAATTCGTTTAAAAAAAATGGCGTATCAGTTTGCATAAATCACTTGTTACAATGTGCAAATAAAAAGGCAAACAACTTGAATAACTTTTGATCTAATGATCGGGCTTTTACGTTTTAGGACTCAAAATCAATAGTTCATGGTCATAACCTGAAATATACTAATTAAATTCTGCTGACGATATTTTATGTTACGAAAATTGACACACTAACATACTTTCTCTGAATAAAAAGACCTATACCTTTTTTTTTCAATGGACTTGAATTTTTGATCCTTAAAATATTGGGTGTAGTCACAATCGGGAAAATATGGTCCCAATAATTTAGTCAGGAGAGCGGTCGAAAGTTTGGAATTCTCATTATTAATTGCACCCTTTCCAATTCGCATTATCACGAGAAATCTTTAAAATGATTGAAAGATTCTCATCGAGAAAGATTTATCTTAAAGTAGCTCCATGCAAAAAGTGATTTTTTTATAATTATTTATTATTTTAATTATTTTATTTAATACTAATTGTATTAATTTGTAATTTTAAGGAATACTAATTCTTAAATTGCTTTAAAGAATGCAATTTAAATGGCAAAATACATTGATAAAATTTGAACAAAATCGGACGAATAATTCCTGAGAAATCAAATTTTAAAGTTACTTTTTTTTTCAAGTCTTCATTGACAGATACTTTTATTTAGGTGTACGTCTATACAATTTTGACCGGACATTGCATGCATATTTTTTCCATAACTATTCACAAAGTTTCTGAAAATTTGTATTAAAGTAATTACAGAGTACCTTGTACTTGATATTAAAAATAATAATATAGTGAATTTACAAATTCAGAGAATATTTTCTTAGTTTTTATACTGTAAAAAAATTTGATTCAACTTACAGTAAAAGGATCGATACTCAATGTGCGCGTGCTTTTCACGGTAATATTCTTTTTTCACCGTAAAATTTCATGGAATATAAAATCTACTGTATCATAATTTTTACGGTAACATTTACTGTAAAATCACTGAGTCACTAATTAAATATTACTGTGAAAAATTAAGGTATAAAATTTTATCATAGAAATGGATTTTACGGTAAAAATGATTTTACAGATGCTGCACTTAAGGTACTTTTTACAGATGCTCTAGAGTGCAGGAAGCGTTCTTATTTCAAATACTATCTTAGTATTTCACATAAAAGGTATTAAATTACTTATTCATAACCATCTTAATAAAATGAATTCAGTAGCAAGTCAACATTATACTTTCCGATTCTTTTCTTTCCTAAGAAATACATTTCTATGTTTTCTCCAAGGACAATATTTAAACGAAACTTCCTTTCGGACTCAAAGTTCGGACCTTTCAAGTGAAAAGAATATAGTAATGCAACATGTTGTTTTAAAAGTTTTCACTTAACTTATAATAACGAGACAGGCTGACAAATGCAGCCTAGTTGAAATTGTTTTTCGAGTTGTCTCCCAAGATTAAGCATAGAGACTTCAATGTTTGTTCAGCATATGAAGTTTCATATTGAAATATATTAATTTTTAAGATCTTCAAACGAAGTATGTTTGCATAAAAGGGTTTAAATGCAAAGGCTCCAAAGAATTTTCATTTCGATGAATATAAAATTTCTATTAGAAATGTATGTAGAATTTTCATAGCCTTTTTTATATAATAGAAGTTTGTGCCATAAGGTAAAAAGCCTCTGTTAATGTGAAATATTCAAATTCTTATCAATAAATGTAAAACGTAAAAGATAATTTCTAATGCATTGAGCAATGAGCAAAATAAAAAACGGACCACCTTGAGTAACTTTTGATCAAATGATCGGATCCTCACTCTCCTGAACTTAATCTTGAAGGTTCGATGAGCAAATTAGGCTCAAATATGCTAATTAATTAGTGCAGACGATAATTTAAGTTATGAAATCCAGCACAAAAACGTATTTTTTCTGAATAAACATACCTTTTTCTTGACGGATTCGGATTTCTGAAACCCACGATGTTAGGGGTAAATATGGTACCCATAGTTTGGTCAGGACAGCTGTCCAAAGTTTAGAAAGTTAGACAAAGTTTATTCTTGCGGATTTCGCCGTATCTCAAGAACGTTTTAAGTAAATTGAAAACTTTTTGCTCACTATTATAAAATTCGTTTATCCAAAGATAATTTCAAGAAAAATTAAAACTTTTAGTGAATTTTTTTTTTACTACTTGATTTAATAAGGGTTGAAAAAATTTTGAATTGCATGATGTACAATTTTTTTCATCATTCGAAAGATTGTAATTTCACGTGAAAAATACAAACTTTAAGCGAAATTGGTTGAATAAATCTTGAGAAATCGAATTTTAAAAATATATGGCTTCTTTCCTATCATTAGATCAAAAGTTATGCAGGGTGATTTGTTTTTTTATTTCGCGCACTGCGCATTGTGCAAATTAAACAATAAAATTCCTTATTAACTTTTGGTTTAATAGTCAGATTTCCAAATATTGGACTTCAATAATAGGATTAAAACGGATATATTTAATAATGGGATCATTTAAATAGTAGGACTTCAATTAATTAGGACTGATGCTAATTAATCAGTGCATTAGCATTTATTATTTTTCATATTTCAATACATAAATGTCGTAAACATTCTGAGTTGAATTAAATAGTTCCCTAATTGAATCAATGTAATTTTAAATTAAACAATTGTGAAATATTAAGGAAAATTGAACGAATAGTTCTTGAGAAATAAACAGGAAAAAATACGACATATGATAAAATATGGGCATTTTAAATAAAAATAATTAATTTTTTCGCCTTGCGTTTTTTTTGCTATCACTTCATAAATATTCAATGGAATTAAACAAAATTTTTGGAGAAATTTAAAATTAATTACAAAGCTGATAATTTAGAATTTTAAACAAATCGTTAAAAACTGCTCAAGATATGAGTATTTAAGCTAGTTCATTTATACTGCGCATGCTAAGGAAAAAATTATAGTTAGTTTTTTCATAATTTTGTATAGAATCGTATTTGGCAACTGATGATAAAAACTTGATTTGAAAATTTTAAAAATTTACAAAGATCAAGCAAGAGAATGTCGGTGAACGTCAACAATCACATACGTTTTGGTGAATATCCGAAATATCTGTTATATCTAATTTTACATAAATTTTTTATTGATATTTTAATATCTGCTGAGGATAGATTAGAAGAAACATCAGTTTTCGGTGTACCGGTGAAATGCATACTGGGCAGTGGCACTGGACTTCAAAAAACCATTCAAGTAGGGCATACCGGGCAAATGAATACCGGGCTGCGGCACTGAATCTTAAAACATTGATGTAGGAGATACCGGGCAAATGTATACGGGGCAGTGTCACTTCAGTCAGTGGCAGTGTTATTATATATTTCGAACATTTACCAAAGCGACTATGTGATTGTCAGCATTCTCCGGTGGAAGTTAACAACCCCAATTTCAGTCATTCCCAGTAACATAATTAATACTATTAATACTATCTATTAATAATATTTTACTTTACAGTTATAACAAACTTAAAAATTAATTATTGAAAGTATTAAATCTATAGTACCTTCAACACTTTTAAGCTGTGTTTATCACTTGGAGTGTAATTGTAAGAGCATAAACTGACTTACATTTAATTCTTTTACTCTGAATAATTATTCTCGATCATTCTATTACAATTAAATTGGTTGACCGTCGTCGTTTACCGGCATTCTTAAAAAATATGTCTTTAACAGTTTTGGAAAATTCTAGAAGAGATGCGTTTGCGTAGTCAGAAAGAAAAAAGATAAATTTATTTTCGTCTTAGGTTTTGCCGGCGGCAACTTATTTTAAATTCCAGAAGTCTTTTGTCGCTTGAGATTTTCTCTTCGCTATGCATTACCCAAACTGCTTTTGTGGGTGGAGGAAACAAAAGTGTTACGTCAATAAGATAGTTTATGCAAAGAAATAAAATAAAATGTCATGTTTAGCATAAAAAAAGAGTTTCTTCAATTTTTTGGGAGATAATGTACTTTTGAAATTTTTTATCTCATATTTTATGAGTACTTGGAATGTAATTTTATGCTTTAGTGAAAAATGTGCGTACAAATTCATTGAACGATAAATATTTGTTTAATTATTTCCTTTTTCAATTAACAAAATTATTCAAATAAAATATCGTTTCCTAAATTAAAATTGACTGAAATATATGCAGGAATATATTTAATATAATTTAAAATTCTTGCGATTATTTTAATTTAATCCTTTGTCAAAATTCTATTTGTTTTGTTCATTATTCTGAATGAAAATGGAATAAAATATTTTTTTTCTTTTTTAATTAACAAAAATAGTTCAATAAAATATCGCTTGTTAAACTAAACTTATCTGGAAGATATGCAGTCACGTATGTAATATAAAAAATGCAACTAGTTTTTTTATTTTAATCCTTTGTCAAAATTCTAATTTTTTTAGTTCTTTATTCTGGACGAAAATGATATGAAATGCTTCCTTTTTAAATGACAAAAATATTTTTATTAAAATATTGCTTATTAAGCTAAAATTGACTGGTACAAATGCAAGCATAAGTCTTTATATATAATAAAAGTAATGTTGTTTCTTATCAGACCGTTTTGTAGGCATTCTTATTCACTGGAAAATCACATAGTTGGATCCAATTTTCCCTCACTGACTTGTATATTTTTTTTTGTTCGATATCAGGGTAAACTAATAACAGTCCTTAAGCAATTTCTTCCCTTTAAAATATTATTGTATTCCTAATTTAAAACTAGCTATTTGTATTATTTATTTTTTTATTCAACTCTGCAATAATAAGTTTTTGATTTCAATTGTTTCCTGAAAAGGCAGAAACTAAGAGAGTCGTTTCTTTATTGCATTGTAATTTTATGATATTATCTTAATACGTTATATTTTATAATAAACTTATTTTAATCAGTGTTATATCACTTACTATCCGTTTTACAATTTGTGTAATTTGTTTCATGTAAATTACATTGATATGCGTTTATAAATTATCGTGAAAGAAATTCGTTAAGGGATTTATAATTTAACGATCAGCTTCATGCGCAATGTGATGACGCAAGCAAAATTGTATTTAATTTATCTGCCTGTTTGGTAAGTGAAAAAATTAAATTACTGTTGGAGGCTCTCCAACTTTGTTATAACAAAAAATTTTAAATTTGAATGTTGTTTTAAAAATGAATAATGAGCAAAATTACTAATGTTCATCACTAATAAGTCTTAATAGAATAGTAAGGGAAACGTTTGGACCACGAAAGCGTAAGCAAACACAATTATTTTTAGTGCATATAGAAGTGATTAGTTTCAACTTTCGTGCAAAAAAATATTTTATGCGAACACTGTCAGAAATTCTGGTAAAAATGCCATACATATTACTGGTACTCTGTGAGTCGGTACTTTTAACGTAAAATCCATTTTTTGCCGTAAAATGTTACGGAACGAAAAATCGCATGTAAAGTCACTATAATTAAATAGTAATATAAAATCTTCGGTATAAAACTTTATGATGAAAATAGATTTTAAAGTAGGAATCGATTTTATAGTAAAATGGATTTTACGGATGCTGCATTCAGGGTGCCTGTACTTTTTACTGTCATTTTATCCTGAATTTCTTACAGTGAAGAAACAATATTAATTATCGGGGTTGGTGAGCGGCAGCGATCATAGCCCTGTTTTACGGTAAAAGAATTTATTGCGAAGAAAACAAAAAAAAAAATCAAGTCAAAATTCTCGATTGTACCATCAAAATATTTTGATGGTTTATGCTGGTTTCAGTGCGATTCATGACTGTTCTACGTCATTTGATGGTCACCATCATCCAACATTTTCCATTATTCATTCATGGTGCTTGATATGCCAAAACACTTCCATCATTCCATGATGGAAAATGCTACTTTAATACGATGATGGTTAACCGGCAAGAGAAGTTTGATTCTCATGGACCAGTAATTCATGATGATCCGTGATGGTCAATGCTTCCAATTGTACATATCTATAATGGTTTAATTGGAATTATTGTTTGTTCTGCAGGAATTTACCGTCAAAACAATTTGTTTTCTTTTTTTTATGCTGGTCTATCTAAAATAAGTCTGAATTCTTACACTGGGAGGATGGTGGTTCATGATCATTCCAGCATTTGATTTCTAAGAAACTATGGTGGAAATTTTTGAAGGTTCAACATGAACAAACCAACAAAACAAGTTGCTATTCTTATATTGGACCATCATAAATCAGTCCGAATTCCTACATTGGGGTGATGGTTACTTATCTTGGTTACCATCAAAAATATAATGGTTCATGATGGAATTATTGATGGTTACTATCATGATTATGTTGGTCCATCAATGGAAAACCATCAAAATTTTGACTTGGGATGAATACGTTACAGTCAGTTGATTTTTTTTTCGATAGAGAAAAATAAATAACATTATGTTAATTTATGTGCTCAGAAAAATACTAAAGATTTTACAGTAAAGGTCTTATTTTCCCTTTAATGAAAGTGCTTCATAGGTCATGTTCAAATTGTCTGAGTAATTTGCAGATTACATTGTTGATTTAAGAAATGAAAAAAAAAACTAGCACTTTAATGGAGTTAATCTGCGCATTGGATGATCTGTAGAAAAACTAATTTCAGCACTTTTGCGGTAACGAAAACATTTTAGAAAATATTATTCTTATAATATTGCTTTTAAATAAATATACATTGTTAGAATTTTCATTGTGAAATTACGGCAAAATAACCTGCAGAAATCTGTTCATCAGATTAACAGTAAAATTTACGGTAAAGAACTTTCTTTTTACTTTTACGCTTTTGAAACCATTTACAACTAGTATGGTTATAAAACCATGAATACAAAACTATACGGTTTTTAACCATTTGCATTTAGCATGGTTTCAAAATCGTAGAAAAGAAATGTAACTAGGCAAAAAAGCAATGTTTTTCGTTAGGTAATGGACATTAGGGAGGGCAGGACCCTGGAAACTCTTCAAGTGATGAAGTAAATGCAGGAAATACTCTGGCGTATGCTGGGACTCGAACCCCCGTACCATCGGTCGTGAAATGATAAATTAGCCCTCTCGGCTATTATATGTACGCAGTTGCAATGAACTAAGTTACTTCGTTCGGTGGGCTTAGTTTGCACGCTAAAATTCTGGTTGCTTAACCGTATTAGGTGAAAGCAGTTAATAAACGATTTTTCTCACAGTTAACAGTTTGAGTACCAACTTATTAATGGTTATTATACTTTAATGTTTTAATATGGCAAAATAATCATTAAAGAAATTATTATTTAACCATTTTTCAGAAGACTTTCTAACAGTGCGTGATGTTTTACTGAAATTCTATTTTTCTTTTAAATTATTCCATAAAAATGTTTATTTATTTTGATGTATAGTTGAGCGGCGTTTCAAAGATAGAATAAACCACTAACAGGCTAAATAGGAAAAAATACAGGTACTTCAACATTCAGCACGAATAAATCCGTTACACTTTATATGTTATATTGTATACCCGCAGTACTTTTCTGTTATATTTGACTTATTCTACTGTATTCAAAAAAACATGTCTATTCTGTGCTGCATTAGATTGTTTTTGCAAAATATTCAAGGAAAACTGCATCTTTTTTTCTCCCCAGGGTAATGTTCTTCCAATTCAATGAATTTATTTTTAGGAAAGTTTTTGAAATAAAAATGCATCAAACTTTAGTTTCGAGAAAGTTATTTTAGTTCTTTGGATTTTTATTAATATAAGATTCTTAGTAACTTATGCTTATATATATATAAGTTAAAATATTGAGAAAATATGGAAAATAATAAAAAAAATAATAATGACAAGAGGAGAAAAGTTATTTAAATTATTTTTTAAAAGCATTTAAAAGAATATTTTTTATTAAAAAATCTGAAGAAAAAAAATCTAAAAAAAATATATCTAAAATATATATATATTAAAAATCCATAAAACAAAATAGAGAAAAGATATAATCAATTCATCAGCTTACACGAAAATATTTATTTAGTTAAAATATTTTACTTAAACAAATACTAAATTCGCTATTAAAAGAATACTCATTCTTTGTACTGGATCAAAAAAATCGTACATTTTAATTATTGTTTTTTATTTATATTCTTCAGCAAAGAAACTTCAAAGACAGACTACGTCGTTACGTCCTCACGATAGAGGGAAAAGCTAAAAATAGTTAATAAATTATTATCCCTTTGTTTCATTCAAAACTAAAAAAAACCTCCATTTTTTATTACATGAAAAAAGGTAATAAATCGCGTAATTTATATACTTTTGCTGCTTACGTTTTTAAAAAGTGATATAATCTTTCTTGCATAGGTCCCTCCATGACTTCAAAGGTAATGCTCTGTTAGAATTTTCGTTCTAAAATTATTCTAAAATAACCAACAGCAGTTTGTCCATAGTAAAGTTCACGCTAAAGAACATTTTTTTAACTTTACGGCTTTGAAACCATTTACAACTAGTATAGTTAAAATTTATGAGTACAAAACTACATGATTTTGTAACCATTTACAAATATCATGGTTTCAAAACCGTAGAAAAATAATTTAAATAGACATTGGAGATAGTTCAGCAGCTTTATGGTGCTGCCATCTATGCGTGAATGAGAGTGACGCATTCTAATAGACCTGGATTACAAATTGCGCAGTGCAAGGCACTGTAAACATTTTATGAGGTGAAGGGAAGGGAGGAAATATTGTGGTGACTAAGCTCAGACTCGAACCTCTGACGGACAGACTAGCCTTCTCGGCTCTAATATGTACCTGCAAAGAGTTCATTGGGTAGGGCTAGTTGGTGCGATAAAATTCTGGGTGTTCAACCGTATTGTATGAAAACAGTTAATAAATGTTTTTTCTCACAGATAACAGTAATAATATCATTTTATTTATGGTTATTTTTCTGTTTTACAATTAATTTTTCTGTTTTACAATTTTACAATTACTGTAACAATTAAATGAATTGTTATTTAACCAATTTTCCCTAGAAATTTCTAAAAGTGTGCCTTTTGCAATTTAGATCGAACAAAAGTAAATTATTTCATTCTTTTTAGTTTGCTTAAAAAAACGTAGTTTTCAGAATTTTAATTTCCTTTTATCATTAAAGATAAATGTGAAACTTGTAGATTTCCTATCCAATTTAGTTGCAGGCGTAATTTATGATTACACACCTTCCAACAGTGTCTCGTTAATTATAAATGCATCTGAATACGCAAACTCCCTTTTATGCAAACAGAATGTCCATTAGACTATAAATCTCCGCTTGGAATACGATGTTTCACATTGCATATCCATCAAAGCCTTAACGTCTTAATTAGTTTTAGAAAATCTTTCTTTAAAGAAGTCCCATAAAATATGTCAAAAATATCATTATTTAGTAGATAGTTCAATCCATATTTGTAAAATACAAGAGAATTTACTGATTTCAAAGCATCAACTGTTGTTATCCGAAATTAACAATATGTGTGTGCTTATTCGTCTGTGCCTTATAACTCATTTAGTCAATTTGATTAAGCTAGTGCACGAAATGAAATCTTTAATGCCAAATTGGCTCCATTTATATACTTGTCAAGCATTCCTTAAATAATATACGTCATCTTGAAGCGAAACTATGATTTCACTCTAAATATATACTTAGAAAATCATTAATGAGTTATAACAGCCAATATCATTTGTCAAATAAATTATATCCAGTTCAAATATGACACAGATCAAAATATCGTGATTCCACAATATAAAATCGAGTAAAATTTTTGAATAGATGCGAAAATTACTCTTGTATAAGAAGAGTGGCAAAAAAGAATATCGCGTGAAGTAAGTTTATTGCGGAATACAAACTCGATGAAAATGAATTTAGTGTAAATTACATATTGCGGGTAAAAATTTTGAATAGATGCGAAAATATACTCTCGTATAAGAAGAGTGGCAAAAGAGAATATCGCGTGAAGTTAGTTTATTGCGGAATACAAACTCGATGAACAGAATTTAGTGTAAATTACAAATTGCGGGTAAAAATTTTGAATATATGCGAAAATATACTCTCGTATAAGAAGAGTGGCAAAAGAGAATATCGTGTTAAGTTAGTTTATTGCGGAATACAAACTCGATGAACAGAATTTAGTGTAAATTACATATTGTGAAAAGGAAGCTTAATGAATGTTTGAATTAAATTTCTTGGCAGAAAAGCTCCATGAACGTGTGAGTACAATACCACATGACAGAATATAGCGTATAATAAATATCGAGGTAGGGCAACTTAGCAAACATATGATTTATATATCAAAGAATAGAAACTCGACAAACTAAATGTAGTATGAATTAAATATCATGAAATGGAAATTCCATGAACAGAATGCCCTATTAAAATCACGGGAAAGAAATTCGTCAAACAGAATGTCGTATAAATTAAATATTAAATAAAACTCGACGAACCGAATGTCGTATGAAAAAAAAATTGTTTGTGTAAAGTTTTTCATATTCAAACGATAACAAAAAAAAAACATTTCATGAAAATAGAAATGTACTTCCAAGAAAATTTCTAATGTTCTTGGAAGTTTTAAACTTTATGTTTTAAATTTTATTAATTAATTGCTATTGTGAGAAAAAAACATATTTTTTCTCGTTCTTTAATCTGTTTATCTCTTTAATCCATTTAACATTCCATTTCTGATAAAATATAACAAGAACTATAGATTTTGTGTAAACTAACTAACATTGAGGAATTTTTATCCTTTAAAAATGCTCAAAAGTTATCTTGAATTTTTTTTTTAGAAATATTTCTAACTGAAATTTTTCTACAGAAATTTTTATTTATGCATGCATGACATTAAAAAATCCCTAACTTTTTTTATAACAGTTACAAACAAAATTCAAAAAAATATCATCATAATAAAAATAAAAAAATTGTGATCGCCTTTCGGCGATCACAGGTTGCCCATTAGCAAAATGGTTGTTGTCTAAATTTTTTTTACCCATTTATCCATTATACACTGCTGGACAATTGCTAAGGACGGATCACAAATTGCAATGTAGCATAACATTAAGCGAGACATGAGGCCTAGTAGGATAAAATATAGTTGCCACACTGTTCAGACATTAGAATAAAGAATATTCATTGTTCTGGAAAGTACAAAAGCTATGAAACATCTGAACGAAAAAAAATTTTCATTTGATGCTGCGTACGGAAAAATGGAACAATGCATCTAAATGTCAGCAGGCAACTTGAAGAAAGGTGTCAGTACGGGATATGTCCACCGTGGAGTGTAATGCAACATTCTACACGTCGTATCATACTTTGAGCAACATTATCCAGCAGTTGTTGAGGAAATTTATCCCATTCCTCTGTCAGTGCACGGATGAGGGTGTTCTTGCTTGTCGGAGGATAGTTTCGACCCGAAAGTTGCCTCCCCAAAGCATCCCAAACATTTTCAATGGGGTTTAGATCTGAAGAACGTGATGGCCATACGAGGCGTTGAATACCCTCGCTGTTTAGACAATCCTGAACAGCGAGTGTTCGATGACATGTTGCGTTGTCGTCCATAAAAACAAATTTATCACTGACAGCACCACGGAAAAATCGAACATGAGGAAGTAGAACTTTATCAATGTATCGTTGGCCCGTCATAGTCCCATTCGCAACCACATGTAGGCGCATGCGGCCATTGATCATGATGCCGGCCCACAACATGACACTGCTTGTCGGATATCGGTCCTTTTCCGGGATATTTTCTGGACGATAACCAGTACCACTCTCGCGCCAGATCAGTTGGCGTCTACAATCCGATGACATACTGAACATACTCTCATCTGAGAATAGTACGCATGCCCAGTCCTGTTCAGTCCAATTGTGATGCTGACGAAACCATTGCAAACAGGCAGTACGGTGCTGTCTGGTCAATGGGACACACACAACAGGTCTACGGGCATACAGTCCTCCCCTCCTCAAACGTCTGGCAACAGTTTTTCGGGAGATCTGCTTTCCTGTGGCAGCAAGAAATTGATTTGCCACCTGCTGAGCTGTGGTGCGCCTGTTCCTTTTTGCTGATAGGACGATGTATCTGTCTTCTGCAGGCGTCGTACTTCTAACACGACCTCCCCCGTGCCGTCTGCTACACATTCCAGTAGTTTTAAATGATTTCTACAGCCGTGAAACAACGCTGTGAGCGATGTCGAACTCCCTGGCAACATCTGTTATTTTTCGCCCTTCTTCGATCTTTCCAATAATTCGGCCACGCTTAAAATCATCTAAGTGATATCAAGAAAACATGCCGAAAATTTCAAGTTCGTCAACTAAATCTTTCCTGTAAAACTTTGACTTGGAACAACAACTTTCCACACGCGTCAAAACCTTTAAAGCTCTTATCAGCACTATCACGTGATGAACAGACGTGGAAAAAAAATTTGCATACGCATACCTCTTCTTACTATATCCCGCACTTATTCTAATTTTCCACATTTTGTTTCCTTTAATTTTATGGTTGCTATGGATGATAGTGTTATCCGTCCTTAGCAATTGTCCAGCAGTGTATATTCCTCTTTATTTGTGATATTCACCAGAACTAGTATTGAAAACGATCCAGCTTTAACTGTCGGTTAGAATTTCTGATTCTTAATTAAAACAATAAAAACAAAAATATCGTTCAAATGATGACAATTTTCCTTTATTCACAACTCAAGAAGTATTTATGGGATCTCTCTGGTCCCATATCTCAAAAATAAACCCACTAACTTTCTCACAAAATTAAAAGTGAAAAAAAGAATTCTAAAAAAATTATCAAACAGCAGCGGTTGCCATAGCAACGCATGCAGAACGGCGCATGCGCACTGTTTACTATTACTCTTGAACACAGTTGGATAGTGTGATGACGTCCAAATAAGGTGCGCACGCCATCATTCCCAAAACACCACCCTTTTAGTCAATGGATAACAATAATCACAAAATCAGTCCGCTAATCACTCAATTCTCAAGGTTTTAACTTAATCTAAACAGGATTTGAATGCTGTATGTTTCTATTAAAAGGATGTCGGCGATTTTTTTTTTTACGGCAGATTACAATACTGCACTTATTGAACAAAATTTAAATTGTTGAGAAAAAAAAGAATAAGGTAAAGACTGTAGAATAACTGCAGTTTCCCTTGTAAAACATGAAGCACTATGCAAAATAAAAACGCGTTTGAATTTTGGAGCAATGTTGCGTCATTCTCTGATCATGTGACTTCTCAATGACTGCACTGGTGAGATCTTTTGAAGAAGTGGTGATCTTTTGCTCTTGATCTTCGGTGATCTTTTTTGGTGATATTTTGAAGAAGAAATGGAGCTCTTTATCCATGGATTCATGCAAAGTTCATCCAAAACGATCGTTGAAAATTAAAGTGTGCGCATGACTCAGCTAAATCATGAAATCTATGTTCTTAATTGTAATTCAATCAAACCGGAAAATTGAAGAAATCTGTTATTCTACGGTGCAGATAAGTTCAAATAACCAACGTTCAGATAAATTAGAGTAAAGCGTTCAATTGATAAGAAAATTGTCGAATTTCTGAAATTACCTAAGAAATCTGCAAATAACCTGCACAGTTCCTGGCCTAATTATTAGATGCAATAAAGATTCTATATAAAAACTTAATTATCATGCAATACTAAACAGCTTTATTGTTTTTACACGACAGAAACTAGTTTGCACTTGCTTACGTTCGTATATAAATTGGTTAACATTGTAATGCAATTGGTTAAAATAAATACAAATAGGAAGTATTTAAAAAATCTCTTGAATAAAAACCCATTACATGTATGCTTAAATATAAAAATATTGTATATAAACTTGAGCAAAACACGTCATTATTAAAAAACTACAGTGTGTCTAATAATTTGGTCGAATTATTATAATATACTAATATAATACCTGATATAATAATTTTTCTATATTTATATAATATATCATCTAATTTATCCAATCGTCGAATTTATATTGTACATCGTCGAATTTAACAAATTAATACACGAACTTAAACAAGTACAAACCGGTTTTAGTTGCGTGAAAACAATAAAGCTGTGTAGTATCACCTGATAATTAAGATTTTACATAGAATCTTATAGTGCGTCTAATAATTTGTCCAGGGACTGTAGGTAATCTTTTCATTGCCTACTAGGCACTCGTTAAAGATAATGTCCAAAATTTGCTGGAACAAGCTACGTGTCTTTATGTTAAAATCAACCTATACAGTGAAACCTCTAGGGAGCGACCACTCTCCGTTCCACAATAAAATGGTCGTTGATGGAGGTTGATCGTTCTCAGATGTTTACCTCCATTGACTTCAAAATTGTTATCAAAAATAGATGGTTTTTCGCAAAAGATTTTAATTTTAGTCAGTGTCATTTTCTTGGTGTGGAAATGCCACTTCTGTTGGCGTCATGAAAAGACGTATCGATGAATGAAATATATATCAAAATAGATAGCGTCTGTGAAAATATATCCAACTGATATAATTATTAGGATAATTTACCAATTACAAATGATAAAGATATTTTAAGTAAATAAACAATTATGTTTTCTGTTTTAGTTTGAATTTACTTTTATATCACAAAAATTAGTAAACTTTAATATATGAGAAGAAGTTTGTTTGTGTGAGATGCTTTTTTTTCTCTAAAATTCTAAATTTCTGAAAATATAAATTTCTACAAAATTTTTCTAATTCAACTTTTAACTCCAAAAGTAAATCATTGATAACATCGTCTTTGATGCAGTCTGCAACATGAGGTTGTATCGTCAAAAAGAGTTCACTAAATTAGATCTCACTCAAATATTTTGAATACATTTTAACATACTTATTTGTTTTATTAAATTTTTTGTTTTTCCTTATTTGACCTTGCTATTATTATGTTTTTCTTCATTTTATTTTTGTCGTGTTTCCTTATTTGTCCTTTTCCGCATTTGATGCAGATGTTCGGCTGGTCATTGGAATAGGTTTTAATGGTCTCTCCTAAAGGTTTTCCTCAACACTAAGTCTATATTTTATATTTTATAATCGTCGTTGAACAGCCGACGCACTTTTACTTTGAGAACTAATATTGCTCAACTCCGTAGCCTTGTAATTTTAAACCCAATCCAGAAGACAAGGGAACTCCTGGATCAGGCATTGAGAGAAATTTGCTTTCATGGAGAACTTATTGATGGAACTAACCCGAATTAGCGTGACATGGAGAGGGAAACCACGAGAACCTCCCACTGTTAGTCAGACGACAAGGGGACTCTAACCCATTATCCATCTACCACTGAAGATATTTCACGTAAGCACTGTAACCGGTGTGAGCCGAATGTGGAATTCTTATTGACCAGCCATTACTGGGATTCGAACCCGATTCACCTCATTGGAAGGCGAACGCTCTATCCCCTGAGCCATCATGGCTCCCACAAGGTTTATAGAAAAAATTCCGTGATCCCCAAAAATGGTTGTAAATAGTCTTTCTTGGAGGTTTCACTGTATCTATTTCTAGATTTTTGCTATCTGCAATCAAGTAATCAACACATTAATTGATAGAATGAATCACTTTTAAAAACTATTACGTCAAGAATATCACTACAATAAGGAAAATGAGCACAATGTCATGTATATTTATTTTTCAATTAATAAAAACATTAGTGATTGTGAATACTGTGAAGCAACTGCCAGAAATGAATGAAATTTGTTCCATAGAATAATACTTGCTTTGTAATTCTAAATCATTTGCAAATCTTATCTCACTTTACATTCCATACCAGTTTCGTTTAATTTGTACCATTCCTTCGTGGTTTCGAAATTTTCGCAATCATGTGAAAGAATAGTTTTGTACTTTAACATTAGAAGGACTGAAACTTAATCTATACCTGCATTGCCCGAAAGCAATCAAAATGTCTGGATTGTGAAAGAATAACTAATATGTAAGGAAATGTGTTTAAAATTAATTTTTAATATTTTTTATATTATTTGCAGTTATTAGTAAATATTAGCAATTAAAAAATTATATGTTGCACAAAAAGTCACAAAATTTTACGAAATTGTGTCATTATATATCATTGTTTTTCTAATTGAAATTAAAAAGCAGTCAAAATGACTTCCTTAGGCAATCTAGTGTTAACAAGATTATAAAACTCTAATTTATTATAATACTCTATACTTCATATATTATGATACAATAAAAAACTTATTTTAACTAAAGGTTGGCATTTGCTATCAAAATTATTACTTGTGTAAATTTTAGGACAATTTGTACTTTTATTTGATGTAATAAATTATAAACTTCTAAAATAGTTAAAATTCAGTTTAAAATATTCATTCCCTATATTAATACATGTCTTTTTTTCCTTTTTTTAGGTAAGTCTATTGAATATATTCCTATACTTTCTAAGGGTAAGCTTATTTTATTTATACAGAATATTTTTCAGTATACCTGTACAATATACCACTCAAAAATATTTTGAAACTTCAATGGAATAATTCGCATTAAAAAGAAATATCAGAACGAATCATAAAATACCACATATATGATTAAAAAAAATCAAAATGCACTTCATAATATGTGTAGTATTTACACATCAAAAGTAATGATTTTTTTATGTTAGTAAGAGTCAATTTAGCTTTCAGTTTCTATATATAATATTTTTATACTGCAATTATACAATAATTTTATTAGAATCTAATTTAGATGCGTTTCCTTTATTAACGGTGTTCCCAGATCATAATATGTTAGTATGCATTATAAATCGTATTACTGCCCTCTGTCCCCTGTTCGCTTACAGCTCCAACTCACGAAGATTGCTCGTAATTTTATAAAGGCTTGCCACTCCACAAGTGGAGTATAGGAAAAACCTGGAAAATAAAAGGGAAAATGCAGGGAATTTCGTTTTTTTTCTTAACAAACTATGGGAAAATACAGGAAATTTTGCTTCTTATTTTCGTCTTTTAAAAAATGGTGACCACTCAATGTGTTATCTATGGGATATTTAAGGATGATACTCCAGCTATACTAAACTATAGCACTATTTAAGCTGTTCCTTTTATTCTCTAAGTTTCTCTAGCAATTGAAACTAGTATAGTTTGCCCAATATAGCTCACACAAGAGCAAAATAATTGTGTTTCCTCTTAATATATTGTGTATAATATATACAGGGAAGACACAGGAAATTTTTTTTTTCAGATTTGAGTGGCAACCCTTTTATATAGTATGCATAAAACCCATTAGAAATGTGCTCGAGCATAAAATTATGAGAATTTAAATCAAGATTTAAAATCTATAAAACTAATTCATCCTCGAAATCTGATTCCGATAATTTTTTGCCTTGTTTGAATTCTCACTTTGTAAATTTTTTAGCAAACAGGAACGACAGCTAAGTTTGCCAACTTGATTTCTTCATCATGGCAATAGTCCCACAGCTAACTGATCGTAAAGACACGGTTCCCAGTAGAACACCGAAGTCAAGCATCACTGACCGCGGTCAGTAAGCGGGTGGGTGACAACTTTGATCAGTCAGCGTAGACACCGAGCGTGTACTGATTCGATTCTCGTTAGGATTATACAAACATTTTTTTAATTGATACATATATAATAATACTATTATAGTGAGCCGTGTTGGCTCAGATGATAGAGCGTTCCCTTTCCAATGAGCGTTCATCTTCCAGAAGTTACTTATGACACTATCCAATCTAAACTGTGATCTAATTTAAACACACTGGTCTTTTAAAGCAATCTTTTTTTAAATGAAAAAACATTGATCTGATTGAAACTTTTTTTGAAATATTTAGGATTATAAATAAATACGGTGAAAACGGTTATTACTTTTGATCACTTAATGCTGCCTTAACAGGATTCTTAAGGCATATCTCTAAACAAAATAAAAAAAGAAGTGTCTTTCACTCTGGTTATCAAGATCAAATAGCTTAAATATTTTAAAGGTTATAAATTTTTTTTCAAAAAAAAAGATATCGTTGATTAGGTAAGATTTTCCATCGAAGTAAATAATAAAAATAGATGAATTATTCTTAATATTTGCTAATTTTCAAAATAATTAAACGCTGGTGTAACTTTCTAATTATTAACAATTGCTTAAACGTATTACATTTTAAAAAAAAAATGTGCACTATTTTCGAAATTAAGGGTAGATTACGTTGGTTCAAAATAGGCAAATATTGACTCAACAGGCATGGATAACTTTTACTAACTTACAACAGCTACAGAAATTGCATATTATTTAAAAACAAGATTAATTTCACGTAAAACAGCTTTATAAACCGCCTTCATTCTTCACTAATATTTAAATTTTGCTGAACTATTTTTTTTTCAAGTTCAAGGAACACCAGCATACCGTTGAACTCCACCAACAAGCCACTGATTTAATATAGAGACCTCTAAACATTTACGAACTCAGAAACAAAATTAAATCTTCTGCAGTACCCATCAATTCCAGACACTCTTAAAAGACTGAAAGGTGTGATTAATCCACGAAAAAATTATATCCATGAGCCTAATAATGAATTATTCTACTATTACATGTTCCACCACACATTTAAATTAATTACCAAAGTAAAAAAAAGCTAATGTACTTTTTCTCTAACTAGGGTTTTTCTTTCTTTACTCCTTATCTTCTAAGACCAGCGATGTAAATAAAGTAAAATATGTGACTCAATTCCTTTTCCTTTAAACGCTCCGTTAAGTAGATGGTCTAATAGGATAAATTAATCTTTTTTTTTTCATAAGTTCCACTAGAAATGAAAATTTTTCCAGAAATTGAAGGCACTTTAGGAAGAAACTCTTTTTATCATCCACGGATGTCATTTTTATATCACTTAAAAATGTGATGAAAATATTGTAAAAAGAGATTAAATAATTATCTTAGTGGTAAGCTAAACTTCTAATTTTTATTTTTCTGTTGTTAATAAAGAAATAATTTTTTGTAAATTTCTTTTTTTATTTTTATGTTATTTTTTTTAATGTTAAGGTATTAAATCATTGCTTAAAAGCTTTGTGTCATAAATTTGTAATGATTTCTAATCAAGGATTAAAATAAAATTAAATGAATACTTACGTAAGAGAATTTTAATTAATATCGGTATCTGTTTATTGATATTGGAAGACTAATAACGATATAATTGATATTGCTAATTGATATTGGTTAATAAGTATTCATTTATTAATCATGTATACTTAAACAATTGAAACGGAAGGTAAAGCGCTATTATCCTAAATAACTTTTGCTCTAATGATTGGATTTTTACGAACTAAGTGCCAATCTTAATGGTTTAATGAAGTATAATCTTAAATACCTGTGGATATACATATCTAGGTAATTAGTAATTAATTAGTACAGAATAAGACATAAAAGCGTACTTTTTTCAGATAAACATACTTCTTTTTCTATGGATTTGGATTTTTCACTATTAAAATATGGGGTAACCGAAATCTGAAAAATATGGTCTCCGTAGTTTAACCAATTACCGTAGTAGAACGATTGATAGTTTGAGACCTTTAATGTCAAAATTGTTTTGAATTGTAAGATATGTAAGGCTACACTTAATTTAAAACTGTGAATTTTTAAATGAAAAATTCAAATTTTGAACGAAATGGATCGAATAGTTCCTGAGAAATGAAGGCTTAAAAACACAGTTTTTTTTATTACTCAAAAACTATTTGGACAATTTTGCTCAAATTTTGTATTTAAAATTGCATAATTTAAAATGGTGAAATAATTTGTGTATATTAGTATACCTCAAGTGTTTTTTCGACCCTTTGTGGAATAAAAAAATAAATAATGATAAATCATTATTAAAATTTATTTCTTACATAGAATAATTTTTTAGCTTACATCTTCATATATACAAATGTCTTTTAATAGGAAGTTCCTAAAGTTTTGTGAAAAACTAAAAAAAGAGAAACTAACATTTTTTCCCAAATTTCCGAGTAGTCTATAAAGTGACTGGAAATTAGCCCAAATTTTCAGTCACTTTATAGACTACTCTAACGGGACTATATTTCCTTTATATTTTAATAACCAAAAATAGAAATCTGCCGAAAAATAATATGTTTATCAGAAAAATACGCTTCTTTATCTGATCCCGTAATTTAAGTAATGGCGAGCTCTGATTTAGTCGAATATTTATGTCTCTCTCTCTCTCTCTCTCTCTATACATATATATATATATATATATATATATATATATATATATATATATATATATATATATATATATATATATATATATATATATATATATATATATATATATATATATATATATATATATATATATATATATATATATATATATATATATATATATATATAAATTGTTTTAATTAATTTGAATTATTTTCTAATGTTTCCTTTTTTTTAATTTTTTTTCCTAGTAAGTATTTTGTTACTTAAATTTTCCATATATTTTTCTTATTAAAGTGTTTTTTTCATAGATGGCAGCACTGAAATGTAATTTGCTTCATATTTTTTTTACCGAATATATTTTTAAAAATCATTTTATACGATTTCCATAAACACTATTTTATATCATTTTCTTTGTTCTTAGCAAATTTTTATTAATTGTTAAATTAGTATATCTATTTGTGAGGCATTTTGGCTTTTACTTCACGTCGGTAAGTTAGTTTTCTGCTTTCTTTTATCGCAAACTAATTTTTAATTGCATTTTTATTTTTTTAGCAATATAGATGCATTATAAAGAGTAATTTTTATCTTAGGGTAATTATTCTCTATATCTAAAAATTGCAAAATGTAGAGAAAACATGAAAAAAAAACTAAAGAATAGTGGTAAAAGAAAGGAAAAAAATTATTTTTAAAAAAATTACGAAAATTCAGAAAAAAAAGATATAATCTTTTCATCAGCTCACACTATTATATCCGCAAAAAGGAGTGCTTTCTAATGTTGTATCAATACAGCCAAAGGAAAATATATCAATGAAAGAGTGAGCGGAGAACTCAAAAATTTTTTTGAAGCAAGGTAGAATCGAACTCATTAAGTAATAAATATCACGTAAAAAAGCAGAGAATAAAATGTAAAGAAAAAAACAAGACAAAACATAAAACGAAATCTATAAAGCGAGTAGCAAATTCAAATGAACTTACATGAGCGGGAAAATTTTCAAGAATGATTTAAAATATTTTTGTAATAAGATTGCCAGATTACAAACTGTAGCAAGTATTTAATTATTGTGCTTATATATATATTCAAATTAAACAGGCTATAAAATCATTTGACGCATAATATTTTTTAGCAAATAAATTGAATAAACTTTGTCCTAACATGTAACCCTTTTCTCTGCATCGCAAAAAATATTTTCAAAGCATAACAACCAAAAATGTCTTCAAAATAAAAATATTTTCAAATTTTCTTTTAAAATTTCCTACTGTTAGATTTCTAAATATCTAATGAAATGAGTTAAGATTGCTTACTCGAGCAGCTAAGCTAAAAGTTCCATACATTATCATCAATTAAAACTCAAGTTTTTTACAAAAATTCTAATTATTTACTCATGCATAAAATTGCTTCTTAAATATTTTAACTATACAAAATTAAACTCTTTTGCATTCCGAATTTCACGTTTTCTTAAAATAAACCAGATTTTTGCTGTAGGGTAATTTCGGAGGTTTATACATTTGATTTTAAATAAAAAGAAATATTCTGATTCTGTGAAAATCGTGCATACAATAACTACTAATGCAAGCAAATGATAAAAAAAAAGAAGTATATGAAACAAATACTCAAGAAAGATAATATAAAACGCTGTAAATGCAATGTATGTGTATTATATGCCTGCAATATATATGTATTATAAAAGGCTCGGTGTATGATTGAGAATAATGCAGTAATTTCCAGGTTAACTGAAAAATTATTTTTTAATGAGTAAAAATAAAAAAAGCAAAAATTGAAAACGAAACCTTTATAAATGCCTTAAGAAATAAAAATAAATATACACTGCTGTCCACCGTAAATGCAACACCCTGAAGGATGCATGCAAATAGCATGAAATTTACAACATGCATTAGCGGAGGTGAGATATGCAAATGATTAGAATTTCAGCGCAGACGCACATTACGCGCGCCTGTGGCGCCACTTCAAAGCGCTATTTAAGGCTTGGAGATTTCGACGATTTCAAGTTCGGCAATTGTGCTTTTCTTGTGCTTTTTTTTCAAAAAATGATCAAATATTCCTTGCAGAAAACAGATCATCTCTTGTTCATCTTTTGATCAAGTATCCGAGTTCGACGGAGGAAGGATAGTGGCCTACCGAGATTGTGGATTATCTTTCAGGGAAATCAGCAGTCGTGTTGGACGAAACCAAACAGCTGTAATGCGGATATGTGATCGTTGGATGCAGGAGGGTACGACGATTGCATCCACCTCAGTGCACCACGCGATGACAGGCGAATTGCGCGCATGGCAGTGACTGATCGCTCAGTCACATCACAAATCATAGCACAGCACATTCAGTCTGTAACGCATCATCCAGTGTCTGCGCATACCATTCGACGCCGTTTACAGCAGAGTGGACTGTCCGCAAGATATCCATTGCTTCGTCTACCCTTGATGCAGAACCATAGACGTCTCCGCCGCCAATGGTGCGAATGAAATCGTCTTTACTGACGAGTCACGCTTCTGTCCGCAACACCACGATGGTTGCATTCGAGTCTGGAGACACTGTGGAGAGAGGATGCTGAACAGCTGTGTTATGCACCGCCACACTGATCCTGCACCGGGTATTACGGTATCGGGCATTATTGGATATCACTCTCGCACTCCTCTTGTACGCATTGCCGGTACTTTAAACAGCCAGCGCTACATCTCCGAGGGGCTGGAGCCAGTTGTCCTTACTTACCTTCAGAGCTTGCTCACAGCCATATTCCAACAGGATAATACGCAACCACACGTGGCACGAATTATCCAAGGGTTCTTCGTCAATCGCCAGATTGAATTGCTTCCCTGGCCAGCTCGCTCTCCGGATCTTTCGCCGATAGAAAACATGTGGTCCATGATTGCTCAACGATTGACCCAGATTACATCCCCTGCTACCACACCAGATCAGCTTTGGCAACGCGTGAAAGCTGCTTGGTTTGCTGTAACCCAAGAGCATATCCAAAGTCTCTTTGAATCAATGCCGAGGCGTGTGGCAGCGGTGATCTCCAACAATGGCGGCTACTCTGGCTACTAATTTTGGCAGGAACCACACTTCACAGAAGTATATAAATTTAATAATTTGATACTTGGTCAACATGTTATCTACAAAATAAATTTTGTTGTGATATCTCTTGTCTTTCTTGGTGTTGCAATTTGGGTGGGCAGAAGTGTAATTTCTTTATACATTTTATATAAAATAGAATAGTAGAAAATTATCTCATAATTAAATAAAGAAAACTTTTGTAATACCATGAAGTATTTGATTACAAATTACACATTGCATTCACGATTGTAAATAGCTAACGAATTTTCATAATGAAATGCTGTTAAGAATTGATACTCAAAACAGTTGCAATATGGTAAAAGTATTTATCAGTTGATATTTTTAATACAAATTTCACTTTTACATGCCTATATTCATAAATATATAAAATGATATATATTTAAGATAAATTACTTATTCACATAATGTAAATTATATTTTATAAATTATACATATAATTATATAATTTATAAAATAAACATAAAAAATTGTAGTCACTAATTACCGAATTTCATTTTCTAGTAAATGATTAATTGTATATAATTTAGAAAAAAATTAATTTATTCGTAAAACTCCTTAAAGTTTCTTTAATACTTGATCTAAAAATTACGAAAATATACTCAAATAATCACGAATGAAGATTTTAAATTGAATTTACCCTTTTAGAGTATTTATTTTAAATGAAACCTTTAAGTTTTAAACTTAAATGTTACGGCAACGTTTTTTTTCCCTGCATATTTCGGTAGCATTACAGTATTCTACTTAGGATTTACTAACAATAGAATTTAAATATGAAAAGTCAATATTTTATATTTTATAATTAAATTATATCAGATTGTTTTAATAATGAGAAGATTTGCAAACAAAATTACTACTTATAATTTCTAAAAAATATATTGAAATTAAAAAACATTTAAACATTTTAAGAAAATTGACAGAGTAATAATTTTCGAATTCATTTTTTTTATTGATAGTTTATTAAGCAATATATATTTTTGAAAAAGAATTAAATATAAAAAAATTTCACTTTCTTATACTATTTCAAATTTTATTTGTCTTAGAATTTGAAATATTCTTTCATTTTTTGTTACTTCCATTTCTACTAGTTTCTTCCTACTTTTTTTTTCTTCCACTGTCCCGGAGGAAATGTGTTTGCTCCATTTCTACCGATTTCTTCCTTCTTTTTTTTTTCTTCCACTGTCCCGGAAGAAATGTGTTTGCTCCATTTCTACCAGTTTCTTCCTTCTTTCTTTTTTCTTCCACTGTCCTGGAGGAAATGCATTTCCTCCATTTCTACCAGTTTCTTCCTTTTTTTTCCTGGAAGAAATGCGCTTCTTCCGAACAAAATGCAAGCCCTGTAGATTACAATGTCTGCCTTTGGAGCCAGTACGTTTTGACATCACCCAGACGTCAACATGATATCACAATGAGACATTTCACTGTTGCCGTGTGACTTATTCACGTCTGGACGTGGTCATTGGTGTGACGAAATTACAACAGTCTCAACAGAATCACCGTATGACTAAGTAGAGACGTGAATATGTCATATCTTCGTCACATGGTGACATCACTGCGACAGTAAAATGTCTCCTTGTGGTCTCACGTTGAAATCTGGGTGACGCCAAAATGTGATGTTACCAAAGAAGGTATAATAACCGGAAGTGACGTGTGACTTCTCGAATGAGTGTCCATGAAAGCAATCTGGTAACGTTGCTATCTGAGTATATTTCTAACAATATGCATCGATTTCATATATTTTTATATGTTTATATTAGCATAATGTGAAAAACTAACTTTACTTGTTTACTAAAGTCAACTTTACTTACTAACCAGTTTACTCGCAGCTAACGCATTTTGATGGGGCTGGCTATTTTTAACAAAGCATGCGTTGCCAGCTTTCTACACACTGTCGAATAGATTTTAGAGAATGTTGATGTAAATTCAAGATTAAATAAAATCCTATAATTTATAAAAAAAAATAATAAAAAAATAGCTTATTATTAACAATAAATCTCTTTATAAATAAATAATATAAATAATAATATAAATTTATAAATAATAATATAAATTTATTTAGCCTCTCCAAAAATTTTATGCAAATGTTCGGCTCATAGAATGATGGACTGGCAGAAAGAAAAATTCTTTTGAGAGATTTTTGAATCATATCATGTATGTTTATTTACATGATATGATTAAGACAATCCATTGTGGAACAGGGGTTATGGAGATTAATTTTCCACAATTTTATGGCCATAAAATTGTTCTGTTTTGACCACTATCATAGCAGATCAATTTTAGCTAGTTATACTCGGTACCAATAAGGTTATCACTGGGCACTGCTTTCTTTACTTCTTTCTTTTTTTCAATTTTCCTAAGCAAAGATCACTAAAATTAAAACAAGGACTGGTTATCAAACCCTAGTCAAAATTTTCACTATCCAAATGACTCCGATTTTTCTATACACAAAACGATTATTAAAAAGATATAATTGTGAGAAACAGTCATTTAAAAATCTGACACGTACCAGTCCTATGAGTTCTTAAAAAATTTTTTTGTTTAGTTTCTTATCAAGTTAATAATTCAAATGGAATGAAAAAATTTGAAGGGGAAATGATAGGATTCTTTCTGCAAGAAGAATTTCTTGTTGGTCACGTAGCGTCACTTTGCAAGAATTATTTCTCCAGTATTCTCTTTAGATAATATTTTGTATCCAATGTTTTTATAACAATGGAATAAATTCAGCAGAAGGTGTTTTTTTTTTGTTGAATTGTTAACTTAGTTTAAAATACTGTTGAAATAATAAATGCCGAAATTTTTATATTTGTTTAACAGAGTTTGTCGAAGTTTTTTCGCCAAGGTAAATAATAAAGCCACAGTTTAAATGTCTTATACTTGAGACAAAGCTATAACTTCAAACTATACATACCCTCTTTTATAATTTTCTCTGCAATATTTATCAGAAACTAGTTATTTTAGCAAGATTATGTAAAGTTTTTGAAAATGTTTTGAATTCCATTAAGTTTATGTTTATAAATTAAGAACTTTAAAAGATAGAGAAAAATATTCTTCATTACTGCACAGATCCCGATTAGGTGAGTGAGTGAAAGTGAAGTGAAAATATTTTTTGAATGCTTGAAAAGTACTTAAAAGCTACTTATTTTTTGTTAAAAAATCTAGCTACGTGGATTGATTTATCTTTTTTCTAAATTTATTTTTACTAAATTATACAATTCAAATAGTACTATTCATTCATATAGTACTATAACTTTCCTCCTTCAAACTCTATAGCAAGATTCGTCCTTAAAATTATAGTGTAACATCCTGCCTTACGATTCCACTGTAACTGTGCCCCTTAAAACTCTAACGTTTTTTAATGTTCACCGCTTAAAATTCTGAAACATTCTCTCATATTCATAAATGTCTCCCTTAAAACTCTATTGTAAAGTTTTTTTTAAAACCCTAATGAAACATTTCCCCATAAAGAGCAATGTCCCCAAAAACAGTAAAATTTGCCTGAAACTCAAACATCCCCTTAAATTGTGACACCCTCTCTTAAAGAATTACTGTAACAATCTCGCTTAAAGCTCTTTTTCACTAATTTACCTTAAAGCATTACTGTACCATCCTCTCTTTCTCCCATAAAACTCTACTATAAAATTATTCTTTAAGACTTTATTGCTATATTCTTGCTTAAAATCGTTTTCACATCATCTATCCTTATAACTTCACTAAAACATATTCCCTGAAAACTCTACTATATTCTCTACTATATTCTGAAAACTCTACTATATGTTAAACTCTACAATATCTTTCTTCCATCTCCGATAACTCCATCGCAAAATTCTCCCTTAATAGGAAATTTAAATAATTATTTAAAATACCTTATTAAAGAAATTTAAAGCACCTGCCGGAACAGCTATGATTTTCAATTCTCTGATCTAATCATCTCAAAGGTCAATAATAAAGGTCAATCTAATTATCAAACGAATTTTCATATGATATATTTAAATATTTTAACATTTAGTTTATGATTGTCCAACTATTTAGATAGTTATTACTAATAGTAACTTTCAAAAAAAGAATGAACAAAAAAGCAATATATTGCGCGAAAAGTTACTTCATCAATTTTTAAAGTTTAAATAGTTGAACAACTTACACATAAATCTATGAGAGTAAAAGTAAAAATAATATATAATTATTTATTCTTGAACTGAAAAATAAATAAATATATAGATAATCTGTATAGCATTCCAGAAAGTGTAATCTATGTTTATGCAAATGCAATTTGGTCAAAATTTCCTAATCATAAACGTATATTATTACCTGAAACAATTAATTTTTATGCTTAGCTAGAGAAATAATAATTGCTTTTCCCAAGTGTATAATTTTCTCCACAGATGGCGCTAGGATAAAAGAAGAGACTACGATGTTAAACCCTTGATATTATTTGTTGTCAACAAAGGATTTTTTATTTAACTTTTCCTTAAGCGCCAAAATTTTTCATTTTTCCAAATCCTCTTTTTTTATACTTACTTAATTTATCTTATAATTATATCTTCAGCTGTTAAGAAAACAGATTTGGATATAGTAATTGTGCCGGCTATAGTTATCCTCAATTACTGGAAAGTTTTTCTCTCCCTTTAATTTCACAAATTTGCATTTTTCCTTGGGCAAATTAAAAGAATAGGTTCTTGTTAATTTTTTTAATTGGTAGACTTCTGTCAAAGAAAATAATTTTAAAAAAATATCAAATCTACGAAGAATTGTCTTTAATTATTTACATAAATTGCTGCTCTTTTGAATAAAATTAATTACAATGGATATTTAAAAAAAATTTTAGTTATTCATATGCAAATGAGTAAAATTCTAATAGTACGTATAATGAAGGACATCTGATCGAACTTTCTATTAAAGAGATTAATTAAAAAATTTAAAATATATTTCATTCCATCTTTCGTTTGTTGTAATTTAAATGTATCATTTAAAACTGTCTAATATTAAATAACTTTTTTTTGTACAATAAAGATTGAAAAAAAATATATATTAATAATGTGATAGGGTTTTTCGAAGTTTGATTTTTATTTATTTATTCAGTCAATTATTTTACAAATTATATTTGTTTCAGTTCATGTATTTATTTCATGCCATTGTTCACTTTTAAGAGTAGTTCATCCATAGTAATCTCATACCATATAGTTTATGAATTATCCACATCATTGGTGTTACAGCCCAGGGTGGGTCCTGGCCATCTCGAGTATTCTCTTCCATCCTGACTTGTTCTCAGCAACGATTCTCCAATTTTTACAGTTCAGTACAAGGAAGCTTTTACCAACAGAATCGGACCATCTGCGGTTGGGTCTTCCCCTAGGTCGATTCTTCGATGAATTAGTTATAGAAATTCCTTCAGCTGTAAATTCATCCGGAGACCACATTAGTTGACCATTCCATTTCATCCTTAGAATGCTTGTCCAGAGTTGAAAAAAATGCACACATTAGGGTAGAAAACTAAAAAAAAGTAAATATATTATCAACACCTAACGAATCAACAACGAGGAAGGCGAGTTTAAAGATTTCAATTTGGCTGACCGCGAATGATGAGAGAGGGTGAAAGACGATTATTAGAAATGATTATAAATTATTGCAAATGATTAGACGATTATTATGTATTACAAACGATTAGGCGATTATTAAGCATTACAAACGATCAGGCGATTATTAAGTATTGCAAACGATTAGACGTTTATTAAGTATTGCAAACGATTGGACGATTATTAAGTATTGCAAACGATTAGACGGTTATTAAGTATGCATCGGGCAATTAAAAAGGTATCGATGGTAAATGGTAAAATGGTATCAAATTCTATCAACAACAATTTGTTAACTTTTGATTTTTTTCTTTGTGTTTTTCTCGTTTAAATATTCTAAAATCCGTATATTTAGAAGTTTTGCTTCATTTCTGTTCAAAACATTTACTTTTAAATGAATTGTTTTAAGAAATGACGAACTGATTTTTGAACTATATACTTAGCACGTTTTCATTAAGATTTAAAAACAAACTTACCTCGAAATGTTTCTAAATATGATTTAAACACATTAATCTATATATAAATTTTGAATAAAATAAACCTCTGTTTTTTTCAACAAAAAAAATTCTATTTTATTTTACCTATAATGTTGCTTAGGTATGAATTTTTGGTTTGAATGATTATCCAAAAACCAAGCATGTCTAAACAAAATATCACATGATTGGCTTGAGGTTTATATTTTTAAAACATAATTTTCCCGTGCATTTCAATACTTATAACTAGGACTAGGCTATAAATCGATATATCGAGACATATCGATTGAACGCCTGTATCGGCAGGCCGATACAGCGACTTTCGTTCCAGGCGATGCATCAGAAATCTGATTTAAGTCGTCGAGTAAAGAAGACGAACGATATAGCGATATACGATATAGCGATATACGATATAGCGATACAAGACACGCAAAGATCTCTTACGTTCCGATGTCAACTCACGCTGGGGAATACGATGTACGTATCGTTATATTGAAACGGCCTTGATTGAGTTTTGAGGACATATATCGTGATCTCGCATGTTCGTTTCCGCACCTCTTAGTTTTTTTTCTTCTTTGTCGCGACTCGTTTCTTATAGATTATTTTCAGTGGGACTGACTTTGTGATGGTTACCTTGTTCTGAACGTAATCTATTATTGAAAAGAATATATAAAGAAGTGTTTCTTCATTAATTAGGTAAATTTTTTTTTGAAACAAAACTTTCTTTTTTATTTTTAAATGTGAAAATTAATTTTGATATTATATGTATAAGTATTACTATACATTATTGAATTTATTACAAACGGAAATCTGATTTAAGGTGCCCATAAAGAATTAAATTTAAGAGTAATTAAATTTGTTAGGCTATTTTTTACTTTACTTTAATTCATTAAAAACTTTTTGGATAAAATAATAATTTAATGGGTTTTTATTACTGAGTTTAAATTTATAAATCTTTAGTTGTTTTCATTTTTATAAATAAAATTATAACAAAACTTATTTTTCCTCGTCAAAAGTCAATCAACTTTGTTTATTCAAAAAAATTAGTAATGTTTGCGATTGCGACTTCTTTTTTTAAAATCATTTAGCACTTCGTTTTATTAAAGAGTATAATCGTGTTTTTTAATTTTCTTTCAATATTGTCAGTTGAATATATTATCGAATATCATAATTCTTTTGTTTTTTTTTCTAAGAAATTAAGCCTTACTTTGTTTTTTCGTTCAGAATTCGGGAATTATTCAATTTAACTTTATTATTTATGTGAAATAATAATGAAAAATAGTGTTGTTTTAAAAGTGTTTTTTTTTTTTTTTTAATTTATTTAGCACTTTGTTTTAAGCACACAGATAATTTTTAACGAGCTTATATTTTAAATTTTCTTTCTATATTGTTAGGTAAATATATTAATAAATTTCCATTTTATTTATTTTTTTATTATTTATTTTTAAGCTAAGAAATCTTTCGTTATTTGCGCGATCATTTTTAGAAAATATGACATTAATATCTTTCTTAAGCAAAACATGTACATCAAATACATAAATTGATTTAAATCAATCTGAGTATGAAGTTTTGATAGAAATCCGACTTTCTGCGCCTTACAAGTAAATGAATTTCAAAAATACAATATCGCGATACATCGCTATATCGCGATACATAACTGACGATCCATCACGATATAAAGTTTCTTATATCGCCCAGTCCTACTTATAACAATGGCTAATCAACTACAATTCCGTTAATAAAAATTTAAAACTACTTATAAGTCACTCTGCTGGCCTGTCCGAAACTTTTTATAAAACTTATTTAATTTATTTAAATTTTTTGCACCAACACATTAACATTTCATTAACTTTAGTAGTATTATGTATATTTACTACGTATATATTACTATATATATTTGAAAGTGTAAAATAATATTCCTTGAATCTGTTTAATTGCTTAAAATGATACACAAGGTGTCTCGTTTTTTAATTTGCTTAAGGTCTTTATGTCATTCTCTTGGATATTTTTCTATTATTTTCGGAGAAATGAAGAATTTTTTCTCCAGTGCTTGCAACAATTTTGTTTATTTCCACTATTTTGTTGGACAGATTGAACTCTCTGATTCTCCAAACGTTCCCTAAGTTCTAAACTTAGATGTGTAAAAGTTTCTTCCGTACAACACTTTTCAATATGTGAAAAAAAAAATTTTAAAAAAATATTACCTATTTTAATCAGATGATTCAAGTGAAAAAACTTTGTAAGCCTAAATCTGTTATTAGTACTTAATAACAGGTTTTGTGTAAAAATTAAAAAACTCACACTCCAGGTATGCGAAAATGTCCCTTTTCCTTATAAAGCAAAAGTGGATATTGAACCCTTATAGTTTTGGAAAATCACCCATATATATACACCGAAGAGCCATTACATTATGACCACCCTCCATCTATAACAATGGGCTCACCCAGGTTTTCATGGCTTCTCGCCCAGGAACAGTGTTTTCATGGGGCACATTAGGACCCATAATCCTCATAGAACTATCCCTGACGTCTGTAAGCTACTTGAACATAGTTCACCTATTCATAGCAACAGTTTTTCCTGTGGGGGATGGTGTTTACCAAAAGGATAATGCACCATGTCATAAGGGTCTAATCGTCATGGATTGGTTCGAGGAACATTCCAGTTACTTTCAAGTCATGTCTTGGCCCCCAAATTTACATTACCTTAATCCAATAGAGCATTTGTGGTCCTACTTGGAAAACCAAATTCGTGTTGCCACGCTACCCCCTCGCAAGGTGAGGGAATTGCAGGACCAGTTGGTGAGCGCTTGGTACCAGATGCCTCAGACTACCTATCAGCACCTTGTGGAATTAATGCCACGGCGGGTGCTAGCAGTTTTGAGGGCTAAGGGTGGTCATAACGTAATGGCTCTTCGGTATATATATATATATGTTCAAAATGATGAAAGAAAACAAAGAAAAATAATAGACAAATAAAAAATTTAAAAAAAAGGGGGGGGGGGAATAATAAGTAAAAAAATAACAAACAACAGTTGTTAAAAAAAATAAAAAAAAAAGGTGAAATTTAATTTATTTGTCTATTATTTTTCTTTGTTTTTTTCCCTTCATTTTGAACATATCTAATGAGTTCTGTTTACTTGCAGCTTAAGCGCATTAAATGATACTTATTGTTTTTCTTAACTTTCTTCGTGTTTTCTTGTATTTATTTATATATATATATATATATATATATATATATATATATATATATATATATATATATATATATATATATATATATATATATATATATATATATATATATATATATATATATATATATATATATATATATATATATATATATACATATATATATATATATATATATATATATATATGTATATATATATATATATATATATATGTATATATATATATATATTATCTACTATTAACTTTCTTTCATTCTCCTTCAGTTTTCGTTTTTATTTCCTGTCTTTAGGACGTTACGTGTGTTTAGGATGTTGCTCTTTGAGCCTATTTTTATTGAATTAAACAATTATCACAATTTAGCGCCTGATAAAAAATGTGTTCAATATTTAAATTATTCTTCATGTTGTACCCGGTACGGAGAGCCTAAATCAGAGGGGAACTTCGGATCGACATCCTGCTACTCTGAAAGCAAAAGCGAAAGCAAACGATTTTTTGAATTGCATTCTATTCCCGAAACTTTACCTTCCTATAAAGCGTGTGATGATAAAAGATGCAAAACTTGCCCTAATATTGACAAAAAACATACTGTTCCTTATAACGTTAGCTCCAAATCTTTTTGTAAAATTAAAAATGTTATTTATATGTTAACCTGTGGTTTCTGTAATATGAAATATGTTGGACAAACTAGTAACTCACTTAACATTTGAATTAATCAACACCGTTCTGATATTAACAAAGACTATCAATAACCTGGAATTGAATCATTTTAGAGTACATAAATTTAACAAAGTCAAAATTAATATCTTAGATATTATAGAGGATTTAGATTTAAGACTACAGAAAGAAAATTACTACATGCTTCTATACAAAACAATTCTGCCGTATGGGTTAAACGATACCTTCCAACATACACAGATTAACTACAATAACTCATCAACTTATTCCCTTTTTCATATTAAAGATAAGCGTACAAATCGAGGTAAACGGGGTTCAAGAAGTAATAGAAACTTTCTTAATAGTGACAAATTAAATATAAAATTTCTTTCTAATATGGAAAAAGACTTTAATAAACAATTTAGCCTTAAACCAATTAAAGATTTTGTCTTCTCCCTTAAGAATTATGAAACATATAAGTTCTACGATCTTATTATTAACTTTTCTTTCATTAATTTACATTTCAAAATTCTTTGCTTCGATCTTATAAAAGCCAAAATGAGCAAAATTTTGCCTAATAATAAGAAAAGTTTAGATAATTTATATTTCGTTATTAACTTTCAAAATCATATTTTCGATAAGATCAAATTTCACAACATTTTTAAAAATTTTAAAGCTTTATTTCCATTAAAAGATTTTAACATAATTAAAAGTTTTAAATATAACAAGTCTCTTGGTAGAACCATTTTTAACTATAATGATATAAGCAAAAATTTAGGGAGTATTAATATATCCGATTATGAATGTCACTGTGAGGAGGATAAATATTTTGATTTTGTTGATAAACATCATAAACATATTATCACTGGTAATTTAAATATTATAGAAAACTTGGAACTTAGGAATTTAATGATAAAAGGCACAAAATTTAGACCCATTTACCATATATCAATCAATAGGATTCTAAAATACTTTCTTAATGATCTCAATAGTTTTTGTTTAAAGATATCAAATAGATTCTCTTTACCTTTAGGTATGCTAACAGAATGGAAATGGGGAGTTTATTATTACTTTAAAAACTTTATTTTCAATAATAAGGATAATTTAAATAAGAATAACAATTCAACAAATTTTTCTAATATTGTTCAATCAATTAAGCAACTTCAAAAAAATTTTGTAATTACTCCCATAGACAAAGCTAACAATAATTATGCTATATTCTGTAAAAAATTCTATGCTGAACTTTTAAATACGGAATTAAAAAATAGTAAAAATTTTGAAATTAGTAATTTCAATAATAATATTGCCATTAAAAAAATTTTAGCTTTTTACAAGAGATTAAAAATTAAAATTAGCAATATACAATTTCCTTACTTAATTATCAGTCCTAAATTTCATAAAATTCCAGTAAAATTTAGAACTATCACATGTGGGTCTAATACTTATTTAACTAAACCTGGCACCATTTTCTCTAACTACTTAAATAAGATTATTAACTATATTACTAAAGAAGGTTTCTCTTGGATAATCACTAATAATCAACCGATTTTAGATTTCATTAAACATAATAAAATTAATTCTATTGCGACTTTTGATTTCCAGGATCTTTTCAATAGCATTCCCCTTTCTAAACTAAAAGATGTCCTTTTGAATTATTACCATGATTTTAAAAATATCCTTTGTTGCGATTTTGATTATTGGGAAAATCTGATTAATTTTTGTCTTTTTAGTAATTATCTTTGCAATGGAAGGGATATCTTTCTTCAAATTAATGGAATACCACAGGGATCTAATTATTCATCTCTCTTAGCTAACTTATTTTTGCATTATTATGAAAAAAATTATACTCTGAGTATTAAATTTGTTTTTAGATATATTGATGACTTAATTATCTTTAATTTTCAAGATTTTACTGTTTTATTGAGTGATATATACCCTGAGGAATTAATCTTACTTCGTAATCATGATGATAATATTAATTTCAATTTTTTGGATTTGGGTATTATGAAAGTTGAAAATATCTGCTTTGTTGATTTATACGATAAAAGAAATGATTTTAATTTTAATATTAATAAACTAGTTACTTGGAATTCTAATGTTTCTAGGAGCATCTATTTAAATACCACTTTTAATGAAATGAACAGAATTAAAAGAATATGTAGTAATATTTATTTATCCAAAAAACAAATCTATAAACTCTTTCAAAATCTGATAAAAAACAATGGATACCCAAGTAATGTAATAAAATTTTATATAAAATCATTGAATTAATCGTATATTTTGGTGGATATATTTTCTAAACATTTTTTTTGTTAATTTTTATGATTTTCCCATGTGCAAATCCATTTCAGGCCAAAATTCATTGCCAAAATTATTTACTAAATAATTTCTTTGTTAATTTGCATAATTTTTCCATGTGCAAATCCATTTCGGGCAAATCCGTGGTTAGAATTATTTACCAAAAATTCCTTTACTAAATAATTTCCTTTGTTAATCTATACAGTTTTTCCATGTGCAAATCCATTTCGGGCAAATCCGTGGATAAAATTGTTTGCTATAAATTTCTTTATTAATTTATACAATTTTCCATGTGCAAATCCATTTCGGGCAAATCCGTGGCTAAAATTATGTACTAAAAATTTTTTTCTTTGTTAATCTTTCCATGTGCAAATCCATTTCGGGCAAATCCGTGGTTAGAATTATTTACTAAAAATTCCTTTGCTAAATAATTTCCCTTGTAAATCTATACAGTTTTTCCATGTGCAAATCCATTTCGGGTAAATCCGTGGATAAAATTGTTTGCTAAAAATTTCTTTATTAATTTATATAATTTTCCATGTGCAAATCCATTTCGGGCAAATCCGTGGTTAAAATTATCTGCTAAAATTTTTTCTTTGTTAATTTTTCCATGTGCTAATCCATTTCGGGCAAATCCGTGTTAAAATTATCTATTAAAATTTTTTCTTTGATAATTTAAATAATTTTTCTATGTGCTAATCCATATCGTGCAAATCCGCGGCTAAAATTATTTGCAAAGCAGGCAATTTATGTTTCGCTTTTCTATTTTATATTTTTTCTTAAATAAACATCTATCTTCTAAAACTATTTACGATCAATTTTTAAAATTATCCAGTATAATATTACCTTGCGCACATCCATTTCGGGCACATCCTTGGTAACTAACAAATCAAAATTCAGAATAACAAATCACTTCAGCAGTGCAGTAAGAACGACACTTTAAAACCCTCTTGTTACACTCAATTTGCGTTTTTGTTTTCATCTTTTGTTTTCATATTTTGTAATCTGGCAATCTCTCTGCGAAAACATTTTTAAATCATTCTTGAAAAATATCTGTCCATGTAAGTTGTTATGATTTTGCTACTCGCTTTATAGTCCCCCTTTTTAATGTTTTTTATTTTATTTTATGATCTGTTTTTACATGTTATTTTTACTTTTTATGATCTATTTTTATGTAGTTATTTTATAAATTTTTTTTTGAGTGCTCCTCACACTATTGTATTAATAAATTTTGCTTTGGCTTTATTGATACAATATCAGAAAGCACTCTGTTTTGCGGATATAATCGTGTGGGCTGAAGAAAAGATTATATCTTTTTTTTCCGGCTTTTTTTCCGTTTTTTTTTATTTTTTTTTATTAACAATTTATTTTATTTTATTTCATTTTATTTTTTTTTAAATAAAATGTTGTTTGTTATTTTTTTTACTTATTATTTCCCACCCCCTTTTTTTCATATGTCTATTATTTTTCTTTGTTTTATTCTTCATTTTGAACTATATATATATATATATATATATATATATATATATATATATATATATCATATATATATATATCATATATATATATATCATATATATCATATATATATATATATATATATATCATATATATCATATATATATATATATATATATATATATATATATATATATATATCATATATATCATATATATATATATATATACCCAAGACAAATTTTATGATGGTTTTTCTTTGATGGACCAACATGAATATGATGGTAACCATCATGAATTTCCATCAAAAACCATCATATTTTATGATGGTACCACCAAGACTGACCATCACCTCATATTAGGAATTGGAACAAATTTATGTTGGACCAACATGAACAAAACCACCATAGTATGATGGTATTTTCCGTTAGTCCAACAAATAAATCCATCAAGAACCAACATGGTTTGATGGTAGTTTTTGATAGCCCAACCTAAAAATTAATCAGGAACCAACATATGTTGTTGGTCTCAACTTATATTCCATCTTAATTCCTGATGGTACCAACAAGACTGACCATCACCTCATATTAGGAATTGGAACAAATTTATGTTGGGCCAACATAGACAAAACCAACATAGTTTGATGGTGTTTTTCAATGGTCCAACAAAAAATCCATTAAGAACCAACATAGTTTGATGGTATTTTTTGATGGTCCAACAAAAAAATTTATCAGGAACCAACATATTTTGATGGAATTTTTCAATGGTCCAACAAAAAAAAATCCATCAAAAACCAGCATGGTTTGATGGTATTTTTTGATGGTCCAACAAAAAAATTTATCAGGAACCAACATATTTTGATGGTATTTTTCAATAATCCAACAAAACAATCCATCAAAAACCAACATGGTTTGATGGTATTTTTTGATGGTCCAACACAAAAAATAATCAGGAACCAACATATTTTGTTGGTTTCCAACTTACATTCCATCAAAAACCAGCTTAATTTCTGCTGCCACCATCAAGACTGACCATCACCCCATGTTAGAAAACCTACGTGTGTTGATGGTTTCCAACTTAATGTCACAAAAAAACCATTTTATTCTTTGGTACCATCAATATAGACCATCACTTCATATTAGAATTTGGAACAACCTATATTGAACAGATATGAGCTAATCCAACTTTGCTCCATGGTTTAACAAAACACAAATGAACGAATTCCAACAACAATCATACTAATTCTTGATGATCATACTATTCTACTAATTCTTGAAGACTAGCCATTACCCATATTTCAGCTTGTTTGTTGGTACATAAAAAACCAATATATATTGCTGTTTTCATTATGGTGAACCACTAAGTACATCGTAAACAAAATTGGCTGGTTACAACCATAACTTTTCGCCACAATCCATGTATTTTTTAATAAGCATGATTCGAACATCTTTATGTTAGTCCAATTTACATTTGTAAATAATATATAAAAAATTTTTTTTGTATGGAATACTATGTCAATATCGGCTATGATTATGTAGAAGTTTCATTATAATATTGAAATTAAATTAAGCAAAATTAAAGCTTGAGACTCTAATCATTTGGCGGACCCTAACTTACAGAAAGTTTTTTCTTACATTTAAAACAAGATAGCATTCCATAATTTATTTTTAATTTAACATTAAGATTGAAGAGGAAAAAAAATTTCCTATAGTTTATAAGTACAATTTACAAAAAATATATAATAGATTTCAAAAAATAGAATTTTGATAAATAAAGACAAACATGTAAATTGAAAACATTTATTTAAATACATTTAATACATTTATAGTACTTTTAATAATTTTTTTTACACATATAATCTACAAAAGTATTTGACATACATAAATGTTGAATTTCAATATACAATATTGATGAACTTTATTCCCATAAATTCTCGAATTATAACTGCAAAATAAAAAAATCAAATTAAAACACAGTAGATAAACAAATGACAGTAGCTGTTTGCTTATTTTTATGCTGAAAATAATAACAGGTCTGCCAGCTTATACGCATTTTAAAAAATATTTTATAAAGTGGTGGACATTTAAAAATCAAAGCTTTAAAAATTTTTGTTAAATTTGCCAACAGCCTTAAAACAAAAGACCTAGAACAAAATCTCATTGCAAATGAATGAATTTATGAGAATTGGCATGGAAAATTGGCTAAAATAAATAGAAAATAATATCCTAAAACATAAACTTATGTAGCACTAGAATAAATATTTGGAAAAAAAAGCGTAGAAAGTTGACAATCCTGTAATAATAATGAAAACATATAAAATAAATATAGTCCTGGATGAAAATATTGCATAACTTTTAACACTAGAAAAACTGAACATTGCTGTATACCTTAAAAAGACTGAGGGGGTTAGTGATTAGACATCCAAAATCTTAATATAATTATTTAATAAAAATATATTATAGGCTTGATCATTGAAATTCTGTGGTATTTCATTCTAATTAGTTAATGAAAATATTTGATTAAACTAAACACTGTATTTTTAACATGTTTCTATATTGCTAAGGCATGAATGATTAAATAAGCACTTAAATTGGAACAATTTATGGAAGGTCAGAAATACTCAGCACTTTCAGTAAGTTAGTGTTTGAATGAACAAGTACAGCATCTCTTTAATTTTTTTTCAATCCTAACTTATTGGAAATTCTCTCCTAAAACCAAAAGTAAAATTGTTTTCTTTTGCCAAATGTTTACTTATTAAACATTTTAACTCAAAAAAGGCCTCTGTAAGTAATGCAATCAAAAACGATTCCTGATTCGTTATGAGGCCACATGTGCAGCCTCCATCTGCTAAGGCTATTTTAGTTTTGATATCACTTACATCATACCATTCTAACACCTTTTTTTTACTGAACTAAAAAATCTTAAATATTCAGAACTAGAAAATTTTGTCAACTATTAACAATGTTTCAGTGGGTACCATTGAATTTTAACATTATAAAAATACATTATATCAAACCCACATTTTCATTCAGCTACATAAGGGCAAAATTTATAATACAGATAGTTATTGACCATGTGAAATAGTAGGATTTAATCACAAAAAATCAAATGAAAGCTAGAATGTATTGGCTTTCATAGCACAGCTATTGTAAATGAACGGCAGATGGACAAGTGTGGTATAATAAAATTATGTTTACGGAAAGTACATGTTTTTTGCGTAAAAAAAACTTTACAAATGGTACGAGTAAAGTAATAAAATGTTTTTTGGGAGTTTCAAGGAATTCTGAATGCATGAAGAATTAAATTATATAAAAAAAAGACTGTAATTGTCTATTATAGAGAAACCAAAAAAAAAGAGAAAGGGGTTAATTTGGCTTCTTTTGTCTTTCTAGTGTTAAATTTATAAGGGAAAATTGTTTTAAGGCAAAGAAGTAATCAGTAAACAAAACAATTAGAAGTTTAACAGTAGAAAAATATGATTTCTCTCTTATTCAAAAATAAATAAATAAAATTACTATAAAATAAATTATACATTAACTATTCTTCAATAAATATTAGCAATTAGGAAAAATTATTTTTGATGGAAAAAATAAAATATAATATTTAAGCTTTTACAACTGTGTAAACCTTTAAATATTTTATACTTGTAAGCAATTGAAAACTATAATAAAAATAAACTAAATAATGAAGAATTTAAATGTAGTACCTTATTACAGTTTATTGGAATGTGTTTTAAAGAATAAAAAATTAATAATATAAAGATTTGAAGTCAATTGTCCTATTTTAAATAAGATAGAAATTTAACGGACGAAATGTAATCTTAAAACACATTTCTTAAAAGTTGTTGAATATATGAAAATAATAGGTATAATTATTGCTATTGCTTGGAAGAAAGTTAAAGATTAAACATCAATAAATTACAATTCTACATCTGTTTAATAAAACTGTTGCCCTGCATTAAAATGCCATATACAGTGAAACCTCCAGGAAAGATCACCTCTATGTAGCGATCTCTATTTACAACCACTTTAGGGAGGCAAGGTATTTTTTCCATGGACTTTAGCAGAGACCATAAAAACCTCTCCCAGCAATTAGGCAAAATCTCTGCACAAGATGAGGAAAAGGTCAAGTAAGGAAACACAATAAAATATCAAAACAAATAAGTAGTTTAAAATGTATTCTAAATATTTGCTTGGTTTTTATTTAAAGAATTATTTCTGATGATCTCTCAGATATCTACAACTTCATGTTGTAGTCAAATTGCACTAAAGACGATAATTTAGTAATCAGAGTTGAATGATTTATTTTTGATTAATCAGTAATTTTTGTTGGATTACTTTTAGTTATTTTAAGTATATAAAAAAAGTCAATTGGAAAAAACTCAGCATCTCAAACAAACAAATCCCTTCTCATCTTTTACAGCTGATTTTTATAAAGAAAAAAAAAATTAAATGCTAACTTAAAAACATAATTTTTTATTTATTTAAAAAAACTACACCATACATAGTTGGTACATTTCGTTTCACACATAATTATATTAGAAGGGATAATTTCTATTAACGTAAAATTTTATTCACCCATCCAGTTTTCACGACATCAACACAAGGAACATTTCATTACCAAGAGAATGACAGTCTATAATTAAAATCACGTAACTTTGAGTCGAAGAAGGTAACACCACTAAGAACGACCAACCTCCATTCCCAAGTCCATTTTATCGAGGAACAGAGAATGGTCTCTCCTGAGAGGTTTTCATTGTATAATTATGTCCATTATGTGAGATGCAATTCTTACTAAGTTTGTTAATTTTTGCAAGATTAAATTTCTAACAAATTATGAAGTCTTAGAAATACAAATTCTTAAGTCCATAACAGTAAGCCGGAAAAATGACTTCAATGCTACAAAAATTATTAGTAATAAAATAATAAGGTTGTCCTAAACGAAGACTCTAACAAAAAAGCAAACGATCAGTTAACTAAATACAAAATATTCAACTAATTATCTGGTGACAAAATTGTCACTACATTCGACTTTTTCAAGAAAATTTTAAAAGACAAAATAAGTAAAAAAAACTAAAAGCAGTGGTAGTGACAACAGTAAGAAAAAATAGGACACATTAAAAATATTTATTTCCAAAAGAAATGTCAAGCGTTTGACTCAGCTTATAATTTCTTTAACAGAATTTTCTTTTTGTTTCTAATGCTACAAAAAACGCACAAAATTTTTTTAAAAATCTTAGTTTAAAAATCATTTTGAATACTGAGAAACAAAAACATAATAATTCATTTCTAATAAATTATTAGAAATGAAATGAGGCTTCAGTAACGCTACAGCTTTGGCTCGAACCACTATATGACTGTGATTTGCAATTTTTTGAAAATTTTCCAAATAACTCTTAATGCTATGCAAAAACTCAAATTAATACTTATGTCAGATATCGAAATTCTGATTCACAAGTACGATGGCGACAAGAAAATTGGAAACCTTATTTTTAAACCTTAATTACTTCAGGTTTTTTTAATTTTTGTAAACAAAGTGCTTTCCAGGATCTAGTATATTTTAGAAAGTTTCGAGTTTGATATTTTTAGATACACAGAAATCACTCCAGATTATGAAATAAAAATAGTTATGAAATAAAAGTTAGACATTATAAAAAGAAGTTTACACATTTAATTGAAGAAAAATTAAAAAAGCTTCTTAATTCTAACTAAATTTTAAAATGAAAATGATTATTTTTTGCACTAACAAAACTTACCCATCCTCTCAAACAGATGAATGGAAACGAAATCCTAATGATCAACAGATTCTACGTTCAAATGTTCCTTTTAACTCATCCAAAGTAATGAACTGAAAAGAAAGTCAATTAATAGAAAAAAATAAATTGCATTTTGTTGCCCTAAATACGAAATACCTTGTTTAGAATGGAATGAACATTTTAAAAGAAATATTTATGTTTACAACAATTTTCAGCAAATTACGCTCGTATAAGGATAATAAAATGGTAATAAATAATCTTAAAATTGTAGTAAATTTTAAGTCACTTTACAGAATATAAACAAAAATGTGAATATGGGTATCGCTATCAGAACATTTGTCCTTCATACAATTGATAAAATAGCAGGAGTGAATTTAAAGTAGTTTAGTTGTTAGATACTTTATCTTTAACTGCTTTACATAATATAGATGTGTGCATTGTGGATAACAAAAACGCTCACATCAAACTATCAAAAAAGATTGGGAAAACAGAAGATCATAACAATAAAATGAAAGAAAAACAAAATTGCTTATTAATGTATAGAGCATCACTAGTGTTGTAGGATACCAGTCTTAAAATTTAGTCTCAAAAGTTACGTGCTCAGCGACTTAATTCTAAGATTCGGGACACAAAGCCTTATTGCAACACTTTGGGCTACCTAAACCCCTTTCGAATCTCAATCTCAGAAGAGATTATCTCGTGAGATTCAGTCAGACGCATAAACATATGTCTTTCCATGCGACGGAGGTTCAGGATTTTGGAACTTTGCCATATGCACCGAGTGTTTGCGTACGGCAATTGCATTCGCTTCTGAGTGACGATCTTACACCAGAGACTAAATTCAAAAGACTTTCAACAGCATTAATCACAATTATTTTATCCATCATTTTCTATGTTACAAATATCTTTAAGATAACATCAATAAAAAATTTATTTATTTTAATTCCCACTGTTTATGTTAAAGACCAAGGGACTGTCTAGGTTTTTCTGAGAGGTACCTGTTTCGTGAAAATTTAGATATATTTAGTGAAAATTACAAATTATATTAAAAAATCAACATAAAAATATGGATTTATCATTTCGTATGAGACACAAAAACAAAATTTTAAGAAAAAGTATTTTGTGAAACTACTGTTTTTAAGTTGAATTGTTGAAGGTACCCCTGAACGGTAATAAATTTGGCTTGGACAGACCTCTGAAGACAGATAATTTTATCAATGTTTAATTAATATTTATTTTAAACAATGAATCAATTGTTTTCAAAATTGAATCTGAATAAATTAGGGAATAGATAGCGGTTAGATAGAATCTGAATAGATACCGGTTTATTTTTATGAAAAGGGGTTGATTTATTGGTATCAAAGTTCAGACAGAGCCTTCAAAAAACGATTAGGGAGAATACTGATGGTAGATGAAATAATAATAGAATTTATGATTTGTCCCCAGCCAATTTATAGCTCGAGTTCCACATAATTTTTTAATAAACATTGCACTTTTACACGAGGTAAAGAATAAAAATAAATGGAGATTTCCGTACCATGATCTGTAGGTATAATCGCCAAGTCTTGAAATTTCCGGGCAGCGTCCCGAGAGAAACAAAAAAAAACATCACTGAAAGGGACCAACTCGAAAGGTATAACTCATAGCTAGGACTGGGCCATTAATCGATATATCGCGACATTTTGATTTAACGCCTGTATCGACAGGCCGATACAGTGACTTTCGTTCCAGGCGATGCATCAGAAATCCGATTTAAGCGTCGAGTAAAGAAGACGAACGATATAGCGATGCAAGACACGCAAGGATCTCTTACGTTTCGATGACAACTCGCGCTGGGAAAGACGATGTACGTATCGTTATATTGAAACGGCCTTGATTGCTGAGCGGTAGAATCAGAATCAGTTTTGAGAACATATATCGTGATCTCACATGTTCTTTTCCGCACCCCTTACCTTTTTTTTCTTCTTTGCCGTGATTTGATCGTTTCTTGTAGATTATTTCAGACTTGGTAATCGCCGTCGTTACCTTGTTCTGAATGTAATCTATTATTGAAAAGAATATATAAAGAAGTGTTTCTGTATTAATTAGGTAAATTTTTTTTTTTAAACAAAACTCTTTTTTATTTTTAAATGTGAAAATTAATTTTGATATTATATGTTTAAGTATTATTTTACATTATTAAATTTATTACAAACGGAAATCTAATTTAAGGTGCCCATAAAGAATTAAATTAAAAAGTAGTCAAATTTGATAGGCTATTTTTTACTTTATTTTAATTTATTAAAGACTTTTTGGATAAAATAATAATTTAATGGGTTTTTATTACTGATTTTAAATTTATAAATCTTTAGTTGTTTTCATTTTTATAAATAAAATTATAACAAAACTTATTTTTCCACGACTTCTTTTTTTTAAATCATTTAGCACTTCGTTTTATTAAAGAGTATAATCATGTTTTTTAATTTTCTTTCAATATTGTCAGTTGAATATATTATCGAATATCATAATTCTTTTGTTTTTATTTTTAAGAAATTAAACCTTACTTTGTTTTTTCGTTCAGAATTCGGTAATTATTCAATTTAACTTTATTATTTATGTGAAATAATAATGACAAAAAATAGTGTTGTTTTAAAAGTGCTTTTTTTGTGTAATTTATTTAGCACTTTGTTTTAAGCATACAAATAATTTTTCACGAACTTATTTTTTGAATTTTCTTTCTATATTGTTAGGTAAATATATTGATAAATTTCAATTTTATTTATTTTTTTATTATTTATTTTTAAACTAAGAAATCTTTCGTTATTTGTGCGATCATTTTTAGAAAATATAACATTAATATCTTTCTTAAGTAAAACATATACAACATCAAATTCATAAATTGATTTAAATCAATCTGAGTATGAAGTTTTGATAGAAATCCGACTTTCTGCGCCTTACAAGTAAATGAATTTCAAAAATACTATATCGCGATGCAAAACTGACGATGCATCACGATATAAAATTTCTTATATCGCCCAGTCCTACTAATAGACATCCCCGGGCAAACATCTACGTGTTATTTTTAAAAACATTAACAAGTTTAAAATCTACTTGGTACCTTGGCAATTGCAGTTGGTACGACAGATCACTATACGGAACTATCCCCTATAAATTATCTAGAAGAAAAGGTACTGAAAATATAATAATTAAAAGAATAAATAATTTTATAAAAACTTACGTGATTGCAACCCTTACGAGGGTGAACAGTCAACAAACAGTAAGAAGTTGAGCTGATATTTTGCTGCTCACCCCAAACGCAAAATTTGAAAAGAACACTTAAGTACCATTCACACTGCACTCCTGATTGCAATTGACGCAGGGTCGAATGTATATTGTGAGAAATTAAAGTATACTCTGGAATTTTAACAAAGCAATATAAAGTGTTTTTTTTAAAATTCATTTACTATTAAAATATCTTTCGGGGTTCGATCCTTGACTCAGCCAAGACCCTCCGAGAGTACATGCCATGTACAATCTCGTAAAATCGGAGGAATCGAAAGTCTTGTATTCGGTCTCTTAGCTATACCATGGGTACAGGGATATAGAGAAAATTTATAATCTGAAAATCCTATCATTAGATCGAAAGTTATTCAGAGTTATTTTGTGTGTTTACATCACCATCAAAATACTTAAATAATAAATTTAATAAGTATTTTTTAAGTTTTTACCTACTCCTTAGCAACTTTAAAATTCAATATATTAATCATTGCAATTACTAAATATTATTTTGGCCTAGTTGGCAAGGTGCTGGACTCACGGTCGTGAGAACGGGAATTTGAATCCATCCCTCGAAGACTCCCCGTGTAATAAATGGTGACAGTTGAAAGTTAAATCTGTTGGGTCACAAAGTTCTCCATGATCTCATAACAGATTAAATCTCTGGGGTGGGGGGGGGGGGGTACTGGAATGGAGATTGATCGCTCTCTGGTTCAGGTCAAAATTAGGATCCGTGAATGAATGATTGGATTTATGAATGGGTTCCGCCATATAAATGGGTGTGATGTATGGGTGTGGCAGAAGTTAAATTCTAGGCCCTAGATTGTGTGACTGGAAAACAAGTACAATCACACAGCCCTTACTTTAATGACCTACGTCAACCAAAGCAATATATATAATAATTTTTATTTATTATAATAGTAAATTTCCACGCCGTCGTAAAATATTACTAGAATATGCACGATTTCAGAAAAAGTACAAATAACGGCTTTTGTTCCTCTCATTTAATCTATCACTCGTTTACTTAAATCCACGAATCGTTCTAATTTCTGTGAATACGTATAATTTTTTCTAAATTGAAGATCTACCTCAATGTTATTATATTTAATAACTATTTATTTTTAACCTTAAATAGAACTTTTATACAAATTGCAAAATTTCTAAAAACAATTATCTTATTTAAATCCTCTAAATTTAATTATTTCTGATATGTTGCTTTACTGTTTTGTATTTTTTAAAAACGCCATAATGTTATTAATTGCAATAACCACATGTTAAATAATTTAAATCACAAGTCTTAACCTTTCAGTAACCAGACAATGCTGAAGTAGTGCACGTGTACATAAAAATTTAATCTATCACTAGTGTACCTGTATGAATGAATCTTTCTTAACTTAATCCTGACATGTAGCTTTATTATTTTCTGCATTTAAACCTCACCTTTACGATATTAATTGCAGTTACTATCAATTTTTAACCTTTAGCAACATATTACTACATTTTTAGCATTTAAAAGTACAACTTTCAACCCCATTGTTAAGTATCATAAGAATATGTTCGACTATACCGCACGTGTGAATAAAACTAACGCACGTGTGAATCTTTTTTAACTTAATTAATCCTGATATATAGCCTCCTTGATTTGTGTTTCTAAAATTCACCATAATGTTTTGAATTGCAATTACCATTTATGCAAATGGTAATTAAATTGCAATTACCAAACCATGCGCATAATTTAATCTCGCAGTCGTATACCCATATGAATAAATCTTTTTTGATCATATTAATACTAATATGTATCCTTATTGTTTTTCTGAATTTAAATTTACCTTATAGATATTAATTGCAGTTAATATAAATTTTAAACCCTTAACAACATATTACTATGATTTTTGCTATTAAAATTACAACTTTCGACCCTATCGTGAAGTTTCATAAAAATATGTTCGACTATACCACACGTGTGAATAAAAACTTTATCTTCTTTGAATCTCTGTTAATTTAATTAATCCTGATATGTAGCCTTCTTGTTTGGTGTTTCTAATATTCTCCATAATGTTATGAATTGCAATAACCATTTATTTTAAACCCTTCGTTATAATTTCACCACATGTTTGATCATTTAAACCACAACCTTTAAGCATTCAATAAAATGCCGCGAGACGATGCTCAAATACTACACGTGCTCATAATTTCTCAATCGTGTACCCATATGAGTGAATCTTTTTTAATCTCATCAATATTGATATGAAGCCTTATTAATTTCTGAATTTAAAATTCAAATTAATGTTATCAATTGCAGTTACTATTAATTTTTAACCTTTAACAACATATTACTACATTTTTTGCAATTAAAACCACAAATTTCTACCATATTGCAAAATATCACAAGACTATATTCGACTATAACTCACGCGAATAAAAATTTTATCTTATTTAAATTTTTCTTAATTAAGTTAAACCCGACGTGTGCCTCATTGTTTTGTGTTTCTAAATAGCAATAACCATTTATTTTTTAACTTTCATAAGAATACTTTCACCACATATTTAGTAATTTAAATAACAACTTTAAACCTTTCAGTAAAATGTCACACACAAAGCTCAAGCAGTTCACGTGCACATAAAAATTTTATGAATGAATATTTCTTAACTTTATTAGTCCTGATATAAGGCCTAATTGTTCTATATTTCTCAAATTCACCTTAATGAAAATAATTATTGCTATTATTTGCAATAACTATTTTTTACCAACAATTTCCATCATATTTCGATGGCTGTTGTTGGTTCATCATTAGTAAACATACCATGCTGATTTACCATCATAAGGGAAATACAACATATTCCATCATAATATGATGGTTATTGTAGGGCCAACATTAATATACGTAACTTGTTGGTTGATCATCATAAATATAAACCAACAATTTCCATCGTATTTTGATGGCTCTTGTTGGTCCATCAATAATAAACGTAACATGTTGGTTGACCGTCATAAAGGGAATACAACATATTCCATCTTAGTATGATGGTTATTGTTGGGGCAACATTAACATACATAACATGTTGGTTGACCATCATAAATATAAACCAACAATTTCCATCATATTTTGATGGATCTTGTTGGTCCATCAATAATAAACGTTACATGTTGGTTGACCATCATAAAGGGAATACAACACATTCCATCATAATATGATGGTTATTGTTGGGCCAACATTAACATACATAACATGTTGGTTGACCATCATAAATATAAACCAACAATTTCCATCATATTTTGATGGTGCTGTTGGTCCATCAATAGTAAACATACCATGTTGGTTGACCATCATAAAGGGAGTACAACATATTCCATCATAATATGATGGTTATTGTTGGGCCAACATTAATATACATAACTTGTTGGTAGACCATCATAAATGTAAACCAACAATTTCCATCATATTTTGATGACTGTTGTTGGTCCATCAATAGTAAACATACCATGTTGGTTGACCATCATAAAGGAAATACAACATATTCCATCATAATATGATGGTTACTGTTGGTCCATGAAAAATCCAACATTACTTGATGGTTTACCATCATAGCAATACAGCAACATTTTCCATCTTGCTATGTTGGAATTTGTTAGTCCATCAAAAACCAACAAACCATGATGGAAATTGTTGTATGATGGTGCCCATCAAAACATGTTGGACCATCAAGAATCTTGCTGAAACCAACATAAACCATCAAAATCCTTTGATGGTACCATCATAAATTTTGTCTTGGGTATATATATATATATATATATATATATATATATATATATATATATATATATATATCTATATATATATATATATATATATATATATATATATATATATATATATATATATATATATATATATATATATATATATATATATCTATATATATATATATATATATATATATATTAACATTGCGGAAAGCAGGACAAAAAATTGAAACTTTTCAAAAGAGGAACATAGAGGAGCTGAAAGGCGATTATCAGGCCTCTTTTCATAAAACTTATTTCGACACCGGGTTCGAATCCCAGCGATGGCTGATCGATACGAATTCTGCATCCGACTGGCACCGACCACAGTGCAGACGTAAAATATCCTCAGTGGTAGGCGAATCATGGTATAGAGTCCCCTTGCTGTCACTAACAAAGGGAAGTTTTCAGGGTTTTCCTATCCATGTAACGTAAATACGGGGTAGTTCCATCAAAAAGTCCTGCACGACTTCGCCTAATACTTGATTTAGAAGTTCCCTTGTTTTCTGGATTAGGTTCAAAATTGCAAGGCTACGGAATTGAACATCAGAAGTCGTAAAACCAAAAATTGGGTCAGATGTTTAACAATGGTTATAAAAAGTTATTTAGTTGATATTTTTCATTCCATGGTATTTCTCACTAGCGATGTGATATATTTCAACAACTTTTTTCTTCATGTTTAAATATTTAATTTGCTATTCCTTATGTTGCACATATTTTTTTTTTTTACTTCAATTTTAAAAATGTATGATAAGGTTGATACTTGCAGTATAAAAACAGGAAAACATTAGTTTGAATGCTTTTGAAAAATAAATTTTTAAAGCTATCATCACGTTAAAAAAAAATGTTTGGAGACTGTGTCTCAAACTTTGTTCGTAGTTCAACTGTTCAAACTTTGGTCACTTTTTCACAAAAATATACACTGTAAAAGCTTCCGACACAAATTACTGTCAAACGAATCAGGGCACTTTTCACGGAAAATTTCCTTTTTAACGTAAAATTTCACCAAATGAAAAGATCTGATAAAGCGTATTTTACAGCAATATTTATTGCAGAATCACTATCATTAAATAAATATTATTAGAAAAATTACGATATGAAATTTTGCAGTAAAAGGGAAAGGAATTATGAATGCTGCACTCAAGGTGTCCGTACTTTTTACAGTAATTTGATCCTGAATTTTTTACAGTGTATATTTTATTCATATTAATTTTAGATTTTAGAAACTGTTTTATCAAAAATCCTTTTTTTTATGTTGGTATATTTATTTAATGCAATTTTCTATAATTCAGTTTAGTTCTATTTCGCTTTAGCATTTTTGATATTTTAAAATTATTAAATCTACAGTTTTAATTAAAAAAATTGTTTCGGTTGTTTCATTTATTCTAATCTCAAATATTAATTACGTTCGTGACATTTCCTTTTCCAAAACTACCGTGCATACTTTTGAAGGCAAGATTGTAATTTTGTATGCTTGTATGTTTTCTGAACTGGACACAACAAATGTTAAAAAATACTTATGAGTCATTTTTAAAAAAATTAAATGCAATTTTTAATATATTTTTTTTAAATTTTCATATCCTAAAATTGTATGCATCAATATTATTATTGTTTTTCTTAATAAAAAATCAGATACATTCATTTTCTTTCTGAATAAAGAATTAGTTAAAATTTCTGAACTACTTCTATAATGATAATTTAAAAACATAATTTGCATCAAAAAATAAGAAGGTAGAAAAAGTTGGCTTGTTTCAAGAGCCCAAAAATAAAAGCGCCCTTTCTCAAGATTTGTGAGACGTGATTTTTTTTCTTTTTTTTTCAAGAGTAAAGTTGTCAATGAAAGAAAGAGGAAAATATATAAATATGAACTAGAAAAACCATCTTCTTTTCATTTATTTTCTATTAGTTTTCTTTGACAACTTTACGTTTTTTGTTTCAAAGATATATTGCTTTCCTCATTCATGTCTGGCGAATCTTAAGAGTAGACTCCAATTTTTTGAGCACTAGGAACATGCCGTCTTTTTAGCCTGCATATTTTTTAAGGAAATGAAGATTTTATATTTTATTTTCGCTTCAGATTCTTCGAATTATTCGTTTAATAATTTCCTATCGTTCCCTTCGGTTATTTTTTAAGTAATTTAAAATGAAATCTTAAAATATCCTTAGAATTTTTTTAAGAAGGAAATAGACAACTAAAGTATATGCTTTCCAAATTTGAGATGTGTTTTTTTTAAGTTGCTAAAAAATAAAACTTTCGTGAAAGTCTTTAAAGTTAAAATTCAATTCCTTAAAAATTCAATATAGGGAAAAAAACAAATGAAACCATAATAAATTGTAATTGTTTTTTTTAAAGTATTTTTTTTGAAAAAAGCACACGAGTATGAGGTTTTGTACTTCTGTAATGTCTCATGCGGTTTCCTTCCTAGGTTCTTATTTTTCAAAAAAAAAAGAAAATTAAAAGCAATTTTATACTTCTAGCAACAGAGCTTTCTCCTTAAATTAAATTTCACAAAATTTCGAATATTTATATGACGAAATATATCCCTTGGAAAGCAACCCTTAATAGTAAATATCCCTTGGAAGCTTTAGTAAATGGAAAATAGAATTTAAAATAAATTAAATTAATAAATAAAGTCGTAAAATACTTAGTGCTCCAAATCGACTGAACGACAGTTACCTTTAACCTTGAAAACTTAATAATATAAGTAAAATCATATAGAATATATAATGGATATATGCGTTTTATTTTTGACATTTTTTAAGTATGCTTGTTCGATATTAAACGTTAACTTTTTAAGTAGAAGCAAATACAATTTTGTGATCAGTATCTAAACGGTCAAGAATTCTACGCTTCTACAAATTATTATTCCCGTGAGCTTATGTCCTGCCATCTAGTGTTTAAACGAAAATCTAAAAGTATTTCCTAATTCTTATTTCAAATATCTTTCAGATATTCGCAACCTTTTAACGGTAAAGTCGCAATTGATCAATAATGTTTGCCATTGAAATTTTACAAAAACAGAATTCTGCCTAAAAAAGTTTTTTATATTTTTATTTGAAAAATTCGTAACATTTTGGAAAAAAACGCAAAATGCTAACGAGACTTTTTTTCTTCCCTGAATTGTATCATGTTTAATCAAATAGTTTCAGTAAAGAAACGTGAATAATTGTACAAAATTTAATTAAAAATGGATAACAAATAATAATATCTACATGTTAATTTGTAAATTTAAGGTGCAGGTGCTACTCAGTCTAATTAATGTCCTACTCATAAATTTTCAGAAAGCTCCTTCTTTACAAAAAGATAAAACACTCCTACAACGATTAATGTGAACTTCAATGTTATTGTTCTGTTTTCTGTCCTTAAATAATAAAAACATATCTATCTAAATTTATCTTTATTTTAAGCTGTAGTGATTAAAAAGTTTCAAAAATAAAATTCCTTCCCTTTTCCTTTCATAATTTGAAATAAAAACGAAGAAAAAATACAAGAAAAAAATCTATAACTATTTTAATAAATAAAATCCATTAAATCTGTGCATTATAAATTAGATAATCTAGAATACATAAATTCTAAGAAAGTTATAAAAATATATTTTGGTATAAGCACTCGATAAATGTTTTCGAAAAAATAATTGCTATCAGACTGACACTTTAGTAGTTCAAACCTTCCCTAAAAATATAATTACATTTTCTTTTTTTTTTGGGGGGGGGGTGTTCCTTCGCAATCTTCGTGATGTATACCCTACAAAAAAATAATAAAACAAAAAATAAACAACTATGTATAAAAACTGCATAAAAAATTGTTTGAAAATTTTTGAATTCTTAAGATATTCAAATAAAGTTCTTATCATTAGTTGCCAAATACGATTCCCTAAAAAATATGCGAAACCTTTTTTACATTTTTTCTGTGCATGCTCATTATAAAAGAATTGGCTTAAATGCTCATATCTTGCGCAGTTTTTAACGAATTTTTTTAAAATTTTAAATCGACAATTTTATAATTAATTTTAATTTCTTCAAAAATTTGATTTAATTCCTTAAAATATTTATTAAGTTAAAGCAAGAAGAAAAAAAAAACGTAAGGCGAAAAATTTTACTTATTTATAAAAATGTCCATATCTCCATAAATATTTATTCTAGGTTTATGAAACTTTATGTAGTTATTAAAAATAACAACTAAAGTAATCGATACAAGTTACAAGGTTTTTGTTTGATTTTCCGGTATAGGGAGTTCAAAAATACTTGTTTTGTTTTGTAATTTATTGCAGGTCTTCCAAAAACCTGAAAGCTTTAAATTTTATTGCAAAGTATGAAAAATTAAATGTACAAAAGACTTCTAAAGTTACAAAATAACCTTTTAAGTATTTCTTGAGAAATTTAAAAAAATGTCAAAAGCTGAAAGTGTCTCTTCCATTATTATAGGGTAGTGTATGTTCTTCATGAATTTTTGCTTATCTCCTTATTTTTCAGATGTATCTTTATATTTTAAACTATTATCATTGTTGTTTTCTTCCAAAATAAATTTTCTAGCCCGAAAACACATAACATGATTTAATTTAATTGTTTATTAGTTTAATTTTGCATTTTTTGCTCATTAAATAAATTTATTCATTACTTGAGTGTATATTAAATGCTGCTCAAAAAATTTAATTTTTTTTAAAAGAAATAAGTAAATAAAAAATTAAAAAAAAGGACGAAAATATGAAATTTACGCAGCACTGTGTTGTTTTAATCTATAATTCTTACTCATTCATATATTAATTTTGCTACATACAACAAATATAAAAATAAGGTATAATGATCAGGTTTGGTGCCCATAACATCATAAGCTGGATAAAATCATCAAAAATCTAGAATGATAACTTATGAATGAAATCTTAAGGAATGTAAAGTTTCTTTTTAATGATATGTATGAAATATTAAATTAATATATAAATCTAATTACCAGTAAATAAATACTAATACATGAAGATAAAATTAACAATAATTATAACAAAATATAAAAACTGTTTTATTTCATTTGAGGGTTCTCATTCCTGAAGAATTTTTTGAACGCCACTCATAAAATAATTTTAAATTAGAATAGATAAGTTTAAAAATAATTAAGAGCGTACTATTATGCTTTGCTACCTGAATTTTTGTAACAGACAAATAATAAACAAAAACACGCGAAACTGATTTCCAAAGAAAAAACAATTAAAACTCTATCTGATGTTGACTAAAAATCAAATAAATCAAGTCAGCCTTCTGAAATATAAATATATACTTCTTATAAGCTTTTGTAATAGACATACACTGTTAGAATGTTCATTCTAAAATTATGGTAAAATTACCGGTAGCATTCAGTCCATCCGATGAACCGAAAAGTTTACGGTAAAGAAGATTTTTCACTTTTACGGTTCTGAAACCATTTACAACTAGTAAGGTTATAAAATCATGAATACAAAACTATGCGGTTTTTTAACCATTTACAGCTACCATGATTTCAAAACGGTAAAAAAAAGAAATTTAACTGGACATAGGAGCTAACAGGCTTCTCGTTAGATAATGGGCATTGGAGAGTGCAGGACACTGGAAATTCTTCATGTGTGTTAAAACGAATGGAGATGTCAACGCTCGGACTCCAACCCTTTCTGTCGGTCATGAGAGTGATAGATTAGCTCTCTCGGCTATAATATGTACGAGGTTTCAAGGAACTAAGTTGCTTCATTATGTGGGCTTAGTTGGTGCAAGAAAATTCTTGTTATTTACCGTTTTAGATGAAAATAGTTAATAAATGATCTTTCTCACTGTTAATAGTTTCATTACCATCTTATTTATGGTTATTTGATTATTTTGTGTAAATATGGTAAAATAACAATTAAATAGATTGTTATTTAGCCATTTTCCCCATAGAAATTTTTAACAGTGTATCAGTTAAACAGTAAAATGCTTTATGCACAAAAGTGCTGTTTATGAACAAAATATTGAGCATTCTAAGGAACTGCTTACATTTCTTTTCCAAATATTCTTTACTGATACTACATATAATTAATTTTGAGCAACAATAATAACAATATTTTATAAATAATATTCTCATATAAAAAACATCTAATTATTCCCCAAGAACTAATTAGTGGTGAAATGTTCCAAATTAAAAGTGTATGAAGTATTTTAGACATTTAAAAATTTTCACCTGTATACATTTTCTTAACAATTAGTCTAGGTAATTTTTCTTTAAATCTTTCAAAATTAATTTTAAATCCTCGGTTTTCAACAAAGTTAATTAAAGAGCTGAGAAAGTAAATGACTTTTAAAATAATTAGTAGCATTTCTGTGCAAAAAAAAATTTCCACTTCGGTTGAAATTGTAATCTTTTCTGTATATAAAAAAAAGCAATGGAGAAAGTTTCTCTTGCAGCTAAATGACATTTTAAGTTTGTCTACTTAACCATTACAATTAAACGACAAATGTATCCTTTCAAAAATTTAATAAGTAAAATTATCTATAATATATGTGTTGAATTATTAAGCTTGAAGTTTAAACCCACTTGAGAATACGGAAAAAGAAATTTGTTTTTAATCATTACGCTCGAAAAAGTGTTTTTAAGTAAATATTTTCTTTTCATTTTCTGTCTTCCTAACCCATGTTTTCCTACATTTTAAAATTTTTTGCTTGCTATATTTTAAAATTCTAATTAACTGGATATTTTTTATTATCATTTTATCAGTTATTATTTTTTAAAAAATGAAATTATGTTATGCAAAAGGAGAAAATAATGATTTTTTTAACAGACGTGATACTTGAAAATCTGATTAAAATAAAAACTACTCATATTTTTAAACTACTTATAACAAATGTCATTTTAAAAAAATCCATTTTATTTTTATTTTTTTGCTTTCTTCCTTTTCAGTTTTATGTCTTGTTATACAAAAAAAAAAGAAAAAAATGGATGAAATTTCAATTGTTGATAAATTTTGCTTGTATCATTTGGGGGAAAATTTAACGGGCAATGATAATAAGCACAGAGTTCCATTTCATCTCTTCAGTTGTCGGAAAGTAGTCCGATAAGTGGTAGTATAAGTTCTATATTGAGATCTAGAACTTAATGGGGAACTTTATGGAGGGGCAACTCCCCAGAGTTGACTCTCCATAAAAGTTTTAATTTTTAATGATCTTAAGATGCTTAATTTTCATGCTTTTTTCTAAAAACAATTTAAACAATGAAACTTTAGAATATTTTTCTTGATGTTTCAACACAAAACAAAAATAACAAAATAAAAGAATTGAAAGAATTCAAAACAAAAATAAAATTTCGCTTAGCAAGTCTAGCATAAAGTTTACCAAAACTGAAGTTAACTTAATGATGGTTTTACAAACAGTTTTATGTTGGTTTTTTTGGAGATTGTCCAGGAATATAAAATTTCCAATTATTTTTTTCCCCCTAAATTCTGCAAGGAACCATTCTCTTCTTCTAGGTCATCTACATCATCCTTTTCTGAACATTTGCGCAAGTTTTTTGTGCAATGTAAACTTGCAACTAACAAGTAGCGTATACTCGATTTCCGACAGCTACATGCTCCCATACAGTAATTTTTATAAACACGTCTAATAAGTCTTAACCTACTAACGGTTTAGCAAATGGTCAAAAGTGGAGAATGTTTCTCCCTTATACACTATTTCCTTATCAAATAACGTGGAAAAACCTGTTTTGCCATGCAGAGAAGAATGCAGGTTGAAATCCATTTTTTTACGCGCAGATCCGTCAGTTAAAACAGAGGTTGAACTGTTGTAATCGGTTGAAGACTAACCGTTTTCTGCAGGTTTTACATCGCCAGGGCATGGTTGAATTTGAAAGTAGGTCCTGTAAAATCTTGCTTTACAGCTTCTGCTGTGGGTGATAAAGATAAAAGATAGGGTTTTGTTGTAACGACGAAACCTATAAAATAATGACGCCAAAGATCCATTGTTCATTGTATATCCATCCTATCATAATGTAAAGAAGAATTTATCCATACGTCTTCTATTTCATCTTGAGTAACATTTCGGTTTTTAGTGGTATTAATTTAAACCAGGTTGCTTTTGTTTGAAGTAGTTCTCAAAATGAAATATAGATGACAGCACAAAGTCACGTGATCAATAAATGTTAATTTTTATGTATTACGTAGTTTAGTTCTCTATGTGTTTTGCCTCTATAAAGTTGTGTTTTTAAAATCGGAATGGTAATTTCATGCTATTATTTCCCCAAGAAGGAATCCTTTTACACAGGCCGTTACTTGCCTTCAGTGTTGTTATGTATTTCATTTTGTTTTTCCCATTCGGAGTTGAGTGGCAGCCCTCGGAAACATGGAAGGTGATAGTTGCATCACATATATTGTACTTCTGGAATCATGAAGCTCCGGTAATTTTCCTCACTCCGGTTTAAAAAATAAATAAATTTGGTGATGTAGTTTGGTAGTAGAAATCTATAACGATACTAGTAATACTAACAAATCAACATGGTCCTCAGCAACTGCAACAGATTTCTCCTGCTTTACCATGCTCATGTTTTGATAATAAACACAGCAAATCCCAGAAGAAGAGAATGATTCTTTGCAGAATTTAAAGAACGAAGAAAAAAATATGGAAATTTAATACTCTTGGACATTCCCCACAAAAACATAAATCTGTAGGTTAAATCATCATTGAGTAAACTTTGTAATGGTGAGCGTTATACTAGACTTACTAAATTAAATGTTATTTTTCAAGGTATTAAAACTATTATTTTTTCTAATATTTTTATTTTGTTAGTCTGGTATTTTTGATTTACGAATTTTTTTTTATTTGCATTGAAATATCAAAGAAACTATTAAAATATTCTAAAATTTCACTGCTTAAAACCAAAAGAAGAAAAAGAAATTAAGGTTGCTAAGGTCTTTGAAAAATTATGATTTTAAGGGAGGGGTAATCAAGGACGCTATTTTTAGTCTATAGTAGAAATATAAAATCACGAAGAAAAACTCACATTCCAAACTTTGCATACAAATTGAAAGAGAAAGACTAAAAACTATAGTTATTGGGTAGGTTTTAATCAAATTATGGTTATTTGGAAGAGAGGATAAATAATAAAAATGAAGTTAATAGATGAGAGGGATAGAAATATTCACACGAGAGTTATTCTAAAGTTAAATTGAGAAAGATTTAAGAAAGGGAGCAAAAAATCACAAATTTCAAACATCCTGAAAATTATTATCTTTGAGAAGTTTATAATTATTATAGAGAGGAGAGAAATTTCATTTAGGGTTGGAATTATGTTTCCAAAACTTGGTAAAATAAATTTTATAAAATATGTAACCTTTATTAATTATTTTCCCCAATTTTACCTTTAAAGTACTGAGAGCGACATCTTTCCAGTGCAATAGTGACTTTTCCCGAGTTTGGGATTTTTTTAATTTATTTTGTAGAAAAATTTTCTAAAATGTGATTAGATTTTTTTTTATCTTAAATAAAAATAAAGTTGTACGTAAAAAAAAAAAATACATTTTTCTAGTTTTTTTGCCGGAAAAAAACATGTTTCCCACTAACTCCTGCCAATTTTTCCAAGTAAAATTCTCTAATGACTAACCTATGGCACTTAAAAGAATCATCAAACGGAAAACAAATATTTTACATGTAAAAGAAAACGATGTAAATAACCTTTTTTTTTTGTCTTCATCAGATAATTTTAATTTTATTTCATAAATAAAATCCTTCAAACAACCTATACCATTGAATAAATTAATATAATTTTTCAATACATTTGAATGAGCAACATTACCACATTGAGCAAGTGAATTTACTCTTTGAACTAAATAAAATCAATTAAAGTTGAAGAACCAAGTATAGGATTACCATTTTTATCATAATCTATTATTTGAAAAACAATTTTTATTTCGTTTTTCAAACAGTACATTATGGTAAAAAAGGCGATTTTTTGTCCATTTGAAAATCCACAAAATATATCGCAAATACATAATTTATTGTTTGCCCTGAGAAAAAAGTGAACCAAAATTTCAAAGTATTTAAATAAATAAACTCAATAAAGAAAAAAAGGATAAAAGAAAAGAGAGATTAACTAAGAAAAATAATGATAAATTTTATTTTCCGCTTATAAGCTGCAATTTTATATAATAAGTGTATAAAAAAACTCGTAAAATAAGTTAAAAAATATCGAGAAAGCATAAAAAAAAGTATAAAGAGCTTTTTAAAAGCTAAGATAAAAAAATAATTAATATAAAATATTTTTCAAAAATATTAATAATTTGGAAAACAGCCGGGAACCAAAATAAGGAAAAGATATAATCTCGTCTTCAGCTCATACGATTATATCCGCAAAAAAAAAGAGTACTTTCTAATATTGCATTAAATACAGCAAAAGCATATATATATATATATATATATATATATATATATATATATATATATATATATATATATATATATATAAAAAAGACATTTTTTAACATTCTCATTTACTACACCTAAAATATTGTCATGTTTATGAACAGTATAATTATTTTTATCATAAACAAAATTGCCTGTTTCATTCTGGTTAACTGTAATTACTGATTTGCACAATTTGGAAAAAATTTTTCGTTTTCTGCATTTTTAACAAATTTTGTTAAATTCGGGTCATTTAAACTTTTTTATGTAACCTGTCCTATTTATCACAACTTTTCGTATTGTTTACTACAATACCGTACAGTTTCGTTTTACATAAATTGTGATGTTCATTTTTATCACTATATTTCGATTGAAAAGTAGGATTATTTATTTTTCCTCACGAAATCAATTTTGCTTTCGTTCATTATCGCTTTCAGTTGAATATCTTTGAGCTCTGTAGCCTTGGCACATCTTAATTATTTTTTTCCTAAGTTAGTTCTCTTTCCCCTAGTAATTTGTTCTTTAGATTTGTATCGCAGATTGCACTTATCTTAACTGTACATGATGCTTAATTTCTTTAATGCGATGAGAAATGCATCAAAAACTTCACTTTGCATTTGGGAACGGGAGATAAATTTGTGCCACTCTATGCTTTTGTAGCTTTTCGGAATACGATACAGTTTTAAAATATTCTTTGATTTCATTCACATCTTTTTTAATGTTCGTCAGATAAATAGAAAGTTTTATATTTTTCTTGAGCATCTTCTGCGACGACGTGCAGAGCTATTTTAACTTCTGTCGGTTTTTGTCCGTTACGGTTGCAGTAGCATAAATCTTTTATATCTGAATCCAATCCGATTCTCCGTCGAAATACTGAGATATCAATGATTTTAGACCTTCCAATCTTTTACTTTCTAGTATCTCAAAAATAGTTTTCTAATTTTGAGCAAGAGCTTTATCAGCATTTACTCTTCTGATTCAAAGCAATGCGGTTGCACCGACTAATGTACACTGTTAGAAATTTATCAAGAAAACGGTGAAATAACAATTTATGTAATTGTTATTTTACCATATTCGATCAAAACAGATGAATAACCATACTTAAGATAGTATTCAAACTGTTGAATGTGAGAAAAACCGATTATTTACTGCTCTCACCTAATACGATTAAACAACCTAAACTTTATCTCTCCAACTAGGCTCATCTAATGAAGCCACTTAGCTCCTTGCAGCAGGTTACATATTATAACCTATTGGACTAATCCGTTAATCTCATGACCGACAGAACGGGACGAAGGTTCAAGTTTTAGCGTTGACACAGCACTATTTTACCTTCAACACATGAAGAGTTGCCAGTGTCTTGCACTCCTCCAGTTATCACCCTGAACGATTAGAACACTATACCTTCATTCACGAATAGATGACAGTACCATAAAGCTCTGCTTAACGGAAAAAGTCTAATATTTCATATTTCTTACGATAGGTGAAACAAACAAGTAAACTAATTGACAAAACACGACATAAACAAAACCTAGCTCTAATGTCCAATTAAATTTCTTTTTTACGAATTTCAAACCGTGCTAGGTGCAAAAAACCGCATAGTTTTGTAATCATGGTGTTTTATTCATACTAGTTGTAAATGGTTTCAAAACTGTAAAAAATGTTCTTAACCATAAACTTTATGGTTAATTGGATGCCGGTTACTGCTGTCGGTTATTTACCGTAATTTTGGAAAGAAAATTTCCTCAGTGAATAATTATGTTATAAATTAATTCAATTCATGCCAGTAGAAGACATATTTTTATTGAAGTTATACTTCTTATGCGACGTCCAACAAGGTTGCGTTAAACGTTTAACGCTACATTTTTATTGGCCGGGAAATCACGTGGTAGGATCCAGTTTTCCCTCATTCATTTCCATATCGTTTTGGTTCTCACTAACATAAAAATAATAAAAGTATTGTTTTTCTATAAATATTTTTTCAGTTTGATTAGATACACACATAATTTAATAGGGTAGTATTTTTTATTTTCAAATTTAGTGGATAACAATTGTAAAAAATGAGTGAAAACAATCCCATGGACAATGCGACGGATTTAAGGTTATGTCAAGGTACGTCTCTTGTGAATATCAATTTATTGTTTGGTTTTCTCTTCTGAAATTACATTCACATACATTATTAATACAGATACATTTTCCAGGGCGAGACGATGAGGCAACCACAAGCACTTCCACTGGTTCAAGAGGAAAAAATGCACAATATTACCGTGATTACAGAGCACGGAAGAGAGCGGAGCAGGAAAAAGAGTCGTTGAACTAGTGATTCCTCTACAATTAACGTCGCTGCTGATTCTTCCTCAATTAACGTCGCAGGTTGCGAAGTTTAACTTCTTCCGCGAGGAGGGACTCCACGCACTATTTTTTACATGAAAACTATACTTCAACATTCTAAGTGTCAGTTCTTTCATATAATTGTTTTTTCAACGACGGGCCTTGAACATTCATGTAATGAGCAATGGTCACAAGTATCGTTAATATATATACATGATAGAGTTACAATTAATATCTTGTAAATGACAGTCAGGGCCGGATTACCCATTAGGCCAGACTAGGCCATGGCTTGGGGCCCCCTTAAAAAGTTTTTTTGAAAGTAAATTTAGAAAAATTAAGAAAAACAATGATTTTTTTTAAAAGAAATCTATTTAAAATATATATTAATAAAATACAATAATTTTTTTAGTTCTAATTTAACAAAATGAAGTAAAATTTAATTTACTAGGAGGCTTAACCCCCTGTTAGCTGGCGCTCGCCAAACCCCGGAACTGCTTTCGCAGTTCATTTCGGATTGCTTCGCAATCCAACGCTCGCTTTGCTCGTTCATTGGATACGTTCGTAACGTCTAGATTTTGCATACTTTTTTGAATACTGAAGATCCGAAAACTTTTCACTGTAGAAAATTCTAAACCTGTACATTTCAATATTAATTTGAAAATGCAAGCAGTTCACATATTTTTCTTAATCACACTATTCTAAATTTCAGTTGTTGAGAAAAGTAACTGTTGTAAGCTTTGTTTCAAAGTCTTTCCCACCAGAGGGCTAAAGCCATGTGTTGTAAAACAATATGAAATAGTAGTCTGCCACTGAACGCCGGATGTAAAGCATCGGCTTTGATGAAGATAATTTTGTATTTTTAATTCTCTGAAAGGCGCCACCCTAATAATATGGAATTTGTAAAATAAATGTAGATGTTTTTTATTGTTGATGAAGCCCATCATTTTGTGTTTTCATCAGTGTTCAGAAGCAGAACAACTATAAGTTTTTTATTTTATCACAAAAATATAAAATGTATAAAAAACAAAGAAAATAGTAAGAAAATGAGTATAGTCATAGAAAAAGTTAAAATTATAATATAGTATTTGTCAGTTAAAATAAAACTTTTTGCTTAAGTCATTTCTAACAATTCAAATTTCTCCGAGGCAATTCTAAAGTATAAATTAAGGTAGTGATGTTAAGTTGAAACACAATATTTTTAGTTTTGATGTCAACAATACAATTTAATTTTTCACAATAACGATTGCTTCCATTGTTAAATTCAATGTCAACAATTCAAATTTTTCTGAGGCAACTCTTAACCTCTAAATATTACTTTTTTATGTACACATTTCTAAACGTCAGTATTCAACCACAAAACAATTAAAGTCCTCAGATTTAGCATGAAGTTGTGAAATGTAGTTAGTACTGTAAAATTAAAACAATAGAAGAAATAAAATTAAAACAATAGTAGAAGTTAGTACTGTAAAATTAAAACAGTATTTTTAATCAATGAGCCAAGTTCTTCAAGAAGCAGTTGTAGAAGTAGGTTGTTTATTTAAAACTTTTTATAGAATTTCTTTAAAAACACAATTGTTAATTTGGGCATTTGGCGATGCAACACTTATAGAATTGAAGGATTTGTTACGTCAAGCGCTCAGGTATAATTTTGATCTAGTTGCGCTCAGTTGCGCTCTATGTCATTTTGATTTATGTTGCTAAGTTAACTTTCAAAAAATTCTATGGCTGGGAACAGCATTTTTATTTTTTAAGTTGTTTATTTTTATTTCTTTTATAATTCGTTATTTTTTAGCGAAATGTTTTTTAACCTAACAGAATTCTTTGCCGACTGATATATGAAGAAAATAAAGTAAATATTTAAGTTTTGTGAAAAGAATCTTATTTAGCTGCGCAAAGTATTTCAGCCAAAATTTGGGAGCCACGTAAGAGAATTATATATATTAGATCAGAAACACATCATTAAAAGGCAGAATGCTTTGGTGTTTTCAAAACGTAAACAAAACAAAGCAAACGTTGCCACCGGCGGAAAAGAAATACAGCCCAAATTTGGGAGCCACGTAAGAGAATTATATATAATAGATTATTATTTATTTTTAATTTAAATTATCTTTCTTAAATGAAAAGGTAAATAAATACTTTTATATTTGAATAAATAAAAAATATACGAGAAAAAAAATTTAATCTAAGGACCCCAAAAGTTTGAATGGCCTAGGGCCCAGCGTGTGCTTAATCCGGCCCTGATGACAGTCAATATATGACAATAACAAGATCAAAACTTCTTCCTGTTCTAACATTCATCATGAGTGATCACTTTTTTAAAATATTCAGTTTTCGTTGACACTATAATAGCAGTTATCATATGACTTCTTCATTTAAAAAATTAAAAGGAACAATGTCAAAGGTGGCCACCATTTTTAAAGATGTGATATAGCGTGTTCTGTTGTTCGTCCTTTTTCACCAAATAATACATTACAACTAAATAACTTACCTAGCACAAATCAATGAATTTTAATCTAGTAATATATTTATGAATAACTATAGATTCAATTTTCAGTAAAAGCGTCTCAGCATCAAATGTCTAAATTTGAGCCACGCCTTTTAAAAGAAATTTGCTGACGGAAAATGATGAAAGGCGGAAGCCGTGGTTTAAGATTTTGTTTTAAAATGGTTTGCTCTTTCCTTAGACACATGAATTGGATGATTGTTCTTTTGAATGATTTTCACCTATCAAAAATCTCTCCCTTTTTAATTTACGTTGTAAAATAAATTTTAAAATTTCACACAAATTATTATTTGCATTTTAAATTATAGATTATTTAAGAAGTCCTAAAGATTCTGAACAGAATGTATACTTCAAAGCAAAATCCTTCATATTCTATTGAAAATTTGTTAGAACTTCTTCCTGTTCTTGAAAAAAAATCTTTTTTGCTCAAGCATAATTAGCTCCATCACCAGATTAAAAACTACCGCTTCACTTTCTTGGAATTATTTATTTAATAATCAGCTTTAATCAAATTGCACGCAAAATAGAATAAAGCGTTTTATTCAAAAGTAAAAGATTATTAACAATTACAGAAATGCTCTAATGTTCATTCAAAAACTGTGTGTATTGTTCTATTTTTGTAATAATAATTTTGAATGAAATAAATTTTATCAAGACTGTTTGTGGCTGTAAAAGTGTGTAGTTTTTATTTCTTCAAAATCATATCGAGAGGTCTTTTGTGCCATTTAAAAGATCGCACATGTGAATGTAATTGTTGTGACCATTTGTGACTCTGTAGTGATTCAGATGTTTAATTTTAAGATATTAGTAGCAAAAAACTGATTACATAACTTTTAAGTGACTAGTCTAACTTTACCAAGACAAGCTGCAAAAAAGTCCTATTTAAAATGCATTTAGTTAATTTGAAGAATATGCTAATTTATCACTTCAGAATAAATAATCTTGTCTGAAATGCTTATTGCTTAAACTAAAGCTACTGTCTCAAAATTCGAAGAAAAAAAAAAGAATACTAATATAGTTAAATTACGAAGAGTGCGTTTTAAATGTTTTCATTAATTTGAATGATAATTAAATTAATTCCAGTAATATAGTGCCATGTTTTTAAATGATTTACGTTGCTAAAAAAATAAATACTAAACAAATTTATCTTCAAATATACTCGGTGATGATGATTATATTTAAATTTGATTTTATTCATTAATGTTACTTTAACTTGTTTACTAAGTTAAGAAATTTGATTGGGTAGTTTTCATTGATATTGAAATAAACTTTATTTAAAAGGGGCTGAAGTAAAATTTAATGAAACCGTAAGTTGATATTAATTTTTTTTCTTCTGCTTAGTTGATTTGAAAGGGATAGAATGTCGCACTACAGGGACAGAATGTCTCAAAAAAGATCAAGGATTTATAAAGAAATCAAGGATACAGATCAAGGATTTAAAAAGAAAAATGAGATATAGAAGCGTATGGTTTACTGCTCTCTACTTAGGATATAATATAATTATCCACATTAAATTTAAAATTTAGTTATAAATTCGTGGCGCAGGCTGTGAACAAAATTAACTTACCAGTGCAAATATTTTCAGTTGAAATAGTCTGACAAATAGTAAATAAAATCGGTTCCTAGATACTATATCTGATCGAACGTATACAAACACCCGGTTGTTATAGTGGTGGAAGCATAATGGTGTGGGGTTGTTTCTCGTGGTTTGGCCTGTGTCCTTTAGTTTCTGTGGTTGGAAACATTAACTCTGAGATATATTGTGGACATTCTGTACTATGCTGCACTCCCAACTCTATGGTAATATTTCGGGACCATTTCTCTTCCAGCAGGATAATTGCTCCACTCACACACATAGAGGCTTGCACAGGCAAGGTTTGACGAAATGGGTGATCAGCAGTCGCGATGGCTCAGGGGATACAGCGTTCGCCTTCCAATGAGGTGAACCGGGTTCGAATCCCATTAGATACGAATTCCACATCCTGCCTGCACCGACCACAGTGTTGACGTGAAATATCCTCAGTGGTAGACGGATCATGGGTTGATGTCCCCTTGCCGTCAGGCAAACCGTGGGAGGTTCTCCTGGTCTTCCTCTCCATGTAACGCAAATGCGGGTTAGTTCCATCAAAAAGTCCTCCACGAAGGTAAATTTCACCCAGTCGATCCAGAAGTTCCGTTGTCTACTGGATTGGGTTCAAAATGACAAGGCTACGTAGTTGAACATTAGTAGTCTTAAGCCCAGAAAATTGGATCGGCTGTTCAACGACGGTTATATAAAATAGAATAAAATGGGTGTTCCAGAAACTGGGCTGGCCTTCTCAGAGTACAGATCTAAATCCCACAGAACACCTTTTGGCAGAATTAGAGCGTAGATTACGTAGTCAGCCAAATGGACCCTCCTCACTGCAAGCACTCACTTAAGCAGTGATGGAAGTCAATTCCTATGGCCACGTATCAAACACTGGTGGAAAAGGCGTGTGCTGTCATCCATGCAAAATTGGGAATAACAGTATATTAATAAGAGCTTCAGGATACTCTAAGAAGTTCATCTCACTGGGTGTCATGATACATTTGTCCAGATAGTGTATCTGTAGACAAACTTTTATTACAAATTTTTGAAACAGGATGAGAATAAACCATAGTTACATATGCATCTTATATTACTTTCTTATTTATAGATTTATTCTTGTAGTCTTTATTTATAGATTTTCAAATTTTAAAGTACAGTATACTCTCGATATCTTGAATTTCGATGGCTCGAAAATCTTGTTTTATCAAAAAATAGTTTTTTTCTCTGGTGATATATACCTGCCTAATGTTAATTTAAATTCCTATGTCAAAAAGGTTCTTCAAGAAACCTTGTTATGACAAATTTTATTCGAAATAAAAAACGAATTTTTTTTTTGAAAATCAAATTATAAGTTAATTGTACGACAATTTTTTTCTATTTAATGCATAATTTATTTGTCTTACTTTTAAAAGTAAAACTATCATTGTTTTATTTAGATTTATAGGCAACTATCAATACATGCATAGTTATTAGTATTAATTCTTATGTTTCATGATCTATTTTTGAGAGTACTATTTTAGAATATATTTTTTCACTTCTTAGAAAATATTTAGTTCTGAACTTGTCATCTCGAAAACTCGCTATCTCGAAATTTTTTTAGCTCTCCTTCTACTTTGAGATACGAGAGTAAACGGTAGTACTTGAAAATAGGTACCCAATGTGTTAAAGCTTGATGGCAGTGTTAACTCTAAAAAATAGAAATTATTTTATCAAATAATAAGTATCTTTCTTTTAAACTTTAAAGCAATAATAAATTTTAAAAAAATTAAAAAATAGAAGCATATAAATTTTACTTTAAGTTTTAATTTATTTACTTGTTTTTACTTTCGTGAATTTTTATTATCTATAAAAGCACGCAATTAACATTCACGAATTAGAAGCTGTTCTAAGAAGTTAATTTAACAACAATAAAACAATTCTAAGAAACGATAAAAAAATTTATTAATTCCAAGTTAATTTCATAACTCATTGCATGTTTTCTGACTGCTAAAAATATATTATTTTGTTGGGATCTTGTTTCAAACAAAATATCTACGATGGCGCCACGTCACTGGCGCCGTTCACTGTCAAGAAACGTTGCAATAAAGCAATTTCTGTTTCTTTTCTTTCTTTTTTGTTTGATTTCTTTTATGTATAATAACTGAAAAAACCACAAAAACTATCTTAGAGGTTTAGTCTTTTAATCAAAATCATATCTTTCGTGGATGCTATAAACGGTCTTACATAGCTGTTACGTCTTTTTATGTTGAAGTACATAATATATGACCACAGTAGTTTTGAAAAAAAAAATGGAAGTATATTTAGTTCTTTTTTGAGATAAGAAAACGTTTTTTAATACAAGTTCTCTTAATATATATATATATATATATATATATATATATATATATATATATATATATATATATATATATATATATATATATATATTCAATATATATATTCAATATGATTAATATATATATTCAAAATGAAGAATAAAGAAGAGAAAAATTATAGACATATGGGAAGAAAATGGAGGGGGGGGGGAAATAATAAGTAAAAAAATAACAAACAACAGTTTATTTAAAAAAAAAATATGAAAGGTTAATTAAAAAACCGGAAAAAAAGATATAATCTTTTCTTCAGCCCACACGATTATATCCACAAAACAGAGTGCTTTCGGATATTGTATCAATATAGCCAAAGCAAAATATATTAATGCAATAGTGTGAGGAGAGCTCAAAAAAATTTTTTATACAAATAACAACAAATGAAGTAGATCACAAAAAGTAAAAATAAGTAAAAATAACATGTAAAAACAGATAATAAAATAAAATAAAGAGAAAAAACATTAAAAAGGAGGGACTATAAAGCGAGTAGCAAAATCAGATCAACTTACATGAACGGATATTTTTCAAGAATGATTTAAAAATGTTTTCGCAGAAAGATTGCCAGATTACAAAATATGAAAACAAAAGCGCAAATTGAGTGTAACAAGAGGGTTTTAAAGTGTCGTTCTTACTGCACTGCTGAAGTGATTTGTTATTCTGAGTTTTGATTTGTTAGTTACCAAGGATGGGCCCGAAATGGATGTGAGCAAGGTAATATTATACTGGATAATTTTAAAAATTGATCATAAATAGTTTTAGAAGATAGATGTTTATTTAAGAAAAATATAAAATAGAAACGAGAAACATAAATTGCTTGTTTTGCAAATAATTTTAGTCGCGGATTTGCACGATATGGATTAGCACATAGAAAAATAATTTAAATTATCAAAGAAAAAAATTTTAATAGATAATTTTAACACGGATTTGCCAGAAATGGATTTGCACATGGAAAAATTAACAAAGAAAAAATTTTAGTAGATAATTTTAGCCACGGATTTGCCCGAAATGGAATTGCACATAGAAAATTGCATAAATTAATAAAGAAATTTTCAGCAAACAACTTTATCCACGGATTTGCCCGAAATGGATTTGCACATGGAAAAATTATACAAATTAACAAAGAAATTATTTAGTAAATAATTTTGGCAATGGATTCACCTGAAATGGATTTGCAGATGGGAAAATCTTAAAAATTAACAAAAAAAAAATGTTTAGTAAATATATCCACAAAAATATACGATTAATTCAATGATTTTATACAAAATTTTATTACATTAGTTGGGTATCCATTGTTTTTTATCAGGTTTTGAAACAGTTTATCGATTTGCTTTCTGGATAAATAAATATTACTACATATTCTTTTAATTCTGTTCATTTCATTAAAAGTGGTATTTAAATAGATGCTCCTAGAAACATTAGAATTCCAAGTAACTAGTTTATTAATATTAAAATTAAAATCATTTCTTTTATCGTATAAATCAACAAAAGAGATATTTTCAACTTTCATAATACTCAAATCCAAAAAATTGAAATTAATATTATCATCATGATTACGAAGTAAGATTAATTCCTCAGGGTATATATCACTCAATAAAACAGTAAAATCTTGGAAATTAAAGATAATTAAGTCATCAATATATCTAAAAACAAATTTAATACTAAGAGTATAATTTTTTTCATAATGATGCAAAAATAAGTTGGCTAAGAGAGATGAATAATTAGATCCCTGTGGTATTCCATTAATTTGAAGAAAAATATCCCTTCCATTGTAAAGATAATTACTAAAAAGACAAAAATTAATCAGAATTTCCCAATAATCAAAATCGCAACAAAGGATATTTTTAAAATCATGGTAATAATTCAGAAGGACATCTTTTAGTTAAGAAAGGGGAATGCTATTGAAAAGATCCTGGAAATCAAAAGTCGCAATAGAATTAATTTTATTATTATTTTTTATTAACATGATGACTTAATTATTATGTTATTTTATTAACATAATAAAATTAATTCTATTGCGACTTTTGATTTCCAGGATCTTTTCAATAGCATTCCCCTTTCTAACTGAATGTAACTGAATGCAATTTTTTATAAAATGATGTACGGTGTCATGGAATGAATTTTTATGGAATGACGCTTAATGCAATTGAATGAATTTTTGTAGCATTACGCTTGATGTAATTGAATGCATTTTGATGGAATTACGTATAATGTAATTTAATGGGCATTTTTTATAGAATTATGTTCATTATAGTTATTACGTGATTAAACCCATTATTTATGAGGTTGTTTATATATATATATATATATATATATATATATATATATATATATATATATATATATATATATATATATATATATATATATATATATGTATGTATGTATGTATGTATATATATATATATATACACTGGTGGACAAAATTAAGAGATGGAAAGCATTTTCGCACATTTCTCTAAAAATATCGCACAAAACCTGGACATTTGATTGCCATATATGGTCACTGAAGCGCTATTGGCCCTGAGATAAGTTTACGTATTCTTGTGGGCGTTGCTAAGCCAGCAGGAGGTATAAAAGTCCGCATCGAGCTGTTCATCTCATTTCACTTTTCAACACAGTTGCAGATTTTAGTGCATTTTTTGAATAATCTTGTTGTTTCCTGCTGGTTTTTAGGTGAATTGAGTGAACCTCATCTTTTAGACGAAGGTATGAGGTGGAGAATTGTGGGTAGACTTGAGGCAGGTCAGTCCCAAGCTCAGATTGCTAGGAAATTGGATCCTTTTCGTCTTTTCAGGGGTGCTGTTGGCCCTGAGTTCATTTTTATGGACGACAATGCGCGACCACATAGGGCTCTCATGGTTGATGAGTATCTGGAAAACGAGGATATTCAACGAATGGGTTGGCCAGCCAAATCCCCTGACCTGAATCCTATTGAACATGCTTGGGATGCTCTTGGGAGAGGCTATTGCGATGCGCCAACCTCCCCCCAGAACCATTCTGGAGTTAAAAATTGCTCTGGTGGAAGAACGGGAGGGTCTTCCACAAGTCCTCCTTAACTCCCTTATTAACAGCATGCATACTCGTTGTGAATGCTGTCTGTCTGTCAGGGGTGACCATACACCCTACTAGAGGCGACACACACTGTGCAAGCCTTACTTTTATTGTCATCTTTTTTCCTTAAGTTCAGACTACATTGGATTTATTAGCAATAGGTCTTGCCAGTGAATAGCACTTTCATTTTTGTTTTGCATACTTTATTATAATGGAATAAGCAATATCCATACCAAATTTCATTTATTTATATTTATTTTTTTAGATATTTGGGAAAATGTCTTCCATCTCTTAATTTTGCCCACCAGATATATAATTATAAAATCTGAAAAAATAAGGTAAAAAGCACAAAAGACATTTTTCTTTAAATCTAGAATAGTAAATTTATGAAAGAGGATAACAAGTCTCACCAAATTAACATTTTTTATAATCGTGCATTAAAATATGGCTCTTCAAAAAAATGGCTTAGTATTTTATAGAATTCTTTTTCGGTGATTTCATCTAAGTACGTTAAATTATTCAAAGCATATGAGAAAACTATGTTTTTCTCTACTAACAAGCACAAAATGAAGAACGATAAATAAATCTTTCCAAAAGTTATGCCTTTGTTCACTTTTTTTCCCACTTAGATTTGTACGTCAGGTATAAATTTCGCAAAAGGAGAAAAGAACTTCGTGATTTTTTATATGTTGAGGTCGATCAATGCTATGATTATCTACAGAAAAAATTCTTTCTTTCTCAAAGTGGATTCATACACACCATAAATAATTAGCAAAATAAAACGTAATTTAAATATTCATCAGGTTTCGAACTAAATTTAAAATTGATAGTAAAATTAATTGCGTGGAATTAACTAAAAACAAATATAATAATAGTGCTGGTCAGCATTAGAATTATAAAATTGTTATATGCCATCAGGATATTTTGCAATGTATAGGCATTTCCACGATACATCGTCAGAATATATCAACAGTTCACGATATATCTTCCGGATATATATTCATATTTTACAATATATCGTCAAGATATACCCTTTATTAGAGACATGTTGTCAAGATTTGTTCATATTTTAAGCTGCTAACTTGAGATGACTCAGTAGAAAATTTGTTTGGTTTCTATTCAGAGGTTCGAATCCGGATAGTAACTATTCAATTTACATCCTGCTCCACCGATTACAATACAAAATTTGAAAAATATTGTCAGTGATAGATGGGTAATGGGTCACCTAGGGTAATTGGTAATGGGCCATCGGAATAACCATGTATGGTTTCTGTGGTTTCTCTCATCATGCAATGCAAATGCAGGTCAGTTTCACTATAAAAATCCTCAAAGAAGATAATATCGTGTCAATGCTTGATACAGGAGTTCCTTTTGCTTTTTATGGGTTCAAAACTTAAGGAATATGGGGTTAATCAATGATAAATCTCAAATTCGTTAAGGATCGAATGTTCAACACAGGCAATAATTTTTTTTCTATAAACAAATTTACATTAGTCAATCGATTCTTAACACATTTGCAAGTACAATTACCTCAATAATATTAACTCTAAGCTAAATTATCGTTTTCAATATTGATCTCGATGTTAACGTAGTCGAAAATTATAGTTATTGGAAATATATGGTATTTATGATGTGTCATAATAATATCTGTAAATCGTCCAGTTCTATAGTACGATTAATAGAAAAGTACGAATGTTACATCTATGTTGTGAGTACAACAGTCTAAATTTTTAGAACTGGTATATTTTTCCTTTTTTTTTAATGAAATTCAATTAAACGTGAAGCAATCCGTGGTTAGATCACGATTTCGAATATTACGATTTTCAGGCTACAAATAGTTTTTCCAGGGACATTATTTCAAGAAATGTCATATAACACCGAACTGTAGAATAATTTTAGAAAAATGTTTTTTGTCTTTATGAAAATTAAAATACCCTAGAATATTGCTTTATACATTTGAAATCTGATTCCCTAGTTGATGACATTACTTCATACGCACTTCTCTAGAACGCGTGGAAATGAATTTTACCCTAATTTGCTTCTTGGCCACAGTATTTTCCTTGTTCTGTTATATTGGCTTCTGTGGTTTTTCTAGTTTTGCCTTCCACTACTAAATTATTAATGACGCAAGTTCTTTAAAGCAACCACGATGCGCGCTGAAATCGTCAAGTTTGTTTTTTCTTTAAGCAATTGTATTTTTTTACATTCTTTTATTTATATGGTACACTTTCAAACAGCCTTCCTTAGCAAGTTGCTATAAAGTACATGCAAATGAACCTCAAAATAAACTTGAGATGTAAATCACATAACCTATACACCTTCAGAACAACCTCCCTAGCAGATTGTTATGAAATAGATTTAAATCATTCCCAAAATAACTGGAGGTGTAAAAAAATAATCTCTACACCTTCAAAGCAACCTACCTCAACAGATTGCTTTGAAGTACATTCAAATCAAACTCAAAAGTGTAATTGAAACTTTAAAACAACCTTCCTCAGCAGGTTTCAATGAAATTGATTTAAATCAACCTAAAAATAACCTTAAATGAAAATAAAACAACTTCATTCATCTTGATTATGCACCTTGTGAGGTTGATTTCTTAAAGGTTGTTTCTGCTGTCAATTTCAAATAAACCTCAAAAACTTAACACCTCTAAAACACCTCAAATTTGTGTAAGGGTATGTTGACGAAATTTATTTTGTTTATTCCTTGTATTTTTATAAGAACTAAGATATGCAACAGAAAAGTATCTCGGTAAAAAATCAATAACATTTCCAGGGACATTCTTTCAAGAAATTTCATATAACCCAGAACTACAGAATAATTTTATAAAATTATAATTTGTCTATAAAATTATAATTTATAATAAAATTATAAAGTTAAACTTGAAGAAAATCATATTCATCAGGCTCATAACGTTACCATGCCTTTTTCACCTGAAAGTATAATATTCTATAATATATTTAAAACTCATATTTAATTAAGAGAAAAGAAGGCAAACTTTGGCTTATTTTTAAGATTTTGCCTCATTAATTACAGCTTCCGTTTACTGAATAACTACTTTGTTTGAACAAAAATTATAATTAATTATTCGCTTAAAGATTCGCTAAAGAACTTTGCACCAATCTAGCGGTTTTGTTACTTTAAATCCTTTGGAGGCCCCAGATGCGAGATATTTCTTTTAAGTCCTCAATAAATATTGAAGTTCTTAAATTCAAAATTATTCTAAGAAAATCATAGTTTTTTTATGCTGTGTCTCTAATATACGTATCATATGAAAATTTTCCTTATTAACACTAGATTTCCCAAGGAAGTCATTTTGACTGCTTTTTAATTTCAATTAGAAAAACAATGATGCATATAATGACACAATTTCTTAAAATATTGTGACTTGTTGTTCAACATATAATTTTTTATTGTTAATATTTACAAATAACTTGTTATATAAACGTTAATATTATTAAGAAAATTTAAAATTAATTTTAAACAAATTTCTTTAGACATTAGTTATTCTTTCACAATGCAGTCATTTTGACTGCTGTTGGGCAATATAGGTATATACTAAGTTTCAGTCTTTCTAGTGTTAAATAAAATCCTTTAAATCGAATTTTCAGTTAAACGGGAAAAAAAAGAAATTCATTAATCAGCAGTAATGTTTTAAAATGCGATGTATTTTATACGATGTATTTTATGAAAAAAATTATTACAAATTAAAATGTATCTGAGAACGATTGGAGAAAGGGATAAAATTTGGTTCAGAAATAAACACCAAACTAAAGTAAATAGGAAACTTGAAATAAAAATTAGAATAAAAATAAAAATAAATAAATAACCGAATGATTTATCGGTATTCTTTTTCCGAAATCCTGTAAACGGAACACATCATTTTAACTTAATTTTCCCTTAAACAGGATCGAAAAGAAAATCTATTTATCATCAAGAACGTTTCAATATACGGTGCATACTGTTGTACACAATATATTTATCGATACATTATTACAAATTCAAATGTATTTGAAAATGGTTGGAGAAAGGGATTAAATTTGGTTCAGAAATAAACACCGAACAAATGTTGAAAAATTTCTTTTAAAAATATGCTTCGAGACAAAACAAATCAGCAAAAAATAAAAAGGTAAACCCATAAGTAAAGTTTTTATCAAAAATATTACAAAAAATTAAAAAGCTCAGAGAAACGGTAAGTGCGTAAAAGACGCCCTTCTTTCTAAAATTGATCTGTTCTGCCCGTAAATCTCCAGAATATTATCTTCCAAACTACTTAGCTTATCCTTTAAGAGAATTTTAATATCGTCTGCGCTTTTCATTTTCTTCTCTTTTTTTGTTGATAAACTTTGAATATAATACATTTTTGTTTTATCCAACTTCGCAGGAATATTTAATTAACAATCTTATGTATTTTATAGGATACAGGGTTGAAAAAAAAATTCAAAATAAGAACATAGTTCCTAATAAACATGGAACTTTTAACCGAATAAACATGGAGCTTTTATATGCTAAAACATCTATTTTGATTGCATATCATTGTGGGGTTAGCAAAATAAAAGAGAGAACATCCTGAATCGTTTCTGAATGATCGGAATACTACCCATGTAGCATGATGCGTAAATTAAAAGTAAATTTTAGAAAAATTGTAACGTCAATACGCTTTATACTTAAATTTTACGCAATATTTGTGGAAAGATATTAGCATTGAGCTATTTGATAAAAAAAAATTTGCTATATTTTACAAAATATTAACGAAATACATTTTACCAATTATCCTTCCATAATAATGCTTTCGTATATTTTACGAAAGATTGACGAAAGAATATTTCCCATATAGATTTAGTAAAAATGATTCTGTGTATTTTACGTACTATTGACAAAACAAGTTTACCATTTAAATTTTGGTTCGATTTTATTTAAGCACATTTTCTTGTTTTTTGGATAACTGCTTTCTTCTATAATTTGACCTTCCAACTTACGTATATTTTTTCGTACTGTTGGCGTAAGTATTGCGTAAAAATAATGTACTCATTCTTACCTATTAAAAAGTGGTTGGTAAAATATTCGTAAAGGAAACGAATTTGCTGACGTAAAATTTTACGTAATTTGTCTAACCATTTTTTGAAATAATTCAACTCTTCAGTTTTACTAATTTTTTACGAATGCTAAGTAAAATTTAAATGTGAATAATGCAATATAATTTACAAGTCCTGGTAGAATGGAATAATGAAATACGACCAATATCCTGAAACCACATTACATAATGAGTTTTCTTTAGGACTGTAATTAAACTATATTTTATTGCACTTAATGAAAATTTTATGTCATCACAAATGCAGCTCTTTGTTACAATAATTCCCTAAAAAAATACAAAATGAAATGCTACCATATAAACAATTTAAATTCGAAAAGCAAAATGTCGATTTCACTCATTCTCGAAGCTTCGGAATTTAAAATTAACGTTCTGTTGCAGTCCTGAAAAAAGCATGCATTTTTTTCCCTCTTCGTACATTTATATAAAAAACAAACTATTATTTTTATTTCAAAATATAGTTTATAAATGAAACTTTCATTTAAAAAATAGTTATCTTTTGCACTAAAACAAAAATACAGATGTAGGTTTAAATTAGATTACTGAATAAGTTAAATTAAATTACACATGTAGGTTAAAATTTTTCCAGTTATATTTTTTAACGTTAATATCTTCATCTTATGATGCACGATACTGTCAATAAATGGCCCAAAATCTTCTTAAACTATTTTAACCTAGTAACTTAAATCTAAATTATTTGAAACTATGTTTCAAAGCAAAATGTAAATTTTGGGGGGGAAGCTTTTATAGTTGTAGCGAAATTTAAGACTTAATATTTGATTGTTGGCTTTAAATATGTGGTTTAAAATGTGTGTGACCATCAGGAGTGGAAAAAAAACTAAACACTACTACTAATCTAATGCTTAGTTTTACATTTATTAATATTAATGTTTAGCTACAAATTTAATGTGCTGAAAAAAAGGGAGTTTTCAATTTGTTTACAAGCAGGAAAAAAGAATAATATTTGATAATTGCGTACGGTGTTAAAGTTCTTTATATACCCAAGTCAAAATTTCTGATGGTTTTCCATTGACGGACCAACATAATCTTGATGGTAACCATCAAGGATTCCATCATGAACCATTATATTTTTGGAGGTAACCAACATAAGGCCCCATCACCCAATGTAGGAATTCGGACTGATTTATGATGGTCCAACATAAGAATAGCATCTTGTTTTGATGGTTTGTTCATGTTGTTCATCAGAAATTTCCATCGTAGTTTCTTAGAAATCAAATGTTGGAACGATCATGAACCACCATCACCCCAATGTAGAAATTTGGACTGTATGTATGAATGAAAGCATGATGATCCAACATAAAAAAGCAAACAAATTGTTTCGATCGCATATTCCTGAGAACCAACAAGAATTCCTATTAAACTAACATTAAAATGTATAATTGGAATCATCACGGATGATCAATGTACTGTTTGCCCGTGAGAATCAAATTTCTCTTGACGGTTAACCATCGTAGTATTAAAGTAGCACTTTCCATCATGGAATGATCGAAATTTGATGGCATATCAAAAACCATGAACGCAAAATGAGAAGTGTTGGATGATGGGAACCATCAAATGATGTTGGACTATCATGTATCACACTGAAACCAAGATAAACCATCAAAATTTTTTGATGGTACCATCAAATATTTTAAAAAACGTGGATTGGAAAAGTCCTCATTTTTTCCCAATGTCCACCTGATTCATACTCGTCCTTCAGGTATCAGTAGGTCAGATTTGTTGACCACTCTTTCAGAAGCACCATATTAGGTGGGACAATGTTGCTCACACAGGAACCTTGCGAGTCCAGGACCTTTCTGATGTGAGGTCAGCTCCATGATCTCTACACAGTCTGGTCGGCTGAATTAAATTTTAGAATTGAAATCGCAATTAAAAATAATTCTCAAAATATTTCACAAAATAATTCAATAATTTGCAAATAATTCGCAAACTCCCGTTCAGTCTGGCTGATAAAAAAAGAGATTGTTAAAAAAAGAAAATAAAAACGAAAAATGTGAATGCGTAATATCCTATTTGAACAAAAGCAAACAAAATTTATGACACAGAATCATGCTAAAAAGTCAACATTGGCAATTATAAAAATGATAGTTTTACGTAGCATCAAATCTTATGATGGCTTGTTTCATTTGTTACAATGTAATTGTTATTACTATCGCTCATCAAAAAAAAAATAAGCGTGAAACAGTTTTCAAAATACTAAAAATGCTCTAAAAAGAAGTAATATGTTGCTTTTAAAATTGTTGACATTTTTATAACAATATAGGATTTAAAACTTATTAACTTATAGTTGTTGTCTTTGAAAATTCCATTTCCTACAGTCTATTGATTCAAATTTTTCCTCGCATAAATAAACAATGGACCGAAATGTATAATAATTTTATGTATTATAACAAAAGTATATAATTTTTATGGTATTTTTTATATATATATATATATATATATATATATATATATATATATATATATATATATATATATATATATATATATATATATATATATATATATATATATTTCATTTATTTTCTACCAAATATCTGCTTAAAATTTTATTGCTTATGTTTCCTTTCAATTTGGAAAATAAGAATATTAGTAGTGAATTTTCTTATTTTTTATATTAAAAGGGAACAAAAACAAATAGTGTTAATCATATTAATTTTGACTGTACTACTTTTTATAATTATAGACAGATTTTAATTAATAAAAAAATTACATTTCTTATTCCTTTTAAAACATTTTAATTCAAAAGATAAGAAGGAAATAAACATTATTTTTATATTTATTATGCATAATTACCGAATACTATTTGTCAACTAAATAAATGATAAGTGAGTTATATTAATACACTTTTAATCTGAAATATTTTGAAATTAACATTTTACTACTTAAATTATATTAACATTATTTAGGAATAAAATATTTTTTCTTCAAAGAATAAGATTTAGCTAGAATTAAAAAACGATTACAAAAATCTGATGTTTTAAAAAACATTTTCTAAAATAATGTATTCCTTATAAAGTATTATTATAGTCATACCAATATTTTCAACTTTACAAAAGTGCTAAATAATAAGATCTGCACATTTAGAGCCATTTTTTCTTATTGTTAAACTGGGGGGAAATATAATTTACATTTTTAATTAGAAATATGTATTAATCAGCATGCATTTTTTTTCTCGACTTGCAATGTATTTCTCTAGAAAAATATTTTGTTCTTCAAAAAATGTCTTATGGATAAGTTTTAGTTAAAATTAAAGCAATAATCAAAATTTTTTTTATAGAATCGGTTTTATTTGCTTAATAGTTTATAGAATCGTTAATAGAATATTAATAACAACTAATTTATAGAATCGTTTTCTCAAAACAACTCAATATCAAGTCAATATTAATAATAACTAATTTATTGAATCGTTTACTCAAAACAGCGTGTTCTTTTCTAAGTAAAAAATATTATTTTTAAACAAAAAGAAATAAACATACTATTTAGGTTTCAAATGAAAATATATTTATCATTTGTAAATTCTGCAAAATAGTTCATTTTGACATATTTTTGATATTTATGAAAAAGTAAAATGTACAATTTATGTAGAAAAAGAAAATGTACAATTTGTGTATGAAAGGAAAATGTAGAATTTATGTAGAATATTATGTAGAATGTGTGGTTCAGAAATTATATTTTTATCTTATTATAAGTTATACAATGTTTTCAGTTTTTAGACTGCAAAATATTTCTAAAACTAATTTGAAATATGTTTATACATCATTTTATTCATGTAAAATCTTTGTTTTACTATTGTTTCCAATAATTTATAAATTTGCATTAAGAATTGAAAAGTAAAAAATATAAAATCATTGAAAGTACTTAAAAGCAATGTTGTAGAATTATTTTTACTTCGAATCTGTCTTCAGAATTGTGAAAAATTTGGAATATTGTTTTACATATTTATATTTGCTTTATTTACTTTTTCGCTTTTCTAATAAAAAATATTACAGCGTTCCAACGCTCTATTAATTACTTTTATTAATTTAGGTTATTATTTTTAGGTTTTTTCCGACACAAAATTTTAAAATTAAACATTTCAAAAAAATCATGAATCTAATTTGTCTTTATAAAGGGGATTAAATAAAGTTAGTTGAAAGACAGGTAGTAATTTCAAATATGAAAGCTTGTTTTTACTTATTTGTTGCTAAAAAACGTCAAAACAGATTTGCAATGCATTTGAAAATTAACTTGTTTACCAAATCTGAAAATTCTTTAAAACAATTCCGAAAACCCATTAGAAGCTGGCAACCTTGAGAATTAGCATTACTTTTTCTTTTCCAGGAATGATGAGCAGAACAGTGTCGGAATGAATGAAATTACTATAAAAAAAAGTTTAGGGGCTGTTTCTCGAACTTTTGATCCCGAATGGGGCGGAGCGGACTTACGGCGCCCCCTTTCTCACGAGTTACGCTTGCGCATTTTTGGCTTAGCCTACACAGCTCGGTTGAGTGGGCTTTAGGATTTTCCCCCCAGTAGATAGATAATACAAGCATCTGAGCCCATCCCATGCTTGTTCTTCGCTCTGAAAGAGGACAAAAAGAGACCAAATTTTTCTCAGAAGACCCTAGCCCCCCACAATCGATATCGGGGACGTATCGATTATTATCTTCTTAGTATTCAGTTGTGCATTTCGATGACAAATATTGGAATGATATCTATTTTTGTACTTAACCTGACACATTTATGTTTCGGAATCCTGTGCTAAATTTATGTAAATAGGCTTAGGTGAGAATTAAATAGTGTTTAAAAATTTAATAATTTTTTTTTCAAAGTAATTTAGTGCTGAAGAATTAAGTCAATTCTCGAGTAATTTCCCAAATGTTGTTTTAAAAATTGTCATATATCTGAAATCCTTACAATTTAAAAATATTATTTTTTTGATATTTGATATTTTTAATAATTAGAAATTATAATTGTTTCAGAAAAAATATTTGATTTTGAAGAATATCTTTTTTTAGTTAGTAATTCTTTATTAAGTAAAATCATTCGATTGTTTCAGCAAGTAGTTTTCTATCATCATTAAGTAATTCTCAAAATAAGATAATTATTATTTTTAAGTATCTATAAATGATAATTTAATCAATGAAATATATTTGCTTTAAATATTTTCCTTTACTTCGTGTTTTTAATCTAGTAATATTTTTATCATTTGTAACACTCTAAAACAGGCGAATTCATAAAATAAAGTTCATTAAAATAAAAATTTAAATTTTATTTTTTTAAAAATATTTTAAAATTCAGCTGTGAAATCAGTTCAGTTTCATTTATTTAACCGTTTCATATTATTTTTCTAATATTATTTTTACTCAAATTATTAAAAGAGAAACACAATAAAATTTAAACAAAGATAAAGAATCATTAAGCCTTTTTTTTGGACAAAAGGTTTGTTTTAGTAATAATTTGTGCAAACATTTTCTTCTAAATTAAATGCAGTATTTAATTAAAATAAATACAGTATAAGCATTTCTGGTGTTATAGTACAAAACAAAGAGCTTAATATTCTCAGAAAAACCTAAGTCTCTTTTAAATTAAATTAGAAAAAAAAAGGTATTAAATATTATAATAACATTTACTTTCCTTTCCAGTAAAAAACAATTTCGATTGAGTGTTTAATCATTCACGCAAAATAATTAAATTTTTTGATTATATATCTCACTTTGTTAATATATTTCAATACTAAATTCACAAATATATTTCAATTTGCTAATATATTTCAAAACTAAATTCTCTTTGTTTTTAAAAATATGTTCATACTTGTTTTAAAAAATTGATCGCGATTAGTGTTCAAAGATATATATGTTTATTTTCAATCAAAAATATTTTGTTTGGAATACTTTGAAAAGAAAATAGCCAGTACAAATGACTCTTTTAGAGAATAATAATAGAAGCATCTTCTTCCTGAAACACTTGTTGCTGAGTTATATACCAGAAATCGATTGATGAAAATGGACAGACATCGATGTGTTACATTTTGTGGCGAAAGATTTAAAATTAATAAGACTATTATGTGCAAAGAAAATATTATAAATCAACAGCTATTGTTCATTACTATTAGTATTTAATAAGCAAAGACAAGTGCTAATCACAAAGTATACCAATGGATTTAAACTTTGTCGTGAGAGTGTTTTGTGAAAATCCACCTGGATAACAAAGAAGTAAGCATTGAATTTATCTTTAAAATACTTGTTCTCTTATTTTTTTAACATTATTTAAAAAAAAACATTATTATTACATGGTCAATCTATTTAATCAATGTTCGTTTTCGGAAAAGTCAATCGAAGTAAACATTATTTTTCCAAAATCAAACATTTTAATCAAATTGAAAAATATTTATCATAAAAATTATTTGATTTATCAATATTTTTACACAATCTATCAATCGATACTTTTTAATTTGAATAACAAATCTATATAAATAATAAAATAATAATGCTGCTATGTTTATAAAACTTAAGAATTGTTTTTGTATTATCTTTTTATCTGATCTTTATGAACAGTATTTCTCTAGTGTCTATTTAACTTATCAATGCTTTTTATTTATGCTATCTATCTTACTTACCACCATTCTTTTGCATAAATCAAAATCATATCAAATTATAAAAGTACTTGATTTTCCATGATATATTAAACTCGTATTCTTATTTTTTTAAATAATACACCTAACTTATATTTTTTTAATAAATATTGATTTTTTTAAATATACACTGCTCAAAACAATTAGGGGAGCAAGCAAAGAAAGTAAGAAAATCGTGCGAGACATCCACAGAGCTGCATGAAATGGATAGTGCATACGTATCAATGCGCGGTACTGAAAAAAAGACGTAAAAACATATGGAATTAAGCTTTAATTCATGGAAACTATGGAAAAAAAAGCAAAAAGTCCATTTAAGGCAAAAATTGGTTTACATGTAAACGATAAAAAAGTAATGTTTGGAAATGATGCAGTACTGTTAATAAGGCGTGTGGTCTCCTCGAACAGCTAAGACTGCTGCACACCTGTTTCCCATGGATACGATGATGGTATCGATGGGAGTTTGAGGAATACAGCTCCACTCCTCAAGAAGGGCTATCTCCAAGTTACGGAGAGTTAATGGAGGCCTTGGTCTCACAGCAATGCGTCTCCGAAGCATGTCCCAAGCATGCTCGATTGGATTCAGGTCAGGAGAGCGCGCTGGCCATTCCATACGCTGCATTGTTTCAGCTTCCAGCATGTTCTCCACAAGACGAGATGTATGTGATCTCGCATTATCATCTTGTAAAACGAAGGAATCTTCAATGGCTGCTGCGTAGGATATGACATGAGGTCTCAATGTCTCGTCTGCATATCTGCGGGCCGTCAAAGTACCGTTCCGAATGATATGCAGGTCCATACGCCCACCGATGCTTATTCCACCCCACACCATCCTACCAGCTCGTCTGTAGTGTGACCTTTCACAAATGAAAGTGGGGTAATTTCGAGTGCTCCTTTCCCTCCACACCAAAACACGTCGGGTGTCACTCTTCAGACTGAATCGAGAATCGTCTGTAAACAATACGTGGCTCCAATACCGTTGCTCCCAATCTTGATGTTCAGCAGCCCATCTTCTGCGAGCCGCACGGTGGCTTGAGGTCAATGGAATGCAGACCATGGGCCAACGAGGACAGAGACCTCCCTAAAGGAGCCTATTCCGTATTGTTTGGGTGGAAACTCTTCATCCTGCTGCCACGAGAAACTGTCTTTGCAGCTGAGTAACAATGTCTGTTCTGTTACGACGAGCTGTTAACTGTATATACCAGTCATCAGCTGCAGTTGTTGCACGTGGTCTACCTTGCCCTGGCGACGACTCACATTTCCAGTCTCTTGGAATCGATTCAACAGTCTTGCAACGACACTTCTGCTGACTCCAACAGCGTTCGACACACTGCGTTGTGTTTGTCCGGATTCCAGTCTGCCGATGATGCGCCATGCAATGGTTTCAGGTAAATCACGTTGTTGAGACATTTTCAAGCCACCCTTTCTCGAAAACAATAACTGAGAAACCAACTTTCTGAGTTATGGCAGTGAAACAGAAGTCTCTGCTACATCCCGATTTCTGCTCTTATCTTCTTTTCTGGTTTGTGACGTCATGAACTTTTATTTGCATATGAAGTTTTCTTCTTCTTTTTCCTGCTCGGTCTTACATTATAAATGATTACTTTTCTGTTACTTATCGGTGCAAATATTTGCGTAATTTCATTAAAACCATGTGCTCCCCTAATTTTTTTGAGCAGTGTATATAGATCTATCGTAATTATAAGTATTTTTTAAACATTTATCGAACTTATCAATCTTTTTTCAGTCTTTTCATAAACTGAGTATCTTTGCTTGAATCAAAATCATAACAAATCGAATCATCAAATATTTACAAATAGTTTTCCAAATTATATATTTATGTAATTTACAAGTTTCCTTGCTCATTTTCAAGCTTATATTTATCATATAATTTGTTCGATTTTTAAATATTTCTAAACATATCTATCTTATCATTTTTCTTTGCATAATCTATTTAACTTTGGAATATTTTTCATAATCAATCTATTCAATCAATTTTTTGTATTGTTTATATAATACATTATTAATAACCAATTTATATGAACTACATTTTTTCAGTGTTTATCCAACTCATTGTAACCGTTTTAAAAATTGGAGGTGACATGCTACGTTGTCACACTCATCAGTGCCTTTTTTTATTATACATCGGTTCAACCTTTTTCTTTCCTAAACCAAAATCAAAACATATCAAATCAAATCATCAACTTAATTCATTTATAGTTTAGCGAAATTTAGCCAACTCATATATCTGTGTAATTGTTAAGTTTTTTAGATTTTTTAAAACTTGCATTACCATATAACCTATTTACGTACTGAATAATTCTAAACATATATCCTTTATAAATTTTTTTGATTCATCAATTGTAATGGATCCTAGTCATCATCTAATTTATAATAGGGCTCTTAGCCAACTACCCTTTTTTTTTCAAATTATTTTCTGGAATGATAAACAATTGTAGGGATAGTACTTATCGACAATGCCAACATCCATCTATGATAAGGTACCCCACCATAGAATCGAATTAACATGTTTTATATACTAGTGAATTGGAATTGTATTTTTGTAGTGGTAGATACACTACAGTTCTCCTCCACCAGAATTATATCTGTGATGGAATTCGATGAATGGATACCACTAATTGATTCATTGCTGTTTTCTGAGAAGCCGGGGGAGCTTCATTAAGATCACCGTACATTTGAGTGCTGATCGGGGGAGGAGTATTAGGTAGACGATCGTGGTCTCCTGTGTTGCCATTAAAAGTCGGGTGCTTACAGGCCAACGTAGAGTGTGATCGAGACTGAGTAGCAACAGCGCGAGGAGGTAGATAATGTCACAGTCACAAGCAGCAAGTCAACTTTACAATGTGGACCATCCATTGTAGTAGGCATGTTCACATCGCGTCCGAAGGTCACCAATGTGAGGATAGTAGTTGTCGACAATGTCAAAATTCCTCTATGGAAAGGTACTCCAACATAGAATCGAGTTAACATGTCTTATGTAAGGGAATTAGAATTGTAATTTAGTAGTGGTAGACACACATTACACAGTTTTTAGAAGTTTTGGCAATTTTACTAATATTTTAAAAGCTTTACCACGAGATAGCTGGAAGCAAACGCCCGTTTTATATATCACCTTATCACCTTTTGAGGTGGTGTGGAAATTAACTTTAAGTCAAATTTACAGAACAAGGAATCACACACTAAAACAAACTTAGCTACCATTAGAAGAAACTTTCTCGAAAAACCTGGAAAGTTGGCTACCCTGCTACAATAATTCAACTATCTACTAATTTTAATCCGAAATATTGTGCTAATAATCCAAAAATTATATAAGACAGATAGTTAATAAATGTTGAGCGACATATGTAACGTTAACACAGTATAAATCAACGTTTTACTCAAGTATAAATTTTTGGAAATGTTGAGAATAATTGGGAAAAAATTATACACCAGATGAGCTTTTTTAAAAACAAAATATAAAGAACTTAAAACTGCCAATGATGAACTAACGAAAAATTATAAAATTATTGTTGCTTTTTGAGGTCTAATTCTATGTTTTTTCATCGTTATTAGTATGTTTTTGTTTAAAACGCAGAATTCATACGCAGAAATCAGTTTCTATATTCAGTTAAAACGCAGAATTCAGTTTCTAATTCATAACTTTTTTACTTCATCGATGACATAAATTATTAAACAAAAAATAAATTTTAATGAAAATATAAAGGTTTTAAATAAAAGTTTAAAGGTTTTAAATAAAAATTGAAAGGTTTTAAAAAAAATTGAAAAGTTTTAATTGAAATTTACGAGGTTTTAAATTCATATTCAAAGATGTTAAGCGAAAATTGTAACAATTTAATCTAGATTTTGAACATTTTATGGTTTTAAATAAAAATTGAAATATTTTAATTTAAAGCTGTATTGTTTTAATTTAAATTTAGAAGATTTTAGTTGAAATTTGAAAGTTATTAAATAAATATTAAATGTTTTAAATAAAACTTGATGGCTACATCTGTCCAACTGATTACGCTTTAAGGAAAAATCAACTACAGAAAGTAGTACACAAATTCCCTAAATATTTCTTTAAAAATTTTTCTTGAATGGTTTTAGGCAAAGTGCTTGAATTACCTTAATTTCAATTACTCTAACAAATTAAAAATTTAAAAATCGTCTTTTTTTATGAAGCCGCTGCAGTATCCCCTCCCCCTAAATCTCTTTCAACTCATCTATCTTCCATCTGACGAAAAAAATTCAATCTTTTCTTTAGTTTCTCATGAATGAATATCACATAATTCAAAATAAATATACAATATGACAATAAAGCCGTAGATCATACTGATCCATTAATCTTTTAAACCGAACGAAGTATTGAAAAAAAAATACATACTAGCTTCAATGATTTATTTAATATTAATATGTATTTGAAAGAATTTCGTCTAAAATCGAAAAAAAGGAGCATGTAACATGTAAGCTACTTTAACTAATTTAATATTTATAAAAGTCGTAGATGAAATAGTTATGCATTTTCTGAAGTATTTTAAAATGAACTTTTTTTTAAAAGAATTGACTATGATAAATGAAATCGTAACTGACACCGAATGTTTCTATTTATTTATTCATATATTTATTATCCAGACATCTTTTTTTGAACATGAATTCTTATTTAAAAATGAATGAGTGCAGTTCTTATTACATCTTATTTCAAACGAAAAAGGAATTCTTATTTTAAAAAATTATGCTATGCTGTTGAACAAAATGCTTAAAAAAAAAAAATAATAAAAAAAAAATAATAAAAAAAACAGCCTTTTGATCTTATGATCAGATTTTCACTCAATCCTAATGGTTTACCAGGGTGATCTCACATATGCTAATTGATTAGTGTAAACTATATTATAAGCTACGAAATTAGACACAAAAATATACTTTCTCTGAATATGTATGCCTTTTTTTGCCGGAAACAGATTCCTGACCCCCTATCTATCTATCTATCTATCTATCTATCTATCTATCTATCTATATATATATATATATATATATATATATATATATATATATATATATATATATATATATATATATATATATATATATATATATATATATATATATATATATATATATATATATATAGCACAATAAAAACAAAGAGAAAAACGAAAATAATTAATAGGTTTAATTAACTGCGCATAAGCTGCAAGTATATGGAACTCATAAAATAAGCTAAAAAATTGAGAAAATATGGAAAAAAAATTAAAAATAATGACAAGAGAAGAAAATTATTTACAATATTTTTTTTAAAGTATTTAAAAAACATAATTTTTAATACCTTAACAAAAAAAAATTTTATTAAAATTTGGAAAACAAAACTAAGAAAAGATATAATCTCTTCATCAGCTTATTAATTATTTTCATTTTTCTCTTAGTTTTTTTTGTGCTATATATATATATATATATATATGTATATATATATATATATATATATATATATATATATATATATATATATATATATATATATATATATATATATATATATATATATATATATATATATATATATATATATATATATATATATATATATATCAATATTAAAATTTTATAATTAAAATTCTACCCTATTAATTATAGACTTTGAATTATCCAGTATAATATTATTACCCTGCACATATCCAGTTTCGAGTGAACCAAAGGTAACTAACAAATCAAGCGAGCTTCTGAACTTAGGTAAGAACGTGTCATAAAATGATCCCTCAATTTACGCTTCTGTTTTTATATTCTGCAATCTGATAAACTTGTAACGAAAACATTTTAAATTATTTTTAAAAAAGGCCGGTAAGTGGAAGCACGTATGAGTTTGCTACTCGATTTATTATATTTTATGTTTTATTCTGCAGTTTCTTGAATTTGTATTATCTATTTTTTATTTATGTGTTATTTTGCATTTTTTGCTTAATTTGATCGATTTTCGTTTCAATTATTTTGGTGCTTCTCACACTATTGTATTAATATATTTCGTTTCAGCCATTCTAATAAAATATTAGATAACAATCTTTTTTGCGGATATAATCGTGTGAGTTGATGACGAAATCATATATTTTCATTATTTTGTCTACTTAATATTTTCTTTTTTTAAATTTTTAAATATTTGTAAAAATATTTTAGCTCTTTTTCTTCTTTTCTTTTTAAGAAGCTTTTCTTATTTCATGAATTCTATGTACTTACAGCTTATGCTCAGTAAATGCTCATGCATATGCTCAGTAAAGTATGTGGTATCAGACCACATGCTTTTTTTTACAATTCCTGCTATTAGTTCACACTCTCCCTCTATTTATATATATTGTTCAAATTTTCAATTGTTAATAAAATACTTTTTATTCATTCATTCAAGTTCAAATACATTTTATCAAACTTGTAGTGGATGACACTTGATGTTAATACAGTTTTTTTCAAATAATAATTCATTAATTAAATTTAATTAATTTTAGTTTTATATGGGAGAAAATTTTTTTAATTATTTAATAAAAAGTAACTAAAATAAAAATTATTTAATAAAAAGTAACTAAAATACTTTGTTGCCATAAGTAGGAATTGACTTTAAAAAAATTTTTCTTTATATTACTTGCTTATTAACAAGAGGTCTTTTTTATTGTATAAGGTTTAAGGTGGAATACTTTTAAATAAAACAAAAGTAATCTCAACGCAAAGATTAATGCACAATCGTCGATAAGAAGAAAATTATCTATATAAAAGAAAAACGAGCATTAGCCAATTTTATTGCTCTAATATAAAGTATTTATTTTCTTTATTTTAGCTTTGAAATGAAGCATTTTTAGCTTCTCATCATTCAAGGAAAAAAAAGCATACATTAGCAGGTCTTTTTTTAACTAAAAGAGGGAAAGAAACAACAGCTCTTAAGAATTATGCAGATGTAATATAAATGCAAATAGCTTGATTACTTCCCATTCTCTTTTCATGATTGTCAAAATATTTGAAATATTCTGACATAAATCTCATGGGTATACATATCCTTTAGATTTCATTATTTCTTTTGTTTTTATTTCTTTTCATTCAAAAATTGTCATTTCTATGCTAAATGGCATTTTTGCTTTGTTATTTGAGTTCAAAAGTTTAAAAATATTTCAATCGCAATCTGAACTGTCTTTTGTTAAAGAAATAAATTTTAAGTTCATAATTTATGATATTTGTTATTTTTCTAAATTTCTCTGATTATTTAATTAGCTTTTTGATCACCTTTCTGACTGATCATGTAAAATTAATTTCGTGAGATTATCTTCAAAAAATAATGAAGAAACAGACATATTTAGCTGTCATACGCATAAATAAATGATACCACAGTATTTCCTATAAAATATTGCCCAAGTCAAAAATATTTATGACTTTCCATTAATGGACATAATCTTGACTGTAATCATCAATAATTCCATCATGAACCATTATGTATTTTGATGGTAACCAACATAGGTAACTATCACCTCGATGTAGGAATTTGAACTGATTTATGATGGTCCAACATAAAGAAAACCCAAATTGTTTTGATGGTATTTTCTGAGAAACACTAAGAATTCCCTTCAAATCATCATGAAAATTTATAGTTGGAACCATCATGGACCATCACGGATCATCATGGCTTGTTGGTCCATGAGAGTCAAACTTCTCTTGATGGTTACCCATCATAGTATTAAAGTAGCATTTTTCATCATGGAATGATGGAAGTTTGTTGGCATATCAAAAACCATGAACACATAATAGAAAATGTTGGACGATGGTGACCATCAAGAGAGGCACTGAAACCAACATAAATCATCAAAATGTTTTGCTTGGACAGTCAAAAATTTTTACTTGGGTCTAGTCACAACAAGCAAAACTAACTAATATAATCTCTGAAGAGTTTTTATCACCACTTATTTATTTGTTAATGATATAAACTTGACCAATTTTCGATTAACTCCAATCTCATTTGCAGCTGTTTGCCTAAGATAATGCAAGTTTTAAACTGTTCCTGATAGCATTGAGCCGCATTTTAATTGCTATTTCATCGTTAAGTCAAATTTATCAAACATTGAAATTTTGATCACTTTCCGATAATCTAGAGTGCTAAAATTGAAATTGAAACTTATTTCTTGATGGCAATAAAAGAATTGATTGCTTTTTTTGGCAAATAAAAATTTATTTCATTCTATTGTTTGTGTATATATATATATATATATATATATATATATATATATATATATATATATATATATATATATATATATATATATATATATATATATATATATACAACAAAATAAATACAAGAAAACACGAAGAAAGTTAAGAAAAACAATAAGTTTCATTTATTGCGTATAAGCTGCAAGTAAACAGAACGCATTAGATAAGTTCTAAATGAAGATAAAACAAAGGAAAATTATAGACATATAGAGAAAAAGAAAGGGGGGGGAATAATAATGGAAAAAAAGAACAAGCAACTGATTAAAAAAGAAAAAAAAAAAAAAGGATGTAAATTTTTTTATAAAACCGGAAAATAAAAGATATAATCTTTTCATCAGCCCACACGATTATATCCGCAAAAATGAGTGCTTTCTGATATTGTATCAATATAGTTAAAGCAAAATATATTAATACAATGGTGTGAGGAGCACTCAAAAAAAAACTTTTACAAAACTTGCAGCAAATAAAATAGAACACAATAAGTGAAAATAACACGTAAAAACAGAAAATAAAATAAAATAAAAAGAAAAAACAGTATAAAAAAAAATCTATAAAACGAGTAGCGAAATCAGATGCACTTACATGAACGGGAAATATTTGAAGAGTGATTTAAAAATTGTTTTGCAACAAGATTGCCAGATTACAAAATATGAAAACAAAAGCGCAAATTGAGTGCCACTAGAGGAATTTAGAGTGCTGTTCTTACTGCATTGCTGAAGTGATTCGTTATGCTGTGCATTGATTTGCTAGTTACCAAGGATTAGGCCAAAATCGATGTGCGCAAGGTAATATTATACTGGATAATTTAAAAAGTTGAGCATAAATAATTTTAGAAAATAAAAATTTATTAAGAAAAAATATAAAATAGAAAAGAGAAACATAAATTGCCTATTTTGCAAATAATTTTAGCCACGGATTTGCCCGTAATGGATTTGCACATGGACATATATATGTGTGTGCGCGCGCAGGGTGTCCCGTAAGCCAGACTTCTAGGGGAAGAAGGGCACATCATAAGGATTAAGAATTACTTAGGGAACCATGACTGAAAATGTCATCTTACGCTGCAAAAGGAGCTTTCCCATTATGGACATGTTGTTCTTGTGCTTTTGAACTTGCACTTTTATTTTTCTGAAATATTTTAATTTTGTGTTACTATTATTTTATAACCGTCGTTGAACAGTCGAACCAATTTTGGGTTTACGACTACTGAAGTTCAAATCCGTAGCCTTGTAATTTTGAACCCAATCCAGAAGAGAAGAGAAATTCTAGATCAAGTATTGGGAGAAATTTGCCTTCGTGGAGTACTTTCTGATGGAACTAACCCGCATTTGCGTTACATGGAGATGAAAACCACGAACACCTACCATGGTTGGCCTGACTTCAAGAGGATTCTAACCCATGATATGTATCAAAGCTGAGAATATTTTACGTCACCACTATAGTCGATGTGAGGCAGGTGCGGAATTATGTTACTATTAGTTACTGTAGAGTGCTTCAAAAGAGTTAAGAAATACTTTTTACCGTAATTTAATGCTCAGGCGAGCTTGTCCAGTTAGTCGCCAAATCATTAAACTACGATTAAACACTGTATCCAGCTGAAAGCAGTTTTTGACAATAAGTAATAGAAACAAAAAAATAAAGTAATTTTGATAAATAAAATTACCTGGTGTTCAAAAGCACGCAATGTAACAGTTCGTAATAGGAAAGACTATATATATATATACTAGACTTTATATGTATATAATAGGGGGATCTTCGCAATAATTGTCGTTTCTTAGCAGAAAATTGTTTTTCAACTAAATTTAAAATTATTCACTTAACATATTGCACTAAAAAGAATTTTGTTTGCTTTAGCCTGTGCCTCCTCTTCCCACGTCCAAATATTATTATCTATTAGTATTTCCAATTATTATTATGAATAATTAGATCTATTGGTGTCAAACAAATTTTATGAGTTCACAACTGTAATTTAATATTTTATATATATATATATATATATATATATATATATATTTAGTAATTTGATAATTATTACGTTAAAACTATACATTTAAGCAAACAAATCAATGACCAGCAAGGAAAAAAACTTCACAAATAAAAATTTAGTTGCAGTTTTTAAATTGTAATTGTATGGAAAAATTTAATATCTGCACCTTCACTTATACAATTTAGAAACACAAGAAAAAATATTTAATTTCTTTCTCTGAATCAATAAACACGAAGTATATATAGATAAGAAATAATATTTAATTGAAAATTTAATTAGTATTTTTTAAGGAAATTAGATTAGATCTGAAGCTTTGAAGAGATATTAAATATGATCGCTTTTCCATTGCGAAAATATCTTTTTATCACTTTTATTTTAATATTGCTATAAGATCATATTTTGTAAGCAAGCACACAATAAAAATTAAATATTTTCGTTGTTAAAAATAAAACTCTTGTTTGTTATTTTAAAATGCATTTTTATTTACTGGGGCAGTCTTACAAGCAGAGACAGTACCATTTTTTTATTTTAAGGTGTGTTTTTTTGTTTTAACTAAATATTTTGTCCATAATAATAAAAAAACATAATATATATACGTTGTTTTTCATTTTAAATTATAATATTATAATTTGTAGGTTTCATTTAAATTGTTTATGGTACATTAAAAATTAATAAAATTGTTTAAATAAAATTGTTATAAGTTAAGAAGATGCCTATTTATTGGAATTAACCAAAGTCAAAGTAACCATTAGTAAATAAAATACATGTATAAACTTGTACTTGTGTGTCACTTGTATAAATTTGACGATAGGATAAATTAGACAATATATTATAAAAATATAGAATATTTATTATATCAAGCATTATATTTAACTAAACTAAACTAAACTCAGCGGCTCGACAGCCCATAGGCCTACTTTGCCCATCTCAGTTTTCTTGACCTTTGGGCTCTGGGGTGCAGGAGCAGATGTTCCGGTTAGGTGGTCAGCCGAACGCGAAACCCCCAGTGTTTAGTTCCCAAGCATGATTGGTACTCATTTATAGACCCAATGAAGGGATGAAAGGCTGAGTCAACCTTGCCCGGCCCAAGGATTGAACCAGGGACCTATGGCATGACAGAGCGAAGCGCTACCGCTCTGCCACCGGGCGTCAAGCATTATATTAGTATAGTATAATAATTCTGTAGATTTTTAAATAATTACATGATTTGCACGAACTTATTGTACGTAATACTTTTATATTTAAACATACATGTAATAGGTTTTTATTCAGGAGATTTTTTGTATACTTGTACAATGTTAACCCATTGATACAGGAGCGTACACAAATGCAAACCGGTTTCTTCCGAGTAAAAACAATACATCTGTATAGTATCACCTAAAAATTATAATTTTTCGTAGAATCTTATAGTGCGTCTAATATGGCCAGAGACTGTATATATATAATCAAACCTATAGAATGTCTCATATGAGTCCTTCTGTATTAAATCATAAGCTTAAAATATATTATATTAATTTTAGGTTCATCATTTCATTTATTAATATATATATATATATATATATATATATATATATATATATATATATATATATATATATATATATATATATATATATATATATATATATATATATATATATATATATATATATGTTTATATATCATTTGAACTAAAATTCTTTTAAACCAAGCGTAATTCATAACTATTCTAAACTAAGGAAGAGAATTGCAAATTTGCACCTAAACCTACCACCATTAGAAACATTCTTAATTGCCTTTCTTAAAGACAAAATAATGCAACTTGTTATGGACTCCCATTCATAAAATTGGACATGTTCCACAACCGTCAGCGCACTCGAGTGTCATAAAACTAATGAATATAGTTAAATGTTTTGAATGTAAATTTAAATGAAGTTCGTTTGCTCCTCTACCTTGATTACAATTCGCCCTTTAATTTTCTTGGCACACTATGAAACTAATCACTCTTCTGTGATGAAAACCCTATTTACCGTACTGAATTCTAAATCATACTTTGGAATCGTTTGATGTTGTAATGTTTCGCTAAAATGGCCGCCATTCATTTCGCCTGATTTGACGAAACTAATCGTTTTAATGGATAATTTACGAAAATAACATTTGTCTCTTATAGAGGAACTCTCTACTCCTTTATATGTCTTAACTTTTTTTAGTTGAATAAAGTGAACGATATTTTTACATCAAATTGGGTATAATATGAAAAAAACACAACTACTTCGATTTAGTAGGAACAACATATGACGCAATGCTAAACGAATGGAATTTAGTTGTTGTTTATTTAGCTATTGTTATTAGTAGTTGTTGTTATTTGTTTTAGTTGTTGTTGTTTATTTAGTTGTATTTAGTTTCAATAACTTTTCTTTATCATGCAATAAAATCTGGCGAGCAGCTATTTAAACGATCGAACACTTCGTTTGTTTATTTGTGGCTTGAAGTTAGGCTCGCAGAAAATGCCGTTCATGGGTTAAATTTAGTAGGAACAACACAACCTGTGAGGTAGGCTATATTATACCCAATTGTTTAACTCTACATTTGCTGGAACCCGCTATACTGCACCCAGCAACAAGTACATGGTAAACGGGTTCTTTATATGCAAAATGTTTAAAAAATTATACTGTTTAAGATAGGGATTATTTCATAAAATATTAATATATAATATGTAAAATATGTAGAGATCCTTTATAAGAAAAATTGCTCTGATAGAACATTTTTATTAGGAACGATAAATTACGTTTAAACTTCCTCCATAAAACGAAGCGATTGTCTGCCAATGGTGAATTTTTTCTCACAATTATCATCTTAACTTTCGTCATTGTTAGATGTGTATCTTTTTGATTTCCATCATTTTTGAAGGAAATTGTAATTAAAAGTTGAAATTTCTGTGCGATTAATTCCCTGGAACATCTCGCTTCATTCATTGCAGTGAAATGCTCCATTTTAAATATTTCTTTATAAAATGTTTTTTTTTAATTAAAGGCATAATTATGTACTTTTAAATTTATCAAAATATGCTATCAAATATCTTAGAGAATGTAAGGAAAAGAAAGTTACGTAAATTTTAAAATTACAAAATGAAGGAAAGTGGCTGTAAAAAATTGTATCTATAAAAAAACTCGCGAAAAGGTTTTAGAAGGTTATTCTGCAAAAAAAAAAGAAAAAAGAAAAAAAAAATTGCATCCACCTTCATTCTCGTTTTTCTCATTGTATGTTTAAATCTTTATAATATTTTAGTAATAGTACCGAGCGTAAAGTGAAAAAACGCGCTTAGTTAAAAAAATTTGATCGAGTGTAAGAAGAGATTGAGTATTTTTAAGTATTAAGTCTCAATCTTAATGTTTCGAGGGCTTAGCTTAAAATATACTAAATAATTACTGCAGTCAATTTTTAATTTACGTTAATTACATAATTACTTATTTGAAACTTTCTGCCAATAAATTGTATTGAAGGAACCATCCCATTCATTACTTTATCTCATTCGAATAATTCTTATTAACATGTTCCATTTTAGTATTATAACGGGGTTTTTTTTCTTAAAATATGTACATAGTATAATTGAAATTTTCAAGTATTTGTTCGAATGCAACTGATTTATAATTCATATTTCTCGTACTTGGTTCGTATGAGCGATAACAGCTCTCGCCTAACGAAGGAAATTAAAAGAACAACTTTCAAATAAGTAGGTGGATAAAATATAAATGAGATTTTCAATATGATTTTACAATAACAGCGGACGATTTTTATTCTCGTTGTCATAGCAACAATAGAACTTTATCTCCGTAGACAGAGGAAAAAGAGTGCAGTAGTTAACTACACTTCTTTATTATGATTTAAATACATTATAGAATGGAGTTCATCAGATTGGTTCCTGAAATAAATTATTTATAATTCAATGGCTAAAAAAAAATTTTCATTTAGTTAACTAATATTAGAAGTTTGTTTTGAATGTATACAGGTAGGAGATAATGAAGTGTTTTATTATTAAAATTTAATAAAACTCAGAAAATCGAGTTTTGGCAAGTAAAGCGTCCATCCATATATATATATATATATATATATATATATATATATATATATATATATATATATATATATATATATATATATATATATATATATATATATATATATATATATATATATATATATATATATATATATATATATATATATATATATATATAGTTAAAAGTACGAAGAAGACTTGGAAAAAATACATAATTTCTTTTAAAAAAAAGAAAAAATAGGAATAAATAAAATTTAAAAAAAAAAAGAAAAAAAGAAAAATTAAATAACCGAAACACAAAGGAAGGAAAAGATACTCGTATAATCTCGTCATCGGCTAACACGATTATATCAGCAAATTTTAATTCATACAAAATTATTTAATTGAATTTGTTTTTTGTGTTGAAAAGTAATTTACTACCGGATGCACTACTTTTTAGTATATTTATAACGCTTATTTATAATTATTCTAAAATCTATTACTTATAGTTACATCGAAAAAATCTGAAATATTAAAAAATTATGCAAGAATTTTTCTTTCTTCTTATAATTTACTTCTATAACTAACTTCTTATAACTATCTTCCTACAACTTAACTATATGTTTTTTTTTATGAAAGTGTTACTAATAATAGAATGTTTTTGAACTAATTAAACAAAGCTTTCCAGGGGAATTATTTGAAAATTTAAATTCTAAAATAATGCAGGTCGAAATTCAAATTGTGGCTTACAAATTGAAAGTACTCAATATCGTTACACCAGTGAAAAAACTTCAGTGTCATGGTTGGTTGAAATAATAAATAAGAAATATGGGTTTACGTGATTAGATAAATTTGCATATATATGAAATATGAAGAAATAAATGTTAAAAATATGCGTAAAACTCTAAATCCCGGTAACCATCGTCTTTAAAGGAATGGAAAAAATTCAAGAAGGGAGAATGAAAAATGATATAATTATACTCGAGCAATTAAAAATGTTTCCACAGATTCGATTTGAAAAATTGTACTGCATGCATTATACCTTTTTGGTTAATTAATTTACTCTTAGTTTATGAAAGGCCAGAATGCTGTTATTAGGCTTTATATCAATATTTTAGATTCAGGAAAAAGTTTTTGCTTGAAATAGTTGAAAATTTGCTTGCTTGTCAATTTATTTGGTTGTCGATTGTAAAGAAAATATAAAAAGTGCTTCGTTGCTTCGTTTTGCTTTGTTATGTATGCATTTTTTTTTAAATTTTGAGCATTATGACTCTTATTGTGTCAAGAAGTTTCTTCTTAAAAGAAGATTTAAAAAATAATTTTATGCGTTGATAGAACTGTGTTATTTACAGATATTTTAGTGTTTTTCAAGTTCTTTTCCTAGTTATTCTCATTTTTTTCTTTCTCCTCGTTATTTATATTTTGTTTTAATTACTCTCTTGTTTTTCTTAGTTATTTGTAAGTCTGTTTTCAGATTTTATATTTGTTTATTTTTAGTCTTTTTCTTCCAAGTTATCAATTTTTTCCTACTTAATCCTAGTTCATGTTATTTATTGTTATTTTTGCTTAAATAGTTTACCTTTTTCTCTTTTTCCTGGTTATTACTCCTAGTTTTTTTCCCCAGCTATTACAAATTTTCCCAGTTATCCTATTTTTTAGTCAAACTTGATTATTTTTTTTATAGTTATTATTGCTGTTTTCAAGTATTTTTTTTCTCTTCATTGTTATTACTTTTTTCTTGTTATTTTTTTTCCTTTTCTAGATATTCCTGTTTTTTTTCTTCTTTTCCCTTATTAATTTTACTTCCGATTAGTAAGAAATTAAATTTATGAAAAAATCAATACTTATATAATACATTAAAGCAATTTTTGATGGTACAGCTGTTTCAAGCGTGTTCTTAGTTTACGTAATAATATTGACTGACCCGTCTGTGGCCATGAAACAGCAGACCAGAAATTAATTTTTCCTTGGCTCCGAAGTAATGTTGCTAATTAGTTTTCATATCTATACCTGTATCGTCTACACTTTCATTTTGTTTTAAAATGCTAACAGACTTGGCGCCTTTAAAGCAATATGCAGCGGTTTAGAAAAGGCCGTAAAATGGACCTTTTATCGCCAAGTTTTATTAAAAGCGGATGCCATTTGAGATCGGAATTCACAGAAAGAATGTCTGACACTTTTGGAGGACGGACATAAAACTTTGGAAGACATCAATCGATAAAATCCCATGTTTTGATATATCGATATACACATTCGCTTAAATCTATCTCTCTATATTTTCTCACTTCATTCTCTATCCTTATGATAGGTCGACACTACTGGCCAATGTCTGTTTTTGAAAGCGAAATACATTTTTATCTGGTTTTCTGTTTAGAGGAGGAAAAAATAAAAGCTAAGGGTAATGGGACAGTGATATCTATTCTTCTCTAATCCATTTCTCTTCCGCGGCTTTAAAATGACAACTGGAATTTTCCCCTCTTTTTTATTCTAGAACTTTTATGTTTTAACTTCGAACCATTCTCAGAATCTCAGATACATTTTTATTTTTAATCGGGTATGTACTTAAGATCTCTGAGTTCTTAAAAGATATAAAATTATTGGAGATCATTAAGCATGAGATATATAAAAATATTATTTCAATATTATGTTCATTATTATTTTTTTAAGTAGCTGTAATAGATATGTAAGTATATACTTTCAAAATTTAAAGCTTTGATGCCTAAATTAGTTCTTACAGCAAATAACGCTGTATATTACCTGATTTAAAACAGTTCATTCGCTTCAAGTCCCGCATTGGACTGATCATAAAGACATGGTTCCTAGTAGAACACCTAAGTCAAGCATCACTCCACTTTGCGTTGGGACAGAGGGTGCTCGGCATCGGTCGTTAAACTGTTTCACAGTAAAGCGCTCGACTTCGAGTGCAGGTCGTCGGGCTACCAAAGCAGGGGAGCCATCCCTTCTGTAGGGGATCGCAATTGCGATGGCAAGTCTTCGGATCATCCTCAGGAATGTTTCCCTGACCGTCGCAATTGGCCAATGTGCAGCTCTAGTGCGACGTTAATAAAGTACCTTCCCAGCTATCATTCGTTTCAAAAATATATAAATAGGAAATAACAGTCGACATGTCTGAAGCGTTCAAAAGTAGGCGCACATTTTAAAGACTTACCGGATGAGAAAGAGAATTAACTAAAAAGATTTGAAATATAAAACTTAATGCTGCCAGCAAAAATGGAAAAATAAAGATAAAAACAAAAATGGTAAAATCCACAGCAGCCGAGAGAGAAAAAATAAGAAACAGAAAAAGAAAAACCACAGTGGCCGAGAGGAGCAAATCAGGGTAAAATGCACTTCCATGCGCTATAGAGTATTGGTGAGGAATTAATGCCGTTTTAACAAGAGAATCAGCGTATATGTTAATAAAACAAGATTTCAGGGCATCAATATGAGCTGCTATGCGACTAAGGCGGAAATAATTTTGGCGTTGTCAAAATTGAATTTATGTCCAGGATTCCAACTATGTATGAATTGTTGATTTCTCTTATTCTTGTTAACTGACATATATATCGTGCGTCATTATCTATCCGTTATCTAGAATTTTATCTTTTTTCTCTCGGCTACTGTGGTATTTCTAGTTTTGTTTTTCACCTTTGTTTTTCTATTTTTGTTAGTAACTTTTCGTTTTATATTTCAAATCCCTTTTGTTCTCATCCATGTCTCTTAAGTTTTGGAAAAAGGTGCCTATTTTTGACGCCTATTTTGGCATGTCGACTATTTTCTACTTATATATTTTTGAAGCGAATCAAGTTTTTAATCGTGTACTATCTTACCACATCAGTTTCTTGGAATTATTCATTTAATGCTTTTGTATGCTTCATTTCCCTGCTGGAAAATAATCTTGAAAGCAGAATACGATTTTTTTCCGGTTTTCAGTATAGAAAGTAAAAAAAAGCTAAGGTAATGGTATTTATCCTTCTCTTTTTCCATTTTTCGAAAGACAACTTGAACTTTCTCTTTTTGCTTTTTATTCTAAAACTTTGTACTAAATCTTTCAGACATTGTTAGAACACAAAAATATTTATCCCAAATCAGGCATGTTCTTAAAATACAGTATGGCCGAAGACATACTAATTATGTATATACAAATGTTCTTTATTCTTATTTATTTAAAAAATAATTATTTTTGATACCTTAGTTTTTTAAGCAATTTATCTTTCATTTCTTTCTTGGATGCAAAATGCGTTTTTTTAGTATGTTATTTGGCTTAAAAAAGAGACCAAAAAAATGAGTGTCTGTGAGACGCTTTTTTCTTTAATTCTTTTCCGTTTTTCGATTTGAAAGTGACAGCAGGTTTTTGTTCCTTTCTTTAAAAAATAGAACTTTTTTGAATATCATGTACAATAGTTAGAACTTAACATATAAAGAACTTTCCTATCTCATTTTGATGCGTTTACGCAAGAGAATTATACAACTCTTATTGCCAAAAATGTTGACAAATAATTCACAGAGTAACAATTATTATGAAAGTAGGTTTAAAAACAACACAAAAATTTTAACTGTTTGAAAAACAAGCTAAGACTATGGTAATTTTTTTTTAAAATTTCATCCGAAATTAGTTTTATGCTTTTAATGCATCCCTTAATAATTCTGTTGTGTGGTCGACCTAAATATAGATAAATTGTTTGTTTCTTTTTTCCTCTCTTAAAATTTTTTATTTGCACAGTTTTCTAAAAATTGATAAAAATTTTGAAATCAGGACACTCAGTATTATATCTCTTACTTCATCGTTTTACATCATTCAGCTTGTTTTATGTATGTTTCTTCAAACAACAGATCTGTTGTTCAATATAATATATAACTTGTATGATAACAAATTATATTTCTGATAAGGTTTTCTACTTAGTTAACGTAGAAATAATACATCCCGAAAGTCGAATTAAATCTTGTTTCCAAACCGCATAGTGAATTATTAAAGAGCTTTGATTTGCAAATCTATTTAACTCTGAGGCAATTCAGCTGTTTCGTGTTAACACAATTTCAACTAAGGTCAATTAGCAGATCCCTTGTCTAACATGTAAATTTGTATCAATGCAACCTAAGGATGTTTTAGGTAGGATTACTATTCATTATGCAGTGTTAGTTATGGTATTAAACATATGAAAGGAACGCATATTTGCTGCATTTTGACAAAATTAAAATATTATTTATCTAAGGTGTTATAGATATTTTTAACTGAGATTTTGCATCGTTTAATTTTTTTAAATACTTATCATTAATTCTGATTAAATTACGCATAGTATTATTAATTCAGTTAAAAAGCATTCATTAATATTATACACACATTAAATAAACATTATACATTAATTAATGTACGAGCACAAGTTTGTGTTTTAAGTTCTTGCAACGTTTGCAGCATCGATTTTCGTTAAACAATGTCTTAAGTGTGCGAGTGATAGTCATTTCTTTTAATTAACTACGAAAGTCAATAACACTGCAGAAACCTAACTGGCTGATCTTCGTTGATTCTGTTCTTGTAAAGTTTTACTACAATTCGTTTTAACTTGCATAAATTATTAAATACTACTACAACTAAAATGAAAATCAGAATTATTGTGTAATTAATAAAAAATAATAAGCATAATTAAATCTAAACAAAGCACAGTTTTTTTCATTATACTTTAAAAGCTCGTCCTGAGTTTTAAATTTTGCCCAACTCATATCCAAGTTTGTTTTAAATCTATGGTGCCGATGCAAGAAAAAAATTCATTGATTATGTTACCACAATTAGCGTGTTATACAATTTAATATCCTAAAATTATTTTTAAAAAAATTACGTTTAATATTTTTATAAACATCTGCTGGAAAATAATTAAATATTTTAAAATAAAAATTGATGCAAGATCCACTTAAGATCCACTACTGTAATACATGCATAGAGATGTTTGACCAAAAAAAGAACTGCAAATGTAAATTTTAATGAAATTCGAAGCATGGTTTTCGGTTTTCTTCAACGATTTTCCGACATAAACACTTCATTAACATTTTGAAAACTACCATCATTTTGCTTTAAAAGCGTGTTCACAAACTTGATGTCTCTAGGTTTGTTGGTTAAACTGAATCAACTTTTTTTTTTCAATCGCAATACAAAGGATAAACACAAACAGTGACATTACGAACACAAACTAAGTGCGCGTAAAGGCAAAGCTGTAATTATCATCTCAGAAGTCATTTCCAATAATGCGGCATTGATTAACATATTAATTAAATTAAGTCTGGAAAGGCCACGCTTAATTTCCAATGCTATTTTTTGAAGATTTCGCCCAACTGATTAATTTCTCTGTGAATAAGGAGAAATTAGTTGTCTTATGTGATTTTATTTTATTTACATGTAGTTTTTTAGTGAAACATATTTGTTTATTCGAGTAAATCATGAATTCGATTAATGATTAAATTTGTTTTCTTGATTAAATTTTTTTTTTATTTAAATACAAAAATTTTGTATATTTTAATTTCAAATTACTTATTGGATATTGCTTATTGGATGACTTATTGGATAGGTCAATTCGTAAAGTTATGTTGTTAATTTTTAAATTCGAAGAATTCAAAAATATTAGAGATAAAGTTAATATAAAAGATGAAATCGTCTGAAAATCTTTGGATAGCGCAGTGCCCGTACTCAAGATTTTGAATTATTAACCGCGAAATTAGCCAATTATCAAACGTATTCGCCAATTGTCGAAAGTCTTCGCCAAATGTAATTTTTGATGAAAAGGGTAGTTTGTTTCAGGCTTATATTATTTGGACCCAATTCTAATTGGTTATGAGACGCATCTATCTAAAATTACTGTAATCGAATAAAAAAAAATACTGATTAGTTTAAAAAAATTCATTCTGACATAATTTTGAGTATCGAGTAAAATATATATTTTTCTTTCCAATAGTAAACTCATTCGCCAATATTTTTGCCAAAACACAATTTTATTCACCTAATTTTTGACATTATAGCATTTGGCGAGGTGACGAGTGCTTAGCATGCACTCTGCATAGAAAAAATGAAAGTTAAAATGGTAAAAAGACCTAATTTGGGTTGAAAGTTTCTTAAGTATGAGGTTACCAATTTAGTTTTATATTAAATTGGGTAATGACCCATGCCTGCTCTGAATATTGCTATGTACCCATTTTGAAAAAAAATATAAATTGAGTTTTAAAAAAATCGCTGAAAGATTTAGGTATTAGGTTACCCAATTCCGGTTCATACTAAATTGGATCTTATGTCTGTTTTGGTTATCAATAAGTGCCCATTTTGAGTGTCTCAAGACCCATTTTGGACGAAACAGTAAATACTTTTTAGGCAATGTTCAATATTAAATTTGGATATCGTAACACCCGATCTGAATACCAGAAACCTATTTTGGAGAATATTTAATACACATTTTAGCTATGTTGACGCCTGCTTTTTCAATCCAAAACATCTTTTTTTTGACACAGTATTTCTCAATTTGGGCACCTTAAAAAGCCTGTTTTAGGATGAATTCCACAATAAATTTACGTAGATTTACAAATCGTTATTGGGACCATTTAGTAATTATGAATTCATTATAACTATTGATTAACATTTTCATTTACTTACTGCTCTTATTAAATCATTGCAATAAAATTTTAACACTACGATGTGCCCAAGAAACGGAAGGACCACCTTGAATATCTTTTGATCTATTGATAGAATCTTCATGTTCTAGGACTCAATCTTAATGACTCGAGGGGCTGACCTCAAATATGCTAATAAGTGCAAACGATATTTTAAGTTACGATACGAGACTCAAAAACGTACTTTCTCTGAATAAACATACTTTTTTTTTCGACGGATTCGAATTATAGGGGGTAGCCTGACCCCCAAAATATAGGGGGTAGCTTGGGAAATATGGTTCCATTAGTTTGGTCAGGAAAGCACTCCAAAGTTTGAACCCCTTAATGTTAATTTTATTTTTAGCAAAATTTTGCCTCGAGACATTTTAAAGCGAATTGAAAAATCTTTGCACACAGTTATAAAATTCGTTTATCCAAAGACAATTCATTGCAAAATATACTAAATACTATACTTTCTATAATATACTTTCACTAAATATTTATTGTTTTTCGGTATATTAATTAAAAATGGTCGAATTTTGAATTGTAGGGTTTACATAGCAAAATACAAAATTTGGTTTACTCGGTTGAATATAGTTCATACGAAATTGTATTTTCAAAATTTTCGGTACTTAAAATTCGGTATCTCAAGTAATATTTGACCGATTTTTACCAAATTTTATATTTTGCCTTGTAAAATTATATTCTTTAAAAGAGATGCCAAAAATTGTATACCTTATAATTCAAAATTTTTCAACCATTATTAAATAAAATAATATTATTAAATAATATTATTAAATTATTAAATAAAAAACTATTTACTAAAAGTTATATTTTGCAAGCAATTTTCTTTGGAATAACGAATTTTATAATTGTGTGCAAAAATTTTTCAATTCAGTTAAAAAGTTCTGGAACTATAGCAAAATACGCAAAAACTGAAATTAACATTAAGGGATCCTACCTTTGGAGCCCTCTATTGACCAAAATATTAGGACTATATTTCCCAGATTGCAAAAATAGGTATGTTTTTTCATAGAAAGTACGTTTTTGTGTCTGATTTCGTTAATTAAAAATCATAAGAACTTTGCAATTAGCATATTTGAAATCCACTCAAACTTTTATGAGCCCTGGAACGTGAAGATCCAATCATTAGATCAAAAGTTCTTCAAGGTGGTCTGTTTTTTTTTTTTTTTTTTTTTTTTTTTGCAGAATGTACGTCCAAAAATTATTCAAGTTTAAAAATATGCCAATTCTAACCAATTATAATTTAAATGTCTGGAATTTTCTCTCTCATATTTATACTACTTAGGATCTTGATTTGAAACAAAATTACAGAATTTATCTTCAACATTCAAAATTAATTGTGAATATTTTATTATGCTTCATCATTTGGATTATTCAAAATAAAATTTCAGATACAGTAAACATGAAATACAACAGAAAACTTCAATCTTTTAGTAAAGAATAATTAGTTAATTATATTAGAACCAGATAGAAGGACACACACATCATCATTTGTAAAGTAATTCTTGCAAGCATGAGTAGGAGATAGAAAAGTAGGAATCATTCGTTTTCTTCAGGCACATTTAAGGATTAATATGTTTTTTTTAATAAAAAAGATACACAAGAATCAGGGCATGTAGAGAAGAACAAGACATATAATGTCTCATTTAATTTTTATTGAAATTTCTTATAATTTTAGTTGTTTCAGCAATTCAACAATTGCACCACATTTTTGTAAATTTTTATCAGCTTTCCTTATTACAAGAAATGTACTCTTGAAAATTTTCAACTTCATATTGGGTTTAAAATTGCGACAAAAACTTCATAAAACTTGCATTGAGGAATTGCTTACTTACACAACATCCATTGATGCAAAACAATGCGTGGCTGTATTGATAAATCAGAGATGTACTTATTTTTTCCTAATCAAAATTAGACCAAACTGATAAACGTTGCAGCTAAAGAGAAAAAAACTCAGTTATTCGAGAGGTAATGTGCAAACATTTCTGATTATTCTGTAGAGTGATGAAAATTGTTTCATTTCTCAAATTGTTTACAGTCCCTGGTCAAATTATTAGACGCACTAAAGATTCTGAGTAAATCTTAATTATAATGTAATATTTTACAACTTTATTGTTTTGGCACTACTGAAACCGGTTTGCACTTGTTTACGTTCGTGTATTAATTGGTTAACATTGAACCAATCATTAAAAATAAAATACAAAAAGGAAGTATATAAAAAAACTCTTGAATAAAAACCCATTACATTTATGTTCGAATTCAAAAGTATTCCATATAAACTCGTGCAGAACATGTGATTATTAAAAAAAATACAGTGCGTCTAATAATTTAATCGAATTATTATAATCTACTCATATAATACCTGATATGATAAATATTCTATATTTATATAATATATCGTCTAATTTATCCTATCGTTAAATTTATATTATATATCGTCTAATTTAACCCATTGATACACGAACGTAAACCGTGCAAGCCGGTTTCAGTCGTGTAAAAACAATAAAGCTGTATAGTATTACATGATAATTAAGATTTTACATAGAATCTTTAGTGCGTCTAATAATTTGGTCAGGGATTGTGTATAATCTGCAAACAAACTAGATAATCTGCATATTTAGAAATTTGTTAAAGTTCAAGTAAGATCTTTGCTGGAACAACGGAAACGTTTCTATACGCTTCAATCAACCTAATGTCATTTATTTATTTTCTCCAAAAAAAATCAAATTACTTTAATCAACACATTAGTTGATACAACTAATTACTTTAAGAACTGTAATTCAAAGAATCAAACGGTTTAAAATACTCATACAATTAGGGAAATAAACATAATTTTCATTAAGTTATTCGTCAACTTCTAAAGAATTAAATCAATAAATACAATTAATTCATTGTATCAACTAGCTAAAATCAAGTTCAAGTTTGTTTCCAGTTCTAGTTAGTTAAAAGTTCAACTAATAAAAATCAAGTTACTTTTATCAACACATTACTTGATACAATCAATCAGTTTGAGAACTACAATTCAAAGAATCAAACGGCTCTAGTCACTAGTTCTAGTTAGTTAATAGTTCAACCGGTTAAGATCAAGTTCCCTTTAGAAACACATTAGTTGATGCAATCAATCACTTTAAGAACTACAATTCAAAGAATCAAACGGTTTAAAATACTCTTTTAAGGAAGTAAACATAATTTTCATTTAGTTATTGTTCAACATCTAAAAATTTTAATTAATAAATGCAATTAATACATTATATCAAATAGTTAGTTACTAGTTAAAATCAAGTTCAAGTGAGTTAGTTACTAGTTCTAGTTAGTTAATAGTTCAATAAGTTAAAATCAAGTTACTTTTAAAAACACATTAGTTGATACAATCAATCACTTTAAGAACTACAATTCACAAAATCAAACGGTTAAAAATACTCTTACGATTAAGGATATAAACATTATTTTCATTTAGTTATTGTTCGACATGTAAAGAATTAAATCAATAAATACAATTAATACATTGTATCAATTAGTTAGTTTCTAGTTAAAATCAAGTTTAAGTTAGTTAATTACTAGTTCTAGTTAGTTAATGTCTCAATTAATAAAAATCAAGTTACTTTTATTCACACATTAGTTTATGTAATCAATCACTTTAAGAACTACAGTTCAAAGAATCAAATGGTTGAAAATACCCTTACAGTTAAGGAAGTAAACATAATTTTCATTTAGATATTATTCTACATCTAAAGAATTAAATCAATAAATACAATTAATACATTGTATGAACAAAATAGTCGATACAATGAGAAAAACAAACTATTGAACTTTAGTGATACGGAATCTGTTAATGCGGACATTACCTGGGTAATGGAGAAAAACTTTTAATTCCGTACTAAAACAGACAAATCAATGAATCTTTAATTTAATTATGATAATGTTTTTATGATAATGTTTTTATGTTCATGTTAAGGTAACATTTACGACTTTAGATCTGTGCGATAACAAATTCATTATTACATTTAGACGCTAGAATCTTCAAGTTATTTCGCTTTAAAATGTACTTTTTCTACAGTTTGCCTTTCCTTTTAAGGAGTACGTTTTCTTCAGTGTGCCTTTCTTTTTGAAGTGTGAGTTTTTGTTACCCACATTTACAATAAAAAATTGAGAAACATTTCTAATCTGGTAAACTAGACACTTTGCAGCTATGTGGAATAAACGGCTGAAAATTAGACCCATTGGTTTAAGTTATATCAATAGCTTACATTGCATAAAATTTTTATGTATGAAAAATACAATTTCTGACTTTCCTTATTCAATAAGCACAAATCTCTTATAAATTTATAAATGTAATTTCTATCAGCTTGAACTTAATATCAGTTTGAATAAGCATAAAATCAAATGCAGGGAGTAATGAGTCACTTGACAGATACTCAAACAAGTATAAATCAAAATCTGTATATTTTTTTCGTTTTGTAATGCTTACTAAAGCTAGAACAACTTTTAAACGAGTAATACTATCGACTTACTTTTGCTCTCTTTTGATTTAGAATAAAGAAATGATGTTGTTGTTGTTGGCCATTAGGGCAAGGGATGCGATTTTTCCTGTTTTTCAGTGGCGCCATCTATGGCCAAGAATTCGACTTCTGTCACACCCATACGACACATCCGTTTATAGGGCACACCCATCCATTCATCCATAGATCGTAATGTTGATCTGAACCTGAGAACACATTCTGCGCCCCAGAGGTATAATTTGTTATGTGAATATGGGAGGACTTTGTAACCCCAGCAGATTTAACGTGCATCAGTCCCCATTTACTACAGATGGCAGTCTTCGGATGGCTGGGTTCGAACTCCCGTTCTCATGAAAATAACCAGGCTATTCCAGCCCCAGAGTAAAAAAAAAAAAAAAAAAAATTCACTTGCTTAGATAGTTTTCCCCGTCTTTCTTCACACTTAATAAATTCAAAATTGAGACTTAAATTACATTCATTGTAAGGGAGGAAATTTCTGAACTTCGGGTACATAAATCGGGCCTGAAACACTATTTTAAATGCATTTTTTTAAAATAAAATTCGCATTAAGGCTTTCTCAGATTATATTCTTGTAATTCCCCAAACATATTCTTGTAATTGGGAAATTTAAGAACTTTTCATTCGCATCTATAATATTTATTTTGATGAAGAACAACTCAAGATTTACTTTAATTCGTTTCAACAATTATTGTTTTTTAGAATGTAGTTTAGTTTCTTACTTATTTTTAGTTTAAAGAAAATATAAACAACGCTTTTCTGAAATGCTTTTTTAATGCTTAATTTAATTATTTCAACAATAAGTTTTCTTGCATGTTTTTAAGAAATGTTTTTCTCAAATGATTTTTTGTAAATTTTAGTTGCAATATTAGATTGTTTCAATTTTTAATTTTTTACTTATACCGTAAAACATATACAATTTCTCAATGTAAAAACACAAGTTATTTAAAATTAAATAATTGAATAGATATGTCTACAATTAAACTTAATGTCCAGATTCATTCATTTCCAAACTAGTGTCTCTAACTGTATTCTAAATATATAATTCTCTAGAACCATATATGGGTCATTCTCACAAAAACAGTCATTTTCATGTCCCCAGTATATTTTATGTTTGTTTTACAGCTTACGAAAAAAAAAATTCAGGGAAAGTGTCCTTCAGAATGCAAGCTAACAAAAGAATAAAAATAAAATTATCAATTTTTATTTTTTATTTATTTCAGGTAATTAAAATATACCAATATGTCATTCCCTCACTTGTCTCCACTGCTGATTTGAAAAAAGAAAAAAATTGTTTCTGAAATAAATAAAAAAATTTTACAAATTCGTGATTTTTATTTCAGAATACTGAAATATAGAATTCAGAAAATCAATTTTAAATTTAATTTCTGATAAAAATATTAGCACAGCACTATTTTAAACTTTGTCCCCAGTGTTTCGTGTCATTCCCTCACAACAATGTTCTTATCCCCTGCAATCTTCTTAGAATAAAAATATTTTAATAAAAACTTCAGAAGTTAACAACTGGCATCATAGAACAAAATTGCAGTAAGTTTCCATCTTCAACTTAAAGAAGCTTTGCTGTGCAATAAATTTGAATGAATCAAACCAGGTAAAATTTTTTACATTTGTCATTCCCTCATGCCAATTTTTAGAGTAAAATAAAATACAACTTCATCGAGAAAGTGGATAATTATATGATGCTTTCTTGTATGAATATAATTGTATGTGATTGACTTCAGAAATTAATTAGGCCTAACTGTTATTTTTAAATTTTATTGAATTCGTCATTCCCTCACTAGTGTATAAAGTGAGGGAATGACGCTGAAGTGAGGGAATGATTCAAGATTATAAATTTTTTTTTGTTCAATCGTGAAAGCCAATTTTATTTCCCAAACCTGTAAAAACTATTAAATATATAAGACTAAATTAAAATAAATATTAGATATACTTAGTATGTTATCATTTTCAAATTTTAGGTAGATGTAACTTAGATAAAAACATGTATTAAAATAAAATATCATTCCCTCACTATTAGTGTCATTCCCTCACTTTTTAAATAGTGAAAATAATTAATTTACTTCTTAATTAATTTGAAAAATAAATTAAAAAATTAATAAATTAATTTATTAAATTAATTAATTATTAATTATTATAAATTAATTAATTATAAATTAATTAATTATAAATTAATTAATTATTAATTAATTAATTATTAATTAATTAATTATTAATTAATTAATTATAAATTAATTATTTAAAGAATTAATTAATTTAAATACTAAGCATAATTTATAGGATATATACTTTCTTTATAATGCCATTACATATTTCTATTAAGATAAAAAGTTTCAGAGCATTTTATTCACTTTACTTTTTTGGGATTTTATGAACTGAAAAATGACAGTTTTCGTGAGAATGACCCATATATATTTTCTCTGTGTAAAAACACAAATTATTTAAAATAAAATAATTAAGTCCGATAACTATAGATATGGCTACAATTAAACTTATATATATATATATATGGTTGCAATTAAACTTAATATTCAGATTCATTCATTTCCAAACTAGTATCTCTAATTGTATTCTAAATATATAATTCTCCAGAAACGTATATAGCTTCTCTGTGTGAAAACTCAAATTATTTAAAATATAATAATTAAATCCGATAACTATAGATATGGTTACAATTAAACTTAATGTCCAGATTCATTCATCTCCAAACTAGTATCTCTAATTGTGTTCTATGTATGAGAATTGCTTACATTGTAATATCTCAAAGATTCAATATCCAATCCTGTTTTACGGTAAACGATAATGGTAAACCTGAATTCAATATAGGCTTTAAGTTCATATAATCGAGTCATTATCTAACATTCGTAAATTTCAAGTCTACTATTATTAAACAATCAATCCACCTCGATGTTTCATTAAGTGTTATATTGAAGATGTTTAAATGAATCAAATTAGAAGAAAATCTTAAAACATCAGAAAATATATTTTATGTGTGTGATTTAATTAAATATGTTTTGTTGCCCGATTTAATCTGTTTTTTAGCATTATATAGTTGAACATTAATCATGTTTTGTTGCCCGATTTAATCTGTTTTTTAATATTATATAGTTAAACATTAATCATGTTTTGTTTCATGATTAAATTAAACATATTTCTTTTCGCGATTCAGATGTTATATTTAAAAACATTTAAAGAAAAACTTATTTATTTTAAATATATATTTAATATGATATAATTAAATATATTTTACTGCATTATTATTTCATGTAAACATATAGCATCATGTATCGTATAAATTCATGTAGGCATATTTTTTCATTAATCGATTAAACGTGTTTTTTAGCAAATTTTGTTGTCTAATTTGACATATTTTGTTACATAATTTAGATATTTTATATTAAAAATCAGTGAATTTTAAGAGTGAGGAAAATTATTTTCAAAAAGAATTTCAGGGTCCTTTTTCTAAATGTGTGCTCAATCTTTCATTTACAACAAATAAATATTTTTTAACATTTCTATTAGACAAACATTAACTTCGTTAACACAGCCATCTATAGTGCTAAAACTGTGTTGCAGTTACCATTACAAATAGGTACATGTAATGAGAACTAATTTTTCAACCAGTGTAGTTGTTACAACATACAATATCAAAGAAACTTTTTGCTAGAAAAATTTAAGCTTTTAAGTAATGTCATTTTTAATAAAAGCTTTCTTAAAATTGAGACTTTTTTAAAATATGAAGGACAGAATTCTGCTTTTATAAAATTTCCCTATTTTCTTTTTTTTATAAATTAAAAATATTTTTTATGTTGAAAAATAGTACTAACTCCAAATAAACTTTGTGGAAGATATTATTGAACTCGTCGGTGAGTTGTTTTATTCTGGGCTCAAATTAAAACACTAATTTACGAAAATGAACATAGCTCTAAAAGCGTGAATAAGAAAATGAACATAGCTCGAAAAGCGTGTTTAGAAAATTATCATTGCTCGAAAAGCGTATTCAAGAAAATGAGCATAGTTCGAAAAGCGTGTTTAGAAAATTAACATAGCTCGAAAAGCGCATTCAAGAAAATGGACATAATTTGAAAAGCATGAATAAGAAAATGAACATAACTTGAAAAGCGTGTTTAGGAAAATGAACATAGCTCGAAAAGCTTGTTTAAGAAAATGGTCATATTCAGAAAAGCCTGTAGGAAATGAACATAGCTCGGAAAGCACATTCAACTAAATGAACATAGCTCGTAAAGCTTGTTTAAGGAACTGGTCATCGTCCGAAAATCGTGTATAACAAAATGCACACATCTCGGAAAGCGTGTTTAAGAAAATGAACAAAGCTCGAAAAACGTTTTTAACGCAGCTTTAAACGTAAAAATTGAACGCAGCCTGAAATGCAGTTTATAGAAAAAAGTGACACTGCAAAAGGATGCGCTATTATGTCATACATTTGTTCATTTCAGTTGAGACTTAACTAAAAAATTGCAAAAGAACGCTTATTACGGAAAAAAAGACAGTAGCAGTAACGCTATATTTTTCTCACATTTTACTCCTAATTCTAAGTAATTGATAGAAGAAAAACACATTGTTCTTAAATCTACTTCTTTTAGAAGAATTTTAACAGTAGCAGTAGTTAATAACAACAATAGTAGTAGTAACAGTAGTTCATCCCTTCCCCTACAGCTATGTAATTTTGCAAATGTAACCAAATATCCTCAAAAATAAATTCAATAGGGCACTTGCACTTCAAGAAAAAGAAGAAGAGCAGTGATACCTACAATGTAGCCTATGATGTCAGCGCCTGCTGATGGTTTATAAGCAAAATGAAGTGTTAAAGTTAAGCTAAGTTTCCCCTCACGCGTTAAAATTTTAATTAACGTGAAGTTAATTGAATACAGAACCGTGTCGCACATCGACTTTGCTGAAATAGAATTCCTTCTCGACTATGACTTTTACTCAACTTAGATTTATTATTTGCTTATGAATTTTATAGTAACCATGATATATATTTTGTTTTGTGCACGTGGCGAATTTCGATGCATAATTAGTTTGTTTATGTTCCACGCGGCTTCGTGCCTGTCTTTGTGTTAAGTAAGAAATATGTAGTGAAAGGATTAAAATCTTTGTGGAAGAATTGAAAACTTTGTGTCGTGTCATTTAAGTGAATTGATAGTTGACTGACTTTGATTACTCAAAATTGAATGAAAAGATCAATTGCTAACCTAAACAGAAGCCACGTTCCAACAACCAATCAGGATCAAGATATCCACACTACGTCACTTGTAGGTATCCCATTACTATTTACAGCTAAATATTTGAAGCACACTTTTCCCGCTTTTCTATGTAAAACAAAGTTTATTATAAAGACAGATTTTATACTAAAATAAAGCATATTCAGAAAAAAAAAACACAAATATTTTTAGCTAACAGCAGCATTTTAAATCAAGAAACTTTTACAATATGTGCAGTAACAAATCACTTACAGTAAAATCAAAAGCCTAAATACAACTGTCATATCAAATTGATATTATAATAAAAATTTTAGTAAAAAATGTAATTTGTTTTCCGAATAATAATTCGAGTTAGCTGTCATGCCCTGAAATATAGGCAAAAATCGATATCTCTTATGATTTTGTAAATAAATATTACTTTTCATCACACATATAAGTAGTGCATCGTATTGTTTAATTTGCAAATATTTCTTTTAAAAAATAAGATTAGGTAATTAGGTTTAAAAAAATTAAAAGTGATTAATTTTATGAAACATAAAAATAGTATATACATCCCGTCCCACAAATTTAGAAGCTCGAGTCAATTAAAAAGCAATTTTTAATATGTCATCCGCTACTTAAAATTATTATTTATAGTTTAAAATGATTTATTAAAATTATTCCGTAGTCAAATTTGTTTCATAAATCTCATATGATGCCTTTAATTTGTATTCTGTTCAAATTATTTTTTATTACAATGTATGCTATTCAAAAGATTATGGCAAGAGTTAAAGAAATTTTTAAAAATGAAGGAAAGAAGTAAGATTAATAAAAATTAAATAATTAACTATATAGTTAACTAAATAAGTTATTAATTATATAGTTAGCTAAATAAGTTCAAAAAATTAAATAATAAACTTTTCAATTACAAAATCTGAGGCTTTTAAATTTTTAGTTACAAAGTTAGGAACCAAGGGTGGCCGGTATTGGTCCTTGTTAAACTGCTCTACCGTAAAGTGCTTCATTTCACGCGCAGGTCGTCAGACTACGAAAGCGAGGGAGCCACCCCCTCTGCAGAGGATCAAAATTGCGATGGCATGTCTTCGGATCATCCTCAGGGATGTTTTCTAGACCGTCGCCAATAGCCCAATGTGGGTCTCTAGTGTGACTCAAATAAAGTACCTACCTTCCAAATTCAAGCTTACTAAGAATCCTTTTTAACTGAATGAAAATCTTCGAGAAATCAGTATGCTGATTTTTGCTATATCTATTTTTTTAACGGTGTACTATTTTTTCTATTTTTTACCTCTATTTTGTTATATGTATCAATTTATATCTATTTTCTTAACTATGTACTTTTAGGCAAATAGGTGACATCCTATTACGAATTTTTTTTTATATCCATTAGTTTATAATTTAAAATAAAAAACAATTTTGATAATTAGTATTTGCAAAAGTGAATTAAATGTTATTTTCATTTCCTTAAAAACGCGTTTTTAGTTATGTTCAGAATAAAATCTTACCGATCAACTACAAATGAAATAAATTTCATTTAAATTTCAAAATGTAATAACTTAATTTAAATTCCAAGCAAAAGAGTTAGTTTTTAAAAATCTACATTTCATTCTTTTCAAAAAATTTCACATTTACTTATGACAATGTTGAAAATATTCATTTTAAAGACCTTGTGAAACTATATTACTTTTGACACAAACTGTTAATTACAAGAGAACTTTTGGAGAAAACTATTAATCAGCATTCACAGTTCATTATCAGCCTAAGTAATATTCCTTCAGCTAACGTTTTGTTCTGATATGAAAATATATTAATCATTGACGACATTTTAACCGGAGATTTCTCTTAGCAATCGAAAGAAAATCACTAGAAAATGTTTGAATTTTTAATTAAAACACTTAAGTCGATAAAATGTCTGAAGAACTTTCTACGAGGATCCACCCACGCAAAATGTTCTCTGATAAACAAATAATTTTCTGTTCCAATGAATAATTCTAAAGAGTAATGTAACATGCAGTCGAAAAATGTAGTTTTAAATATTTAAACAGAATGAGAATATTTTTATTTCAATTGAACTTTAGGAATCGTCTGAAATCAAATTAACAAAAGTTGTATGATCAGTAAATAAATTATAAGTAGGTGCAATAAAATTTACTTTGTTTTAATTCTCATGAAAAAAATTAGTTTCATGAAATCTTAAATGCCAACGTGCCAACACATTTTTCAATTCATGATCTACTTTCAATACTCTTAAAGGTCTTATATAAAATTATGCATAAGTAGAAATGCTGCATTAGACAAAATATCTTCGATTTCTAATTTTTGTTGAAGGACCACTTTAAATTTATGATATAATTTATTTATTCGGAAAGATTTTTTTTTAGCTTTTTATTTCTGCAAGAATGGATTATTAGAAGGTAAATTAAATCCCTTGTAAATAATATAATTATTATTATTTATTATAGAAAAGAACTTGTTTAATCCTTGAATTTTATGTAGCTTATGTAAAATTGTCGTTAGTTAATTATCTTTATTATTTATTATGCAAAGGCACTTTTTTAATTTATTCCTTAAAAAATCTCATAATCGCTTTATCAAACTATCGTGAAGTTGCTGCCTCGTCTTAGGTCTTAATCAAATCATTTCTGTTATTATTTATTATATACAAAGGAACTTTTTCACATTGTAATTCAGGATTTTTTTAATTTTATTTAACTCTGCATAATCTTGAATTTTGAATTGCTTGATTGAAATAGAGAAAAAGATTATAGAATAATGAATATAGTAGAATAATGACATTTATGGTAAAACAAGCCATAATTCCGGTTAATAAAACCAAAATATACGATATTTGAACCATTAATTTAGTAATTTTTCGGTTTATATGGTAACGGTTTACCTGAAATTCTGGTTTTCAAAATTATTCCTATAACCACACATTCAGTAAAAAAATACAAAACTGAAAAGTAAATTTAACCGAATAAATGGTTTTTATGCCATGTTGTTAGGTATCGTGATAAAATTGCAAAATTATATCACATTTACCAAATTTTATCACACATTGTGAAACCATATTTTACTTTTTCATATTTAAGTTATACTCGTTAAAATTGTTATGCCCCGTTTGAAATAGGATCATACACAACAGTTTGCTCATACCTTCGTTTTGGTCATTAGGATTGTCATAATCCATGGCTTCAAGATAAAATTAATTAGCATTTGTTTGTGCCCTTAGTCGTAGCTATCATAATTGTCATGACCCACGTCTGCAAAAAAAATACCTAGACGTTTATATATAGTGTTATACTTGTATATATAGTGCTATACCTATAGTGTTATACCTGTGTCTAAAAGAAGATATTATAATCCCATATAGCGATATTCTCTACCTGTAAATCCCAAGAACAATAATTATATTTGTTCCTGTAATTTTTGTTTTCAATGTGTATAGCTGCCCATATTTAATTTTTATATTTGGAAGTAGTAAAAAATCGTATGAATTTCTCTTTTAATAATCTTATGAATTTCTCTTTTAATTTTTGGTTTAATAAATTTAATTTAATCTGATTTTGATTACCACCAAATATAAATGTATTAATCTTGTATGTGAGAGCCAGTTATAAAAATGAAAATGAGAGTAATCAATGAATTAGACTCGTTGTTTTGTTTTGTTCTTGCCTTCATGGAATATGTTTAAATATTTTTTGCATTGTTGAAAAAATAAGGATCGAAAAACATGTTTTTTTGAAAAAAATTTAATGAAACATTAACTTTTTTTTATTTCTTTGATAAAGTGAATATAAAGTCTACTTAGCTAATACACAGGGTTATTTAAGTATTGCATAGAGCCTTTCTTAAAGAAATAATAATATTAAAATAATTCCTCAAAATTCGCAAATGTTGCATTTTCATTTTAAAGATTTTATTTTTAAGGCGATGGAGAGAGCAACATTATTTCAGCCGAATAATACGATCGATTTTTATAACACAATTATTTCCCCTTTTTGGAAAACAACGAATTTATATGCTTATGAATAAAATATCTTAGCTTCTGTCTTTTATGTAAAAACACTCGTGATCTTTTCTTGTTTTAAGTTTACAATAAATTATTTGAAAAAGTTTATTTGTTATATAAAAAATTTTAAAAACTAAATAATTATTATTTCCAAAATAATAAACATTTTAATACTTAATTTACGAAAGCGTTCACTCAAAAGGTTGTTTAGAAGGCTCTAAAGCTATCATTTTTGTATTTTTTTAATGCTTCTTTTAACATCTACTCATAAAATTATTTGGTATTTATAATGTTAATAACATTCTGCAAGAGTAGATCAAATGTTCTAAGGGGTGTAGGTAAATCATTCCAGAATGGCATAAGTCCGGCACAGCAATACTGGATTGCAACTTGTATAACCTTTCATACTGCCATTTTCCTTTTACCGAGCGGCAGCAGTAGTACAGAATTAAGAAAAAAAGCAATGAGTTTATTTTCGCGTAAAAGTTTTCGCGTCATTTTTTACTTCGCTTTTTTAGTCAAGATATATTATTAAAGTTCAAAAAAATTTTTCTATCGTTCCAACAACTTAAATTTTGATTATTTATTGTGGTCACTTGATTTTTTAGATAGCGGAAAACAAATAAATAACATTGTGTTTCAAGCGTACAAAAGCGTTTCGATTGTTTCAGAAACGATCTTATTTTCACTTTATGCCTAGAAGGTGATTAGCAGATTATCTAGATAATTTTCAGATTACTTTGGTCATTTGAGAAATGAAACATACAATACAACATAACTTTGTGTTTTAAGCTTACAGAAACGTTTCTGTTTTCCAGCAGTGATCTTATTTTCACTTTATTAGGTGATGAGCAGATTATCTAGATAGTTTACAGATTATTTATTGTCATTTAAGAAGTGAAACAATTTTTGACACTTTAACGGGCCGAACGAGTACATCTGCACATTACCTATATATTTTGTAGATTTCTACACTTTGGTGGTACCATCTGCAATTTTCATATTCATCTTTCAAGTTCTATTGCATGTTAAAGATAGCTAAAAATATTTTTTTTTCAGTGAGTATTTGTTTTTCATCTCTGCACAATCATTCCTTTTTAAAAAAAATTCAATGGTATAAAACTTTTAATCTATGAAGAAATTATTCAATTCTAAGAAGTTTTTTTGCAAAAAACCACTTGGGAGACCTAAACTATTGACAGAAACAATTAATTCTTCTTAGTACTTCTATTCATTGATCGAAGAGATAAAGCATTGAATGCATTTTATGCACCAAGAGAGACTTCTTCACTGATGAGGGAACATTTCAGATGGTAGTAAATTTGGAATTCAATCCAGAATAAATGCTCTTGTTACACTGTAAATTTTATAACGTTATTTACATAATCTTAGTGGATGAAGGTCCTAAAAAAATTTCTAAATTCGCCCTTTGCTCACTCTGATCTCATAATTCTCATCATAGCTTAAAAGTCACAAATAAAAAATAAAAAAATAAAAATAACACTTTATTAACAGAACATGAAACTATTAAAGTTATTTTGTAAAACACTTTGTCAATAAAGGAATCGTGAAGAAATAAACGATTCCCTGGATTTGAAAAATAATTACCTGTATTTAAAAAAAAGGAATTCAATGCCATAATGTTTATCGTTATTACACACTCCATGCAACGTTATTGCATACTGTAATAACAATCATGCACATCAATATTTTTTACTTATAAAATTATGTACGGAACTTTTACTTTAATCGCACAAGAGAATAATGTTCTTCGATGAAAAAGCAAGGACTCGCACATATTAAGAACCCGTACAAAATTATTGGAGGTTGGCTGAGAAGTGAATTCACATCCCTCATATAGCTCCAACCTTGCACCATCTTATTATCATTTATTTTGAAGTTTGCAAAGCTCTTAAATAGCAAAAGTTTCTACAATAAATATGACTTCAAATCGAACTTGTTTAAGTATTCTGCTGAGGAGGCTCAATGAACGCAACACCGGAAAGTTAACAGAAAAGATGGTAACAGAAAAGAAGATGTTTGGCTGATAAAAATCCTTTTTTTTGTGGAAAAAAATTGAGTTTTATTTCACATTAAAAAAAATTATTTTCTAACTTACCAAATATTCAAGAAAGGTGATTATTAAGAGATAAAAGGCTTTTTTCTTTAAAAATAACATCTTGATTTTTCCCTACACTCTAATAACGCTTAAGAATTCGCAGAATTCTCACCCGTTAAGTTCTTTAATAACTGCAAAATATTTAGTAATTCCTTATTTTAAAAACATAACTTCTATTAACACTGTTACCAATTTTTTTAAGGACATTTCTTTATTTACGTCATCCCGTAGCTTTGCAAGACTGAATCAGCTTTTCCCTGATGACAATAAGCAAAACAAGGATAAATGATTCGTATTTTCCCCAAGGTGATACAGAAGTCCCTAATTTAATAAATCTTCTCCTTTCGTCATTGATCTCAACTGATTTTTTTTCTTTTCTTCAGCTTGGAGGGCGGATCGAAAGTTTCATTTTTGTTTAGTTGCACAATTTATATGGTTTTGAAAGTATATTCAATGTAATTCAAAATTAGTAACACGGTTTTAACAGTTTATGCATTGCAATTCAAAAAACGTTCTATGGTTTTGAAAGTTTATGCTTTGCAATTTAAAATTAGTTACTTGGTTGTGAAAGTTTATATATTGTAATTCAAAATTAGTTACATGGTTTTTGAAGTTCATTCTTTGTAATTCAGAATTAATTATATGATTTTGAAAGTTTCTGTGTTGTACACTGCCACAAATTTCATTATTCATACATATTATACATATTATAGTCGAGATTGCTAATCTGTCTATCTTATGACCAACAGAACAGGAGTTTGAGTCCCAGCTTGAACTCCACACTATTTCATCTTGATCAGCCAAAATCTAAATCCAATGTGCATTACCTAACGAAAAGTCTAGCTCTAATGTTCAGTTAAAATTTCTTTTTACGATTTTGAAACCATGCTAATTGTAAATGGTAAAAAACCATTAACATTGTGTTTTCTAACCATACTAGATGTAAAAGGTTTCGAAACCGTAATAGTAAAATTGCTCCTTATCGTAAACTTTAAGGTTAATTGAATGGACAGATGGCTGCCGGCTGTTTTACCATAATTTTAGAATGAAAGTTCTAACAGCCGAATTTCAGTTTTAGAAAAATTTATTAAAATTTGTTTAAAAAAGATTTATAAAAGGAAGAAGGACTCTCTTAAATTACCATTGCATAGTTGAACTATTGCTTTCCATGATTGTTTTAGTGAACTAAATTATTCCAATGTTTTGAAATATTGGTTTAATTCGATAATCTTACTAAATCACGTGGTTTCTAATCTAATATTATGATACATGTCTTTCTGTTAAGCAATTTTCTTGACGCATGCGCTATGTGGCATTAAACACATACCTTCAGCACCGCTCAATTTTTTTCAAATCAATCCAAAAATTAACAATCATTCTGAAGTTCGGAATTTTTAATGAAAAACTGCACTGCTGAATATGTGGTGCAATACCTATCTGAATTGAGTGTTACAAAAAGCCCAAACAATGTGTGAATAAACAGTTCATTTCAAGTTAATACCGAATCAAGCATATATAATTTTATAACAATACTTTTTTAATTTATATTCATTTCCATTTCGTTAAGCGTAGTTTGAATTCATATTAATATTCCGTCTGTGATGTATGAATGTTTGATTTACAAACTAATTTTATATTACGAATTAGTGCATTCATGCATTCTAAATTAATGATTTTTACTTTATGTTGCATCGTAAAAGTAACTTTACTGACTTTTATGCGTTTCATAAATCTTACTGAAACTATAAAATTTAGTGCTACTGAAAAAAAAATGTGGCAACTCCTTTTCTATAATAGCAGTAAAAAGGAACATACTTTGAGTTTCACTGCACAAGTCACCATTTTTAATGCAAACATACATTAAAAGTTTTTGTAGTTAAACGTCGAAGCTGTGGCTTAAAATCAGTCATATGAAATTAGATAAAAAATATATTTTAAAACTTTTTTATATTTCCTCGTTAATTCATTTATTTTAATATTTTTAACTTAACTCACTTTTACGGTGCAGAGTAATATCATCGTCTATAATTTCCCTCCGCTTAATCTCTGTTTAGATTTCAAATTCGTATATATATATATATATATATATGCATAATATGTGTGCGTAAATCAGAATTATTAATTTAGAATGCATGCCTGCACTAATTCTTAAAATAAAGTTAGTTTTAAATCAAAGAAATGAGTATGACAGAAAGAGTATAAAGACGAATTCGAAATAGGCTTAACAGAACGGAAGTGAAAAGAAATTATTTCCGATAATATCACTTAGTACAGTTCAGAGAGATTTAAAAACTAAAATATAATTATCCTTATCCACTTAGAAACATATATACATATTTTCACGAAGAAGATTTGTTTACGTTGACATATAGCAGAGTCGAAGACTTCCACTATCTCACGTCAACTTATGTAAATAATCTGAAGATATGATACTCAAAAACTTGCCAACATAGGTGTTTTCGGAAGTAAAAATAATTCTCGTTCGATGTGAATAAACGAGTGTTCGTTAGGAGCTTATTCCATTTTAAGTGTTTAGGTTCAATTTACACCCTTTAAAATGTATGTGAAAGTTCGATTTGGAATTAATCTGAAATAAAGTGTTTCTTTATATAACTTTCGGGTTGCACAACAATATATTCAGAGTTATTAAAGCAAAAAGAAGGCCAAAAATGTATATTGTATATGACGATTCACATTGTTTAAAATAAGAATAAGGCGCAGAACAAATAATTTTTAACATTTTGGCGCCATCGTAGCAGGTACTCATTTAAAAATAATTTTCTGTGTATATACAGGTAAATGTTACACTAGAAACATTTTTTTAAAAATAAACAAAGACAAGCAAAATTTCTAAAAAATGGCGGGAAAAAAGCACTGGAAATCAAGATATATAAAAATAATGGTTTTCTAAATAAAATATTCCTGTTTTTGTTGCTGTTAGAAGAGACTGGGTGTATTTCTGGAAAAACCATAAATATCTATTATTACCCAAAGATAAAATACCAGAGACGCATTTGATGTATGGGCAAACTATTTGCAGAGTTATGGTGTTGCCTATGGGAGACGTATGAAAGACCGAATTTTTTTTTTAATATATAAATAATAAATCCTTGTTTTCTGATGAAAAACATAAGATCCAAGTGAACTATTTTCATGAATAATATAGAAACAATTAATTTTGATTTGCTGATTTGTTTGTAAATGGAAACTATTATTCATAAAATTAAAGGGATGTAAAAAAATAAGCACAAAACTTGCAAAATAAAACGGATATATATATATATATATATATATATATATATATATATATATATATATATATATATATATATATATATATATATATAAATATATAGGGGGGTAAGTAAGAAGGTACCAAAATTGCTAAAATATATGCTTACGTAATTTTGTAATTATCTAAAAGTTTGCAGTTTAGTAGTTATTTGGTTCTAATGTTTTTTAAAAAAATTGATTTTAAAAAGCTGAACTATATTTTAAAATGTTGAAACAAGCAGCAATGTAATTTTACTATTCTTGATAAATATATCCTAACAACGCTATCTAATTTAAAAATAAAAAATAAAACTGAAGTGCTCAAAAGTTCAAGACTCATTTCAGAAATTTACTTTCTACTAAATCACTACCAACAACAGAATTCTTTTTTGCAGTTTTTCTTTTCTTTTTTTTTTGAAATCATTGATTATTTACAATGAAATGAATTCGATTTACTATGCTTTACATTTAAATAGCTTTATTTAATACTGACTTACCTTAAATGTCTCTATTTATTCCTTCATGAGGAAAATATTCTTTGCTGCATTTGACATTGCAAACTGCCTTAAAAACATGTTAAGTCAAAAATCTAGACTCAACACATACTTTATTATAATTTAATGACATTCATGTTCACCTGATTTGAATTGAATAGTTTATTTTAAACAACATACACTTTAATCAACAAAGTTTAATAATGTTTAACTCAATGCTCTGAATTCGAATTTTGCGCTGCAAAAATGTGACCTTTTTTTCACAAAATTAAGGGTTTAAAAGATAAGGAAATGCAGATTTAAAATGTATAAAGTCGTTATTTTCTTAAAAACTTTTTTATTTATTTAAGTGAAATAGAATTAGAAAAAAAATCAAGCGAGAGATTTTCTCTTAAGTTTGCAGTTAAATTATTCATGCCTGGTATAAATATTTAACGCACTCCAAATTTATCTTATGGTAAAAACTAAGTAAAAATGCTAGTATTAATGTTATTTTTTTTACTCTGTTTTTCCTTTTTGTTAAACCATCGAAAAGTGGATAAAGAATTAATATCAAAATGAATTCAACTCTAATTTTTATTTTATAACCGTCGTTGAACAGCCGATTCGATTCTGGGTGCAAGACTACTAATGTTCAACTCCGTAGCCTTTTAATTTTGAACCCAATTCAGAAGAAAAGGGAACTGCTGGGTCAAGTATTGGAGGCCGCAACTAACCCGCATTTGCGTTACACGGAGAGGAAAACCACGGAAACTTCCCACGGTTAGCCCGACGACAAGAGGACTGTAACTCATGATCCGTCTACCACTGAGGAAAATTTACTTCAGCACTGTGTTCAATGTAAGTTGGGTGCGGAATTCGAATCGACCAGTCATCACTGGAATTTGAAACCGGTTCACCAAATTGGAAGAAAAGTATGAATTTATAATCAAATATAGCTACTAATCAGTAATGTACAGTGCGCAAAAAAACTTCATAACTTTCGATCTAATCGTTTGATTTTGACATACTCCATCTTAATGGTGTCTCAACTTAAATATGCTAAATATTGAGTGTGTCTGATGTCTAAGTGTGTCTTGTGTCTAATTCTTTACATTAAATTGTAGTCTGCACTCAATATTTTTATTACAAAATAAAAATATTGAGTGCAGACTTTAATTTAATATAAAGAATTTGACACAAGAGCTCGCCAAATAACTTACCTTCTCATGATGGAAATAAGAACCTCAAAATATGGAGCAGTCAAAATCTTTAAAATATGGTCCCAATACTTTGGTCAGGAAAGTGAGACGAAAATGTGAGCTTCTTAATATCAATTTAACGTGTTTCGTCTGCGGAACTAAAAAGGTAAATTTATAAATGTTTGCTCAGCCGGCTAGATGGTGATAGCGGTTAGCGTGTCTAACTGCGAAGCCAATGGCTGCAGGTTCGAATCCCACTCAGGGCATGAACGCTTCTCTCTGTGTGTTGTTCTCTATTGTGTGATGTGTAAATGTGGCCCACCCTATGAACGGGTATCTGTGGCAGTTCCGTGACTTAGGTTCACAGGTGCCCACTGGGTAACGTTAAATGAGTAATACTTCCGGCATCTTCCTAGGCGAAAAACGTAAAGGTTCAGTCCCTGCCATTAGAAAAAAAATGTTTGCTCACAGGTATAAAACGGACACAGGTATAAACAGGAAAAGAAGCGGTTGAATAGCTCTTGTAAAATAAAAAAAATTTAAATACATGTTTCAAATAGTGTTGTTGTTGTTTCTGATGAAACTTGCCACACGGGCAAGCCTGCTTTGTGAAACCGAGCAAATTTAAGGCAGAGTGTGCGTTTCTTGTTTTTCAGTGGCGCCGTCTATGGCCAAGAATTCAACTTCTGCCACACCATATGTCACACCCGTTTATAGGGCGGACTCATACATACATCTATTCATTCATCCACAGATCGTAATTTTGACCTGAATCAGAGAACGATCGATCTCCTATCCAGTACCCCCAGAAGTTTTGATTTGTTATGGGAACATGGAGGACTTTTGCGACTCTACAGATTTAACGTGCATCAGTCACCATTTACTACACGGGGAGTCTTCGGCCGGCGGGGCTCGAACCCACGAACTCTTGGGCATGGGCCCAGCACCCTACCGACCAGGCTATCCCGGCCTGTTTCAAATAGTTAAATACGCAATAGATGATACTCACATTACTGGGTCCAAACTTCCAAACGTTCTACTGCCTAAACAATTGGGAACCTGTTTTCCAAATTCTTTTTTTTTTCTTCATTTTCATATCCTCCATCACTTTTTGTTTTAGATCTCACAATTGTAAAATTATTTTCTCTTTTTTAGTTCATTTGGTAGTAGTATTTTAGTACTTTATTTACGTCACACTAGAGCTGCAAAAAGGGGTATTGGCGACGATCAGGGAAGCATCCCTGCGGATGATCCGAAGAAATGCCATCGCAATTCTTATCCTCTGTAGAGGGAATGGCTCTCTTGCTTTGGTAGCCCAGAGCTACATTTACAGTTTAAGCACTCTGGCTCTTCCCGATTTAGATGAATTATAAGTGCTTGACGAAACAATGACGATACTTTCTGCTTGTAGTGATCAGAAACTATGGAAACTTTCATTGTCGTCAAACACGGAATTCCAATTGAGATTTGAGTGCTCTAGCTAGTCGAAAAAATGTCTACATCTCGATTGCCAGATTCCACTCGCATAAAAATGAACCCCAGAAAATAAACACGTGATAATTAATAGAATTATCAATGGTGGCCGGTACTTTCCTCACATATTATTCTATAGTGTTCAAACTCTGCGACATTTGTTGTTTAAATATCTTTAGTCATATCATGTATTTAATTCTATCAGAAGAGTTGAATTTTCGGGTTAACGACTAACAATGTTCAACTCTGCAGCATTGTAATTCTTAATCCAACCCAGTGGACAAAGTAACTCCTGCATCAAGCATTGGGATAAATTTCGACAAATTTTTGAAATCTTCCCCGGTTTGACCGACAGCAAAATTATTCTTTCCCATGATCCGTCCACCAAAGAGGATATTTTACCTTAGTAGTGTGGTTGTAGTGATAAGTATGATAATTATGCACTACTAAGGCTTTAACTTTTTTATTTAAAGAGAAGGCTTTTTTTTTCAAAAAAATACCATTAGCCTCCCTGATATATGACCCTGTATGTCAGGTTATATATAAATGTATTTATAGCATAACATTAGTGATATAATTTATAAGATAACAATTTTTGATATGCAATTAAATTATTTAGCTAATTACTATCAAATCAGACAGCCGAGATACATACATTGTTAGAATTTTCATTCTAAAATTACGGCAAAATAACCGGAAGCAGTCTGTTCATCTTTTTATCTTTATGGTTGTGAAACCGTTTTCAACCGTTATGGTAAAAGAATTATGAATACAAAACTATACGCGTGTTTTTACCATTTACAACTGGCATGGTTTCAAGACAGTAAAAAAGAAACTGAACTGAACATTCATTGGAGCTAAGCTTTTGATTAGATAATGGACATTGGAGTTTGGTTGTTGCTGATTTGTGTTTTATCAAATGAACCGGGGAATGCGGTTTAATTAGTTTATCTAGTTCTTTCACTTATTATAAAAAATGAGAAATAGTCGAATGTATTGTGTTAAGCAGGTTTATGGTGATGCTATCTATTCAGGAATGAGAGTATCGAATTGTAATGGTTCAGGGTCACCAATTGGGGAGTGCAGGACACTGGAAGCTATTCATGTGTTGCACGTAATGGAGGAAATACTATAGTGTCCATGCTGGGACTCGAACCCCCGTCCTGTCAGTCACTAGATTGACAGATTAGTCCCCTCAGCTATAATGTGTAACCAGCTGCTAGCAACTGAGTGGCTTCATTAAATAATCCTAGTTGGCGAAATAAAATTCTGGTTGTTTAACCTGCATTAGGCGAAGGTAGTTAGGCAACAGTTTTTCTCACAGTTAACAATTTGAAAGTCATCTCATTTATTTTAATTTGACTCTTTCGTTTGAATATGATGAAATAACAATTACGTAAATTGTTTTTAGCCACTTTTTTCGAGAAATTTCCTTTACTGTACAGCTGTTTGGTTTGCAATATTTATACTGCAATAATTAGGACAAAAGTTAAGATGGAAAACACGAAAGAATAAAAATGCACCTGAAACATTTCCCTTTTCCTGGTTATGAATAAATGCAAACGTCAGGTTTTATTACAAAAGTCGCTGTTCAGTAATGGTTTTCTGTACACTAAAACATTCCATATTTCTGGTGATTCCCCGAACATCGGTTGGCAATAAATCTTCCAAAGCCGAGAATTTAATGGCCCATTAACCTGATATAACTTTTCCCCCCATTTGGCGGATAGCAAGGTCGCATCGCCAACGATGGACAAGCATTTCTGAAATTAAAATCGACTAAAATCAGCACTTAAAATGCCGTATTGAGAACGTCATATTTTTCATAAACAAAGTATTGTTATTGATGAGCATTTTACATCGAAACTGTAAATTTAAAAATTTTCGAAAATCACCCAAATCGAAACGTCAATACATACCAAAATCTAAACCTGACAAGAACTTAAAAGAAATAAATGAATGGTTTAAAATTTATACGCCATCCCTTTTTTACTACAACATAATTGCCAACAATGTAAAATAAAATACATAAAAACAAATAACATTAAAAAAATTTTAAGTCAATTCCTACTTAGGTAAACAAGGAAAATTTTTATTTAAAATACTTTTTTTATGAATAATTACAATTCGCGAACTATAGGGCGCGTTGTTGCATTGAGGCGAATAGCTGTGATTTCTATATGAACAGTCATTCAGTTACTCTAGAGACGTCGTTAATGTAGCGTGTAGCATTGTTACGTTCCTTCTTTATTGTGACTTATTAAATTTAAAAAAGAAAATTGTTTGATACTCTATCTTATGCAAGCAAAAACAAAATGGTATCTCTTTTTTTAGAGAAGGAACATCCTTTATCTTGGAACATCCAAAACACAGCGGAAAAATATTTGAAAATAAACAGAAAAAAAATTTTTCTTTTTATTAGAGTTAAAACTTAATGCTTGCGAAATCGTTTTACTAAATTTAATGATTAACATGAAATGCCTATTTAAACTTTACATTCTATAGTTTTATGAATCATATTACTTCATACATTAAAATATAAAAAAAGTATACATAAGCCCATAATTTTATATCATTTAATTTTTCAAAAAAGGTTTTTTGACTATTTTTATCAAAAACTTTTAAGTTTCAATAAAAATCATTATTTATAACCTAAAAAACGCGAAAGGAAGAATGCTTACGAAAAAAAAACTAGTTTAAAAATTCGTCAAATTAAAATAAAAAGCTTTCATGTTTTCTTTCATTTTTAATCGGGCGTAGAAAAAAATTCTATAGAGAAATCAAATTAGAAAAAAAAATTATTTACAAGTAAATTTTTTGTTATAAAACCTGATTTATAAATTTGGAGAATTCCATAATGATATGTTCTTCGTTTCAAAACTTTATTCTCAAATTATATATACATAGGTTATCCCTTCATTAATTTAAGATAACATACCACACAATCAAATTTTATAACTGCAAGATCTCGATATGAATTTCAATATGTAACTTAAAAACAGAATAGCTGGATTCTAGTTGAAATTTGTCATTCAAAATTAAAAATACTTATTAATAATTATAAGAAAATTATAAGAATTTATTCATAATCAACACAAATTATACTATTTCAAGTAATTCGGATGATTCTTTACTGTTGTCTTTCGAATTATATAGATACAGAAATACATGCTATTCTGTAATGAAGAAGAATATTCTATTACTATTGCAGTTCTGCACGTTCTGAAATCACAGTTATTCTTTGGAATTAAGTAAGCAATGTTGACTTCACTTTAATTTGTAATGAATTGAAGACAAACGAAATTTATTTTACCATAATACACACATCTGTAACAGCATGCGATCACGAAATCGGAAGTTATGTTGTTGATAATAGAAAAGTAAAAACTATTGAGAAACTCTTCAAATGGTGGGTGCGTTCTATTTCAGAAAGAATTACCTATGTTCTAGGTAGTTTCTACAAGTTTATTATTTACTGCTAAAAAATGACTTCCTATTCTGCTAATGATTTCGATAGAACTAAATGAAAACTTAATAAATAAAAGCCTGAAAAAGTCTATCCGCTAGAGGGCGTACTCGAGAGTTGCGATCGCGAATTTTTCTCTCATATAAAACACAAATCACACAAATTTGAAGTGCTCCACTGTAAAATGAAAATCTTGCGAGTAATACCGAAGATGTCTCAAGTCGCATGCAAAAATGGAATTATTATTTCTTATAACTCGTTTGAAAAACGTAAGGTCGTGGGATTTCTCCGGTTCTCAAGCTTGGTTAACAGAAAAACTTTAGGTGTAGTCCTAGCAAACTTTAATCTAAATTTAGATCTAAAATGCCGAATGCAAATAATTAATATGAGAACGTGCTTCATTTTGAATAAATAATTAAGAAGAATAATTCAGGTAAAGAAATAACATAAGAAGATTTGTTAAAGCCTTATATATAAAAACTAAAGAAGAAAAAAAAAATAAAACAGAAAAACTTTTTATGGGAAAACCTCAATGTCTTCATCAGGACACATCCTTTAAAAAGCGATATTTCTGAATAAAGAATAATTATCCTAAGATAAAAATTACTCTTCTTAATGTGTCTATATCGCTAAAAAATAAAAATGCAGCTGAAAATGAAAATGAGTACGAAAAAAAGAAAGCAGACAACAAACTTACCGGCGTGTAGCAAAAGTAATTTTTTTTTAATGTCCTTTATATTATTGTAATTTTCTAATTTCGCCTAATATACACTCAAATATCCTATTCATTTTTATCATATTGATGGCTGCAAGTAAATCTCTGAAGAAAAAAATTAATATTGACAAGAGATGAGATGATACGCAATAATCCAATTATATAATCCACTTTTTAAAGCGATTGAATGAAACATTCTGAGAAAGCTTGCAAAGATAATCCTTTGACACTTGAATAACATCAGCTTTTGACTGCGTAAGAAGATCAAAATGACTGTCTCAAGTTTATCAAATCCTATCTCAGGAAAATACAGATTATTTTTATGTTTGTATACCAATGTATGGCATCCCAATCTGTAGGAAGAAATTGTTGTTTTAAGGGAATATGTTATATTACAATTAAATAAATTGTTTTAAATAATACCATTTATTCAAAATAATAAATAAACAAAATTATGTGCAAACGTCCTTCTTTAAGACAAACTATTTGAAATTATACAGTTCGTGTGGAATGTTAACTTTGAAGTTTTAAAATATCAAATTACTAGCAATGTTCGGAATAAAAACATTTTTTTTTAAAATTTAGGCAAACTAATTGAAACTTTACGATTTAAATGTTCAACCGCATTTTATTCAGAAAAAATTAAATACTACTTTCATAATTACATATGTAAAAAAGCATTTAATTATTCTCCATCGGGAAAAAAGTTATAAAACTGTCATTTAATTCTTTAATTAAAGCAGACATAAAAACTCTGATCTTTCGTATTTTAACAGAAACTTTAGGAAGATTTTTAGCACAAAAATTTAATCTACTTTTTTCATGATCTATTCACTTCATTTGCTTAATAGCTTATGATGTAAAAAAAAATATATAAAATGTTTAACATTTTTCTAATCCTTGAAATTCAGTTAAATCAATTCTATAAAAACAGATTCAAGCAAAAAAACTATTTAATCGAAAGTAGATGGGAACAGTTTTGTATCCTGATAAGTAAAAATGAAAAAAGAAAGAAAATACGGCAAAAAAAGTTCTGGAAAAAAAAAATACTCAACCACACAGGAATGGATGAAGTACAGACAATGTCTTTTCCGTTGCCAGATTCAAAAAAGAGAGAATCTTTAAGAAAATGTTCTTTTGCCCATTGCAAGTTTCTTTGAGGGAAACATTATGCATACTCTTTTCTATTCTTCTATCGAAAGTGCTTGAAATTCTCTTTTTCAAAGGTATTGAAGACGACAAGAGAATAGTATTCAAATGTTTGAATAGCAAAAACAAAATGCTTTTGCAGAACACAAACAAAATATTTCAATTGTCAAAAAGAAGTTTATAGAATTTTGAAAGCTCTAAGATAACAGACATTATTATACAGATAAAATAAGTACAATTCTGCTTAAAAAACCATTTTGTTTTTCACATTTATAGACAAAATATGACATCAAGTTCTGTAATGTTTAATGGAAAAAGATAAAGAAATTTTTTCCTTCTTTTATTCACTTTTGAAGTGTTATCAAAGTTAAAAGAAACAAGTTTATTCTACTGATTTTTTTTTTCAAAGAACAGGAATGCGGCATTTAGATTATGAAAATAATTTACTTTTATTTATGACACTGGTTTATCTGTTTTTCATACGGAGAAAAAAGTAAATAATCAATCAATCAATATTAATCAACACTAAGATATATGGAAAAAAGTAAATAATCAATTAATCAATAATAAACAATACTGGGATGTCATACGAAAAAAACGTAAATAATCAATTAATCATTATTAATGAACACTAAGATATCATGTACAAAACTGAAAATCATATACTGACGCAATTAAAAAAAAGTAATATTTAAGTAGTAGAAATAGTAAAAAAAATTAAGTAGTAGTATCAATATTTTTTTATTTATTATTTGTTGTGCTACCTGGTAACTTTACCTTATTAAATTAAACAACACGTATTTAAAAGCTCGTCCCGATCAAAATAAACATTATATTCATTTTCATCTGGCATAATGCTAATGTGCATGGCCATATTGAATATATGTATTTTTATATTTGGTGTCAATTGAAACTACTAGTAGTGATTGCCAAATTTAGCATCTCAGGCATCAAAATAAGCGTTGAGAATCAGAAAAATTTTGCTCACGTTCTTAATATATATATATATATATATATATATATATATATATATATATATATATATATATATATATATAATGCCCTATATCTCCCATTAATATTAACCTTTAATTTTAAATCTCGGTCAGATAATATGCATTAAATATGTATGCGACCATACCGTGCCACAAAATTATAGACAAATTTGGGGCCGGACAATGTGGCATAATATGAACCCGCAATCGCAGAAATGACTTAAAAAGCTTGAGAAGCGTCCGACATCCAGGTGAACCAAGAATGTGGTTCAAAGCACCAAATTGTTAGTCCCGTGGTGCATGGTTTGATTCTCAGACCGGTTGTATTTAATAAATTCAATTGCAGAAAAAGTTTTTAATTAATTTTACGATATGGTAATGTAAAAAAAAATATTCATTTATATGTTTCACAGTAAAACACTATTTTTATCTATGAACAGTAGTGGAAAGTGGGGTGAATTGTAACATTTTTTACTTAACTATTTTTAACTAACAAAAAATCCAATATATTAACTATTAACTGACAGACGAGTAAAGTAGACTATCCTCTACTAGAAGAAAAAATAAATACCTTATTTTAAATGTTATTATATTAGTTTCTAACAATTTTTGACACTCGTGCACTCGTTACAATTATCCCAACTTACAGGGTCAATTGTAACAATTCATAAATTCAACTAAAACATAGTTAATTATACATATTATCATAGTTGTGATATATATTTTTTACTGATCAAAATAGTAGTGATATTTTAGGAGTGAAAATAATAATGAGCAGAGACCTAAAGGGTTAAACTTTTAACTTTAAAGGGTTAAAAATTTTAATTTATGTTGTGAAAGGTGGCTAATAAAGTAATGCACATGCAACATAATATAAATGATATAGGAAACAATTGATGGTTCTTAAAGAGTTAAGTAATGGTTTGTAAACATAAGATTACTTATTTTCAGCTGTTACAATCGTCCCCAAGACGCCATTTCAGCTCCATTCGCTAAAAACAATGCTAGTTAATTAACAAGACTAATCTTTTTTTTTAAATGTTAATTAAGGTGTCCACTTACATATTAGGTTAATAATTTTTATTTGTTTCAACGAAATTACTTAGTTACAATATAATAGCCTAATACCAAAAAAAGTACTTACGTAGCGTGAAAATATCTTTTATGATGTAACTCTTTCAAAAGTACATAAAAATGGTTGTCAGCAGGGGTGTACATGTAGATTTATTAAATACACCTTGTGCGCCACCTAGGAGACAAATCTAGAAACCGACACTCGAAATTTTTGCTCTGTGACAATCGTACCCTGTTACAATTAATCCCACTCTCCCCTAATTTTTTTTAAAAACACTTAGAACAATAAATCTGCTGTAATTTCCCTGAAAATGTGCGAATTGATTTGGATGAATAATTCTTCTCTTGACTCTGTACACGTCAAAAAATTAAATATATCTCTATATTATGACACAGATAGTTTTACGAGTATTGATTGTGAAAGATTGTTTCTGGAAGGAAAAAAATAAGGAAATATTCAAATCTAATTAAATTTTGTTCGCTTTATCGAACAATATGCAATATTTGCTTCAAACTTCCTTATTTAAATTTATGGCATCCTTTTAATTAAATGCACTTTATTTCGTTCAAAATCTGAATTGATAATTCATCTTACTCAAATGTGATGATAATATATTTTAAAAAGTAACAAATATTTTCTTTTCGAGAGGAAAACAACAATAATAATGTGTTTAAAACTACACCAAGAGGCAGGCTTTAGTTATTGTTAGAAACAATTTATGCTATTCAGTTTTATCGAATCTTTATTGCAATTAATTTAATAAATAAACCACCGGTATTGTTCTTAACTAGTAATACAAAATACCTGTAGTTGATGAGATCATTTATTTTAATTTTAAATCCATTTCTCACAATAAGTTAGAACTTTTCACAAGAAGTCTATTGAATACTACTACCAAGATAATAGAATTCAATAAAATCATGGCTTTAAATTTTTAATATGAAATGAAACAAAGGAAAAAAAATTTAAACTGTTAGCCATGGAAATAAATTTTTATTAAATATAAGGCCCTTCCAGCGCTGTATTTTTAGTTAACTATTCCTTAGGAGTGTTCAACGTCTCATTATTGTTTGGGAATATATTTTTTAAATATAAATATAAAGCTGAAAACCTCTCAGTTTTGATGCATATGAAACTGATAAAAACTTAAAAGAATTTTATTTATTCTTTTAAGTTATGAAAGAATATTAAATATAATTTTCGAATTAATATTCTTCAAATCTTTCGAGTAACACATTTTCGTATTATCTTTCTTTTTAAAGTTTTTTAAGATATTCGAGGGCAACTTCGTATAGTTTCAGAATCATAGAACGAGAAAACCAACCTTGTCGTTTTCGTTTACTTAATCAATAAATGACTTGTGGTTTTGGAATTCTTCCATATGATCAATTCTTTTAAAAAAATATTTTCTAAAGTTTTAAAAGCTAATTCAATACAATAAACCTTCTGTAAATTGTGGGACAACAATGTATTTGTGATGTTTTCAATATTCATTGTTGTCCAGCAGTACAGTCAGTGAAAAAACAGATCACCCTTCAACGGTTGGCCGGATTTTTTTTTGGTAAAATGTTCGGGCACTATCTCATATATATAACTGTTAACTCTAACCACGGTGAAATATACTAATTTTGACAAAAAACTCTTTTTTTATGAAAAATACATGTTTTGGGCCTGGATAGCCTGGTTGGTAGGGCGCTGGGCCCATGACCGAGAGTTCGTGGGTTCGAACCCCACCGGCTGAAGACTCCCCGTGTAGTAAAGTGACTGATATACGTTAAATCTGTCGAGTCGCAAAAGTTCTCCATGTTCCCATAACAAATCAATACCTCTGGGGGTGCTGGATTGGATATCGATCGTTCTCTGATTCAGGTCAAAATTACGATCTGTGGATGAATGAATGGATGTATGAATGGGTTCGCCCTATAAACGGGTGAGACGTATGGTGTGGCAGAAGACGAATTCTTGGCCATAGACGGCGCCACTGAAAAACAAGAAACGCACACTCTGCCTTAAATTTGCTCGGACAAGTCGCATTAGAAACAACAACACATTTTTTTCTCAAGTTATTTAAAAATGCTTTATTGCATTCGATTGAGCGTGCAAAAATCAAATTTCAATGAAATCAAATTTCATAAAATTTTTGACTTTTAGGGGGCCTACAAAGACAAATGAACACTTGACATTGAAAATGGAATGTCACCAATATTTGACGTCGGTAAAAAAGAAATTTACGAAAAACGTAATTTACGTAAAAAAGAATCACTTGGGAACCGAGCAATTCATTGCGTGAAGTTTCTATTTTGTATAGAGAAGTAAATGTGACCCCAAATTTAAGAAATAAATAAATCAAAAATGATAGAAAAATTTGCAAATTCATTCACTGCGTAAACTTGCCTCCCCACATGAATAATTAAATAAAACCCCAGATTAATAATAGAAATAAAAAGTGGTAGTAAGATTTCTTTCCTCAAATGAAAACTGGGGGAAAAAGTATTTTACTTCTTTCCTTTCTAGCTGTTTGAAATCAAATGAGCTTAGCGATTTTGCCTTACAATCAATATAATATTCTACTTTCAAGAAAATTCTTTTTTTATATTCATTTAAATTGTACGAGTTAAAAAAACAAAACTTGATGCTTTCGTTTCTTTTCTCTTTGCTTTGAAAGTAGTATATATGCTTTTAAAGACAGTAATTAAACTTATCACCGTTGCTCCCGCATTTGTTAAATTATTAAAAAGAATAAAAAACTAGTAGCATAGTTCTTCTATCGTATAAAATGAAGAACGAAGAATTAATTAAATTTTATCGTGATAAATAATTAATATAAAGCTTTGAATTCGGATCTGTAATTATGTCGTTATTTATTTTTAAAAACTATGTATTAGCTTACATAATAAAGAGTCAATAATTATACAAATTAGTATATTATCATTCCTTTCATATATCACTTTTTTATATCATTGCAAAGAAAAAGTAATAGGGCTCAAGTAGGTATTTATTGTGGATAGAAAGTTTCATTTCCAGATTTCTACAGATTCTTTGTTGGCTATACTCCGTTGCAAGTTAGGAAAAGACCACTGCGATGGATGATTTAAGTAATGATTAAGCGACTGCATATAGTTCCCTTTTATTTCAATATCAAATTATGCAAATATGCTTTCAAAACAATATAAAATCTTTTAATAGTTAAACACGCCTGACAGAAATTTAATTCGTCTTGTCTTTTATGATTTATTTCATAGAATTATTAATTAAAAAAAAGTTTTATTTTTGCAGTCTTACTGGAAACCAAGAATTGGTGACATATTTCGGTAAGGCAGGACATTCCTTCTTGAAAAGAAACAACTATATGACGTTGTTAGAGCATTGGATTTGATTGGACCACTAAAAATGGCGGGTTTTAACCTGATATGGCCCGAACAAATCAAATGCGAGATAAAGAATTTTTTTTTGTTCGCTGTAGAGGAAAATCGTCAGCCAGAAACAATATTTTTTTTTCATCAGTTTTCTTAAATGCGAACAAAGAGGCAGGCGTATATTTGTTACGATTTTTAGACAACAATTTTATTCATTCGTATTACTTGTTAAGTGATTATTGTTGTTAATAACTGTTATTATTATTATCAAGAAAGCAAGCAAAAAGGAAGTTGTGCAACGCCGTTTCAAAAATTGTTGATATTGATATACGTTTACGCTGGGAGCTTGGCACCCAGTTTGGCGTGCAATTGGATGCAAGCAGGCTCTCTCCATGGGGATATTTTTTTTTCTTAACTTACAACAAAGTATAGTCATTCTTTCAGGACGGACGATATTCTTTTATTAAAAAAGGTAATTAGTAAATATTAACACTATTTAATTATTCACATTTTTCTTGATTCAGCAAATCATTTGTATTCACCATAAAATATTTATAATAAAAGCTTTTTCACTTTTAAGGAATTCTGTGTAAAATAGTTTATTCTTTCTTCAATTTATTTTTCATTTTTAATTTAAAGTGGAAGCTAATGTTCACTCGGTTTAAATATAAACAGATGACAACTTTCATAATGAGAGCATTTTTTGCTGCATTATAGAAAAAAAATTTATTGGGAGCATCTTCAGCATTGAAATCATGCGCTAATGTACGAAATACAATCGGTAATTATTTTATTATTATTTTAACCAATTATTGGGTCAAATATTTCTAGTAAAGGTAAATTAGAACTTAATTTGTTATAAAAAAAACTCATTTTGCTAATTACGAATCGGCAAACTACAATGTTCAAGCATGTCATAATCCTCTCGAAATGTGCCAATTTTAATTTTAAGGCATTACTAATACCGAAAATGATATATGATAAGCTTACGTGCATACAAATAAATCCTGCTTCCAAAACTGCTTCCTAGTAAAGAATTTGCATTTGGAATTATAATTTTATTATTAAAATAATAATCTTATTATAAAAATAATAAATTCTACACATATCTAAAAATGGACAAGTTATTTTTAAATTTTATGGGCGATGTGCAGTAAGGGAAAGTTAGAATAAATTATTGTACGAGTAATTATGAGTATTCCTAGCATATTATTTTTGATGACTTATTTTACCAATAGCAGCCTTTAATTTACTCTTGAAATTTATAAACATATTTTCAAGAAATGTAATATTTTAATACATTAGTTCTTTTTCAATTCCTACCATTAGTTCATAATCTCCTTATATCATGTTCACATTTTCAATCGCTAATGAAATACTTTTTATTCATCTACTTAAGTACAAATAAATTTTTTTGAACTAATTGTTGTTTAATACAACTTTTTCAAACAATAATTCATTAATTAAATAGGGCTTGGCCAAAAATGAAATGGAATTTTCTGATGGGTTAAGCGTTAGCCATTGTTTTAAATTTTACTATAAGCGATTCAGTTTTTCACATATTTTAAAGATAATATCAGTGATAATTTCTAACTATTTGAGCAAAAAAATAGTTCATTGCACTATAAGAATAGTTTATATATTTAATTATTTTATATTTGCTGTGTCACATAAATTCAATAAAGAACATTACGTGGTAGCGCGTGTGGTTCACGTCTCCAAATATATACTTTTATAGTTGTCTGCTACCACGCTCCTTTTTTTTCAATTCCTACTATTAGTTCACACTCTCCCTATATCTTGTTCAAATTTTCAATCCTTAATAAAATACTTTTTATTCATCCACTCAAGTTCAAATACATTTTAGACTTTATTCAATTCCTACTATTAGTTCACACTCTTCCTATATCTTGTTCAAATTTTCAATCGTTAATAAAATACTTTTTATTCATCCACTCAAGTTCAAATACATTCTAGACTTTATTCAATTCCTACTATTAGTTCACACTCTCCCTATATCTTGTTCAAATTTTCAATCCTTAATAAAATACTTTTTATTCATCCACTCAAGTTCAAATACATTCTAGACTTTATTCAATTCCTACCATTAGTTCACACTCTCCCTATATCTTGTTCAAATTTTCAATCCTTAATAAAATACTTTTTATTCATCCACTCAAGTTCAAATACATTCTAGACTTTATTCAATTCCTACTATTAGTTCACACTCTCCCTATATCTTGTTCAAATTTTCAATCCTTAATAAAATACTTTTTATTCATCCACTCAAGTTCAAATACATTTTAGACTTTATTCAATTCCTACTATTAGTTCACACTCTCCCTATATCTTGTTCAAATTTTCAATCGTTAATAAAATACTTTTTATTCATCCACTCAAGTTCAAATACATTCTAGACTTTATTCAATTCCTACCATTAGTTCACACTCTCCCTATATCTTGTTCAAATTTTCAATCCTTAATAAAATACTTTTTATTCATCCACTCAAGTTCAAATACATTCTAGACTTTATTCAATTCCTACCATTAGTTCACACTCTCCCTATATCTTGTTCAAATTTTCAATCTTTAATAAAATACTTTTTATTCATCCACTCAAGTTCAAATACATTCTAGACTTTATTCAATTCCTACCATTAGTTCACACTCTCCCTATATCTTGTTCAAATTTTCAATCCTTAATAAAATACTTTTTATTCATCCACTCAAGTTCAAATACATTCTAGACTTTATTCAATTCCTACCATTAGTTCACACTCTCCCTATATCTTGTTCAAATTTTCAATCTTTAATAAAATACTTTTTATTCATCCACTCAAGTTCAAATACATTCTAGACTTTATTCAATTCCTACCATTAGTTCACACTCTCCCTATATCTTGTTCAAATTTTCAATCTTTAATAAAATACTTTTTATTCATCCACTCAAGTTCAAATACATTCTAGACTTTATTCAATTCCTACCATTAGTTCACACTCTCCCTATATCTTGTTCAAATTTTAAATCCTTAATAAAATACTTTTTATTCATCCACTCAAGTTCAAATACATTTTAGACTTTATTCAATTCCTACCATTAGTTCACACTCTCCCTATATCTTGTTCAAGTTTTCAATCCTTAATAAAATACTTTTTATTCATCCACTCAAGTTCAAATACATTCTAGACTTTATTCAATTCCTACCATTAGTTCACACTCTCCCTATATCTTGTTCAAATTTTCAATCCTTAATAAAATACTTTTTATTCATCCACTCAAGTTCAAATACATTCTAGACTTTATTCAATTCCTACCATTAGTTCACACTCTCCCTATATCTTGTTCAAATATTCAATCCTTAATAAAATACTTTTTATTCATCCACTCAAGTTCAAATACATTCTAGACTTTATTCAATTCCTACCATTAGTTCACACTCTCCCTATATCTTGTTCAAATTTTCAATCCTTAATAAAATACTTTTTATTCATCCACTCAAGTTCAAATACATTCTAGACTTTATTCAATTCCTACCATTAGTTCACACTCTCCCTATATCTTGTTCAAATTTTCAATCTTTAATAAAATACTTTTTATTCATCCACTCAAGTTCAAATACATTCTAGACTTTATTCAATTCCTACCATTAGTTCACACTCTCCCTATATCTTGTTCAAATATTCAATCTTTAATAAAATACTTTTTATTCATCCACTCAAGTTCAAATACATTCTAGACTTTATTCAATTCCTACCATTAGTTCACACTCTCCCTATATCTTGTTCAAATATTCAATCCTTAATAAAATACTTTTTATTCATCCACTCAAGTTCAAATACATTCTAGACTTTATTCAATTCCTACCATTAGTTCACACTCTCCCTATATCTTGTTCAAATTTTCAATCCTTAATAAAATACTTTTTATTCATCCACTCAAGTTCAAATACATTTTAGACTTTATTCAATTCCTACCATTAGTTCACACTCTCCCTATATCTTGTTCAAATTTTCAATCCTTAATAAAATACTTTTTATTCATCCACTCAAGTTCAAATACATTCTAGACTTTATTCAATTCCTACCATTAGTTCACACTCTCTCTATATCTTGTTCAAATTTTCAATCCTTAATAAAATACTTTTTATTCATCCACTAAAGTTCAAATACATTCTAGACTTTATTCAATTCCTACCATTAGTCCACACTCTCCCTATATCTTGTTCAAATTTTCAATCCTTAATAAAATACTTTTTATTCATCCACTCAAGTTCAAATACATTCTAGACTTTATTCAATTCCTACCATTAGTTCACACTCTCCCTATATCTTGTTCAAATTTTCAATCTTTAATAAAATACTTTTTATTCATCCACTCAAGTTCAAATACATTCTAGACTTTATTCAATTCCTACCATTAGTTCACACTCTCCCTATATCTTGTTCAAATTTTCAATCCTTAATAAAATACTTTTTATTCATCCACTCAAGTTCAAATACATTCTAGACTTTATTCAATTCCTACCATTAGTTCACACTCTCCCTATATCTTGTTCAAATTTTCAATCCTTAATAAAATACTTTTTATTCATCCACTCAAGTTCAAATACATTCTAGACTTTATTCAATTCCTACCATTAGTTCACACTCTCCCTATATCTTGTTCAAATTTTCAATCCTTAATAAAATACTTTTTATTCATCCACTCAAGTTCAAATACATTCTAGACTTTATTCAATTCCTACCATTAGTTCACACTCTCCCTATATCTTGTTCAAATTTTCAATCTTTAATAAAATACTTTTTATTCATCCACTCAAGTTCAAATACATTCTAGACTTTATTCAATTCCTACCATTAGTTCACACTCTCCCTATATCTTGTTCAAATTTTCAATCCTTAATAAAATACTTTTTATTCATCCACTCAAGTTCAAATACATTCTAGACTTTATTCAATTCCTACCATTAGTTCACACTCTCCCTATATCTTGTTCAAATTCTCAATCTTTAATAAAATACTTTTTATTCATCCACTCAAGTTCAAATACATTCTAGACTTTATTCAATTCCTACCATTAGTTCACACTCTCCCTATATCTTGTTCAAATTTTCAATCTTTAATAAAATACTTTTTATTCATCCACTCAAGTTCAAATACATTCTAGACTTTATTCAATTCCTACCATTAGTTCACACTCTCCCTATATCTTGTTCAAATTTTAAATCCTTAATAAAATACTTTTTATTCATCCACTCAAGTTCAAATACATTTTAGACTTTATTCAATTCCTACCATTAGTTCACACTCTCCCTATATCTTGTTCAAGTTTTCAATCCTTAATAAAATACTTTTTATTCATCCACTCAAGTTCAAATACATTCTAGACTTTATTCAATTCCTACCATTAGTTCACACTCTCCCTATATCTTGTTCAAATTTTCAATCCTTAATAAAATACTTTTTATTCATCCACTCAAGTTCAAATACATTCTAGACTTTATTCAATTCCTACCATTAGTTCACACTCTCCCTATATCTTGTTCAAATATTCAATCCTTAATAAAATACTTTTTATTCATCCACTCAAGTTCAAATACATTCTAGACTTTATTCAATTCCTACCATTAGTTCACACTCTCCCTATATCTTGTTCAAATTTTCAATCCTTAATAAAATACTTTTTATTCATCCACTCAAGTTCAAATACATTCTAGACTTTATTCAATTCCTACCATTAGTTCACACTCTCCCTATATCTTGTTCAAATTTTCAATCTTTAATAAAATACTTTTTATTCATCCACTCAAGTTCAAATACATTCTAGACTTTATTCAATTCCTACCATTAGTTCACACTCTCCCTATATCTTGTTCAAATATTCAATCTTTAATAAAATACTTTTTATTCATCCACTCAAGTTCAAATACATTCTAGACTTTATTCAATTCCTACCATTAGTTCACACTCTCCCTATATCTTGTTCAAATATTCAATCCTTAATAAAATACTTTTTATTCATCCACTCAAGTTCAAATACATTCTAGACTTTATTCAATTCCTACCATTAGTTCACACTCTCCCTATATCTTGTTCAAATATTCAATCTTTAATAAAATACTTTTTATTCATCCACTCAAGTTCAAATACATTCTAGACTTTATTCAATTCCTACCATTAGTTCACACTCTCCCTATATCTTGTTCAAATATTCAATCCTTAATAAAATACTTTTTATTCATCCACTCAAGTTCAAATACATTCTAGACTTTATTCAATTCCTACCATTAGTTCACACTCTCCCTATATCTTGTTCAAATTTTCAATCCTTAATAAAATACTTTTTATTCATCCACTCAAGTTCAAATACATTTTAGACTTTATTCAATTCCTACCATTAGTTCACACTCTCCCTATATCTTGTTCAAATTTTCAATCCTTAATAAAATACTTTTTATTCATCCACTCAAGTTCAAATACATTCTAGACTTTATTCAATTCCTACCATTAGTTCACACTCTCCCTATATCTTGTTCAAATTTTCAATCCTTAATAAAATACTTTTTATTCATCCACTCAAGTTCAAATACATTCTAGACTTTATTCAATTCCTACCATTAGTTCACACTCTCTCTATATCTTGTTCAAATTTTCAATCCTTAATAAAATACTTTTTATTCATCCACTAAAGTTCAAATACATTCTAGACTTTATTCAATTCCTACCATTAGTTCACACTCTCCCTATATCTTGTTCAAATTTTCAATCCTTAATAAAATACTTTTTATTCATCCACTCAAGTTCAAATACATTCTAGACTTTATTCAATTCCTACCATTAGTTCACACTCTCCCTATATCTTGTTCAAATTTTCAATCTTTAATAAAATACTTTTTATTCATCCACTCAAGTTCAAATACATTCTAGACTTTATTCAATTCCTACCATTAGTTCACACTCTCCCTATATCTTGTTCAAATTTTCAATCCTTAATAAAATACTTTTTATTCATCCACTCAAGTTCAAATACATTCTAGACTTTATTCAATTCCTACCATTAGTTCACACTCTCCCTATATCTTGTTCAAATTTTCAATCCTTAATAAAATACTTTTTATTCATCCACTCAAGTTCAAATACATTCTAGACTTTATTCAATTCCTACCATTAGTTCACACTCTCCCTATATCTTGTTCAAATATTCAATCTTTAATAAAATACTTTTTATTCATCCACTCAAGTTCAAATACATTCTAGACTTTATTCAATTCCTACCATTAGTTCACACTCTCCCTATATCTTGTTCAAATATTCAATCCTTAATAAAATACTTTTTATTCATCCACTCAAGTTCAAATACATTCTAGACTTTATTCAATTCCTACCATTAGTTCACACTCTCCCTATATCTTGTTCAAATTTTCAATCCTTAATAAAATACTTTTTATTCATCCACTCAAGTTCAAATACATTTTAGACTTTATTCAATTCCTACCATTAGTTCACACTCTCCCTATATCTTGTTCAAATTTTCAATCCTTAATAAAATACTTTTTATTCATCCACTCAAGTTCAAATACATTCTAGACTTTATTCAATTCCTACCATTAGTTCACACTCTCTCTATATCTTGTTCAAATTTTCAATCCTTAATAAAATACTTTTTATTCATCCACTCAAGTTCAAATACATTCTAGACTTTATTCAATTCCTACCATTAGTTCACACTCTCCCTATATCTTGTTCAAATTTTCAATCCTTAATAAAATACTTTTTATTCATCCACTCAAGTTCAAATACATTCTAGACTTTATTCAATTCCTACCATTAGTTCACACTCTCCCTATATCTTGTTCAAATTTTCAATCCTTTATAAAATACTTTTTATTCATCCACTCAAGTTCAAATACATTTTAGACTTTATTCAATTCCTACTTTAGTTCACACTCTCCCTATATCTTGTTCAAATTTTCAATCCTTTATAAAATACTTTTTATTCATCCACTCAAGTTCAAATACATTCTAGACTTTATTCAATTCCTACCATTAGTTCACACTCTCCCTATATCTTGTTCAAATATTCAATCCTTAATAAAATACTTTTTATTCATCCACTCAAGTTCAAATACATTCTAGACTTTATTCAATTCCTACCATTAGTTCACACTCTCCCTATATCTTGTTCAAATTTTCAATCCTTAATAAAATACTTTTTATTCATCCACTCAAGTTCAAATACATTCTAGACTTTATTCAATTCCTACCATTAGTTCACACTCTCCCTATATCTTGTTCAAATTTTCAATCCTTAATAAAATACTTTTTATTCATCCACTCAAGTTCAAATACATTTTAGACTTTATTCAATTCCTACCATTAGTTCACACTCTCCCTATATCTTGTTCAAATTTTCAATCCTTAATAAAATACTTTTTATTCATCCACTCAAGTTCAAATACATTCTAGACTTTATTCAATTCCTACTATTAGTTCACACTCTCCCTATATCTTGTTCAAATTTTCAATCCTTAATAAAATACTTTTTATTCATCCACTCAAGTTCAAATACATTCTAGACTTTATTCAATTCCTACCATTAGTTCACACTCTCCCTATATCTTGTTCAAATTTTCAATCCTTAATAAAATACTTTTTATTCATCCACTCAAGTTCAAATACATTCTAGACTTTATTCAATTCCTACTATTAGTTCACACTCTCCCTATATCTTGTTCAAATTTTCAATCCTTAATAAAATACTTTTTATTCATCCACTCAAGTTCAAATACATTTTAGACTTTATTCAATTCCTACTATTAGTTCACACTCTCCCTATATCTTGTTCAAACTTTCAATCGTTAATAAAATACTTTTTATTCGTCCATTCAAGGTCAAATACATTTTTTTAAACTTGTAGTGGATGACACTTGATGTTAATACAGTTTTTTTCAAATAATTATTCATTCATTAAATTTAATTAATTAATTTTAATTTTGTATGGGAGAAAAATTTGTAATTATTTAATAAAAAGTAACTAAAATAAAAATTTTCTTTGTTGACCTAAGTAGGAATTGATTTTAAAAATAAAATTTATAATACGTGTTATATAAAGAAAATATATAGGTGACCCAAAGAAAATATATAGGTGACCCAAAGATGTGGAAGTCACAGGGTGACATATCTGGGCTGAACGGTGGGTGTTCCAACACTTCCCTACTGTAATTTTGCATGGTTGTCTGGGTTTCACGGGAGACGCATGGGTGGACATTGTCATGGAGAAGGATCACTTGTGTAAGAAGGCCAGATCGTTTGCTCTTTATTTTTGTGCTTAGATTCGTCCGAAAACAGTGTTGTTCCGATCTAGATGCATAAAGTAAGGCATTACTTAACTTTCGATCTATTTTTTTCCCTACCACAAACAGATTTCACTGTTGACCACCGTATGCAGTACACGCCCCTTATAGCCCTTTACATCATCTGCTATAGCTGCAGTCATTCTGAAGCAATCGCATTTGTCCATTTTTCATTTAGGTAACCTTTTATTTAAATAATCTTTAAAGTTCACTTTTGAACACTTTTTCATTGATCAAATAGCATAAAAAACTAGATTTAGGTTTGAAAAAATAAGAAAATTCCGAATATATAAAAAATTTTATAACTTGCATTTCAAATTTTTTCATCATTAACAAATTAATTAATAAAAATTATTTACTTTATCCATATTCCCCGTTATATTATTTATTTGTCTAAAGGGTGAGCGCTTATAACTGTTTGTGAAGGAATTATTGTAGTTAAAACAATCATTCGAAAAGTATGGTGAGAAACGTTATGCTTTAAAATAACACTAGAATAACAAATTTTTGAGCAGTTATAGTGGTATAATTATAAAAAACAGCTTCTCAAACCTTTGCTACCCCCTACCCTATTTTAGCAGTGCTGAATCCGAATTTGAAAAAAGTACGTATTTTGGTCTTCAAAAAAATCCGTACTTTAGTCAAAATAAGCACATTTCTCCACGGCTACAGTAAACTGTTAAACATATTTTACGAAATTTCTTTGAAATATTACCAAATCACTTCACAGAATGAAAGTCCGACCCAGCACTCAAAATTAGTACGGGGATCCGTTATCTCTCTATTTTTCAATATCAGAAAGAACTGACTTTTGCTAACATAACTATAAAGGTTGAAAAAGACGTTAATTTTTTCGCTGTCAATTTATCAATTATTTTTTATAAACCTTTTACAAATGTACTCTTTATTAAAAATGCTTTTATAGTCTTTTATTTATTTACTTGTTTTTTCTCTCACTCTCTACGGATGAAATCGTGTGCGCTGATAAAGAGATTATATTTTTCTCTTATTTTATTTTCCAGGTTTTCAAAAATAAATTTCATTTATTAATAATTTTTCTTCTTATTAAGAAGAAACACTTTTTTATTGTGTACATATATATATATATATATATATATATATATATATATATATATATATATATATATATATATATATATATATATATATATATATATATATATATATATATATATATATATATATATATATATATAAATGCAAGAAAACACGAAGAAAGTTAAGAAAAACAATAAGTTTCATTACTGGTCAACATAGTATTACTGGTAATTTAAATATTATAGAAAACTTGGCACTTAGGAATTTAATGATAAAAGGCACAAAATTTAGAACCATTTACCATATATCAATCAATAAGATTCTAAAATACTTTCTTAATAATCTCAATAGTTTTTGTTTAAAGATATCAAATAGATTCTCTTTACCTTTAGGTATGCTAACAGAATGGAAATGGGGAGTTTATTATTACTTTAAAAACTTTATTTTCAATAATAAGGATAATTTAAATAAGTATAACAAATTCAACAAATTTTTCTAATATTGTTCAATCAATTGAGCAACTTCAAAAAAATTTTGTAATTACTCCCATAGACAAAGCCAGCAATAATTATGCTATATTCTGCAAAAAATTCTATGCTGAACTTTTAAATACGGAATTAAAAAATAGTAAAAATTTTGAACTTAGTAGTTTCAATAATAATATTGTCATTAAAAAAATTTTAGCTTTTTACAAGAGATTAAAAATTAAAATTAGCAATATGCAATTTCCTTACTTAATTATCAGTCCTAAATTTCATAAAATTCCAGTAAAATTTAGAACTATCACATGTGGGTCTAATACTTATTTAACTAAACCTGGCACCATATTCTCTAACTACTTAAATAAGATTATTAACTATATTACTAAAGAAGGTTTCTCTTGGATTATCACTAATAATCAACCGATTTTAGATTTCATTAAACATAATAAAATTAATTCTATTGCGACTTTTGATTTCCAGGATCTTTTCAATAGCATTCCCCTTTCTAAACTAAAAGATGTCCTTTTGAATTATTACTATGATTTTGAAAATATCCTTTGTTGCGATTTTGATTATTGGGAATATCTGATTAATTTTTGTCTTTTTAGTAATTATCTTTACAATAGAAAGGATATTTTTCTTCAAATTAATGGAATACCACAAGGATCTAATTATTCATCTCTCTTAGCTAACTTATTTTTGCATTATTATGAAAAAAATTATACTCTTAGTATTAAATTTGTTTTTAGATATATTGATGACTTAATTATCTTTAATCTCCAAGATTTTACTATTTTATTGAGTGATATATACCCTGAGGAATTAATCTTACTTCGTAATCATGATGATAATATTAATTTCAATTTTTTGGATTTGGGTATTATGAAAGTTGAAAATATCTGCTATGTTGATTTATACGATAAAAGAAATGATTCTAATTTTAATATTAATAAACTAGTTACTTGGAATTCTAATGTTTCTAGGAGCATCTATTTAAATACCACTTTTAATGAAATGAACAGAATTAAAAGAATATGTAGTAATATTTATTTATCCAAAAAACAAATCGATACCCAACTGAAGTAATAAAATTTTATATAAAATCATTGAATTAATCGTATATTATAGTGGATATATTTACTAAACATTTTTTTTTGTTAATTTTTATAATTTTCCCATGTGCAAATCCATTTCAGGTACATCCATTGCCAAAATTATTTGCTAAATAATTTCTTTGTTAATTTGTATAATTTTTCCATGTGCAAATCCATTTCGGGTCCATCCGTGGGTAAAATTGTTTGCTAAAAATTTCTTTATTAATTTATACAATTTTTCCATGTGCAAATCCATTTCGGGCAAATCCGTGGCTAATATTATCTGCTAAAAAATTTTTTTCTTTGTTAATTTTTCCATGTGCAAATCCATTTCGGGCAAATCCGTGTTAAAATTATCTATTAAAATTTTTTTCTTTCATAATTTAAATAATTTTACTATGTGCTAATCCATATCGTGCAAATCCGCGGCTAAAATTATTTGCAAAACAGGCAGTTTATGTTTCTCTTTTCTCTTTTATATTTTTTCTTAAATAAACATCTATTTTCTAAAACTATTTATGATCAATTTTTAAAATTATCCAGTATAATATTACCTTGCGCACATCCATTTCGGGCTCATCCTTGGCAACTAACAAATCAAATCTCAGAATAACAAATCACTTCAGCAGTGCAGTAAGAACGACACTTTAAAACCCTCTTGTTACACTCAATTTGCGCTTTTGTTTTCATCTTTTGTTTTCATATTTTGTAATCTGGCAATCTTTCTGCGAAAACATTTTTAAATCATTCTTGAAAAATTTTTCGTCGATGTAAGTTGATCTGATTTTGCTACTCGCTTTATAGCCCCTTTTTAATGTTTTTTCTTTTTATTTCATTTTATTTTCTGTTTTTACATGTTATTTTTACTTATTTGTACTTTTTCTGATCTATTTTATTTATTGTTATTTTGATTAAAAAAATTTTTGAGTGCTCCTCACACTATTGTATTAATATATTTTGCTTTGGCTTTATTGATACAATATCAGAAAGCACTCTGTTTTGCGGATATAATCGTGTGGGCTGAAAAAAAGATTATATCTTTTTTTTCCGGTTTTTTAAATAAAATTTCATTCATTTTTATATATATATATATATATATATATATATATATATATATATATATATATATATATATATATATATATATAAACTGTTGTTTGTTATTTTTTACTTATTATTCCCCCCCCCTTTTTTTCATATGACTATAATTTTTCTGTGTTTTATTCTTCATTTTGAACTTATATATATATATATATATATATATATATATATATATATATATATATATATATATATATATATATATATATATATATATATATATATATATATATATATATATATACATAAACTAATTGTATATTGTTATCCTTGAAGGATTGTTTATTTATTTTTGATAGAAAAAAAAATTCTTCTTTCGTATTTTCAAATAAAATATACACAATACAAACTACGCTATATTTTACTTCAAAGAGTGGTTTTAATTTGTATTTATTCATTTTTTTGATGGGAGGCCCACTAATAAAGAATTCGTAAAAATTTTTAAATTAAGTTTTAACGGATAAATATTTAAACTCGACATATTTAAAGCTTCTTTAGCACTATTGTTTTTGAAGTTTTAAGCATATAGCAAAGTTAATACTGTTAAAGTATGTCGGAAAGTCTAGATACTTTTAATTTTCTTTTATAAAAAGGGTGAAAATTTCATAATATGTACCATAAAAATTACATTTTTCAACGAAGTAAACAATAGATGGTTCAAAAATTTCTGTACAAGTTAATCTAAAAACTCTTTTCCTCGTTTTTGCTCGAATTTCTTAGAAGAAGTTTTCATTCCTTTTTTTCAATCGATTTAATCAGAAATGGGCCCTCAATAATTTTATTTCCGAGAAACCATTATTGCTAGCAATTGATACTAAACCAAAAGACTTAAATGGTCTTAGAAATAAAGCGTCTTTGATTTCTTTTTTCTTTCGATTTATAAAATAAATTGCTTAGTACTGATTTTCGTTGTAAGGAGCCATTTAGATGTTATTAAGAAAATTAAACCAACTTCTTTTTCGTAAGAACATTTTGTATGTAGAAGAACATTTTATTTTATCAGATGGCATGTTCTTTGCTTACGAAAATGAACTTCTTTCTTTCGAAAATGGACTTTGAAAATGAACGAAATAATGATTTTCTTCGGTGGATTGAGTGGTAAATATTTTTTTAACATATTTTAATGTATTTAAAGCTGCAAAAATTTCTAACGTAGTTCAAAAATAGTCTTGCAAAATATCGTTGTTGTCGTTGACCATTAGGGAAAGGGGTGCGATTATTTTTGTTTTCCAGTGGTGACACTGCCACACCCATACGTCACACCCGTTTATAAAGCAGATCCATTCTTCCATCCATTCATTCATTCACAGATCGTAATTTTGAAATAAGCCAGTGGACGGTCAGTTTCCAATTAATACCTCCATAACTATAATTTGTTATGGGAACCTGAGGGACTTTGTGACCCAGCATATTTAACGTGCACCTGTCACTATTTACTATACGGGGTCTTTGCCGGTTGGATTCGAACTGTCGTTCCCACGAACGTGAGTCCAACGCACTGCCAACCAGCTCTGTCCCGGCTCTGCAGAATATAGTACCAGAAATGTTACTCACTAATTAAGTTAAATTGTTTTTAATATTTATTTTTATTTTAAGTTATTTAATTTCTTTTTTGGTTAGGAAATCATGCATTAAAATTATTAAGTTATGAATTATCAATATTTATCTTAAATACCTCTTCAAGTTCGCACCAATGATGGATGTAAAAGGTTGCTTTAGTTTAAGAAATTTACACTTAGTTCGAACTTTAATGTTTGCTAATATTTGGTCAGATCTTTTATAAAAGACTAAAATTAAAAGTTTAAAGTTTAAAAATTAAAAAAAAAGTTCGATTGTTTTGAGTGTGGGGTTTCAAAGTTGTACTTCACACAGAAAAAAAAGTAGAGATCGTATGAAAATCATTTAGACAAATATTTAAAATTATGTAACTAAAGTCATCATACTAATGAATATTGGGACAATCATTTAAATTATAACTTATCACAAATATTAATTACGTTAAATTATATTTTATCGTCATTGATTCTATGTTTAGCTGACTTATTGGGAAAAGAACACAAATCACAGACTCTGTTAAAAATGGAGGTAAATAAATGCATAATAAGTTGTCTTTTAATTTATAAATTCCCAAATTAAGTCCAATAAAAATATGCGAATGAATTTATTAATTATTAAAATTCATTAAAATCTATTTACAAATTCACTTAAAATGTTCTGTCCCTGTCCAAATTATGAGACGCACTCTAGGATTCTATGTAAAATCTTAATTATCAGATGATACTATACAGCTTTATTGTTTTGACGCGCCTGAAACCGGTTTATGCTTGTTTACCATCGTGTATCAGTAGGTTAAATTAGACGATATATAATATAAATTAGACGATATATAATATAAATTAGACAATTGGACAAATTAGACGATAAATTATATAAATATAGAATATTTATTATATCAGGTTATGGCGTAACTACCACTACGATTATTAAACATCAATTCACTAGTATATAAGACATGCTAACTTGATTCAATCTTGAGGTACCTTTTGATAGATGAGGGTTTGCATTATCGACATTACATTTCCCCACATTGGTGACTTGCGGACGTAATATGATCACGCCTATTTCGATAGATGGTCCACATTGAACAGTTGACTTGATATTTGTGACTGCGTCATCGTCCTCCTCGCGCTGTTCCTTCCCAGTCTCATTTATACACAACGGGATCCTGCACATACTCGACTGCTAATAACAACACATAAGTGACTACACACACAACCATAAGTTTAATACACCTCTCATGGCTAAAGCTTAAAACCCGGTCAGCTTAATCCAGCTCTCTTGGTCTCTTACAAATACAGCAACTAGTGGTATCCGTTCATCGAATTCTATCCCTGATAAAATTCTGGTGGGAAGTATTTTGGTGTGACTACCACTACGAGTATTAAACATCAATTCACTAGAATCTTGAGGTATCTTTTGATAGATGAAAGTTGGCATGGTCAATAACACCTCTCCCCACAAAGGTATTTCGCTAGTATATTATAATATTTAGGCCAAATTATTAGACGCATTGTAGTGTTTTAATAATTACATGTTTTGCACGAGTTTATATGCAACGCTTTCATATTTAAACATACATGTAATGGGTTTTTATTCAAGAGATTTTTTATATATTTCCTATTGGTATTTATTTTTAACATATTAAATTACAATGGTAACCAATTGATACACGAATGTAATCAAGTGTAAACCGGTTTCAGGGACTGTATGTACTAAATTTATTTATGTTGGATTTTGCTTGATCCTACTTTTTACGTCTAAACATATACCTTATGATTGTAGTAAGATCTAAAGTTAATACGATTAGACGCGAATTTCAATAAGTTTATCTTAATTTAGCTCAATGAAATATTATCATAGAATTATGTTATAATAAGGAAATAAAAATTTTCGTTTTAAACTAATTTAGAAAACGATCACAATAATAGTGGAGTAGAATAAGAAAAATAAATATTACCGGTAAATACCTCCAAATTTGGAATGCAAAAATATTTTATAGGAAAAAAACACCGATATGAATTTTAATAATTTCATGCTGATGATAACCAAAAAGAATATGGGAATTAATGTAAGAAAACTAGATCCTGATCCTTCCATATGATTTTCCAGCCAATAAAAATGCACCGACAACAATGAAGAACAGTGTTAGACCATTATGTTCGTTATGTTCCAATGTTAAATAGAGAAATGTAATTTTATAGGAAGTGCATTTTTTTCTAATTTTAAAAAGAGCTATATAATTTACGGCAATTTCAATATTTTGTTTACTTTTATATATATATATATATATATATATATATATATATATATATATATATATATATATATATATATATATATATATATATATATATATATATATATATATATACTATTTTGCATTTACATGAATGAATTACCTGACTCACATAATCTCATTAACTGGAAATTTCAAGTAAAAGAAATCGAGATGTTTGAAATGCAAGTCTTCTTTCTTTGATGTACAAGGGGAATTTTAAGCTCCCATGCAAGCTAAAAGCGGCAGTTAAAAAAAATTCCAAACTACCATTCATCGCAGTCGTCTGACGTATGGCGTTCAATTCTACAACTTCTTGTCGCCAGGTATCCAGCCCACCGCTTTTCCTTGGAAATAAACGCCCCCATCTTTTTTCTTCCCGTTTCTTTGTGGAAGAAATTCATCCCTTGAATTAAAGATGAGGCTGTGGAAGATTTCCCTTTAGGCCAATACAGCCGCCTTCCTTGAAACAGAGTCTGTAAAAAAAAAACATGACTGTATGGGGAGAGATCTTTCTGAAGAAGACATTGTTCACTTGTTTAACTGCTTCTGAATGTTTACTATCGAAAAGCAGACGATAGAATACTTTTTTTTTCATTTTACGAGCATTTTTTTCTCTCTGTATCTTCAACAGATGACGCTATTATGCTGGGGTTTTCATTACTTTTAAAGATTAGCTTTTGGAAGAAAAATATTAAATTGATTCCGATAGTCTTCAATGCAGTAAATTTTTCTTACTTCAACTTTTAACTGTATTTTCTTTCATTTCGGAATGAATTGATAGATTTTAATAGAAGTATTTATTGAGTAATGATAATACTCCTTGTTATAAAGAAATGGTTTAAAAAAAACTAAATTACGAAATTTTTTGAAAATGTATTTAAAAAAATGTTTTTTTTTTCTGGATTTCCAAAAGAAGATACTGTGTTGGATGTTTTATTATTTTAACATAATAGCTTTTAAAATATTAATTCAGATGCTGTTCCATTAAATACATTTATTGAGTAGTAATAGTGCTTTATGTTATAAGGCAATCATCATAATACTAAATTAAAAATTATTATTTTAATATGTTTTGTAAAAATTTATCAGTGTCCTCAGGGGGCAATATATTTGGGTTTTCATACCTTCATAAAATTATCTTTAATAATTTTAAGTCAATTTCTATATTATTCAGCTAGTTATATTCATTGAATAGCAATAATACTTCATGCTATTATGAAATCACAAAAAAATTTTAATTCCAAAATATGACAAAATAATAACGACACATTTATCTGTAGGTATCTTCATGTAATCTGAAGAAATCTCCATCAAATCTGTAGGTATTTTCATCGAATCTGTAGGTATTTTCATCAAATTATACTATGCTGAGGTGTTTAATACTTCAGGGAATTAGCTTTTAGACCTTTAAATTTAAATCAGTTCTCTTTTCAGTAATTTTTTACATCTCAACTTAACGATATATTTGTTTTCTTTCAACGGAAATTCAAATATTTCGTTGGACTTTTTCATGGAACATCTATACTAATTTACATTATTTAGAAGTTATACTCAATTACCAAATTTATTAAAATAAATACAGATTTTTTTTAAGTCCTTGACAGATGATAATCTAGAATTTTTTTTACTTTCTAATGGTAAAAAAATATTACTTACGTTTCATTATTTAGTTGTTTTTTGCAGCTCTTTTTAATTTAATTTTCTACCATTTCTCAAGCTATTTATTATTCAAGATAACCTAACAAAATGAATTATAATAGATGACTAAAAAATTGGTAGTTCAGATAAACCCGAATTTTTCGTGCCACATAAAAGGTAAAAAAAAAAAAAAAAAATTATATATATATATATATATATAAGAAGAGAGTGAATCATTTCATAACGCATAGCCAATCACAGAAGACTTGCGGTCAGTAACGCACAAAACAGCCAATCAAAATTGAGAACGCATGAGTGTGAAAAAGTAATATTTTTTAATAATGCTGTCTGCTGAATTATTACAACTAAACTTACTAGCTAAAATTAGTTGAAATTTTTATTTTGTTTTGAGTGTGTCTAATGATGATGTACCAGTTTTTCATTGTTGTCCATGCATTTTTATTGACCGGAAAATGACGTGGTAGGATCCAGTTTTTTCTCATTCATTTCCATTTTGTATTGGTTGTTATCAGCATGAAACTAATATAAGTCCTAAGGATATTGTTTTTCTATAAAGATTTTTGTATCCCTAATTTAAAGTTATTTTCCTGTACAGCTATTATTAAGTTTTTAACTCAATTTTCGAGTTTAAAACTAAGAGAATAGTTGTATTTTTTATTATTATTATAATGTAATTCTGCGCTATATTTTCAGATAAAGTTAGTTAGAAAAGTCGTCAAATCCTATTAACCGTCTTACAAATATTATTGTTGTGCAAATAATGTTAACATACTGTAATAAGTTACAGTTAAGGAAAACTGTTAAATGATTTATAACTTAATGCTCCAGCTTCATGAGCAATGAGAGACAAGCAAAAGTAATATTTAATATGCCCGCCCATTTTGTAAGCGAAAATTTTAAATTATGGTTGTGAACTCATCAAATTTGTTTGAGCAATATATTGTAATAACAATTGTTATTATAATATATATATAACATAAAATTATTATTTTCATGTTATTTCTTTCCTATAAAACAATTCCTAATTTATTATTATTCTAATCGAAACACTTTCTCACAGTTCGTTAAAAGTATAGTAAAATGTTCATAGTAGTATGTTCATTATGTATAGTAATATGTTCATTAAAAATAAAGTAAAAGTATGCATTTCATTAAAAGTAAGACATTTTTCTCTTTACTTTTGTGGGATTAGCTCGACCTATTTAATAAACCAATAGTAATTTCTAAGATTTCCCCCTTTTCCTTAACTAGAGACATTTTCGAATTTTTTGGCAAGATTTTCCCTTCTAGAAAGACTGATCGTCGATAGAGTAAACTACACTTTTCGCTCGCCACTCCATAAAGAATGATAAAATAAAATTAATTTGCTTTCATTAAAGCCCTGTGTCTGTTTTCTTGCTCGGTCCGACTACCACCTTTTACATATATATAATACAAAATTTATTCCAATACTTTTAAATCTTGTATAAAACTACATTTACTGTTAAAAATATTTTTGTTCTCTCAGTCGAAAATAATAAATTTTATGAATAATTTTTTTCGTTGCATCCGAATTTTAATTCAATATACTTTTCCACATCTTTTCTTCTTTAATAACATTTTCCCTCCTTTCACTAGAAATTGATAAACTTTAATGAAGGATTTATTAAGTAGTTAAACAGTTAACCTTTTACCTGCGGAGCATGTGTGTGCTATTCTGGACCAACAGTTGTACCAGCCGTTAAAAGTAGTTACAATAATAATTTTTCTATCCTCGATGACACTTCATTTTTTTGCAGGTATTTATTGAAAGTCTCTAATTAAACAGTGCACATATACTATTGATTTTTTGATTAAAATTAGCATAAATTTTATACACTATTTTTTTTTAAATTTAACTAGCTTATGTTAGTCTTGACTTGAAAGATATGGAAAACGTTTGTTCACGTCATACTTATAAGCAATCAAGGCTTATTATTATAAAGTTAACCAAAGTAAACGCCATTTCATTAAAATACAATCAATATACGCCATTAAATTAAAGTTTATCAAAATTAATCACATTGTTGTATGTAATAATATTCTAAATGCATCATTCTATTTCCAACTTCCTTTGTTTATCATTGCCCCGCAGTAGACTGATCGTAAAGACACGGTTCCCAGTAGAATATCAATTCCAAGCGTCACTGACTGCGGTCAGTAAGCATGTGGATGACCACTTTGATCAATGTGTAGGAACCGACGGTGCGTTGTATCGGTCTTTGTTAAACTGTTCTACCACGAAGAGCTCGACCGCGCGCTCAGGTCGACGGGCTACTAAAGGAGGAGAGCCATCTCCTCTGCAGACAATCAGAATTGCGATGACATGTCTTCGAATCATCCTCAGAGATGCTTCAAAGACCGTCGCCAATAGCCCATTGTGCAGCTCCAGTGCGATCAAATGAAGTACCTACCATTAGTATTTTTCCTATAGTCTACCGGACCGTAAAGACAAGGTTCCCAGTAGATCGACAAATTAAAGCGTCCCTGGCAGCTGTCAGTGAAAGGTGAATAATAACTTTACTCAGTGTGCAAAGGGACCGAGGGCTCATGATATCGGTGCTCGTTAAACTGTTCTACCATAAGCTGCTCGACCTCGTGCACAGGTCGTCGGGTTATCAAAGTGGAGGACCCATGCCATCCACAGAGGATCAAAATTGTAATTGGGTAAGTTCAGAAAATCCTCAGCTATGTTTTCCAGGTAGTGATCCAACATGTTCTTAATTTTTTATTCGTCTTTCTATAACAGGATGCCAGCCTTTTTTAAAATGCCCTTAAAAGTGCTTTTTTTAATGGGTGTTTTTAAAAAGTGCTTAATTTTCCCTTTTCCAACATGAGATATTTTTCTTTACCATGTCAATTTTTGGCAAGAATCATGCAAAAAGTATGGTTTTCACAATGTTTTTGCAATTCATTCCTCCGAAATCCATTTCGACATACCGCTGGTCCCTACCATATGAAAGCGTTAATCATTTCACAAGTTTTATGAAATACTTGCTGCAGGTGCTTATACTGAGATGGAATAGGTGGGTAGAATTCGTGCACTCTCATGTGCAACTTTGCAGCATTTTGCAAGAGACTCTCAATTACAGGTTTCATTTTTCGCCCTCTAAAATCGAACCGAAAAATAATTGTATTATAATAAGTTACATTAATTATAATTTTGAGTTAATATTTTTTATATAATTGAAGTAATTATTAATTAAAAAAATATAATGAGCTCCTCAATATTGGATATAAGTGTTTTAAATTGTTAAAATTCAGAAACTAGTTATTTTATCACGTGATCACGTAAAGTCTTCGAAAATTATTTTGCATTTTGTTAATGTATATATCAACAATAAGGAGAAAAAAATTTTTATTAGTGAGCATATCCTTATTATCATATTTTTTAAGTGCTTGAAAATATTTTTTGAGCTCTTTAAAGGTGCTTATTTTATTGTTGAAAAATTTGTCTACCCACCCTGTATAAGCTTTTCTTCTGACTTTGATTCCTTCCATTAATAAACTTAATGCCCTTAAAGCCAGTTTTATTCAAAATTCATCTTCTATGAATTAGAATCATAAAGATATTTAAAATCGTATTCATGATAGAGTATTCATGCAGGAAATAATGGAAAACGGTGAAATCAATTTAGAATATAATTCCTTTTTAATGCAGTTAAAAAAATCGTGAAAATCTAAACAAAGCTTACCTTTACAACCAAAAGCACTCTTTTACGAGGAATGGTTTTGACTGAAGTTCAGCTCTTGGAGTGTTCGAAAGCTTACTTAATTTCCTCAAAAACCATCAAACTGATGTCTTTTTCGTTAGAAAGTGTGCTTCAACACACTTAAGATCAATGCAAAAAGAAAATGCCGCCTTGAATATTTAAAATAGTGTCAATTTAAATCACATCACATGGTTGTAAAGGATTTTTTTTCACTCACTGAGAAAGGATTCAGAATTTGAATATATCAACTGTTTTAGTAAAATTTTAAAGTATAACAATTGCAAGATAGTATACAGGATATTACGTAGTCATTAATATTCATTTTTAAGTGTCCTCCAAAATATAGTGGGGAAAATATAGATATAGAGTGTAACTAATTGTAAATTTGAAGGAGAAAGATGCGAAAGAATTATCAAAATCTAACTGAGCATCATCGAGATTAATCAACGTAAAAGTTAAATTAAAAACATTAAAACCAAATTGATTATTAGATAAAGCTGAATAGTGTTGAAAAAAGATTATTGTATTTTAGTTCTCTCTTTCAGACAATCAAACTGTTTTTGAAATTTTTTACCTCATTTTCACCATATTTGACCTCGATACTGATTCGTCAGATTTTTATAGTGCTTCTTCCTGATTCAATTATTAATTTAGGACTTCTAATGTATAAAAACTTATATTCACTTTTGGCAAGAACTCTAAAAATACATATAATGGGGATTTTGTGTTTACTGTTGCTACTACTAATAGAGTCGCGGTAGAAATTGTCAATGAAATATAATATAAAATTTAAAACTTGTAATTAAACTAGGTAGATAAAATTAAAATTAAATTATATGATCTATTAAATATAAATTATATTATTATTATAATATTTTTATCACTATTTATACTTTCTCTAAAATTATCAAAATTAAAATGTTCCAACAAAACATTTTATTAATTATAAGCCTCGAATTATCCAGTATAATACATAATTATCATGCGCAAATGCAGTTTCGAGCCAGTCAAAGGAAAAGACCAATCAAATTTAGTTCTATTCTTCAGTAAGAACACGCCTTTACAAATGTATCTATTTACGCCTGTAATGTATCTATGATATCTATTTACGCTTTAATTTTCTATTTTGCAACCTAGCAAATTAGTTACGAAAATATTTTTAAATTATTTTTGCCAGCTCAATAACTAAATAAACGTTCGATCTCACTCTTTGCTTTATGTTACTTTCTTTTTCTTGAATTTTGGTTTTATTTTTTTGTTTATATATTTTTTTGTATTTTGCTTTATATGTTTTATTTTTGGGTCGATTTCTTTTTTTTTTTTTTTTTTTGGTACTCCTCACACTATTTAATTGATATATTTTGCTTTGGCTATATTAATTCAATATTAGAAAGCACTCTAATTTGCGGATATACTCGTGTGAGCTGACGACGAGATAATATTTTTTTCGCCTTTTATCTATCTATCTATCTATCTATCTATATATATATATATATATATATATATATATATATATATATATATATATATATATATATATATATATATATATATATATATATATATATATATATATATATATATATATATATATATATATATATATATACATTCTGAATTATCTTTGATATAACACGATTTGTTTTGTAAAATTTGAACAATAGCTCAAAAAGCTAAAAATTCACTAAACTGAAATTTTTATGCAATTGTTACATGTTGTATCGAATATATTGAATAAAATATTTTAAAAAAATATTACCGATTATTATTTCGGAACGTATAGATGTCATACGAATTTATGTTTTATTAAATTTTTTTCAATACTTCTGGAAACACGGTTGTAGAAAATTATTTACTTTATGCGCAGCTCCGCTCTCAAAAGATTACAAATTAAATTACAAATTGATTTACCTTTTTGACGAAAATAAATATATCTTCTAACAAAGTCTTGTCTCTCGTCGAAACACGTGCATCTGATTTTTGATTTTATTGCGAAGGTGTTTTCTGAAACTGGAAAAGTCAAAGTTCAATAAATTTTCAAGTAAGCTTCTCTCACTTCTTCTAAATCAATACAGAATAAAACAGTTATTTATTCACGAGAAAGTATATTTATTAGAATGTTTGTTTTAAGCAGAACATTATTAGAAAAATAATTCATTAATTGAAACGATCTAAACTACTACCAGGAAATGATTAGTGTTGATTTAATGAGTTTACTGTTAGTTAATTTAACTTCTACATAAAATTTTGCTCTTTTTATTAAATAGGTTAGAGTAGAATGGAAAAGTAACATTTTAAAGAAATGAACCTCCTTAACTTTCGATTGTAATTTTGTCTACCAATATGCAATCATCCTGGTTGGAAGAACGTTGGGCTCGTATGCATGAGAGCCATTATTTCAAATCCCACCGGCTGAGGAATCCCGTGTATTAAATGGTAACTGAAGCACATTAAATCTATCGGGGTCACAAAGTCCAAGTTCCCATAACAAATCAGTACCTTTGGGTGTACTGAATCGGAGATTGATCGTTCTCTGGTTGAGGTCAAATTTATGATCTGTGAATGAATGAATGGAGTATGAATGTATACTCGCTGTAAAATGGTCTGTGACATGTGTGAGGCTTAAGTCGTGCTCCTGGCTTTGGATGGCGCCACTGGAAAACAAGAAACGCACCTTTTGCCTTAAAAATTCGCTCGGATTCCCATGGCCGGCTTGCTGATATTGGCAAGTGGCATTGATAACAACAATCGTAATAGTGTAAAAGCTTGCTCTTAAGCATGCTAATCAAAGCTCAAAAACAATACTGGCTCGTTAGTTTGTTATCACTAAAATTAATTCGAATAGCTGCAAATTTATTTTTAGTGGTCCCTCTACCTGCAATTTTATTTTATTTTATAACTTACGTTGAACAGCCGACCCTCTTCTGAGTTTACGACCATCAATGTTAAACTCCGTAGCCTAGTAGTTTTTGATCCAACACAGAACTTCTGGATCAAACACTGGGTAGGTATGTAGGCTATTGGCGGCGACGGTCTGGGAAACATCCCTGAAGATGATCCGAAGACATGCCATAGCAATTTCGATCCTCTGCAGAGGGGATGCTCCCGTGCTTTGGTAGCCCGATGACCTGCGCGTGAAGTCGAGCACTTTATGGTGGAACAGTTTAACGAACACAGACACCGCGCACTCTCGGTCCCTACGCGGGCGGATCAAAGTGGTCACCCACCCACTTACTGACAGCGGCCAGTGATGCTTGACTTGGGTGTTCTACTGGGAACCGTGTCCTTATTATCAGTCCACTACGGGACTCGAACACTGGGACAAACTAGCCCTCGTTTAACTTACCGTATTTGCGTTACATGTAGATGAAAACCTTTCATGGGTTCCCAACAGCAAGGGGATTGTAACCCATGAACCCTCTACTGCTGAAAATACTTATGGAGCATAGAAAATGTATACGGAAAGTTTATATTATTTATATTTTTTAACTACTGGTTCTTGGAAACAGGGACCAAGTTTTCTCAATTTTTGCTCCCTCTACTTGTAATTAACTAATGTGAAGCACAAATGAAGTTTCAAAATTGCCGATCTCTTGTCTAGTGATTACTGTACTGGACTACAAGGCCAGTGGTTGTGGATTCGAACTCTACAGTAGGCATGGATGTAACTTGCTCTCTCTCTCTCTCTCTCTCTCTCTCTCTCTCTCTCTGTTCTATGTCCTTTCTTCCGGGTGATTGTGTGAATGTAACACCCCCTATACAGGGGTTTGTGGTTGTATGACGAGGTCGACGCTACTCCACCGCCGTGGCTCGGCCACAGGTACCCCCGGGTAACAATAAGAGCGTACCCATTCTAGCATTTCTGAAGCCAATGGGACACCGACCCAAGTGCCCGTCATTAAAAAAAGAAATTTCAAAATTAAATTTAGAAAAAAAAAAATTTTTTTGCATTTTTCACTCATATTTAGATTTCTGACCATCAAAATATACGAAAAAATCTACGCATTATAGTAAATACATCACAATTTTAGATATTTTTTTGATCAATTTATCCGAGTTTATTCAAATTTTTTAGTTTTTGTCATTTACAATTACGTAGTTGCTAAGTGATTTTTTTATTCATTGCAATTCAAATACTTTATGACTATTAAAAACTAAATAAAATTTTGAAGATGAAGGTAAATAAGTAAATAAAAATTAATTATTAATTAAAGTGACTAACATTAAGTTTTGGTTTTAAGGAGACTAATAAGCTTTAATATTAAAGTAACTAATACAAAGTTTTTAATCTTAAAATATCACTTATTAAGTTTTAATATTAAAGTAACTACTGTTTAATTTCATTATCAAAGTAAACAATATTACGTAGCATTATTTTAATGCTAAACATACTCGTAATATTACGTATATGTTTAGTTTTAAAGTTTCAAATAAAGTTTAAAAAGTTAATTATCAAATATTAAACTTTAACTGTAAGATAACTAATATTCCCAGAAAGCATGTAACCTTACCTCAACCTTACGTCTGAATTTTCGTTTTATTGTCACGGAAATGTTTGTACTAAAAACCTTTTTTCAATAAAGCAGAAACCGAACCTTTCATCCTAAAAGGATTAAAAAATATTTTTTAAAGCTTTTTTAGAAAGTATTGTCACTTACAAGGGAAACTAGGGAAGTGTGACACGCCAAGTTTGAAATAAACTAGTGGGATGTATGCCTTATGAGGAATAATTTTAGGGGGCAATATTCGTTTCGGCCCATAGAAGGTCCTGTGAGAGATAGAAAATAATTCAATATATAGAAAAATCGGTATTTTATTACCTCAATGCAGACTATTAGTTATTGTAATTGTCTCATACTCCAATTAATTTGTAATTAATTGGATAATTAATTAATTTTCTAATTAATAAATTAATTAACATTCGTTTCGGCCCATAGCAGGTCCTTTGAGAGATAAAAAATAATTCAATTTATAGAGAAATCCGTTTTTTATTACCTCAATGCATACTATTAGTTATTGTAATTGTCTCACAATCCGATTAATTTGTAATTAATTTGATATTTAATTAATTTGCTAATTAGTAAATTATTCAGAAAATTAATTAATTATTAATTAATTAATTGATTTGCAATCACATACTCCAATTAATTTGGAAAATTTTTTTAAAAAGAAATTTAAAAAATTTGATGCCAATTTTTTTTTTTTTAATTAACCCAACAGGTTTTTCTGATAAACTACAGATATATAAAATTTTCGAAATCAATTTTGACAATAAATATGCATTATATAGTACGTGAAAGTACCACAAATTTAATTGGAGTATGAGCAATTACAATAACTTATAGCCTGCATTGAAGTAATAAAATACCGATTTTTCTGTATATTGAATTATTTTTTATCTCTCATAGGACCTTCTATGGGCCGAAACGAAAGTTTCCCCCTAAAATTATTCCTTATAAGGCATACATCCCACTAGTTTATTTTAAAATTGGCGAGTCACACTTCCCTAGTTTCCCTTGTTAGTAAAATCGTCACTTAGGTCCATAATGACGCCTTACTGACGTTACCCTAGCGATAGGATCAAATTGCATAGTCCATTAAAATTTCTGCTGGGGTTCAGCTGAGCATACAAGACATTGCGAAAAGAAACCTTATAATTACCTCGATTTAAGATTATTTTCACCTTGAGACTAGCTTTATTGAAGAGTTTTTCACGCTTGAAAACCCTAAGTCAACCTCGATTTAAGGTTTTTATTAGGTTGTTTTCCATGATTTTGGATTAGGGTAATGTGCGTAGAATAGAGCAGATTGTCACAGATCTCGTTTTTTGGTTAGAAGGTTTACACGTAAACCGCATAAGAAACACCTTTTTAGGTTAAAGTTAAAAGGTTTTTGCTGAGTGAAAATAAACCTGATTTTACTATCTGGGAATACGTTTAAATATTACTTAATTTGAGATACTTCCATCATCCAATAATTTGTTTATCATTCAGGGACTGCTGAAACAATGATTCCAAAAATTATATTTATTTCATTCTTTTTTTTCCTTTCAGGATTCCACTGAGTGTGGTGGTGGCGTGATGATGGTCGATGGAAGCCATGACAGCACCATCCCACCACCACCTCACCAAGAGAACAATGACAGCCAACAAGAACAAATAAAAAAGGAACCTATAACAACAACAGGTATTTTTTGAAATATTCGATCGTATTTGTAAGTAAATATAAAATATTAATTTACGATTAAGCCTATTAACCTATATTTAGAACTATTTTTTTAAATATTTCATCATAAATACTAACTGCAAGCTAAACTTTAAAGTTTAACTTACAATTAAGCCTATTTTTCAAATAAATTTTTAAAACTTTTCAAATGTATTTCTACCTGAATGTGAAAGTTTAATATAGATTAAGACTATTTTTTAAATTCGAAATCACTCATTTGTAGTTAAATATTGCATAAAGTCCTTTGATATTCATCATAGGTAGTATCAACTCCATACAGTAGAATGCTTCCAACGGTAAAAGTTGAAGTTTACAAAGACATTCTATTTTTACACTGAATTGTTCCAATTACTGTTTTCGGCTAGATGCATACATTCCAAAGTTTCACAATTTCCAATTTATGACAAAGGAATGCAAAACAACATATAGCTAGTCGTGCCCCAAACCTTTTAATTTCTGAAATATCAAGATATATTTCTGAAAAACTAGAAGGGCATAGTTTTTACTATAATTGAAGGTTTAGCTTAATGCAAAAGAAGCCTACTGTAATTGTGATATAAAAATCCGGTAGCTTCAATAGGAGATATGGTGTGTCTAAAAAAACTTCCCTCACCAGTAGACTGGAGTACTGTCGATGACTATGGTTACGAGGTTAAACTGTTTCAAGTAGGAGTGCGGGGTTTGAGACAAGTTTCGATTTTGGACGGCGAGGGGAAGTATCAAAAATTCTACCTTCAACACATAATTCTACCTTCGTTGTCAGAATAGTCCTTGAATGCGAAAAGAAAATATTCAAATGTTGTCCTACGAACCACGTGATAGCATCGAAAAAGTTGATTAAGTCAATAGTTATCTGTGGCTAAAAGACAGGCGATTATCTTTTGGGGCAATGTCTAGAGAGTAAAGTAGATAAAGTAAGTCCTTTATGCAACTGAAACTAAATTCGATAGAACTACTGGTTTCCACTCGGATGATTTGAAACAAATGTCTGTTTCTTAATTCAACTTTTATTTCGAACGTTTTTTGTAAAGTAACCTGTGCTATAATTTGACTTCAATGGCTAACTTTAATCAAATTTCTTCTGATCAGTCACAAATCTCCTTTTGAGGGTTGCTGTGGAGAGAAATCAGGCAGGGCTGGATTACCCATTAGGACAGACTAGGCCATGGCCTGGAGCCCCCAATGATTAGACGCTCCCTTAAAGTGGTTTTTTTGAAAATAAATTTTAAAAAATTAAGAAATTATTATATTCTACAAGGTATTTGCAAATATTCTATTTCATTACAATTTTTTAGTAAATGCTCTTCATACTACAGACTTGGTCAGATTAATGTGTTTTCTGATGAATAAATATTTCGAAATTATAAAAAGATTTAGGATTGCAGATTATTATCTAATAAGACAAAAGTTAAAAAGTGCTTGAATCAAATTGTAAAGCTTTAAAAAATAAACTCGCAAGAATTTTAAAGAAAAAATTAAATTATCCACTTTTCCGAACGAAAAGTAGACACGCGTGATAGCGTCAGAAAATAAGGAAACGATAGCAACGGCATATTTCAGAGTTATAAATTGAAGTATACAGAGTTTATCACAAATTGAGCATATCTGACAAGCAAGTTCTCATAAAAACATTTCAAGTGAATGTAAAGTGGTGCTAAGGTCGATGAATTCGGGATAAGAGTTTTAGTTGAAGAAGGTAAGCACCAATGAGGACATATATCGTCGAATGATTGTAGTTAATGGTGAGCACTAATGAGGACAAACGGGGATGAAAGAATGGATTAAAAGTTTTCGCGAACAGCGTACATTCTGAATTCTATTCTGAATGCATCTTTGATAAAAACGACTTTACATTCTCTTTAAATGCTCTCATGTGAAATAGTTAATCAGTTAAGTTACGTTGGTGGTGAACTTTTCTTCTTTCATAACCTTGAATAGTGCCGTAACTTAATTTATGACGTTATTACCTCTTGTCCTCTTTTCACGTGAGCAAGCCTTATATATCCTCATTTATGTAGTTCGTCACAATGCCAAAGTATTCAAATATCTGTATCATTTAATTATTATTCATTTACATTGTTTCTTAGTTTTAGAATGTGGGGTGTTTGTTTGCTTTTTTCAGCCCCACCAATAGAGAGTGCGTCAGCACCCCCAGCGGTAACTCCCCCAGTGGTTGCGGAAGAGACTTCAGTGATTACTACTGGCAGATCTCGTTGGAATAAACTACGCCACACCGTCCAGTTGTCTTCGGCGATTACGCAGGTCAGTTCCTCTCATACTACTCATACACCCCCAAAGCATATTTTATTTATTATTTTCATTTTATACTTTATTACCGCTGTTGAACAGACGACCCAATTTTTTGATTTTACGATTACTAATGCTCAACTCCATAGCCTTGTAATCTTGATTCCAATCCAGAAGACAAGGGAACTCCTGGATCAAGTATTAGGAGAAATGCGCCGTCGTGGAGGACTTTTTGATGAAACTAACCCTAGCTTGTGCTACATAGAGAGGAAAACCACAAAAATCTCCCATGGTTAGCCTGACGGCAATAGGATACTAACCCATGATCCGTCAACCATTGAGGATATTTTAACTTAGCATTGTGCGAAACTCGTTTTTACCAGTCATCGCTGGGATTTGAACCCGGTTCCCCGCATTGTAAAGCAAACGCTCTATCCCCTGAGCCATCACGTCATATGATCGCCGTTGTTGTCTGCATTGAAAGTGTAGTTATTAGTGTTTATCTTAACTGGTCAAGCCTTTTACTAAACCAGTTACGTCCCACATACATTCAGAATTAACGAATACTTTCAGAAAACGTATGCATGAGTCCGTATACGTTCAGAAAATATAATATCAATTTCCTCCAGGTTCCAAAGATCGAGTGTGGAATTCGTAAATGGGAATGATCTTTCAGCCTGGTCTTATCTAGGACACTATGGTGTAATCAACATGCTATGTTCAAGTACGAAAGTTAGTAACCTGGCTAACTTATAAACTTCTATATATCTTCTATGTATTCTCGGTAATCTTCTTCCTGAAGTTTAACGAACTGAACTGAATTTCAAGTGGATGAAATGCATATATACCATTATACTTCACACTTTTTTCTAGTGTTCTACGTCTTTGAGTATGATCCTGGATGCGTTCAATTTAGTTATTAAAATATGTTTAAATTTCGCGTTTCTCCTTTTTTAAATTTTAACTATTGATCCAGTTAAAATGCAGGATTTGATACACGTAACCTATCTCGCCAAAACACTTTATCTGCCACTTGATGGTCTTAACTCTGTAGTAGTGCGCAACCACCCTTAAAATTCAGATCACCTCCAGGTCATTATACTAGTTATGCGGCGAAGGAGATCATCAGGAAGAGGCATCAGCAGATTTTACTCTTGAATAGATTCCCAGAAAGGTTGGAGTGTCATAACTCTAGACTATTTCAGTTCCTTCTTTAGCTAAAGAAAAAGCTGCCTCATAATATGGCACACTTTTTAAAAGCGTGCTTATCATTAAACCCTTAACGATCGGTAAATTTTCAAGAAAACAGTCATAAAAGTACCTATTTCGCCAAATACACGTATTTGATTTGTGCTGACATCTAGTTTAAAATAAACTAACTATCTACAATTAACTTAAAAATATCCTGGTATTGCCATCTGGTGTGTAAAAGGAGAAATAAAATGTTTTCTGCGCGAAAGAAATGAATTACTTTTATTATTATTGGCGCGTTACTACTGAACACTCCAGCCCGGAAGTTTCACTGGAGTGAGAAATAGAGGGTGAAACCTCACCCCGTCATTTTCACAGGAGCGAGAAGGAAGGGGTTAAAATACTTGATAGTGGAATGCTGCATGACTGAAAACAGTATAAATAAAAATGGCCTTCTGATCAAGTAATAATTAGATAATCGAAAATTATGTTTTAATAGTTCGGCCTATCTTAATTAAAAACCAAATAATACTATCAAACGTCATACCTTATTGAAGTATTTAAGAGATCTCTAGACCGCGGGAGAAACCCTTAATAGCAAATTCTCTTTCCTGAACTTAAGTAAAGTAAATCAAATTCAAGTATGGAAAATTGCAGTTTATGTAAGTCAGTTTCAAATGCTAAAAAAAGGTTTTTAAAATATCAAAATGCAAACAAATCATGGCAGGATTACGCTGTGGAAGTTATTCTGCAATGATTTGTTTTCACTTTGATATTTTGAAAACATTTTTACTGATTTTTAAACAGTGAGTTCACCTAAATTCTTTTTTTTTCTAAACTTTAAATTTCGAAATATCAGTGAAGATAACAAAAATCGCCACCCTCTTCTCGTGGTATAGCGTCTTCTTAACGCATTAACGGCCGGCGACGACTTAATTCGTCATTGCAGTTGCAATGCCCAGATAACTCGTCATCTGTCAATAACATTTATGCATGAAATCAAAATTAAAGTGTTTTGCTTTTCTTTCATATTCAATTACAAAATAAACGCCGGTGACGTGTGTAGAAGTGCCAACCACCAAATTTGTGTACACATTATCTAATAATTTTCTGATATTGACAGTTACCTCTTTTGTAATAGGTTGCTAAGAAGCCGCCACTGAAAAGAGAGGATTCTTTCCTAAAGAGATTCTCGACCCGTCCTGTTTCAGATCCGAACGCCTCTGAAGGTTCAGCAAGACTAGCAGGCGAAGGAATGTTCAAAAGCCACCTCTTTGGACTCTTTCGCTCCGTCGTCAATCCTGACGAAAACATTCTCTTTTATTGGCTTTCACTCGTCACTATATGTCTTCTTTACAATGCATGGACCATCATCGTCAGACAGGTTGACTTCACTTTTCATAAGATTTTTATTTAGCGAATCACTCTCTTTGTCTAATCACATTCACAGCATATTTCCTTTCACAATACTATCGTTTATTCACATTCGTGGCATATTTCCTTCTACAATACTATCGTTTTCTGACTTAGGCAGCATATTTCCTTACACAATTCTATCATTTTCTGACAAAGGCAGCATATTTTCTTACACAATACTATCGTTTACTGAGATAGGCAGCATATTTTCTTACACAATGCTATCGTTTACTGCGATAGGCAACACATTTCCTTTCACAATACTATCGTTTACTCACATACGCGATACATTTTTTTTTCAAATTACTATCGTTTTCTGACATAGGTAGCATATTTCCTTACACAATACTATCATTTACTGAGATAGGCAACATATTTCCTTTCACAATACCATCGTTTACTCACATGCGCGACATATTTCCCTTCACAATACTATCGTTTTCTGACATAGGTAGCATACTTTCTTACACAATACTATCGTTCACTGAGGTAGGCAACATATTTCCTTACACAACACTATCGTTTACTGACATAGGCAGCCTATTTTTTTTACAAAATACTATCGTTTACTGACATATACAGTGTAGTTTCTTTCACATTACTGTCTTTTACCGACATAGATTGCGTGCTTTCTTTCTCAATACTATCATTTAATGATATGGTCAGTGTGTTATCTTTCGCAGAACTATCGTACACACTATTTTTTCTTCTACTTACAATTACATTAATATTTAAAATATTTCAATTACTGTATAACCTTTTTTGATATACTCGTATATATATATGTCACGGCAAAAGACCGAAATCGGTGGTTGTTGACTTTCACCGGTGAATTTCGACAAACACCAAATATGATGTTTTTTTAAGGTAAATTGCCATTGCCCGGTATATATTTGCCCGATACTCCAAACACTGATGTTTCTTCTAATCTAACGTCAGTAAGTATTAAAATACAAGAATAAATATAAATTTATCAAATAAATATAATAATATCAACGAATAAATTAATATAAAATTGGATATAACAAATATTTCAGACATTCACCAAAGCGACTATGTGATTGTTGACATTCACCGGTGAGAGTCAGAAATAAGGGTATTTAGCAAATATTTCGGACATACACCAAGCGACTACGTGAATGTTGACATTCACCACATTTCTGTGTTTCACCGCAACATATATATTAACCATTTAGCGGTTTACTACTGCCTCACAGTGCATGTTTTCTTCTACTTGCTGATATTTACAGTATGTTTTTATATCTATGGTATCGTTTACTGCATATGTGTGAGCATGACTTGTTCAATGTCACAGAGTCAATTAAAATCCATGTAGTGATCCGGTCAGTAAAACTCATTAAAATGAGTCAAAATAGTCCCATCTCCTCCTGCGTCTATGAATCGAGTATATCGATTCATAGACGCATTCGAGCGTCTACGAAGCAAATAGATTTCCAGGCATTGAAGAAGTTTCCAGGCAGTAGACTTCCTTCAGAATGTTCTTCAAAACTTTGGTGTACGCCTCCCGCAAATTATCCTAAAATGGTGTTCTTTTATAGGAGTTTTTTAGAGTGGGCACAAGAAAATTGTGAGTTTGGGTCGTCAGAACTTTATAGGGGCTGAAAAACCATCTTTGAATCAGTCAACGAAGCGGATCACGATGAAGGATGATGCGGCAAGTCAAGGTGAAAGTTACAATCGTTCGCGATGTTAGGTCGTGACTTTGTGGAATACTTATTTCCTGCTACATTAAATGAACTCTCAAATAACAATCTGAGTTTAAGAATTTGGTCATATTTTCGTCGTTGTCTTTTTCACAGACATCGAAAATATTGCGTGTGGACATCGATAAAACTATCGCTAAAGCTGTCTTTATCATAACAAAATTTCTCAGTTTCTTATCATAGATCTTTGTAAATATGGCCTGAAATTTGATGAAGATCCACCACGCGCTGCATTTTGCATGATAATTTGCAAAGGAGACGAAAAAGAATTCTACGAAAATGCCTGCCGTTACTTCCCAGATAACTGAAAATAACTAGGCAATTACTAAAAAGAATTGAAGATCAAAGATAAAGCGGAAGTCACTATGGAGAAATCTCTAGGGAAAGGCATTGGCCCACATTGGGCTGTCTGGCCAATCATGATCATGATGATGAGTTCCATTATTTTGAGTGTTCCATACTTACGATTCTTTTTTCTTTTTCAGGCTTTTCCAGAGCTTCAGGATGACTGGTCAACACTTTGGTACTTTTTAGACGGCTTTACGGACGTCGTTTTCATATTAGACATAGCCTTCCAGTTCAGAACGGGTTATTTAGAACAGGGTTTAATGGTGTGTGAAAGTAGAAAATTAGCAGGACATTACATGAAGTCAAAGAGCTTTATAATGGACATTGTAGCCATTTTACCATTAGATTTGGTGCAAATTCAATTTGGAGTCTTGCCACTCGTTCGGTTTCCTAGGTATGTCTCAAAACTATCAATTTTCTTATGACTTTTTTCGCATCAATCATTTTTATACGGGGAAGGTTATTCTTAAAAAGAGCGAACACAACCATAGGTTAGTGTCAAAAACTTTTCTGGAAGATAGTACAAGCTTTTGTAAAATGTTTTATTTTTCTGGTTGAATAAAAGTACTCCAAAAAATTTTAAATTCGCTCAATAATAACTGGTTGTAAATAACTGGTTGGAACTCAAATCAGAAATGAATCTGAAGGAAAATAATCAGAGGGTAATATATTGTTTGAATTTTCGGATTTGGAGAAATGATGGATAGAAGTCGAAATTGTAGGAATTGTGTCTTCTCAAAATCAACAAAAACATTGGAATTTAATATTTTTTTTCCTTAAGAAAGTTAACTTTTGTACTGTTTTCAAAATTTCCGGAAATTCCAATTCAATTTTTAGCGTAGATCAATTCAATCGTTAGTTTTCAATTCTATTTTAAAAACAATTCAATTCTATTTTTAGTGTCATTTAATTAAATTTTTAGAATAATTCAATTCGATTTTAAGTATGATTCAATTCAATTTTTAGTGTAACTGAATTTAGTTTTTAGTGTAATTCAAATAAATATTTAGGGATCAGTTAAATTCAATTCACATTTTAGTGTCAGAAAAGGTCTTTTGTAAGTTTGTTCACAATACGCTTTTTGATTTTTTTTTGTGTGTGTGTGTGTGTGTGAAATCAATATTTTACAACTACAAACATAAAAAAATAATACGTAAATAATAATTAAAAATATTGTAAGTAATTTTTTGAGCTAATCATGTCTATATGTCTTTGGTCTTGAATCTATTTAGAGTCAATATTACTCTTAGTAATTTATGATAAAATCTGTTGAATGTTTTTTGCAAACGTAAACATATTCGCAAAATTATAACAGCCAGTATTTTTTGGGCAAAATGATATCGATACCTAAAATCACCATTGATAAACCAACTAACCATGATCAAGCTCCGTTTCTTAGGCTCTATCTTCTTACAGCCTTAATAGGAATGTCACGTAATATTGATCCCTGTCGGACGACGTGGACATCGCCTGAGTTGATACCCACCTCCAAACTTCAACACTACGACTAACAAGAAGATTTTCAACCACGGCAGATTTAAGGTGCACTCTTGCTGCGTATAGACGCTTGATGTTTAGCCGACTGCCAGAATCGAACTAACGATCTGCGCTACTGCAGTTGCTTTGAGGAAGTCAGATTTGCAGTGCGTCGATAAAAACGGACCACCCTGAATAACTTTTGATCTAATGATTGGATTCTCGAACTCAACCTTAACGGTTTGAGAGGGTTGACTTCAAGTATACTAATTAATTTGCACAGGCGATATTTTAAGTTACGAAATCAAGCACAAAAACGCATTTTCTCTGAATATATTTATCTTTTTTTTCCGACGGATTCAGATTTCTGAAAGCAAAAGTATAGGGGATAGAAATAAGGCCCCATAGTTCGGTCAGGAGAAGTATTTCAAAGTTTGGATCTCATAATGTTAATTTTATAACTTGCATATCTCGAGAAATTTTTATGCTAATTGAAAACATTTTGCTCATAATTATAAAATTCATTTATCCAAGAAAAATTCCATGCAAAAAATAAATTTCAGTTAATAATTATTATTTTTTGTTATTTTGTTTAGTAATGGTCAAAAAGAGTTTGAATTGTAAGGAATAATGTTTTTACATGATTTTAAATTAAGTAATTTTGCATGGCAAAATACAAAATTCGAGCGAAATTGGTTGAATAGTTCCCGAGAAATCGAATTTAAAATATACCACTTTCTTATATACGGCTTTACTGCATTTCTGTGTCTGATTTCGTAACTAATTAATTAATTAGCATATTTTAAGTCACCCCTAGACCCATTAGATTGAGTCCTAGAACGTGACGATTAAATGAAAAGCTATTCAGGGTGGTCCGTTTTTTGCTCATTGAACTAAACATTTATACCTGTTTCAGTGCTAATTAGCAGTTGTAGGTGCTTCTAATAATCGTATTTCAAGTCCTCAGATTTTCTCTGACAATAAAACTGGTTTTAATGTTTTATTGTCAGATTACCATTAATGAAATAAATTAATTCTATTAGTAATTCTCATCAATGTTTTTTTTTCCTAGCTTAAATAAATATTTGCAGTATCCAATGTGAAACCGCTTTATTTGCTTTCTTATTGTTAATGATTCTAAAAAGCTATATTAAGGGTGAAGATTACAGAACATCCGCATGCATATATTTTAGATATTTTTATTTTTCTCAACCCGTGAAATTTTATTTTCTAGGTTTTTAAAACTGTATCGTTCCTTTCGACTGTATTACATGGTGGAATCGAGAACAATTTATCCAAATTTGTGGAGAGTTGTAAACCTGATACACATCCTGTTGCTCCTCGCTCATTGGTTCGGTTGTTTTTACTACCTCCTCTCTGAATTCGAAAATTTCGTTGGGGAGTGGTCATACCCGAAACCGGTTTACGACTACGCAACACTGTCAAGGAAATACCTGGGATCAGTCTACTGGTCAACACTCACTCTTACAACGATTGGAGATTTGGCGACACCAGCTACGAATCTTCAGTAAGTGTTATATTCTTTACCTATTATTTCAAAAAGGTTTTTAAAAAAAGTAAATTTTAAAAACTTAAGCTGATTTAAATTTGACTCATTTAGATATTCATGATAAAAATATTTTGTTTACTTACTTTTTGCATTTTTAATTTTTCTTTCCTCAATTGGCGATCTAAATGGGCGACAGGTGGCGTAGAGCAGAACTCTCTACCTATGGCAACACTTCGCATGCTTTCACCATTAGCATGTGGAGAGTCATAGAAGAAGGAAGTACGTTAGCCTCTGTCTTGATTTTTATATAGATTAAAATTTTTTAAGTTGGGAAACTATATGGAACTGAAAACTACATTATACATTGCTCTGAAAAAAGCCTTATGGAAATTTCAAAAAATATTTTTATTACTTAAAAACAAAAAATATTAGGAAAAGGAAAAATATCAAAAATGTCCTGAAACCAAAATTGATGCCTTCCATCAGGGATCAAATTCCCCAACAACGCACCATTTATTTTTCAGCAGGATTCAGCTCCATGCCACACAGCAAAAGTATGGAACGCATGGTTTCAAAATAAAGGCAAAGATATATTACCATGGCCAGGAAACAGCCCTGATCTCAAACCAATTGAAAATTTGTGGCGACGTTTGAAAATTCTCGTACGGAAAAAACGTCCATCCAATAAAAGACAACTTATTGAAGCTATAATTGATTCTTGGCACCATGTGATTACGAAAGATGAACTCCAAACACTCGTTCACTCGATGAAAAGACGCTGTAAGGCTGTCTTAAAAAATAAGGGTTATCCTACTAAGTATCGATTGTGTAAGTATCACTTTAAAAAAGTGCAAATCTAAGGTAGATCTTACTATTAGTCGAATAACTTTTTTTGTAATACAGATATTGTACTGCAGTATTTATAATTAAATTCTATATTAAATTACCTTTAATTTGTTATATAAACGTTTGTATTTAAGTGAAAGTTAATATATTCTACAAGAACACAAAGTTGAAAAACATGAAACTTTCAAAAAATGTCCACACTTTTGGTCACCACTGTATATATATATATATATATATATATATATATATATATATATATATATATATATATATATATATATATATATATATATATATATTCCATAATAAATAAATACTACAAACACGAATAAAATTAATAGAAACAATAAGTTTTATTCATTGCGCATAAGCTGCAAGTAAAGCTGCATTCTTGAAAAATTTCCCGTTCATGTAAGTTCATTTGAATTCGCTACTCGCTTTACAGATTTCTTTTCATGTTTTATTCTATTCTTTCTTTATATTTTATTTTATGTTTTTACGTGATATTTTTACTTATCGTGTTCTACTTTATTTGTTGTAATTTTTTTGTAAAATTTTTTGAGTGCTCCTCACACTATTTTATTGATATATTTTGCTTCGGTTATATTTATGCAATATTAGAAAGTACTCTTTTTTGCGGATATAATAGTGTGAGCTGATGAATTGATTATATCTTTCATTATCCGGATTTTTTTTTAAAAATTTCAAAAATTTTTGTCCTTTTTTCGGAATTTTTCTTCTTCCGGTTTTCGTTATTTTTATTTTTATTGTTATTTTTCTCTTCACCCCTCCTTTTCTTCTCTTCATTGTTCTATATTTGTTTTCTCTACTTTTTGAACTTTATACATATATATATATATATATATATATATATATATATATATATATATATATATATATATATATATATATATAAAGTCTGTATATGACATTGACCATTTTCATCAATCAATGATCAATAATCGATAATATAATCGATAATCGATCAATAATCGATAAAATGTGGATGATCAATCATTCATATCTTATTAAATTAATCTTTCTGTAAAAAAAATATTTTGGAAGATATTAAAATTCAACTATTATTTTTACGAGATTGAAACCGGTTTTATAAATTTATAATAGTGATAGTAAATTTGCGTTGTAGGAAATTTGATTTTTAAAAGTACTCATACATCATTTTTTGCTCTTTCCGTTCCAACAATCTTCCTTTTTATACAAATTCCTTTTACAATTTTACACTTTTAATGCCCCAAAAGTATTTAGTCTTAAATTACCTTAAAGAAAAATCTTTTTCTTAAAAACCTCACTCCACTGTTGCCGTTAAACTTTCTTAGCAGTGTTCCTCTTTTCTAAGAACCACTAGCGCTAGCGCATCGAACTACAAATTAATTATCTCACAACGCTAAACTTCTTAGCTTAATTTTTTTTTCTTATCGCGTACAGTTCCTGGCCAAATTATTAGACTCACTATATGATTCGACGTAAAATCTTAATTATCAGGTGATACTGTACAGCTTTATTGTTTTACGCAACTGAAACCGGTTTGTAATGGAATACGTTAAAAATAAATACAAATAGAAAGTGTATAGAAATATCTCTTGAATAAAAACCCATTACATATATGTTTAAATATAAAAGTATTGCATCTAAACACATCCAAACATGTAATTATTAAAAAACCACAGTGCGTCGAATAATTTGGTATAATTATTACAATATACTAATATAATACCTGATATAATAAATAGTCTATATTTTTATAATGCATCGAATTTTTCCAATCGTTGAATTCATATTATAGATCATCTAATTTAACCAATTATTACACGAACGTAAACAATTGAAAACTGGTTTCAGTCGCAAAAAAAAACAATTAAGCAGTATCACCTGGTAATTAAGATTGTACGTAGAATCTTATAGTGCGTCTAATAATTTGCTCACGTACTGTATGAGTAAACCATTACCTCACCTGCATTGCTCATAAGGTTTTAACACACGTATTAAAACCTCCAAATCATTTGTTCGAAAATCATTACTTAATTAAGAGAATTCAATGCGAAAACAGTCACACAAATCTCTGCAAAATGAATCCTCTCTACTAATATGTTCCTCATACCTAATACAGATTTATCTTATTTAGCGAGTGGGTAGAAATTAATATAATAATATGGCCTCCAGTCAAAACCCTGATAACCGCTGAAGGGTACACAAGTATTTCACCCTAAATTAAATCTAGAATAGATTCCATTCTATCTTCAGATATGGAATGAATTAGTTTATGATATTGTTTCTTGCAATAATTTATGGTTAAGTTATAAAATTAGTCTGTTTAAACCAGTTATTTTGGGCTAGAGTTATTATGATATTCAATGTAAGAAATCTTATTGGGCAATGTAAGAAATCTTTTTTTTTCCTTCTTTAATTCAATTTAGTTCAAATATGAAGGGCGTTTACATATTTTTTTAACGGCTTCTTTTGCGGTAGTTACTTTTCACTTTATTTATTTATTTTTTTATATATTAATTTGTGTGCACAATTTAAACACAGTTATTTAAAGTTTTTCTAGTATTTAAATTATTATGAAAAAACATTTTGATAAAATTGTTCCTATTATTAATTTTAGAACAAAAATAAAAAGTTTAAGACTTTTCAATTTTTATTGGCTGAAAAAAAGTTGACTGTTATGTAGGTATGGAATACAAAAACACTTTTAGTGTATTTTTATTGATACTGCTAAAGGGTACACTGGTTAATTGATACTGAAAGGTACATAAGTATTTAAACTGTATTAAATCTAGAATAATTTCCATTTTATCCTGAATTACTACTAATATGGAATGGATTAATTTATGATGTTGTTTCTTGCAGTAATTTAAGATTAATTTATAAAATAGCTACGATTTTTTCAGTTTTGAATTATTACAGTATTGATTAACGTAAAAAAACGTTTAATTTTTTTCTTAAATTCATTGTAGTACAACTATAAGAGATGTTTCCGCATTTCATTTTTAAAGGCTTCTTTTTTCGCAGGTAATTTCTATTTTTATTGATTTATTTATATTCATCAGCTTTCAAATCAACAAAATAAATACGTTTAAAAACAATCATTTCTGAATTTTTTTATCATTTTATTATTTCTAAAAATATTTTGATAAAGATATTAAACTCACAAATTTTATTTTTGAGCAAAAATAAGCAGCTTCAAACCTTTTGTATCTTATTTTAATGAGAAAAAGAAACTGTTGCTTTTGTGATACGCAAAAAATAAGTATTTTTAGTGCAATTCGACTCATATTACGGAAAGGTACACATATTCACTAATTCTGGTTGTACAGTGGGCAAATAAAAAAAGATATCATCCTGAATAACTTTCGTTCCAATGATCGAATTTTCACGTACTAAATGCCAATTGCATTTTTGTGTCTTTCGTAACTTAAAATATCGTTTGCTTTAATTAATTAGCTAATTTGAAGTCATCCCCTAGTATCATTAAGACCTAGTCCTAGAAAGTGAAGATCCTATAATTAGATCAAAAAATATTCCGGGTTGTCCGCTTCTTTTTTTTTGTTGCTTACTGTACCTCAGAGATATTTCTTTTTCTCTTTCTTATTTTGGACTAGTTTACAGCATGGATTGATTAGCTTATGTAGAGTACTTAGTTTATCCAATGTCGGCTTTTGCCACAACTCAATTCTACATTCAATGAATTCAATCAAGAGAAATTAAATTATTAAATTCATATTATATAAGTGAATTAACATAATTTATTTTAAAAAAGTCTAAACAGAGCGAAGTTTATACTTATCAATATCCTCCAATTTCTATCAGCTTGCTTGAACTTTTTTTATTCTTGACCTTTTCTGTTTAAAAGCTTAAGTTTCACTCTAATTTTATGAAATAACTCTAAAAACAGAAGAAAAACTTTTGAGAGCAATTAAATTCTATCGCATCGAGTAACACCAATAAAAAAAATACTTGTGCTATTTTTTTTTTTCTCAAAATTGCACGAAGAATTATCAAATACGGAAAAAATTACCTTTTGACTTTTACAAGCAGATAAAACATATTTCCTTAAAACGTGCATTATCGGAATCGTTATTTTTGAAAACAACAATGCAGATTTTAAATATTTTGAAATCTATTGGATAAGTTTTTTGCTCACCAACCATTACACTCGATGCCACTGTTATTATGTTTTTTTTTTATTTTCCTAAATGATTTTTAATTTCTTAAATCTATTAATTTTGCAAATTCTTCCTCTTGGGGTACTGAATTGGAGATTAATCGCTCTCAGGTTCAAGGCAAAATTATGATCTGTGGATGAATGAATGGATGCATGAATGGGTCCGACCTATAAACAAATGTGACGTTTAAGTCGAATTCTTGGCCATAGATGGCGCCACTGGAAAACAAGAACAATCACACCTCTTGCCTTAATGGCCTACGACAACAACAGCAATCTATTAATTTTAAGTACAGGGAAAAACCGGGGATAGTTAATCAATTTTTCAGTTTTTATTTTTTATACTTTTAAAACATATCTATTAAGTAAAATTTTATTTATAAGATAAATCAATTTTTCCAAGTCATGATTTTTCAAAATGCTCAGTTTCTATTGTAATTTTTTTTTTAATAATAGTTCTTGTTAAAAAAGAATTTGAAAAGTTGATCAACTTCCCAGAGGCTAGAATAGATTGGTCTTCTACATGGAGCACATCGAATAACATAAAATTGTTTTCAGAAACAATATTGGGAATATGATATCCAATACAGTAATCACCTTATATTCTTTAGCATTGAAAATCCTCCACAAATGAAAATCCTGACTGTGTGATACAGTGTATTCGGAGTTACTATCCCGTGGGGGATATCTACTCCTTCATCTAAGATAATAAATTGAAGGATGATGCAGGGGTACTGTTTGTCTAAGATAGGTACTCTGCCAGGCATTGGTCTGGAGCTTTGGCGGTGACTATGGTAACGAGGTATGATTATTTTAAGTAGGGGTGCGGGATCCCTCTTTAGGACTGGTTTCGGCGAGAGAAAAAGAGACCTCTTCGTCGAAGCTACCCTCCCTAAAATGCCCTCATCTTGTTTCCATAGCACCAGACTGCCGCAGACTTAGTGGCGGTCAGAGTACCTATCTTAGACAAACAGTATAACATAAGTTAAGTCTCAGTTGGTAAATGAAAATCCTGCCAATGCACTACACATATATATCCACTTATACGCGATACTACTGCCATCTGTATACTCGCATATTGCTATCGCATGACTTTTGTCAATTCCTTAAATTTCAGAGATCAGTGGAGGGAGGTACTAAATGACGGTGTTTGCTTGTTTTCGGAGATTTCAGTGGAGGAAGGTACTTAATAACAATTTTTCAATGTATTCGTAGTTCTAAGTGGATGAAGTTGCTAAGGGATAGTTTGTGAGTGCTTTAAGAGATACTGGTGGATGAACATCCTCAGTGACAATTTTTGAGTATTTTCGGACATCTCCCTTAGCAGCAAAATAACTTTGGCCCTCATTTGGACCAATATTCACGAATCTTGACTCAATATGGATTTAGTACATAGGACTTGGTCCTATATAGAATAGTCCGGTTCACTCGATATTTTACAACCACTTTACAATTAATATCGTCTGTATATAGAATTATCAGATTCACCCGATATCTTATATTTATTATACAGTCACTATAAGCCCTATATTGTCCGTATATAGGTCGATATTGGCCCTATAAAGGACCAATATTGAAAAATCTAGACATCCAAATATTGGTCCTTCTTGGACATGTCTCATTGGACCCATATTGAACCAAACTGGGGTCAAGGTAAAATTGTTACTATGATCAGTAAATTAAATTACCAAGTGATAGTCTCGTGTATTTTCGGAGTGTGAAAGGTTTGAAGAAATGAAGTAAAAACGGTTATTGAAAATATATTTTACTTTATCTTTTAACTTTACAAGTTATTCGTCTTATTACTTCAAAAATAGATATAATTTATTTTTCGTTCGTTTCCTGAAGTAAATTTCATTTTGTATGTTTGTTTATTTCAGATATATGTTTACCATCATCAGTTACCTCATAGGAGTATTTATCTTCGCTACAATAGTTGGTAAGTAAGCAATAACTTATTTTCTAAGCTACAAAAAACTGAAATAAAAGCAATACAATTATGAACAATGCTTGAAATTATAAAAATACTTATGATCAGTACCTCAACTCCGAAAAATTAGGCAACCGAAAATATTTCACGATAATAAATTATTCTTAATTGTTAATCTCTTCCCCACCTACATAAATAAAGCCTTTTGAAGTAGAAAATTTCTCAAATCTTTTTTAAAGATATAAATCTCAAAATACACAGTGGGAATAACTAAAGCCCAAAAAGAACGCATTTTAAAACTCTTCAATCACTTTTTTTTCGCCATTTTTTTTATTCGCTTACTCAACCCTTAAAGCCATTTATTCGTTTTTCTCTAATAATATTCCAAACAATCCATTACTGAAATTAATGTTCTTCTCTGGATGTTCCCGCATCTTTTGGGAGGAGAAAAAAAAAGGAAGATTCAATGTATAAAGAAAAAGGAAAAGGCAGTAATGTCCCCCTTTTATCCGAGTCATTCAGGGTCCATTGCGTCCGTGTAGTGGTGTGGTCATCCTCCTACAAATGAAGAATGGTTTCTGGACACTTCTGAGGATGATCCCACTTCCGTCGGGGTATTATTCCGCTTAAGTTAGAAGGAAACGAGAGAAGTTACCCCCCTTGTCATTATTTGTTTTGACATTAAGCAAAAGTCTTTCGCATTATCGTCATTAATTTTGAAGGAGATAATTATTAAAAATTTAAACCTTATTCGCTGTAGTGAGGGAAAAAAATAATTTCTTAATTATCATTAATGGATGGAAATTAAATGAAATTTAATTTGAAAAAAAATTGGGTCCTCTAGATGTAAAATACCAGTGTTTTCATAATTGACGTATTTATGTTTTGCGCCCGTCCCGCTTTCGTCAGTAATGGATAATTTTTTATTTGCAGTTTTTTTTCCTTGCTTATTTCGAAAGAATTTTATGTATAAAAAAGAGAAATCACTGCTGAACATCCTAGTTATTTTTTTGTTGTTGTTCCTTTTCCTCCAATTGTCTGACTGAGTCAGACAAGATCTAATAGGCTGTTGACCCTCAAAAAGTCGATGACAAGAAGTGGAGTAGCATATAAGTCCTCCTTGGAAAGGCATAAGCAGTCAAAAATATGTTCGGCAGAGGTCTGATGGGCTTCAAATTTGGAGCAGACTGCATAAGTCTTTCCTCCTTCGACATCCTAGTTATTATTTACTTTATAACCATCGTTTAACAGTTGACCAAATTTTGGGTTTACGACTACTAATGTTCAACTCCGTTGCCTTGTAATTTTGAACCCAATCCAGAAGACCAGAGAATTCCTGGATCAAGTATTAGGGGAAATTTGCCTTCGTGGAGAACTTTTTGATAGAGATATGGAGAGAAAAACCTCAAAATCGTTAAATGCTGAGGAAAATCACGAAAACCTCCCACGGTTAGCCTGACTGCAAGGGGACTCTTACCCGTAATCCGTCTACCACTAAGGATATTTTACGTCAGCACTGTCGTCAGGGCAAGCCGGATGCAGAATTCGTATCGTCCAGTCATCACTGGGATTCGAACCCGGTTTACCTCATTGGAAGGCGAATGCTCTATCCCCAAAGCCATCACGATTTCCCAGTCATTATTTGTCATGTCATTACAAAGTCTCAGGCTTTAACAACAGTAATTTTGAAGAAGTAACTATTTATACTGGAATTTCGGACTATTTTGAACAATACTATAAGCAAGACTGTAAGCAAATATATTATTATAGACTTCGGACTACTAGCAATAGGCAATTTATAACATCCATTATTATTTTCTGCAACTACATTCTGTTATTTTAAGAGTATCTACTTAATTAGGGGAATTTCGTGACATATAAAATATGCAAAATTTTAATGCAAAAGGTTAATCTTTTTTTTTCTAGAAAGCTTACTTCCGTAGTTTCGAAGGCAAGTAATTTATGTAAAGAAAAAAAACATCCCTGTTATTGTTTTGCCTGCATATAAATAGTACAGATTCTTTCTTTGATGAATATGATGTAGTGTTGTTATCCTAAATAATAATCAAGTGTTTCAATACTGCAAAGCGATCGAAAGATTTATTAATTGTTGTAACAAAAATAATTGACAAATTAGATTTCCAAGGGTGTGAAAACAAAATAATTTTTTTTAAAAATCTTCTCATGTTATTTAAACCGGGATTGGCAAACATTAGGAAACAATTGTCTTAAATAAAATAAATTTCGTTTAAGTGTAAGAAATTAAAGAAAAAAATTTTGTTTATATTTTAATTTAACACAATTTAATAAATAGCTTTAAAGAATAAAATAATTGATATGTAATATCAGTGTTCATATGCTAATTTTTAAAAAAAATTAAAGATATTTAAGCGCAACAAAGAGAAGTTTTTTTTCTGAAGGAATGCCCAATTCTGCTATAATATATATATATAATTCAAGCCTTTTTGAGTTATTTTTCAATACACAATATAGATTTTCTCTGAGCTAGCTACGGTAATATGTAATATTTCTTCCTTTTTAGTAATATATAAAGTTGTTTTTTTTTGTATAAAATGAAAATATTTATGGTACCAGTTCTTGGCTGTGATTTTGCCCATATGGAAGAATTTAATTCACTAAACGTAAAGCCTTTTTATCAATTGTTGTAAAATGAAACTGATTTCTGTATTTCATCATATTTAAATTGGCTTTATAAAATTATTAACCAAGAGTATCAAAAAAACTAAAGAGAAGTCTTACAGTATAGAAGTACTAGAGAGAGTATTTAAGTCTTTTAGCTATGTATTCATGTTAAAAAATAATTTTTTAAATAATTCGAATTATTTGCCATGAGCAATATCATTTCTTTTTATTCATAAAAGCTTTTATTAAGATAATAATTTTTTTTTCGACAAATACAGTGATTGTACAATACTTTAGATTACCAAATACAAACATAGCTAACTTAAAAGGAATAATTTTTTGAATCACCAAATCTCGAAAACGAAATTTAAAGAAACAGTTTTCTAAAAAATGGAAAGTGAGATATTCCATGAATAGCGGGTAATCTTTAGGAATAAAGAAAGAGAATGATTAAATTATTTCAATCCATTTAAGCAAACATTACTTTCTTGCGCAAGTTTATTTTTGAAATGAAACTTTTGAAAGAGATTATAGCGTAAATATATATTTTCTTTTAACTTTAAAATCTTCAGTGATTAAAAATTTTAATCTATTTTATGTTTTTTATAACAATTAAAATGCTGCGGTAAGTTTTATATTAAAAAAGAAAGTAAATCCCAGAATATTTTATTTGGAATTTATTGTTTGAAATATTTTACTTTGGGAATTTCTACGAAAAGCTTTGTGTTACTTAGTAAATTACAATAATAAGCGGAGTTCTTTAAATTCACGTAACCAAAATTAATGAGCAAAGCAGGCATAAACAATGGCAAAAAACTAAACTTTAAATAATAAAAATTGCATTTAAATATAATCAGGGTCCTCAGATTCGTGATTTTCCTCTTTTTTTTTATCTCTTTCTTCTCTTTTTATTTGTTTTAATCATTTACTTATGTTTTTGCTATTTTCTAAGGATATACTAAAATAGCCCCACTACGACAAATTTTTAAATTGTAAAGGTCTGAGAATGTATATAACTAATGCATATATATATATATATATATATATATATATATATATATATGGATTTAAAATAAAACTTTAAATCCATTGATAAGGATTGGGGCACAAAGCTGTGAGATTATTTTTTTCAATATGACATTCACTGATTAATGGCAAAAATATGCTAATGGCTCTTAAAATATGCTTTTTTTCAATTAAACTATTTTAATTTTTTCTGTTTAAGCATTTTTTTATTTATTTCTATTTTTTTATGTGGTAACATGTTATTTAATTAAAACTTTTCTGCCAACATTCCATTAGTCCAAACTAGTTTGAACATTTTTTAATTGCTGTATTTTCCAATCTATTGATCAACTAGCGATATAAAGATCCTCTTGTTGAAAGCTTATAAAGTTTTCTGTAAATTTTCGTTTGCTAACACTGCAATAGTTTTTATTGTTTTTCAAACGCATTCTTTTATTTTTTTATCACGTTTATATTAACTTGCCTTCGTGTATGTCGGTCCGGGTGGAATTTTGCAATCGATTTTAAAAAACTGAGATGGGCACAGTAGACCTTGACCCTCTAGGTCTGTCGCGCCACTCAGTTTAGTTTTTTATATTTTTAAAAGCCACGTTTTTGTAGTGGAGAATAATAGTTAAAAAAAAAAATTTGAAAATCGAAAAACGTGGGGAGCATGAAATACATAACAGTTAAGTTATATTAGTGTGTGTATGTGCGCTCTTGAGAATATGTGTATGTATATCTGTAATTGTAATTGTATCTGAATGTGTATGTGTATGTGGAATACGTTTGTGTATATGCATGTGGCTGTATATGTGGCTGTACATGTGTATGAGTAAGAAAATGTGTATATGTATGTCTATATGTACTGTTATGCATTTCATGCTCCCCACGTTTTTCATTTTTCAAATTTTTATTTTTTAATTATTATTCTCCACAACAAAAACGTGGTTTTTAAAAGTATTATTTTTATTTAACAAGTTAGCAATATTTTTTTCAATTTTTGCAATATGTGCTTAGGGTCTTAAGAATTTCAATGCTTCATATGCGTAACCTTTTTACAAGATTTTTTTTTAATTTTATACTATTCATTCTTTTCTAGGACAAGTAGGAACTGTCATTACAAACAGAAACGCAAGCCGACTGGAATTTGAAAGATTACTGGTAAGTTAAAATTCGAGTTAAGAATTAACTGTGTTTAAAATTATAGTTGTGGCTTTTAGCTAGTTCATGTCTAATTTTAAACGTTTTCAATTACCAACATCTTTTATTGTTTAATGATAATTCTAGTTTAATGGTAGTTACTATTTAATTCTATGTACGTATTGAAAATAAAAGAAGCTTTTCGATTTACTTAAAAATACTAAATTAATAACAAAATTAATAATTGCCAATTAATAATAAAAATGACATATGCAATTGTTAATACTGCACTAAAATACCTTAGATCATTGTCAATACGTCACAAAAATTCTGAACTGAGTTGCCAATACACTACATTATTCCTAAAATAATGTCAAAAAATGCCAAAAGAGATTGTCATTTCTCTACAGAAATAACAAACAACATTTTCTATTCACCGCAAAATGTTAGGTAAGATTACTGAATCACCACAAAAATACTAGAATAGATTTCTAATACAACACAAAATTATTAAGAAAAATATTGTCTGAGAAACACAAAAAAGAATATCAATCCACTATTTAAGAAATACCACCACAAAATTCTTAAAAGAGATTGTTTAAAAAATACCAACAAAAAAAGCTATCAATCTAATAGATATAAGAAAGTCTGTACAGTCTACACTGGTAGACATTTCTTGGAAAAAAGTGGTTAAATAACAATTTGTTTATTATTTTACCATATTCAAGCAAAGTAGTTAAATTACCATAAATAAAACCGTATTCAAACTGTTAATTGTGAGAAAAATCATTTATTATCTATTTTCACCTAATAAGGTTAAATAACCAGAATTTTATGGCCCCAACAATGAAGCCACTTAGCTCTTTGCGCCGGGTACATATTATATCCGAGAGCGCTAATCTGCCAATCTCATGACTGTCAGAACACTGGTTCGAGTCCTATCTTTGATACCGCAATGTTTCTTCCATTTTTTTCAACGCATGCAGAGTTTTCAGTGCCCTGCAATTCCCAATATGTCTCTGTTCTATTCGAATGCGATACTCTCTTTCTCGCATATATATGACAGCACCATAAAGCTGCTAAAGCATCTCCAATATCCAGTTAAATTTCTTTTTTTGCAGTTTCGAAACCATGCTAGTTGTAAATGGCTAAAAAATCGTATAGTCTTGTATTGATGGTTTTTCAACCGTACCAGAGTTTTAAATGGTTTAAAAACCATGAAGATAATAAAATGTTCGTTACCGCAAACGTTAAGGTTAATTCGATAAACAGACTTCTGGTGGTTATTTTGCCATAATTTTTGAATTAAAATTTTAACAGCTCACATCAAAATTTAGGAAAGATTGCCAATGCATATCAAAAACAACGAGAAAACTTGCATTCTTTCCTAATAAATAAAAATGTGTTTTTATTTAAAGAGGCATTCCAAATGCCCCAAAAATATCAAAGAATGGAAAATTTAATTAAATAAAATAAATTGAAGAAGATAGAAACGTTCACCACGGGAACTTCATACTCGTACACGATAGTCATCACTGTACAAATTAAATCTCGATTCATTATTTAAGATGACCTGGTTTCATTCTATTGCAGTTCCATCCCGTCACGAGTGACACCACTCCAAATAGAAGCAACGGTGAGTGGGTATCAAACTTGTAAACGCAGCACACCACATCTGCAGCTTATGCGATGGTATGGGGTGCCATCGCAAACGACTTACGATCACCCTTTATGTTGATCCACGTTGCCATGATAGCCCAGAGGTACATCCTACTGCCACATTTGTTGCCACTGATGGCAGAGTTCTTAGGAGCCATTTTGACAATGCTCGGTTGCGCACAGCAAGTGTGTCACAGAAATGACACCGATACATTATCCTTTTTGGGCATGCTCGATCTAGAAACATTTAGGAAGGCAAGTTCGACCGAATTAATTCGATTTAGCTGTGTTTTTTTAGAAAATGTTGAACAAAATGGCACATGTCATCATAAGAGACTTGTGTGCCTCAGTTCCAGACCGTATCGTATCTTGCATTCTCGTTAGCGGCTGCCCGAGCGGCTACTAAACCTCTATTCATTTGTATTTTTTTCCAGCAAGAAAATATCATTTTGCTTTGATTTTTTAATCACTTATTTGCATCAACATTGTGCTTAAGTATATAAATTTCGTTCAATTCTGAAAACTCTTTGTAGGGGCGCTGATTGTTAAAGCGGCGAGAGTATTTAAACTTTTCAAGATGTTTGCAATACTTGCATAATCTATTTTAAATATACGTATGAGGTTGGTGCCATCTGTGATTTCTTGAGATTAACAAACAGCTCTCGAAAAATAACCAACGGATGCATTACGCAGGTTTTTCTACATTGATTTTGCATGTAAATGAAGCAATTAATCGTAGAATTCAGTATCGGTTGATAACCACTGTTAAGAGTGAAAAACCTATTACAATTCACAGATACTTGAATATCAGAATGATCCGATATTATTGAGTGTATTTCATGTCTGAGAAACATTTATAAAGAAAAGAACGTGAACAACGTTTGATTGAATAATTGAGTTTTCACGTACTAGGAATCAATCTTAATGATTCGAGAACCTGCCTGTAATCAACTAGTACAATTGTTATTTTAAATTGCGAAAACAGACACACAAACTTACTTTCCCTAAAATAAACATACCTTATTTTCGACTGATTTGGATTTTCGACCTTCAAAATATGGACGGAGGTAACCGCAATCTGAAAAATAGGGTTCAATTAGTTTGAACATGAGAATGATCGAAAATCTGATCCTGTAACGAAAATTTCACTTTTTAATTTTTCCATATCAGGAAGTTTTTAACAAATCAAAAAAAATTTTTTTAATTATAAAATTTATTTAACCTGAGAATAATTCCAAACGAAAAAACAGTTTTTAATAATGTTTTATTATTTTTTTAATAATATTTTATTTTTTTAATAATATTTTATTTTTTTAATAATATTTTATTGCTTTTTTTAATAATATTTTATTATTTTTTTAATAATATTTCATTTTTTAAATAATATTTTATTATTTTTTGTAATATTTTGTTTTTTAATAACGTTTTGTTATTCTTTCAATTTTATTTTATTTCTTTAATAATATTTTTTAATAATATTTCATTTTTTTAATAACATTTTATTTTTTTAATAACATTTTATTATTTTTTCTATAATATTTTATTTCTTTAATAATATTTTTTTAATAATATTTTATTATGTTTTAATAAAACTTTCAAATGCTAAGGTAAGCAAATTTTTACTTCATTTTAAACTGTGTAGTTTCAAAACACAAAATACAAATTTTGAAAGAAATCGATCAACAACTAATTCTCGAAAAATAAAGGTTTTAAAAATACAGCTTTTTCGTAATAACTGTTGCAAACAGTTGCAAAAATAACATATCATTCGCAAAAAAATCGTTAGTTCATTTGAAGATAGTGTCTTCGAAAAACAAATCTTAATTCAGTATTTGATAAATTAGTCTAGTGAAACATGAAATAAGATAAGCAAAAAAATTTTGCATCGAGCAGTAGAGTTTTTGCCTTTTTGAGAAAGTAAATAAAAAATAACTATCACTGAAAAGAAATTAATGATAGTTGAGAAGCCTTAGGTAAAAAAAAAAATTAAATAAAAAAAATCTTATTCGTGTACAACACACAGAGCAAGTTTTAATGATTTGTACTCGCCTTCTCAATATCTCGTGTATGGCAATTACATTAAAATTTTCTTTGATGCTTCTAAAAAAATGAAATAAAAAATCACAAACATTCCTGCATAATTAAAAAGTTTATTAATATTAAATTGTATAAACTTGCAACATCCAACTACTAAATGGAAAAAAAAACTGATCAATCTGGAAAAAAAACTAATTAAAATTTTTAAAATAAATTCTTACTCAAATTGCTAGGTAGTAAATAAGGAAACATGCAGTCTTAAACGTAATATTTTTTACTGTATTATACATTCATTTCAAATAAAATAAAAAATTTAACATTCAAACACTTTATATTAAAAATATTTTGCCTTAATAACAAGTGCCGTATTTCCTAAATTAAATTCATATTAAAAAAAAAATACTCCAGCATTTTGTTATGTAACTCATTAAATTTTAAGACTAAATTTTTTTTTTTATTTAAATAGACAGGTAGACCGTTATTTAATTCCTAAAATTTATTCTGGAAGAACAGGAAATCCGCGTTCTTCTTATTATTTTGATAAAGTAATTAACTTTATTTCCATGTGAAATCGTGTAAATGAAATTCTTTTAAGACCAAAGGCTTGACAATGCTAGAAAATATCAATTTACACTAGGCTAACGCTCAAAACTTTTTCCACAAAAGCTTTCCTTAAAAGAATAACGTCTTAGCCCCCCCCCCTTAGGGATGGGAAAGGGTTAAACACAAATTCTTTACATATATATATACATATATATATCATAGTTACAAAGTTTTAGCACTAGTCTTATCAGCTTTATCGAATAATTTTAATATCCTTAAAGTATTCGACTAGTTTCGACCATTTTTTTTAAATATTAACATAAAATTAGAAAAAACTATTTTATATGTTTTATTATGAGTAAAAACTTATGAAACTAGCACAAAAAATTATTAATAATTTATTACTTTTTTTTTAAATGGTCATTTTTAGGTTTAAAAAAAAAGGGGTATTTTTTGTGTATACATTAAACACTGTAAGAAAAATTCTATCGCCCAAAGCAGAAAGTCCTTAGAGAATTTTATTTAGAAGGCTATTAACTATGTTTTTAATCATTATCTTAAAAAAACTACCTATACTAGTGAGTAAGGGATCAATGTAGTTAAAAAATGAAATTCTGCTTTTTTCTCTTACTCTGTAGTTCAAAACATGTGTACTATAATCATAAACACTCGCGAAAAATAGTCGACAATTATTTTAAAAGTAATATGAAATATCGTGATTAAGGTGTTGTAAACTAAGAAAAACCTGATTTCAAGATAAACGCTTTTATAAACTTAAAATCACAAGTCTATCAATCCACTGTTATTACCTTGCACAGAAACTGCTATAACTTTGCAAATAATTGGAGCACAAACAAAAGTAAAGTAGTTTTAGAAAACTACGACTGCAGGAATTCCATAATTATAATAAACTCAATTTGAAAAAATTTTGTCCATAATTCTGTTTCTGCATAGTCATGTTTCTGCACCTAATCATTTTTTGCCCCAAAAGAACGCAACTGCGTCAAATACTTTTAAAACATAATTCATTGACGGAATATAGTTCGTTCACCAGGAGTTGAGACTTGGCTCCACCTCCTCGGACGTAGAGTTCATTTCAGCGCGGGGGAGTAAGAGGAAAAACATCTCCGTTGTTGAAATTGAGACAACCCTTAATTTGCGCCAAACACAGAAAGTGAATTCTTTTTCACTTACTTTGCTTTATCATCTGCTAATATACCTTTTGTTACACTAGCTAATTAAATATAGTTTAAATTTAAAAACTGTTGTTCTCCCAGCGAAATGTCTCATAAAGGACAAACTATTCACTCAAAAGAAAGAAATATCATAAAAAATAGTATAAAATATCATCAAATTTATGAAATATTCATTGTTAAAAAAATGCACATAAAGTTTGCGAAATAAATATTTTTGCCAAACGATCGCCAAATAGCAACATTGTTCAGGATTGCTCACAACTTTCTCCCAAAAATAGCGAAATAGTATCGTCGCATACCACGTGATGAAGGCGGAGCCAAGTGCCAACTCCTGGTGAACGAGCTATACTTAAAAGTTATAATAACAAAATCTTCAAAAAAATATTTCTTCTTTATTCTATTTTTTTTTATTCTCTTTATGAATTTTTTGAAAAAAATGCTTTTTTTAGTTCTTTTTTTTTATAGTCATAACACTAAAGAGATAAAAATCGAACACGTAAAGGCATAAATACGTAAATTAATAATTTACGCAGTTACGTTAATCAGATTGCCCATATGTTTAATACATTTCAAATATATTGCCATTAAATCCCGCAAATTATCTTCCGAAAACTCTTTGTAAATTACGAAAGAGTGTTCTTTAAAAAAAATACTCTTTTTTCTAGAAAAACACTGAAAAAGCTGGAAAAAACAAGAACTTATTGAAACAAATACTTTAAATGTATAAACATTTTGTTTTAACAACGGATGTATGATAATTTAAAATTCTTTCTTATAAAATACAGTATAACATTGTTTGAAACAACAAAAAATGAAATCGTTTAAAATACATATTTCTTATAAAATATTTCCTCGCAGTATCACTTGAGATAAGCCCTTCTTGATATTGCTCAATACTTGTAATTACTTCACTCACTTAACAACCATACTTTACGAACTAGAACAATTAAACAATTTTACTAGTTAAAAGTTAAACTATATTATATTTTTCTTTTCTCTTTAAGATAACATTTAACGCAAGGTCTTCTAGGAATCGTGCCTCTTGAAAGACATTACAGGATTAAAATTTTAAGAACGATGTTTTAAGTAAACTTCCTTTAATGTCAATCATTTGACATATGGTATCTTATCTTGAGTTGTTTAATCATTGTTTCTTGCATCTTACGATCATAAACGTTGAGCATTTTTGAAAAGATTTCTACAGTTTTCTATGAATAAATTTTGTGACAACATTTAAGGAAGCGAAGGATATATATATATATATATATATATATAGTTTAACTTCTACAGTTTAAAAAAAATCATTTCTATATATATATATATATATATATATATATATATATATATATATATATATATATATATATATATATATATATATATATATATATATATATATATATATATATATATATATATATATATATATATATATATATATATATATATATATATATATATATATATATATATATATATATATAAATGATTTTTTTTAAACTGTAGAAGTTAAACTTTATGAAACCCTAAACTGTTAAATATGTTTAACTACTTGTTGAATATGCTATGTTCAAATACATCTATTGTATTTTAATTATTATTATTTTTAATCTTGGGTAAAAATCATGAAATCCTTTTTAAAAAAAAAATTTTTATGTTCTTAAAATTTCAGTAGCACTGCTATACAATTAAAAAAAGTGTCAGTCTCTTACTAATTTTGTCTTTTGACTGTTGCATTTTAGAAAACAATAATTATTTTCATCATTATTTTGAGTCTTAAATTCTTTTTAATACTATACATAAGTTATGATACGTTAATTTAAAAATATACATAATTTATAACCCATTGTACTTACATATTATTATTATAATTATTGGGAAAATCATAAAATCCTTTAAAAAATATGAATTTTTTGTGTTCTTAAAATTTAAGTTTCACTACTATGCAATTAAAAACGTGTCAGTCTCTTATTAATTTTAACTTTTGACTGTTGCATTTTAGGAAACAATAATTATTTTAAATCGTTAATTATTTTTACAAATTGGCTGATAAACACAACAATACAACATTATGAATACAAATATGCTAATATAAATGCGATGATAGACATTGATTTCGTAACTCTGCTATATGATCATTATAATATGCATCGTGAAAATTATTAACAATCAAGTGTCAATCTTGTATTAATTTTGTCTTTTCACTGCTTTTATTAGAGATTATCAGATCGAAATTATCAAAATTAAAGATTATTTTTAGTTTTAAAATACTTTAGAGAGCAATTTATGATATCAAGATTTATGTAGCAATGATACGTAAAAAATAAATGTCACTCTTTTATTAATAAGCCCAATAAAAATATTAGACACACCATGACTAAAAGAGAAATATTTATTTTTTGTATTTTCTATTCAAATCATATTTAATCAAAACATTTGCCAAAATATGTTTGCATTTTAAGACACTGAAAATTTTATTTTTAAGTCTGACAAAAATATTTACTGTCTCAAAAAAAAACTATTTAATTTTATTTATATATTTAAAAGTAAATTTTATAGGGTAAGCGATCACTTCGCATAAAAAAATTATAATTTCATCTTCTTTAAATAAATAAACTGGGCTTTCAATAATTTAATAATGCATTTATCGATTAGAAACCGTTATTTCAATCCATTATTTTTTAATTGTAATCGCTATTTAACTTGCATATGACCTTTGTTTAACAAGCAAAGCTCAAAGAAAATCATATAGTTACTTTTTCTTTAAATTGCAGTATATTTTTTTATCAATTTTTAGTAAATATAATTGCAAAAACTGATGTTAAAAAAAATAAAACACTACATTTCATAAGAGGACAAATTAAGATAAAGGGAAGAAAAAATCACAAAGAAAAATGTTCTGTTCCAACATTCGCAAATAGGAATAAATGCAGCATTGGCGTTGGTATCGATTAGCGAATTATCGCCCAACTTAGTGCGATTTTTTGCAGTGGTTGCTAAAATATGGAAACTAGATTGTAAATTATTAGCGACCGGGGAAGCAGAAACTCTACGGACTTTATTTTCTGGAGAAATATTATCTTCTATTTTTTTTTTTTTTTTCAAATATTCTGGAGCATATCTTGTAATATGAACTCTCTTCTTCAAATATTTCCATAACTATTTCTTTATATATAGGTATTTTCTAATACATTAATGATCACTTTTTAATATGAAACACGTTTTAAATGAATTCCACGTAACAAACAATTATAAATAATTCACAAAGTGTTCTCCCTTATATTAGAGATTTGCATGTTTCCTAAATAAGCATGCTTTGGGATATAAAAGTTCGCCTTAAAATTTTTCTATAACTATTTCTTGACTTATATGGGTATTTTTAAACACATTAACGCTCACTTTTTAAATGGGAGACTGTTTTCAAATGAATTCCAACCAGCAGAAAATTATGGCAAAGTGCCCTCAATCATGCTGGAACTAGACTGGACTAAACTTGCTTATCGCAATCATTTGATTTATTGTTTCATATTTTGGAATTTTGGTCATTGTTATCTAATTCATAAAATCATAAAACATGCATAATTTTCAAAGCACTTCAACGACTTTGCAATTAATAGTATGGAACACTGTTTATTGAGAATTGATACGTATTTTATTTTAAAATAAAACATCAAAGTACTGCACAGATAATTTTTTCTTTAAAATATTTATAATAGTTTCTTTAATTATTTTTCGTGTAATCCCAAGAAGCTGGAAAAAAATGATATACTTGTCGATGGATAAAACTCATTAGCTTCAAAAATTCAGGTGGATAATGAAAACCTGTTAAAAACAAACTCTTATTATTAAGGTATGAATGATTAAAACAAAATAGATTGGAACATGAAACGAAGCTTTGATACCGAAATAAATTGAAAACAATAAAGAGAATAAACAGAGCAAAGAATTACAGTAGCAAAGGGAAGTGGAGGTGGCCAGAAAGGGTAAATCAATCAATCAGAGCAGGAATAAAAAGAAAACTGTGCAGGAAGTAATCAGTCATGTTTTCAACAATTTTCCTAAAGTCAATGCAAAATATGATAAATACAAAGCAGACACTTTTTTTTATTTGAACGTAATTTAATTATTTGCAAATCTCATGTAAAATTTTTTAATAAATTTTTGTTTCGCAGGATGGGGCAAAACTGTACATGCGTCACCATAAAGTACCAAGAAATATGCAAAGAAGAGTTCAGAGATGGTACGATTACTCATGGTCCAGGTAACTAATACAGCATATTCAGGAGCGAAACCTTAAATACATTATGCAGATCGTTTTCATCACGAATCACAACATTTTTAAAATTGAGCCTTAAATACATTATGGAGATCGTTTTCAGCACGATTTACAACATTTTTAAAAATAAGCCTTAAATACATTATGCAGATCGTTTTCAGAACGATTCGCAACATTTTTAAAAATTTCCTTCGAAACGTAATTAATGTAAACAAATGTCTTAATTATCGTTTGAAACAATCTTATACATAAAAGTACAAAATTATTTTAAGCGACATTTTAGAATGACATTTAAATAAATATTTTCGAACGCCATTTTAAATAATATGCATAAGATAGCGCTTTATTTGTTCATAAGTTTGCTTCAAAATGTCCTAGTGAATGTTTCATTCACTAGAAAAGGAAGAAACTCCAAAATAACAAGAAAACTTAATTTATGAATTCTCCACGCTGCATTTATTGCAATGAATTCGTAAAGCCTGATTGTTTAATTACCCACACCATATTTATTGAAGTGGACAGATTTAGCTTATTGATTATATGTCGTTACCACATTTATTGAAATGGGCACACTATAAGGCTGGTTGTTTAATTACGCATGCCTATAAGCGTGAGTCTGTTGTAAATTTGTTATAATGAACATGTTATTTGTAATTTTTAAATACCCTTGCAACATTTAATTTAAATAAACACAATACAAGCTTTATTCTTCAATTACCAGTACCTTATTCGATAGTTTGGACATATTATTCCTAAATGATTAAATACCCTTGTCGCATTTAATGCAATGAACATATTACAAGTTTAATTGTTTAATTATCCACACAATATTTGTTGTAACAAAAATACTAAGCCTAATTGATCAGATACCCTTGTCTTATTTATTCTTTAACTACCTGCACCCTATTTGATAGTTTGGATACATCATTCCTAAATGATTAAATTTATAATAACATAGTAAACATAGCTTGGACATATTATTCGTAAATGATTAAGTACGCTTGTCACATTTAATTTAATGAACATATTACTAGTGTAATTGCTTAATTAACCACACAATATTCGTCGTAACGGGAATATTAAGCCTAATTGATCATCTACTCTTGTCTTATTTATTGTAATGAATTTATTATAACCCTGAGTGTTGAACTGCTTGCCCCATATTTGTTGTAATGAATATATGAGGTCTACTTGTTTTAATGTCTTTTTCACATATAATGAACACATTATACACGAAATAGCTTAATAACACGCACCACATTTGTTGTAAAGGATACATTAAGACTGAATAATTAAAAATCCTTGATAGATTTATTTGAATGGAATTATGAATCCTGATTAGAGCTTAATTAAGGACATAGTAAGTTCCTCCATAGTAAGTTCCTGCTGTAAATTCCTAGCTGCTAAGGCTATATTATAATATGAAGGGATCTAAATTGTCTAAAAAGGATTTTTCTTATCTACTTCATCATTCATAATTCAACTAAATTCACTAGCCTCTTTATTCCTTTTTCATTTAAAACCTTGATGCTCTCATTTTTTTTAACTTCATTCTTGACAAGGAATCTAAAAATATACATTAAGGGTCATCATTTCAGAACACTTTCCATGTATTTAAATTAAAAATATTGTCCTTTAAAATGTTGCAGAAAAATTACAAAACATTTATTCAAAACAAATTTTCCAGCGAAAATTCAAGTATTACATTTTATAGAAACATAATTATTAACAATGATAGCAACTAATGGTACTCAAGTCTCTAATTTTTTTCTGGTTTTCTGGTTCATCATACTTACAATTGTTCTTTCAATAAGAACGTGATTTTCAGAGTTAATTACAATAGTTTGGCGGTAGTTTTGAGTTCTAACATATATTTTTCAGGGGTCGCATGCAAGGAGGCGGGGATATCAACTCAGCCTTAGGAATTTTGCCTGATAAGCTGAAGACAGAACTCGCCTTGCACGTCAATCTCAAGACACTTAAAAAAGTAACTTTTGGATTATTTTAGATGTTACAAAAGGCATGTTTATACGATCCAAGTTCTTGGTCGAAGATTGATTGAAATTGATGGAAACTTGTTTTGCTTGAAGCTTGAATCGCGTAAACGATCATCCAAGTTTTTAGTCCAAGTCTTTGGGTGATAGTGGAGTATGTTCTACTTTCCATTTCAGTTTTTCTTGCCTTAACCAGCCAGCTTCTTAAATTTTGTGACGTCAACAAGCAAGCATCAGATTATGTCATTTTGTTGTCGTCCGTTTTCATATATTTTAATCCAAATAAATTAATATGTTAGGGTCTGTTTGTGTTATTATGATTTCATTTGAATTTATTTAGTAACTTTGAATTCATGTAAGTATGATTTTATACTGTGGAATGTAAGCAATGCGCATGCGCAGGTTTTTCATCCGACCCATCAGTAATTTTCAAGAACTTCGATAGTGTCGACGAATCATCCAATTTCTTGGTTCTCGGATTCAAGAACTTGGGCCGTGTTAACAGGCCTTAAAGCAACTTCTTGGTGTTTTCAATTTTTCCATTGCTTTTGAACATTGCAGGTTAGCATATTCCAGGAATGTCAACCTGAATTTTTGCATGACTTAGTTTTGAAAATGCGTGCCTACATCTTTACACCGGGTGACTTAATCTGTAGAAAAGGGGAAGTGGCAAGAGAGATGTTCATCATTGCAGACGGCATTTTAGAAGTCATAAGGTAAGGACTCTAAAACCGTCGCTGTTAACATGAAAAAGTAACATTCATAAAATATTATTTTTTATATATTAGTTTATAATTCTTTTATCGTCGTAGTTTATTTTAAATTTTGTTTATGGTTACATTTTTAAAATGTATTTCTATAAAACTAAATAATTTAAAATCAATGATGATTGAAATAAAATAAGAAAAGTTGTGTGCTACTAAGTCAAATTAATAAAGAAATTATTTGTTTCTGGGGGCCGTAAAAAATTACCAAACTATTATTAACGCCAGTAATGCATACTTAATTTTGGTAATCAGTATTACTACTATTGTTGTAATGGGTTCTTTTTTAATGCGTACTGAATATCCTATTGTAAATATTTAATAAATGCACGGTGGTAACAGGTTTTTGTTGCACCTTAAAGAAAAACACCATAAAAAATTACTTTATTGTGATAAATTTAAACAGTCATGAGACCTAACTAATATAGTTATTCTATATTTCCATGTCGCCTAAATGTCTGTTTTACTCAACTTAATTAAAACGAATTGCCGAAACGAAATGCTACAAAGAGTAGTAATAAAAAGAATTGAAATAGTATGGTGAAATACACAAAAAAAAATTAAATATATCTGTGGCGTAACTACTACTACGATATTTAAACATCAATTCACTATTATATAAGATATGCCAACTCGATTTTATCTTGGGGTGCCTTTTAACAGGTGATGGTTAATATTGTAAGTAACTACTATTCCCACATTGGTGACCTTCGGGCGTGATATGAGCACGCCGACTTCGATGGATGGATTACAGTGAACAGTTAACTTGCTGTTTGTGACTGCGTCGTTGTCCTCCTCGCGCTGTTGCTTCTCAATCTGGATTGCACACAACGGGATCCAGCTCACAGTCAATTGCTAGTAGCTACATAGGAGGGACCACACACACAACCAAGAACTTAACACACCTCTGATGACAATAGCTCGAAAATCGATGAACCTAATATAAGTCTCACCACAAGCTCTCAAAATCCGGTGAACTTAATACAGCTCTCCCGGTCATTCGCAAATATGGCAACTAGTGTTATCCGTTCATCGAATTCTATCCCTGATAAAATTCTGATTGGGGAGCATTGTGGCGTAATTACCACTACAATTTATTAAACATCAATTCACTAGTATATAAGACATGCTAACTTGATTCAGTCTTGAGGTATCTTTTGATAGATGAAGGTTGGTATTATCGATAACTACTGTCCCAACATATTTTTTAGTTTTGTGTATAATTACGTAGTTTAGATTAATATAGATCTAATATTTATTTATTTTTAATATTTATCCCCCCCCTTATTACGAAGAACGGATATTCATCTAGTATACAACAGGGCATATTACTTATAGATAATTATGTTAAAAACGTGTTAAGATTTTACACAAAATGCTGTAACAATGAATATTGCTTAAACAAATTTACTTTTTAATACTAATAAATAAATTTATCGTTTAGTGAAACTGGCAAAGTTTTGACACAAATGAAAGCGGGAGATTTTTTTGGAGAAATTGGAATTTTAAACTTAGACGGATTCAACAGGTAAGTACATCTGCTCTCTTAAAAATAGAATCAATGGTTTAAGGCTAAAATTTTAATATTATCTAAATTAGGAGATTTTTAAGTATAGTTAAATTAATTATAAAATAAAATAGGTTGAGCAATTACAATTATATTAAATTATCATATAATTTTCGAATATATATTTAGGTTTGACCCAAAAAGTATCAGAAAAAGTTCTGGCTTACGCCAGACACCGTTCATTGATTTCTAATGTTCAAAATCTTAATTTCCTTCACATAACACAGTGCTAAAAGTTTTCTTTTTCCGTGTATCGAACTTAAAGCTTGTTGAAAGTTTAAAATAAAACATTAAAATTTACCTCTTTTCATGGAAAAAAGCACATTTGTTGCATTTTTTAAACTTTCTCTATGGCAACAAAATGATCAAATGTTGAAATCGAAATATTTATATAATTCCGAATACATCAGTAACTTTACACAGTCCAGTCTAACTAATGTGACCACCGCGTACTTACGGCATCAATGTGAAATAACCAATCTCAGACGGTAGATGGCAGCACATTCACTTGGAGCGTAAATAAAGGGAGTCCGAGCAAACGCCTAGAAGAAAACCTTAGCACGGATCAATTTAGTAGTCCGACGTAACGAACATAAGCTGCACAGTGGATGTTTGGCTACTATTGTATATTACACTACGTTTGGGCTAGTAGCTGCGCAGTGGTTGTTGATACGAAAGAGGTCATTACGTTTGGACTACTAAATGATCAAATTTCTTGTTTATGGTAACCCGTGCTGAGGCCTTCTCTTTTCTAGGAGGTATTTGTACGAGGGAGTCACAATGCGTCTATCCAAAATCGGCTGCATGGCAAATGTGGTTCACCATAGATGCCAGAAAAGAAAGAATGCTGAGCAGCTGGGTTCAGTCAAATAGACGTGTAACCGTTGATCAACTATTTTCCTCTGAGGAACCAATTGGCTACCAATGGTGTCTCCTCTAGCGTCAGCGAATGTTGCTATGTATAGGCCACTATAGCAGACGCCTGGTTAATCATTCTACGCTGACTATCATTGCTATGAAGGTTGGAATTAGCAAGCCATTACTACAACTGGTTGTCCACTGAGTGATGGCAGGTGGCTTTTTTCGATGAATCCCGTTTTATGCTCTATCGGACAAATCAACGTTGGCGTATAAGACATGTAACGTCGGAAAGCAAACACTCTGCAACTACTGCCGAAAGGGTCCAAACTAAGGGAAGAAGTATTATGGTCTGAAGAGTGTTTTAGCGCAATCGTCACTGTGAAAGGAACGGTGGATGAACACAAATACGCATCTGACCTTGCAGACCACCTCTACCCCGACATGCAAATTGTTTTTCCTTAGGAAAATGTCATGTACCCCCACGACAATGCGACGTGTCATAAAGCTCGTGGGTTATTTCTATCAAAAACTCCTCCAAGAAAGCTAGTTTGCCATAATGCTCGATTTTGAAGTGACCTTGCCATCTGGGTTGGGTTGAAAAATACAAAAGTGCAGAGTAGAACATTGATAGTCGTAAATCCAAAAATAGATCAGCTGTTTGACTCGGTTTTCAAAGTAGCATTTATCAGCGAGAATGACACTAAAATAAAATAAAGAAATTGGCTGCGTAACAATTTTTAAAAACGAGAGAGAGATCTGTGATTATTAAAAATTGCTTATAAAACCACACTTTAAACTTAAAACAACAGCTAATATGATTATTTAAGAAATAAACTAAATAAAACGTCTTTCTTTATGTTACAAAATTGCAAATTTCCTTTATTGTGAAGAACCATTTCTATAAATTAATTCACCCTTTACATTAAAAGACTGAAGTTTGTGAATGTCAACATTTGCTATTAAATGCCGATTTGGCGTAAGTCCAAACCACTTGCCAATTCACTGGCACCGAGAAATATTGGCAATCAACATGGTAAATGTTGAATATGATGTTTTTGTTCAACGTTGTTGTTGAATAAGATATTTTTGTTGATGAGAATGTCTCAATCAACAAAATCAGCTATTGACATAATGATCAGCAATTGACAAATGTCAATGTTTTGCAAGCATTGTTGTCAGAATTGTAAGAAATAATTATCTTCGTTAAATATATCAGACATACGCCTGATCAAACGTTGATATTCACCAGAAAAGCATCACATTTTATTCTACAAATTTCTCAATTTTGGTCCACTGATGTCGCTGTATTCGAAAATGGGATACAATGTTTTTAAAAATGGAAGTGTCTCCAGAAATTTAAATCAGATTTTTTTTTAAGAAAGAAAAGGATAGAAGTAAACGTGTTTGATGTTTTCTAAAAACTATCAACTGATCCCCACTACATCTCACCCTATTCTCTGAAGATGGGTAGGGACTAGTAGCAATCTGGTGTCCCTGTGTTAAGTATTTAACAAGTGTTTTTTTTCTCGATCCATTGAGCATATCTGGGTATATTTGACCGATCCCACGGTCATTCTAATAAAATGAAAATGATGGTGTATTATTCCTGTTTGTTTATAGGCGTACAGCAGACGTTAGGTCTGTTGGATATTCAGAACTTTTCAGCCTTTCTCGAGAAGATATTTTAGCTGCCATGAAAGACTATCCAGAGGCGCAGGTAATTCTTGTACGTTCTTTTAAGTGTTGTTTCTTTTACTTTTTTTAATAATGCATGCAAAAAAAAATTTTTAATTCTTTTCATAATACTACATGTTTTATATACATTTATGTTTTAGCTTTGTTTAAAAGTTATTAAATCAATATATAATTAAACCAATGCAAAAGCTGCCAACTGCCTTCCACACCTGAGGTCCTTAAACAATGCTACGTGGAGCATTTAGTACACCGTTAAGAAGTTCAATGCTCCTCGAAATAGTGGAACAAGTTTGAAATTTAAAAAAAAGACAAGTCACCATTTACTACACTGGTATTAAAATGCGACGTGGAGCATTTAGTACACTATTAAGAAGTTCAAAATGCTCCTCGAAAAAGTAGTGTAGGTGTGAAATTAAAAAGAAAAACAATGAAATGTATTTAAAAAAGGGTTGGCTTTTTGCCGGCAGAAACTGGTTTTTGCCATGCCAGTGCAATGGTTATAACCGGTAAAACCCGGCAAAAACTGGTAGAAACTTAAAAAACGTCTCTATTAGTTCTAGCAATTGCTTAATGACAAGTAAACTGAAAAATGAATTAAGTGAAGAGAATCTTATGCCTGATTATAAAAAAGAAGTGACATATAGATTTAAACAGGCAGTTACTGATTATCATTTGCTATCTTATATGCTGCATCCAAAGTGTTTGAGATTGAAATTATCATGTGCTCAAGAAGAAAGTGCCAGAATTTTACTCGCCAATATTAACCCAGATTTTGTATCTTATGTCATAGCTTTGCAAAACTCAGCGGCCCCATTTCCTGAAATTTATTTTTCCAGTCAAGTTTTGACAACTACCCCAACTGCTACATGGTGGTCCAGTTTTAAAAAATATGCAATAGATGAAAGTTTCACAAATCTTGCTTGTTCCTTGATGGCAATGCCTGCTAGTTCTGCTGGACTTGAGAGAATCTTCTAAAATTTCTCGTTCGTGCATACCAAATTGAGAAATTGTTTAAGTTTAGAAACTGCATCAAAACTTGTCTTTTGTTATAGATTACTGCATGCAGAGTGCAAACAATGTAATATTTGATTTTGAATGGTGATAATTTTGTAAATAAATTGTACTTCGTTTAACATTTAATTGTTTTTTCTATGAATTATCCATTATATGTCAATCTCAGTACTTACTTTTATCTCATTTTCTGTATTTCTGCCTGTTTCTGCCACAAATGTGGCAGAAAAGGGTTTCTGCCATGCCAGTTTTAACCGGTTTCTACCAGTGGTTCTAACCACCTCGGCAGAAACTTGCCAAACTTGATTTTAAGAAATTGAAAATAGGATTAAATATCCTAAAATAATGGTTTTTCGTGCTATTGTTGTGTAACGGAAACGGAATCGAGCATAACGTTCAGGGGGAACATTAAATATATAAAAATCAGTATTTAATGTGTATGTTTTTCGCAGTTATTTGACAAAACAAATTCGGAAATTTCCACTAGCCAAATATTCAGAACTGACTAAGTATTTATGCCACCAGATATTTAGGACTGGCAACTTAGTCTTGTAAAATATTGTGCTAAAAACTACCACACTGCTCCAAAGTTTGCTGTAGGTAAATATTAAAAAGTTAGGGCAGAAAATTCAGACTTTCAGACTCCGGGATAGCCTAGTTTTTTATTTTATAACCGTCGTTGAAGCAGACCCAATTTTGGGTTTACGACTACTAATGTTTAATAGCCTTGTAATTTTGAACCAAACCAGAAAACAAGGAAATTTCTGGATCAGTACCCCCAGAGGTTTGATTTGTTATGGGCACATGGAGGACTTTGAGAATCGACAGACTTAACGAGCATCAGTCACCATTTACTACATAGGGAGTTTTTGGCCCTCAGAGATCAAACCCACGACCTCTTGGGCATATCCCAGGGGTAGCCTGGCTGTCAGGGCACTGAACTCACGTTCGTGAGATGTGGAGCTGGCAGTACCTCTGAGGGTACTGAATTGGAGATTGATCTTTCTCTGGTTCAGGTCAAAATTACGATCTGTGGATGAATGAATGAATTTGTGAATGTTCAGCCTTATAAAACGAGTGTGATGTATGGGTGTGGCAGAAATCAAATTCTTGCCCATAGATGGCGCCACTCGAAAACAAGAACAATCGCATCCCCCCTCTGCCTTAATAGCCTACGACAACAATGAAATATGCGCAAAGAGACTGAAATCACAAAAACAAATTTAATATATATCATCAGACATTACATCATGTCATTTTTACACTTTCTTTTATATGGTTTTGACAACCAAAAAGTTCGTTTAACTACATGTGTAAAAATGTAAAATATCCTTCACATTTTTCATAAAATAGTGACGATTAAAAACTTTATTCTGACTGGTATTGTTAAAACAAAAATTTGTATTTCCTACTTTAGGTTAAAACCAGACATTATGTCTGAACGTCAACCAAATTTAAGTTTAAAAAAAAGACATGTCTGAACGTCAACCAAATTTTGTTAAAACCAGACATTATGTCTGAAACACAACCAAATTCAACAAAAAATTTTGCAGACTTGAACAATTTCGCCTTCTTGTTAAACTTGTATTTGACGAAAGAAAATTTTAAAACATTTTAACTTTAACGGTATTAAAATAATAAAATTACAAATTCTGAAACTGTAATAATTGTTGGTTTGAATTTACTTTTTTCCTGTATGCTGTCTGCAGTGGGATATAATATAAAAATTAAAAATCTTTAAACGGTGAAATCTAATATCTTACAAGCTTAAATGACGAAACAGCAATGCGTCGTTGTGGATATTTTGTCGCTCAATATACTAAATATAGTATTTAATTGCGAGATAAAATTTGATCCAATTTCCAACATCAGTAGGTACTCAAAGCCAAAACAAACTGAGAACCTCTATTCTAGAGTAATGTTCGTGGGAGAACACTTTTTGAAATTAAAAAAAAGGGTTAAATTAAACCATAATATTCAACCTGTTCCAAAGCGTTTTAACGGTGTTATTTGTTAATGTTATAGAATAATATTCACAAAAGAACATTTTGAAGCTGCGGAAAACATTATGATACGGTGATACTAAAATGCAGTTTATCTATTTATGCAGTTTATCTATCTATATCTCTACTTCTTTAAAAAAGAAAAATTTACAATTTATTGAAAGAGTATAATTTTTCATAAATTATTCAAAAAAATCTTAACTGTTAAAATATCGTCGTAAATATCGTAAAAAATTTGCATCATTAAAAGTCTGGTATGTTACATTACCATTACAGTATAAACTGCTTATTTATTTGGTGCTATATATGTGTCATATAAAAAACATGATTATCAAATAATTATCAAAAAAGAGATTTAAAAAAATATATAATGCCTAAAACGGAAACTTAGTAAAAAAAAGTAGGAGGAATTTTATATATATATATATATATATATATATATATATATATATATATATATATATATATATATATATATATATATATATATATATATATATATATATATATATATATATATATATATATATATATATATATATATATATATATATATATATATATATATATATATATATATATATATATATATATATATATATATATATATATATATTTATATATATATATATATAAACACTCCCTTTTGTATATGTTAATCTGGAATCAGGCAATCGAAAATTCGTCCACTTTCTGACTAGCTGGAATGCTCCAATTTCAATTTGAGCTCTGTGTTAAATAACAATACGATATGATATCCAAACGTTTTCCGATTGCTACAAGCAGAATTTATCTACAATTAAAATTCCGACCATTTCAAGACTAGCTGCAGCTCTACAATTTTACTCTAGTTAACTCAAGTAACTCAAGTTAACACCCAAAGTTCGAATGGTTTTCGAGTCGATCGCCAAAACCAATTTTATCGCCAAATTCGAAGTTAACTCGACTAGATTACGCTTACAAGCTTCAACTAGGGCTTAATTTCTGATGACAAGCTTCAATACTTTTCCAACCAGAAGCTATAACCAAATAAAATTTATCATTGTTCCTATCAGCTAAATAGCATATATTGTAACTGCGCCTCTGTTCTTGACAATAATGCAAGTTTCAATGATTTCCTGCTTTCAAATTTTATCGTTAAATCGCCAAAAATAATTTTTGGCACCAGAAATTTCGACCAGCCAAAATGAACATATTTTAACCACAGTTTAGTATCAGATGATAATGCAAGATATTGTTTCTTCACCGTTTCAGGCAAAGTTCATCTTTCTGACTTGCTAGATTGCTAAAATTTCAACTGGACCACTGTGCATGATCCTAATTCTACTGACAATTGTTTCCTAAATGGTGGAAGCAAAATTTTTCACAATTTTATCATTAACCGAAATTTTAATCATTTTCCTTATAACCAATAGAAAGATAACTAATAAGGAAAACACATTAAAATAAAATGAAAATTCGAAAAACTATAAATTTTCGTTTCTAGGTTTTCTTATTTTCCGTATTCTATGAATATAATTAAATCATTTCTATTTCTTTATCTTTCTTTAGTACAATATTTAGACAAAATATTATACTAAATGTTTCTCTTTTTTTCAGGATATACTTCAAACAATGGGCCGTAAACGACTGATGGAAGCTCGCTTGGCGGCTAATATAGGTAGAGCTGGCGCCAACGCTGCAGACCCCAATTTAGCTTCAGGCGGTCAAAATCTAACTGGCGATGAAAAAATCGATCCATTGAAGCCAAAATCTGCCGTTTCTAAGCTGATTAATAAAGATGTTTTGAATCTTAAAAAACTTTTGAGGACAAGATCTACAGCATCGTAAGAGTTTTAATCCTTAAATATTAAATTATCAAATATTATTATGCGTTTATTAAAATTGGTGCGTAGCGTTTTTAAAAAGTGCTTATTTTTGATTTTCGTTTTTTCGTTTTTATTATTGGGAATTTTTAAAAAGTGCTTAATTTTCCCATTTCGAAAATGAGATTTGTTTTCTTTACCATATCGATTTTCACCACGTGTTACGCGAAAGCGTGGTTTTCACATTGTTCTATTCAACGCTTTCACAATTCATTCAACCACAATGCATTTCGGTGTACCGCCGGTCCGTAGCATATGAAAGCGGCAATCATTTTGCATGTTTGATGAAATACGTGCGAGTCTGCATGTGCGTAAACTGAGCTGGGTTCGGTGAGATTCTTGCATTCTCAGGTGCAACTCACCTGCATTTTGTAAGATATTCTCAAATTCAGGCTTCATTTTCCACCCTCTGAAATCAAACCTAAAAATCTCTCGATCTCTTTATGGTGGATAATATAAACAAGAAAAGAGTTCTCTGTCAGAAACTAGTTATTTTATCATGACCTCGTAAAGTCTTTGAAAATTTTGCATTTTGTTAATATATATATATAGTGCTTTAAAATATTTTTAGGTGCTTAAAAAGTGCTTAAAAGGTAATCTTTTTGTTTTAATCTTAAAGATAAAGTTTTTTGTTGAAAGATTTGGCTACGCACCCTGTTAACAAAATAATATTTTTATGGTGTGACAAAAATGAAAATGGATTTTAAAATTGTTTAAAATAAGTAAATGTTGCATGGCTGGCAAGTTAAATTAGTTCATTACATTAGCATTTTTGTGATAAAAACAGGTCATTTTATAAAGTACCTGGTCACGCTACGAAATTTCCAAGATTAGCGACCGAATATTTAGGACCAGCCAGAGTCTCTTAAAAACGAAGTTTAACTATTAAAAAAAAATTATTCCGAAATAAGAAACATTTGAGTCTCCTAAAGTGGGCAAAAATTTATAAGTAATATAAAAATATATAAAAATAAATACAAAAATGTAAAGTTCTGAATGACATTTCATGTCCTGACCTAAAGTAATCCATAGAGTAATTACAATTGAACATTCAATACTACTCAAGTAGGCAAAGTATGAAATTAAATACCAAACGTCACGTAAGTTATGTATTATCTAGATATAACGAAAAATTTCGTTTTCGTAAATTTAAAACTTCCAAGTTGAGAAAATTTAATCACTGTGGTCACATATTTACTATAAAAGAAATTTCCGAATTAAAAAAGATTTAAATCTTTTAAAGTAGGCAAAAATTTACTTTTTTTCTAAACCAAATTTTTTTTAAAGTATAACAATAAGTTCAAGGATGTAAAGCGCAGAATGCAAAGTAACAATAAAAATATTGATGTGAAAATTTTTACATTTGTTAATGAAACTAAAATTTTCGGGGGGATAAATTAAATAATCAATAAATTGGTATTAATCAACTCTAGTAGCAGTATTAACCAACAACATGCACAAAATTGGAAGGCATATATCGACGCATTTAGAAAAAAATTTAAATAATTCCATTTTTTTCCCATCTATTTGCTATTTGTTGTATTTCCCTGTGGCTTAACGATATATTAAATGAATTAAAACACGTATTTAGTAGCCCATTCCTTCAAAATAAGAAAATAACTATATTCAATATCATTTGGGATGATGCTATTGGCTGCAGCCAACTCATAGCCAAAATTTACCACGTAATTTTTCCCTTTAGTGTTATCCCATTCGGGGGTCATAAAATATGTTATCACTGTAAATATATTAAATATTTACAGTGATAACATGTTTTTAGTTTTACAGAATTATTTATTTTTTCAGAAATACTTATTGATTAACTGTTAACAAAATAAACGCGTGGTTTCAAATAACTTTAAAAAATACTTATCGCCTGCCATCAATGATGTTTCCTGAAATAATATAAAAAATAATTAAACGCTGAAGAACATGCATTAAACTCCTGTTTCTATTAAATGGAGTTTTAAGTAATAAAATACAAAGCTATCTTTTTAAAATTTGAAGGAGAAAAAACAGATTCGTCCAAATTTATAACAATCGCTAATGTTAACCCCTTAACAATCGGTTAGTTTTCAAGAAAACGGTCACAAAAGTACCTATTTTTTTTTTGGCTTTTGCATTTGTATTACGTATTTGATTAGTGCTGCAACTAGTTTAAAATAAACTAACTATCTACAATTACCTTAAAAATATCCTGGTACTGACATCAGATGTGTAAAATGAGCAATAAAATGTTTTCCGGGCAAAAGAAATGAATTAGTTTTATTCTTATTGACGCGTTACTACTGAACACTCCAGTCCGTCAATATCACGGGAGTGAGAAATAGCGGTCGAAATCTCACCCCGTCATTTTCACGGGAGCGAGAAGGAAGGGGTTAAAGCAATGAGGAAATTCCACTTTTTCAAACAACTTTTTCAATTTTTCGAACTTTGTTACCGAAAGATCTCATCGAAACTTTTGAAAGATAGGGGGCCAAATTTCAAGACGATGAACAAAGACGGAGAGATGAACTTTTCATTTTATTATTAAGGAAGTTAAATGCATGTGTAGTATGCATTTCAAAAGATTTTCAGTTTTCTGTTTTTACACAAGAGAAATTGCAATTTAAGCCCATATTTGGAGATTTGAAAGTTAAACCTAAAATACTAGCTAACATTTTCGTAAATCTGTGATCACATTGAGAATTTCTTATCTTCATTACTCAAAAAAAAAAAAAAAAAAAAAAAAAAAAAAAAAAAAAAAAAAACGTAATACTTTCGTAATCTAACGTTCGTAACTGAAAATACTTTTCATGTTTAAGTTCATAAGATTCTATGCACTTGTTTCAAATTAGAAGGGTATTTTTTATTATTTTTATTATGAAAGCATAGTTAAACTGATATCGAATAAAAACTCTCTATAAAATTTTGTACAGGGGAACAACAACAGAAGCTGATACAATTGAGATGAAGCAAATGCAGTCATGCGATGATGACGGATCTCCTAACAAAAGAAGAAACGTTTCTTTCCAAAAACTAATCAAGTATGTCAATCAATTTAATCAAGTATGTCAATCAATTAAGTCAAGTATGTTAATCAAGTATGTCAATCAATTAAGTCAAGTATGTTAATCAAATATGTCAATCAATTAAGTCAAGTATGTTAATCAAGTATGTCAATCAATAAAAACTCAAAATGCTTGTGAATCTCAATAAGGTAGTTATAAGTCCTTTGGTTGTCCTAGCCTTAAGTCCTTTAGTTGTCGGAGCTATAAGTCCTTTGGTTGGTTGCGGTTTGGATAGAAGTTTACCAACTACATGCTCTGACCAGGGTCAAAATTACGTGCCATTCCTGTCATGACTGTTAAAAAAAAAATGGGCTGTACTCCGTTGTAAGTTAAGAAGAGACCATTGAGGTATAAGGTTTAACTAATCATTAATTAACAATCTACAGTTCTGTTTTATTTAGTTTCCAAATTACACAAATATGCTTTTAAAAAAATTTAAAACTTTTAAAAGTTAAACATATGTCAGACAGCAATTAATTCGAGCTATCTCTTACGATAAATATCACAGACATATTAAAAAGGTTAAGGTTTCGAGGTCTTACTGGAATCCTAGATTTGCCTACTTATTTCGATAAATAAGGAGAGAATTCTTTCTTGAAAGAAAAAAAACTATATGACGTTGCAAGAGCATTTGGATTTAATTGGACTGCCTAAAATGACGCCTCCTATGCTGACACGCTCTTATCAAATCGAATGTGAAATAAGAAATTTTCACTTTTATTTCATTTTATTCTTTCATCAGTCTCTTTAAATGCGAATAGAAGGTCGTTACGATTTTTAGATATAATTTTTATTAACTCTTATTACTTTTTATTTGATTATTCAATAAGTTTTATTTCCCTCATTTTACACAATGTAAGAAACAAGCAAAAAGAAGACTGTAAAACATTGCTTCAAGAGTCGGCGATGTTAAAATACGTTCGCGCTGGAAGCTTGGCATCCATTTGGCGTATACTTTGATGCTAACAGGCTCTCTCCATAGGAATAATTGTTTTTTCTTAACTGGCAAGAGGGGTAGGTGCTTGACCATGGTTGGGTATGTATTATGTGCTCTTATTTTACAAGGATTTCATAACGCCTGTAAATTTACATTTGATTTTTTTTTTCTTATAATATAAATCAGGAGTGGTCAAATCGTGCTGTATTGTGCGGTCACCTTATCATGACACATCAATCAGTTCTGACAAAAAAAGAAATCACTATTTTTTTCATAAACTTCATTTTTACACTTTATTGTTTTTCATACATCATTACATAACCACAAATTTTACCAACCAAGGGTATCTTGAAAAAAAAAGGATCTTTAGACAAAAGTAGTTTATAAAAAATATTTATCTATTATGTACTATTTTTTAAGTAAATAGCTGAACACCATAATGAAATGTTTTCACAAAATTAGTGACGGAAATAAATGAAAATAAAAGAATGAATAAATCAATGAATTATCTTATCAACGAATATGTGAATCATTGCACGTAAGAATGGCAGAATCAGCAAATGAATTAATTATTGTTGTTTAGAGTTAATCGAGTCAGCAATGTGAGTTAATAAATAAAGCAAATAATCAAAAGAATCAGTGATTTTTCGACCTACTGACCCGCTCTTACATTAATTCGCTGTTTTATTGATTCTTTGACTTGCTCATTTATAAATGCATTGATTCACTGATATATTGATTTGTTGGGACTCCCAAAATATGGTTTAATTAGATTCATAAGATTATGTCTTACTTTTTAAAGGGAAAATCATTCAAAAACAACAAAATTATTTGGAAAAGATTCAATGTGAGAACAGTAATTTTTTTTAATTTTTTTGCAGAATTTTATTGTTTTCATATCTGTTCTTCGTCTAGTATATCATTTTTCTTACGTTAAACAACAGTCTAAAAATTCTTTCCGGTACTTGCTATAATTTTCATTTAACACTATAAAGACTGAAACTTAGTATATACCTATATTGCCCAAAAGCCGTCAAAATGAAACATTGTGAAAGAATAACTAATGTGTGAAGAAATTTTTTTAATTAGTTTTTAATATTTTTTATATTATTTACAATTATATAACAAGTTATCAGTAAATATTAACAAAAAAAATTTACTTCGCTTGGAAAAAAATAATTTATGCATTATTATTTGTACATTTTTTGTAAATGAAAAAGCAGTCAAAATGACTTCCTTGGGCAATCTAGTGTTAAGTAGTATTAATTTAACGTTTGATATTTCAAGAAGCAAATAATTTAATTGTATTTTATTTTAATCTATAAAAAATGTTTTGGTATTAATTATAAAAAAATAAAACTTTGATATAACTCAATGTTATTCTATGACCTATAAAAAAATATTTAGGTATTATTCGTAAAGAAATAAAAACTTTGATGTAACTCAATGTTATTATTTATTCTTAGACGACTCAAAGACGCAATCTTTTAATCAACAAAACTTTCTTAGACTGTTTTAATAAAACATGTTTACCGAAACATTAAGTTGAACTGAGTATGTTATTTCTGATTTACTTCATTTATCAATGAGCAATCAACATTAAAAATCTATTTTTTAATGCTTGATATTTATTTTTCTTGTAGAAAGATTCAATTTAAAAGAGAGGACTCAACATCAAGTGTTAAAAGTAAGTGTTTAAGAATTTAAATTAATGAAAGAGTAATTTAAATAATTCATTGTATTTTGCAACATCCATCTAAATGAAAAAAAACCATAAAAGTGTAATGAATAACTGTAATGAAAATTTGTCAATTTGTGTAATGTGAAAGTGTGTATTAAAGTGTGAAAGTGTGTAATTTTGTAATAAAATGTGAAAGTGTGTAGTAAAAGTGTGTAATTTGCGTGTAATGTGAAAGTGTGTAATTTTCATTACACTTTGTCACCATTTCGGAAAATTTTTTACTATTATTAAAAAAGAAAATAATTTCGCCTCTTCTGAAAATATTTGTAGTTTTCGAATTATTGAGAGCAAAAAGATTCGTTTTTATGCTTTCTCCTACCATTTCAAACGTGATATAAAATTACATCCACATGATTTAAAATCACACATCGCGATTCCTATATACGCGATTTAAGATCGCGCATCGTGTTTTGTGTTTTTACGATTTTATATCAAATATCACGTTTCGCATTTGCGTGATTTAAAACCACTATTATAATTCTTATTCAAGTGACTTAAAAATTATACATCGAAATTCGTACTCACGCTATTTTGAAATGAAACATTTAGATTCGTATACACGCGATTTCAATATCAAAAATCGAAATTTGACTCGATTTTAAAATCAAACATAATTTCGTATTCACATGATTTTAAAATCAAATATCGAGATTTGTATCCACACAATTTAAATAAATAAAACCTCGCATCAATTTTTTTATGAAAACGTTGATAACTTTTTGTGGATAAATTTTTCTTGCATATTGTAGTATGTCTACCACTACAAAAATACAATACTAATTCACTAATTTATAAGACATGTTTACTCAATTCTATGGAGTACCTTTTCATCCCACACCAACAGTACCTCCTCCCACATTGGTAACCTTTGGGCGAGATGTGATCACGCCTACCTTGACAGAAACTCCCACTTCGATGGATGGTACCCATTGAACAGTTGACTTGCTACTTCCTGGCACTGTTGCTACTCAGTCACAGTCACACACAACGTATACACTCGAGTGCTAATGGCAAAACAGGAGTGACCGTGAACTTAATACATCTCCAACGATCAGAGTTCTAAAGTATGGGGATCTTAATACAGTTCTCACAAAACAGCAATGAATCAACTGGTAGTATCCATTCATAGAATTCTATCACTGATATTATTCTGGAGGGGGAGTACTGTAGTGAGTCTTCAACACAGTACTCCCCACACATGCACTTTTTACTTGCTTAAGGTATTTCAAGTATTTTTTCAATTAATTTAAAAGTGTTTTTGCACTTAGTATTTTTGGATTTCAGTTTTTTTTATTTTTTAAACCCAATTCATCCCTGTGGTATGAATCAATATAGAGTTCTGTTAAAGTATAAACATTTTTTTAAAAATCAGTGACTCTGTGGTATGAATCAATGACAGTGAAAAAAATCAGTGAAACTCAGTGAATCAGTAAATTTTGCCAAATTGAGGTGGTGGCTGAAAGATTAAAGTTAGTACTTACAGGAATTAATCAATGCGTGCATAAAAAATTTTAATTGAGATTTTTTGCTCGCAGAAATTTTCTTTTCATTTTATCTCTGCATATATTCCAATCAATAAGCATTGAGAAATGTTTTCATTTTTTTAAGGTCTTGCAGATAAATTGTCAGCATTTCGATCCAAACCTGAAAAGAGTGTTGTTGAAACATCCTCTGCTTCAACAGAAGATAGTGGTGATTCCTCGACTCCATTAAATAAAAGTTTACCACTCCTTCAAAGAGTCCGTCTTCTGGGTGCACAAGAAAAGAAATCAGAATTGTTGGGCTCTTTAAACGTAACAAGCAAAAGTCCACCTTACACCACATCTAAGTTATCAGAATGTAAGCTCAGTAGAAAGAATGTATTTTAATTTACTTTCATACAATATTATATTTATTTATGTGAATTAGATAGAACTGAAAAAAGCGTGACACTTGTTCTATTATCAGTTTATGTATACCATGTATACTAAAATTACTTTTGTATACAATGCCTGACGTTTTTAGGGAACATATAAAATATAAGTCATACGATAAATATTATTTAATTTATCTAGGCATTGGTGCATAATACTGCTAAAGTGCAGAAATCAGTTATTCTACAGATTACATGGTTAATGTGCAAATTAAGTCGGATGACCCGTTAAAGTACTGGAAATTGACTAAGGTGTTTTGAAAATCACCTAGATATTCTGCACGTTATCTACTTAGGCTTATGTTAACGTGAAAATAAGATCTTTGCTGGAGCAATAGCAACTATTTTGCAAACTTTAATTAACATAATGTTATGTGCGCTTAAGTTGAAATTAACATATCATTTATTTATTTAAGAATGAATGATATGTTAATTATTAATGAAATTAACATATCATTTATCATTTATTTATTATCCATCTAAAAATTCAAGTTACTATAGTTCAACAACCAACACATTATAAGATAGAATAAATCATAAATCACTTTAAAAACAAAAATCAAACAACTTAAGATATTATCGCAATGAAGAAAATCCACATAATGACTTTATGCAACGTAGACTTGAGTGACTAACAACGTGAATAAAGCACAAATAAAATTCAGAAATGGATATATTGTTTAGTTACTATAGTATAAATAGGACAAGAAAACCTTCCTCGGCGTCTAAACACTAAAACCTGGGACACCAAATACTTCCAACTAGAGAACTTAAACATTAGTATGTCCATAACTAAATTGGTGTTTAAACTGAGGAATTTTCCTGTCCAGAGAATCGAAACTAAATGTCTATTTCAGAACTTGATTTGTGCTTTATTCGCGCTGTTTTTCACTTTAGATAATGTTATTCATCCATTTTTTCAATATCTAAAGAATCGAATCAATAAATACAAGCCAACAATATGCAAATAAATTGATAAGGTGAGAATAACAAACTTGGAGTTTAAACTGAGGAATTTTCCTGTCCAGAGAATCGAAACTATATGTCTATTTCAGAACTTGATTTGTGCTTTATTCGCGCTGTTTTTCACTTTAGATAATGTTATTCATCCATTTTTTCAATATCTAAAGAATCGAATCAATAAATACAAGCCAACAATATGCAAATAAATTGATAAGGTGAGAATAACAAACTTGGAGTTTAAACTGAGGAATTTTCCTGTCCAGAGAATCGAAACTATATGTCTATTTCAGAACTTGATTTGTGCTTTATTCGCGCTGTTTTTCACTTTAGATAATGTTATTCATCCATTTTTTCAATATCTAAAGAATCGAATCAATAAATACAAGCCAACAATATGCAAATAAATTGATAAGGTGAAAATAACAAACTTGGAGTTTAAACAGAGGAATTTTCCTGTCCAGAGAATCGAAACTATATGTCTATTTCAGAACTTGATTTGTGCTTTATTCGCGCTGTTTTTCACTTTAGATAATGTTATTCATCCATTTTTTCAATATCTAAAGAATCGAATCAATAAATACAAGCCAACAATATGCAAATAAATTGATAAGGTGAGAATAACAAACTTGGAGTTTAAACTGAGGAATTTTCCTGTCCAGAGAATCGAAACTATATGTCTATTTCAGAACTTGATTTGTGCTTTATTCGCGCTGTTTTTCACTTTAGATAATGTTATTCATCCATTTTTTCAATATCTAAAGAATCGAATCAATAAATACAAGCCAACAATATGCAAATAAATTGATAAGGTGAGAATAACAAACTTGGAGTTTAAACTGAGGAATTTTCCTGTCCAGAGAATCGAAACTATATGTCTATTTCAGAACTTGATTTGTGCTTTATTCGCGCTGTTTTTCACTTTAGATAATGTTATTCATCCATTTTTTCAATATCTAAAGAATCGAATCAATAAATACAAGCCAACAATATGCAAATAAATTGATAAGGTGAGAATAACAAACTTGGAGTTTAAACTGAGGAATTTTCCTGTCCAGAGAATCGAAACTATATGTCTATTTCAGAACTTGATTTGTGCTTTATTCGCGTTGTTTTTCACTTTAGATAATGTTATTCATAAATTTTTTCAATATCTAAAGAATCGAGGCAATAAATACAAGTCAACAATATGCAAATTAATTGATAAGGTGAGAATAACAAACTTTAACGATATGGAAACCGTTAATGCACTTTATCTTGGTCAATTGCTGAAAGCACTTGATAACACACTTTAATGGATTACTTTACGTAGTCTGCAGATTAGCCTGGTAAAGTGCATATTAACCGTTTTTTAACTTTAGTGGTAGCATAATCAATGGTCGGAAGTAGCGCACTACAAGTAGTGAAACCATTGTAGGCGCTACTTATTTCGCAGTTTGTAGTGCAGTGCGCTACTTTTTTTTAAAAAAAAGTAAGATAGTGTGATACAAAAAAACAGTAATTTGCTGCGATTTTTCTAGCTACTACTTCTTTAAATTAGTTTAGAATTGTAACGCGGCTCTAAGGCAACTAATTTTTCAAATTTGATGTATCTTCGAGGGTCCGTTAATGGAAAATGGCCCTATAACTGCAGCTGAGCGTTAATAGAAATTACGTATTTAAAATCAAGTATAACTAATACATAGACTAACCATTACGAATAATTCCTAATTATTCCCTTATATTTAGTGTAAGCCAATTTCTTATTCAAAACCATTTTGAACGCAGACGTAAATTAAGTTCGCCAGCAAAGTTCGTCTCCTTAACACTAGGTTTACGGACGTTTCTTATATACCTATCTCTACGAACACGCGTCAATTTGACGTATGAAAGAATACATATAATTGTGATTCTTAATTTAATAAATTCAATTTAGTAGATTTTTATCCTACAATCCTTCCTTCCTTCCTTATCCTTCAATTTAGTAGATTTTTATTTTTAGAAATAGTGGACATATTTCTAAATATTTCATAGGCTTATATAATTAACCACTTTATATTTTCAAAATTTACTTAGTTGTTATTTACCATTTTTATAATAATTTTGGAATGTCAGGAGCAGTTGGTATCTCTGCACTTAACCAATATAATTGTATACTACAAGAAGAAAAAGAAGATATGAGATATATATTTATGAAATATTCTGGTATTTTACGTTTCAATATCGAACTAAGCAACTGAAACCTTCAAACTCTGACATAAATTGACATTCTGCGTTTCTTCCTTCTATTATTGCTTATCGGCAACAGTTGTTTATCGCTTGTTTTATTTGAGATAACGATATCGGATAACGAATCGAAGTATTGCCGGTACATTCCTATTTATTATTGATGTGATAATTGCTTGTTTTCTCAAAATTTAGTCTAAATTATGATCGCGTCAAATTGACGCATATCCGTAGAGATAGGTATACCACATAGAGAATTTAAATATTTCAACGCTTTTGAAAAAAATAGCCTTCAATATATATTTACTTCGATCAATGGTTAAAAGTCATTATAAGAGATAAAATAAAAATTCAAATGGGTTTTATAATTTTCCTTACAAAACTCGAAATGCGTCAAAATGACCCGTCCCGTAAACCTAGTGTTAAAGAAGTGAAGTAGACACTAAATTCAAAAGCTGTGTTTGTAGTCACTACATTTAAAAAAAGTAGTTGTAGTTGTAGTAAACTACAAAATAATGTAGTTTTTCCGACCACTGAGCATAATTATGCAATGACTAGTCAATATGAAAAATGCTTTATTATTTCTTACATTACCAGCAGCTTTTCAGTATTGTACACAGAATCATATTTCCCTCATAACTGGTAACATATGCATGAAGAAATTATTTTTGATCTGTAAATAATACCATTTCATTTCTTAACAGTTCCGTTTGAGAAAAAAGAATCAAATGACAAAGGCAACAAACAGCCTTCGCCGAAATTCGGAAGATTTGATAAAAATGCTCAACTACACATTCCAAAGGAAGATATTCAGGTAGGACATTGATTTGATTTTTCATCTAAATAAACATTCTAAACGATTAAATAATAGGGAGATTTTGCACTTTAAAGTTAGCTTCCATACGCTCTCGTACCTAAGATTGGAGCAACTGCGCATGCTGACGTTTGCTTTAGATGCTATCTTTACGTTACGTTGACGTGATTTACACTATAAAGACAAAGCTACAAGCACGATGTTTATAGCTGATAAACGTTGTTTTCTGTTTAAGCCTACTTTCGAACTAATAAAGCATGGACATGGAATGCGAATTTCAAGAAATGTATTGATGAAATTTAGAAATGAATCGATTAATCTTACAACAATCGGTTCATTCAATAAAAAATAATTATATTGGTTTCTGTTTAATATTATGGTTGTCTAATTGCACTAGTTCCATTAGAAACAGATATATTTTCGCTATTTTAAAATTAAAAATTATATTTATTTTAATTATATTAACTTAGTTAAAAAACGTTAAATAATCAATAGAAGCTCAATAATATTTCTTTAAATGTTAATAATGATATTAATAAAAATAAGCTGCATTCTTTATCGCTGAATTCATCAAAATCTATAATTTCACATTCTTAAATTTAAAAAAAAATGCTTTTCACATTCATAATAAATTTTAAAGGGCACCAAAAAAAACTACAGTAAGCCTTCTTCTCTCAAAAAATATCATCAGTGGTAGACGGATCACGGGATAGAGTCCTCTTGCCGTCAGGAGAATTGTGTAAGGTTTTCGTGGTTTTTCTCTCCACGTAAAGCAAATGTGGGTTAGTTCCATCAAAAAGTCCTTCACGAAGGCAAATTTCTCCCAGTACTTGATCCAGGAGTTCCCTTGTCTTCTGCATTGTGATCAAAATTACAAGGGTACGGAGTCGTAAACTGAAAATTCGGTCGATTGTTCAACGACAGTTATAATATAAAATAAAAAAGTAAGCTTTCTTATATTAACTGTCAAAATGGGAAATATACTTAAATGTGAAATTAGCTGTGAAAAAATACAATTGAGTTCTATGTTGAGGGGGAAAAAACAAATTATTTTCTGAACAACTCAAGAACTTTTATATTTTTCAATATAAAATGTTGCGAACAAATTCATGAAAGAAACTGTTATAATCCACTACAATATAAAGTTTAAAAAAATCTCTTTTTTTTTTTCAAATAATAATACGAAACGCACATATCAAATAAACCACTTTTAAATCGGCGAAGAAAGAAATTAAAATTAAGGAATCCCGTAAATAATGTTTCAATCTACAATTATAGCAGGAGGATATTATCTGAGCCATGAATAAAACAGAAGCAGCCAACTCGTGTCAAAACTTACTTCGTTTTTATGTGTAAACTTAATAGGTAATCTTTTATCTTTATTTTCAGCCGACGTCCCCAAAATCAAGGAGTAATCCCTTGTCTTCTATCTTAACATCCGCCTTATCAATAGGGGCAACGTCCCCGAGGTCCTCTAAGAAGTTATCGCCCAAAAAGGATAGTGCGGAGAGTAAAAAGCCTCCCTTAAGTCCGAAAAGCAGCAGACTGCCCGATGGCTCATCATCAGAAATACCTCTTTTGAAGAAAGTACTTCTACGGAAAGTAATGGACGATAAAAAACAAGATGGGCAACGGAATTTATCACCGACAGAACATCAAGTAATACTTTTGATTTCATTAATTATTTAATAAAAGAATCTTATTAATAAACTGAATGAATCAGAAAATTGTAAGATACTATTACATCACTGGATACGAGCTTTTTATCTGGAGGTGGGGGGTAAGATGGTCAGCGGAATTTATCACCGAGAGAGCATCAAGTAATACTTTTTCATTAATTATTTAATAAAGGAGTCTAACTTGTAAATTGAATAAATCATAAAATTGTAAAATACTATTACGTCATTGGAAACAAGTTTTTTTCTGGGGGGGGGGTTACGATGATTATTTATTAACTCTCGCATGTTGCTGGAAATAATAATATCAATCTCTAAAAAATACTATTACAATATTAGAAAGGTTTTTTTTTAGAGGGACAGCAATAATTATTCGCCAATCCTCTTGTTTTAATAGAAATTACAATATACTGAAAAATAACTACGAAAATGATTAATTATGAAATGAAAAATTATTAAAAATAATTATGAAATAAAAAATTATTGAAAATAATTATGAAATGAAGAATTATTAAAAAATAATAACTTTAGGAAAAATTTCGGGATGATCAAGATCAGTATTTATTAACCCATTTCTAACATTAGGAATAATAATGTTTATTACGGAAAATTACAATTTACACATTATAAGGATTTTCTTTGTGGGGAGGTATAATAATTATTTATTTGACGTCCGTGTATTAATAGAAATAGCTATGTAAATCACTGATAATAATACGCTTTTAGAAGGCTGTTTGGCTTATTTTTAGGGGAGGGGAAGCACAGTAGTGGCATTAGGAGGTTAAGGGGGATTACAGTATTGATAGAAATTAAAATATTATTCAGTGAAAAATACAATTACGACATTTGAAAAGCATTGGAAGCAATCCAAAAACAATAGTTATGATTTAGCCTACTCTCTGGTAATCACGAAATGTGCCACAGTCCTAACTGAAAGCAACATTACTGTTCTTTCCTTAAGAGCTTATCTCATGATGGCCAGATAGTACACATAATATAAACAAATACAGTATTGAGCCGATTATCCGGATCAATCGGGATCAAAGCCGAGAGACAAAACAAGCCATTTTTCGACCCATTTTCGATATTAATGAGCACTTTTGTATTTTTTTTTTCTTTTTTCAAGAAGAAGAAAAGGTGGGAAAAATTGAACGATTTTTCGGATAATTGAATGATCCTGTAAATTAGCAGTCGGTGCCCTACGTATTAAAACAATGGACTTGTGCGTTGCAAGATTTAGCACTTAAAATTTCTTTTCTTAACTTCATTTTTCAGGAAAATTTAGAAAATTGTGTGTTGTGCTTAAGGAAAGAGCGTGCTTTGGCAATTTTAAAAACGATACCGTATTTGAAGCTGTAAAAATAGCTATTGGTTGAAACAAAACTATATGCTTTTTGAGAGCTTTGAGTTAACGCAAAAACAGCCAATAAAAGATTTGCGATAAATTAGCAATATAGGAACTTAGTTTCTAGTTTTTTTAAATATATCATTCGCACAAATATCTTCAAATGATGGTATTTTAAATACTATAAAACATTTAAATTATCTCTGTTGTTCATTAATATATATGTTAACTAAATATTAACTTAAATATTTTAAAAAGTCTAAAACGTTTTCAAAAATTGCCTACGTTGGTGAGAATTTTTACTGAAATGAAAATTATTGAAATCTATATAATCGTATTTTTGCACATTTTTATGAGCCCAAATAAGGCAAAGTTGGAATAATTTTTTAAATATTAAAAAATTAGATCGAAAAAACGTCATTTAAAAAAAAAATAACTATGGCTTTTCTTCATATGGACGTTTTGTGTGATTTTCAGAATTAGCAATAGAAGGAGTTGGCTTAATGATAGTAAAACTTAACAGGAATGAATAACTGTTGCACACCCACAACAGTTATAAAATCATATTAATTGTCCAAATCTCATTATTTCATAATATGAAGCCTTCGAAAAAACAGCCTAACACTGTTAATCTTGGATCTTAATGCATTAAAAATGCGATTAAGAAAGTTTCAGATGTACTTTTTTCCTTCATAAATTTAGTTTCCTCAATGCAATTGTCAAGTCCCAAGTGTCAAATTTTAAACATTGAAATTCACTTCACAATTTCATCTTTCAGGAAAATTTAGAAAACCACGGGACGCACTTCGTGTTTGAAGACCACAGCACCGAAAGTGGCGACATCACATCAGAGGACACATCGAACCGAGTTTATTTAGAACAATTCTCACGTACCTTGGGATTTCAAATGAGTGAAGATGTAACGCCATCTCTGAAGCAGCCTCAACCAAGGCAACGCCTGAATGCCTCCTCCATTACACCATCCCCCTCAAAAGAAAATATCAATCCTGAAAACGCAATGACGAACGGAAATCCAGAAAATAAAGAAGAAAACAAAATAGTTGAGTACATAGTTTTAACCCCTCTATGGCACAATTCTTTGGACTGTAATGGAATTTTTATGTAAATTATCCTCATAAATTTTAGGATTATCGGAATGGTACTTACTCGCTTCACAGATTTTTTTTTTTTTTTTTTTGTGTATACAATTGGGCAATCGGGAAACACAGTTTCTGTTTGTTCGTTTTCTTTTTTTATTTATTCATTTTTATGGGTGGAAAAGGACAATACATCGAACTTTTTCTTCATTTCTTCGACATGTTATGGTGCGTAAAACAATGTATTAAAATTATTTTTCAGAAAGGAAGAATAAAAAGTCAATAAATAGGGAGAACATTTTTAAACTTCAATTTTCTTTTTAAGGAAATCAATTTTTCCCGTATTTTTTTTTATTCAATCGAGGCATCAGAAACAGTTTATAGCATTTTCATTATATTTGTATCAGATCATAATCATATTCTCAACTGACAATGTAAAGTACTGTTTCTCCTTTTAAATTTCATACAATTTTTTCTAATTTCGCGTTTTTCAGGAAATCGTTTATTGCTTTCTCTCTTGTTTGATTTCTTTTTTATTAGAAATTTCAGTTACTTTACATTTCGGCATTATTTATTACATTGTGAACAGTCATGTTCTTTACAATATAATATAGGAATCGGTTTTTTTTAATCTATATTTTTAAATTTCATTCTAATTCAGAAGCTTCAAGCGCATTTCCTGGACACAATATTTTTCATTCGAAACTTATTTAATTAATTAATATATAATTTATTACGATTCTATTATATTTTTATGAGATTATAAGCAATCAAAAGTTTGGCCGTGTAACATAGATTACTTTTTTGTGCCTCTATTTTTACATTTTATGCGAATTTAAAAACTTCAATTTCGTTTTTCAGGAAATCATTTTTTTCCAACTTATTTCTACAAATGTAGAACAACTGTCTGATAAATAATTCCAAAAAACTAAATCAAAGATGGTATAAAACTTCATTTGCTTAAAAAACATATGAAGTTGGTGGTTAAAGTCGAAGTAGTTAAAGCTTCGAACACTCAAAAAATAAGGCATTCTCAAGGCTTGGCATTGAAGCTCTGAAATCTTGTTTCATTCATATGAATTCCGATTCCCTTGTTAGCGACATGAATTCCTCGCCACATCTTCATAGCACGTAGAAATGCATTCTGCTCTGAATTGCCGCTCTCTGTCACTATGATTTTTCAACTTTTTTATATTTACTTTCGACAACTCTTGAGAGCTTGAAACATGTCAACTGTTATTTCCATTTTGTATATTTTTTGAAGCTAATCAAGTAAAGTTTCACCACTTCAGTTTCTTGGGATTATTTATTTAATAAATTTTATTTATTGGTTTTCATTTATTTGATTTTATATATTTTTATTTATTTACTTAGTACATGTCTTATTACGAATACAGCGAAATCTATCTCTCACCTATTAAAAAGTGTTTTAATTCTTTCGAAATAATTAAATTCCGATAATATGCATAATATTCGATAATTCCGATAATAAATATGTATTCTCAGAAGAAATATCCGGTCATTCCGATCGGTGATTCTTTTTTAAAGCCAGTTTTACCGGACAGTCAATCTGATCAGTAGTACTCTCTCTGGTTGTGCAGTTTTAATTACAATCATCCAGCAATAGGAATAGTTATTGTGGAACAAACCGTTTAATAAACAAGCAAATCAATTAATCAGTTTCTTTTTTTACGATGTCCCCATGGCACATAATCTTTTTGCCAAATAAAAGTATGGACAAAGATAATATGGGTATATATTTAAAATTAATTAACAAATTCAAATGAAAAGTATTATTTTAAAAAGCATGTCTCATATCAACTTAACGTGTATTTTAGATATCACCGCCACCGGATAACCGAGGCCGGTTAAGCAGAATGATGGCGGTTCGTGAAGATTCGGATGAACGATCTGTGATAGGAGAAACAGGGGAAGATGATCCATTTGTAAAAAGTACAGAATGTCAAACAGAGGTATACTAAAAAAATGATAAAATATTTATAAAATAATATCGGTGTATTTTTTCAATATTTCAACTTATATATTGTCATATTTTATGTAAAAATAATTATTAACATTTTATGTTTCAATATACAAAAAATGAACATTTACCAAACCAAGATTAACACATCCCTAGAAGACAATACAGTTTTAATTAATGACTGTAGTTGAATGATTCTTATCCGAAGGGAGGGAACGAAAAGTTAGTAATAAATAAATCACTACTATTAATATTAATTATTAATATAATTAGGCAGCTTGCTAAAAACCAAAAGGCACTTACCACCGCTATTAAAAACGATAAAATAATTCTACTTTTCTATTATCTTTTGCCATTCCCGATGACTTTACGTTAGTAGATCAAGTAAAATTTGCTTCGGAAGTTCTACTCATTACAAAAAGTTAATTGAATAATAAGAATATTGCATATTAATAAAATTAATAAGAGTATTGCACTGTGTCAACTTGAGATTGCCCGAATTTTCCACAATTAAATAATTTTCTCCATTAATTTTGCACTTAAATGATCAAATTTTGTCTTTATTTCAATTACCGTTGATTGTAAATCATTTACGATTATCAAAGCACGTTTTAAGAAAGTGACTATAAAGTATCTGATTATATCTTTTAAATATTTCGAAAAAAAAAACTTATAGAATTATTTTTCTTACAACAACGCCTAATGTAAAACCTACGAGAAAAATTCCTTTACAAACATCCTAACTTAGCGGACTAAATGAAACTTTTAAACAATTTTTATGTTTGGGGGCTAAAATATACCTTCGCACCAACTTTCCAAATTTCAAAACCCATCCAGCACAAATGATTGTGTAGTCAGGAGAAAGACACAGTTGGACAGATATAAAATGTTTCTTTTATTATAATAATAGCTGAATTCCCGTTCTTCGTACGAGGTGGGGAAAAAACGTAAACCACGAAATCGGAATTTATCAGCATTTCAAAATTATTTTCAAAACTAAAGGGCATATAAAGCTAACATAATTCTACTTTTTTTATTCATTATTATTTCTTGTCTTTCTCGGTTACTTTATGGTTATTTGACTGTTTTATTTTATCATGATATGATAACAATTAAATAAATTGTTATTTAACCATTTTTTCCAAGAAATTTCTAACAGTGTATAGTTAACTATCCAAATAATCAAATCTATCTAAATAATTTTCAGTTGTTGGATATTACTTACACAAAAGAGATTGAGGAAAGGAGGAAGTACTCTGAAAATGATCCTGAATTGAGTAAATATCTTAAAAGTATGATTAGTGATCTGGAATCTGTGATAAAAAGTTATGCCGTAAGTATTTAAAACAAAACAAAATAAACTGATTTAACTTTCTTAATGATTTAAATTGCAGAAGTTGTTCTGTATGTGTGCACAAATCATAATGTGTAGTTTTTGAGCTGTGATGACTCAGGGGACAGAGCGCTGGCATCCAATAAGGTGGCCCGGGTTCGATCACAACGATAGCTGATTAATTCGAATTCTCGGGTCGCGCCGACCACAGTGCTGAAGCAAAAATATCCTCAGTGGTAGCCGGATCATGAGTTAGAGTTCCTTTGCCGTCAGGCTAACCGTGGAAGGTTTTCGTGGTTTTCCTGACCATGTAACGCAAATGGGTTAGTTGCATCAAAAAGCCCAATACTCTCCCAATACTTGATCCAGGAATTCCCTGGTCTTCTGGATTGGGTTCAAAATTGCAGGGCTACGGAGTTAAACACTAGTAGTCGTAAACCCAAAATTGGGTCGGCTGTTCAACGACGGTTATAAAATTGAAAGAAATTGTAGCTTTTGATTCCTTTACGAACGTAAGGTAAAAAAACTAATATTTATTTTTTGGCTTGCGATGCCTACCATACGGGCACAAAAAGGTCGAACGTAGGAGAATCGACACCGACAGTAAAGGTTGTATGTACATTTTCTAACATGTAATATCAAACTTCAAACTAATATGTAACTATCAAATATGTAACTATCAAACATGTAATATTTTTAATGTCAATTTCTTTAATTAAAAAATATAATCTTTTAGACATGTAATTAAAAAAAATTCGCTTTTAATTTTTAAACATAATTTTTAAGACTTATAATTCTCTGAGTGCATATTTTCTTTCAATCTTTAGATGGAGCAAGTGCGAGAATTGCAGAAAGAAAATGATGTTCTCCGTAAAGAATCCCAAGAGAAAGACTCTGTTATCAAAAAACTTCTCTCTCGATTGGAGGTAGACTTCTAATAACTTTTTAAAGTTTAATTTTAAAATCAATTTTATTGTAAGAAGTTCTAATCTCTTGTTTACAAATTCACATGCATTATAATTTTTCCTAATTCTAATCCAGGCACTGATATAACTCTAAACTAGTGATCGCCAAACCGTCGATCACGTGGGGCATTTTTGGTAGTTGGTTTAGCGCTCCGATTTGCTAACTTTAATTCCTCCACTGAGTTGATGTACCAAATCTAAGATTTTTTTTTTTAAGAAATAAAGGCTTATAGTTCTTTAGGTCAGTAGCTCACAGATTTAAAAATGTTAGAGTAGCTCAAACGCTGCGTAAGTTTGATGACCACTGTTCTAAGACTTTTGTATTAAATTGCTGCATTTTTGCTTGGAGAGTTTCATAATATCCCCTTTTAACATTTTCTTTTTTAAATCTCTGTAAAAATAAACGTAAATACCTATTCCCATTAGGGGTCATGAATTAATATTTAAGTTGGAAAGAAAATACAGTAACGTTTTAATAAGAGAGATGAAATGGGTTAAAATTATTGAAATTTGGTACTTAAAGTTATGAGAGATACCCAGCGAAAGACAATTATATAGCTTCCAATAAAATAAAGCAGGCAGAATATATTTCGTAATGGTTAATTTAATACCCAAATAAAGAACATAATGGGAAAAGGTGCTAAAAACACTCAAAATTGTTATCAGTGATATAGGGTGATCACTAATGTCTATATTTACGCATATGAAGTTATATTATTAATGTATGTAAGCAGTATAAATGGCTATGTATTTCAAGATGAGGCTGTTTGCAGCACCACCTGTTGAAAAACTTTGGAGTTGTGTACCTATCTTAAAAATAATACCGGATAAAAGAAAAAAGTTAATAGCAAAGCTGTTAAAGAGCATTATGGTACTGTTTATGCGATAGGAAGGCTAATTTCTCAGGTGTCCACTAAGTGGCTTTCTCTATTTGTAGCATTTCACTGCTTTATTTTACCTCATGACCACTTTTATATAGCTGTAGCTGTTCGAAAGTTAAGAGCGTATATTATACGGACTTAAGTAAAAAAACTTATATTTCTTGGTTTTATTCCTTTTATAATTTTCTCTTCTTTAATTGGAATGTTTTTTAATGAGCAAGCAATTAACTTTCCTGTTTATTCTATATTTTTAGTCTAAAACCGATGTTCCTAAATTCTCTAAAATGTCAGAGCAAGCAATTAGTTTTCCTGCTTGCTCTATATTTTGATTCCAAAACTGATATTCCTAAATTCTCTAAAATGTCTTCATAATTTTCTCTTCTTTAATTAGAATGTTTTTTAATGAGCAAGCAATTAGCTTTCCTGCTTGCTCTATCTTTTGAAGAAATGTTCTTAAATTCTCTGAAATGTCAGCCCCGTTTTCCTCTTAGTACTTCAATATTGACTACTATTCATAGTAACATGGTAATTATGTGTGTTAAATGTTTTTTTATATATATATACAGGAAAACAGTAACTGGGAAACATTTGATGAAATCTCCAGTTTAGGAGAATCATCTATCACACTTTCAGATAACAGGGAAGAAAATCAGAACGAACAAAAAGTAAGCTATTTTTAATAATGCCATTCTATTACTACTTTATGTAAATTTTTAATTCATGAATATTTCTAACCTTAATTTTTTAGCAGAATTCTAGCTAACCAATACAAGGTGTTTCACAATAACCATCCCCAATATGTAGGGTGTTCAATAAAATCCATATTCATCCTTTCGTGCTACAACTATCTACGTAAAAGCGGTGGTAAATAAGCTATTTGCTACAAGATGAATCTGTGTGCAGCACCTTAGAATTTATCTCGAAAAGGGAACAAGATATGAGAAAAAAGTGATTTAAAAAGTTTTAAGACGCATGAGTGACTTTGTACGAATAGACATCTGGTGGATATTAGTGCTAAGAAAAGAATATTTAAAACATATTTCTTTGTTCTGACTTTCTACACTGTAATATGATAAAACGTCCAGAAGAAGATTCAGTTATTGCGAGATGTTTTTATTTTTGATTCTTAAACTTTTCTTACCTTTATTATCAATACAAACTTATTTTGGTGATAGTTTTTCCGTCACTTCACTTTGTATGAAATCAGGACAAAGAAATAAAACTTTTTAAATGTTCTTTTTTAGTATTGATGAGCACAAAACGTCCATTCATACTAAATCGATCATGATCTACAATTTTTAAATTCATTTACGTTCCTTATCTCAAACCGTTTCCACTGTTGAAACTAACTTCACATTTTCCCACTAGGTGGTACTGTGCATGGCCTCGTTTTGCATCAAATAGCCACTTTATCATACCTAGACACCACTTTTATAACTATATAGTTCGAAAGCTAAGTGAATACAGATTGGAGTCATTACCAAGCACAAATGAAAAGACACTACTGTCTTATCAAAACATTTGTCTAACGCTAAACATACCGAAACTTTACAATTCAACATACAATAACCGGTTTTTTGACCGGTTGTGGCATGTTTAGTGTCGACCAAATAGAGTGAAACCTGTCAATCTGACCACCCTTGTACGTCGACCATCTTTTTAAAAGTATTTCTATTATCAAGAACCGTTTATTCTGTGTAGTAAAAGGGAGCAAAATCTGACCACCAGTCCATGGTTTATGCTGTTTGCTAAAATGAGTTAAATTTTTCTAGATGTGTATTAAATGTTAGTCTAAAGCGGAATAAAAAGAAACGTTTTTTACAAAATTTACTCTACTGATGTGTTACGTGTTGAAATTTCACTAAATTTGTGAAACAGTATTAAAAGCTAACCTAAACTTTTCCTTGAGTTGACCATGTGAGAAAATTATAATGGATTTTGTAGAAATTAGGCTTGTAACTATAACGAAGCAAATTTTAAGATTTTAAAAAAATATAACGCTAAGTTTTCTAATTCCACTAGTGTATTGATATTAAAAATTATCTATGATAAAAAAAAGTAACACAAATTTCATAACAAATGTTTTTAGGCTTGCCAGTTTAAGAAAAGAAAAAATGTATGTAATGTAAATTAAACTATGTCTGTAAATAATCTTATTAATTAAAATATATACGGTATTTACTAGATAAAGTTTTAAGATCATGTTAATCCAGTTCATGTTAAAATCAGTTCGGTATTATCTCAATACCAGTATAATAAACTTTTTTTTTAATAGCTTAACCTTTCTTAGTTTTGCTCTTTTAGTGCCGTCTTTACATTTGCCTGGTATACCCTACATTGATGTTTTTTGCCACTGCTCGCTATATATTTACCCGGTGTACACTACACTAATGTTTATTAAGTTTAAGTGCCCCTGTCCAGTATATCCGACCACACTACACTGAAGTAGCGCCACTTATTGACTACACTGGTAGAACGCAGAGTAGGACAATGTCAATTTATTATTACGTTCTAATATCTAAGAAATATATGAATAACATGAGCAACATGATATATTAGGGGGACCGGAAAGTAATGTCGTTTCGGTGCGTTTGATATTTGTTATCAAGATATTATTTTTTAATCCATAAAGTATTCTACATTCTTTCAATGCCGTTGGCAACAACCTTTCAATGACGGATCGAAAATGAATCGAAAAAAATTACTTTACTCTTAAGACTAACGAATATTTAATTCGCCGAGACGACATTACTTTCCGGTCCCCTAATATATGAGAATTACATAATCTGCTACTCGCTAAGTTGATCAATTAATTGGTCAATTACACAGGTTTAACTATCAGTTTTTAGATGTAACATATTAGCTAGTTTTAACAACATAGCAACTAGTTTTAGCAACATATTAACAAGTTTTTAATGTTTAACCTGCTCAGATTGATTCAGATTGCGAAGACAAAAGTGTGAGTGAATCAGATACCAAAGACCTGGAAGATAACGAAAGCAAGCTACTTCTGGAACAATCAAAGAAACCAAGAAAATCGTGGCCATCGTCTATCTGTGCTCGCAGACGCAAACTTGGTCTAACAAGACAAAGTCTCTCCCTCGATGACCCCGAATATCAGGTTAGACACGAAGTTTCATTGTTTTGTTTTTTTCTGTTGATTTAAGTAACAGTTGTTAGTAACTTTTATCAGCACTATAAGCAGTTACGTGACGATGAAATATTTCAGAAGAGGTGAATTCTTTTTTTATCAAGTGGCAAATCTGTGCATGAAAAAGTCAAGCCTTCTCTCACTGGCTCAGTAAGCAAAGTAAATCTAGAGCCGCGGTGAGTCAGGGGATAGAGAGTTCGCCTTCTAATGAGGTGAACCGGGTCGAATCCTAGCGATGGTTGGTAGATATGAATTCCACACAAGGCTTGCACCGAGCCGTCAGGCTGACCGTGTGAGGATTAACTCTCTATGTAACTATGTTTCCTCTCTATGCAGTTGAACATTAGTAGTCGTATACCCAAAATTGGGTCGGCTGTTCAACGACTGTAATAAAATAAAATAAGCGTTTTAGGTTTATATGATTTCCTCTCTCTCTCCACAACTTTGCCCTCTCCGTCACAAAGATTTCGGCAAATCTTTTCTCCTACGCAAGTATGTACCAAATTTATACAGAAACGCACGTTTTATTTTATTTTATTACCGTCGTTGAACAGCAGACCCAATTTTTTGGTTTTTGACTACCAATGTTCAACTACGTAGCCTTGTAATTTTGAACCCAATCCGGTAGACAAGGGAACTCCTGGATCAAGTATTGGGAAAAATTTGCCTTCATGGAGGACTGTTTGTTTGAACTAACCCGCATTTGCATTACATGGAGAGGAAGAGCACAAGTGATCCACCTACCAGTGAGGATATTTCACGTCAGTCCTGTGGTCGGTGCGAGACGGATGCGGAATTCGTATCGACCAGCCATTGATGGAATTTGAACCCGGTTTGAAAGCAAGATTTGCCGAAATCATGATAACGGGAAAAGAAAAAATGTAGAGAGTAAGGATATCGCGAAACTTGCCTACTCTATTAACAAAAAGTAAAAGTGTCACCAAGTATTCTCAATGGTGCAACAAATGAAGAAAGTTGACATCTTATTTCGTGTATTAATTACGTTTAGATGACCAGATATTTCCCGCAAAGCTGTATACAGTTATCACGCACTATTAAAATTATAACTATGGTTTGAAATATCATTTGAGAGATTTCGCGCTTTCACTTCACATGCCGCACGTTCATCTGCAAAAGCTCTGCTCATGCTTTGGATGAACTGATATTTTTTTTGTAGCAGCTCCTCTGTGCAGAACTTACTTACGGGGAAAAGTGGGGGATTCTTAATAAAAGGGTAATACCTCTATTGTTCCACTTGAATTTCTGGGCTAGTTTAAATATTCGTAAAATTATGAAAAATTAAATGCTTGCCCTTTCTTATAAATGCAAGTACTATAAGAGTAACCAAATATACATGCATGCAGATTCCTCTTCACTCCTAATTGGAGCAGAACTCTCCATTCTACTCTACTTGTGGCAAAATACTTCGCATCTTTCCATGTTTTGCCTATCGCTTTCAATTCATCTATAATATTAATCAATCACGTAACTTTAACTTTATAGTAAACTTAGGAGGCAACACGTCCCCATTTAAGCATATTAGCTTAGTACGATAAATATACAGCACATTTTCAGCTTAGTACGATAATGGTTAAGCAAAATGAATTATTTAAAAACGAGTAATATAAAAAAGACATTTTAAAGTCAATTCCTACTTAGTTCAACAAAAAAAAAAATTATTTTAGTTACTTTTTATTATATAATTAAAAAATTTTCTCATTTATGAAACGAAAATTAATTATGAATTAATTAAATTTTATTTTTGTTACTTTTTATTAAATAATTACAATTTGTTCTCCCATATGAAACGAAAATTAATTAATTATGACATAATTAAATTTAATTAATTAAATTTAATTAATGTGTTAAATTTAACAAATTAATCAAGTTTAATTATTGTATTAATATTTGAAAAAACTGTATTAACATCAAGAGTCATCCACTACAAGTTTTCAAAAATGTATTTGAATTTGAATGGATGAATAAAAAATATTTTATTAAAGATTGAAAATTTGAACAAGATATATAAATATACAGGGTGATTCTAAGAAGATGGGCAAAATTTTAGGAAGTGATAGTACACACCCAAGCAAACAATTTTTATCAAAGAATGCATGGTCGAAAACAAAACGCAAAGCCGCTAGAGGGAGCCAAAGTTAATGTTCTAATATGAGGCAAAAACACATTAAGAACGATGAAGTTAAGTTATAAAAGCAAATTTAATGGCATGTGACTACAATAAGTGTTCAAAACAGTGGGCGGGAGCGGCTATGCACGCAGTACAACGGCGAAGAAAAGATATTCGAACATTCTGAAACACACCAGGCATATCACGAACTTTCCCTGCAGCGGCCGAAAGTTTGGCGACATGTAACTCCGTGCAGTAACTAGCAACAGGAATGGAGCTTTCACGTTTGCATCAAACAACGTTCCAAATGCCCCAGCACCTTTGCGTTTTGTTTTCGACCATGCATTCTTTGACAAAAACTGTTTGCTTGGATGCGTACTATCACTTCCTAAAATCTTGCCCATCTTTTTAGAATCACCCTGTATACAGGGAAAGTGTGAACTAATAGTAGGAATTGGTAAGAAAAAAAAGGCGCGTGGTATCAGACAATTATAAAAGTATAAATGCAGTGCAGTAACTAGCAACAGGAATGGAGCTTTCACGTTTGCATCAAACAACGTTCCAAATGCCCCAGCACCTTTGCGTTTTGTTTTCGACCATGCATTCTTTGACAAAAACTGTTTGCTTGGATGCGTACTATCACTTCCTAAAATCTTGCCCATCTTTTTAGAATCACCCTGTATACAGGGAAAGTGTGAACTAATAGTAGGAATTGGTAAGAAAAAAAAGGCGCGTGGTATCAGACAATTATAAAAGTATAAATGCAGTGCAGTAACTAGCAACAGGAATGGAGCTTTCACGTTTGCATCAAACAACGTTCCAAATGCCCCAGCACCTTTGCGTTTTGTTTTCGACCATGCATTCTTTGACAAAAACTGTTTGCTTGGATGCGTACTATCACTTCCTAAAATCTTGCCCATCTTTTTAGAATCACCCTGTATACAGGGAAAGTGTGAACTAATAGTAGGAATTGGTAAGAAAAAAAAGGCGCGTGGTATCAGACAATTATAAAAGTATAAATGCAGTGCAGTAACTAGCAACAGGAATGGAGCTTTCACGTTTGCATCAAACAACGTTCCAAATGCCCCAGCACCTTTGCGTTTTGTTTTCGACCATGCATTCTTTGACAAAAACTGTTTGCTTGGATGCGTACTATCACTTCCTAAAATCTTGCCCATCTTTTTAGAATCACCCTGTATACAGGGAAAGTGTGAACTAATAGTAGGAATTGGTAAGAAAAAAAAGGCGCGTGGTATCAGACAATTATAAAAGTATAAATTTGATGGCGTAGACCACACGTGCTACCACGTAATGTTCATTATTGAATTTATCTGACACAGTGATTATAAAAAAATTAAATATTTAAATGTGTGCCATAAACTAGTTTTTTGCTCAAATAGAGCTAAAAGTTAGAAATTATCACTGATGTTATTTTTAAAATATGTGAAAAAATTAATCGCTTATAGTAAAATTTAAAACGATGCCTAACGCTTAACCCATCAGAAAATTCCATTTCGTTTTTCGCTCATCCCTATTTAATTAAAGAATTAATATTTGTAAAAACTGTATTAACATCAAGTGTCATCCACTACAAGTTTTAAAAAAATGTATTTGAACTTGAGTGGATGAATAAAAAGTATTTTATTAACGATTGAAAATTTGAACAAGATATAGGGAGAGTGTGAACTAATAGTAGGAATTGAATAAAGTCTAAAATGTATTTGAACTTGAGTGGATGAATAAAAAGTATTTTATTAAGGATTGAAAATTTGAACAATATATAGGGAGAGTGTGAACTAATAGTAGGAATTGAATAAAGTCTAAAATGTATTTGAAGTTGAGTGGATGAATAAAAAGTATTTTATTAAGGATTGAAAATTTGAACAAGATATAGGGAGAGTGTGAACTAATAGTAGGAATTGAATAAAGTCTAAAATGTATTTGAACTTGAGTGGATGAATAAAAAGTATTTTATTAAGGATTGAAAATTTGAACAATATATAGGGAGAGTGTGAACTAATAGTAGGAATTGAATAAAGTCTAAAATGTATTTGAACTTGAGTGGATGAATAAAAAGTATTTTATTAAGGATTGAAAATTTGAACAAGATATAGGGAGAGTGTGAACTAATAGTAGGAATTGAATAAAGTCTAAAATGTATTTGAACTTGAGTGGATGAATAAAAAGTATTTTATTAACGATTGAAAATTTGAACAAGATATAGGGAGAGTGTGAACTAATAGTAGGAATTGAAAAATAGATAATTAGGCAATAATAGAGGTGCCACAAAAAGTAAGTAAGTAAGTGTTATAAGTAAGTGCCATTGAAAAATAGATAGTACTAAGTGCCATCGTCAGTGCCGAATTATGGAAAATACCAGAAAGGCTTCAATATTAATTAAATCCCAACAATAAGATTTTTAAAAGTTTAGAAATTTGGGGACGATAGAGAGAGTTTTTTTTTTTAGAATGAAATAGGATTCCCAAAATTCTAAGTCAATCGATGAAGAGCAATGTTAAAAAATTTAGAAAATTCAAAGGGGTGATCAGAGATTCAGCAATCTCTCGTATTCACAAAGTTATTTGCTTTAGCTAAATACGAAAGCTTACGAAATACAGAGGATTACGCTTACGTTCAGGGGAAATTTCATACGCATTCGAGCACTTGTTGTCAGCAATAAAATTTAAGGTGAAACAAACTATTTTACTTCTTAGAACATTAAGCAACTTAAAGTTTGACTTTTAAATGAAATAGTAAAACAATCGAATTATGTTAGAATAAGAGAATTTATTAGGTTACCTCAATAATATTCGAATGCAACCTTCGCTCCATAACGCTAGCCTTAAGATAAACAAGTTGCTGGATAAGAAGAATATTACTTGAACAAATATTAGAGGCACGAGAGACAAACAGATGGAAAATAGTAAGTTTTCAATTTACGAAGCGAAATTAAACATTTTAAGGAGGAAGTGTGGAAAACAGTTGTGAGAAATTCATGAATATACCAAACAATAAAAATACAGGCCGTCTTAAATTAGAATGATGATTTTTAAAGATATATAGCAGCGAAAAGGGTAAGGGGATACTATATAGCGAGGGAAACTTTTCATCATAAATTCTTCATAATTTTAAATTTAAGGTATGGAAAAAATGAGTAGAAGCAAAATTAGAGGAGGCCATCAATTCTCTATTGCTGAAAAAAGAGTATATATATATGTACAAACAAGTTCGAAAAAGAGAACTACTATGATCGTTAGTTATCCTCTCATAAATTTATTTTTCTTTCATTTATTTGAAATTTTATTTCAGTTTTCCAAACTTTATGGTAGGTTTACCTGTACTCAATTTTTTTATACTTTAAATTTTAACCCACTCACGGTTCTGCACGTAAAAAGTCTCATTTTAAGCTGCAGTTTTCACTACGTAACAAAACCAGTTTTTCTATGTTATTAAATTGAGAAATTGTGTGCAGGAATAAAACATTTTGCCCATTTGCTAAACCACCAGTGGGTAAAATTACTTATGATGTTAAATAAATAATCCCAAAAAATGAAGTGGTAAGATAAACTTGATAAAAAAAAAACTTCATTCGCTTCAAAAATATATAAATTGGAAACAACAGTAGACATGTTTTAAGCGCTCAAAAGCAGGCATTCTTTTTCAAGACTTGACAGACGTAAATGAGAAAAAACAAAAGTGATTTTGATATATAAAACGTAAAGTTATCATCGAAAAATTGAAAAATAAGGGTGAGAAACAAAAGTAGAAAACCCACAGTAGCCGAGAGAGAGAAAAAAGGATGAAAAACAGAACGGGAAAATCCACAGGGGTCGAGAGAGGCGAATCAGAGTTAAATGCGCTTTCACGCGTTGTAGAGGTGGTGAGGAACTAATGTAGTTAACAAGGGAATCAGCATTCATATGAATGAAACAAGGTTCTTAAGCGACAAAATGAGCTGATATGGCTAAGAAACATATGGAAGTAATTTGGCCCAAGATTTCAAAAATGCACAACAATTGATGATTTCTTACATTCTTTATAACGGACACATCTATCGCATTCCTTAGTCCTAATTTTTTTAGAGCGTCTATACAGCCGATAGTTTGTCCGATACAGCAAAAGTCGCACTAAATGTGATAAATGCCCCATCGATTATCAAAGCTAATAGGATCTTAAAAAGATTTAACCCTTTGTAACTCAACAACTCTGATTTAAGAAATATTTACGCGGACGTTAGAATACATCATACTCGTATTAAGCGTGTAGAAAATAATGAAAAAATTAAGACCTTAAAATTAAAAATTTATTGATAAAAAGCATTTGTTGAACATCTCCACTATCGTGAAAAATAGCACAAAAATTCCAATATATTTAAAACTTCATGAGAAAAATTTTGAAATTGTTGTTTTTATGGTAACAAAGTCTCACACCACATTTTTCAATCCCTCCTTACCCAAATATACAATCAAGGGGATTGTTGTAAGAAAATTTTATATCCTGCAATTATGTCGTGGAACAATTCTTGCTGAACGCATTATAATATTGCTAGCTGCACCAAAACTTGGTTCCCCCGAGTTTGCAATATTTTCTTTATCTGAATTTGGTTCGATTTCATAGGTAAATCCAGCTCATTATAGGATTGAATTTTCATGTATGTTGCAGATGTGTAACGCGGTGATACAAAGGGTTAAATTTGATTTTGTTAACAGGCCGCAAAAACAATTACTGTTAACAGGCCAGTTAGCAGCAACCGAGCGGAAAAAGTAAAGTTCGGAGTTTAAAGTCGAAGAGTCAGAGCAAAGGTGATGTGCATTGAAAGCGAAAATATTAAATGCAGAAATTTTTTGACAGTTAAGGTGATTCGAATGAACCTAAGGTGGCGAAGAGACGGCCGAAATGTTTACGATAAGCAGAGGTGGAAAAACGATTCATGTATTTAGTTACAAGAATATCTATAAAAAAAAAGGATAAAGTAAAATTTTTTTCTGCATCTTAAGTAAATTGAATGTTAGGATTGACTGAGTTGACAGCAGAAAGTAACTCTTGAAAATCAATATGACTGCCAACTAAGCCGCCAGCATAGAATTCGAACAATATAAGAACTTTAACTTTTCCATCGAAGTAATACATGAATATGCCACAAAGAAGAGAGGGGTTTTCATGGTTAAATCCTTAATTTGTTTATTGAAATAACCATTGAACTAAAAAGCAGTTATCTCGATGCAGGATTTGGCAAGGAATGATTCAATTTCAATCAAAGAGTAGTGGAACTCTTACAACCGTAGTTTTAAGCAATCGATAGAAATGGGGACAGAAAAACTACATCAAGAGAGAGTATTACAGGCCATATTATTAGAACACACTATAAGATTCTATGTAAAATCTTTATTATCAGGTGATACTTTACAGCTGTATTGTTTTTACTCGGATGAAACCGGTTTGCATTTGTTTACGCTCCTGTATAAATTGGTTAACATTATAATGTAATAGTTTAAAAATAAATACAAATAGGAAGTATATAACAAATCTCTTGAACAAAAAACCAATTACATGTTTGTTTAATTATACGAGTGTTGCATATAAACTCGTGCAAATCATATAATTATTAAAAAACTACAGTGTGTCTACTAATTTGGTCTAATAATTATAATAGACTAATATAATACCTGATATAATAAATATTCCATATTTATATAACCTATTGTCTAATTTATCCTATCGTCAAATTTATGTTATATATAGTCTAATTCAACCCATTGATACGCTAGCGTAAACAAGTGCAAACCGGTTTCAGTCACGTAAAAGAAATAAAGCTGTATAGTATCACCTGATGTTACATAGAATCTTATAGTCCGTCTGATAAATTGGTCAGGGACTGTAGTTTTGTTGGAAACGGGAAAGGTTTCCAAGTTGGGAAGCAAAATCATGGAAATTTTTACCAGTATGGATATTGTTGGAAGTAACAGGTGAGATGATACGCGCTAAATTGCAAGCAAATTTATAGCACGGGGTATCAATGTTTGAGATAATAAGTCAAAAAGCAAGTGGGGGCTTGTAAACTTGCTAGACACTGTTACAATTAACAAGTCCCAACTTGTAGACCCATTGTCTCGAACATTGATATGTCGTACTATAAACTTGCTAGCTATTCATTAGCGCTTATCATCTCCCCTTTAACTTCCAACAATACCCATACTGTTTAAAATGTCCATGATTTTGTTTCCCAACTAGCACTTCTTTCCTCCTCTAATAAAACTACAGTCCCTTAATGTTGCTTCACTAATTTCCCCATTTCTAGTACTATCGATTGTTTAAAACTACGGTTGAAGAATTTTACTACTCTTTTACTGAAATTGATGATATTATCTTTGTCTATTTCTCTATTCAGCAAACGGTTTTTCAATTCAGCGATAATTTCTATAAACAAATTGAGAGTTTAGCCATGGGCGATCCCCTCTCTCCCATATATTTGTGATATATTCATGCATTATTTGGAAGAAAAGTTTATAAATTCTTTAAATTCTCTTGGTAGAAAAAATATGTTGACTCTACGTTTGCCTTAGTACAAAGATTCAAAATTCTTTTCATTGAATCCGATATTCGAGAGTTATTTTCTGTTATCAACTTAATTGACCCCAACATTCAATTTACTTCAAACACGGTATTTAATTTTCTTTACTTTTTTAGATGTTCTTGTAAATAAATACTCTGACCATTTTCCGCCTCTGTTTATCGTTAACATTTTTCTGACTCATTGCCCCAATGTTAATTCTAATCACCCTAATTGTTCTGCTTTTCATGCTTTAGTTTTCCACGCACTCAACTTCGATATAACTCCGAACTTCAATTCCTGTTTTCTTGCTGCTACCTGTAGATTTAACACTTTTATAATTAATTCAGTTCTTGCTAAATTCACTAGACCCAAATGCTCCTCTTCTAATTCTTACAGAAAATTTGCTATTTTATTGTTTTTTTTTCCTCAAATTTGTTATAAAATTGCTAATATCTTCACCCGTTTTGGTTTTAAAGTCATAATTAGGCCTGTTAACAAAATAATATTTAAATCTCTTACAGATCATATTAGCCTTGATAATCGCTGGGGTGTTTACCACACTTCCTTACAGTGAAACCTTGGCTACATCGGATAAATAAAATTTAAATAAGCAAGATAGATATGTCCGTTATCAAGATCGCAAAAAATCATTAATGGCTGCACATTGTTGGAATCTTGGACGTAAATTCAATTTCGACCATACCATAATTATTTCCACCCCAGTCACATCAGCTCATCTTTATATTCTGGAATCTAGTTTTCTTCATATGAATGTTTATTTCCCTGTTAGAGACATTAGTTCCTCATCACATCTGTTGCCCGTGGAAATGCATTTTACCCTGATTTACCGCTCTCAACCACTGTGGATTTCTTATTTTGCTTTCAATTTTTTTCCTCTCTCTGCGATGTTTCTACTTATGTTTCTCATCTTTATTTTTCCTTTTTTTGTAGGCAACTTCGTTTTATGTTTCAAATTACTTTTGCTTCTTTTCATTCGCGTTTTTCAAGTCTTGAAAACGAACGTCTACTTTTGAGAGCGCTTGAACATGCTGACTGTTATTTCCTAATTATATACTTATGATAGTAAAAAATATACAATGAATAGTATCTTCCATTTTATAATGTCCTCTGGAGACTGAAAAAAATAGTCCTTGCAATAAAAATCACATGGCAGAACACAAATGTTCTTCCCAGAATTCCAGGTTTTAGTTTACAAAATGTTTCAACAGATGGCGCAGCAGATAGTTAACGTCCGATTGAAAGAAAAATACTAGATGAAAAAAGTTTTTAAAATATGAAAAATAAATTTTTGTACGGTTTTCAACGAAAAAGTAAGAATTAAAATATTATGTGTAACTTATAAGAATTCAGTTGATATAGTCAATGCCAATTTTCCAAGCACCCTATTCATTTCACATAAATTTTATCTTTAAATGTATTGAAGGATATTGTTACAAAATAATTTTTTAAAAAACCAGGTGAGAAGTCTAGGGTTTATATGATATCATCCACTGAAATATCATCGACTTCTATTGAAAATTTTATCAGACTCTTAAATATTTTCAATGATTCATTATTTCTCAATGACTCCATATAAATTATAAATAACTCAATCATTTTAATACCATGCTTGATTTACAGAAAATGGTTTTGGCAGAGGAAGATGAACTGTGGCGTGTAGAATTTCCTCCCCCGCCGCCAAACATGCCATCAAGATCAGTCATTCCAAAGCCCAAAATCTATCCTGCACTTCCAGAAAGCTTCTTAGAAGAGCTTCCCAGTGATTTAGAAAAACCATCATTTGAGAGGAGCTTAACAGTAAAAAGTGACAACGATTGGGAGGTTAAAATGCTAGTCGAACAATTCGAAGAGAACGTTCACCATAGCAGGCGCCATTCTAGTGGTGAAGCTCTGTCTTGGGACAAAGTCCTTCGACTCAGAAACTCGATTAGAACTAAAAATCCCCCTGCCCCCGCTGTACGAGGCAGACGTAAATTCAGTCTCATCGAAGATAGCTCTGGCAGACCACTGAGTTGTCCGAGCAGTGCAGCGGGAGCTTCGTCCATCATGTCCCAATCTACTTCATATTCGAGCTTAATAAGCGTGGATCATCACCGAGATTCCGCCGGAATCAACAACACTAAGACAGATCCCAAGCATGTCCGACGAAAAAGTAGCAATATTTTTACCCAAAGCCGGCCGACCGGCAGGAAATGTAGCCTTCCCATTATTCAGCCTCTAACATCAATCAACATGGCTCGGTGGCTGAGCCTTGAAAACGTCAAACCAGAAGATATCCAGAACCAAGAATCAAGCCACCGAACTTCCATATCGTCAGGATATTCTCAAGAAACTGTCATAGAAGTTGGTTCCAGGTATTCATCTTCCGAAGATGTGCACGAACCAGATAACACCGAGGAAGGACACCATTCTTCCAATACTACAACAAAAGATACTAGTTTTTCCCTCAATCTTGCAACGGCGCCACGAATTACCGATTGGCCTTCGAGTCCCTGTCTTCCTACAATACGGGAAGATGAACACTCTCAAGCTCTTAGCTTTTCAACGACGAAATCTTCGCCTGGTCGTAGCTTCAGCCACGACTGCTTGTCTAAAACATTTGCCTTGAAAGAAATGGTGCAAAACCACAGGAAAAACATTTCGTTCCAGCAGAGTGACTCTGATTCCTTCCATGAGACGTTCTTTAGTACCGTTATACCACCAAGTAACGACAACGTTATTTTAGAGTTAAATAAGTCTTCGTGTAAAGATATCTCCTCCGATAATCAACGTTTCTATGGTGATGAAAGTGCTGAAAATATATCTTCATCCAAACTCTCGATGAAGGAAAATCCAAAAACTCAGAACAGCGTCGTAATAAATATTCCAAATTTCGAACCCATTCTAAGTCCTTAGATAAGTGTAAGCCACGTTGAAGATTGTAACGGATTACAATCTGCAACGACATACTTGTAATAAAATAATCATTTTAATACAAGAAATCATTATTTTACGATGTTTAATGTCAATATTACCATTTTCATTTCAATATGTGTATTTAAAAATAGTATGTATCATACTTATTAAATGAAAACATAGAACCAAATAATGAATATCATAAGTAGAAGTTTCTCATTTTACAAATATTATTAAATTTGCAATAACATATAAGTAAATATTTTTAAATTACTAAAAATAAATTCTAATTGACGTTATTGTTACATGCTGCAAGTGATTCCAGTTCCCTTAAATTAAATTATCTTTTCCCAGAACCTGATTTGAATTAATGGTCGTTATTTTCACTTAGCTAGTCGCTTTTTGATACTCCCATAAAAATGTTCTAAGAAAATCAGTTGTAAAAGCCAAAATTATTCAAGCTGAGATATTTACTTGAAAACTTAAAGTATGCAGAGCTTGGGGCTATACAAATAAAAAGCCACATTTTTTTCAAATAGTTTAGAAAGGTTTTATTTGATTTAAAATACCGTGACTTTCATGCACGCAATAAGATGTTCTTGCGTATAGTGATGTTGTCAAGTTGAAATTCCGGAAATTTGTGTAATACTTATCTGAAAACAATACTAAACAATTTAGTGGAAAAATTTTAACTTTTGGGAAAAGTATGACTTATTACGATACTGCCTCAAGCCTAAAATACATAATTTTTTTAAAATTACTTTTTTTTCTTCAATTTATTGATTTTGTATTTCTTTTGAGTTAAATTAATCCTTTGCTTACGGTGCACCATCACACGTGGTCCACATGTTCCAGCCGTAAGCAAAAGGTTAAGATAATGTTTTATTTTAAAATGTAATTATATTTATATTCTGCTTTTAAGCTATCGTATTTGTAATAGGTTTAACTTGTAACTTGGGATATTTTAAATAAGTTCTATCTGCAAGCTTCAGAAAAAATATTTTATTCTATTCACATAATTTTTCTGAAAATGTCTTATTTAAACTGTAGTTAAACAATGATATACTTAATAACAAATTTCCAAAAAATTTTTAAAAATTTTTTAAAATATCTTAAAAATTTTGAAAAACTTTTGAAACACTTCTCAAAGGGTAACACTACATATATACCGCCCCTTAAAACTTATTATAAACTAATATATATTTTTGAGAATATTATACATCAACATTGGACCTGTAATATGAAATTAAAATTTAGTGGTGAATGAACAAAATTGGTTTTGATTTAAACAAAAAACATGTACTTATTAATGTACTTATTACTGCTTTAAAAAACTTAATTTTAAAAACTAGAAATAATAATTAAAAAAAGCAGGTAAACCTTGTAGCAGTGGCAAATTTTATGTCAAAGTAAAACATTGCGTATTTACTAAAATACGCTAATATGAAAACTGATTTTTTTAAAAATGTAAATATTAAAATGATAATATCATTTGTTTAACTTTAATGATTTACATTATCTTAAAAAAATTTTGCTAAATATAAAGTAAGCATAATCCCAACATCAATCATGAAGACCAACCATTTACTGACATGATTTCAAACTAAAATAATAATAATAATAATAATAAATTTTTAAGTTTTCTAAAAGTTAGTTTTTTAAAGCAGAAATGCTTAAATTTTTTATAAGTTAATTCCTTTTTGAAAAGCAAAAAAATTTTACCCATTGGAAAAATGGGCGTTCTTCCAGATTTTTCCTATCCGTATACCTTTTGACTAGACCAACTTCACCATAATCATAAATAAAGAGTTGTTAAAGTCTATGAAAATAAATCAGGCTAACATTATCATTAATCAAAAAGCAACAAAACTAGGTAATAAAAAAAAATGAATTCTAAAAAAATTATCAAACAGCAGCGGTCACCATAGCAACGCATGCAATGACGACGCATGCGCACTGTTTACTATTACTCTTGAACAGTTGAAAAGTGTGATGACGTCCAAATATTCGACCATCAAACCCAAAACAACGCCATCAAACCCAAAACAACACCCATTTTGTTAATGGATAATAAAAGAATGAACCGATAATTGCAATATTGAAGAGCAAAAAGTAATGGGGAAATAATATAACAGAAGTTAAGCTATAAAAAGGTAAAAAATAGATTCTTACTTTTTTTTATAGCAAACTTGCTATCGGAAAAAATTGTTTTTAGAATGTGCTAATTTTATGAATTTGGAGCAATATTAGGCATTGCCATCACAAAAATTTCTGCTGAAAGGTCGAATATTGAAGCACTTTAGAAGAAAAAAAACTATTGTTTATATATTCTTAAGTAGTGCTACTTTTCAATCTACGGACTTATACATAAAAATGTGAAATTGTTATGTTTCAAAAATGTAATTTTTGGTCAGTAAAGAAAAGATCTCTTTAATCCTACCTTCACTGTGGTTGACCTTGATAATAATTCGTAATAATAATAACACGTTTTTTTTTTCAATTACACAGAAATTCATATATTGCAGCGTAGATTTAAATTTTTCTATTTGATATGGAATCTAAAAAATATTCATTAAGCTGAGGGTTCCGAGTTCTGTCCAGCGCATTGCCATATATATGTGAAAAAAAATTATTGAGCAGGCTAAACTTTGACAAAGACGTCTATGTAATTAAAACTCAATAAATAATTATAAATCAATTTCAATAAAATATTCAATTTTAGAAAAGTATTATTGAATTTGCGACATATGTAGAGCCTGTCACACAATTACTTCACAAGTACAATCCAGAATTATTAATATTATAATTTGCTTTTTTTTTTAAGAAATTAAAAGGTGATAGATGCAGAAAACCTTCCACGACACTTATTATTTTTATGGAGCAATATAATCGCTTTATTTATCGAGACCATAAATAATATAAATCTTAAGGCTCCGAAGTTATAGTTAATACATTCACGAAATTCGGAGATATCCCGCCATTTTATTTCATGTATGAGAGCTTCTAGCGAATTGTAATTTCGAACAGAACAAGATTTGAAAAAAAAACAGCCTTCTGTGATGTGAATAAGAGAGAATTTATATGTAAATATCATGATAAATGTACAGATGAAATAAATATAAATTATATCATTCATGATTTTTTTGTTGTCTGCTCTTTTATTGAAAATGTCTCTATGAAAATTTGTCAAAAAATGCACACTTCTATCAGCAGTATTTTAAAAGCATAACAATATATTTTATCGTTAAATTAAATGAAGTGTGGACTTTACCTATTTTAATACAGAAGTTGTTCTTTAATTGCCGTTAATAAATAATTTTAAAAAATTTTGTCAAAAAAAGGGGGGAAGTATACACAAGGGTAATAAAGCTAAGAAAAACACTATCAAAATCTAACTTATTAGTAATGAGATAAGCGGAACTTAAATCATCGGAACCTGATTAATTATCTAAAGTAACAGAGTTTAGAGTTAACAGAGTTAGCGGATTTTTTTTTTAAATAAAATTAAATGCGATATTTTTTAGTGTAATTTGTGCAGCGTAAACATTAAAATACGAAATGGTTTCTTTCCTTCTTAGTTTAAAAAAAATACCTTTTAGAATATGCTAATGTTAACAATTTGGTTAAAATTTCGTTAAATTGAAATTAATTTAGTTAAATTTACGTGAAAAATTAATTCATCAACTCAAAATAAGAGTTAAAATTATTCATGGTAATAAAACGAAAATTCTATGGATAAAATAGGTTTGTAATTTGATTAAATTAACGAAAATTCTATGGATAAAATAGGTTTGTAATTTGGTTAAATTAACGAAAATTCTATGGATAAAATAGGTTTGTAATTTGGTTAAATTAACGTAAAATTTACGTTAAGAATATTCCCTATAAAAAAAATAAGCGTTAAAAACACGTAAATATTCATGGTTAAAAAAACGCATTTATATAACCGAAAATAAACGTAAATAGTTTGGTTGAAATAACGTGAAAAATACGTTGAAAAAGAAACCTGCTTGGTTAAAATAACGTAAAAAATTGGTTACGAAATTCACTTTAGTCAAAATAAGGGCAAAAAATGGTCATTTTTACGTTAAAAACAACTCACATAATAACGCTTTTTTAACTAATTCGAGACTACCACTTGAAACGGAAATAAAACGTTTTGAAGAAACGTTTCTTTGCTCTAAACCTTGTTGCATTTTAACGTTATTTTCACGTAATTATTACTTATCTCTGTTGCTTGGGGAGTAGTTTAAAGGCAAAATTGGGAAATTTTGTACTGGCCAGTGGCCAGTAAAATTAAGTTAGTTAAATATTAAAACTAAAAAAAAACAGAAACACTATCAAAATCTGACCAGTTACAAATGAGATAAGCAGAACTTAAAGCATCAAAACCTAATTAATTAACAAAGTAGTTAAAAGGAAATTATTAGAAACACTTATAAGGCAAAATTAGGAAATTTTGCTATGTGCTAGTTAAATTAAATTAGTTAAATATTAAAACTAAGAAAAAACGAAAAAGCTATCAAAATCTAACTAATTACTATTAAGATATGCGGAACTTAAGCATCGAAACCGGATTAATTATCAGAGTAGTTAAAAGAAAATGATCAGAAACAGCTATAAGGCAAAATTAGGAAATTTTGCTATGTGCCAGTTAAATTAAATTAGTTGAATATTAAAACTAAGAAAAAACGAAAAATCTATCAAAATCTAACTAATTACTACTGAGATAAGCGGAACTTAAAGCATCGAAACCGTATTAATAATCTTAAGTAACAGAGAGTTGTAGAAAGGTGATTATTAGAAACATCTATAGGGCAAAATTAGGAAAGTTCGCTACGGGCCAATGGCCAGTTATAGCAATTATTAACGGTCACCACTTTTTAAAACCTATGGCTACTTTTTCGAAAATTAAAAAATTAAATTTAAACGATTAAAAGAGCTTTTGTTATTAATAATGCGAAGCACTTCCTTCGAAACATTTCTCAAAATATAGGAAACGAATTTTTAAAATTAAGAAGAGAAATTTTAGATAATGTAAAATAAATTAATTTTCAAAATATTATTTAAAAAATCCTAATAGTACTATGAACATGGTTTGCGATTTCGATAAAAAAAAAAGTGGCGATTTGCGGACAATTTATTAGTCACCACTGATTAGATTTAGCCATGCGTCAGTTGGCAACCGTTATTTTTCCCTACAGAAACACTCAGCAGCTTCATCAGGCAATCAAACTACTTTTGATGTTTTCATCTCGCCTTCTTTGTGATTAATTCTTCAAATTTCAATCTCGCTCCTGTTTCTAAAAAAAATACGTATTTACTACAATTTCGACAAGAACACTAAGTATAATGATGCTGATTGCGGAAAATTCCGTATATTTCTGTTCGGTGCAACTCAAATTGAGTTGTTATTCAGATTCTCTATACACAACAACTATTAACTATTTTTTGACAAATTACAAAATATATATTCGGAGCAAAAAAATTTATGAAAAATAATAATGAAAAAAAAGCACCCATCATTTAGAAAAAAGAACGAAAGTTATGAAATATTTTCACTGCTCGTATTCTTCATTCTTAATGAAACTGTATTTGTCAAATAAGTTGCTACAGTAACAAGAAATAACACGAATTATGTAGCAAGTGCAGAGGAGTTACGTTAATAACCGAATAACATTGCACGTTCTCAGTAGCCGGATTATGACAAGCTACTTTTTTCTTGCAAACTAAGCGTCGAACATTAAAAAAAAAAGGTATAAACTTTTTTTCGAGTGTCAGGCGATTGTTTTTTTCCTTACTAAATTCTTTAACTAAATTTTAATTATTAGATTCATTTTATTAGGAAGAACACTTTGTGAATAAAAATTAAAAAATTATTTTCTCCGTGTTATTACTTATTTTTAACAATTTGCAGTTTTTTTTCCTTAAAAAACACTATTACACCTTAAATTCTTATTCATTTTCCCTTAGCGATTCCCGAAAAAAAAAATTTTTTAATGAATATGCATAAAAAAAAATCAAGATATTGGGTTTTCAGGTAAATCATATCAACCCGTATCTAAGCATATAAAAACATATTTAATGTATATAGTTTTGTAAAGAATAGTTAACTTTCGATTATAGTTAACTTACACTTAAGAAATTTTGACTTCAATGAAACATTTAAAAACAAACAAACAAAAATGTGTATTAAAAAAACAACATGATTCTTCCATAATATCTACGTTTATACGAGGGTTGCTATTTATATTTCTGGCCTTGGTAACAGTAAGTGTTGCTAGGCGACCGCAGTCGATTTTAATCGAAAGTTTGATATTTTTAAACATAAATTCAGCAAACGATTTACCATTATAGCTTCATTTGTGTTGTTGACAGTAAATTGAAAAGTTCTTCTCTTTCAAAAAATGGAATTGAATCGTGAACATTTTCGTGCCATTATTTTTCATAACTTTCGACGTGGATTGTCAAGACAAGAGTGCTTCGATGAACTTAATTCTTTATTTAGCGATAAAGCACCATCCTACAGCACTGTAAAAAATTGGTATAACGAATTTAATCGTAGTCGATGTTCGATCCAGGACGAATCCCGTGCAGATCGTCCAAAATCCGTTGCTGTGCCAGAAAAGATCGATGCTGTGCGTAAACTGATAAAGCAAGATCGTCATGTGACATACCGTGAGATAGAGGCGTCTTTGGACATTAGTATGACTAGCATCAGAAAAATATTGCATGAACATTTGAGCGTAAAAAAAATTTGTTCGCGTTGGATCCCGCATAATCTGACAAACGCTCAAAAAAAGGCTCGTGTCGATTGGTGCAAGGAAATGTTGGAAAAATACGTTCAAGGTACATCAAAGGCTGTGTATAACATCTACACAGGTGACGAATCATGGATCTATGCACATGAGCCGGAAACAAAACAGCAATCAACTGTATGGGTCTTCCAAGACGAGGCAAAACCAACAAAAGTTGTTCGAGGAAGAAGCACATCGAAACAAATGATTGCCTGTTTCTTCGGCATTAACGGTCATGTGGCAACAGTGGCGTTAGAGCAACGCAGGACGGTCAATTCTGAATGGTACACGACCATTTGTTTGCCAGAAGTCATCGGAGAAATTCGAAAAAAGCAGAAGAACAGGCGAATCATTCTTCATCATGACAATGCGAGCTCTCACACATCGACTCAAACAAAGGCATTTCTGACGGAGCGAAAGATCGAACTGATGGGTCATCCGCCGTACAGCCCTGATTTGGCACCCAATGACTTCTTCTTGTTCCCACACATCAAAAATAAATTACGTGGACAACGATTTTCGACCCCCGAAGAAGCGGTTGACGCATTCAAAACGCATGTTTTGGAGTTACCTCAATCGGACTGGAAAAAGTGCTTTGAAAATTGGTTCAAACGCATGCAAAAGTCTATTGATCATCATGGAGAATATTTTGAAAAACAATAAAACCTATTTCGATCCTACATATTTGTTTTTTCATTATTAGGCCAGAAATATAAATAGCAACCCTCGTATAAAGATTGTTGGATAAATTAGATTTCGATAATGCTAAAATTCTTTTTAACCTTATTACGTCAGCTCATTGTGATTCCCTGGAATACTGTTTCATTCATATGAATGTCGATTTCCCTCTTAACGACATAGATACCTTCCCACCTCTCCATAGCACATGCAATTTGCACTGATTTGTCTCTCTCGGCCACTAGAGTTTTTATAGCTTTATTTTTTCGCTTTCAGCTATCGCAGTTTTTCTACTTTTATTTTTCACTTATATTTCCCAGTTTTCATTTGCAACTTCACACTTCCTGTTTTAAATCGCTTTTGTTTCCTCGTCAGACGAGTCTTGAGAATGGGCAATCTATTTTTGAGAACTCGAAACATAGTTGACTTTTATTTCCCTCTTCGTATGTTTGAAGCAAATAAAATTTTTAATGCATCGAAGATATAAAATTTCCAGTTCAAGCGGGAGAACTTACGATCATATGTGGAAAAATTACTTAAAAGTTACTTATTATGTCCAAAAAAAAGCAAGTTAACCGAATTAAATGTTTTAAAACTAATTAAATGATTTTTGAACCAGCATTTTTTTCATTTTTATGTTCTAATAAATGTTTTGCTCACTTTTACAAAATTTTGCAACCATAATATTTATAAGAATTTTTTATTCAAGATATTTGCACTTTTTTTTTAAATATCTAAAATAATTCAAATTATTAACAGAATAAAATATAAAAACACTACTGAAAGTTATAGAAGTAATTTATGCCATATTTGATAAAATCGTGAATTGAATTTCATAATTCTTTAAGGTTTTAACTTTTTCAGATGTATTTTTTTCCAAATGATATTAAAAATAATGAAAAAATAATTATTATAAAATAAAAAATAATTGACGTCACGTGAAAACTATGTACTAGGTCGTTTGAAAAGTCGGCAATCAAACAATTGCTTACATATTTAAAAAGTTGAATGAATTCGGACTTATTCCGTGACACGGTGCTTTAGGAGCACACTCGATCTCTAATAATTTTTAAGAAAAAAAACAGTATAATTCTGCAATGAGATAACTGCAAGTGACATAGTGTGGGTATCACGCTCCTGATTGGTTGTTGAAACGTGGCTTTTGCTTACGTTCGCAACTGTTCTTTTCATTATATTTCGAGTAAGCCAAGCCCTTCGAATATCAATTATCTTAGGTGACGCAATTTATATTCTTTCACGAAGTTCTTTCCCAAAGATTTCACTTCTTTTACGATAAACACCGAAGAGCCATTACATTATGACCACCCTCCATCTATAACAATGGGCTCGCCCAGGTTTACATGGTTTCTCGCCCAGGAACAATGTTTTCATGGGGCACATTAGGACCCATAATCCTCATAGAATAATCTCTGACGTCTGTAAGTTACTTGAACATAGTTGAAGACCAGGTTCACCCATTCATGGCAACAGTTTTTCCTGCGGGGGATGGTGCTTACCAACAGGATAATGCACCATGTCATAAGGGTCGAATCATCATGGATAGGTTCAAGGAGCATTCCAGTGACTTTCAAGTCATGCCTTAATCCCCAAATTCACCTGACCTTAATCCAATAGAGCATTTGCGGTCCTACTTGGAAAACCAAATTCGTGCTGCCACACTACCCCCTCGCAATGCGCTACCTCCTCAGACTACCTATCAGCACCTTGTGGAATCAATGCCACAGCTGGTGCTAGCAGTTTCGAGGGCTAAAGGTGGTCCTACATGTTATTAGCAGGGTGGTCATAATGTAATGACTCTTTGGTGTGTTTCTTACTTAACACAAAGCCATGTAGAACAAAAGCAAACTATGCATGCATCGAAGTTGCCTGGTACACAAACAAAAATATACCATGATAACAAGGAAATACGTAAACAAATAATAAATCTAAGTTAAATAATAGACGCAAAATAATTATATTTCAACAAATTCCACGAATGATACGGAGCTGTATTTTATTAACTTCACGTTAATTAACATTCTTACTTATGTAAAGAAACTTAGTTCAACTTTAACAAGCTATTTTGCTTATAAACTATCAGCTGCCACTGACGTCGTAGGTCAGGTATTGGGACCTCCTTCTTCTTCTTGTAGTACAAGTACCCAATTATCGTGTTTTGAAAAGATTTGCGTGTATTACTCAGAAGTCTTCATAATTTAAGAAGAACTTAGGTGAAAGAGAAAAATAACGAGTATAAAATTATATTAGGATGTAATAAAAATTAGTTTTAATAAACAAAAAAGTGACATCTTTTGCTTTTACAAAAAAAAATTTAAAAAAATTTACAAACAAAAACTTTTTCGATGGTTTTGCATGAAAAAGTAAGAAATAAAATATTGGGTGTAACTTATAACAATCGAGTTAATATAGCCTCAGTTATTTTCCGGATATTATTTCTTTTTATATAAAAATCATCTTAAAATATGTCGCAAGAATGTCTCATAATTGTTTTTAAAAAAATGAAGGAAACGTCGATGTTTTATTTGACGCTAATATTATTATTTGAAAAGTTTGGGGTTGCAATTTTAAACTTTCATATCTAAAGAAAAATTTTATTGATCTCATTCAAATTTTGATTTTTATAGGTTTAAATTATATAATTAAAAATAATGTAAAAATCTGTATTAAATTTTAAAAAATTTATGAGTATAAAAACAGATAATTATTTAATTTCAAATTAAATAATTATAATAAGAGACATAATTATGAACATTCATTTCTTCTTTAAAATTATATTTGCTTAAAAGAGTGTCATAATAAGGTTCAAAAATAATTATTTGATTGCCTTAAATAGTTCCAGAGATATTGCGAAGCACGCGATAAATGGAAAAGTGTTTCATATTAAGGGGCACAAACATTTTACCGCTTTCCTACCTAATCTTTTGAAACCTATTTTTAAAATTGTGGCTACCGTGTTATATTTTCGAGATTCAAGTATTCAAATCTATAGAAAAAATGAAAAAAAATTTGAGAAATCACGTTTTAGTGCCAGATAAAATTATATTGTCGTTTGCAGAAATATTTCGTTTATCGTAGGTTAGACCAGCGAATCATTAAAATTTCATCTAAGAACATGAAAATTTGATTATCAGAACAAAAATTGTTAATTAAAGCGTTCTTTCGAGCACAGTACTATAGTTTAGAACTGGCTGCTACAACTGCTAAAGCATTCATATCTATATTTTATTACCGTTCTTGTACATCCGACGCAATTTTGGGTTTACTGCTACTAATGCACTATTCCGTAACCTTGTCATTTTGAACCCTATCCACAAGACAAGATAACTCTTGGATCAAATATTGGAAGAAATTTGCTTTTATGGAGGACATTTTGATAGAACTAACCCGCATTTGCGTTTCATGGAGACGAAAACCTCCCACGATTAGCCTGACGGCAAGGAGACTCTAACCTATGATCCGACTACCACTGAGGATATTTTACATCAGCGCTGTGGTCGGTGAGAGCTGGGTACAGAATTCGTATCAACCAGCCATCGCTGGGATTCGACCCAGTTCACCGCATTGGAAGACGAACGCTCTATCCCCTGAGCCATCACGGCTCTGTACTTCGTATTTACTAAAAGTTTATGTCACTTTGGGACATTTGTTTCTTGCGCTCGTTTATTACAAAGAACCCAAACAATTTTGCAAATAAACCTTACATTCAAACAAACAAAACTTATCATGCACTTATTTGTTGTATTTAAGTATTTGGATTAGATTGTATATTATACGTTGTATAGTGAAGATAGGCGTTGTATTTCCAGAAATATCTCTTTAAATATAATTATTGGAAAGCGAATTACACATGATTGTCAATCAATCTTGATTATTTCACATTAATTAAAAATAACATTAAAAAGGGCCTGAGAAACATCATTGGGAATGATATGATAATTTTAAAAGATGTTATATGTTTCACATAACTCATTGATTTACTACACACAAAGTAAACATTAAGATCTATATATACACTAAGTATACATGAACTTATAGAAAACCAGAGTAAATTAATTCAAACCTGGGAAATCTTTTATCCACTACAATCTTGAATTACTCATGATCCTCAATAACTTGAAGTTTTTCTACACAGCACTGAGACCAATATTTCAACGATTTAAAAATTTTCAACAAAGCTGTAAATGATAAAAACCAAGCGTATACGAGTGCTTTCACTTAATTTTTTCGCCTTATGAGTTTAATTAGTCATTAGGTAACCGATGGAACTTTTATTTATTTATTTATAGGAATTACATACATTTGCAGGCTTGTGTGCTCAATTTAGGCTTATAAACCTTTGTCAAGTAGAAGGACTGATAGCAACAATACAGAGAAGTACAGCACGAAGATACATCCAGGGTGACAGCGGGATTCGAAAACACTATCTCCACACTTTGCACAGCGTTTGGCGTACGATACCGTTCGGCCAGGGAGGTCCCACATTTATGTATTATTTCACATACATAAGCAGGCTTGTGTGTTCATTACAAAGACGGCTTATAACCTCTTACAGATAGCACAATTAAAATACGACATCACCAAAATACATCTAAAGTTATAGCGGAATTCGAGCAAGCTTAGAGAGGGATCGACAAGACCAGGAAAAACCTAATTGGTCTAACAGCAAACGTCGGTGTTTTAAAACTAAGATACATTTTTCTTTCTCGTGCTGTTTTCTTGAAAACAAGCCAGTGCACTTTTGAGTTAGAGCTGAAGAATTCAACTTGTGTTACACCGTAATAAGCCAAATGACTAACGTTTCAGGCCAAAAAGATAAGGTTTCAGATTTGTACCCTTAGGTTGCTGAAAACTATCAGAGCTAGCAATTTATTTATTTATTTATTACTACACGTACATATGTAGGCTTGTGTATTCATTACAAAAAACGGAAGTCCTTGTTGAAGAACGTTGTTGTTCATTTACGTCGCACTAGAGCTGCACAATGGGCTATTGGCGACAGTCTGGGAAACATCCCTGAAGATGATCCAAAGACATGCCATCACAATTTTTGACCCCCGCTTCGGTAGCCCGACGACCTGCACGCGAAGTCGAGCACTTTACGGTAGAACAGTTTAACGAGGACCGATACCGTTCACCCTCGGTCCTTACGCAGGCTGATCCAAGTGGTCACCCACCCGCACACTGACCGCAGCCAGTGATGCTTGACTTCGGTGATCTGCTGGGAACCGTGTCTTAACAATCAGTCCACTGCGGGACTGTTGAAGAACGGATAATACAAGTTAAAGAAAGTCATCCAAAAAGTATATTCAAAAATAAGGTGGGATTCGAACCACTCGGTTTAAGAAGCCCCACCAAGTACTAATAGGTAGGTTCTTTATTTACGTCACACTAGAGCTGCTCAATGGGCTATTGGCGACGGTCTGGGAAACATCCCGGAGGACAATCCGAAGTCATGCCATTTCAATTTTGATCCTCTGCAGAGGGGAAGGCTCCTCTGCTTTGGTAGCCTGACGACCTGCTCGCGAAGTCGAGCACTTTACGGTAGAACAGTTTAACGAGAACCGACACTGCGCACCATCGGTCCCTACGAAAATTGATCAAAGTGGTTCACCCACCAACTTAGTGACCGCAGCGAGTGATGCTTGACTTCGGTGTTCTACTGGGAACGACGTTTTTACGATTGCTCCACTTCGGACCAAGTATTAATAGAATCGATCGCACATATGCATACTAAATATTTTTTTAAATTAAGTTAATATTTTTTTTTATAAATAGCAAAACTTGGTTCAAAATAATTGCACTTTTTTCTTAAAAAATAGATTTCTCAATAATTGATCAACCTCAAAAATTCATAGGTCGCCTCCTGGGCATGAGTCGTTGTTGAGCAGCCAAACACTAAAGAGCATGAGAGTAGCGGGTTTCCTGGGTGTATCTTTGTTCGGACCTTCACTGAATTGTGATATATGTTCTTCTATATTTACAGGGAGATTGCGATTAAAGCTGCGATTTCAAAAATCGATAGTTTTTAAACTACTCGTCAGAATGACCTGAGGTAATCAGAACAATCGTGAGGTAATGGGAATTTGTTTTGCGAACAAAATGCTAGGGGAAAGATCAAAAATGGATTTGTTACATACAGAAATGTTGTTAGCCAAATGGAAACAATAGAGTTCAGGGAACTGTAGCTGGAACAGATTCCTGGTCACCCATATCCTGCAATTTTGCGTATTTACAGAACCTTGCAAATGAATTTTCAAATTCACGTGCTTCCAGGTCAGCAGGTAGCAACTGCTGCATATGAGATATCTTGTACGGGTAACAGCTCAAAATGTTCCTTAGGACTTTACGCATCGTGCATATCGATCGGCATATCCAGCATTCGATCAATTCACCGTACACTGCTAATTCCAGCATGACTGTTCGTCTGTTCTTGTAATGCCCTAGCTACATTTGCCGAAATTGGCTTCCTTCCTCTACCCGTTTCACGTAAAATGAACCCGTCTCTTCGAATTTAGCAATCATTTTTCGCAAACCATTTGTGGTTATTGGACCCGATTTTTTGGATTTCAATGTCCGAAACTTCCTAATAGCTGTAAGTGCACACTCAGCGTTCTTATTTTAAAAAAAATTTCAAGAGCAGAGCACGATCCTTCATATAGCAGAGTAATAGAAACAGCAGAGTCATGATAAAGAATTCAGGCAAAGAGCTGGTGCTCTGCAGTTTCATAGCAGAGTAATTTGCATACCTCCAGACAACCCTGACAGATTTTGGAACTATTAGCTTCCTTCACCAAACAAAATTCTATTGCCTCACTATTGTTCCGGTATGGGTATATATATAAATGTATATATATATAACGTGAAAAGTCTTGACTTCGACGGCCGGCCGGTATATATATATATATATATATATATATATATATATATATATATATATATATATATATATATATATATATATATATATACACCGGTCATCGAAGTCAAGACTTTTCACATTACTGTATGACGAAACCACACAACTAACAGATCACTTTAAAATTTGCTTTAATGGTAACGTGAAAACAACAGTAAAGATGGTATAGATAACACACCCTAATTCCTAATATTAAGTTATTCATATCTAATAAGCAGAAAGAAATAAAATTTTCAGAAAAATGCAAATGAAAAAACTACCGATGTATTAGAAAATTCACTTCATTTTTAATGTATTCAGTATATAAATAAAAAGAAATTATCCACATGTAATAAATTTTGATTCTATGAAAATCACAAATTACATAAATTCAAAAAAATTAAAGATGTTTTACGAAGCTTTTAAGCCAAGAATCATCCGGGCAAATTAAACTTTATTTTAAGACAAGGGTAGAATTTCAATTTTTTATTTATACACAAAAAATTTATACATTTAATATCAACCATTAAAGATTGCACGCTAAATATTTATGTAATTGCTGGTGAAAAATAAAATAAAAAAAAATAAAATACGTAAATATAATTTAAAATTGAAGTTACTGATACAAGATGCAATATCTACTTTTATAATTATTATTATTTTTCTTTTACTTTATTTTAGAAAGTTAAGAACAAAGAACTGGCTTCTTTTTAAAACTAGTCAAACAGTAAGTGCAGCTAACTGCTGATAATTAAAATTGATTCAACAATATTTTTAACAAGGTGTAAATTAAAAAAAGAAAATAGCTGAAGTAATTGAATCAAAAATAAAATAAAAAAGAAATGGCAAAAAATGTTGCCAATTAGAATTGATGACCTGAGTCTAAATAAAGAAAAACATTTTGCAACAAACAAACAAAATTTTTGCCATTAAAATGGCAAAACTTTTTAAATAGCAAGATTTAAAAAGTCTCTTTCAGTTATATGAGGCAGCCAACTGCACCAATCACTTCAGCTGTTTTTTTTTTATTCATTTATTTTATTTTTTTGAAAGCCGAACAGGGAAACCTCTACAGTTCCTGCCACTTAAAAAAAAATAAAAGTAAAATAAAAAACAATCAAATAAAAATTGTCATGTAATTGAATGCTACGCATAAAAGTACAAAATGTGAAGTTTAAAAAAAAATGTGAATTCATATTTTGAGTATTTATAACTCTAGATAACTCAATATTTTTCCATTTTGAGTCATAAATATATATATTTTTTATAATTAAGTTATAGTGTGCATCAACTACATTAAGATAATTTAATTACAACACAAGTATTTGATTATCATTTCTCCTCATTTTCAATTGTGACAAATAAAATTATTTTGAATTCGGAATGAGTACCTTCTTTTAAAGATATCAGAAAATAGATATATTTTAATTTATATCAATTGCATATATTTCAATCAATCAATGCATGAAACTACAAATTATTTATCATAGTTTGATATCACTTATAAATGCAGAGAAATTCAATATGTTACTTTGAAGTTATATTACAGTACTTTGTTTTTCTCACTTTCAAGTTCCAAAATTATATCAATGAACGATCATAGAGGCAGAAACCCTAACTTAAAAACCTTCATGTGAGATGGAAAAAAAAAAAAACCTTTTGTCATCCCAGATAGCATGTAACCTTAAGGCAACCTTGTGTCGGAATTCTTTTTTTATTGTCACGAAAATGCTTGTACTAAAAACCTTTTTTCAATAAAGCAAAAATATTGCAGTTTCAAACCTTTCATCCTAAAAGGATTAAAAAATATTATTTTAAAGCTTTTTAAAAAGTATTATCACTTATGTCCATCATGACGTTTTAGCTGACGTCATACTTTCGATAGGATCAAATTGCATTGTCCATTAAAATTTCGTGACAAGCTGGATTTTAACTGAGCATACAAGACTTTGCGAAAAGAAACCTTACAATTACCTAGATTTAAGATTATTTTCACCTTGAGACTAGCTTTAATAAAGGTTTTTTCACGCTTGAAAACAATAAGTCAACCTCGATTTAAGATTTTTATATAGAAGGTTGTTTTCTAAGGTTTTGGATTAGGGTAATGTGCTCAGAATAGAGCAGATTGTTACAGATCTCGTTTTAAGGTTAAAAGGTTTACACGCAAATTGCATAACAAACATTTTTAGGTTTACATTAAAAGATTTTTGCTGAGTCAAAATAAAACTTATTTTGCAATCTGGGATGGTACATCTTTCAATCAAGAGACATATTGAACCATTGAAAAATATATTCCAGACAGATAACAATTATAAATTCAGATCAAAGATCCGAAGTTTAATAGTTTTCTTTAAAGTAAGGGCTTTCAGTATGTAGTTTACTAAGAGTGTTTTATGCACTCTGCACACTAAGGCACTTTATGCTAAAAAAAAAAAACCCACTCTTCCAAATGAGTAACCTAAAATATATGTTGTTTTCATTTAACCATAATTTTCTACCATGGGCCTAGAAATCAGTCATTTTTACAATGACTGATTGCTATTGATCTTCTTTAATCTGTAACATGCATCATATAAAGTCTTCGGATAATCGAATAACCCACTAATACGAATAAAATTTAATGGAACCAAATCATTTTATATGAAACTAATGTTAAATTTTTTCGTTTAAATTAATATTTGTTGCTTCCGGTTTTTGCTGAATTGCATACAAAAGAGGTACTGAAATGAAAAAAAAATCTGTTTATCTTAAAGAAATGTTTTACCAGCTAGCATTAAATTTTCAGTTAAGAAGATAATAGAATAGGTGGTCACTTCAACAGGAATTTCCTGTTTATTTATTGCTCTGAACAGATGATAATTAATAATCTTGCTGGAAGTTACACATTAGAGTGAATGAAGGGGTTTTACTTCTCTTTGACTTACTTCACTCACACATTATTTAGAATGTAAAAAAGTACAGAGTGATTTGTTTCACAGTGAAGACTTATAGTCCTCTCAGAGTGTGCTAATTGTTTTGATAAAAAAAAGTTTCAAATACCAAACACACTAGCCTACAGTGTGTCTTTCTCTAAAGTAGAATAATCATTGCTTACTCAAGAGATTAAAGGATGAGTGTGAAAAGAAATGATTTAAAATAATCGAAATATAAAAAAAATAAAAGTTCTGGAAGAAATAAATTTCAAAAATCCCAAACTGAAATAGCAAATTAATTTGGAATTTCTCAAGTTTCAAAGATAAAAAAATATATACGTATATAAAAAATTGAAAGTCTTTGAAAGGAATACACAAGTCATAAAAGTCTTCATAAAAAGGAAAGGCAAAATCAAATTTTGAAAAACTAACATAATTAAACGGGTATAAAAATTTACAGATTTCAAATACAGATTTTTTCAAAAGGAACAAAATAAATATTATAGTACCTGTATTAATTTTTTTATTAGCATAGATTTATTTTTATATAACTTTAAATGACACTTATATTTTATAATATCAACACTATCAGTTTAAATTATAATTGTTTATTGATCATAAAATCGAGTTTATTTATAAGACAAAGCACTATACTATGCATTAGATACCATTAAAGTAAAATTTCATCAAAATTAAGCACTTAAAATTGAATAATGCAGTCCTCTTTTAATTGAATTACCCCTTAATTGAATAGTACTAGTTGGAACCAATATTCCTTTAAGCGGGGTTGACTATATGTATTTCTTAATATGGTTAGTTAAGTATCATACACGCATTTTTAAATGCAGGTAGTTGTTGAATCATATATGAATTTTTAAACCCAATTAATTTATTATACATATATTTTTAAATTTAATTAATTATTTTCTTCTCCCTCCTCTTAAAATGATAGAATGAAGTTTAGCCCCTCTAGCCGGCCAGGTGGCCGAGCAGTCAGTGTGACTGACTGTGAAGCTAATGGTTGTGGGTTTGAATCCTGCTCAGGGCGTGGATGTTTCTCTCTGTGTGTTGCTCTCTATTGTGTGATGTGTGAATGTGGTCCACCCTATAAGCGGGTATCTGTGACAGTGTGGCGTGGGTAATGTTGCTCACCTCCGTGACTTGGGTTTACAGGTGCCCAATGGGTAATGTTAAATAAACAACACTTCTGGCATCTTCCGAGCTTAAGAACAAAAGTTCAATGCCTGCCGTTAAAAAAAAGAAGAAAAAAATTTTCACTCATTATTTCCCTACTTGCGATATTTCCAGGCTAGTGTGTTTAAAAGTAATGTGCCAAAAAGATAGAAATATATTTCATATGCCCTGAATCATGTTTATTTTGAAGAATGTAAGAAATTTAAGGAATGTATTAATATGGTCCTTCAGTATTAAAAATAAAACTAAAAATCTACTACAGTGGAACCTCCAGGAACGATCATCTCTATTTAGCGACCTCCTCCATTTACAACCATTTTTGGGAGACACGGAATTTTCTCCATCAACTTTGTGTTGAAAAAAATCTTTAGGAAAGACCATCAAAGCCTCTCCCAGCAACCGGGCAAAGCTCTGCATCAAATGCTGGGAAAAGTCAAATAAGGAAATAAGAAAAAATATCAAAACTAAAAATATTAACAAAACAAATAAGTAGATTAAAAGGTGTTCAAAATATTTATGTGAGATTCTTATTTAGAGAGCTCTCTTTGGAATCTCTGAAAGAGATCTACAACCTAACGTTGCAGTCAGAGTGCACTAAAGACAATGCTATTAATGATTCATTTTTAGAATTGAAAGTTAAATTTTTAAAAAAAAGTTATTTTAGAAAAAACTAGCATATCAAACAAACAAGCCTCTTTTCATTTTTTAAAGTTAACTATTTTTTATGATATAAAATTAAATGCAAACTTAAATGAAAAACATAATTACTCATTTACTTAAAATAGTTCTAATTGGTAAATTTGTTTTTATTCATAATTATTTCAGTACAGATCATTTTTATTGACGGTAAATTTTAATCATCGATCCGGTTTTCATGATGCCACCACAAGTGGCATTTTCGCACCAAGAAAATAACTCAGACTAAAATTTAAATCGTTTATGAAAAATCATGTACCTTCAATAACATTTTGAAGTCAATGGAGGTAACCCCTAAGAACGACCAACCTCCATTAACGACAAGTTCACAGTGGAACAGAGAGTGGTTGCTCCCAAAAGGTTTCACTGTATAAGGCTATGCTAAGCTATTACAAGCTGGATATTTGGGTAGGAGGTTATTTGCTTCATATAACATGATAGAACTTTTCATTTACTGAGATTAGAATGATATGATAGAATGGGCAATCATTTGAATATTATTTTACAACTGAACAAGTATCTGAAGAAACTGAACACCTAGAATATTCTTTTAAATCTGAATGATCTAAGTCTCCTTGATCACTTTGAATATTAGTAAAAGTTAAAGACCCTTACTTTAAAGCAACATTAAAGTATAAAAAGTTAAATATTTGAACGGGAGTTACTCCTTTCATAAACATTCGATGAGCTCGTTTCACTTCATTTAATAATCTTGAGGAGATAAAACAATGATATGATGGTTGAATGATGTGAATGATCATCGGAATATTATGGATGATCAACTGAGCAAGTATCTGAAGAAGCAGAGCAGCCAGGATATTCTTTTAAATCTGGATGATCTAAGTCCCCACGATCTCGATGATCAACAGAATCAGGATTTGAAGGTGGTCCATGGTTTTTCACACAGACACATCGAGCATCTTTGCCTTTTATGTGCAATTGACGAGGCACGCCTACCCAAGAGCGATCAACTCCACCACTGAAAAAGTTCAATTTAAAATCTATATTTACAACCTCCATGCATATACAATGAGCGAAAAAAAAAGGATATCACTCTAAATAAATATAAAAATATCACTCTAAAGATGATATTTTCATGCACTAGGAGGTAAATTTAACAGAAATAAAAAAAGTCCTAAGCATTGTGAACCAAGTGATTTGGGCACCGTTAGTAACCTGACTAATTCAAAACTGCATTCTAATACAAAATTAAAATATAATTTAAAATTGTATTACATTTAGCTTAGATAAGTCAGTGAAAAGAAAATGCAGTTTTGAATTATTTTGTTACTTTGGTTGTACCTCTTACTCCCCATTTTAGAATACAACCCTGATCACAAAACATGCCATTATTTTCTCAATAAAAAAAGGCACAGATTTTATACTAATTATGTTTTTAATAGCATTAATATAGCTATGTACCTTGTAAGTAAGTCTATCTTTGATAATCAGATTGCTTACAAAATAAAATAACCATTCTGTCAAAATAATTTTTACATAGTATTTGAAATTTATCAAATCATTTATCCTAAAATTATTAAAATATTAAAACTAAAACAATCATTTAAAATAAAAACACTAACATTTATAACTAAAGATATCATTTAAACTAAATTCATTTCTTTTAGTGCAGAAGTTAGAATTGTCAAGAAAATTAGAAACTAAATAGAAATCCAATAACTTATAAAAATTCAGAGATGAACATTATAAATAAAGGGAAATAAAATATGTTAATTGATACTGAATTATTTATATCTAGCTCAATCTTTATAATGCATCAATATTTCACAATCAATGAATGGCCAATTTTATTAACGGTGTATAAGTCGACCCCCTACTTTTCGAACAATTTTAAGGATATAAAAGATAGACTTATACACCAGAATAGATGGTATTTAAGTCTAGTATGTTATTATTTACAAACTTAAATACTTCATCAATATTTAAATTGTAAAAGTTGACAACTTAAAAATAATAAAGCCTCCACAATATTAAAATTTTTTCCTATCAAAAAATACCTCTTTTTGGTGCACCAAACTTTACTGCCTTTTTCTTTACTCCATTCCGAATTGCATGGTGGGAAATTATATTCTTTCTCCTCTGTGTATTTATTTTTCTTAGCATGGTTAAGTTTATCTTTTATGGATAATAACTCTTGAGTTGGCTCTCCATTTTCATTATAGTATCTACCAACCACGTAACCTTCAAACAAAGTAATGCATTTTAATTTAAGGTAAATAGAAACCAAATTTATTTTAACAAAACATGCATATAAGAAATAAAATGAAGAGATATACTTCATAAAATAGTTTAGATTTTTGATTCAAAGTTTATATTTATTATTTAAAGGATTTTTTTTCTTTTCAGACACATTTTAAACAACATAAGAAAAAAACTATTTAATATGTGATTTTAAGAAATAAATTACATGGAATGTGAATAATTAAATGTAAATAGCAATATTTATACAATTACATAAATACAATTCTTTTTATGTTTTTGAAGAAACAGTTTTATCCAGGGTTAGAATTATCAAAAAATGACACAAGTCAAAAACCTGTCAACTGACAATATTTTTATAATTTCAAGGTTTTAATTTTCCATTACATTTTAAATTATTATTGTTCTCTTTACATTTACATATTTCTTCTTATACATTTTAAATAATTATACAAATTTCTTCACAAAAAAAATATTCTCTCTCCCTCTATATATATGTAAATTTTATGACCTTTACTTAAGCATCCAAAGTATGAAAACAGAGTTAAATAAAAATTAAGAACAAAATTTAATTTAAAAACCATAAGTCAAAATGGAAATATGTAAAAAGCAATTACAACCAAAATTGTCTTAATTAAACAATATAAAGAAAAATGCGAGAATTTAAATATCTCGGAGCACTGTCGGTTTTTGGTTTCACCACTGACAACAGAAAGGGTCCAGCATGTTGGCAGGGTGGTGTGTCCCCTGATGAAGTGCAGTGTTTGCTAACAAGCATATCTTTTGATTTTGTTTTCCTTGTATTTAAATTCTCACATTTTTATTTATATTCCTTACTTAAGCATGCCATCCACCAACACTGTATAAATGGAAACAAATTTTAATTAAAAATACATACAAAATTCTTATAAATGCATAATTTGATTTTAATTACCAACAAATTTGTATTCATCTCTGTAAAAAGATATCCAGTCTTCAATACTTGCAATAGAATCATCTTTTAAATCAAGAATATTATCAACCAAACCTTTTTCGCTAAAATCACCAGTTATATAAGCACGAGTTGCATCACGTCCTAGAAAAAAGTAATTTAGCAAATAATTAACAAAATTATTTTTATAATGAAATTTTTTAAAAAGTAACACATAATTGGTTTTTACATTTCAGCCTAGGGAAAACTCTTATGCAGTTTATCATAGAGCAAAGAAAAACAAAAGAAAATACCTTGGAAAACAATGCAAATTAATAGTTTATTTAATTAGTATACAATAAGAAATAAACTTCTGAGAAAGCATGGAAAGATTATTCAAAATTAATTTCAAATCCTAGACAAAAAATATTTAAGTAGTTTTGTTTTTAATCGAAAAAACTTTTAAACAGAAATTAAATACCCTAAAAAACAACTTATTAAAACAACTAGCACACAGTATAATTTAATAAAATAAAAAATCTCAAAACAATCATGAAAAGTTTATGATTAATTTGCTTCTTACAGAATGTTATTATCCGGATTAAAAATAAAGAAAGTTTTTAAAAAAAACTGGAGATCCGGGGAAAAATGATCCAATTTTAATCAGTACCTAAATACTATAGTCAAACTTTTATGTAATTAATCTGAAATTAAAAAAAAAGATTGTGATATTAAAACTTGTAATATTTTTAACATTCTAATTGAAATAATAAATATTAATAATAAATATTAATAATAAATAAAACAACAATTTAAATTGCTAATATAATAAGTTTATTACAAATTATTTACTTAAATGTTTGCATTGTAATAATCTTTTAGATGAATTGACAAAGAAAGGAAGATTTCCACAACAATACCTGTACAAAATAATCATAATAATTATTAAGTTTTTCCAACTTCGGGACAATTGCCCACATGAGAGTACAAAAACACCATAGAAGGTGACCAATTCTAAGGGAATAATAACTTATAGTCACCCCAAGGCAAACCTTTGCATGTCTTTGGGTTTTTTTAAATTTTGCAAGTTGAAAATCCTTTTGAGGCTTTGGAAAATACAGTTACCAATACACAAATATACCCAAAGTGTGTATACCAACATTCCGGGCTGCTACACAGCAAGAGGATAGTGCCACAAGATGTTCATAACTTCAAATCTAATATCAGTCTTCAAATAGTAATCTATTATTATTTAATACAAAACGAAACTCAAAGAAAGAGGGTATGAAGTTTAGGAATACGTAAGACAAGTCCTTAATGGAAAAGCTATGAGAGTTCTTATCTCTTTTGCTACTTCAAGCTGGGTTCCAACGCTTGCTATTCAAAAGGCTGAATATCGCAACAAAATAAAAATTGAAAAGTGAGTTAACATTGTCATGCTTTACTTCGCAATTTCAAAGCTTATGTGGAGAATAAAGCACAATCATTATACTAAACAAATTCAGGATATCTTGAACTATGGATGGTAACTTCTTTGTATTTTCCATTTTGAATAAAATTACTCATAAACTAAACTCAGTGGAGCGACAGCCCATAGAGTGCCAAGGCCTACTGCGCACATCTCAGTCTTCTTAACCTTGGGCTCTGGGGTGCAGGAGCAAATGTTCCAGTTAGGAAGACAGCCGAAAGCGGAACTCCCCAGTGTTTAGTTCCCGTACATTCTTGGTACTCATTTGTTGACCCGCTGAGCGGATGAAAGGCTGAGCTAACCTTACCCGGCCCGAGGACCTGTAGCATGAGAGTGCGAAGCGCTGCTACTCAGCCACCGGGCCATATTATTACAAACTCAGCCATATTATTAAAACATTATATTATTATTAATTGAATTTAATATACTTGAGAGGATTTCGTATGAGTTGTATTAAATATGTGTATATTCTCACCACTTACCTCCATAATTTCGGTTTCATATCCTACACACATGAATGTAAATTTCATGTGTATGTATGTATGGATCACACCAGCATTGAAAATTTAAGGACCCAAATGACCACATTTAGTAGTCCAAAAATACCATTTAGTAGACTAATAAGAAAAAAATCTACATTTACAATTACACAATTTATTTTAAAATACATATTAACTATGAGTACTTTCCCTGACCTTCTAAATAGTAAATAGTTTCAAAATTCCAAAATAATCAAAGAATTAATATAAAAGAGTAAAACACTAAAATTATATTAATAAATATATTCAAAACAATTGATTGATTTAATACAAATGCATAGTGCTTCCATTATAAAAAAATTTAATTACTAATCTCAATTGGATGAAGCACTTTTAAAAATGTCTTGTTTTATTCCAGCCATAGATGCAATGAATTTCTTTAAAGTCTTTGTCGCTTCGGCAGAATTATTTATTATGAATGGTTTACTTAAAAGCTTTGCATAAATTTTTACATTATACTTAAATTATTGAAATTTTATAGTGTGTCCAGGGGTAATCAAACTATGTTTCACAGGTTGAAACTGTCAAACCAACATCAATGATACACCTCACAATAGAAGACTTGACATGACAATTATCTAATCAGAATAATTGATTTTGGTTACATATTAAAATTTGCATTGTAAGTAAGTTTTAAAAATTAGAAGAAGAATCACAGGAACTGAGAAAACTTATGAAACTGAATATTTCAATTGTAGGAAGATTCATGTATCGTTACTTGGGACCAAATGGTCAGCAAGTTTTGGGGACAATTGAGCAGTAGAATGAAAGACACTATTAAAAGCCACAGAATAGAATAAAGGGTAAAACTGATATATATATATCTGGGCAATCTACTATAAATATATTTCAATTTTATGTAAGTATAAGAGTTTGGCAATTACACACGGCATTTTCAGTAAGCCTGAACAGTATCAGTATGGAAACATTGCCTTAATTGTAATTAATAATACAAATTTTGTTCTAAAACTTACAGTGAGCAACAAAACAGGTATATTTTAATATTTGTACATATCCATGCAAGTTACCTTTGACAAGGTACTAAAAGTATTTTAACTTTCAAAATGTTTTTAAAAAAATGGTTTGTCCATGGGTGGCAGCTACTTATGTACTTATCCTTAATATGATATCTTTTTAATTTCTCCCCTTCCATTGCAGGTACAGATACAGGAATCATCCTCCAAAATTAAAAGTATGAAAACTTTACAAAATTATAGTTTGTTAGCTGATCAGTTAGCTACTGGGCCAATAAGTTAAAATGCCTTACAATTTGGAGCCAATATAATAGAATCACAAAAGCAATTGCACAATATATCATTAAATTATAACAGCAATATGCATGAACAACAAATTTTACGTGTGTATTGATGTCATTATAAACTACAAATAAATATCATAAATCTTAATATAAAGTGAGTAAAATGAAAAAAATAAAATTACCTGAAAAAAATGCATATCCTCCACCAGGCCTGTAATGCTGGGCTCCTTTTTCGACATCGAAAATTTCTCCTAAAATTGCTAAATAAAGTCCTTTACTATCTGGTCCACCATCATAATTTTTTAATTCTTCAGGCCTGAGAAGTATCTGCTTGTTTTTACTATTCAAACCAGCCCCATCATTTTGTTTTTCATATATTTTAGGAAACATGATTTTTAAATAATCTTTCGGAACACCTAAACTTGTAAGATAATGGTTCAAAGTATCATCGTATTTGAAATAAGTTACACCTAGTAATAAAGCCAAACCAATTGTAATAGTGGTTATTGCACTGGAGCCCATTATGTCTATTTCTGTGAAAGAAATGAAACACGTATGACCTTTGATAGATTCAGTTATAAAAGCTCGGCCCGTTTAACGTCTATCAAAAAACCCTTGACCTGAAGTTAATATCACCTTCTTTATTTACGTTACCTTTAGCAGACAGCCCAGGTGACTGTTTTCCGTATTCGTTTCCAGATTTCAAACCGAATTCTGTAAAACCAGATTTCTTAACCGATGCTTAAAAAAAATAACAAAATAATCTAAATAATGTTAGAAAAGTACTTTTATAACTGATTTTTAGTAAAAATAATATAATTTAATGAAAAAAAACGTATTTAATAACGTGTGTCAATGTTTAGACAGTAAAAGCTCTAAGCAAAAATATATCTTTTATAAAGGCTCATCGTTTGATGCTTGAACCTAAACAAACAAAATCTAAAAACAATCATGCATTCTGTGTTCTACTGTCGTTCTTCCATTTTTATGAAAATGCTTTGAAATAGAATCATTAATATTAACTTTAATCATTATATTTGAGAAGAAAGAAATAATTATAGTTTTTATAATGTTTGAGAATATAAATATTTAGTTCAAAAGATTAATATTCATTTATTGTGAAAATGAATAGAAAAATTAAAGCTGTCGCCGATAAGAAAAATTATGGAAATCAGCCGTCTATTTCCAAGTTTTTTTCGGCAGAATCCACTCCTATATCGCGAAGACGAAAGATTGATGAAACGCCAGATAATATCGTAAGTATTTGAAATAATTTCTCTTTTTATTGCCAGCAAGGAATGAAACGAATACTCGGGTACTTTTGTTATTTATTCGGTCAAACCAAGTTTTCGACTTTTTCTGCATAAAAAAATTATTAGTTTAATAGGAATTTAAATAGTTTTCCCAAATTTTAAAATATATTTCGGGATATTTTCACATCGGTACCAGTTCACTCCTTACCAAGGCACTAAAGGGAAATAAAATCTGCAGAAGTTTTTTAATAAAAGGGGGGAATTAAAACATTCTAGTAGGGGATCAATTTAAAGGATATAACTTGTAGCCACCTCAGCATGTTTTTTTTTAAATTTTTGCAATTTGAATTCCATCTTATTCCAGTAGTTGGCATAAACTGATACCAAACCAATATTTAAAAAAAATATCTCCTAGAGGTTTGCTGGGAGTTTATAGTCTAGTTTTTTTTATTTTTTAAATGGGTTCTATAACCAATTTATTAAATTTATTTTACAGAAAATTTTAATATATGTAAATAGGATTCATTGAGATTAAATATGAGGCATAACTTATCTATTTTGTTCGATTATTTTCTTACGGTAATGAATTCAAAAGAGGAAGTTTCAATAAACCCACTTTACATCCAGAATAGGGTAAAGTAGGTAGAGTTTTAAAATTAATATATGTTTCACTAAAAACATATCAAAATATTGTTTTAGAAATAAAAATGCTCTTAAATAAATGTACAATTGTTATATATAAAAAAAACAAATGCTAAAGAATGTATTTTTTTCATATTATTAAATTAAAGAGTATGTTCATGGCTATCATAATTAGATTTCACTTCAGATGCAGTATACTTCACAGTTTCATTAAAAAGCTAGAAAAATTAATAACTATTGTAGCAATTGTAAGTGTTTTTACTATTTATAACAGGCATTTATTTTTGTTGAATTTAAATATTTCAAAGAAATTGTTTAGTTTTCCATGAAAAGACTGTGCTATATTGTTATTCCGCTTATTATTATTGCCTTTAAAAATAAAATTTAAAAAACATTTAGTTTTCTGCATTAAAATTATTACGTAAGGCTATAATCAAACAAGTAAATTTTTTTTTACTGCTTCATTATTAAATATTGAGCATTAGATACTTACTAAAGCTAACACAAGTAAACAAATACCCCTATCAAACAACACTTGAAGCCTAACCCGCTTTTCCCCAACTCAGAAAACAATTCATAATAAATGTAATTTTGAAATTTATTCTTAAATTTCTACGTTGATTTGTTCTTTAGATGTCCATGTACAGGTTTGAACTAAAATTAATAGTTTTTGACAGTTCTTAATGATATTAGAAGAAAGTTCATCAATACCTTAAGCTAACATACTTTATATAGTAAACATAAGCAGATAGTTTGTAAGCATTAATCTTTTTATCAGTTTATAAATCTGAAATAAAAATACTTGCCGCTATCCCAGTAAATGTCTCTAATAATATTCAATAAATTATATCAACTCAAACGGCGAAAATATATGTTTTTTAACATATACCCACTTTACCCCATGCATGCACCTTACCCCACCTGTCCCTACCCTTCGAGTTGGCCGTAGTCCTCTTCTGTTATGTTTCTTTAGTTTCTCACAGCAATCCTCTAGAAGTCATAAATGCTTATTGATTATTTTGACCCAGGTATTGATATGAAAATCTTTCTTGTAATCAGGAGTCTGTTTAGTAGAAATTTGGGTCCATTAACAGAATCTTCACAAAATAATTTATCTTTCAATCGGACTTTTCACAAATTGTTTATCTTCATTATTGTTTTGTTAATCAAATAAACCCTTCCCGGGAGGGGGGAAAGAACGTTTCGAGACAAACTAAGTTTAAATTCCAAATGTAGTATTCTAAGAAAATATTTCTACTTTTACAAACATCATCTGCACATTCTTATTAATATTAAATCATTATTATTATTTTTTTTTGTAAGTAAATAATTAATCAATTTATATTTATTCATAAAATTAATTAATAGAATATTATGTAAATAAAAATTAATTTCTGGCAATTTTTTAAATAAAATATTATAAATTTAAGAATTGTTTAAGTTTACTTAATGCGTAACACATTAAAAGTGATACATTACTAAGTTGTGTTATTTAAAATATGTCAATTGAAATTATTAAAAATGTGAGTGATTTTGTTTCCATTATTTGTCCGAAATGAATATTCTGTGTTGAGCAGTATAGGCTGATACCAAATATTTGTGTGTTGCATCTCTAATTTAGTAGCAGCAATTGTTGAGCAGAATCTTGTATCTATTTACCATTTAAAAACTTCTTGAAAATGTTTTCTGCAATAACAGGACCCTATTTGCACAAATTCACAAAAGCAGGACCCTGGCTAAAAGAATGAGACTTAATGCTTATTTTATATTCACAAATTATGAGTAGTTTTTTCGCAATTTTGCAAAAATGAGACCTTTTACAAAATGTCTGAACCGACCCCTGCTTTAATGAAAAAATATATGTTGAATTATGGCTTAAAAAATATTTGATTGGTTATAAATGATGTATTCACATTTTATTTTGTAGAGAATAATAAGTCATTTTAAATTTATTTATTTCTCACATCATGATTTTGTTTTTATTTCATACAAAATGTATGAACATATTTAATGGATATGTATACAATCATCTATATTTTTAAAATTTCATGATATCACTGCCTAGTTCTTCTGTGTTTGCAACAAATGAAAAATTAGATAAAATGAATCTACCAATGTTTCTGTTGATTACAACTCAAAAATACAGCCACCAATATATATGGTCCCTATAACCAATAAGTACTTACCTCATAATTTTAAATTCTATTCTCAAAATTAGATATTGTCAAGATCTTTGATATTTTTAAAAATTTATTATCACTTTTGTTTAGGCCCACTAAAATATCTTAAATGTAACAAAATACTTCAGAAAAATTTTACCTTTTTTTTTTTTTTAATGTTCATTGTCTTTGAAGATGTCCTTTTTCTTTATGGTAGAAAATTCATGATATTTTTTTCTTTCTTTCTGTGATTAATAATTTATTATACTTGTAAATTTTTTACAACTTAAAATTCTTTTTTATTTGCAAAAGCAAAATGTACCATTGAAAAAAAACCCAAAGCTACACCCTGAAGCAACTGCATCTGATTCTTCTTCAAATTATGAACTCACTGAATCTACCATTGCTCGAATAAAATCATACTCAGCAAGAAATAATGTTGAAGGTCCAAGGAAAGCTGAAATTGAAAAATATGATGGAGTTCTATCTGAAAAAAGTCCATCACATTGTATGGTTGTTGCTCCAAAGAAACGTTCTTCAACTTTAGAAAAGGAATCACAAAATTGCTTCACGAAGGATGTTAAGTATGTCATCAGTATAGTTCATTGTTCAAAAAAAATTATAAATATTTTTTTTTGCATTAATTATTAAAATTATACCTATCATAATAATAAATTACATAGTTTCATACCGCATTTGGTTTTTTGTTTCTTTTCTTATAATTTATCCTTTATTTTTATGGAAGAAAAAAAACAAAACAAATTATTTGTATTATAGGTCACCTCCCATCAAATTATTAGTTATTTGTATTTTTTTCTGTCTTCGAAAATACAAATTAAAACTTTTTGAATTTATTTTAAAATGTTTTGTGGTTTTAGTATTTTACAAAAAAAAAAATTATAATAAATTAAAAAGAGAGTTTTAGGGAGATTATTATGTTATCCAAGCTATGATGTCACAGCAGTTAAGTCATTGTGAAGAAGTTTGAAGCCTTTACCTCCTGTTACCCATCAATCTGAAGTTGAGTATCCAGCTTCAAATCAGTGGGGTACCTTTTTAGGACAGGGATGGGCAAACTTTTTTGGTCGAGGGCAAAAAATCTAGAGAAAAAAAATTGGTGGGCCATGTAAAAATTTCTGCAATAATAATAAAACGATTTACAAGTTTTAATTTAAATATTTAATGAGATAAATTAAATTGCAATTTCATTTTTAAAAGTTCCTTATATTGAAGTTCGAAGTGAGATGTGCTTATTTTGAGGAACGGGGCTAAATGCTTGTCTATTAGTCTACTTCTGAAGGGATTTTTTCTAAAGTATAGCATTGCAAGCATAGCATTGATTTTCTAGGCATGAGATATTGAATTTTGGAAACTAGTTTTGGTAATGATTTGTAAAACTCAAACTTTGGCATATTTAGAAACAACTGATTCAGATGATTGTTAGATTGCAACTCAATTGATTCAAGCTGCAAATCCGACCTCACTGTTCTACAATTTACTTTGAAAGGCATTGCAAAATATTTAATTCTGTTTGAATGGCACTGAAATCATGAAATGTGCATTCAAATTCCAAATAGTTTTTTCAAGCCATCTTCATAATTCTTAAGCTTTTCCTTATTTACTTATGAATTTAACCTCGAGAAATAAGACAAGTTGTTCTTAGCTAGCTGCCCCACACACAGATTAAGCTTCAGTTTAAAAGCTTTGAAATGGGCCCAGATATCATTGATGAATTGATTTTTCCCTTGCATCTTTAACATTCAAGTTGTTCATATGACAAAGATCTGTGAAAAATCTTCTAATATTTCGCACTCTGCTGAAGACTGTTTCCCATGGAAGAACGACACAATGTCCTCCTTCAGCTGCCAAACTCTCTCAAAAACACATCATGCACTAAGCCACCTAACTTTTATGTAAGACAGTGCATTAGAGTATTCAGATTGCACAGACTGAAGAAAATCTTGTATCGAATAGAAACAAGCTTTACTACTGCATCAAGCACAGGTTTTGTATTCAATGCAGATTTACACAGAGCATCTTGGTGTATAGATAGTTATGATTAAAGAGTACATGGAATCCAGATTTATTTGTAGATATGGAATCCATATTTTTTGCCCCATCAGTCGAAATATTAAACTTTTTTGTTATGGCACTTTCAAAGTGGCCATAAAAAAAATTTTTTAATTACTCTTCTTGAAACTCACGAAAAATATCACATCCCTTCCCTTAGTTCCCTTTAAAGAATGCAAACTTGCCAGTACCTTGGTAATTTCAAAGTTCTCATCAACACCTCTTATAAATAACACTAATTGAGCAGTATCAATCATATCAGTGCTTTCTACCATAACTATTGAGCAAAATTTAAATAGTGCAATTTTTGACTCAAATTGTGATGTCAAATTTTTATCGATGGCTTCGATTCTAGATGTCGCCGTTTTTCGTGATAAACTTACAACCTCAAAATTATTTTTCATGTCTGGACATATAACATCACAAACTCGAAGCATTGTTTAGCAAACTCCCCATCACCGAGATATTTATTATTTTTTGCAATATTTTATACTACAATGTAACTTGCATGCATAACTGCTTCTTGGACACTGCTCATCTTCTTGAAAAAATTTTGTCAGCCTGATAATTCTTTAAGAACACTTTCTGTATTTTGTCTTCTTTCACATTCAGACATTGCTTCGTGGTTTGCATTCTTGTGCTGGGCTGTAAAATGTCAGTTAATGTTGTATTCTTTAAAAATTGCTGCAGCTTTATTGCAGATGAGACATACTGGTTCATCTTTTACAACAGTAAAAGAATGTTTTTAAGTCCATTCATCATTGAACATGTGGCACTGAATTCTTAGCCATTTTATAAATTTAATGATTACATCATTATTTACAATGATGTTATATGTGTGCAATCTTTCCATACGCAATAAATAATGTTAGAACTCGCGCCAGCCAAAAAATCTGCTCGTTGGAGCTTAAAATGTGCAATGTACCACATGTGAAGAACAATTCACCTATATTAGATTCCATATGTGTGCTCCTCAAGAAAGACAAACACTCGTTGGAGCCAATCTACGGCTTTTTTGTAGAGAACTTCTGCTTTTAACATTCCACCAATTGAAGCTATCTGTGCTAACTACTTTCATCAATTTATGTTTTGTAGAACAAAAATAGAGAAAGTAAAAAGATCAGTACTTTGTTAAAAAAGAAAGAACAAAAATAGCTTTAAACAAAATGATAAGAAAATGGATGTATACTGTATATTGTTTACATTCGCTACTGATCGGTAAGTTAAAATTCTATCCATGGGCCGGATAAAAACCTTCCGGCACGCCATAGTTTGCCCATCCCTGGTCTAGAAGGTGAAAGTGGCTGGTGTGCAAAGAATACAACTGTCTGAGACACAAAGGTGACTATAATCCCGGAGATCTTTTCTTTTTCTTAAATCATTCATCATTTCTTAGGAACTACCCATATCTTTTTTTACAACAAAACATTAATGATATTTTACTGTCGTGCATATTATTTTTAAAATAGATAAAGTTTAAGACTAAAATATTACTTCCTACTCTAGCCTTAAATATATTGGATTATTTGGGAAGTAATTTTATTTTTCCCTTATGAAATTGAAAGATGATTTTCTTAAATTGAATAAATATTTTATTGAATTATATATTGTCCTTTTTTTTTTTTTTTTCATCATTCATTCATCGTTCACCATCATTCCTTTTGCCATCTTTCTAGCAGTAGCATGATTCCACGCTCAATTTTTGTTATTGGCAATAAGCTGATCCAAGTGAATTTTGATCTCCTTATTTGAAGTAAAGGTTTTACTGTTTAAAACTTTTTATGTAGACCAAAATTAATATTGTAAACAATCCATTTCTTTGTCATTGGCTCACAGTCGGATGTTGCTGGGATACTTTTACATGTGTATAAACAAATTTTTTTGTAATCGTCATCTTTAATAGGTGTTTTTAAATTCCTTATCAAAATTAAAAAAACATGTACATTTATTGTCACGAAATAATATTTAAAAGGGGTAAAAACATTATGCAAACTTGATGAATCAATATCAAGGAAGAAATTGAGAGAATAAAGACTTACTCTAAAAGAGAAGTCTTTATTTCTCAAATTTCTCCTTAAGAAATTAAAAGCTATTTGGTGAGGACAAAAATTGGTGAGGATTAAAGGCTAGACGGTGGGGACAGTTATAAAGCACTCAGCATGTATCACATAGAAATTTTAAAAATTTATCACTACAGATAAGATCATACAAAAAGCAACAAATTTTTTTTAGATCAGTCAAAAATATCAAGGCTTTATGTACTCGAGCAATAACCATAACTATTGTTAGAATCATGAGCTTATCATTTGCTTTGATAATTTTCATTTAGGTGTATAATTATTCAGTTATTTATTTAATTTTCTTAGAATTTTTTACTTTTATTTAAATAATGTCAAATGTGATGCAAATTAAAAACAACAAAAAAATTGAAATTTTGTTTTAGTACCCCATTTAAATTTATACATGTTTTTATAATTAGGTCGTTATTCTAATACAAATATTTGAATTTATTTTGAAATGATTTAAATATTTACTTAAAATTGTTAACACACTCCTTGGGAGAAACAATATTTGGAATTCAAGCAAAAATATCTTGATGTAATATTGTTGGTTGAAATTATATATAAATTTACCATTAAAAAATTTAGGACTAGTTTTATTTTAGAACATTATTCAACTATAAATATTTGAATTTATTTTAAAAATTACTTAATTATTTATTTAAATTTTAGATACACTCCATTGGAGAAACAATATTTAGAATTTAAGCATAATTATCCTGATGCAATATTGCTGATTGAATGTGGTTACAAATACAAGTTTTTTGACGAAGATGCCGAAGTAAGTACTTCATTACTTAAAAAAAAATTAGAAGAATTGTTATTTTGCAATATGATTTAAAACTTTATTTGAGTGCTCAAAAATTGGTACCAGTCTCAAAACTGGCCAAATGTTAATTAGAAAAGCTAATTTAAACATAAAATGTAAAGTTGCTTATAAAAAAAATTTAAATAAAGTGGTAAAAAAATTATAAGAACCACTGTTGCCAGAAATGAAGCATAAATCTTCCTTTTCTCTAATAAAAGAATTATCTTTAAATAAATCTAAAGAAATTAAACCAGTGTTTCCCAACCTTTTTTGTACCATGCCCCACCTAAGCCTTTCTAAAATTCTTATGCCCCCCCCCCTATGTAACATATACATAATTTTTAATATTAAAAAATCAAATTGTTCACTTAAGAAACTTAGGAAACTCTTAGCGAAACAAAGTAGCTAAATTTTCAGAACATATAATGAAAAACTAAAATTCAAATTCGAAATAATTTTAATAAAGATTTTTCTATAATAATTTAATATTTTAATTTAGTGAGATTCTTGCCCTTGATGCTTGCTGCACGTGGATTTTATCTTAGGTTCCAATTTGGTTAGCTTCAGTCTCAAGTCTCCCTGTTGTGTTATATACAGACGATTTGTTTTTTTTACCAATAAAATCATTTACAGCACTGAATCCACATTCAGCTAAATATGAAGATGGAATCGGTAACAATAGTTTTCTTGCATATTTGATTGAATTTGGGTATTTGTTTTCTGTTTCCTCACGAAGCCATGACATCACTCCTTTCATATTAAATAAAGTTTTAACTGACTCATCATTTTGCATTACTGCAAGTTCTTCTTGATATATTTGATATATCAGACAAATCCACTAACATGGACTGCAACATCCATGTTGGAAAATAAATTTGTTTTAAATCAGAATATCTTTCTTTTAAATCAGCCGATAGAATTTTCAAATGATTGACAATAACAAGTAAAGCGGTATCATTTACTTCACATTTTTGGACCCTATGAAACTGTTCAAAGTTTTTGTTGTTAATATATTTCTGACATAACTCAATAAGGGTAATGAAGCCAAATATCTTCGCTTTTGCATCAACAAGAGTTTTATTTGTTCCTTGAAGTTTTTTATTTATTATATTCAGTTTTTCAAAGATATTGGCTAAATAACTCACAAATGCTTTACCATCGACTGTAAACAGATACTTCATTTCAGATTTGTCGCTTAAAAATTCCATAAGTCACATAATATTTATTGACCGCAATTATTTAAGAATTTGCTTTTTTCTTTCGATTTTGTCACCGAAATCTTGCATTGCATTTAAATGGCCCAGAGCAAAAGGTTTAAACTCATGTCGAGTCCATTTTTGAATTGCCCCCCTTTACCCTCAAATTGCCCCCCAGTGGGGCGTGGGCCCCACATTGGGAAACACTGAATTAAACTATCTTCATATTTTTTAAAGCAAATTAAGTTTTATATTATCAAGTATATTCTTCTCTTTCAGTTTCTTGATTTTCATGAAGTAGATGTTTTATTTGTATAAAATATGTTGTTCACTAAACACTGTTATGGTATAATTCTTCAGAAAAGAAACGACTTAAAAAATTCTGCAGAAAAGAAAACCAAAATTTTTAACTTCCCAAAAGAAAAATCCTTTTGCCTTGCTACAAGAACTCAATTGTGTTCTGCAACAATGTGGCCATGTTGCCCGTGATTCTGCAGTGGGGCTTTGAAAATGGCCAGCAATGATATCCAGTGGTTGAAGGCTGATGCTGTGTGCTTGAGCGGATAAAGGCGAATTATTGGTATTAAATTTATTGTTGTGTTTTTCTCCGAGAAAATAGTAACTTCAGTAAATCATGAAAAATTCCTGGAATTAGTCATGAATTTGAAAATCTAAAGTGTAGCAGATACCCTGCATTTATTTGGATAAAAACGGATTACAAATTTAAGAAACTTAAATAAATATAAATTTCAGTATTTTAATTATAAAAATGTAAGCCTTTGTTTTGTATTTCAGTTTTATTAAAAAGGCACATACTTCTAATGCACTTCAGTTCTTTTCTATTTAATAGGAAACTTACATTCAGTTCTTAGTAACATTTGAAGTTACTAAGTTAAGTAAAAACCAGTATTGAACCCAACTTACTATAACAGTGCTGTGAAGTGTAATTACAGTAATTATACTGTAACAGTGGAGCTATTGCATAATTATTATTTTTTTATGCTATATTGCTTTTTATTGAGAAAATTTCACAACTATTTTAGAAAGATTTTATTTAATTTGATATAGTTTTCCTATTTCAGATATTTGAATAAATACTTGTAATGTGTGGTTTAATTATTTTAAAAGTGTAATTTTGATGTTCTTTTAACCTTCAAAACACATCATGTGATTACATAATTAGTTGGAAAATGAATCTAATTTACAAATACAGAAAAAGACAAAAAGGTACATTTACAATTAAAACATTAAATCAAAATGGGAAAGCGCCTAAAGCAGCTAAAACCAAATTTACTTTATTTTAATTTAGATATACAAAAAAACAATTAAAGCAGGAAAAAGCAATAAATATCTAGATTACATAATTAAGGCATATTACTAAATAATAACTAAACTATATATTGCAGTTCATGTGAAAAGTTTTAAAAATAGATTTATAACTTTCTTAGTTACTATACTCATTTCACACTTAGAGTGTAATTAGCTTTAACATTGAAAGACAAGATAGTATCAATCAAAGTCAGAATCTTATACAGAAGAATCCTATTTCTACCAGATTTTTTGAAAAATCTGAATAAACTGAACAAATCGGAAGAAACTAGATCAAGCGGAAGAAACTTAAAATGACCTATAAAATTTATTTTTTTTAAAAAACAGCTCTTTTCTTATTATTTATTTTAGTTTTGTATAGAATTTTTAGATTTGTATATCATATTATTTAAAAGTCAATTTGATTATTCTTACTTATTTTCAATTGTGAATTCAATATATGATTTGTAGAAGTGTATATGTTAAGTATGTGATTCGTCAATTTAATTATTATATTTTAACAGTTTTTTATATAATTATAAAAAGAAATTTTTTTATACTCATTTATATAAAATATTGAAAAACTACAGTTATTTTAATTTCTTAGCAGATTCATTAAATTTATTTTTGTTTCCAAATGTTGGTTTTTAATTTTCACACTATTAAAAATTTTATATTAAATAACTTATAAATAAATAGTATTATTTAAACTAGGATTGCAATTGTACACTTTTTTAAAAGTTTTTGTAACTTTGATATTTCTTTTTCAAAAACAATTTCTTTCATTTGGGTTGGAAGGAAACTATTTCTTTAAGGTTAATTTTTTCTTTGTTTTTTTTTTTTTTTTTTTTTTTTTTTTGCTGAAATTTTTTTCATTGTGAATACTAGGAATGGAAGAAACTTGCCGTTCCTAGTGTCAACTTCCCTTAATGTAAAAAATGTTTTAAATTTCTTATGATAATAAATAATTTTTATTTATCTTACATTATTCTTTTCTAGATTGCATCCAAAATATTGAATATTGCCTGCTTTCCAAATCATAACTTCATGACTGCCATAATTCCTGTACAGCGCATGTTTTACCACGTGAAAAAATTGGTACTCAAAGGTTATAAAGTTGGGGTCATTAAACAAACAGAAACTGCCGCTTTAAAAGCTGCCAGTGACAAAAAGAATGAACTCTTTTCTAGAGAGCTTTATGCACTTTACACTAGAACTACTTTGATTGGTGAAGATATCCTTTTAAAGTTTTTTTTTTAACCTCCTGAGTTCTATTAGATTTTGCCAGTTCCTCTTGGTTCAATGCTTTACTTACTTTGCTACTTTTAATACAGTACAAAGTCCTGTATTAGGATGTCCGTTTTCTGGAAAAATCTTTTTTTTTTTCTAAATGCTTTTTGATACTCAAAATAAACATATCTCTAATGAAACCTTTTTCTGGATAAGAAAAAAAAGTTTGCATTTTATTTTTATTTGGGATCTGTTATAAAACTTTATATGTAAAGAAAACAAATCCTCTAAATGTTAACTTTATCCTCTTACTATGTTAACTATAACTAAGCATTTATACTGCTTAATAAACATGGTTAAAAGTTGATGAAGAGACAAAAGCAATTAAAGAAACACGATTTTGGCTGAGAGAAATAAATTATGAATGTATTAATGAAGATATATTGAATATTGAAAATATTTGCTACAGACTTTGTTTTGGATTTATGTATGTTTTCATTCAAAAAATATATATTCAATTCTTTCCTTTATTTTTTATTATTATTATTAAACAGGATTGATCTACTTTTGGAACTTGAAGCTTGTAATTACCTGTGTTTTTAATTCTTCACATCAAATGAAAAAATTTATCTACTTACTTTTCCATTTTTCAGCTTTTCTTTTTCGTGTTTACTTGGTAAATTTATCTGCCCTTATTACCAAACGGTATTTCTAATCTCTTATAAATCATTAACCAATTGTTGTAGGGTTCTGAAACTTGGACATCAACTACACTGAGCTAAAATAAATTTTAAACACTTTAATTAGTCCATTTGTGAGAGATGTTTCAAAAATGGTTTTTTCACATTAGTTAAACATAAGCCATTGTTGTAAATAGAACTGTAAACTATTCTGCATAATATTTTATTGCATGTTCTAATGTTTAATTATTTTTTACAAGCTCAATGTGAATGGCATGTGGATTGGTGCTATGTCATTGAATTAGCATTTCTAAAGTTATCTGAAACCACATGTTTATTTTCTTTACAGTTGTGTTTTTAAAACGGGTTTCTATAGAGCTAGTTCAAACAAAAAATTGTTACTTGTGTACTAAGAAGCAAAATCAATGGAGTTAAAATACTGATTGGTGCAGTTTTTAATAAATGCCAGATATACTAATATAGGTAATACTATACTGTGGTAATAGGTTTTTCACGATCCAAGCTGAATAAGTACCAGAAAAAATTGCTTGATTGGGACTATCATGAGATGGCCTAAAGCAACAACTTGGAGCTAAATTATGTTGATAACAGTTTATCTTTATTTTTATGACATCAACTTTTAAAATAGTGTTATGCTTAATCTAATAATGTAAAGCCATTAGCTAGGGTAAAAAACAGGAAACATTAAAAAATGGAAACATTTTATCTTTATTTATTGTATCAGTATGTGTCTTTTAGATTTGTGCATGATTTCATAGTGTTGTTTAGATTTGTGGAGTGGGTTGTTGAAATTTTAAATCCAATTATGACATGGTGCGTGGCGTTTTTAAAAAGTGCTTAAAGGTGCTTATTTTCGATTTTCGTTATTTGAAAGCCCTCAAAAGTACTTTTTTCATTGGGTGTTTTTAAAAAGGGCTTAATTTTCCCTTTTCGAAAATTAGATTTTTTTCTTTAATGTGTCGATTTTTACCACATATTATGCAAAAGTGTGGTTTTCACATTGTTCTATTAAATGTTTTCACAGTTCGTTCAACCACAGTCTATTTTGTCGTACTGTCGGTCCATAGCGTATGAAAGCACCAATTATTTTACATGTTTTATGAACTATTTGCGAGTCCGTATGTGCATATATACTGAGCTGAGTTCAGTGAGATTATTACTATCTCATGTGCAACTCTGCTGCATTTTGCAAGTTACTCTCAGTTTCAGACTTCATTTAACACTCTCTAATATTGAACCGAAAAATCTCTTGATCTTTTTATAATACCTAATATAATCAAGAAAAGGATTCTTTGTCAGAAACTAGTTATTTTAACATGATCATGTAAAATCTGAAAATTATTTTGCATTTTGTTAATGTATATAGTGCTTAAAAATATTTTTTGAGTGCTTAAAAGGTGCTTATTTTTGTTGAAAGACTTGGCTATGCACCCTGTATGACTTAGGACATTCCCAAGAGCTTGAATAATTCTGATCTAAACTCAATTAAAATGTTCACCAAACTCCAGGAAAGTATTAATTGTTACAATATCACCTTTTTTGTATTGTATCTAAATTAGCACATATTAATTTAATTGATAATTTTATTGCTATTCTGATACTAATAAAAAAAACTCCATCTTAAGTTTCTATCCACTCTGTTAACAATAGAGTTTAACTTTCTGGTTATAAATATTCTAGCCATAACCAGAAACATCACAGACAATATGTCATAAACCTTATAATAACTTTGTAAAAATACTGGCAGCAAATACAATGTTGAGGTGTCAGGGCTCCAGGCAAACCATTGCTGCAGCATAAAAACACACTCTGGCCCCACCCCTGACCAGCAAGCATTTGGCAGTCAGTCAGTCAACACAAGCTGTTGTCCGTGAGGCTAATAAAATTTAAAAAAAAAAAAAAAAAAAAAAACCTCAAGCTCGATCCACACAAACAAGAGATGGCTTAACTGTCTATAAACGCACACACAATAAAAAACAGTAATCTATATCATGATCCGCCAAAACACTGCCTCAACTACTACTCATAAGAAAAATAGGTAAAACACGCAACACAACATAAACAAAACATACATACCACACAAGCCTCACCACTGACCCTGCTCCCAGTCCCTGGGGACAGACAGTGAGTCCGGAGCTTTTCAGCTACCCGTGATGGCCATTTATGTTAAATGTTAAAAAAAAAAAAAATTATAATAATTAATAAATAAAAAAATAAAAATAAAAAAATAATTATTAAAAAAAAAAAAATACCTGTGACGTGGCTAGCTATTTTATATTGTACTGTTATTGTCGATGTCTATTCTTTGTGGCTGTAATGTAACGCTGCTAGTTAATCTATGTAAAATTAAATTGTCGCTACTAGGCCGGGATAGCCTGGTCAGTGGGGTGCCGGGCCCATGTCCAAGAGTTCGTGGGTTCGGTCCCTGCTGGTCGAAGACTCCCCGTGTAGTAAATGGTGACTGATGCACGTTAAATCTGTCGAGTCTCAAAGTCCTCCATGTTCCCATAACAAATCAATACCTCTGGGGGTACCGATCCAGGAGTTTCCTTGTCTTCTGGATTGGTTCAAAATTACAGGGCTACGGCGTTGAACATTTGTAGTCGTAAACCCAAAAATTGGGTCGACTGTTCAACGGCGGTCATAAAATAAAATAAAAAATAGAGTTTGAAAGCAGTTTTATATAAGCTCTTCTCTGTAGTTATATGCGATACAAATACATCTGACCTCATATTAAGTTTTACTGTTAGTACCAAATTTAGAAAGAGGAAAAAAATTTTCAGAGAAAATAAAGTGCTTTTATTAAAGGCTTAAAAATTCTAGGAAGAAAAGTAAAAAATAAAATAGTTTTAAAAAATTTAAAAAGAAAAAAAAATGCTTTTTATGGTTTTTCTTGAAAATGTAAGAAATAAAATATTGAGTGTAACTTTTAAAAAAATTAATTTAATCAGATATTTTGTTCATTTTTTATAAATTTTATCTTAAAATGTGTTGCAAGAATTTCTAATAAACTTCTTGAAGAAAGCAGATGAAACGCTGATAGTTTTCAAATATTAATAACATCAAATAAACTGACATTTCCACTACTTTTTTAAAACTTCTATTAGAAATTCTTTTAACGCATTTGAGTTAAAATTTACACAAAACGAACAAAATATTTGTAAAATTAACTGAGTCTATATCAAATCTATTTTTATAACTTGCACTAAATATTTTATACCTTACGTAAAGCCATAGAAAAGTTGCTGTTTTTTTTTTAAATTTTTTAAAACAATTTTTTTTTTCATACTAAACAAAACAAAAAGCTTTTACAGATATGAAACTTTTTACTGTAATTAAATAGGTATTATTGTTAAATAATGAAGTAAGTTTTATTTATTGTACGAAATGAAGCTTTTCTTTTTTAAATATTGTAAAATGATTTTTCATTGATTAATTTATTCAGAAATTTCTATTCTTAAATTAATTTAAAAAAATTATATAATTATCTATGTTGAATTAAATATTTATTATAACTTAAAATTATAAATTCAAGAAAATAGTAAACATAATAAAAACATGATCTTTATAAGTCACATTAATGTCAGTCATAGGTCAAAAAAATTGTAGGCCATTTCAGTTTATGGTAACATAGTTTTTATTTATTGTTTTTTTTGTTATTTTTAATTATATTTTATTGGAAAAAAAACTATGCATATTTTTTATTTCTCTGTTTTCTTATTCTCAAACTTATTATCTATTGTCTTTATTTATTGTCTTTAACTAGTCATACAATTTCAAACTCTTGAAGGTGATAGTGATTTAGACAATAAGGAAGTATATGATGCTGATATAAACTCAAGATGTCTGGTATGTGTCTTTGAGACTTCTTCAAAAGATAGAAAAGGATGTAAAATTAGTTTAGTGGTAATTATACATTTTAATTTACTTAGCTTTAAATTATTTAGTAGTTAAAATTGTGTTTTCAGTCTTCTTTCTTTTATTTTCTTCTGTTGTCTGTTTTTATTCCAAGTTAGAGCTGAAAAAAACTGCTTTGGAAGAAATAGTTTTCTTCCAACCCAAATAGAAGAAACTCCTTGTCAAAAAAAATATATTAAATATTTTTAAAAAATTGAACAGTTAATAATTGATTAATAAAAATAATAGCATTTTCAAGCTATTCAATGTATCATTTAAAAAATGAGTGTATCTCTGCTTTTAAAAGAACATTGCACTGAACGAAAGGAAAAAAAAATTTGCTTCGTTGTTTTGCGTATACCATTTTGTACACTATCTTTTTTGTTTAAAAACTAATTTTGTAAAGGATTCAGGGTTTTCACAGGTCAGGGAAATCCTGGAATTGTCTGGGAATTTCATTTTATCTTCAAAAATCAGGGAAAGTTGCAATTTTTTTTCAAAAGCCTGGAATATTCCTATATCATACCTGGAAAATAACCATTCTTAAAATTATCAGTACTAGTAATCAATTATTGAGATTAGAGTTGAGTAATTTGTTGTAGAAATTTCACATTCTAGTCAAACTGAAATATTCCCTTCCTCATTTAATATTATTTTCTCATTTAATATTACTTCCTCATTTAATATTTTACATTACAAATAATATAATCAAAGTTTTCTGATAAAAATATTGTCTCAATTTTCCTCAAACTTTACCTGGTATACCTGAAAAAGTCGAGGAATTTTTTTTCTGAAATTGAGTGGGAACCCTTGTTAGTACAATGAAAAGGAATTGAATTGATGAGAACATGAATGGAAAACTGGTAAAAAAAAAGTGCTTAGTTTGAGTCATTGATAACAGTATCACTAAAGAGAAAAGTAGTAATGGTATTCACTCGATGTGTGATTTATCGTATTCTTAATTTGAAGTTTTCTTTGAATTAATAATTCAAAGTTTTTACTTGTTTTTAATCGACACTAATATTTTTACTAATATAAATTTTATATCTTCAGGGTGTAAACCCGTCTTCTGGTGATTTATGGTATTCCTCATTTGACGATGAGCTGCCACTCAGGAACAGACTTGAAAGCTGTTTGCATCAGTTGAGCCCTTCAGAAATTTTATTACCTTCTGAAATCAGTAAAGAAACAGATAGCCTCATTAATGGTTACTGTTATGAGAGGTGAGTTTTCAATAATCTTAAAAAATGTTTCTTTTAAAGTTATTTTCTTGGATTGGATTTTTTTATTATCTTCCTCAGATAGGCTTATATGAAGAAAAAAAACTTATTTGGAAAAATTTGTTTATTGTTCGAGAATTAGTTACAGCTTTAGCAGCAAGTATATGCATATTTCTTTAAGTATCATTCACTGAACCTCCCTAAAAGGATTTAAGCCAACTAAAAAAGAAATTGGAGAAGATAGAACTATACTGTACACTTTGCTGCATTCCCCTTATTTAGGAAACTGAATTCCTTCTAACCAAATTTCAAAATTAGTTTCAATTTTCATCTTAGATAGTAATGCTAATTGACAACATTAAAATTTTTATGTTTATTTATTTTGTTCCGTGTTATAAAAATTACGTATGTGAAAAAATTATTTTAAAAAATTTGATTGGTGAAATTAGCAATTTAACTTCAAACAAATTTTCTACACTTATTGCAAATTCCTTATATATAAAAATACATATATATGTAATTTTTTTCATTATAATTAAAATGACAGTAATTTTAATCAGAAATACAGTGGAGTATTGTTTATACGACGCCATAGGAACCACCGAAAAGCGTCGTATAAACGATAACGTCGTATAATCGATTTTCATTTCTAAAACTGAAACTAACTCTGTTTTCAGTTAATTTTAATGTTTAACGTGTTGATTTACGTAAATTTCTAAATTAGACAAAGCAAAACAAACAAATAACCAAGGAAGAAAACTTGCAGTGAGCAATTTGAATGTATGTTACCTTTAATTATATTTTCTTGCGATTAGTCTCTACAATGCTTTGAATAGCTAGTTGAACTTACTGTTTTCTATGATGCAATTTTAGATTTCTAATCACGGCCAAATCTAATGCCTGAAGCGCAGTTGTGCAATTTGCAGAAAAAAAGAGAACTTTTACATTTTCCAAAATAATTAGTATCCGATGGGTGCGCTAGACATTGGTCGATGAATAGCAAAATTTTTCGTTTTTGCCTCTTCATAACATTGTCTAGTTTTTTCAGTCATCTAGTAAAAATTACGGTCGTCATCCAAGCATTCTTGTTGGCACCCTTTTCTGTATCATTCATGTTGACAAATTCCGCCCTTTTTTAAAATACGCAGAAAAATAAAAAATTAAATAAACGTTAACAAAATCTAAAAACCGATGTATAACCGATTCTGTGCATCGTATAAACGATCTATTTTTACATTAAAATGAATAGGAATGATTTGGGACCACACTAAAACGTCGTATAAGTGATCGTCGTATAAACGATGCTCCACTGTATCTGTGAAATAGTTTAGAAATTTACTCTGAAAATCTCTTAGAACTCTGTTTTATCTGCAGTGGTCACCATGAAGTAGCAAGAATAGGATTTGATAACCAACTATTGTAACTGGGCTTCCTTATATTGTTACTTTTTGAAATATTAAATATTGAAAAAATATTTTGATCTTATCCATGTTGGTGACATAATGAGGTGCAATATAATAAAAAATTACTTCACATCACACTCATTTTAAAGAAAATATTTGAAAAAGCAAACACCTTAATTGATTTTAATTTTGAAATTTCTAGGTCAGCTAGACTGGAAAAAATGGAAGCTAAATTTTTTGAATTGTCATCAGCATTGGAAAAGGTTTCAAGGTTTTATAATCAAGCAGCTGTTTCTGAAGAATCGCCTTCCAAAGATAGTATCATGCAGAAAATATTATCTCTTCCTTCTGGGATAGTTTCCTGTTTGTCAGTTATTGTTGAATACTTATCAAGCTTCAAACTGGAGAGCATTATGAATAATATTATGTGAGTCATGAATTCAATTCCTTTCGTAAAAATGAATTATACATTAACATATTTTTAAAATTGCTATTACAATGCCCACTGGTTTGTAAGTTCACTTGATAGTAAAATCAGCTGTTTATTGTCATCAAATTTCCTCCAACAGAATCATTTATGCAGGGAGGGCATTGTGAGTAACCCTGCATATGATAATACAGTCAGAGATAGAAAACCTTCAAGGGACCGAAATTTTGTTCACTATATTCGTTCCACAAACAATTTTAACTAATAGTTCGGAACTCCTTCTTTTTAGTATACATTATTGAAATAAATAACCAATTAAATGAAATACAAAAATGACTGAAAAATAATATGTAGTAACAAAAAATGTGTTAACTTGCTTTTATTTTTCATACTCTTCGTCTTGTGTAAAAAAAAGGAAAAAATTTAAAAAATTAGTTATCTTTAACTGATGCGAAAAACTGATTCAGGGAAAAATTTGTCCATACATCTGCCTGGCTTGGCCTTTGTTTAGGGATGGAAAAGTGAGATAAAAGAAGCAAACAATAAAAAATGCTTATTGCTACATTCCACTCTATAAATGATTTTAAAAATCAGTATAAGTATTTATTTTGAAGTAGACATTTCAAAATTATGATTAAAAAAAATGAAGACGAAAAACCAGTCGAAGACAGAAAAAAGTTCATGAAAAGGTCTTCCTCACACTTTTGGTTCCACAAAATCCACATATATAGCCACAAAAAATTACATTATAGGTGCATAGCAAGGCACGGGACTGAACATTTCGTTCACTATATCTGGGAGTTCACTATAAACCGTATTCACTATAGCGGGGTTTGACTGTATTAGAGTTTTTTAAGTTATCAGAATTGAGACCACCAGACTTTGGAATCAAAATAACTATGTCAGTCTGAGAAATTTTCTAAAAATGAAATTTAGCCCCAAAATCAAATGCGCTTTTCAGCATTCACTTTTTAAGAAATCGCTCATTCTCGGATGTTTTATGGCAGACAATATCGGGTCCTTTTTCAGCTTCACCTAAGGGATAAATTACTTTTAATCACTTTTAGAGAGATGGAGTCTTAAATTTATTTTTAAAATACAAGATCTGATGCAGTGTAGGTGGTAAGAGATTTTTCCTATGATTGAAAATACTCTGTTTAGTTCTTCGTCTTAACTGGTAAATAGTAAAGATTTTCTTTCTCTTTTGCAAACCTTAGCAAGGAATAATTGAAAATAAGCAATTTTTATGTTATTTACTTTAACCGTATTGATTTGAAATTTGAATTAAAATAGTTTCACTTACTTGTTCAAAAAGTTTTATTAGAAGTTAAACTATATAAAGTTGCTTTAATGATTTCTTTTTTCGTACAAAATAGTGCGCAAGACTGAAGAATTATCATCCATTTTTTTTTATTTATGAGGGGTTTTTAAATTATGTTAGTGAACTGAAACGCTGATTTGAATTAAAATCTTCCAGTACCAATTTAATCACACTAAGCAACAGACACTGTTTTTATTTCTAAAAATTTGTGTATAATATTTAAGGAAGGAATCATTCTTTTTTAACATATGGGGTGTGACAATTAAATAACTGCACTAGTGTTAAAAATTAGCTTTATTGAAAACATTTACAAATACCAGTTAGTCCTCATCACTATACTCCCCTTCCCTATCTATACATGGTTGCATATGAGTTTTCCACTATTCAAAGCAGCACTACAGGTCGTTAGGTGTCACCTTCTTCAGAAAATGTGCTATTTTTGCATTCACTGTTAAAACATGAACTAGAATTGATTTAAAACACAACTGAAATATTAAAGCAAGGAACTAGAACTTAATTAAAACACAACTCTGTTTGAAAAAACTACCAATACTGACATTAAAAACTTAGCAACTTTTTAATAATCTTAAACATAATAGTTCTACCAATTAATAAACATCATACTCAAGAACAAACCAAAACTGAAAGAAACTGGATCACTTAAAAAATGCAACAATAACGAAGGCGCACCTAGATCACCCATCATTTTTTAATTTATTATTGTTTTCAAATTCCAGAAAAATTAATTATCTAGTTCATCGCTTTTAACATTCGCCTCTTACATAGGCTGAAAATGTGTTTCTTTCAATGAAATTTTCACTTTTGTAGACAGGTAGAAGGTGCATGGATACTTGAACACAGTAAAGAATTCTTTTTTTTTTTGTCAAGACCTGTTTCATAGAGAATGCAATGTCTTGGTGCAAAATCCTCATGTTTTTATTCCAGAAATCTGGCCTCTTCTTCCTCACAACTTCTCTAGATTTTCTTAGGACCTCTATGTTGTACTGCTGGTCTACTGTTTGGCTTCCCTTAACATCGAATTAACTCCAATAACACGTTTCTCCACACATATGATGAAGTTCAAGTTCTTCTGTAAAGCGTTCTATGATGTCAGAGCAAATGTTTTTTCTGTTCATTTTTTGCTTGCATGTCAGGTTTTGCTCAAACCTTCGTCTTAAAGTCTTCCATGAAATAATAATATCTGACATTAGTTTGAACACTCAAACGTCGGTTTTCATACATGATTATATTAATTTTATAATGTTTTCATCAGCTCTTAAGGTCACAAGATGACCAGAACATTAATCATCTTCAACAGGCTCCCGACCTTCCAAGAATTGCTTGTGCCATTCCGAAATTTGACTATGTGACATCCAATTAAATTCTGTTAATTTTAATTTTTCAAGGAATTTCAAATTAACTTGCTGGTTGATTTTTAAGCTAATGATTCTTGCACTTTGACACAACAATGTCTTACTTAAGCAAGGGTAAAAAGCAAACTAAATTGGATAAAGGGACAGAATACCATGCCACAAGCAACAAAAGAGTCAGGGACAAGTAATTATTGTTTCAACTCCCCCACTCCAAACCTAACAACTAGGGCATGCACGGTCCGGTTATTTATTTGTCACACCTCGTATATAGAACGGTTCAAATATTGCGTTAGAAACCAACAGGGGAGGAGGCTTGTTATTTGCTTATTTTTATTAATAAAAGTGAGAGGGAATCCATGAATGTCAGAAACACGCTTAAGTAATATTTGAATGGTCCCTATTATAGAGAAAAGTTTTTAACAGTAAAGCATTCTTCATAAGTAATTAATTTTATTTTATTTTTTAGAGACATGAAACCATTAATATGTGAAGAATTCATGGTTTTGACTGCAGCAACATTAAAAGGTTTGGAAATCATGAGAAATAACATCTCCCATTCAGAACATGGAAGTCTTTTTTGGGTGTTGAATAAAACCTTCACAAAATTTGGTGAAAGATTGCTAAAATCATGGATTTCAAAGCCACTCAAGAATATAGGGTGACTTAATTAATTTCTTTATTTTAATTCTTTCACTTTTTGCTTATCATATGTTTATTTCAGCTTCTTTTTTCAATTCCTACTATTAGTTCACACTCTCCCCATATCTTGTTCAAATTTTCAATTGTTAATGAAATACTTTTTATTCATTCACTCAAGTTCAAATAAATTTTAGACTTTATTCAATTCCTACTATTAGTTCACACTCTCCCCATATCTTGTTCACATTTTCAATTGTTAATGAAATACTTTTTATTCATTCACTCAAAATCAAATAAATTTTAGACTTTATTCAATTCCTACTATTAGTTCACACTCTCCCCATATCTTGTTCACATTTTCAATTGTTAATGAAATACTTTTTATTCATCCACTCAAAATCAAATAAATTTTAGACTTTATTCAATTCCTACTATTAGTTCACACTCTCCCCATATCTTGTTCACATTTTCAATTGTTAATGAAATACTTTTTATTCATTCACTCAAAATCAAATAAATTTTAGACTTTATTCAATTCCTACTATTAGTTCACACTCTCCCCATATCTTGTTCAAATTTTCAATTGTTAATGAAATACTTTTTATTCATCCACTCAAAATCAAATAAATTTTAGACTTTATTCAATTCCTACTATTAGTTCACACTCTCCCCATATCTTGTTCACATTTTCAATTGTTAATGAAATACTTTTTATTCATTCACTCAAGTTCAAATAAATTTTTTTAAACTTGTGGTGGATGACACTTGATGTTAATAATAAAGTTTCTTCAAATATTAATTCATTCATTAAATAGGGATGAGCGAAAAACGAAATGGAATTATCTGATTGGTTAGTCATTGTTTTAAATTTCACTATAAACGATTCAGTTTTTCATATATTTCAAAAATTCTAAGTTATAGCTCTATTTGAACAAAAAAAAATAGTCTATTGTGCATCGTTAAATATTTAATTATTCTATATTCGCTGTGTCAGATAAATTGAATAAAGAACATTGTGTGGTCCAAGTCACCAAATTTATACTTTTATAGTTGTCTGATACCGCACGCCTTTTTTTCAATTCCTACTATTAGTTCATTTTCTCCCTATATATATTTATATATCTTGTTCAAATTTTCAGTCGTTAATAAAATACTTTTTATTCATCCATTCAAGTTCAGATACATTTTTTTAAATTTGTAGTGGATAACACTTGATGTTAATACAGTTTTTTCCAATATTAATTCAACAGTTAAGTTTAATTAATTCATTTTAGTTTTGTATGGGAGAAAAAAAGTTTAGTTATTTAATAAAAAGCTACTAAATAAAATTTTTCTTTGTTAACCTCGGTAGGAATTGACTTTAAAAAAAATTATATTACTTTGTTCTACCTTCATTCCTGCAAGGCTCTTCTGGGACTATTCTCATAACAATAAATATTATGTGAATGACTCCTATTCTTATGTTATGACTCCTATTTAATATGTTTTGAAGTAACCTCCTCCACTTGATGGAATCTTGTACTTGGCTGTACTTGAAGTTCAGGTTCAGACTTAAAAGCTCAAAATCATAAATCTTTCAATTTTAAACTTTTGCTAGAATTGCAATGAAATCTAAAAAAATTGAATTATTTTACTTGCTTATACCTATTTTTTTAATTCAAATCTTTTCTCACTTTATAGTTTTTTTTCTTGTCTGTGAATTTGTGTTCATCACTAATGAAGCGAATAAACATTCTAAATGATTGACTTTATATTTGTCTACTTCAAAAAGCTATTCAACTATTAGTAGATTTTATTTAATTTATTTTATAATCACTGTTAAACAGCCGACCCCATTTTGGGTTTATGACTACTTACTAATGTTCAACTCCATAGCCTTGTAATTTTGGTCTCAATCCAGAAAACAAGGAATTTCCTGGATCAAGTGTTGGACAAAATTTGTCATCGTGGAGGAATTTTTTATGTAACTATCCCGAATTTGCGTTATATGAAGAGGAAAACCATGAAAATTTCCCTCGGTTAGTCTGACAGCAAGGGGACTCTAACCCAAGATCTATTTACCTCTGAGGATCTTTTACTTCAGCACAGGATTGGTGCGAACCGGGTGCGGAATTTGAATCAGCCGCCATCGCTGTGATTCGAACCCGGTTCAACTCATTGGGAGGCGAGCGCTCTATCCCCTAAGCTACCAAGGCTCTTTATCTTGTGGGTGTTGGAAAAAGCAAGTGTTTAGTAAGTATAGCTATTTTCCAATATACCTCTGGCCGATGTGCCCTGCACTTTGGAGCTGCCCAACTTCTATGTCCAATAGTGCCCCGCCTTTATAAAAATATCTGGACATGCTTAAAGAGTATCAACTATTCATTTCGAATTTTCTCTTGTAAATGGAAAACTTTACCATTCTTCTCTTTTGAGTAATTGTTAACGAGCTAGTTTATATTATTTACATACATTTAAAATTATGTTTTGTAATATTGTACTAAAAGAATTCTTTATTTATAGGGGGATTGAGGAAAGGCTAGATATTTTGAGTGAGATTCTGTATTCAGAAACTGTTGTTTACAAAGCAGTTGGAAAACTGCTTAACAAGTTGCCAGATTTAGAAAGGGTTCTTTGCTCAGTTTTTTATCAAAAGGTATCTCCGAAATCTGCATTTCTCTTTATCATCTCTAAAGGGTCATTATTTATCATTTGTTTCATTGTTTGAGACTAAATTCTATTATAATTTGTTTTTGTTTCAATGCAGTTTGAATAGGCAAAATCTTTAAATTTTGTATGTAAGAATATTTTTTTGATAATTTTAAGTAATCTTTGTTTTTAAAAATATCTTAAAGTATTGATAGCTTCCACAGGGATTGTGTTAAGAGTAGCAAGAAGTCTTGATATCAAATAAAGTTTTTCTTAAATATATGAAAAAGCAGCGTAGTCGCGTAGGAAAAATAAACGGGTGTACCGATGCAAAATAGAAGTTTTTATTAAGCAATTATTCTATAAGGCAGTGATTCTCAGCCTTTTTTTTTTTTTTTTTGTCGAGGCACATTTTTAACAATTTCAAAATCTGACGGCACGCAAAGAAAAAAATACGTTTAAAAGTTGTTCACTTACCTATAATGTAAAATAGTTTACAGATATAATTTTGAATGTAAAATGAAATAATATGTTCTACAAAAACAACAGTACATTTATTGAGGGATTAATCACAAATTAATAATAATACTTTTAATAAGAAATTAGAGCCTGTCATTTTTTGATAATTTGTTTTTATAACTATAAATTGCATAGCGTTTTTTAGCAGAAAACAACAAAAATTATTTTTAAAAAATTAAGATATGTGTGTTAGCAGAACAGCACTTCATCAGGGGGCACGCTGCCTGCCAACACACAGGAGCCTTTCTGTTGTCAGTGGTGAAACAAAAAACTGAATGTGCCTCGAGGCCCCATAATGGAAAATCAAATAAGAAAAAGCAATTAGAAAAAATGGAATATAAATGCAAAAAAAATTAAATGAAAAACAATCACAAAGTAAGTCTTAATAATGACTTAAAAGTATACAAACTAAGACATAATAAAGAAATGCCCATAAATCAGAAAAATAAATAAAGATAAAGTTAAAGTTAGAATAGTTGTATATCAGTTTTTGGTTTCACCACTGACAACAAAAAGGCTCCTGTGTGTTGGTAGGCAGTGTGTCCCTTAATGAAGTGTTGTCCTGCTAACACACATATCTTAAAACTTTTTATACTTTTTGTTGTTTTCTGCTAAAATTGTTTTTCTGGTATCACTGTGTATATATAATTGTTATGACTGGTATAGAGTGCAAGACACCGAGCAATCCAAGATTGAAGTGCTTCTGTCTGAAAAACTAGGGAAAATGTTGCAAACAAGTTCCAATGAACTCCTAAAGCACATGCAAAAAAGGAAACGTTATTAGTTACAATTGGTCCATTAAATGGGCCGAGGGAATTTTTCAGTTCTCACAGCTCAGTTTAAGGGAAAACTTAAAATGTTAATTCAAGCATACTTGATTCCAAAAGTAGAATAAAAGGCAGGATGCGAATGAAAAAGTGTGAGAAAGTGTTTGATTTTAAATAATAAACTAAGAAGAGGAATTTAGAGAAAAAAATAACATAAAAAAATTAGTGTAGGATTTTCATGTTATATTGAGGTTTTAAAATTTTTAATGATTTCTAACTTACTTGCCCCTCTACCCCCCTCCCAAAAAAATTATGCTGCATACAAAAGAAATAGAAATAAAAATCCACCATCCTGTTGATCCAGGGGCACAATGGAATCTTTTATTAAAAGGCTGCTGACTTCATAACATTCAACAAAGTTTTTTTTTTTTTTTTTTTTTTTTTTTTTTTTTTTTGCACAGAGCTGTCAATCTACATAGTTTTTTTTTTCTTTACTTGATTTTTTTTTATGGCTGTTTATTTTAATATAATTGTACTAATCAATATTTTTCCCTTGTAATTGAAATTCATTAACTAATTTAAATATCTAAATCTGGAAAAAATGTTTTTTCTTTTTTTTTTATTGGTCTTATTATAATTTAGTTAATATATAGTTTCTTTTATCATAGTTCATTTAACTTATATTTTTTTCATTGTTATTGAAATTTTTTTCTCAAATTTGAATGTCTAATTCTGCTACTCGTTTTTTTTTACTATTTTGTTGCTGTTATTATGATTTAGTTTCTGCATAGTTGTTTATTTTATCATAGTTTCTTTCCTGTTTTGAATATCTAAATACTTCGATATTATTTGATATTATTTAAATAATCTTTTTCTGACTTAAAATGTTCAGTAATATATAATTAATTTTGTCTCTTCCAAATATTCTGAACTCGTTTTTGTAATTTCTTTTCTGTAGTGCTCATGTTGTGACTTTCTGAAGCTTACTGAAGCTCTTACAAAAATTTACATGGAGCTCAGTTCTATATCTGATAAAATAAAGTGTGAAATCAAAGTACCTCGAATTAAGCATATTCTCTCTGATATCACACATTTGTTGAGTGATGTGGAAAAGTATTTGCTAAATATAGATCCTGAAGCAGCAAAGTAAGATTTTATTATCATTATTTGTTTTGCAGATAAGGGATCAATGGTCCTTTAAAATTATTATTATTATACTCTACATGGTACGTAGCATTTTTAAAAAGTGCTTAAAGGTGCTTATTTTTGATTTTCGTTTTTTAAAAGCCCTTAAAAGTACTTTTTTTGTGGGGTGTTTTTAAAAAGTGCTTAATTTTCCCTTTTCGAAAATGAGATTTTTTTCTTTACCATGTTGATTTTCGCCATGCATTGTGCAAAAGCGTGTTTTTCACATTGTTCTATTCAACGTTATTTACAATTCATTCAACCACAATCAATTTCAGCGTACTATTGATCCACAGCCTATAAAAACAACAATCATTTTACATGTTTGATGAAATACTTGCGAGTCTGCATGTGTGTGTACTGAACTGGGTTCGGTGAGATTCTTGCACTCTCACGTGCAACTCTGCAGAATTTTACAAGATATTCTCAATTTAAGGCTTCATTTTCCACCCTCTGAAATCGAACAGAAAAATATCTCGATCTTTTTATGGTGACTAATGTAATCAGAAAAAGAGTTCTTTATCAGAAGCTAGTTATTTTGATCATGAATATTCTTTATTTGCATTTTGTTAATATATATAGTGCTTAAAAATATTTTTAGGTGCTCAAAAAACGCTTAAAAGGTGATTATTTTTTGATGAAATAATTGGCTACGCACCCTGTTAACTAAATAATATTTTTATGGTAAACAAACACAAGAAAACAAGACACAAAGAAAACAAGAAAAGAATCAAAAAGACGATTTAAAACAAAAGAATAAAAAATAAAAAAATATTAAAAATATTAGAAAAAATTTAATTAGAAAATCTAACAGCAAAAAGATATAATTTCTTCATCAGCTCATAGGATTATATTTGCAAAAATAGTGCTTCCTAATATTGTTCCAATATAAAGCACAATATATCAGTATAATAGTAATAGAAGCTCCAAAAAAAGAACCAATTAGTAAACAAAATTTTATCAAGTGAAAATATCTTGAAAAATGAGAAAAAATTTGAAATAAAACACAAATAGGAATATATCTAGCGAGAGGAGGGAATTGTGTCATATACTTACAAATAATTTTTGTAATATTGTCCTTCATTTTTCTTAAATTTGTAATAATTTTTTCTTCTTTTATTTTGAATTCCTTTTTTGTGTGTGTGTGTGTTTTTATCTTATATTATGCGTTTTATGTACTTTCAGCTTATGTGCAGTTAATAATTCAAACGAAAGAAAAAAATTTTAACATTCTCGAATTATGCTTAATTTTACTTGTTTAAAGTTAATCTATTCTTGTAATATTATTAAACAATTGTATTATCCAAGTTTAGTTTTCTGTAATTTTTTTCTTGTTCCCTCCACCGTTGTGGAAGAAATAAATTTCTTGAAAACGAAATTATTTATTTAACTTTGTTTATTAAAACAAGTAAACGAAATGTAAACCCAATTACTTTTTATTTAGGAATTTCTTTTATTCATTTGTGTATAACAAAATTATTTCATTTTCATAGGACTGGTGACAAAACCAAAATCTTTCGTGACTTATCTATGTTTCCTGAGTTGAAAAGATGTAAAGATGAAATTTCCAATTTAGAAGACAAGTTAAATGAGTTGAAACCTGATATATGTAAAACCTTAAGACTGATAAGCATTAAATATGCCACAGTTGCTGGGCAAAAGGTTTGTTCAAATTTCTGAAAAATTAATTTTAAGATTAAAATACATTATAAATTTTTTGGTCCATTGCATAGTTTTTTCATTTTTTTTTTTTTTTTCTCTTTCAATTTACAAATTTGAATTTTGATTATAAAGTATAAATTATATTGAGTTTTTTTTTCTTCTTTGCAATACAGTGGCTAATTTATTTAATTCTTTTGACAGTTTTTAATTGAAGTTCCTAATAGTAATTTGAGCCGTGTCCCAAAAGATTGGATAAAAGTTAGTGCGTAAGTTATTTTTCTTAGTTTTCTTTGTAACTATATGATGTGTTTTGTAATGACCATTCTTGATATGTTTTTTTTTTTTAGAATCCATTTCCAGAGTTATTTTTTTAAGGAAATTATCATGTCAAGGGTTGGTAATTGTTAATTAAGAGAGATAAAAACAAAAACACTTATCAAGGTGGTGGCAGTCCGAAGAAAGGGAATTTAAATTAAATATCCAAACAATCAGAAAAAATTAATTAATTTGAATTTGAGATGCCTAAAACTCCAATATTGTTTTCAAAAAAATTACATCTTTTTAAAATATTATATATTTTTAATTCTAATGGTAATGATCAATATATTTTATGCATAATAGTAAGGCAAAACTCAAAAATTAATACTAAAACTTTAGCCACTGGTTACAAAAAGGAGAAAATCTCAATACAAAGCATCAAAGCCAGTCGATGTTTTTACAGATTATTGAAATACATAAAATCAAACCTTATGAAAGGAAAAATAAAAAACTAGAAATTTATAAATGTTTTATTAGATTCATGTTCTTTTACTCATCAGAAACTTGGACAGTGACACAAAAGAATGATAATACCGCTAGATTCATTGAGCTATAGTTGGCAGAGTGCAAATTGATAGCGTTTAGCACAGATGCTCAAATCTAGAACTTTATTATGCTTTTAAAGAACCTAGCGTCATCAAAAATATAAAAATCTGAAGAATAAAATGGGCTAGACACCTTGTTAGAATGAACAATGTACGATCAACACAACAAATATTCTGGGATAAGACCGTTGGTATAAGAGCTAGGGGTTGACCCAACCTCAGGTAGGTTGACTGCCTAGATAGGGATTTCACCATCCTGACAGTGGATGACCATAGCAAACAAAAGGGTAACCTAGAAGAAGATTCTTGAAAAAGACTTGGGCCCACCCTAGATAAGGAAATTTGACAAATCACTATTGAGTCTGGAAAATAAGCCGAAATCTGTTTATGTACCTGTTAAAGCTTGAATGTGTTTCTCATTATTGGCATTAAATCTTTATGTTTTCTCCCGCAAACTAATATGTCTTGATGTTTTTAATTCTTCCTTCCTGATTATTGATCTGTCACATTTTGATTGCATAGCTGTTTTTTTGTTTGCTTAAACATTAATTCATGACCTCTTGTGTGAATATATTTTAGATTTCATTTTTCAGAAGAATTCTAACATTGAACTAAGGAAGTTTTTTAAAAACTCCTTGTTTTGTTTTTTTTTATTTTTTTTTTTTATAATTTTGTAAATGAACTTCTTCCTTTTAAGGACAAAGCAGGTTTCTCGTTTTCGTTCTCCAGAAATCATTAAATACTGCAAGCAACTAGATCAACAAAATGAGCTCTTGTTCATGCATGCAAATGAAGCCTGGTGTAAATATCTAAAGTAAGTAATGTGCTTAGTTAGTTGTGTCAGATTTCATAATTTAAAAACATTGTCTACATTAATTCATCAGGGTGGCCACCCACCTGGAAAACCTGGAATTATCAGAGAATTTTTTTTATACTGGAAAAAACCTGGAAATATCAGGAAAATTTGGATAAAAGCCTGGAAAAATCAGGGAATTTTAAGGAAAAGCTGGAATTTTTTTCTTTGATAATTTTTTTAATTTCACTAATTTAAATTATTTACTAATTTTCTTAATTTAAATTATTTCATCCATTATACCCATTTTTTTTTAAACAGAAATGTATCGCCAAACAGTTGAAATATCATCAACTTATCGATACTTTGCTTGCATCAAAATTTGCTCCATTACAGCTCTGTTAAACTAGAATGTCACATAAAATTCTCCCACGGTTGCTAAACGAATGTAGAAATCTTTGACAGCTATGGGACTGTGCAATTTAGGAAAGATTCTGGTGGAAAAAGGGATTAGGATATTAGCTTCTGTTTTTAAATTCTTTCATGGACTGAATCCATTTATGGCTCAAGTTTGTTCCGATGCTTTGGTCGTAATTTTTTTTTTCAATTTTGACAAAATGTTTTTGTATTTTTAACTTTATAAAATTCTCCACAAATTTTTTGGTTATAATTTAATAATAATAGATTTTATATCGCACTCTTTTTCAGAAGGCTTTTCTACTCCCATTCAAAGAAATGTGTGAATTATTTTTTCTCAGCAAACCAACCAATCACACATTTTTTTACAATCACTAACAGCAATGTTTGTTGACAAATCATTACAATTGTTGCATTAATGCTAATTTTTTCTATTTCATTTTAATATTTTATAACATATTCTAACTTTAAAAATAGGTTTTTTAAGAGCCAACTATAAATTAATATTTTATTTTATTCTTATGTTTGTCAATATGATTTTTGATTCAAAATTTTGTACCAAAACATTAAAAAATAAATAAATAATCTTGCCAAATTGTCAAAAAAACTTTTTTTTTTCAAGAAGATACGTTGAAAAAATAACATTTTGAATAAAATATTTTATAATATAGACACTTTTCTTGTACACATCCTATACTTTATAAGAAAAAAGAAACAAAAACCTGGAAATTTTAAGATTTTTATCTGGAAAAATCAGGGAAATTTGAAATCTGATTTGAGTCGCCACCCTGTTAATTATCATATTTAAGGTTAAGCACTCAAGTGGATAAGATAGGGTTCTAGTTTCTGAAAATCCAATCATTAAATCAAAAATTATTCAGGGTGCTCATTTTTTTTCTTTTGCGAACTGTACATTTCTATCTTCCATATATATTATTGATTATTTAAATTGTTTAAAACTTTTGAGTCATTCATTTTGTTAATATGCAGGGTTGCCACTCTACAAGGAAAACTTGAAAAATACAGGGAATTTAAAAATCACCTAAAATAACAGGAAAAATTCAGAGATTTTTTAGTATTTCTTTAGAAACTGGGAAAATACAGGGAATTTTGTTTCTTATTTTGGTCTTTTAAAAAATAATAACCACTCTAAGTGCAATCTATGGAATATTTAAGGTTGATACTTCAGCTATATTAAACTAGTTAGTTTACTATAGCAGCATTTGTTTTAAGTATGTTCAGCTGTTCCTTTTTTCCTGTTTTTCCCGCAAAAATACAGGGAATTTTGTTTCTTATTTTCGTCTTTTAAAAAAAAGGTTACCACTCAAAGTACAATCTATTTAATTTTTACGGATGATATTTCAGCTATACTAAACTAGTTAATTTACTATAGGATTATTTATTTTAAATATGTTCAGCTGTTCCTTTTTCCTTAAGTTTTTTCAGCAATTATATCTAGTATAATTAGCCCAATACAGCTCATGCAAGAGCACAGTGATTGTGTTTCCTCTTAATATATTGTGTACAATATGCACAGGGGAAACAGGTAATTTTTTTCCACATTTGAGTGGCAACCCTGGTTTGTGTACTTGTTGTTATATATGCTGTAATATTGTATAGAAGCAATCAACATATGAAACTGTGTATTACAATGCATGGATCTGTTGGGGTTTTTTTTAAGAGGTACCTATTTTGTGAAAATTTAGACATAATTTATGAAAATTGAAAATTAATTTTACAAATCAACCCTAAAATATGAAAATATTTTCAAAAATTGTCACTACAAATAACAATCATTTATGACTGGTAAATTTCTATTTATATTTTACCAATATGTTCAAAAACAATTTTGCCATTGTAAAACTTTGGACTTAAAATTGTATCCAAATTTAAAAGTCCATAAAAATTATTATCCGTAATTAAATTACAACTTGAATTTAATAGAAACATACATTTAACAGTACTAGCACAGTACTAGCAAGTTATCCTCATTATGAGAACATTTTCGACTAGGTCATACTGAAAAAGTTTCACTGAGTAAAAATTGTTTCATTAAAAAAATAAAGGTCTATTAGAATAAGTCTAAAATAATAGTTTGAATTTCGACTTCCTGTAAACTTTACGGAAAGATAGCCTCACCATTTAATTTTAAAACAATCTGCAGGAAGAAAAAAAAGATTGCTATAACAAGGCATAAGCGACCTGTTAGCCTTACCACACCGCACTATCTGACCAAGCACGTGATACCTATTCATAGAAGACAGCTGGCAGAAAAGCTTCTTTTTTCCATAGATTGCAACTAGAACAGGGTTAGCATGGTACTAGCACTTTTTCTTCCACTTCATATAAGAAACGCAGTGGCTGGCGCTCATTTTCTCTCATGGCGTTTCAGGATCCCGGCATGTTTTCATCCCGACATGGGGAGGAAAAGCGCTCTTGTTACAAACTGTGTGGGAAGCAAATTCTTCTACTAAGTCATAATAGCAAAGCATGGGTGGGTTCCATTGCTAATTGAAATGCGTAATTAACTCCAGGTTTATTTTTTTACTGGGATACAACAACAAAATCTTAAAAGGCCGGGGGGAGAGGATTTTAGAACTTGCTTTTTTTATAAAAAAATTTTGAAACTATCGTTTTTCCTTAAGTTGAATTTGTGAAGGTACCGCTGGTAGTAAATTTGCCCTGGACAGACCCTTGATAATCAAATATGAAAGTCAGGAATGTCAAACGTGACGACATCCTCTTTCATTTTAAAAATCACTATTGACTTATAAGTTTATCTAATCACTGATTGATTTTTTTGACATTATTTGAATATTTAACAACATTTTTTGCCTTAAGAATTTTGGTTTTTTTTTATATGCACAGTGAGTTTGGAAGGAATTTTTACAAGTACAAAAGGGCTATATCATATTTAGCTGAACTTGATTGCTACCTAAGCTTTGCTCAAGTGTCAAGAGAAGAAAAATTTTGCAGGTATTTTTCCAACTTTTTTATTTAAACTGCTTTTTTTTAACTTGTGAAACTTTGTCTTAGATGTTTTTTCCACAACTGAAAAATAAATAATATTTCAGTTTTGTTAATTAAATTCCTTATTGATTTAATTTTTCTTTACTTAAAAATTTTTATTCATATGCAAACTGTTTAATAAATTATTATTTATTGTTTACTTGTTTCCTTTTTTTCATTGGTAAAATAAAATTTTTATTCTTCCTTTCGAAAGGAAAATATAATGAAAAAAATTGAATTTAAATTAAATAATGAATATAATAAATATGAAAGATGTAGTTATATGAAACATATTACTACCTTACCGAACATATTACTACTTTATAATGAGGTTTTTAGATTTTTGTAACAAACAGTGTCTTTAATACCCAAAGATGTTCTTTCACCAATTGCTTTTAATGCCAAAAAAAGAAATTGTTTTTACTCTTGTTATTTAGGAAAACAGTTGTATATGAAGGGAAACTTTCTAAATAAGATTGTTTAAAAGTGTCATTCTATATCTGTGTAAAAAAGAATTTTCAGAATTTTTATTAAACATAGAAATATGGGCAATGTTAATAAGGGGTATGAAATAAGTTGAAAAATATCGAGAAAACATGGAAGGAATATATAAATATTATTAAAAAGAAAAAAATAATTTTTAAAAATGAAATATTTTAAAAAATATTTAAAACAAAATTAAAAAACTTGAAAATATACTCACGCTATTATTTTTATGTACTTTGCTTTGGCTATATAAATACAATATTAGAAAGTACTCTTTTTTTTACAAATATAATCCCGTAAGCTTTTGACAAGATTATATCTATTCCTCATTTTTTTTTTTTTTGCTTTTTAATTTATTTATTTTTGTGATACTTTTGTGTATTTTATTTACTAATAATTTTTCTTCTTCAAATTTTCTTTTTAAATATATATATGTAAAATGATGCAGTTGGACCGAGCAGGAAAACAAACACAGGATTTAAATGAAAGAAAGTAACTTTTATTAGGTCATTCTTTGATGAGTGGTGAACGAGAAGTGTAGTTTACTTCATGAGCGATCAGTCTTTCTGGTAGGGAAAATCTTGCAAAAAATCCAAAAATCTCTGTATTTAGGGAAAAGAGGGAAATCTTAGATATGACTATTGGTTTAAGAAATAGTTCAAGTGATTCTCACGAATTTTAAAGGAAAAAATGTCTTTATTTAAATTTATGCATACTTGCGCCAAAAATAGATTTAGAAACAGGATGTGGCTTTTAAAAGTGTGAGAAAGCAGTTCGATTTGAATAAGTAATTAGTAATAAAATAGGAGTTGTTTTATAGCAAAGAAACTAACATAAAAAGATTAATCAAAGCTTTTTATGTTATATATATACTATGCAGTTGGATTGGCCATAAGTTGGTCATAACTGGTCACCATTGACCATAAATTTTGCTAGTTTCTCTCAAGTTTTTTTTTGTGGGGGGGAGGGTAAAAGGGAGTCTTATTGCTCTAAAAAATATATTGTGTTTCTTTTTTAATAAGTTATAAAAATTTGCTCTAATAAGATTTATTGAAATATTTACATAATAGGCCTCACCTTTCTGAAACTGACAATAGAATATTCAGTGTTGTTCAAGGTCGTCATCCAGTATTGACAAAACTTATTGAAGAGAAGCAATTTGTTGCCAATGACATCCTTATGAATGTAAGTCTAATTTACATAAAAAAATAACTATTCTGTCAGTGAGAAAATAATTTCTTTCAGTTTAGTTTTCTATCATATGCCTGTCAAATTGTACAAATAAGCCACAGAATTTCCTTTTTTTAACAAATAGAAGAACACAAATGTTTATGGTCAAACTTTTAAATTATTTTAACTGCCTAAACAGTGTTTTACAGGACTCTTTTGCCAAGGGGAAGAAAAGCATAAATGTCCTACATTTCGGGCAAAGCTATGATTTTAAACTATCTATGCAGCTTTGATGTAAAGAATTATCTGTCCTTCAGAATGGACAAATAGCTGCTTTTAAATTGATAAATAATTTAAAAGTTATTAAACTTTTTTGAAGATTATATTTTTCCACCTTGAGGAAAATTACCAAAATCAATGAAAGATTCTCAATTTTTTGCACATTTTATGAGATACAGTGTCTTTCATCTTCTCAAAATTGTGGCTTTCTTTATACTTTTTGAACCATTTTCCGAATTAATGCAGATGTAATTGGCTAAACTTGACCTAACAGTCATGAATAACTGTTGCAAGCTCACAGTATAGTTATGAAAATAGCATATTATTTGCAAAGAATTATTACTGAGTATGATGGCGTAACCTTCAAAAAAGAGTCTTAAAGTTTTTTATTCGGTTATTTTCAGGTACTTTTTACAAGTTAAACGTATAAAATTAAAAGTGTCAATAATTAAATAAAATTGTCCTAGCATTATAAAATAGGACAGCAGAAATAAGATGAAACTCCCCATAAGCATTCTAAAACAGGAAACTTTTTCTCTTTTTTTTTTTTTTTTGTTTGTTTGTTTGTTTGCTCTGTATTTACGAAAAGTTTTACATTTCAGTTTGATTATATTTAAATTATGCCACATCTTAAAGTAACATCAGATAGTGGGGTATTATGTTGGGATTTTTTTTTTTACTGTTTTGTTGGGACAAAACAGGGTTGCCACAGGCGACTATTAGCAAGTATTTTTGGCCAGAGGTGACTATGGCAACTTTTTTTGCTTGTAAAGGCTAACAAGCAACTATTTTCAGGAAAATGAGACTATTGTGAAACTTTTCTGTAATCCTAGCTATGTTTTTAGCATAAATTGGCTTAACATCCTGCAGTCCGCTGGAGCTTCTAAACAAACTGAAGTAAAATAAGTTGAAAATTTTGAATTGCAAATTTGAATCATCACTCTTTAATGCACTCAATTTGCTCAGATTCCATTGTAAGTCTATTTTGTTTCTTGATCGCCTTTTCAAAGGTTATTGCTAAATTTTTGAAAAGGTGCTAAATTTTTTTAGAAAAAGTATGCTTTTTTTTAATAAAAAAAATTTTTTTTAATGAATTCTAGTAATCAAAAGTATTTAATTTTCTGCAAATATACAAATTTTTTTAATAAACAAATTTAGTGCTAGAACACTAACGTTTATATAAAAATTATTATATTTGCCACTAAATAAATCATGGTATATGACAATTAAGTCATTAAATAAAATTTTAGTCATTTTATTTCTAAAAAAAAAGTTCTTATGTTGGCAGCTTTATTCATGCTTTAGGCTACTAAAAGCATTTATTTTGTTCATTTTTTTCTGTGGCAACCCAGTTACTTACGTATGAACTAATGTAAGCATTGCTCATGCATCCCTTCGCTTCTTTGATCGCAAAACTATTTAACATTTAAACTATTTAACATTTTTAAACCCAATATCGCTATTTGTATTTGCGCATTCTTAAAATCCAATATCGCGATTCATATTTACGCTATGCTAAAATCCAATATCGCTATTCTTGTAAAAGCTATGTTTTTTTTTCTTAAATTACTATAAAAGTGCGATATTCTTTATTGGTAGGTAATTTAATTATAAATCGTTGTTCAAAAAATTATTTTAAATGTGAAAATGGATGTCTTGTTATCGAGTTTTTGCCCATAAAATTGTCACTTGGTGTCACAATCATTCCTGAAATATTTTCCTGTTAACATTTGTTTTATTTATCAAGTCAGAAAATTTTGCATTTTTTTTTTACAATCTGCTAGTAAATAGTGAAAAAGAAATCAAATTGTGAACCAACTAAGTTATCAAGAAATAAAGCTAAATAAAAAATTAACTTAACCATAATTCTTTAAGTGTTTGTTTAAATGCGTAAAAACAAATATTTTCTATTTTTACTTATCATCTTATCAAGAATTAGTTTAACCCATGTGAAACACTGTGTTTATAGCCGTCATTGAATGCACTTAAATTGTTGATTGAAGTAAACAAAATGTATATCCTTGAAAAAAATTTCAGAAAAAAAGTGCAATATGTAAATTTTTTCTAGTAAAAATTTTTTAATTCATCAATAATTATTTGTTTTGATGATTTCTTTTTAGTGCGCTAATAATTGTGTAATTGTTACTGGTCCGAACATGGGTGGAAAGAGTACATATGTGCGCCAAACTGCTTTAATCGCTCTGATGGCACACATTGGCTGTTATGTTCCTGCTGATTCCGCAACAGTTCCTATTTTTGATAATATATATGTAAGGTAATTCAGCACTTTTAATCAATAATTTTTAATAAAATATTATGATCTTATTAATAATCATTGGTAATTTTTTATTGTATTCTCTATTTTTTTTTTTTAAAATGAGATAATCATCTAGTTATTGCTTAATCTTACTTGGATGTGTAGTGTATCTACCACTAGAAAAATACAATTCCAATTCACTAGTATATAAGACATGTTAACACGATTCTATGTTGGGGTACCTTTTCATACATGAATATTGATATTGCCGATAATTACTGTCCCCACAGATGTATGAGTGAAATTATTTAGAAGGTTAGGGTATGCATGAATAAAAAAAATTCTGCTTCAAAATTGAGTACAGCAAAGAAAAAGGTTAGCTAAAAGGAATCTGATAGTTAACTTCATTCATTAGCATAAATTTAGTTTGACCACCAAGGCTTCCGTTGTATGTTTTTTTTATGCACTATTTTCCTGAGATTCCCTGTGGAGGATTTTTTTTTTAGCTTTCTGCGACATACCTTTCTAATACTTATATCTTTCTGAAAGATACTTTTAAAAATAACAAATATACCTGTTTCTAATTCAAAGCAACAGAAGAGTCAACTTCAAAGGAAAAAAATTCAGATCAAATAAAATAATTTTTTAAAAAAATATGTAATATTTTTTTATTCTAATATTATAGACGATATTCTCGCATTTTGTAGGGAAAAACACACTGATTATTCACTCCCTTTTTCGTATTTTGTAAATCATCATCACATTTAAAAAAAAACGTGAAATCCGTTGCAGTAACTGCCGAAAAAAAGATAGACGACGAAATCACACGAATCCGGATGATGAAAAAGGTTACTAAATACGTGTTTCCATTTTGAGATTCAGTTGTTGTAATAAATAATATTGTATAAAAAATATCGGATTTTAAAAACTATGTGGAAATCAATAGTAATGACTGCATAAAAAGTATTAGAACAAAAATTTCTGCAGAAAAGAAAACCAAATTTTTTACTTTATTATTATTCTTTATTTCTCATTATTCCACTCTGATGCGCGAGAAAGGCATATTTTGAATATAATTCTGAAGAGAAGATAAATCTTTAGAAAATTTCTGCAGAAAAAATAACCAAACTTTGTTACTTCCCGAAAGAAAAATATTTCTGCAATAACTCGGTAACATTCTGCAACAATGTCGCTGTGTTGCCACAACTCTTCCATGGAGCTGAAATTGATCATGAAAGTTGATGTTTAAAAAAACAAATCTCTATGTTCTGCAGATTTTGTTTATATGATTAAGATTTGATCCCAATTTTTGTGTATAATCTTATTTCCAGTGTATAGTTATTTGAAGTTTCAATTTAAAATCATTGCAGATAAAGCATAAACTTACTGCAATTTTATCCTTATGTTACAGAATGGGAGCTGATGATGACCTTATCAACAGAAAAAGTACTTTTATGGTAGAAATGTGTGAAGCTTCGGAAATCTTGTGCTGTGCTACTTCCAAATCTTTTGTAGTTCTTGATGAATTAGGTAGAGGTACTAGTACAAATGATGGAACAGCAGTTGCATATTCTGCCTTAAAGCATCTAATTATTGACGTAATTTTTTGTTAATAAAATTATTTTTGATTACATATTTTCATGCAGATTTGATATGTATTTTGTAAGACTGATCTTTTCTTAAGTAAATCATCTCATTATTATGGGCCTTCAAGAGACCATGCTAAGTGTTTGCATTGCTTTAGGAAAAATTATTAGAAAGAATCCTTTAAGTAGAAAAAGGATCCCTTAAGTAGAAAAGGCTGCTTTGAGTAGAAGAGGATCCATTAAGTAGAAAGTGCTGCTTCTTACTGAGCTTGTGAACAATTTTGTAGCAATATCAAAAATCGGAAAGTTTTGTAACCTTGGAAAAATTAGAGAAAATTCAAAGAATACTCAAAAATGGGGTCATTCTGGTTTAAAATAACTGAAAGTCCTTTTTTTTTAAATAAAATTATACAAATTCTAAAAAATCCGATTCTCAGTTTTTGATTCATATATTACAATTAGTAGTTATAAATGAAATTTTGTTTCCCTTATTTACATTTATTATATTTTTAAAATGTTTTCATTTTTTGTAAATATTTTAAAACAAAGAACTTATTTAACAATTAATAAAAAATATTACACTAAGACAATCAAAAGTACAGTCGGACATCTCTTTAACAAACTTCTATTTTATGAATTTCTCTATTTTGCGATTTTTTTTTCTCCAGGAACCAAGAACATTTTGGAAATTTCTTCGTAAAATAGCTTCCAAATAGCGAAGTAAATTTTCTATTTTACGAACTTTTCTTTGCAATTCACTTTCCCTATTTACCAAAATATTTCAAACTTGTTAAGGCATTTTATGGTGGAAATGACCTTGAATTGATTTTCGAAGCCCCTTAACTTTTAGAGGAGGCAGTAAAATCCCTTTCCCTTTTTGTTTGCATTTCAAGTGAAATACTCAAACAAAATGAATGGATTTAACCAGTAGCAAATAAACTTAACGCGTGTGGTAATGTGTGTTTAAAATTACTTTTATTATAAATGCTGCTATAATTTTAGGTATAAATTTAGCTTTTTTAAAGTTGAAAATGTATGCAGCATGATAGTGTAACACTGGATAATGTTTTGCTCTATTCTTGCTTTCCATGCAGATTTCTTTTATGGCTAAGATTTATAAAATAAATAGTAGATACTAGTTTACAAGATGATGGTTTATCAAGTGCTATTTTGATTATGTCTAGTGTTTATGAAATTATATCCTGTTTTGTGTTGTTTAAGTATTTCAAAAGGAGATTTTCCATTTAACGAATTTTCCATATAGCAAACTTATTATCGGGATTTATCGACTTCGTTAAATAGAGGTCCGACTGTATTTGTCTTGGATATTAAGTAAGCAATACTTTATTGAAGATGTATATGGTTAGTGACAATAAAATCACTAAATAAATTTATATTATCTGCTACAAAAATCGAGGAAATTTAATAAAATCAGTCTACACTTACCGAACGCTTAACCTTTAAGCATTGTTTATACTCATATATATAATGTTTTGCCTCTATAGAATAGTTAGCGTTAATGATGGTTATCTTAAAAGAAAAAACAATAAAAGCATACATATTTACCTTAGCTCACTTTTTTCTAAACTTTAAATATTACATTACTTATACTGGTAAAACAGAATTTGTCATGAAGTGTTTCTTCCATGGTATCCTCTTAATCTTAGATATGTGCTTAACCTTATGTAAAAAACTGGGAGCATCAGACATCTGACCTAAATAAACCTGCATTCATGAGAGACCACTACAACTCCACTGGTATTTTAGAGTTCAGAAGAAAGTGAGTTCAGGTTAACCTACAATTAATTATAGAATTTCAAATGCTCAAAAAAAATTGTTTACAAAGTATCAAATAACTAATTAATTAAAACAGCATTGCTTTCCCGTTGCATAATCATGAGTAATCTTGCTATAATTTATTTGCGTTTTGATGGTTTAAAAAATTTATTTCAGCACTTGAAATTCTATAATTTGATACAGGTTTAACTCAACTCTTTTTTTTTCTAAACTCTAAATACTAAACTACTTATGCTGGTAAAACAGAATTTGCCATGAAGTGTTTCCTCCTTGGTATAACACCCTCTTAATGTTAGGTATATTATGCCAGGGTTGTCACTCTACAGGGATAACATGAAAAATACAGGGAATTTAAAAATCACCTAAAATAACAGGGAAAATGCAGGAAATTTTAAGTTTTTCCTCACAAACTGGGAAAATACAGGGAATTTTATTTCTTATTGTCATCTTTTAAAAATGGTGACCACTCAAATCGCAATGTATGGAATATTTAAGGATGGTATTTCAGCTATACTAAACTATTTAATTTAAAATAGCATTATTTGTTTTAAGTGCGTTAAGCTGTTCCTTATTTCTTTAAGTTTTAGCAGTTTCTTTAAGTTAAGTTCTATTATAGTTAGCCTAATATCTTGTATAGTTTTCACAAGAGCAATTTTTTTTTCAAGATTTTTGTAGGAACCCTGTATGCTTAACCTTATGCTGCTTCCTTTCTACAACATAACATTTTGCTTCATTCTTTTGAATAACTTTTTTTACATATTTTCAGATTGGATGTTTAACTGTATTTGTGACACATTATCCTGAAATTCTTGAGCTTAAAGAGCGGTTTCCTGATAAAGTTTGTACTGTCACTATGGCTTACATTTTAAAAGACAGTGAGTATACTTAAAAATATGATTGACAAAATCTTTTAATTTTTTCACAACAATATAATTTGTATTCATACTTTCAATTGCATTGTTGTCTGAACCAACTTTTAAATAAAATTTAGTTTAAAATTATATATAAATGACTAATTTATTAACTATGTAATAATGATAAAACGGACGACGAAACTTAGAAAACAAAACTTTAACGGAATATGAAATCAATAAAGAAAGTAAACAGAACAAAAATTACAGTAGCCAAGGGAAGCGGAGGTAGCCAAAAAAGGTAAATCAGGGCAAGAACGAAGAAAACTAGTAGAAAGTAATAGTCATGATCTCAACAATTTTCCAAAAATCAATGCAGAGCCGCATTGGTTCAGGGGATAGAGCGTTCGCCTTTCAATGAAGTGAACCGGGCTCGAATCCCGGCGATGGCTGGTCGATATGAATCTGCATCCGCCGTGCACCTATCACAGTGCTGACGTGAAATATTCTCAGTTGTAGATGAATTATGGGTTAGAGTCCCTTTGCCGTCAGGCGAACCATGGGAGGTTCTTGTGGTCTTCCTCTCCATGTAACGCAAATGCAGGTTAGTTTCATCATAAAGTCCTCCGCAAAGGCAAATTTCTCTCAATACTTGATCCAGAAGTTCCCTTGTCTTCTGGATTGGCTTCAAAATTACTAGGCTACAGAGTTGAACATTAGTAGTCGTAAACCAAAAAATTTAGTCCTCTGTTCAACGACGATTATAAAATAAAGTAAAATATTTTCTTTTATATTTGTTCCTTCTGTTATTTTATATATGCTTAGTTGTATCTAATAACTTTAAATATTTTTTACTCCACCAGAAAATGATGACAGTGATATAGACAGCGTTACCTTTCTCTTCAATGTGATCAGCGGAATAAGTGACAAGAGTTACGGAATTAATGTTGCTGCTCTTGCGGGGATCCCAAAACATATTTTAAATGAAGCCCATGAAATCTCACAAATTCGGAGGTTAAAAATAGATATTTTAAGGTATTTATCATTTTTGTTATGATTTTACTGAAATAAAATTTATACAAAAATTAAAAATAATTTTTAATACAATTCTAAAGCTCGTAGATGAAGTTTGTCACACTTCCTTGACCACATTCAGAGCTCAAAATTAACTACAGTCAATTGGTAGGGTATCCACTCAAATCTGGAAAAAAATTCCCTGTACATATCATATGCAATGTATTAAGAGGACATTCACTGAGCTCTTGAGTGACCTATATTAGGCTAATTATAATAGTTTTAATTGCTGTTAAAACTTAGAGAAATAAGGAACAGCTTAACACACTTAAAGCTAATAAAGCTATAGTGAATGAAATAGTTTAGTATAGCTGAAATATCATCCTTAAATATCCCATATATTGTGCTTTGTGAGGTCACCACTTTTAAAAGACGAAAATAAGAAATAAAACGCCCTGTATTTTCCCAGTTCTGTAAGGAAAAACTCAAAATTCCCTGTTATTTTAGGTGATCTTTAAATTCCCTGTGGAGTGGCAATCCTGATTCATCTGGAACCACTAAAGTTAGACTTGAACCACCATAAAATAATTATCAGTGACTCCCCAGACCAACAATCGATGTAAAGGGATGATATGCTATTTAGGTTACTTTTATTTTTGTGTTTTGATCTGTTTTATTGTTACAAAGTAGCATATTTCATCACAAATCATTGCATTCTTCGTATTGTAATTTTCCATTTCAATTTTTTATTAAATAAATGTAAATGTGCTTGTAAAAATATGCACTAACTAATACCTTTTTAGACCAGCGACTTAAATTTTCCGTTTTCTCTGATATTAATCATCACCATCTGCCGTCCTAAATTTTAATATCCTATGCATCACCCGGTATAAAACTCATGCCAGATAGTCACAGATCCTTTCCCCCCCTGGCAATTTTCGGAGTTAGCAAGGATTTTAGACCTTAGGAAGGTGAATGATGATTATTAATGTGGTCATGATCGAGAATAATGGAAAAAGAGGATTTTTTTTTTTTTAAATATTTAGAAAAAAAAATACATTCAATAAAAATTGGGGGGGGAGATATAATATCTTCATCAGCTCTCATACTATTATGTACGATTTTTATTTTATTTTCTGTTTTTAACGTGATATTTATACTTAATATGTTCAAAATCATCAATGTTTCAAAAAAAAATTTGAGCGCTCCTCACACTATTGTATAGATATATTCCGCTTTGGTTATATTTATACAATATAGAATGCACTCCTTTTTGTGAATATAATCGTGCGATGAGCTGATGAAGAGATATCTTCTTTTTTTTTCCAGATTTTTATTAAATTTTCCCTAAATTTTAAACATATATATATATTTAAAAAAATTCTACTCTTCCTTTTCTTTAAAATAATTTTGATAGAAAAAAGTAGATCATCATAATCTTTGCTTAGTGGATGTTTTCAAATTTGTTTTAAAATAAGTTTTTTTTTTTTCAATAAATAGAACTGTTATTTAAAGACTTACACTAAATTATATTATTTTATTTTTAGGAAGCTTAAACACTTGGCGACGAAGATAGAACTAAACAAATTCGCCAATTCTGCGTCTTGATAATGATGTAAATTCCTTGTAAATTTTGACTTTTTAATTATTGCATAAATGCTTTTAATTTGAAATGCATGCTAAGTTAATTTAATAAAAAACTTATAGTGCTTTCCTATACTATGTAACCAATCACTCATCTCACACAATGGATACCTTTGTAAAATATATTCATTGAAGAACTCTTAACTATTCACAAATTTATCAGTTAACTATAACTAAATAAACTTTAAATACAGGTCTATTTTAGTGCTTTCAACAATTTAATTTCAAAAAAATAAATTTTTTTATGATTGTTAGGAGGCCTTTATGGTACTAAATAAATCAATTTATTTTAAAACGTGAAATTTTTGTTATCACCACTGTAAGTTTAAATAAACTGTAAATATTACTCAAGATCAGAAATTTCAAGTTATGATAAGCAAGAGAAATATTAATTTTGCTATTTAGGAACAAAACATAAACGAAAAAATCCATGTTTTCACATAAAATCTTAGCAAGAAACTTCATTAGACGTTTTTTACCATTTCGGAACAAAACTATGCATTTTGCAATGTGATGACTTAGTGGAACAAGTAAATACAGGCCATTCTACTGAATTTTCTTTCCGATACATCTGTGAATGTTTTTTTGGAAGACATGGTCTCCGTCAGCAACTAAGACTAGCTTTGGTAGAACGAAATACTATTCTAGAGGGAGAAAATACATTTCTCACAAGCACCACAGCTTTAATGGAGATGTCAGCACTATACACAACAGCAAGAGCATGAAGCCGAAAAACACCGTTCACCATTGGGAGGAGAAAGAGCCGACGTAAAAGATGGGGTACGATTGTGTGACGTCATTGGCTGAAAAATGCAACATTTAGCTGTAGTTTATTTTTCGGGTAAAATTGATATCATTGTGGAGTGCCCACTGGAATTTCCAGAGACCCTCCGGAAATTCCAGGGTAGTAAACTGGTATGCAATATGTGTGTGATCACATAAACTCATTTTCGGCCAAAGGTGCGCAAACGCACCATCTCAATAATTATTTTTTATTAACACTGTGACGTATATTTTTCACTAATTTTATTTTTCTGCTATTGCCAAAGGTTCTTAAAGACACCCAAAATTTTATAGTAATTTCAATAGCTGTAAACGCTTACTGTTGAGAAACTTTTAAACTATTAAAGTTTTTTTTTAACTTAAAAAGGTTATTGACAAATGAAATTTTTTGAAAATGTATAATTATTACTTTTGAGATTTATCATTGTTTTTACGATGGATTAAAGCTGCAAGCCAGTAAATAAAAAAAATAATACAAATTTAAAAAAAAAACAACAAGCGTTCAACTAAATGGTTTGTTCATTGATTCGGTGAATGGTGATGCCCATATGCCCCATTTTATTTCTTAAATAAAATATAATTTTTTATACACGAAATTTTTTGTGTCTTAATGAATGTAATGTAAGAATATTTCAATGAAGATACCATATTTTATATGCTTGGCCTAAAATGGGTTAATATGAATGAACTATGTACTGGCATCCTGTGTAAGAAGTACATATGACAGATTGCAAATTGATTAAACTAGATTTTTTTTTTTTTGTAACTTATGCTACAGCAAAAGAAAAACAAATATAGTAAAACAGACGAATAAAGTAATTTATTTTAGGAACAAGTAACAGTTTCACAATAATAAAACAAATCTGAATTAGTTATTATACAGATGATTGGTAAACCAGCACAACTATGCTTCGATAACATACACTTTTGTTTTTACAAATGGGGGGAAATGAAAACTAATTTAAAATTTCACAAAACTGAAAGAAAATAAACTTATTTAGCATAAAATAAGGCAAATTTAGACAGCACATGTTAAAAATACAAGGTCAATTAGGATTTAAAATTTTTTTTTTGTTTAACTCAAACAGCAATATATCAAAAGCAATTTAACTCTTATGCGGATACATTAGAAAAATATATTGGAGAAATAGAGATTTAGTTCAGTATTATCATATTTTTAATATGCTTTAGTTATGTGAAAGACAACTTATAAACGTTTGGGAAAGAACCATTAAATCATAGAAAACAATTTTGAGCAAAAAAATAAATAAAATACTACAAAATATTGTTATAATCTTGATCCAATTTTTTTTTTTTTTTTACTGTTTTTATAAACTTTATGTTCTTATAATTCAATAAAATCAAAGGTTATTTGTAAAACTATTTTAAGACAAAGGATTATAAAAATATTTTTAAAATTTCAATAATTTATAAAATATTTATAACCTTTACATTTTTACTATTTCTTTTATGCATATAGAAAACAAAATAAGAAAGAATAGAAATAGAAGCATATTAACAGAACTCCCAACTATTCTTTTTAATTATTAGTTCGGTAAAAGAAAACCATTATACAAAATAATTTTTTTTTTTTAAAATAATAAAAAGAAAAATTATAAAAATATTTTTTTTAACTTCAATAAAATATTTACAGTCTTTAATATTTTACAATTTATAGTGGCATTGAAATTAAAGATAATAACAGAAGCACACAAATTGAAACTCTCACTGAGTGCAGTATTTAAGTCTGTAAAAAAGAAGCAGAATAAAATAAAAAAAATTTTTTTTTTTTTGGCAATACAAAAACAAGGAAATATAAAGGTATCTTCTTTGCAGTAACTTTTGCATTTTGAATTTATGACAAAATATAAGGCTAAAATATTTTTTAAACATGAGAAAATAAAGCAAACAGCTTCAACTACGAATGGGCTGTAATATTCTGTAAGTGCCATTACTTAAAAATTGTTACCACTAATTTAAATATTTCACAATAGCGACTCAAAAACTGAACAGAGGTGCTATATTGTTTGTCATTTACACATATATAAATACACATAAAAGGCATGATCATTTTTTTTTTTTTGTTATTTAAAATGTATTTCAATAAACTGCCCTTAAGCTACTTTCTCTGCCCCGCTATGAAGATAGCCGGAACAGATATATAGTCCTATTGTTTAGTGCCCAGTGGTCCCTGCCTATACCTTTCACAAACTTCAAAAAAAAAAAAAAACCAAAATCGTACACCGGAGTACCAAAACTATAAACATTAAATGAAGGGAAGAAAAAAAATTTACTTTTAAAATTCAAAAAAAAAAAAAATTGAAAGGGGACGACACAAAGACAAAAAGGAATCCTCTAAACACAAAGCAAGAAATGTACACAAAAAAAATCATCGATGAGGAGATGAACAAACAAAGATAATTTTTAGGCCAATGACCACAAGCTGTGTGATAATGTCCAGATCTCAAGAAACGCCAGCACTGGTACAGTTGTAGTAAATCAAAACTTTCAGGAGCAGTCAGCTTTGCGAACCGTAGGCGGCTATCATCTGTCCCACTTTGGGGGCATCGTATTTCAGCAGCCGGCAAGAATCTTTACTGGACACATCAACACCATTTATCAATTAAGAGGCCACCATCAACGCCTTTCCATATCTGTGGTAGTAGTGGATGCTTTTATTTTATTTTTATTTATTTTTTTTCTCATTTTTCATCTGGTAGCAGGTATGAGCGCTACTCTTCTGCTTCTGTGTTAGGAAACCAGTGGCTTTGTAACCAGCCCACTGATCAACTGTTGACCCATAGTAGAACTTCAATAGGGTTGTGAGAATTGGCCACCTTGAGATGCAGCAAAGTAGGCCCTATCTCCTTGGTATGTAGAGTCTTGTGAGAGCATCCCTTCTGTCTGGGAACGCATATCATCCACCAGGTAGGTGTCCTGGAGGGAAAAAAGTAGTTTGATAAACATTACAGTTTTTTTAAAATTAAAAAAAAAACAATTAAACTTGAAACTAAATTAATATAAAGCATAAAATAGGAGAAAAAAATTAGGGTTTTTTTCTGTATAATATGCATACAAACTACTTTTAAGCAAGACAAATAATAAACTTTAAAAAAATAAAAATTCCAAGAAAAAAAAATAATTTGATAAGCATAACAGCTTTTACCAAAACATTATTTACCTTGAAACAATAATTAAATATAAAACATAAAATAATAGGCCAAAATGAAGAGAAGAAAAAAAAAAATTTTTTTTTTTTTTCTGTATGATGGTATGCAAATTGACTACTTTTAAGCTGGACAAATAACACACTAAAACAAAATTTTAATACATAACGAAGAAAAGTTTATAAAAAGAAGAAAAATTTTATTCCTGGAAAAAAATAATTTGATTAGTATACAGCTTTTAACAAAAAATTATTAAACTTGATATAATAATTAAATATAAAATAATAGGCCAAAAGAGAAAAACTTGGATTTTTTTTTCCTGTATGGTATGTATACAGACTACTAATAAGCAGGACAAATGACGAACTAAAACAAATTATAATACATAAAGAAAGAAAATTTCATCATAAAAAAAAATCATGATATATACTACAGTCTTAATAATGTAAATCTGGAAACAAGAGGCTTTGTGTTATATAGAATTTTGTGTTACATAGATCATTTCGCATAACATTAAACTTACCTACTAGACATGGCAATCTGATACAGAACAATAGCAATACCACTTAAAAATAATTTTTAAATAAACAATATTAAAAAAAAAAAATTCTAAATCAATTCCTACTTAAGTCAACAAAGAAAAACTTTATTTTAGTTACTTTTTTTTTTAAATAATTACAATTTTTACTCCCATATAAATCTAAAATTAATTAATTAATAATTGAAAAAACTGTATGTAAAACATCAAGTGTCATTAACAACAAGTTTTTAAAAAATGTATTTGAACTTGAATGAATGAATAAAAAATATTTTATGAAGGATTGAAAATTTTAATAAGTTATATAAATATATAGAGGGAGAGTGTGAACTAATAGTAGGAAATGGAAAGAAAAAAAAAGGCATGGATCACACGTGAGCAATTAACTATTTCTTTGTTCAAATAGAGCTAAAAGTTAGAAATTAACACTGATGTTATTTTTAAAATATGTGATAAACTGAATCGCTTATAGTAAAATTTAAATCAATCAGAAAATTCCATTTCGTGTTTCACTCATCCCTATTTATCTAATAAATTAATATTTGCAAAAACTGTATTATTAACATCAAGTATCCACAAGTTTAAAAAAATGTATTTGAACTTGAGCGAATGAATAAAAAGTATTTTATTAATGATTTAAAATTTGATCAAGATATGGGGAGAGTGTGAACTAATAGTAGGAATTGAAAAATACCAAAATATACATTTACTTAAAGTATTTATTATTTATAGAAAAAAATTTATTATGCATGCTAGAAATAAAATTCATTTGGTTTGCTCTAGAGATTTAAAAGTTAATACGGTTATGAAGAATTGCAGTTTACATTAAATAGCTTTTCTACTGCATATTTTTAATTTTAGAGTTACTTTAAGAAAAGAAAATTAACAGTTTCTAGTGTAATTTTATAGAAGACTGAATTTATTAAAATTTGCGATAAATTTATGATTCAGTTGCTTTAAAAAAAAATAACCAACATTAATTTATTCATATTTCCTCCTACTAATAATTTATAAAATTTTTTAATAAAGTTTAAAACTTCCTTAATCAAACAAATTTAAAGTAGAGTTTCATTAATCTCACTATGAAAATATGGTGAATACGACTGTTTAAGATAAATTTATGATACTGTTGTTTAAAAAAAAAAAAAAAAAAATAGCCAGTATCAATTGGTTAATATTTCCTCATACCAATAACTTATAAAAATTTTCAATCAAGTTTAAGATTTCCTTATTCAAACAAATTTAAAGTAGAGTTTCATAAATCTCAAAATGAAAACATAGTGAATATGATGCTTAACAGTTTTGTGCGAAAGTAATTTTTGCAGATATGGATTTTCCTTCAAGTACTGTTAAAAATTCTATGATGACTAAATATGCAGCTTTAGAAACAAAACTTATTTCAGATTTGAAATTCCTATACCCAAACTAGGCAATATCTAGTATTTGCATAAATGCAACAAAAAAAATTTTCCAGGTCATGGAATGCCCTTTTCCTGTATATCCTTACTGGTCACCACACAACTTGTTTTTGTGCTACCCTCTACCTCTACACCCTGGTAATAATTAATAATTTGAGTGAAAAGAATATATAATATAATCAATGAGATAGATAGAGTATAAGTTGTAAACCATTAAAAAAAAAGTAATAGAGAGTGGTTTTCAAAGTAATTGTGGTTTACTCACCTGAGACAACTCTGGCTGTGATAAACCAGGCTGAGAGAGTCCTGGATAATTGGGCTGGCTCATCTGACTCATGCTCAACTGTCCTTGCGTAAGAGGACCTTGAGAAAATCCACCCATCATGTCCTAAAAGGCAACATCAAAATTGTATTAGTTTAACTTCATTGAATGGCATCAGAGCAGTTACAACTCAGGGTTGCCACTCCATACTGGGAAAAAATTTCCTATGTTTTCCCTGTACACATTATACACACTATAGTAAGAAGAAACACACAATATCTGTGCTCTTGTACAAGCTACATTGGGCTAACAACACTAGTTTTAATTGCTGGAAAAACTTAAGAGAAAAAAGGTACATCTGAACATATTTAAAACAAATAATGCTATAGTAAATTAAACAGTTTAGTATAGTTGAAATATCATCCTCAAATATTCCAGACATACCTGCCAACATTGGAGAAATAAAATAACAGAGATTTTTCCAGCAACATGTTTTAACCTACGAGTAGAGTTTTGATACATCATGCATAATCATGTAAGTCTTAAAGGAGAAATTCTAATTTGGAAATATAAAGCACTTACGAAGTAAAAAATATGTATACAAATCTTAACCTAAAGAAGTTTTTTTTTAAGCCATAATTTATAATTACTTAGACTGCTAACACTCAACATACTGCAGTAAAGGCAATTGCACTATCTGTTGGGGAATAAGAGAAATATTTTTGCCATCAGCAAATATTTTATCACCCAATATTTTTAAAAAAATTTCTTAAACAAATTATGGAGAAATTTGAGAATATACGGGTAAACAGGAGACTTGGCAGGCATGCATAGATTGTGCTTTGAGTGGCCACTATTTTTTAAAAAACAAAAATAAGAAACAATTCCCTTTTTTTTCTGTTTGTAAAGAAAAACTCCAAATCCCCAGCCTTTTTAGTGTTATTTTAGGTGATTTGTAAATTCCCTACTCTCCCTGTGGAGTGGCAACCCCGAAACTGTAAGCAGTTTCAAGAGAGTTAAATGAAGCATCCAAATATTACAAACTTTCGCTATGCCAACGTAGTTACAAAAAAAATCTTAAAATTACTTGGCTAGCTTGGCTGTTAAATCCAGTCTGGGAAAGGTTAAGTTGCCCATTGGAGACTGCTCTACCATTTGCTTGTCTGCCTCCACCTTTTCTTGTGGCATTACGATTCCTTTGGTTTTGACGAGCTATAAGGAAGAGAAAAAGTATTTTTTAACTAGTTCTGAAAACATTACATAAATGACAAAATAAACCAGTAAATTTTTTACCTTGAAGAGCTTGTTGATGTTGATTGTAGAAACGTGGAGGAATGTGAGCCATGTTCAAGAACATCCCAACAGGAACAGGCAAATTAGCAACGGTACCCTGAGCTCTTTCTGGACTAATGTAGGAGAGTTGATCGTGTGGTCGATTGTAAAATGCTGGACCTGAATGAAAGTCATAATCATTAACTTCCCTTCTTCATTTAAAATTAAACAGGGTGCGTAGCCAAATCTTTCAACAAAAAACAAGTACTTTTCAAGCACTCAAAAAATATTTTTAAGCACTATATACTTTAACAAAATGCAAAATAATTTTTAAAGACTTTACATGATCATGATAAAATAACTAATTTCTGACAAAGAACTCTTTTCTTGATTATATCAGCCATTATAAAATGATCAAGAGATTTTTAAGTTTGATATCAGTCTGTGGCAAAACACAGCAGAGTTGCACATGAAAGTGCAATAATCTTGTCGAACCCAGCTCAGTAGACGCATGTGTGGACTCGCAAGAATTTAATGTAAAATGATTGGTGATTTCATACGCCAATCATTTTACATTAAATTCTTGTCGACGGTACGCCGAAATAGATTGTGGTTGAATGAATTGTGAAAACGTTGAATAGAACAATTTGAAAAGCAGGCTTTTGCATAATACGTGGCGAAAATGGACATGGTAAAGAAGAAAAAAAAACTCCTTTTCAAAAAGGGAAAATTAAGCACTTTTTAAAAACAATTTATGAAAAAAAGCACTTTTAAGGGCTTTTAAAAAACGAAAATTGAAAATAAGCACCTTTAAACATTTTTTAAAAACCCTACGCTCCATGTTAAATGTTTAAAACAATTAGTGAAATGTTTCATCTAATTAATGTTTTTTCACCACAAAAAATATTTGAGTATTTAATTATCAAAAAACATTTCATTGTTTCATATATTTCCTAACTGAAATTCAAAATGTTTAGTTTGACCGTTTTTAAAACCAGATTTCAAAAATATACTCTTAACTTTTGGTGTTTCTAAATAAATACTAGCAAGAAATGCATTCATAATACCCATGGAGAGACTATATATTTTTGAACTTATCTCAATCAAAACTAATTTGTTTCAGACCCAACGTCAATAAATTGAGTAGCCTTATAAAAAATAATGCAAAATACGCCCAACATAAACAATGTAATTTAAGACCATGCTATTCAAAATAACTAAATAAAAAATAAAATAAATAATAAAGCTAAATACGTTTTAGAAATTCAAAAAAATAATTTAGGAGCTCCATGTTACTATAATTTAAACAATTATTTGTCTTGTTTTCTTTTTTATTGTTATTCAATTAGTTGCACAAATTGATCAATTAGTTTCGAGACCATTAGCTTTCATCTTAAATGAGTATTGATTTTACAGTGCTTATTATTTACTTTAAAATAAATTTTCCTTTTAAAATTTTATTAAGGTACATCCATCAAATTCCTTAAATATTCATGAAATTAAATTGAAAAATAAATAGTATCAATGCTATGAAAATAAAAAAGTTTTTTACCGAATGGAAGATTTCACAGTGATGTCTTATGTCTTAAGTTGGGCTAGTTAATAACAATAATATTTAATTGAAGTTTTCTATCACAAATAGCAAAATGGTAGAATAAAGTTAGAAATAGATTATTTTTTTTATTTCATAAGTGCTTTGCTCATTCTTTTTTCATTATGTTTCAAAATAGCACGTGCATTTTAAGGTTTAATAAAATATTAGATCACCTATCCTAGGGGTGCACAACCTTCTTGAGTGAAGGGCCACTTGCACAGCAGGTTGGCTAACGAAGGGCCGCACATGTATTAAGACATGTTAATGACAAATGTAATAATGTATATTTAAACATCAGCGTTCCATTTTTCTTTATCAATAAACTTAGTAACATCAATAACTTAGTAGTGTTCCATTATTAGAATTCATTCAAAAATAAAAAAACTTGCTATTTTTATCATATGAACAATAGATTTATCAAAATAAATAAACATTGAAGAAGAGAAATATTTTTTTTATCGTATCATGCAATATGAAAACTCATTTTAGAATTAAATTCTAATAAATTTTAAAAAAACTGCAATGCCCACAGAATGAAAGTAGGAAAAAGTTTAGTCATAATTAAGTCATATAAATTCAAATTAAATATTTCAATTGAAGAAAATTTATAGGTTTTAAACAAAAGCCTAAAATAAAAACAAAACTGTGATAGTTCAAAATAAAATTCAATGCTTATTTTGTACTGTACTTTATTATTTTATTTTATTAATTATTAGATTTTTTATATTGTAAACATATTCCTCTTTTTTATCGAAAAATATCACTTAAGCAACAAAAAATTGAAATCTAAACTACAAACAGTGAGCAGTTTAAAAATTCACGTTTTCCTCCATTTTATGAATTTCTCAAGTTGCAATAACATTGCGTTTAAATTTCTGAGGGATGTAACGAGTATTTAGCCCTTCTGTGAAAAATTAAGTTGGTTGAATGATCAGTCAAATATTTGGCAGAATATTTTTTAGAAATGTATTTTTCTAAGTTTTTTTTTATTTTTGAATTTTTACAGATATTACTTTTTTTTTTTACATTATAATCAGACAAGTCATTTTTGTCATTTTTTCGATACTTTGAGAATTGAGAAGGATCCATTTTTTGCAGTTTTTATTATAACCCAGCATTTTAACAGAATGTCTCATAGTATTAATTTATTATCACTCTTTCCCTGTACTGTAATATAAATAACCAGTAACATAAAAAAGTATGATTTTCAGTATTAAAGTTTTGTTTCAGGAACTAAGAAAAATTTGTTTTTTCTATTTTTCTTTTTTTAGGCATTTTTATTATGACTCAGCATTTTTTTTAAAAAATAAAGTTACAAATAAAATTTATTTTACAGCAATTTTTTTTCTTCTAAGATTATGGCAATGAGAAAAATTTAAATTGAGATTTTTATTTAAAAAATTAAGAACGTTTTTTCTAACTTTTTATTATCTTTAAATAAGAAAAAAAAAATTTTTAGACATTTTTATTATAACGCAGTAATTTTTAATAGCATTTCTGTTGACTTAATTCTTTTTTCTTGGCTTTTTCTGATAATTGGAAAACAGAGATGTTCAGCTTTAAAATTTTCTTTCAAAAATTAAGATTGATTTTTATGTTCTCTGTTTCGCTTTTCGACATTTTCAAAAACGTTCTTGATTGGCCTTATTTTTTAGAGTTAATTTATGAATACGTTTTTCCAGGAAACATTATTCTGAGCATTGAAATTTTAGTTTCAGTGTTGCTACAATGCTAAAAGATTTTGCTATTTGGCCCCAAGTGTACGGCGTTCAATTGATTTTTTCTTCTTTTTTTTTTGCCTAATATTTGGTTTTTGATCAAATCACAATTCATTACCACATTCGACCAAATCATATTCGTTGCGGAAATAAAAATGAAGGAAAAATAACTAGGAGTAACGATTAAACTGTACCGTAATACCATATCAAAAAGTGATTATTTAATTGCGTGACTAACAATCACGTGTCGTAATAACATCATAGTTAAATAACGGGATCGTCAAAATCATGAGGAAAAGTATAGAAATAATTAGGAAAAAATATATTTTTATGCTGAACTCAGCACGAATAAAGCGCGTCAAATGCATGATTTAAAATTTGCGTGTCGTAACAGAATAATTGGAATTTTTTATAATACGTGGGAACGCATAGCAATAACTGCCGAGAAAAATTTTTGAAAAAAAAGAAAGAATTGCAAAAAAAAGATAAAAAATCACTTAGATTTAAGATGAAATCGTCAGAAATAAAGTGCACAAAAAGTTATTATTTAAATTTGTGATCTGAAACTCGCGTCGTAATAAAAATTCGGAATTTTCAAAATCACTTAGAAAAGCGGAAATAACTGTTTAAAAAAAAATCCACAATTAAAAAAAAATCCAAATATTTACGATAAATTTGGCTTCAAGAAAGCGCGTTAAACGTACGTTTACTAAAGAATCTGTTAAAATTGATTGTGTCAAAGAGGGATGACTTAAAAGAGCGATTAAAAATTGCCATTTTTAAAAAAAAAAAAAATTTATTGAGTTTAGAAGCTCTCGCGGGCCGCACTTCAGTAGTCGAAGGGCCGCATTTGGCCCGCGGGCCGCAGGTTGTGCACCCCTAACCTATCCAAAAAGTACTTTGATTATAAATTTTATTAATTTAAAATTTTGGACTAGAATTTTTTTTTTTTTGAAAAATCCTAAATTATTATGATGATGGTATGTTTTCAACCCAATAAATTCTATAGCAAAAACCATGTTTCTTACTTTTTTGCGCAAAGGAAGACTTTGTAAAAGCTTAATTTGAGCAATACTGAAATATTTGAAAATGAGTAATAAACTATAATGCAAAGTTAATAGCTTATTAATTTAAATTTGGATCCCTGCCTTTTAATAAAATATAATTAAATTTAAAATAACTGGTTTCATCTGTCTTAAATTATCCAAAAACTAGTTTTGTAGTGTAAAAAAATTGGCAATATAATAAATTAGTGCTATTTTTTTATATTATAAATTTATTGTAAGTTTAAATATAAATTAAAATTTTGAATTCCCTTTACAAAACACACACTTTTAAAAATAATTGCTGTTGCTTTAATGAATTAAAACTATTAAGAACAAAGATTTATAGATAATATTTGAGTTTATGTAATTTACTGATATTTTATATTTAATAAGTTATTAATAAAATCTTAATACTATGAATAGTGGGACTTTAATCAATATCGAACTAACATCAGAGATGCCATCTTGCTCTGGACAGAGAATAAATATTTTCTAGTGGTAGTCTTTTAATGCCTGATTCTTGGTTTAGTAAACTTGATTTATAGAGATTTTATTCACCACTACTTCCAAATAATTCAAATGGCTTATGTGATACACCACTTTATTACCATAAAACTGTGTTGAGTCTTTTAAAAAGTTGGGGAAATTCATTTGAATCATTTCTAATAATGATTCAAATATTTAAAAAAGTTATAAGTAAAATTAATAATATTTATCAAATTCTTTAACTTAAATGCCTGCAATAACTTAGGCCAAGATTATTGCAGGCCTAAGTTATTATTATTAAATTATAATTATTAAGTTTAGGAGTTAATGAAGTCATAGCAATTAAAAGTCTCGTAATCAGCCAAAAAAAAAAAATTAAGGCAGATTTTGTAACAGCATACATACACCATAATATTTTTAAAAAAGGCAAAAAGCTAACTAAAAAAAAATGAGTATAATCCGCTTTATTTCGGTATAATATGGACATATTTTATCACAAAGGAATAAAATATACTAATTTTAGTTACAGAATTACTTATTTTAAAACAGTTCCCAGTATAATTTCATAAATAGAGCAGTGAACAATCTTATCTCTCTTAAACATCTCATGCTGGCATGCCCTTAACAAATTAAAACGCGAGATAACAAATTTTTACTTTTGTTTCGCTGTAAAAGACAATTGTCTGTAAGAAAATAATATTTATTATTCTCTCATCAGTTTCTTTAAATGTAAATAGAAAGAGATATGTTTGTTACGACTTTTAGATATTTTTTTATTAACTCTTATTGACAAAACAATAGTTTTTATTCAATAAGTTTATTTTCCTCATTTCACACTATTTAAGAAAGAAACCAAAAGAAGGCTGAGCAATGCCGATGTAGATATACGGCCGATGTATAGATACGGTCAAGCTGGAAGCTAAGATGCAAGCAGGCTCCTACATAAGGACTATTGTTTTTTTTTCTTAAACTTGCAACATAGTATAGAAATAAAACATACCTCCATTTAGGTGAGATGATCTATCATACACACTGCCTGGAATCATGGCTTCTCTTGCATCGTACATGGCAGTATTCATGAAATGGGATCCCTGAAATTAAATGAAAAAATATAAATGTTTGAATAGCAAAAACCAATTTGAAATTTATTGCTAATAGAATTGGAAGAGATACATACCGGGTTCACTGTGTTGGTAAGCTTCCTCGGTTTGCTAAACTGTATTAAGCTTTCCTTTAAATTATTTAACGGCCCTTCAACCAAAACTTTGTTTTCTTTGTAAAATGTTAATAAGTGATTCCACAAAGTTTGCTATGGAGAAAACGATTAAACTTTAAAACAAAGCTAAACATTTATAACAACAATAATTCGAAACCAATTTTATTAATTTTCATAATAATAATAATATTCAAATACAGAGGTTACTACTTAAAACACCATCAAAATCAATTTTGGATTCAAATGTTAGTAGAGAGAAAGATTTCATGTTGAATATATGAAAAATTTGAAAAGTAAATATTAAATATAAAAACAATGAAAAATATTTATATTTACCTTGGATAAAACTTTAGGGTTGCCAACAATAATTATTCCATACCTAAAATACACAACTCAGTGATTAACAATTCACAACAAAATAAAAAGTTATTACTACAGCATAAGGCAATAATTCATATAGTTTAATTTTAATAAAATGATATTTCTAACAATATTGTAAGATGACTAAGCAATTAAAAAGTATTTACTACAATAATTACTTACTTAAAACTTTTTCAAACTTGGAAACATTTAATTTTAACAAATAATAAATAATATTAAACTTAATAATAAATTTAAATAATAATGATGATTTTAAGAAGGATATTAAAATATATGAGATAATTTGGTCGCACACTGATGATAGATTTCATTTTTTCTCACTCAGAACAAATAATATTATTTATGGATTAGTTTTTGCAGCTTTGTAAACAAAACAATAAGTTAGAGACGATGTTCCATACAATACAGACTATGTTACACAATTGTCTTGTTGATAATTGTTTTAAAACGGAGCTATTTTTTTTAATTACAGTGGTCCCATATCTCAAATGGTCCAGACATCTGCAAGTCTGGAAAAAAAATTCTAGGCACTATGTCTTTAAAGTAAAAAGATTAAACCATATATCATTCTATAAATAAAAATTACAAATAAATGACAAGGTCAATTGATGAAATGACAAAAATGACAAGGACTACACCAAATGCTTTGCTTTTGATTAAATGACAGAACTTAACAATATTTAGAGTGAAGAAAAGAAAAAGAAAGCAGATTTAAAACAATTTTCATTTGAGGTGAAGAATTAGCAAAGATATTCAGATAAATATAACATAAAACAAGGTTTAAACTTCAGTAAATCAATCGTATATATTAATAATAAAAATAGGAAATAAAAGAACAAAGCGGATTTCTTAAGGAAAACATTAATCTTTTGAAAACTTTTTCAGAATTAGAAATTTCACGGTTTACTATATACCTGGACTCACTTTTCTCAAAAACTTCAAATTTTAAAATAACATAGTAGATGAAACAGAATTTGCAATGAAGAGTTTTTTCCACAGCCTGGCATCTTCTTAAGAGCAATTATTAAAGATACATAAATGTTCAACTATGTCATAAATTATTACTAATGTTTTTCAAGTTTATTTTTATTTAGTGTTTTGAAATTAACTACTGACCAAATTTAAAAAAATATTTTAAACATCTTCATGTTTACAGTGTAACTATTGAATAAAACTAAACTTTTTTGTTAAACAAACTTTTTTTGTTAAAAAAAAGTTAATTTTCTTTTCATGGCATGGTATGTGCAAAATCTGCCTAATATTTTATTCTTCAGCTATGGACATGGCAAAAAGAGACAAAATGAAACTTTTTTTTTGTTGTCAAAAAGATTTCTTTTTTATTGAGTGTTAAAAATTTATCTAAAAAATAGAAATTTCTAGAAATGGAGGTTTATATATATATCTTTATACAGTATCGATTTTCACATTACTCTAAATATATACACACACGTTTTTTACAACAGAAGGGGATTCAATAATTCTGCTATAAGATACATGAAACTTTTTTATTAATGTTCCAAAAAAAATTTTAAATTTAAATGTTCCAGACTCCTTTTTTTTAAATTTATTCTTAACTCTCGCAACAAAAAATTAACGTCAATACATATTACTCATGTTTTGCAAGCAATTAACTAATGATCAAAGTTTTTAAAAAAATCCTTCAAAAAAATTTTTTTTCAATAGCACCTATCGAATAAACGTACATTTTTTTAAAGAAACATTTTCTTTTCATGGCACGATTTGAGCAAAATCGGCCTAATATTTCAGCAATGACTAAATAAACTAAGATTTTTTCAAACAAATTATACACAATAAACATGTATGACATAAAAATAGATTAAGTATTAATTTATAAATTTATTAAAAACAGAGTTTGCGAAACACAACAATTTCTATAATTTCGTTAAAATAAGCAAGGAATTCATTTACAACTACCGAATTCCGCAATTTATTTCTCTAAGGGAAAAAAAATGCACATAATATGAAAATGTCTATAATTCATACCTAGCTCTTGTTAAAGCAACGTTCAAGCGCCTTGGATCGTTCAAGAAACCAATGCCCTGATGTTCATTCGAACGTACGCATGACATAATGATTAAATCTTTCTCTCTCCCTTGAAACGCGTCCACACTCGCAACTTCTATGTCCTTAAAAAGAGAATATAGAAATAAACGAATAATGTATTTTTAATACACAAATATTATGAGGATTTTCAGTCAATTTCACAGATTTCCAGATTACATTTTTGCTATACACAACACAATTAGAAATTTTAGAAATTCACATTTTTTTTAATCAATAAGCAAGGAAACTTTCTTTTTGATAGAGAATATGTCCTATAACTAATTATAAAAAATTAAATTTTCACTTAGCAAAAGTTTAACAAGCAGATTTCAAAATAGACAAAATCCCTGTGGCAGAATTTTTTTCGAGATTTCTGCGACCAACCTTTCTAATACTAATATCTTTCCGCAAGATAATCTTGAACATGACAACTATAAATGTTACTAATTCAAAGTAACAGAAGTGTCAAAAAAAATTGCATCAAATAAAACAATTTTTTAAAAAAATATTTAATTTTTTTTTAGTCTAATATTATGGGCGATATTCTCGCATTTTGTAAGGGGAAAACACACTGATTATTCATTTCCTTTTTCGTATTTTGTAAATCCTCATGCCATTAAAAAATCGTGAAATCCGTAGCAGTAACTACCGGGAAAAAAAAGATCGGCAACGAAATCACGTGATGAAAAGGGTTACTAAATGTGTGTTTCCATTTCGAGATTCGGTTGTTATAATAAATAATATCATAAAAATATCTGATTTTAAAAGCTATGTGGAAATCATTAGTAATGACTGCATAAAAAATATTAGAATGAAAGTTTCTGCAGAAAAAAAAACTAATTTTTTACCTTATTATTCTTTATTTCTCATTATTCCACTCCGATTAGCGAAAAAAGGCATCTTTTGAATATAATTCTGAAGAAAAGATGAATGATTATACAATTTCGATGTACTATTTTAGAGGTTAAATATTTTCAAATTCCCCTTTGACAAAATTGATTTTTTGGTACAAGTAATAATCACTTGATTATGATTCGCTCCACATTTTAAATAGTTGTAAAATTACTAAACTATACTTGTAAAATTACTAACATATGGAAAATTCTTTACACTTTTGTCAACATCATCTTGTGACATATTCACTAAAATTAAATGTGTTTTCTGGCATTTTACATTATTCACAAGTAACAAAAATGCAAATTAGCATGTAACAAAAATCTAAGAATATAGCAAAAACATTAAGAGGAATCTCAATTAAGGACATCGGTTCAAAACATTATTTTACAAGGTCTCCGATTGCTTTACAATATATTTCACACTACTCTGATCTGACACACAGTGTATTTTCAACTTCAACTAACAAAATCTAAATAAATAAATGATAAACTATTGAAAAATAATATGATAATAAATGATTGGGAAAAAAATAAATAACTGATTGAAATTAGTACAAAAATATCCTACCTGATACAGTTTTGCATGTAATGAACCATTATACTGCATATATTGCACTAAATATGCTCTTTGACCTTCATATGGTGTGATTATACCAATTTGCTCTGGTTTAACACTGCATTTCAGGAACCTTGTCGTTAGTCTTTCCACCAAAGCGGCTTCAGTTCTACGTGAATAAGGAAATTAAAATTAAGTGATGAAAATTAACACAAAAGTAACTTGTTCTTAACTTATGTCTAAACCTACCTATTAAGATAAGATGTGCCAGAGCCCGCAATTTCTTCTTGACCTTGGCAGGCATAGAAAAACATGGGTTTATCCGGCTGCGGCCACGGGAAATCAACACCTTTCATTTTTCTCTCCTCTGCAAAAGTTAAAAATTAATTTCATCATGAAACATTCCAACAGGAGAAAATAAACCAATAAATAAAAGGCTAGGTGATCACTAACACTGACAAGGAAATTACATGTAAAATTTCTACTGAAAATCATTAGAAACTGAGGTAGAACACACAATTTCTGAACAAATCATAAGTCTCAAATATTTGGTAATAAATCTGCATCTATTATGTTTTCTTTTTTTGTTTGTTTGTTTGTTTTTTTTTAATTTTCATAGCAAACTAAAACTTTGAAGAGCCATAGTTGCAACAAACTTTCTTTCCAGGGAGTGTTCTACTTTGCTCTTTATTTTAAACTTTGTTTATCTTCATCAGGAATTTCATAGTTGTTGCCATTGTGAGGACAAAAGTTTCCAAAATACTCACCTGATTTCTCTTGACAGTATTCTAAATTTGCCTCATTTTCGCAAACGACTTTAAAAATGATATTTCCAATCTATATTGCTTACGTCATTATATACAAAAGAAACACATTGTTTATGTTAAGGTTTATAATAAACAATGTGTTTCTTTTTTTAATTATTAAAAAGATAAATCAAAGAACTTATTCAGAAATGAATCAGTCAGGAAACAGAATAAAAATAAATAAACTTCCTTTTTTGCAGCAGTTTATAACATATATAAAAAAAAACACTCAACACAGTTAGCATAATTGCTGGGGAAATTCTGTTTTCTTATTTATGGAGATATATTTTTAATAGGATTAATTATTAACATTATTAAATGTTATATCTGTTCCTTACCTGTTATTAAATATCAAAATATCATTATATCTGTCATTAAATGCTATTAAATCTGTTATTGAATGTTATTATATCTGTCATTAAATGTTATATCTGTTATAACATTATTAATGTTATGTTATATCTTTCTGCGCAAAAATATCTTTAGAAGTGAATCTGCTTTGACCAAAGATCTTGATATGGTTTTAAAAGAGCTTTGTATGTTTTTAAAATTTTATCTTCAGATCCCTACTTTTTATAAATATATTTCACATGAATATCAAGTCTTGGAGAAGATAAAAAATTTATAAGATTTTTAGAATACTGATATACTAATAAGGTGAAAAGCCTTTAGTAGATACAGGGGTCTGTCCAGACATTTTGTGAAAAGTTCGTTTCTGTAAAATTGTGAAAAAATTACTCGTAATTTGTGAATATAAAATAAACGTTAAGTCACATTCTTTCAACCAGGGTCCTGTTTTGATGAATTTATACAAATAGGGTCTTTATTGCAAAAACCTTTTTCAAGGAGTTTTATAATTGTAAATCAATACAAGATTATGCTCAACACTGTAAAACTATAATTTAAAAAAAATTACATTTTCAAAAATAAACAGAAATTGCTGCTTCTAAATAAGAGATGCAACATACAAATACTTGGTATTTAGCCTATACTATTAAACGCAGAATATTCATTTCGGACGAATATAGGAAGAAGCGTCTGCCGAAGGCAAAACTTAATTCATTTACAGTTTTCTTTTTTTTTTTCTCCTTGGGAAGGGTTTATTCGATTAACAAAACAATAACGAAGATAAACGAATTTGTGAAGGGTCCGTTTTTAAGTTAAAATATTTTGTGAAGGGTCCCTTAACGGACCCAAATTTCTTCGAAACAGACCCCTGAGATATCCATAATGATATAAGAAATTGAAGCAAAACAAAGTGTTAGAAATTTAAGCACTGTTTGATGCATCTGTTTTACTTTATTTTGCATTTTTTGTGGAGGGAGGACATCCATCTTGAAGGTTCTTAAAGTAACCCAAACCAATAGTTCTTTCTCCCTGGTTTTTGGCTCATCTAAATAAAATTTACAGATTTTTGAAGATTAATTTAAATACTATAATAACTCTTTGGTTTAGATCACGAAAACATTTATCACAATAAAGATTATTTTAACCTAAAAGCTCCTGTAAAGAGAATAATAAATAAAATCATTTTACCTGCATAAACTCCATTTTGAAGAGAACCTTCATAGAAAAAGTTGGATGGAAACTTGCTAAGTTGAGGATGCATTCTGTATTGCACCTCCAGCCTCAGAGGCCTTATTCCCAGAACAACCAATCTCTCAAACAAGGATTGTGAGAGACCAGCTCTTGCAGCTTTTTTACACATGACAACAGGTCCCAGCTGACAATGATCACCCACTAGTATCAGCTGTAAAAGGATAAAATAAGTTTAGAAATGCTTTAAAAAGAGAACTATCTTTAAGAGAATGATATAGCCAGGCATAAAAGTGAACAAAAATTTTTTAAAAAGTTGAACTTATACAATTAAACTTTTTTGACTACTACTATACTTAATAATCATCATACTTAATAATCATCATAATTACTTAATAATCATCATTTTAAATTAATTGCCAGTAAATCATTCTAAATTAAAACAGTCGCTAATTTTCACCTCAATATCTTCTGAAAGATTGTTACTAACAGTTTTAGTCACTTGGACTGTTTTATTTAACCAATCAAACTTGAATTTATTTTTTTCAGTAGCATCGATCGTACCTTTTAGTTCATCTATCAAACTGACCTCCATTGTTAAAATACATTAATCCTATGATGGACCACGTAAAAAGGACAGAAGTAAATAAAAAACAAATAGTGCATGAACAATTGCAGAGACGGCTAAAAATAAGAACTGGTAAAGTCAAGAGAACTATGTACAGGTATGCAAACTCAATGAGAGTCGAACCAATAAGGAAAAACCTGGATCAAATATCAGGGGTCAAAACAAAATCGTTAAGAACTCAACAACAAGAACCTCATCCGATCTACAGTTGAATCGCGTTGTCAAAGCAATGGCACACCTGCAGAAGCTCCACCCATTTCCACCTGAGGATCATTCTTTCTCAGGAGGCTACTGCAGTGAAAAAAAGTTCGTCCCAAGTACTGCTATCGTTTAAGCGGCTTGAGTTTTGGCAATTAGGGGAGAGATATGCAATATTTGGACCCCCCCCCCCCAAAAAAAAAAATTCTGTTTTTGAAAAAATTGTCATACCAAATTCTGTTTCACATCTATTGTTATTCTAATACTTAATTTAAGAGCAAAATAAGTTCAAAGTAAAAATCATGAATTTTGAATGCAGAAAAAAAAAATTTCGAAAATATCAAAAATTCATATAAATCTTTACAGGATTACTTTCCATTCTTTTATTCTGAATAATCCAGCAATAATTTAGAAGAAATAAAATTTCAGAGTTTGATATTTAATGATTTACTCTAAATTTATCTGAACTCACTTTTCTATACTTTAAATTTTGAATCATTTATGTAGATAAAAAAGAATTCAACATGAAAAGTATGTTTCTCCCATGACATAGTGCCTTCATAGGGATTTACAGGGTAATATACTACATTTCTGATATTCGAATCCACAACTTTTCATGACTAATTCCAAAAAAAAATTCATGATTTAAAGAAGTTAGTATTTTCTCAGACAAAAATACAACAATAAATTTAAAAAAGCATGTTAATAACATTAATTGAAATGATAGGTATAACCAAAACTGTTATATTCTGCATCTTCATGTTTATAGATTTTAAATTTAAAAAACAGGTTTAAGAAAGAGTTGAAGCAATAAGATAGCCAAAAAAAAAAAATGCAAAAGTAAAAAATTAAAAAAAATGTCTTTTTTTCTGCAGAATTGACTTTGAAAGATACTTTTCTCGTTCATCGGGAAAGGAAAGTAATACTCCTGACTGATTTTTTCTGTTCTCATTTCAGAAAAAAATAATTCGCCTACTGGCTTAATTCAGCTAGAATTTTAAAAATTGATAAAATAAAAGAAAAATAAATAATTAAAAAAAATTCTGAAATTAGAGAAGTTTAAAAGATAATTCGCTCTAGAAATTATGGTCTTCCTTTCACTTTTTGAAAGAACACCATAATTTTTAAAGAACACGATAAAAATATTTTATATTTTAATAATATATGACAGTGAGTGGAGATTTTGTTACGAATGAAGTAAGGAACACCATGAAATAAGAGGTGGGGTGGTAAATTTCATTTTAAAAATTGAAATTTTTTGGCGACCTAAATCCGTGACTTTCCATTATTTATTTATTTTTAAAAAATAGTTAAAATCATGAAATTTCATGACAAATTTTGTTAAATATCGAAATCCATGACTTTCCAGGATACCCTGGATTTAAAGAGCCCATACAAAACCTGAAAAACTGCAGAATAAAATAAAATAATAAATTTTCCTTAATAATTAACTTGAATTATACGAGAATGATAAGCAATTTAAAATAAATTAAACAATTTCATTTAAACCATACCTGTTTGGCACCTAAAACAACAGGCACCATACATTCAGGTTCAGTAGCTTGCATGCTTTCATCTATTAATATGGAATAAAACTTGAACCTGGCAAGTCTAGGGTCACCTGCTCCGACACACGTGCAGCATATCACATCAGCAGCCTTAAAAAGACAGTTTCAATTACACACACTTAAACAACTATAGATTTTTAATTAGCTTCGTTGCAACTTGGAAACTTTTTGGTACAGTAGGGTAGATTTATTCACAAATTCATATTTTCTTTTGAATAAAAATTTAGATTAATTAAAAAAAGAAAAAAAATTCCACATGTTTTCTCTGTATATACACAAAATATAAAGAGGATACACAATAATTACTGTGCTCTTGTATGAAATATATTGAGCTAACTATATTTATTAGTTTTAATTGCTGAACATACTTAAATATCCCATAGATTACGCTTTGAGTGGTCACCATTTATTAAAAGACGAAAATAAGAATCAAAATTTTCCGTATTTTCCCCAGTTTGTAAAGAAAAACTCAAAATTCCCTGTCATGTTAGGTGATTTTTAAATTCCCTGTATTTTCCAGGTTTTCCTTATTCTCCCTGTGGAGTGGCAACCCTGCATATCCTACTTCTCCTAAAAATCCTTCACTCTTTCTTCTGTCTCTCTTTCTTCCTTTGAAAAGTTAGGGAAGATTTTTAAAACATGTAAATAAAAGAGAAAAACACATATTTTAATCTAAATTTTCATTGATTAAGTGGCATTCCATACACCTAAAGAAAAATAATTAAATTACCCCATTTAAGACACATAAATACTAAAAATAAATTAAAATTTTAAAACTCGCAATAGTCTATTCAAATAATCAAGTAGTGTAAATATTCCTGATTATTTTTAACCACACACTCCTTTTTTTCTCTTCAAATAAAGTTTTAAGAATAAAATAAAAATCTATTTAAAAAACCCTTTTGAGAATATGATGAATACTAGGTGCCGTAAGCTAAGGTGTCAATCATAGGAAAAATCCAAAGTGAGATGAAAAGGTTGACACAGATTTTACTTTTTCGTACTTGAATGTTAACTAGTTACTCATGAAATTCAGTAAATAGATATCAAGTGCTAAAATTTTTATATTATATAACTAAGAATAATAAACTTGGTATATATATCTATACATAGATTTTGCCACACTGGAACACAATCACTTCATTAGCAGTCTTTTTTTTAATATATATAATATTTTTATTCCCAATAAGACAATTTCACCATTTATGAATGTCATACTTGCTGACTTTAAAATCTTATTATATTTCGAACAGTTCTAGTAATTTTTTTAAAATAAGTATTGGTGAAAATAAGAATAAGTTATTTAATAATTAGAATTTTATATTTAGCAACTTTGTTAAATAGAGGTCAGGCAATATTTATGGATATTCCCCTAGGTCTAATGTATTAAATCTTAGCAACTTGTTAATTATATATTTCATCAAAAACTGCCGAATTTTTCTGATCCACAGAAAAGCAGAATGTCAGTGCATTGTTATTCAGTAAAACATAGAATTTTTTTTTGAGTAAAAAAAGAAACAGTTTTAGGACGACTACTAAAAAAGCATAATAATTATAAATATCATTGTCATACCTCTAAAAGTTCTTTTTCGCAGGCTTTCTTCAACATCCTATATCGTTTCTCATCAGCAGAGGATAGCTCACCCGTTTCATCCTTGAGTTGTTGTAATTTATGCAATTCGGAATGACTTTAGAAAGAAAAATATAAATAGTTAATAAAAAAATAAATTTTTTTTTACTAATTTCTGAATTTAATATAAAATTTATTAGATATAAAGATTACAAACCCTTCCAAATTTCTGATTTGATTGTGCAAGGCAAGAAAGGATACAGGAGAATTAATGGCTTCACGACTCTTGGCACATAACCGAACAACCTTAAAAAAATAGAATAAAGTTTTAAATAGCAACCTCACTTGGAAAAAAATAATTCACTAACTAATAATAATATATACACTCAAAAACTTCAGCTATCCAAGCTGCAATCAGTTAGAAACAAACTAATTGGCAAACATTATAGCAGAAATTTGAATAGATGTAATTTTAATGGATAATCTAATTAGCTGAATTTCTGATTATCTAGATCGTGCCACTAAGGTAAATTAATTGAAATTTCATATCATTGCTGATTCCATACAATGCAATGATGCAGGATGATTGCATCAATAACTCCAATAGATGCGGAAAACAAGGCTGCAAATATATTTTTAAAAAATTGAGTTATTCTGTATACACATACCTTTAAACCAGTCCTATGGATTTTTTCTGTTAGCTGATCAACAGCAATATTACTTGGAGCACACACTAAAACAGGTCCATTATTTTGGCGAACCAGGTGGTAAACTATAGTAGCTGAAGTAACCGTTTTGCCAGTTCCTGGAGGACCCTAAAAGAAAAATAACAAACTTATTATTCAAACGAAATAAAGTCTGAAATAAAACTATTTTCCTTTATGTATTTCAAAAAATAATTATGATATATGGCCCATGGGTATGTGCAGCATTTTTCTTGCAACCATCAAAAACTTTTCAAGTATATTCCCCCCACTCATTTATCACAAAATATATTTGAAATCAAACTTATAATTATTTATGAAAAATACATGTGTTTTACTTAATAAAACACATCTAAGATGCAACAAAAGATGCCTTGCTTTACCTTGCAATAACCTTTACTTAGTCACTCTTCTGTTACTCTAGTGACTACAGGGAAAATATATTTTTTTAATGTTATTACAAATTCCATGAATTGTATTCGAATAAAAAATTGAAATTCACATGCGAATGCACATTACATGTGAATCCATAATTAGCATGTGAAATTCACATGTGATAGCTGGGAGAAGAAATTATCTGAAATTTTCTTACATGTTTATTTTTCTTTTTTTCTGTACATAGAAGACAGATATGAAACTCATTTATGTGCACAAAAGTAACATTTATAAAATATAAAGAAAGAAAGAAAAATTTATCTAATAATTTTTATTTTCCTCTTAAAAACCTTTAAAAAAAATATTAAAAATTTTCTTTTAAAGATATTGTACCTGAATCAAAGACAAGGGTCTTTGCATGGCATGCTTTACAGCATAGACTTGAGATCGATTGAGTTCTGGAAGATTTGGAGCAGAGAAATGTTTTGGCAATTGATTTCTCATGGTCACGTCTTCCACTTCATGACCCAACAGCTTGTGATAGATATAAGCAGAGACACTAGTTTCATCAACAGCAAATTTCCTCAAAGCTGCCTGCATTCTAAACAAAAACAAAATTTAGGATTTTTAAACTTATACCACTTACAACTAAAACAAAAGAACACTACATATAAAATTAGCATTAAATTAATAAATTTAAAACATTAATGCAATAAATTACTCAACGATTACAAACACCAGTAAAACCTAATTAAGAAGGGACGAAAGAAGGTTCATTATTTTTATAAGAGGGTTCCCACAAGTAATAAAATACTCCGGTTTCTCCCCAAAACATTTCAAGTAACTTCTACATTACATTTTTGCAATATATAGTAAAAGTTCATTAAAATTACATTTTTTTATACTACAAAAACCTAGTTTTAGATAATAATTAAGTCAAATATAAAAAGCTATGTTGCCAACTGAAAAAATTAAATTTCACTTGGCGAAAGTTTACACTCTATAAATTATATATCAATGTTTCACGAGAAAACTAGAAAGAGTTGCATCAATCAGAGTCATGTATATATCCTACTTGTTATACTTGTAAAAAACCAAAATTAATTTATACAGAGAGACCAATTTTTAAAAATATAGTCTAACTGAAATATAAATATAGTATTATAAGGACGATTATGATTTATTATATAAAATTTTAAGAAAAGTTAGAAACATAAGCGCTAAAAGGGTAACTTTCATAAATTAGAAATAAGTATTCTTATAAAATAAATCTAGAGAAATTCAACAAAGCTTTAGCAATATTTTCCATGAAGTAATAAAAAAAGATGTTAGACTCATTTATGATGAACTTTATTGGCTACTAATTGTTACCTAGAAGTTTGAAATTTGTTATTTTCCAGGTATGTAACAGGATTCCTTCATATATTTTTTCAAAAAATAGCACTTTCCTAATATTAAACCTCCGGACAATTCCTCAACCTGTAGCAACTTTGCATAAAGCAAATTTTAAATTCCGAAAAACTAATTGCTTTGAATATTAGGGGATGTTTGGCAGTATAAGAATTTAATATTTTTCTAAATTTAAAATTCAGAACAGATTTCCCCTGTACTTTCTTAATACAGATACAGACATGCCAACCTGGCAAGCAATTCCTCAACAAGAACTCCGGAGGGATAAAAAAGGTAAGATATGAGACATATTCATCACTTTGAATACAATATTTTAAATAAAAACCAAATAAATATAAGCAGAGGTCTGTTTAGGATTTTCTGTAAGGTACCTATTTTGTGAAAATTTAGAAATAATTTGTGAAAACTAAAAATTATATTAAAAAATCAACACAAAAATGTGGTAAAAATATGGATTCATCGTTTCTTATGGAATACAAGAATAAAATTTTTAAAAAAAAGTATTTTTTCCTAAAATTGAATTTGTGAAGGTAACACTAAACAGTAATAAATTTGGCCTGGACAGACCCCTGATAAGATTGCAAGAAATCTTACACTATAAAAGAAAACAAATCGTGGAAAAAATGTAAAGTTTAATCAACAGTGTTGTTGTAACACTCTTAAAATTAAATAGGCAGTAGTTATATTCGAGTTTCTTAATTTCGACAGACATCAAAATGCGCACAGCTGTCATAGTTTTCTCATTGTAGCATGTAACAAGGGGATACAATTTTACATCCGACATGTTGCTATTATCAGCTGATACTGAAGATGAATATTGTTTTATTATTTCTATCACAGATTATTTTTCAGTCGCAGCTATTTCGCTTACAATGACTTTTTTTCTGTTCTATCCGCTATTTCTCTGCAATACTATCGCTCAGAATCATTTTTCAGAACAATGGCCAGCACAATTTATGGGCAAATTGTGCACTATCAAAAATGCAGTTATGTATGCTTCAACCCTTATAACAGAATCACCGTCAGTGTGCATTGAAATTTTTCTATACCTTGCAAATATTTTAGAGCTTCTTAGTGCTTTTGCCCATTTACATGCAATACTAATTTTTCTTGCCTTTATGAGCGATTAAAATATCACAAGCACAATCCGAACAAAAAGCATCCGTGTTTCCTTATCCCGCAGCAATAATAGAAGGAAATTCACTGGTAAAGGATTGGTTATAATAAGTTGCATATTTTCATTTGGATTTAGACATCCTAAAAACATTTTTTGGTTAAATATATGAAAATGAAAATCTTGATGCAGTTCACGTTGATTCAGTGAATAAACAGGCTTACATCAGTCTCCTGCTAACGGCTGAAGAAAAAAACAATCCCATTTTTGCAAACCGTTGAAAAATTACTCACTAAAAAGTATTTGAAAACAGCAGGATATGACATCCATTTCAACTATCAAGAGTCAGACGGGGGAGGGAATTTGACTCTCTACAGTTGAAATCTATATCGCATTTGACTATTGTTAATCAATATCGTTCTGAGACGTTATCTCATACATTTACCCACACGATAGGGAAGGGAAAAGATTCCGATGAGTCCTATTGGTAAAGGGGCGCGTTAAATAGGAGTGTGAGATGAGAGGGGTAATGTTGAAGAGTGAAAGTAAAAATAGAGTGCATGCAGCAGGGTGCGTAGCTAAATTATTCAACAAAAAATAAGCACTTTTCAAGTACTCAAAAAAATATTTTAAAGCACTTTAAAAAAATAACATAACTAGGCAGGGTTGAAAAGTTTGACAATTGATGGTTTTACCTGGTTTTAAACGTCATGTCAAAAAAAAAAAAACTTTTGGCATTGTTTTAGACAATTGTCAAAAATCATGAAATTTAGAATAGGGTAAAACAAATGGCGTTTTCATACGCTAGGGACTGACAATACGCTGAAATAGATTGGGGTTAAATTAATTGTGAAAACGTTGAATAGAACAATGTGAACGGTGTCTTTTTGCATAATTCGTAGCGAAAATCAACATGGAATGGGAAAAAATCTCATTTTGAAAAAGGGAAAATTAAGCACCTTTTAAAAACACCCAATGAAAAAAGCACATTAAAGGGCTTTTAAAGAATGAAAATCGAAAATGAGCACCTTTTAAAAACGCTATGCACCATAATGCAGCTGCGCTTTAGCCAGCTGGTAGTTCAACAAAAGGGGACATATTGTTAAGTAGGGAACGGATCCAACCGGGCAGATTTTCAGATTGATTCCAGAGGGTGGGAGAAGAACGCGAAATGCAGGAAATTTAGCACGTCAGCAGATAAGATAAATTGAAAAGAATAATTACCTGTCAAAAGAAGTTGATTTCCAAACGAAATCCACCACAAAGTTAGAAGTGCACTCAGATGGTACACCTAAATTGGTTTTCATTTCTATTCCAACTTCTTCACTGTAGTCTGAACAAAAAATTAAGAAAAAAACCACACAAAAATTTCAACATGCAAGAATACACACAAGACCTTTGAGATATGAATTGGTAATTTAATAAATGACGTAAAAAACATTTTTTAATGCAATACAGTTAGCAATAAATTTGCCATATTTTAAATAAAGAAATCAGTAAGTAATTCTGTTGTTATCTTTTAAAATTTAAAAAAGAGCAACACAGAGAAGACAAAGTTTCTATTAATTATTTTGTGAATGTATTCATATGATTACTGTACCGTTTATTAAAATTAATTATTTTTATCACACGTCACACAACAGTTAATACAGCATTTGCTTAAACTAATGAATAAGCATATGACTCCTTAATTTATCAACATAAAATTTTTCTGTTGAAAAACTGTAAATTAATTTTTTTCATAAAATGACCGAATTTACAAAAAAGGTTTAAACAAAAAATCATGTGGGTATACATGCCACAACCAAGTAAATAATCAGTAGTCGATCACTAAATTATAAAAATTATAATAAAATTAAAAAGTTATTTCAAAAAAATTTACCCCTAAAAATATAAAAATATTGAATCAAGAACTTTCAATTCTTCAAATTTGTTAATCCACATTTGTATCCGAATAAATATTGTCCTAATGTGACCTGCAAGAATAAGGCTTTTTGTTCAAACCATTTAATAGTTTCCAAGCATAAAAGATCAAAGTTTACATTTTCTACTAGTATCAATAGTTGAAAAAAAAAGATGGTCAATTGAAAATCCAAACCTTATCATTCTTCAAAATAACCATTTTAAAATCTGCATTAGTAGAGAAGATTACACAAAAATCGGTAATATCAGGAAAGAAAACTTAAAATCAAAAACAAAACAAAAAAATATTTTTAACCAGGAAATTAAAAATATCAAGACAATTACAAGCTCTATGCTAACTAATTGCACGATAACAGAAAAATTGCATATTTAAGTATGAACTCATGCCTGTAAATATCTTAGTTGTCATTTTGGTAGATGTACAGTGCGCCAAAAAAAGGACAACTTTGAACAACTTTTGATCAAATGAACTTCATGATATTCATGTTCTTGGACTCAGTCTTAATGATTTGAAGGTGTAAATAAGTTTATATTTGTGTACATAATTTTTCCAATTCGCTTAAGAAGTTCTCGAGCTATGTTGAAATACACAAAAAGTCAAACTAATATTAAGGGGTTCAAACTTAGGATCGCTCTAATAACCAAACTATGGAGACCATATTTAATTTGGGGGGGGGGATCCTCAAAAATCTGAATTCGTTAAAAAAAAAGGCTATGTTTATTCAGAGTACACTTTTGTGTTTGATTTTGTAACATAAAATATAGCTTGTACTAATTCTTTAGAATATTTGAGGTCACCCACCCCTTCAAGACATCAAGATTGAGCTCTTCAACTTGAAGATCTAATCATTAGATCTAAAGTTATCTATTGTGGTCTTTCTTTTTTGATGCACAGAAAAGAAAAAAAATGCTGGCATAAAAAATTGTCAAAAATTTGACTAAAACTTTACAAAGTGTTCGGCATGGATATCAAAAAAATAATAATAATAATAATAAACACTCAATATTGTTATAAAAAGGATACTGTCTGGAATCTTAATAACATGTCCAACGCCAGACCATGGCTTGTGAAGTTCTCCGAGATAACGAAGTCTCAGTTCATCTCCGTGCATCAGGCGCATATCTAATCGAAAGTAACATACAAAATAAGCAAATACTGTTAGCAAACAAGGAAAAATAAAGCAGTAAAATAACATTTCATAGACACAAATATTTTATAAATACATATAAATAAAATATTAAAAAAGTTTTTTTAACCAATTTATAATTGTAATCTAATTTTAATAATATTATTAATTTTTACACTACTACTTAATACATTATTTTTAAATAAGCGTATGCTGAAAAGCATTTGGAAAAAAAATTTATTTTACTATTCTTTTAGGAAATTAAAATAACTAATTTTACTAAATATGTAAAAGAGTCTAGTAAAACTGATAATAAAAAAGAATCAAAAAATAACTGTTTAAACAACAAAAAACATAATCAAGTTTTATTTATATGATTAAATTAACCTATCACATATTAAAAATACGGAATTAAGAATTAGAAATAGACCAATTTTTTAATCAAATACAATTGAGTATAAATACTCAAATCAACTCCTAAAAATATAATTTATAGTCAATTTTTAAAATTCTGAGTTAAAATTTTTCTTTTTAAAAAAAAAAGTAAAAAGTAGAGATGAAAAACTTTTTAAACTTACAATACAATAAATTTGTATAAATTTAAGCTACTTTTCAAAACAAGATCCAAAGATTCAAAACAAAACAAAATATATCACAGAAAAAGTAAAATAGATCACCTGTATCTGACTTAGCAATAGTGAAATAGCTTATTATTTTTTTATTAAGACCAATATCCCATCGGACTTCAATATTATCTTGGGTTTGAGATTCTTTCAATTTCTTATCATAATCTGCTTCCATTTTCACTAAAGGTCCAAATATATTCTGGTATTGGTACCCATCTTCATACCTGCATAATGAATAGCTATTATATACTAATATTGGAATTTAAAAAATCTTAAGATTCAAAACAAAACAAAATCAATAATTAGGAATTATCTAAACAGAATTAAAATGGTTTTTATTTTTTTATTTTTGATGTTTCACTATTAGAAATAAAAATTTCATGAAAGGGTAGTCAGACCACTCAGAAGGGTAGTCATGAACACTCAGAATTTAAAAAAAATTGATACACTTTTACCAGACTGGTTTTATCAAATTTCCCTGATTTCCTGGCAAGATAAATTTTATTATTAATTTTTCAATTATGTACTATTCTTAAACACGAAACATATAAACATTTATATATGCTATTACAGTTGAAAATAAAATTAAAAAAACGTTGCAATACTAATTTTTTTTTTATTATTAACATCAGATTTCCAGGTACTTTAAACATAAATGAATTTACTTTTTGTAACTTTTAGGACATTTTAGTTAAATTTCTTGATTTTTCCAGATAAAATTCCTTGCTCTCATTATTTTGTGGCCACCCAACATAATAAATTTGTCAGCCTTTCTAATAATTTTACCATTTTGTAAAGCTGTTATATAAATCCAAGATGGTCATTTTAAAAAAAGTCAATGGAAGTCGAATAATTTTGAATGCATTCAAAGATATTAACCATGCTTCGATATTTTTTTCATTCTCTTGAATATTAATATATCTTGATCAAATACTTTTTGTTTATTTTTTTGCCTTCAAATGCAAAAAAATTTTTTTTGACGGAGTTAGATATTTTTCAATGCTAAATACGTAACAATTTATTTAAAACTTTGCTCATTAGTCCAGTTAGAAGTAAAATAAATAATTTATGAACCTTTCTTATAATTGAAATATTCTATAATTTTTTTCTCCCTCTTTAGCAGGGTTGGCAGGTTTTTTACATGTGACAGTTTTTGAGAGTTTAAACCATGGTTTAAACCATCACGTCAAAAACCTCACTGTCAAAAATGTCAAAAACCTATATTCATATGTGAAATTTAATTAATACATAAAATTTATAAATTTTTTAAAGGATAGTGTTTCTAAATATGTTCTAGAAAAAATAAATTTAAAATTTTGAAGAAACACTTATATTTTGAATAGTAACCAAAATCTTGTACTTTTGAAAACTCACATCTTTTGTAATATTATGTATTCATTTTCATGTGTTATTGAAAATCTGCAGTGATATTATTAAGAAATTTATTTATAACCAAATTTAGTGTATAGTATAGATTATACTAAAAATTAGACATTTTTAAAGAATAATACAGTTAAATACATAGAGTAGTTAGTGTCGATTTACAGTATATTCAGCCTATTCATTTACTATGCTGAAAATTTAGTTTATCCAAATACTTGTGAATTTCATTTTGCTGAATACGATATAGTTTTGTTGAATATCTAAATATTCAGCTGTTGAATAATTACTTCTTGCTTTCAAGATATGCATTATTTGTATTCTTAATACAAGTGGAGAAAAAAAATTAAGAGATAAAAATTGTTTTAAAATGATAAGTGTAATAATTATAAATAAATATAATAAAAAAATATGAATTATATTTATCATTATTCATAAATATAACTACTTTTAAATTCAAATTAACATATTGGATAATAAAGATACTCGGTATAACATTAAAAAAAAAATTTTATACACTTGTATCTTGTATCAAGTTTGTATTTATACAACATAACTTGTAAGTTCCTTATAAATATTAGTTATATGTTCCTTATATGTCAAAAATGCATAGTAATAAACTTTTAATTTTCTTAAGTATCAAAGAGAAGAAAAAAAATTTTAAATATAAATATTTAAACAATTTTTGTGCAAAATTTTTCTGCACATGCATTTGAATATAAATTTCTGAGATTTTAAATCTGTTATTTTACATTAATTTTAATTAAAAAATATTTTAAAACCTGCTGATTACCTATAGTATAATTAAATTTTAATATAATGCATGGCAACTGTTGGTAGTTTTGAAGTTTATATATTTTCTTGGCAAACTTCAGCTTTTGACATTTTTGACGGTTTAAACCAGTATTATACCCTTGTCATGTCAAAAACCACTTTTTGACGTCAAAAACCCAACCCTGCTCTTTAGCAATTGAGACATTTTTCTTCTGCTTTTTTTTTTTTTAATTACATAATATTTTATCCTATAACATTTCCTTTTCTTTCTTCCACAGTTTATTTCATTCCTTTTTTATTAATCTGGACCAGAGGGTAGTAAAAAAAATAAGCAGTTGAAGGATAATGTTGAACTGCGCAGAGAAGGTGTAATTGTGACAGAAAGTGAAAAATCGCGAAAATTTTATATGCCAAAATGTGCTAGCAATTTATGCACAAAACATAATAAACAAATAATTCTACAAACTACATGCTTATTACAATATTTTGAAGATTTATGTTTTAATAATTTACCAATAATAAACACCCTAAATCAATTACTTATCAATGATAAACAACAAATTTTCATCCTTCTAACTACCAAATCTTGTATTTAGAAAATTATTGCATTTTTTCCCCACATCTCAAGAGTACGGAAAAGTTTTACGGCAAATCAAGTAAGTTTGCAGCCCTGGATCTACACTATGGGGGAGATATTCTCTTCTCACATTGAAAAAAAATTGCATATTCCGTTGCTTTACATTTTGAAAATCATAATTTTTTTTAAAAAAATAAAATAAAAAACGGAACTTGAAATGCAATGAAGTTAACTGCATAAAAGAAGAACTGCAGTTAATTAATGAAGTTAACTGCAAAACCAAGTGAATTTACAAGCAAATCATTCTTAATAATTGGATCATTCTTAATCAAATGGATTAAATTAATCATGCTTTATCATGTCACATTTTAATGAAATATAAGTTATAATAATAATATAATAATATTATATATAATTATTTTAATATAATTTATGCTATAACATTAAAAACGAACCACTTTTGGAGTGGCAATTTTTTAAAAGTTCTCTTTTTCAAAATTATATTTTGTACTATAAATGTTACAAATTGGTTTTGGTGATATTCCTACAATCGTTTTTGTGCTAATCTGAGTTTTTAAAAAATTATAGCATATGAATGAAAACTCAGGTGAAAAAAAGGGGGTGCACGGTAAGGAAAGGAATAAACAATTCGTACCACCGGTTTTGAAATATGCAAAATTCTATGAATTAGTGGAAAATCGCATCTCGCCCCTTGTTTCAAAATCCAGAAGGACAAGACAAAAAAAATAGCATAGAATTCCATGGTACACTTGGAATACAATTACAATTGATAGAGGTTATAGAGTGACAAACTTGACACACCAGGCATCTAGTACAATGAAATATAAATTAAGAAAAAAATATCAAACTTGGTATTTCATCAACAGTTTCATAAACTAATTTAAAAATATACATTCTACTAATGAGTCCGACTTCGAGTTGTCAGCTGATACAACTTACACAAAATGAAATCTTTAAATTCATTACAGAATGAATTAATAGCAATAAATATACCTTAAAAGTACTTGTTGTGGTTCCTCATCAACTCCAGGCTTTTCAAGATCCTCAAAAGAGGCGTCCACATTATCCTAAAATGACAAAAAAACAATTTCAATTTCATATGGTAAAGTAAAGAGAATATCAAAAAGGTTAACTAAAGTTAAAATACAAAAGTGTGAAATACACTTTATAAGCCAGTCAAATCATTAGTATACAAATAAAAAGTTACATAAATAAAAAGCTACATAATCAAAATAGTATTACTGAAAATTAACAGGCTCAAGCATTTTGATACAAATATATCTTTATAGAATAACCAATTTTCTCATTTATAACTATATTATATAGGAAAGAAATAATTTAACTTGCCAATTTGGTCTTCAAAGAATAATTAAAGGGGTAATAATCACACACAAATATAATGCTGAAATTTTCTATGAGTTATAAATACAAACTATAAAATTCATCCTCTCAGAGTACAGTCATAAAATAAAATTTAAAAATTTTGATGAAGAATTAAGTGTTATCTAAGTAAAAAAGGTGTTACTGTTACATAAATTTCAAGAAAATTTTTTATAAAATAATCATGATACTGAACAATAAAATAATATAATTTGACAACATAAAAATTGAGATATTTATTATGTACTATATAAACATTAATTGTGATCTTAATTATTAAAAAGAGAATTTAGAGCAATAAATGGAAGTTGGTCCTTTTTCTACACAACACAGGATAGAAATTATTAAATTTACTTTTTGTAAATATGTAAAATATTGTAAATATGTAAAATATTGTATATCTTAAAAGTAGTGAAACTTACCTTCCACAACTCTTCCAGCTTATTAATTTGTGCTGCACTAACCTGCCTTGCACGTAACTGTTCTTGTTCCTGTGGTACTTTTACTAACCATGCTAAGAAACTGCGATCACTTATAAGTGGTTTCCACTGGTCAGGATCCCTAGTAAATATAAAATTAGTTGTTATAAAAATAAATGTTACAGTTAAAAAAACAATCTATATTCTTATAAATGAATGAATATAGTAAAAATTTTCATTAAATTTTTGTCTTGTTTTTCCTAATTTGCTTTATGAGAAATTCTAAAAAAAAATTAAAGGATTTTTAAAATGTGACTTAAATAAGCCTATAATTTAAAATTAACTAATAAATAAATACAATAATAAATTTTAAATCCATGAAAATCAATAAAAATTTAAAACAAAATTACATTAAAATGCGTTGTAAATTTGGAATTATCTATGATTTTTTTTAAAAAAAATAATTTTAATTAAATCAATTATTTTCTTTAAGAAATCACTTTATTTAAATCAGATATTTAGATTTAAATATAGATTTCAAACCCTGGACAAAACACTGGCTAAATTCAGAAACCAAGCTCTTACCTTGCAACGTTAGCATTAAAACGTACTTACCAATTCATATCTTTTAAACTGCTTTGCGCTGCACAGGGTTGTCTGCAAAGTAAAACTACAACAGAATCTGCTTTGGCGGGAATAAACCCGAGGACAAATACATTTCTACAACCACAGCTGTAGCACTCTAGGATAGTTTCACCAAGGGGGCCATCCTTATGAAGAGTAACCTCTTTGTGTTTCGCACGAACAAGATGGTTTATTATGTGACTGCAAGAACAAAACTGCATCTTAACATAAAATGTATAACAAATATATAAAATATGAAACTCAGAATGATTAACCATTTAATTAAACGCTGAGCTAGCTGGGTGAAGTATATAAAATATTTACCATCATAAAGGATCCCTTGTAATAAAATATTTGAAGAAAATACATAGCTGCCAACATGCATAGGTAAGAATTCAGTAAATTTTACAAAATAATATGAATTTTATGATAATATGAATTTTTTGTTGTATAATATATTTAATGTCTTACACATAGGGAATTTTATAGACATCAAAATAGAAAAACTGCAATATTTTCCAGTTCTGATTGACATTAAATATGCCTGAAATGATATATATTATGTTTACTCATAATTTTAAATAGTAATGGTCATTAAATTCTTTAAAAAAAGTTAAAAGAATTTTTAATTAATTTAAAAAAAGGAGTTCTGAATAAAAATAAACTGAACATTTTAGAACAAAAAAAGTTTTAAACTGATCTTTAAAAATGAGAAACACTTCATTATGTATTAGTAATACCTATTTAAATATTCATCACAAGCAATAATCTGTGCAAAATAATTATTTTAATAGGAATTTTTTAGGAAACTTACACAATTTTAAGGAATTTGTTAAAATGTACAAAAATCATGAGAATTTTTATTAAACCAGTAAACCATGAAAAACAAGCAAAATCCAGTAGTCTACTGGAAAACCCAGTAAAGTTGGCGACTATGTACATATGAATAACGTAAAAAGACTAATAGTAGACTCACTTTCTAAAGATTTAACTGTGCCCATTTTAAGAAATATATTTATTTAAAACCATTCTGACAAAAAATAACAAAAACAAAATAGAAAGAATATCATACTGACCTCCCTGAAGTATTACCTCGTCCATTACAAAACCATCTCTTGCAAACATTGCACTGTACAACACAACTGGGATCATGAATTCCACAATACCTAGAATAAAAATTCAAAAATGTTCATATTACCGGCATAGTTTAATAGAAAACAAAATAGAACAACAGATTTTAAAAACACTGTAGTACAAGTAGGCTGATGGAATTTCAATTTAACTCAATAAAAAAAGTAGCCTATGAATATTCTTTATATCTCTGTATTTTAATTCCCTAAAGTGAAACTACATTTTAAATCATGTATCTTTATTCAGTGAATGGACTTAGTCTATTAAAAATATCTGTTAACTATTATTTATTAAAAAAATAAAATTTATGCCCAACTCTAGGTTATTCAAATTCATCCGACATTTTAAAAAAATAATATCACAAATTTAAAAAATGAGAAAAATAATGTCATGGGTAGTTTAAGGAGAGCATAAAATAACATGCTTTATTCATACCAAATATCATTTATAATAAATTGCTCTAGTCACAGTTACAATTTCATAAACTAGGTGCCCCAGCCATATTTCAGATTTTCACCAAGAAAAAAATTTACATTTATGTATCATATTTTTCATAACTTACGATATATTGATTTAATATGCACCATTACAAAACTTAAAATAAACTTTTTGTAAATTAATGTATAAAAATTTTTTAACTTCATATTAAAAATCTGTTTTTTTTAATTACTCCTGGCGTTAAAAGTATCTTTGTTATTTTAATGCAACAATTACCAGATACAAATTATGAAAGCAGTTGCTTTTATATGAAGGCAAAATTTAATGGAAATATTTCAATATTAATAATTAAAGAAAATAGCATATTATTTAACACAAAATTATAACTCTGAAATTAGCCCATTTAAAAAGAATCAAATGATTTAAATCAAGATTTTTTTAGAAAACTCAGATTTGCTGACTTTAAAATTATTTTTAAATAATAATAATAATAATATAAAGACAAATGTGAATAGCCAGATAATCTATAGAAATTTCCTTACTTGCAAGCATGTTCAGGTAAATCTTTAGTGTAATATTGATCTTCTTCATCTTCTTGAAAATTCAACTCTCCTATTGTCTGAGTAGTAGAACAAACATCACGGTCTAAGCCATTTGTAAGTGATAAATCTGGGCCATTCAACTAGACAAAAATAAAATTTATACAATCAATAAAATTCCTACTTACTTTTTTTCTTTAGTTAATTATGAATATGATGAATGCATCTTTCAAAAGTAAAATTACTGATAGAAAGACTACAACAGAAATGTTACAGGTATGCCACAGTAGTTTCCGAAACTGAACTTTGCATGATAACAAAAACAGGTTTTTTTAAATTATGCTAAAAATTACAACCTGAAAGGTATTATAATACACTAACAGGACACATGGGGTTTTGGACAGGGCACATAGGTTTTACTGTCTTAAACTGACTAAAACTGTCTTAAAGTATCCAAAACCTTCAACATTGGTAAAAGGTAAAAATTCTATGAGTGTAACCATTGTACACATAATAATTTCATTTATTAATAAATATTTGATATGTTTTATACAATTTGCTTTATTAAAGGAAAATAATGTAATATAATAGGAAAAGATTTATAACTTTTGAAGCTCCACAATTCAATTAACAACAAAAGTGAATACCTTATCCTTTAAATACCAATAAATATGCTTTAATACTGATAAATTATGTTTTTGCATAAGGATAAATAAAGCAATATTAAAAATAATAATAAACTTTTTAATAAAACAACTTTTCTCCATTTTTCCTGTCATGTTCAAAGAGTTTAAGCTTATTTACACATTATTGAAATGAAATTGACATATAAAAGCTTAAATAAACTCAGCTATTTTCTTAATATAGTTATGTTCTTTTTCTTTTTTTTTTATAAACTTATTCTATGCAGAAATGTTTATTTAACTCTAGTTTAATATAGAGCGAAATTAAAAAAATTTGACCAACCAGTTGTAGCATATTTTAAAACCACTTTTTTAAAAGTTTAATCACTTATAAATAAACTGTTGATATCATTAATGTAAGGCATCTCTTTAAAAATATTTCTTAAAGATCTTATGGTAAATACTACATGATTCATTTTTAAAGTGAAGAAAAATTTCAAGAAACAAGTGTGAAATAAAGTAATTTTCATAAAAAAAATTTACATATTTTGATATTTAATAAAATGATAATGAATTACACATGGGATGGAAAAAAAGCGATGATTGAAATACATTTTTTTATTAAATTACAAATGTAATGTAGATTTAAATTAGAAATTGATATAAATTTGAAAAAAAGAAAAGTATTCTTCTCCTAATGAAATACAATTCATTTTATGATCATTTTTCAAAACATTTGCACATCTTTTTTAAATCCTGATGTTATTTTAACTCACAAATTTCGAATTTGAGTTATTCTTTTGGCAAGTTTGATTCTTCTTGGTTTTATCATAAATCCATGTCTTACACTGATCATTTGTATGCTTTGTATTACTTTTCATCTATTTCCACAAGGTTCTGTTCTTCTAATTCAAACATTTTCAACGTATCTATAAAATGTGCGAATTTAAATTGAGTTATAACTTTTTAATGTACTCAGTTTGCAACAATTCTATCACTAACTCAGACCCATTTTCAATAGCTTTTCTTTTTTTACAATTATTATAGTTTAGCAGGTTTTCAAATGTTCATGTTTTTAATAAAATGTTAACATGCACATTCCGAACATTGAGATGTCACTTGTAACTACTCAGCTCACAATAATTCCATCATAAATTCACACCATTTGCCGGCCGTTTATCATGCGCTATTTATCGGGTTTTTATTTCTTTTTACCATTTTTACAGGATTTTTCATATTTTTTAATAACTAATGCAATGTTAATTGTTAATTATAAACTCATAGCACAAATTTGAGTATTTCTTTTCGGCATCTTAACTCATAATAATTCTATCTTATAACCATGTCGCTTATTCAGCCGTTATTTATTGTTTTCAGCCATTTTTACATGCTTTTGACACTATCAATTCACAATGATTCTATTGTACATTCACATTGCATTTTATTTTTGCAATAATTCTTTTTTCTTACCATTTTTACAGTTTTTTAAATGCTGATGCTTATATTATGATATTACAACTCATTGCCATTGTTCTCCCATCATTTGTCTTCCATTATTTATCTTTCTTTGTATCATTTTCACATGATTAACACAATATTTTAAGGACAAGCAAATTTTGAATTTCAGTTACCACTTGTTAAAGTGCTTAAAAATCAAAATATTTTGTTATATTTGTAAAAACTTGGGACTTTTGTGCCCCTCCAAGAAATTTGAGACTTTTTCGTGACTGAAAGACACTTTTGTATTTATATACTGTTAAAATAAATTTCAAATGTCTGCACAAGCACATTTAATCACAACACAAATTACACACATCTGGTGACATCAAAAGTTTGATAATTCCATTGGTTTAAGCAATACACCTATAGGTAATCTGCAAATGTTAGAAATCTGGACCTTCCAAACACATTAAGCAGTCTGGAATTTTGAGATCATATTGAAGATTATAATGCGTAGGTACATTTTTACTAGTAAATTTTGTAATTAATATCTCTCTGGTACATTTCTATCACATTTGAATTGTGCATTTGTATGTTAAGTACTAAACAATATTCTAAGCAATATTAATTCTACAAAACATATTTGATTTGTTTTAAATATTTCAAAATGAATTTCATTAGTTTTTGTTTATAACAAACTTCCATCTTATTTATGAAAACAAAAAAAAACAAAAAAAAAACACAGAAACACAAAATTTAGATTTAAACTCACTATATACCAATCAATAATCAATAATCACAGTTAAAAACAAAGCAACAATTATTTTACAATAGAGTGGAGAAAAACTAACTGCATTGAATAAAGTTAACTGCATTTAATGAATTTCATATAATTCAAGTATTTTTTTTTTCTAAACGGTTTATACAAAATCAAAACAAACAAACGGTTTAAAATTATTCTAGAAAACATTAGCAGTATTATATATCATAACATAAACAAATAACAGTTAATATATTAACTTTCTACCGTGAATATAATACATCATACAATGAAATAATCAATGGGTTAAAATAATTTCGTAAAGTTATTGTTCAAATGTCGATAATCAATTACAGCTTTAGTATAAAGTAAATAAACCAAGTAGAACATCAAAAAAAAGGAAACGGAGATAAGCCTACATGTGAACAAATCTAAACAGACTTTTTAAATAAATAATTACCTGACTTCTTGATGCTTGACTTTGATTTTGGTCAATTTGTGATGCTTGTGTTTGAGATGCTAAGGAAAAGTCTGTAAATTCGAAGTCCGACCCTTGGGTATCTGCTCCTAACAGATCGTTTCCTTCATCTGGATCAAGAAATGTTAAAGTCTGAGAACTAGGCCCGTATGCGTCGACACTCATATTAAATAATTCGCACTAAATTGTCGAATCTTTAATGTCTATTAAGTTATTATTGCACGCGAAATAAAAATTTGCAGCAGTCGCTACTACGCAAGAGGATCTGCCATGTTTATTACAACACTACAAAAATCGAAGTGCAAGTTTGTATATAGTATCGATATAAACTGATAAAAAAAATATAATAAAAATCGTGGTTTAGAAAAATAAGAAATAGAATTATTAAGAGACTAGTTATACAGCCAGAATTAAAATTACACATGAAACTATGTCATCATTATTAGTTCTAAATTAAAACATTATACTTCATTTTCATTCTCGATGCATGCGATTCACGCATATGAGAGAAATTCACAACAATCGAACGAGCTGTAGAAACATGACGTCACATTGAAGTCTTGTTTCTACATTCAGGTTGTACTGCGATCGTCATTAATCCTCCCAACTATCGAATGTCTTTCACCTTTCAATTTGCTGATAGAGCACTTCGAACGTTAGAATAGGTTACATGTAACACAGGGATTAAATCAGATTTCTGATTCACAAACATAATTTTTTCTCTCTCAAATTTATTGTGTCCCGCAGTGGACTGATCGTTAAGACACGGTTCCCAGCAGATCACCGAAGTCAAGCATCACTGGCTACGGTCAGTGTGCGGGTGGGTGCTGGGTGACCACTTCGATCAGTCTGCGTAGGGACCGAGGGTGTGCGGTATTGGTTCTCGTTAAACTGTGCTACCGTAAAGTGCTTAACTTCGCTCGCAGGTCGTCGGGCTACCGAAGCGGGGGTGCCATCCCCTCCGCAGAAGATCAAAATTGTGATGGCATGTCTTCGGATCATCCTCCGAGATGCTTCCCAGACCGTCACCAATAGCCCATTGCGCAGCTTTAGTGCGACGTAAATTAACAACAAAAACAAATTTAATGTTTCATAAAATAAATTGATTAAATAAATTAGTTTCTTGAACAACTTGTTTCGAAATAAAATGTGAACAATTTATTGTGTATTCTTGGTTACATATGTTTAGTATAATTTAAAGTCAGATTTTTATTAAATTATATTTTAAACTTAAAGTATTTACTAAATATTCAGTAAAAAAATGCTTTGTAGTTAAATAAACTTTAGTAAAGTCGTGCATTTTATTTTTCTTACAAAAAAAGAAGAAAAAAATCGGCGCGCTTGGTACTTAATAAACAAATATAATTTCTACAATAACTCGTGTATAGTGCAAGTTATTTTAGTATAATAATCTCGTGCGTAATACAACTCAGAATTATTATAATTTATAAACGTATTTTTCATCCATGAATTTTAACATTACAATTTTCTGTAAGAAAAAATTACGAGAAATTTGTAAGATCAGAAGTTTCAATGCAATCGTTTTCGAAATTAGTATAAAATTGCTGATAACATTAAATGCTTAATTAAGAAACATATTTTCATTTCATTTCTTTGTTTTTCTCTTGAAAATCTTTCAAATGCGAAAATTTTCATCTAAATATAACGAAATATACTCGCTTGTTTTTTAAATTATGTCACATTTTAGGAACGAAATTTGTTAAGATTAACATTTAAAAATTTCGAAAATCGCAATTTTAAATTTTTGTTACAAATTGTATAAAAATGTCTTGAATAAGAATTTTTTTTAAAATTATTTCTTAATTTGTTGTTTGACACTTGACCTTTCAAAAATACTTATTTTTAATAAAATGATAAATTGAAAATTTTTTGGGGGGGAAAAACTTAAGAATAGTTTTTTCTCAATTTTGAGATTCTTTATTAAATATCAGTTAAGGTATTCTAAAGATATACAGATATATGCATGTATTATTATTAAATTAGCGTTATTAGGCTTTATTCAGATAATCTTTTTAAATTACTGTGACATCGAGTCACAAGTTTTAATTTAATTTATTCTAATTTTGTTATTTAATTCGTTTTAATTTAATTTCTTCTAATTTTTGTTATTTAATTCTAGTTCTAATTCTGTTTACTGATCCGATCCCTCTCGCCCCTTAAGCGTTAGGCAATAGACACATTCTCCCCAAGAAAATTCCTTGCCCTTTCATCCCAGTTCTGGGAACGTTCCACACCTGTGGCGGAACCTTTTGATCTTGGCAAGCACGCTGTCGCGAAAAATGCTTTTGTAACTTTAACGTTTAAGAAATAAATGTTCAAAACATCTCAACACAAAAAGGGGGAGGTTTTTCAATTTAATTTTGAAAAAATAACTGTTAACGTAACTGTAAGTTGTAGCAGTTATAAATATAGTGCAAGAATTTTCACACCGTGCATTCGGAATTTGTGAGTATCATACTCCACGTCGCGCTGTTGCGTGTTTTTTTTTTATATCCTGTACTCGTTAGGAGGTAAGGATGGCGTCTCATTCGCAATTGTTTGTGTGTAGTCTCTTTTTTGAGAGGTGAACTTTTTTTCATCATTTAAAAATGAATTGCACTGACGGCCTTATTGCTAATATGGAAGCATTCGAGATTTGTGATCCCCCCTGCACTCCGCTCCCGTGTTGAGCGATGTATATATTTTTCTCCCTGCTCTCTTTTTTTTTTGAGAAATGGAGCTATCACCTTTTTGATGGTGCTGTCTTTACTCGCTATTACATACCAAAATGAAGCAGCAAAATTGACTCCTTATATGATTCCTTGGATACAACCAAGTCTCCGGAATGACTTTAAGAATCTGCAAAATTTCCTTCTAAGATGCTTCCATGTTTGTTCCCCACCACTAATGCCTCTATTCCTTGCCAATCATGTACCAGTTGTGTAATGATGATGTAGATGATGTAGTTTTTGATGGTGCCCCTCGATGTTTTTCAAATAAATAAACAAGTATTTTATAGTGCTTTTCCGAGAATTTGTCTTCATTTGATGTCACTGACTTAAACTCCTACTTTAGGTACATGTTCAACTTCATTTTGATAAACTGTTATTTAGATCCAGGTTGGTCAAGAAAGGGTATGCAAAAAAAAACAAGTCTTTGTTATTGTTTATAAAAATTGTACCTCACCAGTTGTATTTTAAGGGATATTGCAGCATATCGTTTTTTTTTGGTACTAACCATTTTTTTGAATTTTATTTCCTATCAATTTTTTTTGTACCCGGCTCCAAGATAACAATTACCTAATGAATTATGCGATTAATTCTACTTCAAAAAGATTTTAATGAATTTATATGACACGTGGGAAACAAAAATTCCTTCAAATTACTTTTTTTGCACACTTTTTTTTCTCCCTAAAAATGCAAATCTTGTACATCAAATACGTAAGCGTACACGTGTTTGTAGGTGAAGCCAGTAGAGAAACAGGCTTTAAGAGTGCGCGTAAAATAAGACGTATTTCGTTTGTTAGCACACCTCGACGAATTTCTTGGTGTTATTTTGCAGCAATAGGTTAAATTCAAACTGTAACAGTAAAAATGAGTAACCACCAACGTTTAGATAATGGAATGAGGTGATGAACTGTGGGGAGGCTAGAAGCAGGCCAATCTCAGCTCCAGACTTGTAGAGAGTTCAATTTAACGCCAGCGTTGTGTGCAACTTATAGAAACCATTCCAGGATATCGGATCCATCGAGAGAAAGCCTAGACAAGGTCGTCCAAGAGTCACGACGGCCAGAGAAGATCGCCATTTGTCCATTATAGCGAGGCGTAACAAGGGGGCTTCAGCTCTCTCGTGACTTGTATGCAATCTCAAGAACCTATGTATCAAAGGTGACTATTTCCAAATGACGTCATGAGAGTGGGTCAGCTCTGATAGTATAGGAGCCTTAGTTTGCGAGAATAGCTGCTTTTGCTTCCCGCTCACTTCTACGAACAGGAGAGTCCCTGCAGCATGGTGCAGAGAGCATAGAGATTGAAGTATTGATCAATGGGAGACCGTTCTCTTTACTGATGAGTCCCAGTTCAGCCTACGCACCGATTCTCGCCGTAAGCTCCATGGAGAGATCCAAAGACCCGCTACCCATCTTCTAATGTCCACGAAATCACCCATTATGGCTGAACAGGCTTAAAGATCGGGGCAGGCATCACGTTGGATGACCGCACACCTCTTCATGTCTTTGAAAGAGACTCTGTAACTAGTGTGAGGTATAGGCATGAGGTCTTGGAGCCCTATGTTTACCTTTTCAGGAGTGCAGTTGGTGCTGGGTTCATTTTAACGGACGATAACGCTAGACTGCATAGAGCTCTTCGGGTCGACGAATTTAAAGAGAGTGGGGATATTCACAGGATGGATTGGCCAGCCAGATTCCCAGACCTCAACCCTATAGAGCATATCTGAAGCACACTGGGGAAAGCAATTGCAACTCGCTATGCCCCCCCCCCGAGAACCATCCAGGGAATGAAAATGGCGTTGCTAAACGAGTGGGACCAATTGCCACAGCAAATGAGAAACTGCTTTATTTCAAGTATGAACTCACGCTGCAAGGCCTGTCTAATCAAGAGCATCAAAAATTCATGGCTTTTTCATATTTTCATGGCTAGATAAATCTGTGCCAAATCCCAACATCCCTTCTAGGAAACCCATTAATGTAATAGATGCAAAACTCCAGACAACAATGTTTTCAATACTTAATATAAAGGCCGGAATAGCCTGGTCGGTAGGGCGCTGGGCCCATATCCAAGAGATCGTGGGTTCGATCCTCGCCGGCCGAAGACTCCCCGTGTAGTAAATGGTGACTGATGCACGTTAAATCTGTCGAGTCTCAAAGTCCTCCATGTTCCCACAACAAATCAATACCTCTGGGGGTACTGATCCAGGAGTTTCCTTGTCTTCTGGATTGGTTCAAAATTACAAGGCTACGGAGTTGAACGTAAGTAGTCGTAAACCCATGAAATTGGGTCGGCTGTTCAACGACGGTTATAAAATAAAATAAAAAAAAATACTTAATATAACTTAATAAAATGTATCTGAATCAGCCTAAGTCTCTTCAATTATCTAGCCTTTAAAGGCATATTATTACAAGCCGGCAATTGAGAAGTAATTTGCTTGGGAATAATGGCCAGTGACAGAAAAAAAAAATTTAGAAAAAGGAAATAAAAACTTTATCATTCTGACTCAATAAGCAGTTTGGAAATAAACAACAAAGAACATACTTATCGTTTCCTTGCAACGAAAAGACTAGAGAATGAATATATGTTACATTCAGAAAAAGAAGATGAAAAGAATTAAGGTATACTTCAATACTTCAACAAGTTCCTATGGATGGAGTGAAAAAGCTGAATTCCTTATAGTTCCCTACCAAAAGAAGTAAATAGAAAAATATGCAAGTGAATCATCAAATCAACGAAAAAAGAAACCTTATCGTTCTGCTAAAGTCGATATACAACCGTGGAAGAAGTTATTATGTAACAATAAATATCCATTCAAAAGTTCATCGCAGCATCTGGATCATTCAAAGAATCATCAAGGAGAATTTCAACTCCTTAGAATCTCCACCCCCCAGGAGAAGAAAATAATATCACATCTTTTTACAGTCGAGATTCAGCGGCGTCACCGTCTAAGTGTGGACATGTGAAAGAACTAAATTATAAGAGACATGTGGAAAACGAATGATTATTGAATGAATGATTGTGAATAATGGTGTGAAAATGAATGAATGATTATTTCGCTGGTCTTTGCACCTTAGAATGTATGATTACGTTGTAAAATATACAAAAGGTAGTACAGATATAGATATGTTTTCGAGAGAAACACCAGATTCAAATGTAAATGTAAACAATGATGGAAGTCAAGTATCACATCTATTGCAATTAAGTGAAATTATTGAAGCGCAAAATGTGACAATTTAACTGGAAAATTTGTAGAAATTAATGATGTATTATGCCTTCGTAAAAAAGGGTTTACTAAAATTTTAGTACCTTTTTCATTACGATTAAAATTACACAAAATTGCTCATGAAAAATTTGGACACCCTGGTACTCAAAAAACAATTAATTTATTAACTCCTGTATATTATTGGCCAAACATTACTTCTGATATCACAAAATTTATTAAGCATTGTCACACATGTCAAATGAATAAGAAGACCAGACAGAAGAGATTTGGGTTTTTACAATCGATGCCTCCTGTTGATAAACCATTTGATTCGCTTGCAATTGATAGTGTTGGTGGTCTTAATCATTATAATTCAACAAAAAAATATTTGACCTTAATTATTGATCATCTTACGAGATATATATGGGTATTCGCTTCAAAATCTATTGCAACAGAAACTTATACCACTTTTCTTCACAAATTTTTCAAAATCAAATATACCTACAAATTTCTTAATGATAGAAATGCAGCTTTTACATCTTCGCATTTCGAAAATTTTTTTAAGCATCATACATTTAAACAACTTTTAACTACAGCCCATTGGCCTGAAACTAATGGCAAAGTAGAGAGAATAGGACAAACAATAATCACGCGTTTGAAATATAAAATTAATGAAAATTCTTCAATGATACCGTGACCTAAATTATTAAAAGAAGTTGTTCTCGAATATAATTTAACTCCTCACTCCGTTACGGAATTTCCTCCGACATTTTTATTAAAGGGCATAGTTCTATATGCAAATCTTTTAAAAGTGGATATTTGTCCTCCACTTGAAGAAGCTGAGAAAATAGTTATCGAAAACACAAAACGATACCACGAGAAAAATAAAGTTTATTACGATTCTAGATTTGTAGATATAAACTTTTCACTCGGTAACACAGTCATGTATGAAAAGTTTAAATATCCTAACACTAGAATACTCTCTCCAACTTTTAGTGGTCCTTATAGCATCATTCAAAAGATGTCTGATGTAAATTATGAAGTAAATAAAAAGAATAGTCATAGTAAAGAAAAAACAGAAATTGCGCATGTTTGGAAACTAAGAAAGTATTATAAACCAGAGAAATTAAAACTTAATCATGAATAAAATTTATTAAATAAAAAATATAAATATTAAAAGAAAAACAAATATATAATTTGTTTTGCATTATATAAGTTTAATGATATGAAATTGTCATGGACATGGTTCGTTTGAACATGTTACCTATTTTTTGAAGAAAGATCTGACCCCTCAAAATTTCTACAACTGTTGTGTTTACCCGTCTTCAAAATAAATAAGGGGTGAAATACTAGTAACTCATATGATCTAACCAAAAACACATAATATTTTTCATTGTTGTATATTTTGAGATGGGATCTTCGGTATCAATATTGCTGAGATACAGGACCGTTTTCCTCCCTTTGGGGACTACAATATTGTATCCAGTAACAATCCCTTTACGATACTAAAATCTTAAATTCTAGAGTAGCGACACATTTGTGCCCTTTTCTTATTTCTTTCATTCACTTTGAAAAGATGTGTGAATAATGAAATTCTGTATATTTGTTTTTAAGTTTATTACTTTTAATTTGTTTTCTTTATTAACTTAAAAAGGAAAAAAAAAGAGTCTTCACTTACAACATTTTGTGGTGTTACTAAACAGATTTTTTTTTAAAAAAAAATACTGAATAATATTAGAGACTCTAATTCTTTTTGTTATGTGTTTATGTGTACATAAACTTTAATACATTACCTATAGAAGATATTTTGATGCTAACATTACATACTGTTATCCCCGTGGCAGAATCGCAGCGACACGGCGACATTGTCGCAGAACGTTGCAGATTTCTTGCAGAAGGATCACTTTTTCGCTCGCTCAATTATGACGATAGAATCGTTAATCGATGTAACGTTTCGATCGTATTTTCGGCAGTTATTAACATTGATTTTCACGTGGAATTTAAATATCCCGATATATTTCAAACAATACGGAAAATTCGAACCGTGCATTTGAGAATTTACTTTTTAGGGCAATAATTCTATCGAATTTTTGACAGTTATTTTCTCCATAGTCTTTAAATCCGATATTTTTATGCGATATTATTTATTACAACAACGTAATTTCGAAAGAAAACACGCATTTGAGGAGTCCGACTCTCGTCCTTTCGTCGTCGATCTTTTTTTCACCATTAATACCACGGATTTTAGGATTTTTAATTATATTTTTTATTGTGATAATTATTTACAAAATGCGAAGGAAATAATTTGTGTGCTCCCCCCCCCGCAAAATGCGAGAATACCACCCACAATATTAGAATAAAATGAATCCTATTGCCAGAATTAAGCATCAATTTCAATTCACGAGTACATTAAAAGAAAGTCTTTCCACATAATCAATTTTAATTTACATTGATTTCAATGAAAACTTTAACATCAAATAAGCATCAGAACCACAGACAGTACACTTTGGGACTCCAAAAACACGCACAGGAAGATTATATCAAACACCAACGGAAAAGACCACTAGTTCTTAATTTTCAACTCTATCAGAATCTCTAAGAAATTACTCCTGTGCTCTTACTAACCAGGTGGCCGAGTGTTTAGCGTGTCTGACTGCGGAGTCGATGGTTACCGGTTCGAATCCCTCTCAGGGAATGGATGTTTGTTTCCCTCTGTGTTCTATGTCATGTCCTTTCTGTGAGATTGTGTGAATGTAACCCGCCCTATAAACGGGTTTGTGGTTGTATGACGAGGGCGACGCTACTTCACCACCGTGGCTTAGACATAGTTGCGCGCTGGGTAACGAAAAGAGAGTAGCAATTCTGGCATTACTGAGACCAATGGGAAATAGACCCAAGTGCCCGCCATTAACAAAAAAAAAAAAAAAAAAAAAAAAAAAAAAAAAAAATTTAAATAAAAACTCAAATGCTATTTAAGCACACATAAAGAAAATTTTAAGTAATGCTACACAGAGAGAAAACTTAAAGGAAATACGTTTATTGAGTGATTCGCTTTCAACACTGTATAGAAATAAAACAAATTTTTATCTTTTAAAGTATTTAATTTCTTTTTATTTTTTCTAATTTTTCCTAATCCGTATATTTTACAGAACCGGGCCATGGAAAGGGTGTACCGGATGGTGTTGGGGCTGTTCCTCCGAAAAAAGTGTAGCTTTTGGTGGAGACATACCAAATATGAAAACTTTCATTTCTGTTGTTGAAAAATAATGTAATTTAATAATTAAGAGGTATAAACTTTAGAAATATATTTCTAAAATAGATTATTATAGATTATTTAAGAAATAGATTTCAGATATAGAAACTGTCGAAAAATTCATTGAAGGAAAGTAAATCATTCCATTCAAGGGGTCTATGAATGTGCAGCAAGTCTTCTGGAAAAAAAAAAAGATTTTAATTAGCCTCTCATTTCGTAAAATGAGCTGTAACTGCCAGTATTAAATGTGACTTTCATTGTTGCAACCTTACGTCAACTTTGTGTTTCAATTTTCTCTTTGTTGTCACAAAAATGTTTAAATCATGATTTTTATCGTGATAAAATAAAGAAACCTATAAAAAAATTATTAGATTGTCATTTGATAGATTAGTTTGTCGTCGTGGTAATATGCGTTTAAATGGCATAGAGACTTCCAAATATTTAAAGTATGTATTTCATTTTTATTTGTTTTTAAATATTGTGCTTTGCAATGTTTTAGAATAAATTTGCTCAAAACGTACAACGGAGAAATTTCAGAAAAATTTGAGGAAAAAAATAAATAAAATATAATTACAATGAAATAAATTAGCTATATTAAAAACGTTCTATACAAATTATTATTATTTTTCTCTAAAATTTCTCACACTTTAAAATTTGAAGATTTTTGGTCAAGGAAACCTAAAAAATGATAAAATTAGATTCTTCCATTTACTCATTTCAATTAGTAAATTAATTTCTCTTACACATAAACTCATAAGAATGAAGACAATAATTTGCGTTGCTCCTATTCAATTAAATTAAATGAAAAATTTTGTAACTAAATTAAATGAATCTTTATTTAACGTGAAACTGAATGCTGACATTGAATAGGTCCATGTCAAATTTGACAGTGAAGTAGAAAAAAATAAAATGAAGGAACAAATTGTAAGGAAAGATTCCTATTAGTAGTTGAGCTACAAGCAAAAAAGTGGTTAGCCCCTATAAATAATTACCCTAGTCATCTACCCAACATCAATTTATGGGCAAGTCGATAGATATACCCTTTTACAATCAATATTTTTGGAGACATCAATAGTTTCTTTTGAAATTCACTTTTGAACTAACTTATTTTAAAAATAGTTTGAAATAAAAGGTCATGTATAGATAAATTAATTTTAAAAAAAAGAAGAAAAGAAACGAATGACGACAACCGTTACCAAAAATTCCAATTAAATGTCACTACATAGACAGAAACATATAATGCCTCCTTCAGATAGGCACTCTAGTTTTCTATATATTGCCAATCGATGACCAAGCTTTAACCTCTCTGTCAATCTTTAACATGCTGATTTCGAAAAAGAAATTTAACTGCTGAAATTTTTTAATTAAAAATAAAGGGTAATATAAACAGATAAACCACAAGAACAGTTAATGAATGCCACCAACGGTCAATGCAACACGGGCATTACTAATATTTAAAACTATTAGCAATTTTAAGATATTTTTTTGGAATTTTTTTTAATAGCTTTTAAAAATAATTAAAAATAAAGTCGTAAACAGAAGGAAAAAAATATTTAAAAAAAAAAAGAAAGAAAATGAATAGCACAGATTGTAAAACCGATCTCAAAACACCATTTAGACAAGAACATAATGTACCCATTTTAGATGGGTGCCCTAATCCATGAGGAATCGGTTGCCAAACCATAACTTGATATTTATAATAAAAAACTCTACCCTTTTTTATTCAATATTTTAGGAGATATTGTAATAATGATATAATTTTCTATTGTAATCGTTAATGCAATAAAAAATAATAACAAATAAGGTGAAAAATAAAGGAAATTGATGGAAAAATTCCTATTAAATGACGCCTTATACGTAAAAATTTGATTTGCACACCATCCCCCTACCCAAAGGCACTTGACCCAGTTGTTTAGATTACCCATAACCTATTGATAACTCTTATGTAACCCTCTAGCTAGACTAATAATACTATCCCTCTAGAATCAAAATTTCTAAAGATATAATTTTCATATGTATTTTTATATTCAATTTTAATCAATTTTTAATTAATAAATGTCATAAATAGGAAACAAAATCGGGAAAGAAATTTCATTTTGAATCAGTGCGACGTTAAAAACTCGACCTTGAATAAATTAGCGAAAAAGCGCTTCCATTTGATTTTCTCATTTCAAAAATTTTTCTCTACGCAGGTAACTTTTATATCGGAAATCACCTATTTATTATTCTTTTTATCTAGATTCATATATTACCATACCAAAGGAAATAATAATAATAAATACATTACGGAGTTCACAAATAGGCATGGTTGATTCCACAAACCACAGAAATTACTTAAAAAGCTACTAAATATAATTATTAGCTATTATTACTATAATTGGCTTACTTAACATAATTATTGTTATTTTTTTACAAGTGCGTTCATGTTAAAGCTGCTGAAATTAAGCACTTTTGTTTATTTGTATATATATAATGCCTCATATTTCCCCTTTATATTAACTTATAACTTTGAAACTTAGTCAGATATTATCTATATATATATATTACACGGCGACAAAAAAAAGCCTCATTACAACTCCCCGAATGGCAACGCTAGAAAATCGACTAATGATTGCCGCTAAAAATGTCACATCTAGCTGAGGTGGCTCAACGTATAGCGCTTTTAAAAACGGAAACTGAAATAGCCTTAAGCTAGGCAGAAGTGAGTAGTCTTGGTCGATAGATCTCTATTTTAGTATTTTGTCGAAAGCGCTTTTTTTCACGAATTTATGTATTACGAATTTATTTGACGATTTTTGATTTAAACCACGAATTTATTTGTTTTATTATTGTTATTAGTTATTCATTGAAAAATGAGTCTCAGTCGCGCTGTTACGCTTTAAGATTTTATACTATAGCACATTTCTAATAGGTTTAGCGAATTACATGTCATTTATTTGAATTCAAATTTATTTTAATGACTTAGTATTTACTAAAAGGATGTAATTTTCTTCACAAAAAAAAGTTGTTAGATGGATTTGAATGATTGTTTTGAATTCTTAGAATTTTGTGCATTTGCAATGCACCTAAGTTAGTAGCGAGCGAAGCAAACCATGCAAGATTGCGTAGTAATTTTCGGGGGTTGGCGAGCGTTAGTGAGCAGGGGGCGCATCCCACTAGTATAATATAATACCATAACAAAGGAAATAATTATTGACAATTAAGAGGAGCACAATTAGGCCTAATGTGGTTGCTTCTACAAACCACAGAAATTACTTAAAAGGCTGCATTGCAGCGTAAATCAAATATTCATTTGCTTAATATAATTATTTTTTTTATGTCAGCTTAGTATAAGCGTTAAAATTTGGAAATTGTTGTTGTTCACATACTGTATATATGTGTAACGACCCGTATTTTTGCAGAAATTACTTAAAAAGCTATATATTGAAACGTAAATAAAATATTTCTTCACTTAGCATGGTTATTTTTTAATAAGAATCTATAGCATTATCGACCCTTTGTTAATTATCGTCACCTTTATGTGCGTTTCAGACAAGGACCATAACTACAAAACCATAGTTTTTGCCGTTTGTATCATGAACTATTTCATTTCTTTAATTAATCTATCTATATTTTAGAAAAGTCATGATATTTTGTACAAATTTCTTTACTTGCTGACAATTTCTTAGAAGAAAACGAAAAGGACAGTTATTAAAGCCAATCACAATTTTTTGAAGCCAATCACAATTTTTTGAAGCTTTTTGACCCTAAAAGAAATGGTACGGCAATCAAACCTTAATGTTGTGAAGAGAAGAGTATTCTTGTTGTTGTTGTTGTTGTTATTAATGCGACCTGCCGCATGGGCAAGCGTGCTGTGTGAAACCGCGCAATTTAATGCAGAGTGTCCGTTTCTTTTTTTTCAGTGGTGCCATCGATGGTCAAGAATTCGACTTCTGCCCCACCATACGTCGCACCAGTTTATAGGACGGACCCATTCATACATCCATTCATTCATCCACAGATCGTAATTTTGACCTGAATCAGAGAGCTATCGATCTCCAACCCAGTACCCCCAGAGGTTCCGACCAGGCTATCCCGGTCACAGAGCATTCTTGGAACCTGAAAACATTTTATTTCAGCTAGAGCCATCGTTAGTGTATTTTATTGGTACTTTGCATGCTTTTGGTAGTAATTATGCAAAAGTTGGCGACGCATACATAATGATGTGTAGAACAAAATATACAAATTGCTCTAAGAATATTGTTTATACCTATTCAAGTAAATAGTCAGTCATCTTTAGTGTGTTTTATTGGTACTTTTCATGAATTACACAAAAGTTGGCGACGCTTAGCATGTCGAATCAGCTTGAGTGTGTGTGTGTAGTAGGGGAGAGTGGGGTCAATTGTAACAGGGTACGATTGTAACAGAGCAAAAATTTCGAGTGTCGGTTTCTAGATTTGGTTCCTAGGTGGCGCACAAGGTGTATTTAATAAATCTACATGTACACCCCTGTTGGCAACCATTTTTATGTACAGTCCGCAAAAAAAAAACGAATCACCCTGAATAACTTTCGTTCTAATGATCGGATTTTCACGAACTAAGTGTCAATCTTAATGGTTTCTGGGGGTGACCTCAAATATGTTAATTAATTAGTGCTAACTATTAATTAAGTTACGAAATCAGACACAAAAACGTACTTTCTCTGAATAAACATATATTTTTTTTTACATATTTGGAATCTAGACACTTGAATTAGGGGGGGTTAGACAAAATTTTAAAAAAATTGGGCGGTAAATTGGGCCGCAATAAAGGTTTATATATTTGGCGATAGTCCAGAGAACCGCCAAAAAAAGTCGCCTGCGCAAATAAATATTTTAAGATAACCCATTGACTAATTCAAAAGAGGAGCGCTTAGTTTTACTAGGTTGCTACGCAACCAAGCTTTGATAGTAAAAAAATTGAAATAATGTTCAGTGATTGCTCGGAGAGGTTTAATTTATTGTTAATAGGAAAAATCTCGAAGTTTCTTGGCAATAAACAATTTTTTTAGGGGATTTCTGTCCAAAAAGCAAAAAAAAAAAAAAAAAAAAAATTTATTTAATCTCCTTTGAAAAGTAAATTTGAATCGATTTATAAATTATTTATGATAGTTTTTAGAATTTAAATACATGAACTTTTCATCTGATATTATTTAGATTACACTGTTTTTACTATATTTATTCGAGGATTTTATACTAAAATCAAATGAACATAAATTATTATAGCTATATACAAAATTTTAGGGATAATCATTTTTACAGCTTTAATCGAGTCTTCTAGGCAAGAAAGTTTGAAGAAAAAAAAAAGTGCTTGAAAAATAAAATGTAGATTGTATAATAATTCTAATGCACATTCACAAGGTTTTCTATAATTTATGATATTTCTTTTTTCTATAACTCAAGGAATTGCTGAATGTTTAGTGGCATTTTAAAAAGATTGAAATATGTTATGTTTAAGAATAAGATATTGAAATAATATGTTGCATATTGTAGGATTCATTGTTTAAAAAATCGCTTCATTCTACTGGATATTTAGGTTACATCGTTTTCTTTGGATAAAGATGATTAGCAAATAGCATCTTCATGTTTCGATACATTCTGAAACTTATATGTTCGCAAATTCACCATAAAATGTTGCACAGCATATTCTTCATTTACGATAAGCTACATTTACCACCAAATACTGCTACTATGGTTATTTTTGTTTTCTTATATATATCTGATGCTCTCTTTTTAAACAGAGCTCGTAAGATCCTTAAGATACTGAAATGGGGGCACAAAAACTTAAAAGATAAAATATTTAATTTCATTAACTCAAAATATCTGGTGTCAAAATGTTAATTTTTAAGTTAAATATAACTTTTACAATATTGATGTTCTTACGTTTTTAAAGACCACATGAATCCTGATAAAATATTAAAATGCATATGTTTACTTTAACGAGTGTAAAATCCTTATCAAAATAATGATCAAGATCCAAATGTAAAGCAGTATAATTGACGATAAAAACTCAAATGGCTTCAAAACATATGAAGAGGGAAGTAAAAGCCGACATGTTTCGAGATTTCAAATATAATCGCCCATTCTCAAGACTTGTCAGGCTTGGATAACTTGTGACTTTTATTATTGGACGCTCAAAACATGTCTATTTTTATTATCATCTATTATTTTTTTAAATCAATGAAGTTTTTATATTTTCGATTCAGTTTCTTGGGATTATCCATTTAGTTACACAACATATTAAATTATTTCACTCGATATTAAAATAAGTTTTACATATGTTATAGGCACTGGTTCTTAGATTAAAAAAATAACAATTCACTACTTTGTAAAAAAATCAATGCAGTAAAAAAAAAAATTTTTTTTTTGCTGCAAGCCTTAACATTTTAATTTAAGGTCATAAAACAATTCCGCTTACAATTGAAATTTCAAAAGTCGAATGTGAAAATGGAATGTCCCCTAGTACCAGGAATCGAAATTAAATAGTTACAAGGACAACTTTTTTAAAAAATAGTGTTTCCGTCCTACTCGAAGTTGTTCGAAAAGGTATTTTTTATATATCGATTCCAAAGTTTATTCTACATATATTTCAGGGTATACTTTCGGAGTATTTCGATTGAGTTTAATTTTACACCCTTATTTGCTTAAAATTATTAAATAATTTACTTAAAATAAATTATTCAAGCTACATGATTTGATGCATTTATAGTATAATAATAAACGGAGCTTCCAACGCATATCCTTAACCTTAATACCGCTATCATTAAATAAATGGAATAAGCTTAGATAAATAATAAAAGCTAATTTTTCCCTCGTTTTAATTTTCAAGGAATAATATGTTTCGATCAAACAGATTTCATTCTGGAAATAGCAAAATTATTGAGTAGGTCACTTGGAGCAATATCATTCTTATCTTCTTTTGACGAAATATAGGAAAAATTAGTTTTCACAGTTTCTGTGAAAAGTATGTTAGCCTACTTGCCACGTTTTTTTTTTTTAAATTTTTTTTATTAAAATAAGTTCGGAAATTGTGTATTTTTTATAGCACTTTTTTTAAAAATCAGATGACTCTAAAATTGGCACAGCTTCGGAATCCTTACAAATTTCAATTTTTAGTATTTCCTGCTTAACAAAATAAGGCATTTTCCTGATAATAAATTATACTACAATAATATCTTGGAAATCATGCTAAAGTAAAAAATTAAACAAAATAGTTTAGTATATTATCAGAAAAAAAATCTACTTGGTATCATAAAGAGTAAAAAATGTAATGAAATAATTAGTGAATCACGCGTGGTCAGATAATTAAAAATTTAATTTCACAACCAAGATAGTAGGGCGACATTTAAGATACTAAGATATTTTAAGACTCTAAAGAAATTGGCTACGCATTCCACAGCTGTTCGGTATCTTTATCCTCTTTGTAGTGACTTATAAAACATCAACACTATTTTAGATAATCTAAGTTGAAGTCACAAGAAACAAAAAAAAAGACAATCAATAATTTATATTCTTTTTTCAAAAAAATAGTATGCTAAGTAAATAATCAGCTGTTTTGCCTTAAATAATTTTAAACAGCTAAATGTTTTTAATTTCTTAACAAGGTATTATTCTTAGCTAGCAGACAATAATTCTTTGAAAAAAAACTTGACTATAATTTAAAAAGGAAACCTAAATTAAAGAAAATCTAAATTAAAGTTCCAAAACCATTTTTTAGTATATTAATGAAGAAATAATAAACGTAAAATGGTAAAGAATAAGATTTTTAAAATGTTAAAATTTAATTAAATAGTTGGTAAAATAGTTCTGCGATACACTTCCAGAAATTTCTTTTAAGATTAGGATGATATAGGGTAAACCAACAAATGAAGGAGCATTTCATAGATATTTCTTAGAAATAAGATTTTAAACGTTTTAATTTAGATTGATTGGTAACAGTAGCTTACTACCAAACAATAGGAAGTCATCTAACAATGCATTTAGTTACCTGGTCTTAGAGTCTTCTCTGGAAAAAGCTTTGAATTTGTTGGTATCTGTTCAACGCCTTGTTTCTTTGACAAAATTATAAGGTCAGTGTTTGTTGTTATCCGTTTAAACTACAATTAATTGCATATAATAATGCTTTTTTTCTCATTGTGAAAAAAAGAATTCAAAATATGGTCATTGAAGTTACGTTTTATTTATTTTAAGCATCATAACATAAGCAAGTACTGAGATTAGGGGGTGTTTATTAACTAGATTACCGAACGATGAAAAACCAATGAATAAACAAGTGTTCCTTTACTGGGATTTTTTCAAGTTAATGAAAATAAAAGAAAATTTTAATTTTCTTGTACCTTTTGTCATATTATAAATCAAAATTATGTTAAAAATAAAAAAACAACAACTTCTAACCAGTGAAGGAACAGGCATGTTCCTTCACTGAGAATAGATTTCCCAGTGAATGAATAGTATGTGTGAAATATGATTTTACATGGATAATTAGTAGTTCAGCGAAATAGAGGACTCCTAAAATTCAGTTAAATGTTGTATGAATAGTTCCTATAACAATTTCATTTAAATATGCAAATTTAATTGCTAAATTTATTTAAAGAATTATAATAATAATTAATTTATTATTTATCTTTATAAATGTAGTGATTAGTTATTACATCATACCTTAGACACCTTAATAAACTATGTTTATTAACTAAATATAACAACTAAATATAATAATAAAAGCTTGAATGGAAAATTTCCTTGCAGGATTTTGTGCCAATAATTAGCTAAATTATTATCTTATTGCCGTCTTTAATGTCCTAACGGGAACTGGTAGGAAAAAATCCATTTAAAGACAATTATCTAGGTGAAAAATGGATGAAGTTTTTTTTTAAGGCGACATCCACCGATAACTCAGTGCAATGCGAAGGTAATTTCAAAAGGCAAAACTTCCCTTACAGAATAATATTCGAAATACTGGTTTTAAGAACTTCAGAAGAATCTTTAGGAGGGAAGTAATATACTTCCTTTTATAAAGTGATTGCATTTACAATGCGAATGAAACAACAGTTAAATACTGCCCTTAAACGGGAAAAATCTGCGGCCTTAAAAATTATAAGGATTTATATTCTAAAGTACCTAGGAAAGAAAAAGTACCTCCATTGGTAGTTTTTCCTTACAGAAGAATTCGTAGAGATATTACAGAATCAGTCCCTGCTACATATTTCATTGGAAAAAGCTATTCATGAAATGAAACGATGACCGCAGCAACATTTTACAAATGTATTGCAAATGTTTGTACCCATGGCTAATTAAAAGCGCAATCAAATTCCATATTTTGCTTCTTCTGGATAGGTATAAATCTCATATCAATTTGATACTGAGCAAGTTTTGTTCCTCAAAACAAATTTTCTGGTTTAATTTTCTACCTAATTCATGGAAATCTCTCGTTAGATCTTGAAAGACAAAAGAATTGTAAAACAATATGTCTAGAAAATTTTACATCCATTTTTAAATAAGATTTGAGGCATCAACTGATGAAGTTAAAATGCTTTTAAGAAATGCGATATTTTTCCATTCGATGTAGAAAGCGTTGACTGTAACAAATGCATGCAAAACAGACACCAAGAGTTAATGAGCAAGACAACTTATCAACAAAACACATGCTTTGAGAGTAACGATGCGCTATTTCTTCAGAAGCTTGAGAAGGAAATCTCACAAGTTATGTTGCAAATTTTTAAAGGAACATTGACAGAAAAGTTTAATTTACCAAATATCCAATAGCCTGTGCTTTCTTCAATATTGAAGAATTTATTTCAAAAAGAACAATTGCATAATAAAATTTTGGCTCTGAAGCTGAGACAACTAACATTAATAATGAAAGTATCTTGAAAACTGATTTTGAGATAAGTCCTCTTGAGGCATTGTTAGTTGCAAAAACAATTGGTTTTATAAGTAACTACTAGATATAAGTCAATGAGAGATGGGTTTTACTCAAACTTCGAAACTCCTTTTTCTCATTTATTATCCAGTGAGGAATTCTGGAAATGGAACTGGAAAATCAAAAGAAATTTCGGAGATACATTTACTTTGACCCAAAATTTGGAATAAAGAGGAAGGTTAAATCAAAAGAAAAAGAAATAAATTACTCATGACGAAGAGAAAAAAAAATACTTAAAAAGATTTTTAAAAAAAAGCTTAAAAAATATGGGGAAAAGAGTAAACAAAAAAATGATCGAATTATAATAATAATAAAAACATCATCGGATTACACAATGATAAACATTCATAATTTAGAACGGACTATTAAACTGTGAGAAAAAAATGAAAAACATTTTTTTAAAATTATGTATTCAAACATATTTTACTTTCCATTCCATGACTGAAAAAAAAGTAATATTTTCCACATTAACTATGGTCATATGTCGTAATTCCAAGAAAAATATTGTTTTTTTTACACATTTGTGTGGCCTATGGATTCCTAACGAGCATCAAATATTCTCAAAATTAAGTGTTCATTCACTGGAAAATTTAGTGTTTATTCACTGGTAAGAACTGTTCCTTCACTTGGTCATCTTACTACTTATTATTTAAACCACCAAAAGCTTAAAACAATATTATGTAAGTTATCTAACTTTTTTTTACATAATTTGCATTTAATAACAAATATGTCGACACCATCATTTATGTAAAATTACAAATTTTGAAATTTTTATGAATTTTTTTTAAAGGCAGGCTAAGCTTAAGTGTTCCTTCATTGTTTAGTTTAACCTATAAGATGTTGAGAAATTTGCGATGTTGTGAGAGATGTTTAAAAATGTTGACTACGTATTTTTATTAATATTTATAAAATATATATTCAAGAAATTGATAAATATATTATTCCAAATCTATGCATACGTATATATATTATTGAAATTGTATCAGTTATTGAAAAACAAAATAAGAAAAATAAAAAATAATCACATTAAATAAGCACAATCTGGTGTATTCTATCAGAAGTACGCTTTTTTAAAATTAGACATTTGTTGAATAAAGTGTTTTTTATTCAAAATTCTTTACTAAATTGGAAATAAATTATTAAATGACTAAAAAAGAAACATCATATTTCATAGTGTGAAAGAAATAAAAATAAAAAGATTAGCAAACGATTATTAGCGAAAAAAATATGAATGAAATTTTACGCTACGCGCGCGAAGTCAAGTTCCTCCCAAGTTTATCACATTTTAATATTAATCGCCCCAATCAGTTATTTCTTTATTGTCGCCAAATTATTTTTATAAAAATAATTAATTTTAATTTTTCTCAGCTTCTAATAAATAAAAACAGTTGAAACTTTAGATTTTTCAATTGAAAAATATGTAGATTAATATGGTATAAAAAAATTCATACCTTATAATTCAATATTTTTTCATCATCACTTTAATTAAATAATAAAAAATAAAAAATAATTATTAAAAATTATTTTTTGCATGAAATTAGCTTTGGGTAAATGAGTTTTATGAGTGGGTGCAATTTTTTTTGAATTGCTTCATTAGTTTTGAAAATATGACTGAAAACGCAAAAAGCGAAATTAACATTAAGGGGTACGAACTTTGAATCGCTCTCCTGACCAAACTATGGGGACCACATTTCCCAGATTGCGGCTACCCCCTATATTTTGAAAATAAGAAATCCAAATATGTTAAAAAAAATGCATGTTTATTCAGAGAAAGTACGTTTTTGTGTCTGATTTCGTAACTTAATTAATAGTTAGCACTAATTAATTAGCATATTTGAGGTCACCCCCAAGAACCATTAAGATTGACACTTAGTTCGTGAAAATCCGATCATTAGAACGAAAGTTATTCAGGGTGATTCGTTTTTTTTTTTGCGGACTGTACTTTTGAAAGAGTTACATCACAAAAGATATTTTCACGCTACATAAGTACTTTTTTTGGTATTAGCGTATTATATTGTAACAAAGTAGTTTTGTTTAAACAAATAAAAATTATTAACCGAATATGTAAGAGGACACCTTAATTAATATTTCAGAAAAAAAGATTAGTTTTGTTAATTAACTAGCACTGTTTTTAACAAATAAAGCTGAAATGGCGTCTTGGGGACGATTGTAACAATAAGTAAAGGGACGATTGTAACAGCTGAAAATAAATAATCTTATGTTTACAAACCATTACTTAACTCTTTAAGAACCACCAATAGTTTCCTATATCATTTATATTATGTTGCATGCGCATTATTTTATTTGTCACCTTTCACAGCATAAATTAAAATGTTTAACCCCTTAAAGTTAAAAGTTTAACCCTTTAGGTCTCTGCTTATTATTATTTTTACTCCTAAAATATCACTATTATTTTGATCAATAAAAAAATATATCACAACTATGCTAATATGTATAATTAACTATGTTTTAGTTGAATTTATGAACTGTTACAATTGACCCCGTAAGTGGGGACAATTGTAACAAGTGCACAACAGTCAAAAATTGTTAATAACCAATATAATAACATTTAAAATAAGGTATTTCTTTTTTTTCTAGTAGAGGATAGTCTACTTTACTCGTCTGCCAATTAATACTAATAATATATAAGATTTTTTGTTAGTTAAAAATAGTTAAGTAAAAAATGTTACAATTGACCCCACTCTCCCCTACACATAAATGCTCGACTTCGCGTGTCGGTCGTTGGGCTACTGAAGTGAGGGGTGCCATCCCCTCTACAGAGGATCAAAATTATGATTCCATGTCTTCAGATCATCCTCAGGGATGTTTTCCAGACCGTCGCCAATAGCCCATTGTGCAACTCTAGTGCGACGTGAATGAACTACAACTATAAGTACAGTCGGCAAAAAAAAAAAGATATCACCCTGAATAATTTTCGTTCTAATGATCGGATTTTCACGAACTAAGTGTTAATCTTAATGGTTCCTGGGGGTGACCTCAAATATGCTAATTAATTAGTGCTAACTATTAATTAAGTTACGAAATCAGACACAAAAACGTACTTTCTCTGAATAAACATATATTTTTTCTTACATATTTGGATTCTTAACCTTCAAAATATAGGGGGTAGCCGCAATCTGGGAAATATGGTCCCCATAGTTTGGTCAGGAGAGCGATTCAAAGTTCGTACCCCTTAATGTTAATTTCACTTTTTACGTTTTTAGTCATATTTTAAAAACTAATAAAGCAATTCGAAGAAAATTTCACCCAGTCATAAAACTCATTTACCCAAAGATAATTTCACGAAAAAAATAATTTTTAATAATTGTTAATTATTTTTTATTATTTAATTAAATTAAGAATGAAAAATTTTTGAATTATAAGGTATGAATTTTTTTATACCATATTAATCTACATATTTTTCAATTGAAAAATCTAAAGTTTCAACTGTTTTTATTAATTAGAAGCTGAGAAAAATTAAAATTAATTGTTTTTAAAAAAATAATTTGGCGACAATGAAGAAATGACTAAATGGAGCGATTAATATTAAAATGTGATAAACTTGCGAGGAACTTGACTTCGCGCGCTTAGCATAAAATTTCATTCATATTTTTTTCGCTAATAATCGTTTGCTTATCTTTTCATTTTTATTTTTTTAAGCTATAAAATACGATGTTTCTTCTTTAGTCGTCTAAAATTCTATTTGCAATTTAGTAAAGAAATTTGAATAAAACATTTTATTGAATAAAATACATTTTATTCAGAGAATGTGGAGTTTTATAAAAGCATGCTTCTGATAGAATATGATTATACAACAGATTGTGCTTCTTTAATGTGATTTTTTTTTTCTCAATAACTGATAAAATTTCAATAATATACATACGAATGAATAAATTTGGAATAAAATATTCATCAATTTCTTGAATATATATTTTATAAATATTAATAAAAATACGCAGTCAACATTTTTAAGCATCTCTCACAACATTGCAAATTTCTCAAAATCTTATAGGGTAAACTAACCAGTGAAGGAATACTTAAGCTTAGCTTGTCTTTAAAAAAAATCATAAAAATTTCAAAATTTGTAATTTTAGCTAAATGACGTATTTGTTATTAAATGCATGTCGACATATTTGTTATTAAATGCAAATTATGTAAAAAAAATTTAGATAACTTACATAATATTGTTTTAAGCTTTTGGTGGTTTAAATAATAAGTAGCAAGATAACCAAGTGAAGGAACAGTTCTTAAATTGAATAAACACTAAATTTTCCAGTGAATGAACACTTAATTTTGAGAATGTTTGATGCTCGTTAGGAATCCTTAGGCCACACAGATATCTGTCGCCCTGTAGATGCCTGAATTGACTGATGTTAACACAGGCGGGCATTAGGAAAAAAAAATCTTTTAAGTTTTCGTGCCCCCATTTCAGTATCTTAAGGGCCTTACGAGCTCTGTTTAAAAAGAGAGTATCATATCAGATATATATATATATATATATATATATATATATATATATATATATATATATATATATATATATATATATATATATATATATATATATATAACATAAAAAGCTTCAATTAATCTTTTTATGTTAGTTTCTTTGCTATAAAACTTCATCCTAATTAATTATTCTAAACGAAATACTTTCTCACACTTTTAAAAACCACATCCTGTTCTTAAATCTATTTTTGGCTCAAGTATGCATTTAATTAAGAGCAGGACATTTTTCCCTTTGCTCTTGTGTGGGAAACGTTCGATCTATTTCATAAACCAATAGCAACTACTAAGAGTTCCCTCTTTCCCTAAATTAAGACATATTACGGATTTTACTTTGCAAGATTTTCCCTAACATATAACCAAGGAGCGCAACTTTTCATGTGCACTGTGCACTTTCACTCATTCTCATGACTGCTCTTGTCTAATAATTAATAAATAAATTTTGTACCCTCCTTCCCGACCTATGACCTGCTGTTTTAATCCTTCCACTCGGCAACGACGTTATATATATATATATATATATATATATATATATATATATATATATATATATATATATATATATATATATATATATATATATATATATATATATATATATATATATATATATATATATATATATATATATATATATATATATATATATATATATATATATATATATATATATATATATATATATCTGATATATATATAACAAAAATAATCATAGTAGCAGTATTTGGTGGTAAATGTAGCTTATCGTAATTGAAGAATATGCTGTGCGACATTTTATGGTGAATTTGCGAACGTAAGTTTCAGAATGTATCGAAACATGTGGATGCTATTTGCTAATCATCTTTATCCAAAGAAAACCATGTAACGTAAATATCTAGCAAAATGAAGCAATTTTTTAAACAATGAATCATACAATATGCAACATATTATTTCTATATCTTATTCTTAAACATAACATATTTCAATGTTTTTAAAATGCCACTAAACATTCAGCAATTCATTGAGTTATAGAAAAAAGAAATCGTAAATTACAGAAAACCTTGTGAATGTGCATTAGAATTACTATACAATCTACATTTTATTTTTCATGCACTTTTTTTTCCTTCAAACTTTCATGCCTAGAAGACTCGATTAAAGCTGTAAAAATCATTATCCCTAAAATTTTGTATATAGCTATTATAAGTTATGTTAATTTGATTTTAGTATGAAATCCTCGAATAAACATAGCAAAAATAGCATAATCTAAATAATATCAGATAAAAAGTTCATGTATTTAAATTCTGAAAACTTATAAATCGATTCAAATTTTCTTTTCAAAAGAGATTAAAATAATTTTTTATTTTATTTATTTATTTATTTTTTTTGCTTTTTGGACATAAATGAACTTAAAAATTGTCTATTGCCTAGAAACTTCGAGGAGTTTTCTATTAACTATTAATTAAACCTCTCAGAGCAATCACAAAACATTATTTCAATTTTTTTACAGTCAGAAATTGGTTGCCTAGCAACCTAGTAAAATTAAGCGTTTCTCTTTTGAATCAGTCAAGGGTTATCTTAAAATATTTATTTGCGCAGGCGACTTTTTTTGGCGGTTTTCTGGACTATCGCCAAATATATAAACCTTTATTGCAACCCAATTTACGACCCAATTGTTTTAAAATTTTGTCTACCCCCCCTAATTCATGTGTCTAGATTCCAAATATGTAAAAAAAAATATATGTTTATTCAGAGAAAGTGCGTTTTTGTGTCTGATTTCGTAACTTAATTAATAGTTAGCACTAATTAATTAGCATATTTGAGGTTACCCCCAGGAACCATTAAGATTGACACTTAGTTCGTGAAAATCGGATCATTAGAACGAAAGTTATTCAGGGTGATATCTTTTTTTTTTTGCGGACTGTACATATGGAAAAAAAAAGATTTTATTTTTTCATCGGATTAAACATTTTGGTTTCAATTATCTGTCGAATTATTACTAATTCAATAAATAATTGTATGTTTTTCAAGTCCTAAAACAATTATTTTTCAAATTTGTCAGGAGGTATGTAAAAATTTATGCTTTTTTGGTAAGGACCCGCTTTTGGTAAAAAACTATTCAAATATTCAGTAGTTCTGTTTCCAAGAACCAGTGCTTCTGTAGGTCTACTGTAATTCCCATTATTTGGCTAAATTCGTATTTCGTTTTTATTTGGCTTCGCATCTTTTTTCGGTTTTTTTACTTCTATTTCAAACTTTGTGTCTTCAGCGTTTTGATTGATTTGATGCTAATTGGATTAAATGTGAGGTTTAGTAGGACAACTGACAAGATGATCTTTCAACTTAAAACCAAACAAAAAGTAAATTACAACAAAGCCGTGTCTGTTATTTTATAAAACAGAAACATAAAAATAGACATAAAAATAAATATAAATAAATAAAAGTCATAAAGGATACTCTAGGTAAGCTAACCAATCGGGACTATAAAATAAGTCTGACTTGAACCCTAACTCAAAAAAGAAAAAAAAATTAATCTAAACACGCCCAATAAATTGAACGAGCATTTTTAAAGTTTCAGTTAAACCTGTTACTTGGGTGTGTGTGTGTGTATATATATATATATATATATATATATATATATATATATATATATATATATATATATATATATATATATATATATATATATATATATATATATATATATATATATATATATATATATATATATATATATATATATACAGTGCACTCCCGATTATCCGGACTAATCACCGGGATAGGTCGCACGGACAATCGAAAAACACGGATAATCCGAAAACTCCTTTTATTAAAGAAAAAATAAATATCAGTTCAAAAAATATAAAAATTACTCACATTTGCATGCTGTAAAACATCAAACTAGGAATTTTCCTTTTAAAAAAAAATGTGTAATGCGTCTTCGCCATTTATCGATACACATGTTTTACGAACCGTAGTAATGTCACCGTAATCAAATCCTCCCATATAATCTAATAAAGTTTCCACAGAGCAGCAGAATGAGAAATTGTATTTCCCTCATTTACTACATCTTCTGCATCAGTTACTATCATCACTATTTGATTTAACAACATAACGATGTCTTCATCTGTCAAATACTGGAAACCAATCTTCTAAATTTTCTTCATCAAGAATTTCGAAACCTTAGATTCCTTTTGCTTGTTCGAAAATACTGTTATCATATTTTTCTTGAACATCTGAAGAAGATTGTTCATCAAGCGGTATGATCTCTCTCCAAAGATCGTGATAACATAGACGATTTTACCCTTGACCATGCTTCTGATATTCCATATACTGTAATCCAATAACGAATATTGCTTCCAGACATTTTGTAGTGTTATAACTTCATGAATCAAAGTTTTTTAATTTTGAAAATGCTTCTCTTTATATTTTTTGTGACTCCGGAATGAGCACGGATAATCCACAAACCGGATAATCGAGAGTGTACTGTATATATATATATATATATATATATATATATATATATATATATATATTTAGAATTTCTAAATTAAATCTCAAATTAAATGAATTTCATATAACATTAACTACATCTCATTATAATATATTATAATGCTACCCTGAAAAATTGTGTAATGGGAACTCCAGGATCAAGTATAGGGAGAAATGTTTCCCTCGAGGAGGACTTTTGGAGGGAAGTAACCCGCATTTTCGTTACATAGAGAGGAAAACCACGAAAACTTCTAATTTTAGTCTGGTGGTAAAGGGACTCTAACCCATGGTACGTATACAACAGAGGATATTTCACGCCAGCTCTGTGGTTGGTTCGAGCCGGGCGCGGAATTCGTATTGATAAGCTGGACTTCGAACCCGATTCACCTCATCGTGAGTCCGATGCACTATCTCCTGATCCAAAACAGCTTACGCATTTTATAATTATAACGTGTATGCCTCTATATGTATGGATTAGAAGTAAATAATAACATTAGCATATGAAAAAACTGTGAAATTTCGAAAAGCGAAGACAAAATTATTTACGAAAATTAAATGACCTATTGAGAGCTGCAATCTCCTAAATCAGTGTTTCCCAAAGTGTGGTACGCGTACCCCCAGGGGTAGGGGAACAGTTTAGCGGGGGTACGCGTTCTTATTCGAAATATCTGTCAACAAACGAAAATTTCAAAAAATTTTATTTAAAAAAAAGCAAGTCATAAAAATTGACGATTACGTATTTTTCTATTGGCTATTTTTTGCAGAGTTAACAGTTAATAATTAGTTGAGTCGACAGCCAGTTGTTTTAAACTTTTGTGCATTTTTTTTCCTAGTAAAAAATACATTCATTTTTTTATTAATGGCACACAGCGTTACGAAAAATTTAGAAAGGGTACACAAAAGTCATAAGTTTGGGAAGCACTGCCCTTAGTTAAAATTATAGTTTGTGTGGAAAAGGAAAAATAAGTCCAGTGCTCCCCAAATGTTTCTTTCACACTCCTCACATAAAAACAAACCTGTCTTTATGGTGAAGCACAATTTAGCGCCATCTAATTTAATCTTATCATTTAATAACGTAATTTTAAAATTAATCATTATTACAATATTATACACTAATTTAATCATTTGCTAACGTAGTTTTAAAATTAATTTAATTATTATTACAATAATTTCCAATAATTTAAGCTAAGCCTTAAACACTACTTTACAAGAAGCAGTATTTTGGTTTATTCACTACTCGTATTGCAAAATATAAAACACTTTATTTATATTTTAAAAACTTTGCTTAGTTTGAATAATATTAAAATTTAATAATAATTTGAAATAATATTTTATGTTTTAGAATGTTTAATAAATCTATATTTCTGAGGACTTGAAAATGAAGCTAACTAAAAATTGATAACTCTCAAAACAAAATAGAACACCAGTCTTTCACACTAACAGTTTCAACCACTCTGCTATAAATAAAAGAGCAGCAAATTTTTAAAAAATAATTCAAATTTGTAACCTTAAAACATAAAATTACATTTTCAGCAAACTTAAACTACTTATTTTTGTGTCTTCTATTATTATATGATAAGGAATATATAGAGAGAGTTGAACTTGCTTATAACGAGTCTCGATTTAACGAAAACCCGGTTTTAACGAGAAAATCGAAAATGCTTGGTTGGTCTAGTGTTAAGTCTATTGGAGCATAGCTCACATTTAACGATCTAACAACGGTTTAGCGAGAAATATTTTTGAGATTTTTAAAATTTGTACTTTTCTACCATCTTTCCAGCTCAGCTAGTCCCTTCTTGAAAAAAATCCTTTTATATCCCTAAAGCAACTAAAAGCTAGAGATGATCCATAAATCGATAAAGAAACAATAAATAGTTCAAAGCAAATTATTTAGCATCTTTAGCACTGTGCAGAAATAAAATAAAAAATTGAGTAATTAATATATTTTAAAATTTAATAAATATTTATGAAGTTTTATATATTTCTATTAAAAAACTGTTTACGAATGGTTTTGTTATAAAGAGCAAATATTTCGGTCTCTTCGCGTTTACAGTTTCCAATCTTCTCGTGTTCGACACACACAGCGAGAGATTTTTCTTGAATTTTTAAAGTGGTATCAAATGTTTCATACAAGAGCAATTCCAATTTTGAAATATCTAAGTTGATTGACAATTGTTTGGTCAGCACTGTATGTAAACAATTAAAATGAGTAAGACCTGATTATAGTGCAATGAAGTTTTTCTTCTTCTTCCTTGTCAGCGCAACAGCCCGTTGCTACCTCAACAGCTTAGGCCGCTTTTTATTATATAACACGATGCCGGCAAAATGGACCCAATTGTCACGTGACGATTCCGGGTCCAGTGAAATATATTGCAGAAGTATTCTTGCTACTTACCGATACAATAGTACTTACGTCGGCTCTGACCTTGGCCATGAAATATAGGAGTCAAGTATAAGATTGGTTCATCAAGTTAGGTCGTATCTTTGTACTCCATGACTCTGACATAGCTATATTGTTTATAGTAAAGTGATTTAACTTTGTGATTGCAGAAATAAATACATAATCTTTTAAAAAATTTTAATTAAATAATTTCTTGATCACTACAAAATATACAAATTATGACGGAGCACGGCGCCTGACAACGTGTATCAGCAATCAATGGAGGAGATCAAAAGAAATAATTATAGACAAATTAAGAGGCTCACAATGGGGCATAACATGATTCCCTCGACAAACCACAGAAATTACTTAAAACGCTATAATATAACGTAAATAAAATATTCCTTTACTTAATAATAATATTATTACTATTATCTGGAAGTGCGAACATAATAAAAGCGTTAAAAGTAGGAAATTGTTGCTAACATACTGTATATATATATAATGTCCCATATTTCCCCCTTAATAATAACCTATAATTTTGATACTCGGTCAGATATAATATTGTAATATAATATACTACATACCAAAGGAAATATTTATAGACAGATGAGGGGGTGCACAATGGGGCATAACATGGATTCCTAGACAAACCATAGAAATTACTTAAAAAGTTTGATATGAGTTCTGAGACCTAGTTGAAGGCGTAGCGTTATGTAGTTTGAAGACTAAAAATACCCGAGGGTGAGTTGTATTCTCGGTCACCGTCAATTGTTAAATATTATATTTAAGAAAAATATTTTTTATTTATTTATTTACCAATATAGTAACGTAAATAAATTTTTCCTTCACAAATTTTCCTAAGCGCGTTTATAATGAACCGATAGAAATGTTTTTCTTATGTACTATATTTATGTAATACTCCATATTTCTCCTTAATATTAACTTATAATTTTGAAACTAGGTCTGATATTATATCATAATATAATATGCTACCATTTCAAGTGAAATAATTATAGACAAACTAGCGAACGCACAATAGCATTCTGAAAGAGCTATTTTTATTTATTGAAATATAGCATGTTATGATTACAGCTGTATTGTTGACATCGTGTTGCGATCTTGCCTGTATTATCATGTATGGAATGATATGGAAAACATCTTGTTCATATATATGAAATGTGTTAACAGTGACGAGATTTCTAGAAGTATGAAGTTGGTGGAAAATGTAAGAAAATTGTTATATCAATATTCAATGTAAAACAGTAAGAAAAAAATATCTATGTTATCATGTATAAAATCATCGGGACCTTTCTGTTAACATCTTTTTGAAAGCTGAAAAAATTCTCTCGTTATTTAAACCCAATTCATGAATCTGAATCGTTGTACAAACAGTTTAAATTTCATAGTTTGCAACTGATATTTTGAGAACAATTTAGTTTTTATCAAAAATAAATAAATAAATAAATACAATTTTAGACTTGGAACTATCGAGAAAAATAATTAAATAGAAATTATTGTAATAGAATTAAATAGAAATTATTGTAAATAAGAATATTATTTTGAACTTTGTCGTAAAAAATCAAATCTAAAAATTCTGCCACTTTTTTTTTTTTTTTGGAACAAGGCATTTTCTATTAAAATTATTTAACGACAATATGTCTCCATCTGTCATTTGTAAGGCGATTATTGAAATTGATATAATCGAAAAACAGCAAATGATTCCCACTTTTATTGTATCTCCTATCGAAAAGTATTGGTTGAATAAAAAAAGAACATCTACGAATTCTTTGTATGGAGGGGGGAAGTTAGAAAATACCTTTGGAAATGCATCCCGCGCCCCTGGATATGGGCTTCTGCAGAAGAATGTGTGCGCCCTCATCCCTCAGCAAGTGGGCGGTTGCGCGCGCAAGGTCCCCTTTTTCACCATGAACCCTGAGTGAAGTGATGGTTCTTCCTGGTGCTCTCGAATTCCCCGAGAAAAATAAACAAAACGATACAATTCAATCAGACGATATTTAAATTTAGAATAATATTAAACTTCTATCTTCGAGCTGAATTTCTGTATTACCGTTTTAAACCCATAAGCAACACCCTTTATCGATTGGAACCTCAGATGAAACATGACTCGATGGAAGAAAGAGGAGCAAGCATTCGTCCTCTTCTCAAGCAGATGCCAGATTCCAATGGAATTCGGTAAGATAAATAGTCGTCTGCTTTTAAAAATAACATTTCGAATTAAAAATTTTGGGAGATGGTGAAAAACATACTTTGTTTTAAGCGTGTTTATATTTTGGGTTGTATTTGGTATGTAATTTGGTTGATGACTTATGGTTAGAAATTAAGGTAGGGATATAACGACGTCAGGTTATACCATAAGTGGGATAAACGAGATGTCAAAGAGAACGAGGTGATATGCTTTTACCTGCTTAGTGGTCGATCGATTTTACCCCAGATTGTTCGATTTTACGTGCGTTTTATTTGTTTTTTCTTGATTAAAAACGAGATTTTATTTTCAAATTCTTGTTATAACTTAATTTTTTACGACATTTTCAGTTTGTTTCTACATTTGTATTTGTATTTTTCTTTTTCTTCGGAAATAAATATTTTACCGGGTAAATTAATAGAAATAATAAAATAGTGGTTGCAAAATTCACAAAATTTTTAATCTGTTATTCAATGTCTAACATTTGATTTAAAAATCACAAATTTGAAAAAATATATGTATGAATGTCTTATGAGAAAATAGCAGCTTTACATTAAAAGAACTCAATTTTGCAATTAACAATTTTTCAAAATTTGCTGGGAATTATAGTTTTATTGTAATTCTTTTAAATATCAAAATTGTTTGAATTTTTTTTTCTCACAGTTTTACATTTCAGTAACAGTTTTCTTCTACATTCAGTCCCAGTTTCAGTAACAATTTTCTTTTGTTTTCCATCGAATTTATATTTCTTCTTATCACTGTTAATTTCTTATTTTCGTGTATTACAAGTTAACAAATTAGCAAATTTATCACTTAAAGCAAAAAATTAATTTATTAACAAGTTAACAAATTAATTTTTTGTTTTCGAGTTCGATATAAGAATTACATTAATGAAAAAATGTTTCGTTTTAAAATAAAGACTTTTTACTAGCTTTTTTAAATTTAAGATTTGTACCATTTTTTTAATATTTCCTTTATTATATTTACTCATTTGCTTTTTACTTAATTTTTATTTTCATTTTTATTCACTTATTTATTAAAATTCGTCGGTCCTCAAAGAGTAGAGCATTTCAGAGGGTAAGAGGGTATAGAGATTAAGGTTCCACAATTGTTAATCACAAATTTAACCTCCAACGTCATTCCCCAGTGCTCTCCTAAAAATTCAAAACCATAATGGTGGAAATGTGATCCGTATTGTGCTCATGCCGCCTTTACTTACCAGTACAAGTTGGTATCGATTATAAAACCGAGGATCGAACCCTTATACTAGTTCTTCCCAATGACATTTCAGAGCCTGACCACTGAGCCATCACGGATAAATCTGTCAATCTCATCTCATACTTTATATAACATACCGAATTCGAAAATGACAAGAAGCTGCTTTAACATGGTTTTTCGAATCAGGGAAAATAAAAACGCCGCAATTTATACGCGTTGCACTTGAAGCCAAACAATGATTTTAAACTATATCGTCTAGCAGTAAAGAATTATCTGGGCTTTAGGAACGGATAAATAACTAATCAAATAAATAAATTAAAATTATAATAAAATAAATAAATATACAAATTAAAAATAAAATAATTAAAAATAAATCAATTAATTAAAAATAAATCAATTAATTAAAAATAAATAAACTAAAAACAAATAAATTAACAACAAATAAATTTAAAACAAATAAATTAAAAACAAATTAATAAAATAAAAATCACCAATGTGCGACATTTTTCCATCCAGAAAACAATTATTAAAATCACTGCCTTATTCTTAGTTTTTGCAAATTTTAATGAGCCCAGATAATGAAGCATTAAAGTAGGTTTTTAAATAATATAAATTGTATACACGCATACATACATACATATATATATATATATATATATATATATATATATATATATATATATATATATATATATATATATATATGTATGTATGCGTGTGTAGCCGACGTTGAACAGCCATTCCAATTTTGAGTTTACGACTACTAATATTCAACTCCGAAGCCTTGTAATTTTGAACCCAATCCAGAAGACAAGGAAACTCCTGGATCAAGTATTAATGTAAATTGGCTTTCGTGGAGGGATTTTTTTGTGGTACTAACCCGTATTTGCATTACATGGTGAGGTAAACCACGAAAACCTCTCACGGTTAGCCAGATGGCAAGGGGACTCTAACTTATGATCCGTCTACCACTGAGGATATGTTACGTCAGCACTGAGATCAGTTCGAGCCGGGTGTGGAATTCGTATTGGTCATCTATCTCTGGGATTCGAACCCGATTCACCTCATTGGAAGGTGGATCCTCTATCTCATGAGCCACCACGGCTCTCTTTTCCACTGGCGGTTCAGCAAATGTTAAAAATTAGAAAGATGTTTCTCCTTTATATACTATTAGCCTATCTAATAACATGGAAAAACCTTTTTTTTCTTTTCCGCATAGAAAAAAAAAGGTTTTCCAATGTTATAAGATATGGTAATAGTGTATAGAGGAGAAACATCTTTCCAATTTTGAACAATTGCTGAACTGCCAGTGGGTTAAAGATTGAGGAGGGTTACACTTCCGTATTAATAACTGAGTTATTAACTTTTTGTGTGTTTCAGTCGAATGGGCTCGTATAAATTAACTCTTATAGCTCAAAGCCGTTTTAATTTTCCAAAGCAAGAGAAACAATTTTATGAAATCTGAAAAACAAATTGAGCTTTTTGCAAAAACAATTTTAAATAAATGAAAATTGTTAACAAATAGAACGTTATTGTCTGTGATCCAATGAAGAAGGTATTGGGAATTCCAGAAAATATTAGACCACTTTGTTTCACCGAACGAACAAATAGTTATTCGAAACGCCATAGATTTCGCCCGATAATAAAACAATTTTCTCGCTTAAATATTTAATTTTAAAGAAAATTAATATTTAAGTAATAACTCAGTTAAATTCCAAACTCTAAAAAAATTCACACAAAAACATATTACAATACCCATATTAAGAGAGGTGATTATGGATCTACGAGTAGTGCTTTTAAATGTTCAATATAACATTCTTTCTATGACTGTGTATCAAATTTAAACTGAACTCAGTGGCGCGACAGCCCATAGTGAGCCAAGGCCTACTGTGCCCATCTCAGTTTACTTGACCATGGACTCTGGAGTGCACAAGTTCCTGTTGGGTGGTCAGCCCAACGTGGAACCCCCAGTGTTTAGTTCTCAAGCATGCTTGATACTCATTTTATCTACCCACTGAAGGGATGAAAGGCTGGGTCAACCTTGCCCGGCCCGAGGATCGAACTCTGGACTAGTAGCACGAGAGTGCGAAGCCCTACCACTCAGTCAACGACGTCGTTTATCAAATACGAAACTTTAAATACAACATCAAAATTTTCTTATATGTAAAAATATATTTCAAACACATAACCAAACTTTTTACACATAAAAATAAATTACATATGTCAGATTTTTCTTACATTACACGTATGTAACTAAAGTAATGCTTTTGAAAAAATATTCTGAGAACAGGAAAGATAGAAAAAAATATTTCTTTTATAAAAAATGCGAAAATTACTCAATTTTTTATTTAAATTTATTTAAAAAGTATCAAGTAAATTAAAAAATATTTTTTTTAAAGATCGTGTTTGTTTCAACGTTATGTTTAAATTGGAAACAAATATTGCCACCAATCACAATGTTTCTTATGGCGGATATTCTGTTATTGAAGGAGATTGATAAATATTTTAAAAATAACTTTTATTGTCTTATCTGGACAATTTATGACATGTTTTATGCAAATTATGAATTTTTTCAATGGAAATTTTTAAAACACATCCATAAAATGCACTTATGCTCTAAATAACAGTAATAATTCTCTTCATGAAACCAATTTAAAATCCTTTCTTTACGGATTTGACGTTATGAAATTCCCTTGATTGTATTTTTAAAACAAATGTGACAAACATGAGAACGTGTTTCATACTGAATCTTAAATTTTAGTAAAAAAAAAATTATTATTATTTATTTGCTTAAAATTTTTAATTAAATTTAGGAAATTAATCCCGATGACAGACATAATAAAACTTATAATAATATCATAAACATTCGCATCGCAACTAACTAAGCATTCACAACTAAGCATTAGTATGAAAACATTTCTCTTATTATATTCTATAAGCATACAAAAGTTAGAAAAAAAATAAAAGATATTCTTCCAACTGTATTTATTTAAATATTTGTTGAATATTAATTATTTAAAAAAGTTTGCAAGCATCTCTAACAAGAAGCATTCTTCTTTTTAAGTAGAAAAAAAAAAAGGTTTTTTTCCATCAGAAATATCTAGGTGTTAAAAAAATATGGTGGAAACACTAGATGTTTGTAAACAAAGGGAAAAAAAGAAGTTTCTATTCATCACAAATATCTAGGCGTTAAAAAATATGGTGGAAACACTAGATGTGTAAACAAAGAGGGGAAAGGGGTTTTTTTCCCATCACAAATATCTAGGTGTTAAAAAATATGGTGGAAACACAAGATGTGTAAACAAAGGGAAAAAAAGGGGGATTTTATTCATCACAAATATCTAGGTGTTAAAAGATATGGTGGAAACTCTAGAAGTGTAAACAAAGGGAGGAAAGGTTGTTTTTTTTTCATCACAAACATCTAAGTGTTAAAAAATAAGGTGAAAACACTAGATACGTAAACAAAGGGGGGAAAGGAGTTTTTTCCATCACAAATCTAGATGTTAAAAAATATGGTGGAAGCTCTAAATGTGTAAACAAAGGGAAAAAGAGTGTTTTATTCACCACAAACATCTAGGTGTTAAAAAATATGGTGGAAACTCTAGATGTGTAAACAAAGGGGAAAAAAGTGTTTTTTTTTTAATCACAAATAGTTAAAAAATATGGTGGAAACTCTAAATGTGTAAACAAAGGGAAGAAGAGGGAGTTTTTTTCATCACAAATATCTAGGTGTTAAAAAATAAGGCGGCAACTCTAGATGTGTCAACATTAACAACGCCTTTACAATTTTAGACTTTTAGCAACAGAATTAAAAAGATTTGGGATAGATTATATAGATATTAGTTGTGAAGCATTGATAAGATTTATTAAACATCGGTTGTTATTTTGTTGTTATTTGTGTTGTTTTGTTATTTTGCTGAGAGAAAGAAAATAATTCATATTTAAAATTTGTATTGTGGGATTTGGCACTTGTTTAAAAGATTTTATGGTTTAAATACCTTTTTTACCTTTATTTTCTCGGAAAAATAACTCAATTAGTTTTTTTTTTATTCATTTAAATTGTGAATTTTGATAGCGTCCAACGACCTAACAACCTACAAGTTATGCATTCTGTGACATTTGGATGAATTCAGTTTATGTGAGTTTTCTATTTTTTGCAAAAGAGCCAAGAAAGGCTATAATATTAGCTATAGAGTTGAAAATGGATATACCTGAATTTATGGTGTCTCATAAGAAAAATATATAGAGAGATTAACGCTGTTCTTTATCTTTAGTTCTGATAATTACTGGTATGATAATTAATTGAACAATGAATCAAGTATTTGCGCTTTCAAATTTGTGCATTTTATCGTGCTTAATTTTGAGAAATTCATGCATAATATTTTTCAGTTTAAAGTAATTTCTTTTTACGTAAGTAAAATTGTAATAAAATAGAGAAAATGATGAAATAAAAATTTTAACATTACGTTTTTAGAGGGAACTAAAAAGGAAAAAATAATCTATTTTACTCAGACACAAAACGAACAGTGAAGAGCGTATCACTTTCACGTAGGGGACATCGAAGGTGAAGTTTATAACGGAAAAAAATACACCATACGCTTTTTGTTTTCTGTCTGACAATAACACTATTATATTCTCCTTTCTAAGTGTTTCTAATGTTCTAATGTTTTTTATCTTATTATTATTAATAATAATAATAATATTTTAGTCATCTGTCTGTTAATTTATTTCTGGAAATTTTTCAAAAGTTTCTAACGTCAATAAAATGTTGTGATTCTACTTGATTTATGAAACATCTCTAACTTGCATTGGCATCAGTTGAAATCTGAATTATCCAGCTAGTCAGAAAGTGGTTCGAAATTTTGAATGAATGTAAGTTATATTTGAAGATAATATTGCAATAAATTGGCCTAGCAGCGTTGAGAAAATAACTGTAAATTGTATTTATAATTAGTGCGTTTTAATAATTGTCATTAGGTATAAAGCTCCAGCGGAAAGTTGAAAACTGTAATTATTCATAATTTAATTGACAATTAAATCTCCTTTTTTGATCAGAAATTGATTGATACTTGTAATATCATTGACTGATACTTGTAATATCTAGATAATCTTAAAGTAAGTGGAATTTTGATTGATAATAAATTCCATATCACGATAAATTCTGCCTTTAACGGTAAAAAGAACGATGGAAATATCAGTTAATCAATTTTACATAAATTTACTGACACTATAATTATATTTTCATTAATTAAAGTAAACTTTGTACTACTATTCTAGCAAGAATTCGCATACATATTCTAAAATGAATTGTTCTATTTATTTATTTACTTTGGATTTATTTATTTTGTACGGGATTCCTCTCAAATAAGGGCAAGAATTTGAAGGTATTTTAGATAAATCATTATCCCAATAAAATATAGGATAACAAAGACAAACTTTGAAAGCAATAGGAAGCTTTTGGCTTCTTAATTAACTCACTAACGTAAACGAACTCGCCATTATACTAATGCTTGGCTTGCCAAAATAAAAAGTGTTTGAACAAATTATCATCATTAACTGTTTTGAAAAAATTATACATTCTGGAATATGTTCTCGTAAGGAACAGAGCTCTAACTAGAAATTTTTCTATTATAATACTGCTAAGAATTTTAATGCCCCTAAGGAATTTTTTGGAACTTAGAGCCTTAACATTAGCTTGTCAAAAATAACTACAAAAAATCATCAAACAAAAAAGTAAATATAGTTAAAAAAAAAAAAAAAAAGAACAGAATTTTAAAACTATTACTTATTGGAAACTGATAGGACTGGTTTTTTTGATAAATCTCAATAAAATTGTGATGACAGTATATTAATCTTCAATTATATTGTAGGAGATAATGGATGCTTTGCCAACCATCTGAAGACAGCTTAGCGAAATCAGCACAGTATCTGCATCCATTTGAAAGAATAAATAATTAAGAGTCATCGTTAAAGCATGGAAGAAAAAGTGGTCAATACCAATGTTCCAGGCACCTGTGACGAAATTGTTTCCAGCGTTCCAGTACCACCCTATACCTTACTTTCAACCATTGCCATAGCAACTATAACAACTATTTTGAGTATGGTAACGATAATCGGAAATATATTGGTGATAATATCTTATAATATGGACAGAAGACTGAGAACCATAAGCAATCGATTCCTTTTAAGTTTAGCTTCAGCCGATTTATTGATCGGGACTATTTCAATGCCTCTTTTTACCACTTATCTTTTGATGGGAGGATGGACTTTAGGCGCCATAGTCTGTGATCTATGGCTTGCTTTAGACTATCTGTGCAGTAACGCATCCGTGTGTAACTTACTCGTCATTAGCTTTGATAGATACTTTTCGGTTACCAATCCTCTTAAATATCGAGCTCTAAGAACTGTTAAGTTAGCTTACTTTATGATCGGTGGTGCGTGGATATTATCGTTCATAACATGGCCACCGTGGATTGTTGGCTGGCCTTACATCGAGGGCAAGAGATCAGTCCCAGATGACAAGTGCTACATACAGTTCCTTGAAACTAACACCTACATAACCGTGATAACTTGTCTCATCGCTTTTTATGCCCCTGTCATCACTATGATTACTTTGTATTACAGAATATGGTTGGCCACAGAAGAGAGTAAAAGAGAACATGCGAACCTTCACGCTGACAAACAAATTGATCAACCAGATCCAACTCCTAATCCAGTAGCTGCTGTAGAAGAATCAACTAGTAATTTAGAAACTTCAAACAAAATGCTCTCAGATGAAGATTTTCCTGTGCCCGAGCAGGATAAAAACTGTTCCCACCACTTAAAAGCCTTTCTTTCTTCTCTATGTAGCATAGATCGCGATGAAGCAAACGATGATGACAGCCCCGGTGGCACAACACCTAGCTCAGTCGAAACTCCTATCCAGTCTTCCAGGACAACTTCCGTAACTCTTCGGCCAGATCAAATAGCTACGATAGAGGCATTACGAAAAAAAGCAGGAGATAGCATATATCCGATGAATAGAGATGAAGGTATGTATACCATAATGATTAGCATGCCCGAAAACGAACAAGCAACGGTCAAGCAGATTCCTGATGACGTTCGAATCACTCCTGTTCCGATGAGATCATCGAGGAGCACTAGTGCCCTGGTCGAGCATTCAGTGACAAATCAAAATATTAAAAGGTGCAGTTCAAGCGAAGCCTTGAGTGCTTTTAGACTAGCGAAACAAGCAAGGTTGCAAAGACCTAACGTAAAAAAAATTATAAATAAGACTCAAGACAGAAAATTTGATTCGAAAGCTGCGCGCACATTGAGCGCAATTCTGTTTGCGTTCATAATAACATGGACGCCGTATAACGTACTTGTGCTGATAAAAAGCGTGGAGACCTTTGTTAGTTGTGATGATATTATTCCTCAAGGTTTGTGGGACTTTTCTTATTATCTTTGTTACATGAACAGTATGGTCAACCCTTTGTGCTATGCACTGGCGAATGCTAATTTCAGAAAAACATATTGGAGGATTCTAACCTGCACCTGGAGGCAGAAATCAAAATTGAGCATTATTCGCGGTCTTCATTCGAAAGCCTCCTGACATAAGGCTGACAGAAGGATAAACAAACATATCCTTCATTTTACTGCACGAAATGCACCACCTCAGACAAACCCGGTATCTTATCCTACGGAATTGGTAACATACCGGGGATCGAAAGCTGATTAACAGAATTATTTTACTGTCACAACAGAATTTTGGACTTGTCAAGGTGCTGCGAGCAAGATCAAAATCGTGGTCTTTCTGTCAGCTTTGAATATATATTCACGGACGCTATATCGCGAGAGAAACCATTCAGAGCAGTTTCTTTTTCCATCTACATTAGTAATTTAAAGTAAAGAAATTAAGAAATTTCAGCTAAACTAAGACTAAACCATGAAGCTACAAATGCTGATTTTTTCAATAATAGAATGCAAACAATTTTTAACAGGATTTCTCCACATAGAAGGCAACGATAGAACAGTGGTTAAAGGCACTAAGCTGTTATTTCGGCTGATTGAATCACCCCCAGCTCCAGATTGACTGATAGCTTGTCTTTGAATTAAAGATAGCGTTGAGCACATTACTGAATAAAATAGCACAATCATACCGTTATTCGCGAAATTGTGGAACCTTATAAACTCCACGAGCCAATGGCCCCCAACGAGCTGTTTCTGATATACTTTACTTTACTCCTACATAGAAAGTGAGGAAGTAATACTGCCGTAATTTACTTGCATTTTGATATTTTTAAAAATCTATTTCAGCATTTAAAGCTGCTTTATGGTTAATTCTTGGTTTATTCAAACTAATTTTTTTATTATATATTTTAAGTTACTAATGTTGATGAAAGAGAATTTGCCCTCAGTGGCCATCGGTTGCCGTTTTAATTGTCTTTGCTCATTGACTGTAATTTCTTTAACTAAACGCATGCGATTGCGTGGGTACTAACTTCTTAGATGTGTTTTTAATACAATGGATGACAGTGTTTGTAGTAAGTTAAAATAAAATTTGTTTATTTAAAGCGTTACATTCATATGTTTAACACCGCCCCTGCTGTTATATTATCATAATCAACATATTTAGTTGAATAATTCTCGCGTCCACTTACAGCAATCAACTTTTATTAGAATTAAAACGAAATGTTATGATTTTCTTCTAAAAAATTAAATGCAACTTTTTTATAACTTATCTTTGAATTCTATGTCACACATTGTGTGGAGAAAAGTACCACTGCAAACTAGGAGATACAGCTATTCAGAGAAATGGAAAGACCCTGTCTCCAATGGTTATCAAGTTAATTATTACATAGCTGATGTGCTTTGATAGTTACGCATTAGAATCATTAAAGGTCTAAGAAGAATGGATGTTTCTATGTGGCTGTAAAAAAGACTTCTTACATTTTCTACATTTACATGATTCCGATTAACTATGTGAACACTCGTCTTTTGTGTAAATATTGGGATGATTCTGAATTCATAAGTGTAATACAATCAGATTTCGCATTCTCACGTTACAAACCGCACGCTCCCGTACGTAGGTTTTGCACAAATCTAGAGAATCAAGATTGCTTTGTGGTAACTGTACTGCGCATATCGTACGTCAGCGAGCATACTTAATGTTATGTGAGAGAGCGAAATCTTTATATTAAGCACTTTCACGGAGCATCCTGCACGCTCCTGTACGTATGTTCTGCGCAAGTCTTATGGTGAATCAATTGTATTTTGTGGTTACTGTGCTGCGCAGAGGTTGCGCACATAAGCATGCGGTTGGCTACGTGATGATCATGAACTTATTGTTTTAAACCTTTTCTCAACCTTTCAGTGTAAATTTCAATGTACATTTTTATAGAAAACAAGTTTAAAAGTATAAAAGATAAATATCGAGTCAAGGAAGTTAATGGAGATAATCCAAAACAGTCACCATATCCCGGATTGTTGTTGGCATTTGCATTTAAAATTTTAAAATTTTCACGTGATTTTATTCCTTTTCTTTTTTAGGATTTTAAGCAAGTATTTTATGGTAACGTCATTTTTCAATATTCAAAATGTAACATCATTTGCACATTTTTTTTTTTTTGAATCAGTATTTTTATAGTAATCAATCCTTTTCTAAGATTAAAAAGAATGTTTCAGTAATTTCTCTACACTCTTGGGGAAAATGTTTGCTTGATTTATCATTTTTATGAATGCAGTACTTTTATTACTACATTTTAACTACATTTAACTTCAAATCGACAAGTTAGTATTTAAAAAAAAAAAAATTTAAATGTCTTATTTCCTGTAGTTTTGATGATTTTCGAGGAGTTCAGTAACGACCGACCTTAACACATGTTTCCGGAATTGTTGTAAAAACTAAATAAGAAAATTATGTACGCCGAGGATCGCAAACTAATTATATTCCAGGAAAAAATTCTATTTAAATATGACGAACTGTAAATGGAACTAAACCCTGTTTGATTGTCAGAAAAAATTACTAGGAATTGAAAGACGATTATTAGAAACTGCGGATTATTGATGATTTTCATCACACCTTCCTCCTTAGTGATTCGATAGATTTCCTCACTTAAACCTCAATTTGCGACTCCTACTTTTTTAATTTCATTTTCGACAAGATTGAAAAAAATTATTTCTCTCCCTCTCTTTTTTAATTTTTGGTGCATCTTTAGGATAACACTCAGGAATTTATAAGTCGTCAACATGAAGGTAATATATAATTGTAATTTTTATAGAATCCTAGAAACTTTTTATATAGGTTCACCCAAACCATAACCAAGTGTTTCTTATCAACTGAAATTATTTTTAATGCACATTTGCAATAGTTACTAAAATTATATTTTCTTATATTTGAATGAAAAGATTTTTAAAATTTTCTGAGCGAGTTTTGCAAATTTTATAAATTTGGAACAGAAAATAAAAATAAAAATTGATGTTCAAAATGTTTAATAAATATTCATAGTATTTTAGAATCTTTTCTAAACTCAAGCATGTGAAAGCAGCGATTTTTTGTTTGACTGATAAAATTTGATCATTTATTTCTAAATTGTATTAGTTCGAAAAATGTCTAAATAAGTAAGTTAAAAAAAAATTCGTATGTCAAGAAAATAAGTAAGTTAAAAACGAATTTTTGTTTGACTGATAAAATCTGATAATTTATTTCTAAATTGTATTAGTTCGAAAAATGTCTTAATAAGTAAGTTAAAGAAAATTCGTGTGTTAAAAAAATAAGTATGTTAAAAAAGAATTTTTGTTTGACTGATAAAATCTGATCATTTATTTCTAATTTGTATTTGTACAAAAAATGTCTAAATAAGTAAGCAAAAAAAAAATTCATTAAATTTGAAAATTTGTTTTTATTAACCTTCTTCTGGATGAGAAGAAAAGTTACTCTTGGGAAATATATAACTTTTCTTGTTCAATTACAAAATTTTTGTTTTCATTTTTATGTATTGTATAGGATATGATTATGATGATGTATGTGAAACCAATTATAATGTTATTATTGTTATTGTGTTACATTTAAATTTGTGTTCTTATGATTTAGATAATGTTATATAAAATTGTCAACAGATTCTAAAATTTTAAGTGTAAATTCATGTTGGTTATTATGTGTCATAAATTATAATTATACAAATTATAAATTATAATTCACAAATTTAAATGATGTTTTCATAATTGTCTAATGATTTGGATTAACAACAGTCTGCCTTTCATTTATAAACAAATTTGTTTAAAATTCTTATAGGTTATCTTATTCATCACTAAATCATGGTCAGATAAATTATAAATCTATAATTTACAAATTTAAATGATGTTTATATAATTGCCTAATAGTTTCTGCCTTACAACTGTTCTCAAACTATACTACAGAGTGCTCCGTAATGACAGCATCATCGAATTCTGACAAACCACAATGGATGAAAGCGAGCGTATGAAGCCACAAAACATGGTTGATTTTGGGAGAAAATATTAGGAAATTGAAAGATGTTTATCAAAAAGATCTCTTCTTTTCAACAAGTAATCAAACAGATATTGACGTTCGTTAGGCCCGCCTTCCTCAATTATGGTTTGTCAGAATTTAATAGTTTTTTTTTTTACTCGTCTTTTCTCAAATACTAATTTGCGACCTAATTAATGTGTAAGCTTTTTGACTCAATTTTTGACAATAGTTTTAAAAATACATGAAACACCCTGCATGCATGTAATCTTCTCATTTTAATTTCAAGTAATTTTGCTATCATCTTCTGTTCCTTGGGAGAATTTAAAGCAGAATTTTTAAATAAAACTAACTTTCAAAATATCTTTCAGCGAATATTTAATTTGAAAAGATGATTTTTGGATACAGTAATATAGATGAATACGACAATCATTAATTATTAAAATATAATAAATTTTAAGATGATGCACTGTTGGTTGGAACATAAACTAATCCTCTCGATCTATAATAATTATCGATAAATAAAATTATTTTTATATTTATCAGTGAATTAGTGTGACATAAAATTATTTGAATCGTGTGCGATCAGTATAGTGTTTGAATTTGTTATCAATAAAACATTCAATACATAAGTTACTCTCAAATAGCAATTCAATACTTATTTAAAAACCTTTTTAGATTATCTCTGGAAAAATCATTATTTTTCAAGAGAACATTATTAGTTAATATAATAGAGTGCAATGTAATAAAATTGTTATAATATTTTGCTATCAGTACAGTATTTTATTTTGTAAATCAGAGAACATTTCAAAGGAAATATTTGGTACTTTTAAATAGCAAGTCTATATTTCTTTGAAAACTTTTTTAATTAAAAAAATATATATCTCTGAAAAAATAATTATATTTTTTAAAGCGAGAAGTGTTGAAATTAATCAGGGTTAATGCGCACCTGGAAAAAATTATAAAGTGGCAGTTATATAAATTTTTTCATTTTATTATGTTTGTAGCTACCAGAGTATTTTATTGTTTATAAGTAAATATACAGATTGTCCCGTAAATGTTGCGACGAACTTCTAAGGGAAGTAGGCAATGCTAGGAAACCATGAAAGAAAATGTCATCTTACGCTGCTAGGGGTGCTTTCCTTTTATGGACATGTTGTTCGTGTACCTTTGAACTTGCACTTTTATTTTTCTGAAAAATTTTAATTTCATGTAAATTTTATGTTTCTATTTTGTTTCATTTTATAACCGTCGTCGAACAGCTGACCCAATTTTGGGTTTATGAATACTAATGTTCTTATGTTACTATTATTTCATCTCATTTTATTTCATGACCGTTGCTTAACGGTAAACCCAATTTTTTAGGTTTGCAACTACTAATGTTAAACTACTTAAACTTCTAATTTTGAACCCAATCCAGAAAACAAGGGAACTCCTGGGAGATTAGTATCTAAGTATCTTCAAGTATCGGGAGAAATTTTGCTTCCGTTGAGGATTTTTTGATGGAACTAACCCGCATTTGTGTTAAATGGAGAGGAAGACCACGAGAACCTCCCACGGTTAGCCTAACGGCAAAGGCACTCTCACCCATGATCCGTCTACCACTGAGGATATTTCACGTCAGCAGTGTGGTCGGGGCAAGACGGATGCGGAATTCGTATCGACCCGCCATCGCCGGGATTCGAGCCCGGTTCAGCTTATTGGAAGGCGAACGCTCTATCCCCTAAGCTATCGTGGCTGTGTTACTATTAATTATTGTAAATAGTTCTATTAAAATAGACTCAGAAAAGCTGTTTATCGTAATTTAATGATTAGATGAGCTTGTCCAGTTAGTCACCAAATTGTTAAATTACGGTAAAACAGCTAATACTGTGCCTATTTGAAAGCAGTTTTTGACATTAAATAATAAAAAACAGAAAATTTAGATGAAAAAAAGAAGTACCTGATGTTCAAAAGCACACTATGTAACAGTTCATAATAGGAAAGCGCCTCTAGCAGCGTAAGATGACATTTCCGGTCATGGTTTCCTAGGTAATGCTTAATCCTTATGATGTGCCCTACTTTCCCTAGAAGTCTGGCACAACATTTACAGGACACCTTGCATGTAGGTGGCAGATATAAAGTTTTATTTCAATAGTGGAAGTTAATATTAAAACGTTTTTAATTTTCCTAGGTATCAATTTTCTTTATAGCATGATTGATACTACTTATTAATTTCTTCCAGGTGCATATGAACCTTGATTATTTTAAAAATTTTGATTAAATACTCACCACGTTCGCTAAACTGTACTTTTCATAGAATTTTATATCGATCTCTTTTTTCTAACTTTTTTATACCTTTTGCATTATGTAAGGTATTTTTAATTATTAAAGCAATATTTTGTTTCGAACCATTATTCATTTTAAATAACCTCATAGAAATTTTTCTTGAAATGAGTAACATAGAACTATTCTCTTTCATTTTAAAAGAATCATATACTGTAAGGAATTCTTCTTGATGTAAATTATTTTCTTTTCTTACTGTTCGTTGATAAATATTTATTAAATTAATGTCAACAAATATCCACCTACTTATCTTGTTTAAAAGCAAATTATGTCAAGTATAATAATAATAAATTATATTATTATATTAAAAAAGTTAAAAAAAAAAACATGATTATTCTCTAAAGTTATTTAATAGTGATTATAAAATCAATGTAACAGTTAAAAGATGATAGCAATTTTTTTAATAAATATTTATTTCAGTCTTTTCACTCACAGCACAGTACCCTGATAAATCAGTAAATGTTGTCATCAATTTAAGAACAGCATTAAAACCATTTAAAAAATGCAAGAAATAGTAGAGAACATTTTCAAGGTGCTTTTCATACTAAGGTGCATGATTTTGATCGATGTTCCCTTTATATAGATTACTACCGATCTACTACCGATAGTGTCTAATTTTGTGCTCGTATGATGTGATAACTGTAGTAATAGTTGTAAAAAAAACACTTTTACTGATAAAGGGTACTACTACTGTATTGGTATTTATGTGAATAATAGAATATTATTTAAAACTGTGGTCTTTAATAGGCTTTCATTACTATACTTGCTCAATACTTAATTATCTTTAATGTAAGTGTTAGTGTTGTTCTTGTGCTTTTTACATACGTGTTTGCGATTGCTCACTTTTTTTTCATTTTTTATGTCCATCAAACAAGATATATTTCTTGTGTTTATACCGATTTGGATGAAATAAAGTTGATTTATGTATGCTGTCTTTGCTATCTTTATTTTTTAGTTAGAAACCAGCACGCAGGTAATTTGGAAGAGTAATAAAAATAACTCATATGGATAATATGTTGTTATTGTTGTCATAGGCTATTAAGGCAGAGGGGCGTGATTGCTCTTGTTTTCCGGGGGCGCCATCTATGGCCAAGAGTTCGACTTCTGCCACTACAATACGTTACACCCGTTAACAGGGAGGACCCATTCATACATGCATTCATCCACAGATCGTAATTTTGACCTGAAGCAGAGAACGATCAATCTCCAATTCAGTACCTTCAGAGGAATTGATTTGCTATGGGATCGTAGAGGACTTCGTGCTCCGACAGATGCAACATGCACCAGTCACCATTTACTGCACCAGTCTTTGGATTGCTGGATTCGAACACCCGTTCTCACAGACGTGAGTCCAGCACCCTACCAACCTGGCTATCCCGACCATCATTCACATGGACTAGCCATTTGAGTCTCCAATTTGATCAAATTATGGAGAGAAATAGGAAATTTATAGAATGCGTTCTTTATGATTTGAAAAATATAAAGTTGATTCATGGAAGCTGTCTTTTTTTAATCAATATGTTTGTGTTAGAAATTCGGACATAAGCCTGCCATTTTGACTTGAAATTTGGTCCGGTTTTGGGGGTATAAGGAATATATTTACTGCACTTACACAGATTTGGGTGAAATAAAAGTAGTTTACATATGCTGTCTTTTTGGTGTCAATTTTTTACACAAAAATGTTATAAGAGCCTGAAAAGACTGGTCCCTTGGATCTGGAATTTGAGCAGGTTTGTTCAGAAATAAGGTTAGCCTAGGGTTAAATTAAATAAACAATAAATTGAAAATACAGCGATGAAATATCTAATAAGTATGTGACGTGATAAAACGCATTGTGAAACCGGTGGGAAAAACATTTTCCTTGGGTTTTTTGGAACCACTTTTTGCACGCTGCAACGGTGAAATTAAATATTTAACTTGATCATAAGCGGAACTTTTATTTAAAATTTTAACAAAAATTATCAACAAAAGCTTCAAAAATGAATGCAATTCTAAAAGTAAAATACATTTTAACACAATTAGAAATAATACAAAAAAAATTTTAAACCAATTTTGAAGGAAAAAAAATATTAGTAATTAGTAAGAAATATTAGTAAAATTAGAAAGAAAGAATTAGTAACATGTATTAAATCCAAACCAAAAAATAAGTTTTAACTTTAGTAAATTTAATAAGAAAAAAATTTTACTGTTAAAGGAATTAAACTCAAAACAGTAATGCATTTGATTATGCTTAATAAAAGCACAGCTTGCTATAAAATTTAATCGAAACTATTCTGACTAATCATGGTAATTTTATTTCACATGCACTAGATCTCTTTCCTTTGTCTATTTTATGATTGATTTTCTTTTTCTTTTGCGTTTTCACTTTCTCCCATTATCCTGAGAATTATAAATTTTTCTGCGGTTGGAACCTAACTTCATACGAAATGTTTTGGGTTAAATTGTTAAAAGTATAGATTTAATTTTTACATTGAAAACATGAAGGTAAATTTTGCTTTATAGTATATAACAATCGAACTTGGATTCTATTACTTAATTTCAAAATTTTTATAATAAACTTCAAAAAAGAAAAGAAAAACTGCATTCAAATAGACAATTTATATTTAGAAAAAATTGCTTGATTAAATGAATCTGTTAGGCTTGAAATAGTTGCTAGTTATTAGGAATAACATTGTATGATAGCATTGTATGACGGGAATAAGATTGTATGACGCGCATTGCACTTGACGTCATAATTTCGCCTCTCTGAAGGAGAGATAAAAGACCTCGGAAAAAGCAAATCTTACTCTTTAATAACCTTATATTGCATCAATCTAGTATTAGATAATATTCTTTTGCTATTTGAGACCGAAATGCCTATGTTCCGTTTTTGGAAGATGTTTCGCTTCCAAAATATATAAGAGAGGTAAATAAATATTTCATCGTCAGCAATAATCTTGGATAAGCAAAACATTCATAATCACCAAAGCATATTAATAATATATAAATACTTAGTTCTGTTGTCACCTAATTGATTTATTTTCATTTTCTCTGCAAATCTAACCTTCAAGAATTGTTGAATGTTGCATTTTACCAAATGGCCTGTATACATCATTTTATGAGGTTTTTTTTTTTTTTTTTTTTTTTAAAAAAAATTACTTTTTATCGCTTGATAACATTTTTAAAGTTAAAAATATTTATGTTGAATATGTTTAATTACAATGTTATAACATTTTTATAAAATAAAAATTGAATGTAAATCAATATTCGCTACTTATTCAGCAATTTTTTTCTATTTCAAGTCGATAATTCTTCAAATATTAATCAAATATTTTTCCTTTTTTTTATCCCATCGAATTCCTAGTACATTTTTTTAAACATCTTTACAATTTCAAATTCCTAAGTTTTATAGACAATAAATCAGGCAAAATTGTAAATAAAAAATAACTCGTGTTAAATTCATAAGCAAATATAGTCCCTTCAGCATGTTGAATTTCAACTATGTAGTTGCATTCCTGCTACCTGTAGAGTAGTCTGCATGGTACATTTTCCTACAATTGTTTAAGTTAATAAAGGGCCGTTCAAATTTCACGTTGACTAATTTATTGTCAGCAAAAATAAGCAAATTCCAAAACTTTCCCCGACATACTTAAGAAATTAGCAATAACCCCTCCTTGGTTTTTACTTTAACTTTGGCATTTACTGTAGTAATAAAGTTTTGGAATTAAATTTAAATAAAAATACGTATTTTTGCGTTAGGGGAAGTTTATGTCATTCATTTTATGACATTTTGAGTCGAGTATTCTTTAAAACTCTTTTGTGTTCAAAATTCTTGACCTCTTAAAGTCTTGGAAAATGTTTTTTTTTTTTCTAATTTACCCCTGAAGATATTTCACGTGTCGACCAGCCATTGCTGGGATTCGAATCCAGTTCAACTTATTGTAATGCAAAAGCTCTGTATCCTGAGCCATCGTGGTTCATCAAGGTATACTAATAATATATGCGTACTTATACTTTGTTGCAAGTTACGAAAAAACCATCGTCCCTATGAAGAGAACTTCCTTCTAAGCGTACGCCAACAAATGGATGCCAAGCTCCCAGCGCTAGCGTATACCAAGTTTTAAAATGACATTTCATAACCTTCTTTTGCTTGCTTTCTTAAATCGTGTAAAATTAGAAAATCAAAACTTATTAAATAATCGATTAAAGTAATAAGAACTAATAAAAATGATATCGAAAAATCGTATCAGATTTAAAAAACAGACAAAAGAGTAATAAATATCGTTTCCTGGAGACAATTTTCCTCTACAGTGAAAAAAAAATCTTTATCTTGTGTTTGATTTGTTAAGGGCATGTCAGCATTAGACGCCCATTTTTAGTGTTCAATCAAATCCAAATGATCTTGCAACGTCATAGAGTGGTTTCTATTTCAAGAACGAATGTTCTTATTTTATAGCTCTTTTTTTTAATTAAAAAAACAATAAAATCAAAATCAAAATTTGTTACTTACATTTGTTCTTATATACTTAAAGCTGTACTTTTAAGATTTTTTTCGAAGAATTCGTCGTCGCATGAAATGGTGCTTTTTTATGATTAATATGCTATTTTCATTGCTGCTGTGAGTTTACAACAGCTACTCATGACTGCTAAGACAAGTTTAGCCTATCTAAAGCTAGCGCTTTCTATACTTATTCTGAAAATGATGCAAAATGTCAATGCAAGGCACAGTTTTGTGGAAATGAAAAGCGTTTGTGGTCTAATTTTTTAATATTTAAAAACTTACTCCAATGTCTTATTATCTGGGATTATTAAAATGTTCAGAAACAGAGAATAAGGAAGTGATTTTAATAATTTTCTTCTAGGTGGAAAAATATCGTCAAGTAGGCGATTTTTAAAAAAGTTTAAAAACTTCAAAAATATTTAAGTTTGACGTCCGTTAAAGCCCAGTTAATTTTTCACAGCAAGATGATATATATAGTTTAAAATAATAATTTTGCTTCAAGTGTAAAGCACTTCAACTGCGGTTTTTTTAAATTTTCTGTGGCGACGGAACTTTGAAAAACCATCTTAATATGTTTTTCAGGTGGATGAGGAGTAAGTTCTACAGTCACTATTCGTAGCATAACCGTCCATTATAAAAAAGAATATTAATTTAGCAATATGATTCAAATGTTCTTAGTACTGAAAAGTAGGAATACTGAAATATGCGAATTAGCTTATGACTAAGTTTTGAAACACAAGAATGAAAAACTTTACTCAAGTATAAACTAACAATCCCTAAAATACCCCGCCAATGTATGCAATGCATAAAAATGGATTGTAATTTAATTTATTATTCTTTTCCTCGTCTGCTACAAGATTTTAATTGAAGGAAAAAATAATATATTTAAATTCGTTAAATAACAATTGAATACTAACGACGTGTGGGGAAATAAACTGTGATGAAATTTTTCGCAGCTTTCAAATTTTTTTTTATTTTTACTGTATGTACCGAGTCAATATATTAGCGATCGCAACGCTCGAGTACGCCGTCTAGCGGGAGCCTGTAAATATCAGACATTAATTTATCACGTTTTCATTTAGTTCCATCAAAATCATCGACAGAATCAGACGCCATTTTTTAGCAGCAAATAAGAAACAAAATTTCCCTAAGGAAAAGGCCGAAGAACTTGAAAAAATCTCCAGAATATTAGTAAATCTTTCAGGAACAGAACACGCCGAACATTTGAAGAAAAATTCCTCAATAATTTTTAATTTCTATTATCAACAAACTTGCAACTGATGACTTCCGATTTCGGATACTGTTACAGATGTGTGTATTACGGTAAAAGACATTTTTTTCTGTTTTTAATTCTTTGCAAATCAAAGTGAAGTCAACATTTCTTTCTTCATTCCAATGAATAAATAGGAATTCAGAACATACAGAATTGTAATAGTTATAACATATTCTTCTTCGTTATAGAATAGTATATATTTTTGTATCCATATAATTCGGAAAACAACAATAAAAAATTATCCAAGTTACTTGAAATAGTGCCATTTGTGCTGATTCTTAATTAATTTTAATCGTTTTCTTGGTAAGTATTTTTTAGTTTTGAAAGAATAAGTTAAACTAGAATTCAGCTATTCTGTTTTTAGCTACATATTCAAATTCATATTAATTATAAAATTTTGCTTTGTAGTATGTTATCTAAAAGTAATGAAGGGATAAACTATGTATCTATTATTTGAGAATAAAGTTTTCAAACAAGGAACTTATCATTTTGGAATTCTCCGGGAATTATAAATCAGGTAAGTGCAATGATTTTTACAATAAAAAATTTGCTTGTAAATACTTTTTTTCATTTGATGATGGTTCTCTACAGAATGGTTTTTAACGTCTGATTAAGAACTATAAGAATAATAAAAAAAGAAACAATATGAAAGTTTTTATTTCAATGTAAAGAATTCTTAAAATCGTTTTTTTATCCTAAGAATTCTTTGTTTTCCGTTTTTTAGTTTATAATTTTTTGATAAAAATTGTTCTCAAAATACTTTTTTTGAAAAATTAAATGGTATAACATTATGTGTTTATGTATACTTCTTGTATATTCCAATGTTTGAAGTAATATGATTCAGAAAAGTATGGAATAAAAATTCGGTACTTACGTATTAACGCCACCGCCGCTACAGATTTGGCGGTTTTTAAGTGCCGCCAATCTACACTTAAAATTTCTGCGACAATTCATAAAATAAAACACTTTATTTAAAATCAAAATAGTCAATCGTATTTCGGTGGAAAATGAGCCGATATAGAGTTTAGCATAGATTCAAAACAATCATATCGCCATATGAACTCTGATAAATAAGATTCCAAATGAAATAACATTTCCAAAACGTACGTTTACCAAGATAAAGTTTCATGTTGTGGGAATTGGTACATTTTCGTTTTTTCGGTAAAATATTTCCCTCCTGAAAAAATAAAGTTGCATCTTGTTTTGTTTTTGGCAAATCCCAAAGACGAATTTTCGTAGCACTAAAAATGGCGACAAAAAAGAATTGTTTTTTTGTTTTTGTTTCGTCAGCATTCTTTATTTTACGTTTCTTAGTTTCTAAATAATTATTTTTATTGAAACTTGAAATTTTTTGATAAAAATTGTTGTCAAAAAGCTTTGTTTACTGTTGTCATTCCCTGGGAAGGATAGCTACGAAGTCTTTTTCTTTTTATACCGCCAGATGGCGTTCTTTTTAAATTTGTATGTGTTTGTTTTTTTTTTTTTGTTAATAATAATAAACTTTACTTTCTGTCTGAATCTCGATCCACGGACTACAGTTGGCAACACGGCTGTGGTTTTGAAAATTATGACGCAGTAAAAAGTTTCACTTAGTTTCGCCGTGATTTACATCGTTTAGATTCCAAAATCAAAAATGAATCGGGATCTGCCGAGTATCCCACTGCTGAACAGTGAGAACTTCTATCAGTGGAGTATTAAAGTCAAGGCTTTGCTGACACTTAAGAAAATTGCTAATGTGCTAACTGAAGAAGCCCCCGTTGATCCAAAATTGCGGGAACAATGGACATTAAACAATGATGACGCAGTTGCATACATACAACTATCGCTTTCTGACGACCAAAGTCTGCAGTTCGCAAACGAAACTGATGCCAAAATTCTATGGGAAAAAATTCAAAGCACATTTACTGGTAAAACAGAAGATCGAAAAATCGATGCAAGTAACGAAGTAAAAAATCTTGAAATGAAGGAAAATGAAAATGTGTCAGACTATATTGCAAGATCACGTGGACTTAAAACGAAATGTTCATCACTTGGACTGCAAATTTCTGAACGAGAACTTGTTTATTATACTGTTAGAGGATTAAGAGGAAAATTTGCAAAAATAAGAGAGATCTTGAAAACCCAACGCGAAAAACAAATGGAGGAAATTTTAGAAATACTGCGGGAAGAAGAAAACATCTTATCAAAATTAAGAAATGATATTCCCAGACGAACAGAAACATTCGGAGTAAAACATAAAAATGAAAATAGAAGCAGGAAGAAATGTTTCATCTGCCATAAAACGAATCACCTAGCTAAAGACTGCTATTTCCGAAACAAGAATGAGGGAAATCAAAACCAAACATCTCAAGAAAAAAGAACATTTTCGAACTATAAATCGGGCATGAACAAAATCAAAAACAATAACGCTCATTGTGCATTTGAAAATCAAGATAAACATTCTAGTGAAAATTTTGCACTTACCGCAGAACAAGAACAACACCAAATAAATTCTAGGGCTACCGGTAAAAACAAAACTGTTTTCATTTTGGATTCTGGTGCTAGTTCACACATGGTAAAAGATATAAACTTTTTTGAAAACTTAAATCATGTTAATGGAATAATACAATTAGCAGGTAAGAAGTCAAATTTAATTTCAAAAGGAATCGGTATTGTAAAAGCTACAACAACAGTTGATAATTGCAGTAAAAATCTAACAATATACGATGTAATATATGTACCAGACTTACGAAACAATTTAATTTCAGTATCTAAACTAATTGATAAAGGTTATAAAATTGAATCTAATGGTAATGATATTTTGGTTTTAACTAATGATAATCGCAGTGTTTTAAAAGCTGTAAAAGTAAACAATCGTTTTGAAATTCTAATGGAACCGTGTAATAACATTTCACCTAAATTTTTTGATTATAATGATGTAAATAATTCTGAGTTAGAATGTAATGAAGTAAGCAATCTGGATACTTATAATATTTGGCATAAAAGACTATGTCATTTAAATCCACAATACATGGTTAAAATGCAAAATGTTATTGGCATAAATTTTAAAGATTTTGAAAATTATCATTGTGAATCTTGTGATATAAGTAAAGTAACTCATAAGAGTCATCCATCAGTTAATATTGCACAAAGTAATTCTGTATTAGAGTTAATTCATGCGGACCTTGCAGGTCCAATAAATTGTGATTCATTAGGAAATTCAAAATATTTTTTTACTAGTGGATGATTTTTCTGGGATGTACTTTTCTTATTTTTTGAAACATAAAAATGAAGTATTTGAAATGTTTTGTATGTTTAAAGAAAGGTATGAAAATTTAATGAATAAGAAAATCAAAAGATTCAGAACAGATAATGGTCTAGAATTTGTCAATAACGAGATTGATAGTTTTCTAGAAAAATACGGGATCATACATGAAAAAACAGTACTGTATAATCCTTCGTCAAATGGGCGTGCTGAGAGAGCCATAAGAGTATTAGTAGAAAGGGCTAGGACATTATTGTATGAAAGTGAATTACCATTAAAATTTTGGGCTGAAGCTATAAATTTTAGCACTCACATTTCTAATCTAACACCGCGTAAAAATAAACAGAATCTTCCGATTGAAATATGGTCAGGAAAAGAACCTAAACTTAACTACTTAAAGGTATTTGGATGCGTCGTTTATTTTCATATACCTAAACAATTCCGAAATAAATTTGATGTTCCGGAAAACGTGGCATTTTCGTCGGTTATTCTAGAGAAAGGCGCGCTTATAGAATATATGATGTTGATAAAAATATTGTAATTGAAGAGCGATCTGTTAAATTTAACGAATCATTAAGTGGAAGTAAATTTTTTACAATCAAAAATGAATGTAGCATATGGAACATTGAGGATTTGACCCAGTTTAATATAACTCTACCACAGATCGAAACTGAAACCCAAAACTCCCCTCCAACTGAATCAAGCAGTGAACATTCTTTTTCTCATAAATCTTCTCAAGAAAGTGCTGATTCACAAAATGAAAATAATCAAAATACTCCTGCATTAAGACGTTCTGAAAGAATTAAAAATAAAATATCAGCTAACGCGAACTTAGCCTTGAAAGGATCATCTATTCCTCAAAATTATGACCAGGCGATAAATATTAATAAATATTCGGAGTGGAAAACCGCAATGGAAAACGAACTTCTTTCGATGGAGAAACATAAGGTTTTTGAATTAATTGAGAGGCCTAAGAAGGAAAAAATAATAAAAAGTAAATGGGTGTATGCAATTAAAAATGACGATAATAACAAAATTTACAAAGCGCGACTGGTTGCAGCTGGATTTAATCAAATTAAAAATGTTGATAATTCTGAATCATATTCACCTGTGGTAAATATTGAATCATTCAGGTTATTAATTGCTTTAGCAGCAAAATTGGATTTATTTGTTAAACTTTTTGATGTTAAAACTGCATATTTATATGGTGATATTGATGAAACTCTGTATATGGAAATACCTCCAGGCTTTGAAGATAAATATGGTAAAAATAAAGTGTGTAAATTAAATAAAAGTATTTATGGTCTACCTCAATCTGGTAGAAATTGGCATATAAAGTTAAAAAATGAACTTAAAAAGATTGGTCTCACTCAACTTGCATCTGACAATTGCGTATTTACTAAAATTAATGATAATGATTTTTTCGCAATTTGTGTATACGTAGATGATTTGGCAATTTTTGCTAATAATTCGAAATTATACAAGGAAACTATTTCAAAACTTAATCAAACATTTGAATTTAAAGAAACAACTAACAATTCAAAATTTTTAGGCATTGAGATTTCACAAAAAGAAAACGGAATTGGTCTATCTCAAACTCATTACATTGAAACTTTCATGAAAAAATATGGTTTGGAAAAATGTAAGAAAACAAATATTCCCATAACTAAAGGTGAAGATAGATGTTTTAATCCTACTGATGATTTAGTAGATCAAAGTGATTATCAGGAAATTGTCGGTGAACTTTTATATTTAGCAAATAGAACCCGACCAGATATTGCTTTTGTAACTAGTTATTTATCACAATTTAATAAACGTCCCGAAAAAAGGCATTATGTTTTGGCCAAGAGAGTTTTGAAATATTTGAACGGTTCAAAAGATAGAGTCTTGTTTTATAGTGAAGAATTTGGTTTTTTAAGCTGTAGTGCGGATGCAAGTTGGGGCAATGCAGAAGAAGGAAAATCTTTTTCAGGTTGTGTAATTATGATAAGTAATTCTCTTATAACATGAAAAAGTAGAAAACAAAGATGTGTAGGACTTTCGACATGTGAAGCTGAATTATTTGCTGCAGCTGACACAGCTCGAGAACTTACGTGGATAATAAATATGTTAAATGAACTGAACTGTAAAAAATTTATTGATGCTCCTGTTACTATGTTTTCTGATAGCCAAGCAGCTATTGACTGGTTGAATAATGGTAAATCTTCTAACAAAACCAGGCATGTAAACCACAAATTTCATTTTGTGAGAGATATGATTAAAGATAAAATTTTAAAAACTGTTTATAAGAATACTAATGATAATATTTCTGATTTTTTAACTAAAGCTGTAACTTTTGAGAAGTTAATTTTTTCTTTGGAAAAAATAAGTTTACTTTGAAATTTATGTTAAGAGAATTAATATTTTTTATGTGTATATTGTTATATGTGTTAAAAAGTAAAATCCTTCTCGCAGGGGGAGATTGTTGTCATTCCCTGGGAAGGATAGCTACGAAGTCTTTTTCTTTTTATACCGCCAGATGGCGTTCTTTTTAAATTTGTATGTGTTTGTTTGCTTTTTGTTAATAAACTTTACTTTCTGTCTGAATCTCGATCCACGGACTACATTTACAAAATTAAATTTTATAAAATTCTGAGGCTTATGCATACTTTTTGTTCATTTTAATTTTTGAAGTAATATGATTCCTAAAACTATGGAATGTAAAGTTTAAATGGGCCTTTCATGTTATATCATTAAATTTAGTAATACTATTTCTCGGGCATTAGGTTTTAACTCTTATAAGAATATACATATATTTTTCTGTTAATGTACAAATATTTTTCCGATGTGTTTTAGATATTCCTTCTCTAATAAAAAGAGATACCATTTTGTTTTCGTTTGAGTATCAAGCATTTTTCTTTTTTAAATTTAATTAGCCACAATAAAGAAGGAACGTTGCAATGCTACGTGCTACATTAACGACGTCTCTAGAGTAACTGAATGACTGGACTGTTCATATAGAAATCGCAGGTATTAGTCTCATACAACAACGCCCCCTATAGTTTGTTGCGATCGCGAATTCAATGAATAAAAATGTGTAATAATGGAAATAATTATTCTTTTTATCGTCTGCTACAAGATATTTGTGCAAGGAGAAAATCAATTAATAAAATTGTAAAATAATTTCACCAAATACTTATAGTTAAACAAATAAACTAATTATATTTACTTATAAAAATTTGTTACAATGCTTTACTTTTTCTATACTTACATTATTTATTATTACATGGTAAAACATCTCACCTGCCCTACCCTAGATGCGTAGCGAGTGATGAGATGCCTAAAGTAACTTTATCGTTTGCATTTTCAGCATTTAAACAAAATATTCCATCTGAGCAAAGTACTTTAATGATATAAAAGGTTATGTTTTCTCCTATTATTATGCCATAATTGCATCATTAAACAAAAACTCTTACAAGAGAAAGTTTCCACTCAGTATACATTACTATTAAATAATACCATCCCTTTCTTAATGAAGACAATTTTATAAATATAAAATTGAGCATCGCAAAATACATATAGAACACTGACGTGCTGATCACATCAGCTATCTTTAATCTTTGGTATAAGCAATGAAATCAATTGCAAGACAAATATTTACTTATTTTAAATAAATTATTAACAGTAAAACAACACCTGACAAAAAAAAATAGTTAACACCCTAAATATTTACTTAAAAAAGTGATCAATTATTTCAAAAATTAAAGAAGCATTAACGTCAAAACAAATTAAATTTAAGTGGGGAAAAATGAGCACAAACTAATTAATTTATAAAATTGCAGTATCTAAAAACTCTAATGGAGATTGAAATAGGCTATAAGTGGCGAAAAGCAGATGGCAACATTTCACATGCTTTCGCGATTAGCGTGTGGAGAGTCATAGAAGGACGTACGTTAGTTTCTGTCTTAATTTTCAAGTAAATTAAAATATTTTAAGTTAAGAAACTATATGGAACTCAGAACCACATTAAATATAGTTCTAAGAGAAAGCGTCATAGAAATTTAAAGAAATATTTTTAATAACTAAATGTGAAAAATATTAAAAAAAGTAAAAATATCGTAATACATTCCAAAGAACTGAAAAGAGGAGAAAAGGGAAAGGGCTAAAGCCAAGGAACCGGTGTTTCAGTTAAATAGCTCCTGAGAAATCCAATTTTAAATAGCTGACATTTTTGAAATTCAATTTCTCTGGAATTATTCAACCAACTTCGCTCAAATTTTGTATTTTTTCACGTAAAATTATATTCTTTAAAATAATGCAAAAATTTTTATACCTTACAATTCCAAATCTCGTCCTTTCTTAAATAAAATAATAAAAAATAATAAATATTTACTAAAAATATTTTTTCGTTGGAATTATCTTTGGATAAAGAAATTTTAAAATTGTGTACAAATTTTTTTTAATTAACTTTAAAAGTTCCTAAAAAATGCTAAATGATGTATAAATATCAAAAAAGTAAAATTAACATTAAGGGGTCCAATATCAGATTTGATTATCAGATTCAGAATGTGCCGTTATTTTTTTTTTCTTTTTCTTTACTGCACTGTTCATTCCTATACAACTGAGAAAAAAAGAAGACCAAAGGAATAAGCATCAAGACATGCAACTCATCTACTCCCCAGAGAGCGTGTATTCCCACCTCCCCAGATCGCGAGCGTTGTCATCGTTAATTCTGATGCGCATGAAAAAAATAGTGAGTGGTCTAAATTTAAAAAAAAAAACTAATTAAATTATTACTAATGGACAGAAATAACTATACGGAACTATACGACTATACGGAAAAATTTGATAACCTGATTGGTGAAAATATTCTTATGTGGAAAACTCACCAATCAGGTTTTTCTCTTATCTCAACAGCCAGTAACGTTGCGTGAATCATAAGCAGTGTGAATGGCCTTATGGTAGAAATTTTTGTACTTTTCAGTAGTGAAGCTGCCGAGATAAGCGTCATCATCCCAAATATAATCGGTATCTTTTATGACGTAAATCTCTTACATGTATGGAGGCCATATTCTTTTAAACCTTTCTGTCACTCGTTGATAAATATTTATGTATACAATTATATGAAAGGCTTTACCTGTGTCGCGAAAGCTGATCAGTTTTTAAAATATACTTATTTACTGTAAACAAATATTTTACTATGGAAGATAAAAGCGCTTTAAAAGAATTGGACTCTTGGATAGAGCAGCTCAATGAATGTAAGCAACTAACTGAAAATCAAGTAAAAACGTTATGCGAAAAGGTAATATTTTTCGAATTATTTTTTAAAATTTTAGCATCCAAAAATGTTAATCAGAAAATAACGTTGCAAGTCTTATCATTTACCATTTCTTTATTCATATAAATATACATAATCAATTTAAAAGATATTTTTCGTAAGTCGTAGAAGTAACATATCGTAACGTTTACAAATGATTTACCATTATATTATTATATATATACTTATTTTAGATTGTGACTGTTTTGTTCGAATGCTGTGTCTAAACTATCGATTTAAAATTTTGATCTAGCATTGTTCATAAGTCAATACTAGATTGAACAAGCTTATTAAATCTGATGGAATCTATCAATATGTTAGGAGTGCATTGTTATGTTTCGGCTTATGCGTTTGAAATCAATATATGTTCTGCATCTGTCATTTATGATAATGAGTATAAACAGAAAGCTTGACACTTATATTAAACTATGTTTGTTAGATTTCATGCTGCTTTGATTATTATAACTACCAAATAAAATTGGTATGAAAAAAACCAGTTGCAGAATTTTCTGTATCAATCCTATAATATCTATATATAAGAAAATTGGTGTTCTAGTCAATCATTGGTGTTCCAGTTATGGACCAAGGCGAGGTGTATATTAGCCTTGTAATATCTAGGCATTGAAACTTGAACAATTTATGTCAAAACCTTTTAGTGTTATAATTTTAAGAAATCGAATTTGTTAAGCACCCCTATTTCACTGTGTATCTATGCACCTGGAAAGTCATGAGAAATCATGGAAAGTCATGAATTTTGGTATTGAACAAAATTTGTCATGAAATGTCATGGTTTTAACTATTTTTTTAAAAAAGTCATTGATTAAGGTGGCCGAAAAATCTTGTTTTTAAAATGAATCCCCCCTCCCAATTTCATGGTGTTCCGAATTTATGGATTTGTAATAAAAATCCCCACTCAGTCATATTTTAGTAAAATATTTAATTCATGTACTTCAAAAATTATGGTGTTCTTTCATAAAATGAAAGAAAAAACTTCATTTTTTGAGCAAATTGTTTTTTAAATTTTTGTGATTTCAGAACTTTTGTTCTTTAAGTCATGAAAGTCCCGCAGTGGACTGATCGTCAAGACACGGTTCTCATCAGATCACCGAAGTCAAGCATCACTGGCTGCGGTCAGTGTGCGGGTGGGTGACCCACTTGGATCAGTCTACGTAGGGACCGAGGGTGTGCGGTATTGGTCCTCGTTAAACTGTGCTACCGTAAAGTGCTCGACTTCGCGCGCAGGTCGTCGGGCTACCGAAGCGGGGGTGCCATCCCTTCCGCAGAGGATCAAAATTGTGATGGCATGTCTTCGGATCATCCTCCGGGATGTTTCCCAGACCGTCGCCAATAGCCCAATGTGCAGCTCTAGTGCGACGTAAATTAACAACAACATTAAGTCATGAAAAATTCTTGGAGTTAGTCAATTGCTTTATATGTTAATTGCTTCCAAAAAAAAGGCCTTATGGATCAAGAACTGAAAAACTGTTTACAAACCCATATAGTTTGCATTTTGTGCTATGATTAAATTTGTCTAATCATAATGTTTGCCTGACCTGAGTTTTGGGTGGGAGAAAATCAATTAGTGAACTAGTTGCAGGATTGAGACTTGTTGTGCCATACGAACTTTTATTTTCCTTCTAGGAAGTATGTTTGAATGTTAAAAAGTAAAAATTGACCATTGTTCTCCCTTAGCGCTTTTAAAAGGGTGGTCCATTTTGCCTGCCCTTTCATAGAGCCCTTAACATTCTTGCCCTTTTTTGTAAAAATCTTTCTTAAATAGGAAAATAATGTTTTTTTTTTTTAAGAAAGGAGATAGCAATAACAGAAACCCCGAATTTCAGATTACCATAAATAGTAGAAATTATTTTTAGACTAAGTTAATATAAAATACCATTATTTTTCGTATTTGAGAATTTTTAAATTTGTTTTGAAGTCCGCTAATCTATCTAAATATAATTAATATATTTAGCTAGATTAACACTAAACATACCAACACTTAATATATAGGGTGACCTGGGGTAATTCCTGATCAAAAAACGCAAACATCTATTTTGTGAAAAAGCTATTCAAAATAAATATTTACTGGAGTGGAAGTTTGAGGCTATATGAGATGAGTCCTATGCCACCTTCTTTTGTTTGAAAATCTAATTAGAATTTATAAGATTTTAAAATTTTAGTGATCAGGAATTACCCCTGGTCTTGATCATTTCTGGGTTAATTCCTGATCACTTCTGGGGTAATTACTGATCACTAGTTTTTATTGTAAAGGGACTGTTTAAAAATAATTATATTATGGTAATTAACAAATAAGACATCAAGATCAAGCAAATAAACCAAAAAGATATGTTTAAGCAGCTAATAAAATGATTTATTTAAAAGCAAGAGGAACGATTAACACTTTAAATTTTCAAAAATCTTTGCACCGTGCCATGCATTTTAGGCAATCAGCCAACTCATTCTCATGTTCTTCTAAAATATAAGAGTTCCCACATGGGTTATTTCTTTTGCTGGATTTTTTAACTTCATTAAGGGAAAGTGTAAAGTTAAGTAAGGTATGTCAACAGCTCTGGCAGCAGCTCTCACACTGAAATTTTCATTTTCAATCATTAAAAGAAATTCACTAATTTTGTTTTCTAGAAGTTTAGTATCCTTTTTAGGCTTATTATTTCTCACCATATTTATACTAGGCTAATTTATAAACTTAAAAATTATTCTAACGATGTACACGCATAAAATTAAGATAAGCAATTTAAGACAAACCAGAAATGGTGCAAATCAGAATACAGTCTTGTATTACAGTTAAAAACAAACTTTGTGATGACAGTTAAGATATATTTTATAGTTGTTCCACTAAATAAATATGAAGTGTTATTTAAGAAAAGACAATTAGCTATTTATAAACTATTTATAAGAAGAAATGACAATGATCTGGAATTACCCCAGTGATCAATAATTACCCCATCTGTAGGGGGCAACATTTGATATAGTTTCCTATAATCAATTATAATGTTTACAGTAGATGTGAAACAATTAAACAAAAGCTTACACTACTTTTATATCAAGGAAAAAGAAAGTAACTCACAATATTTATTTATTATTAAGAGAAGGAGGGGGATCTTTGCAGAAATGTGCACATTTTGAAACCCATCTTTGAAATGGAAAATACAGAAAGCAGTTTAAAAGATACTTATTTTGTTAGATTAAACGAAAAATTATTATTAAGTAAATGTAGTTATACTTTAGTAAAGTGTACAAGCATTCTTGTCCATGTCTCAAATTTAAAAAAAAAAAAATAGTTTTTTAAAATAAAACTCAGGTGATCATTCATTAACCCCAGAAACAGAGTAATCGTGAATTACCCCGGGTCATCCTACCTATTTCTACCATAGCCGGTGAAATGACCGAACTTTATGTTTCTTGATTGAATATATGATGTTAAGAAGGAAATGAACTATAAAAACTTTATAATAATTAAATAAAATTGTATATTGCCAATTTATATGTGTTACAAGCACAAAGAATACGAATTTTTAATTCATTGCTCAATGCATTTTTTACACATACAGTGAGTTTCCTTTGTACATTTTCAACTAACATAATTCTTATAATTATAATTATTTCTATAATTCTTATAATTATAAGAATATATAAGAATTATAATTCGTATGATTATTCTTATAATTAATATAATTTCTTCTAAGAACTTGTGCTGTCTTGATAGTTTCGACATTTTTCTGGGTAAAAACTAACAGTTAGATAGAAATGAATTAAGGCTATCAAAATAAAATATAAGCTACTTACCAAAACATTTAGTTTCTGACACTTTTTCTTACACAAAAATGCCGATCTAAAATTTTAGGTACTTTCTTGAAATTTAAATTCCCAGTTAGTCTGATTGAACTAACTACGCAACAGTTTTTGCAGAAATGTGCAACTAATCGAATGCAAGACGGTGAACACGAATTACATCGTAATTTCTGATCCGATAATCTTCTAAAGCAATAAATTGTTCTCCCGGTGAAATGACCGGTTGTGGTAGAAATAGGTATACAACAAATATTATTCTAAACAAACATAATAACAGAATAATAAGGATATATAATTGTTAGAAAAAGTCATGAAGTCAAATGTGCAAAAACGATGAGATGATAAGCACATTTTTGATGACAAGTTCTTAAACAGTCATTTGACCGGTCATGATATGTTTAGTGTTAATGCCCTTGTTTTTGAAAAATTATCCAGTTTTTTTTTATTTTCAGAAGGATCTCTGAATTTATTCTGAAGTCCTGTTGCTGGATGTTTATAGCCAATAAAAGAAAAATTAAAAATCTCGTAAATTTAAAAAAAATTCTCCACGTGGTACATTATCTGCCCTTTGACATCTATTTCTAACTTCAATAAAAATTGTGTTGCAATTTCTCACTATAAGCTATGTTACTGCCATATCCTTATTTGAAATATAAATTCTGTATCTCTTCATCCATCCATTAATAAGCACCTTCATATTTATTGATGGAGAAAACAAAGAATTTAATAGTGAGAAAGAGATATTTGAGCTAAGGCTTTTATTTAAAACTAATCAAACACTTGCATCTTTGAAAAGCAATGGTGTAATCTGATACTCAGAATTTTTTTTATTTCTTCTTAGATAATTATGAACGAGAATAATTTTATATAGATTTATTTTCAATGCAGATGTTTGATTATAAATTTTCATGTATAAATTTGTTTTTGTGTGTGAGCTGTTGGTTATATTTTTATCAAGTTAGATGATTGTAATAACTTATTTTCGATGTGTTGTCTTACTTTTTTGGTTTCTGTGACTTATAATGTGTTTGACTTGCTAATTGTTAATATGTGTTTAGATTGGGGTAAGAAATAATGCTACAGTTTGAGAATCTTCAATAATTTTTATGTATATTTATATATATAGATTTTTAAATTCAGTCTGCACTCATATTTTTTTAAGAACTGATTATGTAATTATTATATTATTGTAAAATATTTTATCAAACTTTTTGATTATTAGGCAAAAGAAATTTTAGCTAAGGAGTCAAATGTTCAAGAAGTAAAATGTCCTGTCACAGTCTGTGGGGATGTTCACGGTCAATTTCATGATTTGATGGAACTTTTTCGAATTGGTGGAAAGTCTCCAGATACCAATTATCTTTTTATGGGAGATTATGTGGATAGAGGATATTATTCAGTTGAAACTGTGACACTTCTCGTAGCTCTAAAAGTAAGTATTTTCCTTCTTCTTAAGAATGGAAGTTTTTATTCTAAATGAATAACTTTTTACATTTCTCTACAATCCTTACAAAAAAGTAGATTTTGAAGATTTCCCCACCCTATTTTATGTATGTAGTTATTTGATCCATAAGATCAGGATTGCAAGTCATGATTAAGTAGAAATCTTTTTTCTTCTTTTTCAGTAGAAATCAGATTTCTCTTATGTTTCCCAGTCAAATTTAAGATAAATGTATAAATGATTCTTAGTATTTAAAAACAATATTGTAACTAAAATATTTAAATTTATTTTGTATATAAATATTACAAACTAACAATTAAAAGATAAATGTACGTTATCTTCGTTTAAGTTGATACTATTCTGATTACCTTTGTGAATTTGTAATACAGTGGGTGATCGGTTAACGAACAGATCGGTTAACAAACAAATCGGTTAACAAACACTTTCACGAAAGTTTTTTGTGTTCGGATAACGAACGAACACATATTCGGATAACGAACACTTTCAAAGAAGATTTTTTGATTTCGGACAACGAACACATATTCGGATAATGAACAAAACGAATTCTAACGAACACGTTTCGGCCTGAAGAAAAATTAATATTAAACATTTGTTATTATTTTGCATACAAAATAAGATCACTGAAAGGAGAAATGGTTAAAGCATGCTTAGCATTAATAATTACTAAATGAAACTTGAATTAACAATGAATTTAAAAGTCATTCAAAAATTATTATTATGAGGAGCTGAAGGAGTAACGAAAATGACAGAGCAATGGTCTTAGAATGGCACCCAAACCAATCTGATGTCAGTAGGGTTGGGGATCTTTACAACGAGACTGCTATTAATTACTTCCGGAAAATCCTGAAAAAAAGAGAAAAGCAATCGACATTGGACATGTTCTTCAATGCCCCATAAGCAAAAAATGAAAAGGACTGATTAATATGCAAGTTTATATGTATGTTTTATTTTTAAAAAAACTTACTAAGAAATCTTACTAAAAATTTTTTAAAATGTAATTTTTAGGGTCTCCTGAACGAATTAATCGATTTCACATAGAACTCTATGGTGAATCGATGATCGGTTAACGAACAATTCGGATAGCGAACATAGTCTTGGAACGGATTATGTTCGTTAACCGATCACCCACTGTAGATATCAGAGTAGGGTTCTCAAAGATAGATCAAAACCAAAGAAACTCAACAGGGTTTTTCATATTGGTAGGGGTGATTGTATCTGGGATTAGAGTTTTGGACTATCTAAACTGGTTTTGAGCAGTACACATGGATTTTACTGTCCTAAACTGACTAAAACTTCCCGAAACTGTCTTAAAGTGTCTAAAACCCTTATCTGTGGTAAAAGGTAAAAATTCTATAGGTGTAACCCATTGCACACATAATAATTACATATTTTGATAAATATTTCATACTTTTTATACAATTTGCTTTAACCTATGAAAGGAAAATAGTATAATAGGAAAAGATTTATAACTTTTGAAAAAGTTTTAGACAAAGGGGCTTTGGACAGGATGGTTTTAACCATGGATTAATCCATTCTGTCCTAAACCTTGCCAACTTTGAATTGTACCCCTGAGTTCTGGATTTTTTTGCTATCATCCTATTGGTTCTTAAAGCTAGGACGAGTAAGCAGGGGTCTGTCTAGGTTTTTCTAAGAGGTACCTATTTTTTGAAAATTTAGAAATAATTTGTGAAAATTAAAAATCATATTAAACAATCAACACAAGGAAATGGTAAAAATATGGATTTATTGTTTCTTACGAGACAAAAAAAAATTTTTTTTAAGAAAAATTATTTTGTGAAACTATTGTTTTTCCTAAAGTTGGATTTGTAAAGGTACCGCTAAACGGTAGTAAATTTGGCTAGGACAGACCCCTGTGATAAGTCATGTGATTTTTCCGCAAATGGAAAAATTTATCTAAAAAAATGTTACCACAATCTAAAATTTAGATTTTGAAATCTTCTCTAAATTAAATAAATCCAAAACAATTAACAACCTATTCAAACATAAAGCTAGTCTTGTTTTGTTCTGAAAATAAGTTTAAAAAGTCACGCACGATGTTTTTGATATTGGTGTTGCATGTTTCATAATTTTCTCCTGGCAAAAGTTTCTCCTAATAATATGAAATTAAATTTAATCAATATAAATACGAATTCATTTAAACATAGTTTGCCTTTAATAAATCAAAGTTACTAAATATAGATAGTTCTTTTCTCAGCTATATGCAAGCAAAAATAACCAAACAATAAAATTCATATTTTTATTGTCTAAAACCTAGATGGAATTAATAAAAGTTATGGAGCATTTACTTTCATCATCATATTTCCTTCTTTTACTTAATTACTGCCCTTCAGTGTCGGTGACAAATTTTCAAGTAAATATAATCTAACACGATTGGAGATTTTACATCTCAACTTTTAGCCACTATGGTTCGCTCAGGAAAAACTTTTAATGCAATGAAAATATACCTTATTGAAATTACCTAAGTTAAATTCAAAATGAAAAAAAAAAATTTTTTAAACTATCATCTTTATTAACTCCAAATTGTTTAATGATCATTTCAATAATACCGTCTGCATAGGATAATATTTTCTTAAAAATTTAAATATTCATTTAGTAAGGTTTGTATTTCTTTCTCAAAATTAAGGTTTGAAGATTCAGTCATAGACTCTGAAAATAATTCTCTTTTGCCATTTAAAAAAAGATGAAATATGATGAAAACTCAAATGTTTTGGCGACTTTTTGCAATCTAATCATTTTTCCTTGTTCATATATTCTGTGGAAATCTTTTAAATTTCGGCTACCTGAAATTTTCTAAATTCCTATCTCGTCTTTGCATTAAATATTTTTATCTTTTTTTCTGTACTTCCAAACTCGATGTTCTAGATCTTCAGTTAGGTCCACGTTCCAGCATTTAATGGTTTCAGAATCTTTGCTTTACACTTCCATAAGCCCTTCTGATCTGCTTGTAGATTTTTAGGCCTTACATGTACTTTTTTTCGCGATTCTAATTCATTTGCATTTCTTGCAGAATTTATAATACTCCAGTGTACTAAGATTTTGTTTTATCTATTAAACATTCTTGTACCATGTTTTCCTTTGGCATCTAGTTGACTATCTGGAACACTACAAAGCAAACCTTTTCTTTTTCTCGGATTCCTTTTTTCTGTCCATCTGTTAAGTACAGTGTTTCTTTAACTCTTGCTTCAATTTTTTTATTATGTTACTTTCATTCAACTTTTGATGCCTTTTTCTTAGTATCCCAAGCATTTAACTTTTTATTCTTACAGGACTTTTTTATAACTTTTGATGTGCTATCTGTCTCAGTGCTACCAACATGTCTCAATTCAGAAAACTTGATTTTTAGTATTCCCTTGACTTCCACCTGTACTACAGCATCATCGGGTTCTAAATTCACCAGTTTATTTTTCCTGCACTTTGGTAATGCTGATTTATCTACACTTTGTTTTAGTATCACCTCGCCAACGTCTCTCACTTTGCCATACTTATGGTGGTTTCCGTCGTCACTCTTCATCCCTCTAGCTAAACAGTCTTTCAAGCCTTCAAGGGCTGCTTTTGGTTTGTTTTCGTTGGCTTCACAATTACTTCAGTGACAGATTTCTACCTTAGTACCACTTATTATTTCGGTTGTAGATGGCACGCTAATCAGCCCTCAAAAATAATTGGTATCACAAAGTGCTTCTTTATCAAAGCCAGTTTTTTTTTTAAAATGGTCTCCATGACCTATTCTGTTTTGGCCCCTGCTTTCGCGAGTTCCTTTTTGACTGTCATTGACTTCATTCTTGAGGCGACCAACGATTTCAGTATTTTTTCGTTAATTCCAAGTTGGGCTTTCTCTGGGTCGCACAGCTGTTCAACTTGAGTTTTGACTCTTGCTACCAAAATGTAATAATTATAAACTAAAAAAATAAAGTACATGATTAATAATAAAATCTTGGTAACTTACCTATAAAACAAATTATGTGTATTATGAATACACATTACAATGATTGCATGATGTATTTGGGTTGTACTTCAGGGTTTGTTCAACTACATCAACAGGTTTATAATATTTTTCGACAAAAATACAGAAGTATATTTTCCGGTTAAAAAACAATAATTTTCTGTGGTGAGTATTTAAAAGATTTGACCAAATTATCCCCATTTTATTTAAAGATTTCTATTATAGACTGTACTTATTTCTATCTGCTGTACTTTATCTTAAAAGATCTATGTTTAAAAATTTAGTTTAGAATATTGAGCCTTTAATTTGACAGAAAAGCATAATTTAAAATATCAGTTGTAAGCCAAAACATCTCATTTAATTCGATGATGCTCAGAGCTTCTTTTATAAGAGTTATGCTTGAAAATATATTTTTGTAATGATAAAAGTTGATAATTTTTGGCATCCTGTAAGACATATAATATAAAGAATTTATGTATTTAAAATTACATATGAACATACCATGTGATACAAAGAGATATATGTATTTCATGAATGTATATTATGCTTTTAAAAGATTAATTTGATTTTATTTAAAGCAAATTATGTGTTTCTGATTTAAAACTAATTATATAACATTGGTATAATGCTTTTTGTTTTACAAAGAAAAACAAGCAACACAGTAAAAGTATCAATTCAGTACCTGTGTTCAAACTGTTAGATTAAAATTTCATCTAGCACTTGATATTTTTTCTGTTAAAAAAGTTTCTTTTCTGACGATTTTTTCCATTGTGGAAAAAAACTTGCCATACCTGATAATTTTACATCTCATTTATGGTTATTATAATATTCAGATTTTAATTTCTTCCCTGATGATTTCTTTTTTAGGTTCGCTACAGAGAAAGAATTACAATTCTTAGAGGTAATCATGAAAGCAGACAAATTACACAAGTTTATGGTTTTTATGATGAATGTCTTCGTAAATATGGCAATGCTAATGTATGGAAGTATTTCACAGATCTTTTTGACTATTTGCCCCTTACTGCACTTGTAGATGGTCAGGTAAGTTTTCTTATTATCTCGATTTTATATGTATGAAAAAATTTCTAATTTAACTGGCGAGATCTCTAACCACAAAGTTCCATTAGAGAGTTATTAATAAATCTATCGTAAACAGCATAAATAGTTATCACTATTATAATAATAATAGAGAAACTATGATAACTAATAGTAGAGAAACTATGTTTTATTTATTTTTAAATTTTTTTTTTTTTTTACCAGCCAAGGGATATGTAACTAAAGCAAAATTGCATAAATGATATAGTTATTAGGCTTTAAATGTGAAATTAAAATTACTTTTGGTGTTTTTTTTTTTTTTTTTCCTAGTGAAAATGTCTTAGAATATGGTTCATACTGAAAAATGTTTGGTTAGAAGAAAAGCTTATATTAAAACTTAAAGATTTATTTAATATGTTACATTACTTTTTATTTTTATTTTAATTGATGATAATTGTTTATTTGAAACCCTTTAAAATTTTGGAAATAAATTAAACTCAAGAGTTTGATTTGTAGACATGTCTGTTTTAACATACTGAATAATATCCAGGAATCATATTGATTTTATTTTGAAATTTATACGTATTACGTTTGATTTTTCATGCTTTTAAGATTTTGTTAATGTTTTTCTACCCATATTATTCTCTTGCATTGTTGTATTTATTATTTTAGCTTACATTATGCATTTATTTATTCTGAATAATCAGATAAATCTCAGATTTTTTTTGCTCTTGAAAACTACAGCAGGAAAATTTTGTCAAAAAATTCATTTTAGCATTGTAATAATATAAATAAACATAGCTGTCATAAAATTTAATAGCTAATTATTTCACAAAATATGTGGTTATTTAACATTAGTTATGTGTATAATAATTTGAAAGTTCATATTAATTTTAAAAAAATGAAAGAGAATACTACTTATATCTAATTTTGAGGTAGTCCCTAATGATTTAGTCCAAATAGTACTTTTGATAAATTTAATTTTCTCTTTTGTAAATTTTGGCTCTCAGCATGTCTCTTAAATTTCATTTAGATGTTGAAACTCTAATTTGCACAAGATAAATTCTTTGTTAACATTTGTCATTTCATAATATATTCTGATGAAAACATTTTATTTTAGATCTAATATTTTTTTGTTGATGATAAATTAGGATCAAGTTACTACTGGTCTGTTTAATCAAAGTATTTTTTACCACCAGGACTGCTGGATTTAAACCACTAAAAAGGGACCGGCTTAAATAAAAATTGGCTTTTATTAAAAGAAAATAATTTTCAAAAGCTGAAACAATAAGAAAGAAGTATAATGTTGAGTAGTTACACTGATGTGATTAGATGTTAGAAACTATGTATGACAACAGTTTTGCACTTTCGAAAATTGGTAGTGTGAAGAAAAAAAAAAGCCAACATTGAGAATAATTTTAAGCTACTAAGAAATATAATTAATAAATTTCCCAACTTTTACAAAATATATTTTTATTTGTATTATGAACGAATTGTTCATTTTTATATTAAATGCATCATACTGTGGCAAATTTTATATAATAAAGCTATATTAACTAAATATTAGCTGTATTTTAATGTAATATATTTTTCAGGAATCAATAAAATTGAATCATAAAACACACAAAGCCAGTCTTTTAAATTAAAACCACCTGGCCTGGACTTTTTCAGAAAGTGCCAGCTTTTTTTAAAATTTTGTTTCAATTTTTTACCAATTACAACTCAATGTTTTAAAATGTATGGAAGTGTATATTTATATTTTTATTTCTATGTATATTTTTTATAGATATTTTGTTTGCATGGTGGTTTATCTCCATCAATTGACACTCTAGATCATATCAGAGCACTTGATCGTTTACAAGAAGTTCCTCATGAGGTATGTAAAAAACTTTCATATTGAAGTTTTTAGAATTCAAAATTATAAGTTTTGGTTTTAAATAGTGTACATTTCAGAGATGGCAAAGCTTTTTTTAATAAGTTTGCCACTTGTTATATTTGTATATTTCTTTTTAAAATTTATGGATAGGTTTAGAACATAGATATTTTGGAGCTTGCTCCAAATTCCTTCAATTTTTAAAAAATTAACTATCCTTTGATAGCTGAATTTTTGAACCCTTTTCATAGTTTCTGAGTGAGGTCCTTAGTCTTTTATTTAATAATTTTATCAATCAATATCTTAAATAATTCTCTGTAGTATAAAACCATCACTTTATAGGAAGCCTGGTTAATACCTCCTTGAAAGTAAACCTCCCGCGAATCACTGAAAACAGAAGAATTCATTGCTTACCTGTAAGCTAAAAAGGCCTATGGATTTGATGTATTCACAATTAATCATCTATCAAGTGTCTGAATAAATGTTTCATTTATTTTAGGGGTGCGCAACCTGCGGCCCTTCGACTACTAAAGTGTGGCCCGCGAGAGCTTCTAAACACAATTAAAAAATTTTAAAAAATGGGAAGTTTTAATCGCACTTTTAAGTCATCACATTTTGACATAATCAATAACAGATTCTTTAGTAAATGTACAACACGCTTTCTTTAAGCCGATTTTATCGTAAATATAAATGATTTTTTTAAACAGTTATTTCCGCTTTTCTACGTGATTTCGAAATTCCCGAATTTTTATTACGACGCGCGTTTCAGATCGCAAATTTAAGTAATCACCTTTTGTGTACTTTATTTGTGACAATTTCATCTTAAATCTAAGTGATTTTTTATCTTTATTTTGCAATTCTTTCTTTTTTTTTCAAAAATTTTTCTCGGCAGTTATTGCTATGCGTTCCCACGTATTATAAAAAATTCCAACTATTCTATTACGACGTGCAAATTTTAAATCATGCATTTGACAAGCTTTATTCGTGCTGAGTTCAGCATAAATATATTCCCCCAATTATTTCTATACTTTTCCACATGATTTTGACGATCCCGTTATTTAACTACGATGTTATTACAACACATGATTGTTAATTGCGCAATTAAATAATCACTTTTTGATACGGTATTTCGGTACAGTTTTATTCGTAAATCCTAGTTATTTTTCCTTCGTTTTTATTTCAGCAACGAATGTGATTTGGTCGAATGTGGTAATGAATTGTGATTTGATCAAAAACCAAATATTCGGCAAGAAAAAATCGACTGAACGCCGTACACTTGGGGCCAAATAGCAAAATCTTTTAGCAGCATAGCTACACTGAAACTAAAATTTCAATGCTCAGAATAATATTACCTGGAAAAACGTAATCATAAATTAACTCTAAAAAGTAAGGCCAATCAAGAACGTTTTTGAAAACGTTGAAAAGCGAAACAGAGAACATAAAAATCAATCTTAATTTTTGAAAAAAAAATTTTAAAGATGAACATCTCAGTTTTTCAATTACCAAAAAAAGCCAAGAAAAAAGAATTTTAGTCAACAGAAATGCTATTAAAAATTACTGCCTTATAATGGAAACGTCTAAAAAAAGTCTTTTTTTTTTTACTTAAGGAAAATAAAAAGATAGAAAAAACGCTCTTAATTTTTTAAATGAAAATCTTATGCCGAAAATCGCAATTTAAATTTTTCTCATTGCCATAATTTTAGAAGAAAAAAAATTGCTATAAAATAAATTTTATTTGTAACTTTATTTTTTAAAAAAATGCTGAGTCATCATAATAAAGATGCCTAAAAAAGAAAAACAGAAAAAACAAATTTTTCTTAGTTCCTGAAAAAAAACTTTAATACTGAAAATCACACTTTTCTATGTTACTGGTTATGGAAAGAGTGATAATCAATTAATAGTGTGAGACGTTCTGTTAAAATGCTGGGTTATAATAAAAACACCAAAAAATGGGGGGGGGGAATCCTTCTCAATTCTCAAAGTATTGAAAAAATGACAAAATTGACTTGTCTGATTATAATTTTTTTAAAAAAAAAGTAATATCTATAAACTTTCAAAAATAAAAAAAACTTGGAGAAATACATTTCTAAAAAATATTCTACCGAATATTTGATTGATCATTCAACCAACTGAATTTTTCACAGAAGGGCCAAATACTCGTTACATCCCTCCCTAATTTAAATGCAACTTTATTGCAACTTGAGAAATTCATAAAATGGTGGAAAATGTGAATTTTTAAACTGCTCACTGTTTGTAGTTTAGATTTTAATTTTTTGTTGCTTAAGTGATCTTTTTTGAGAAAAAAAAGGAAAATTTTTACGATATAAAAAATCTAATAATTAATAAAATAAAATAATAAAGTACATTACAAAATAAGCATTGAGTTTTATTTTGAACTATCACAGTTTTGTTTTTCTTTTAGGCTTTTGTTTAAAACTTATAAATTTTCTTCAATTAAAACATTTAATTTGAATTTATATTATTTAATTACGACTAAACTTTTTACTACTTTCATTCTGTGGGCATTGCAGTTTTTTTTATTTATTAGAATTTAATTCTGAAATGAGTTTTAGTATTTCATGATATGATAAAAAAAAATATTTTTTTTTCTTCAATGTTTATTTATTTTGATAAATCTATTGTTCATATGATAAAAATAGCAAGTTTTTTTGTATTTTTTTTTTTTTTTTTGTAAAAAAAAAAAAAGTCTTAAGTTTTTTTATTTTTGAATGAATTCTAATAATGGAACACTACTAAGTTATTGATATTACTAAGTTTATTGATAAAAAAATGGAACGCTAATGTTTAAATAAACATTACTACATTTGACATTAGCATGTCTAAATACATGTGCGGCAGAGGGGTTTTCAGAGGGGAAGAAGCATTGAGAGCATTTAGGACGTCATTTCAGCTTGTGGGGTTTAAAAACCTGTGTCGCCCAGATGAAAAGATCGAAGCATGTCGCTGACAGAAGAAAGATTGATTCTTTAGTAGCGGATAAGGCAAAAAATTTACATGCTTTAACAATAGTGAAAAATTAAAAAAAAATTCTTTGTAATTTAAACAGATTTTTTTTTTTTTCAAATTTAGAAAAAATAATGCCTGGTTTGGTTTGATGGGATAGAAAAGAACGTTTCAGGACGAAGATGACTGTCCGGTTGTGGAAGTGTCCGCTTTGCGGATCGTGTTCATAATGGTTTATTCATAGAAGAGTCATGGGGAAATAAAAATATGTCCGCACTGAGAGGCGTTTGCTTTGCAGTAGTATCCACATGGGTGCAAGTCTTCCGCCCCCAGGACGGATTTCTGTCTTTCGAAAATGTCCGCAGACGGAAGTAAGACGGAAACAAGACTGACTCGAAGACGGAAATCAGAATTTTTTTTTTCTTCTGTCCTTAAAAATATTTTTTAGGTCTACGTTATTGGTCTACTTTCTTATGTCCTGTTGTTATTTTATCAAAAGACAGATGAATAAATATTTTTTGTACAGTATTTAAACTTGATGTATTATGGTAAAGCTTTCTTAGATAGTTTGCTTATGTCGAGGGGGTATTGTGTATATTAGGTATTTCAGTCAAAAAATTTTCAGTCTCGGCCTTTTTTCCAACTTGCACCCATGAGTATCCATAACAGGAGGATTTATCTGTAATTAATATACACTTTTTGAATTTAGATTCTTTCTTGTTTAAAAAATTGAACAAAAGGAAATAAAATTTTGATGTGTTCTAGAGATTTAATATTTTCCCCCCACATTTAATATTTTTAATTTGGGTGAGCATACTTTCAAAATATTTTAATTATTAAAAATCTGTTATAGTTAACAAATTAGTTTGTTATTAGTTTTTTCTTTCTGTTTAATGGTATTCTTGAATGCACAATGCAATGCTAAGAAGAGCAATGTATCAAAATTGAATCTATTTTGTATCGTTTTTCTTCGTATTAGAACAAGTGAATGAAAGTAATGGCTTTTTATGCCACTCTTAAACTTGTATGCTGAAGACCAAAATTTTGCTACTTTTCAAATGTATCTTTTGGTTGGAAATCCATTTCAGGAGATCAATCGACCTTGCAAAGTGGCGGAAACTTTTTCAATTTAGGAATATGCCAAATACTGTGTAATTTAATTTGTTAGCAAGATTTGAAAGAAGGTAGATGCCTTTTCAAGATTATGCAATTTTGTTCAGTTCTGCATTTGTTGAATACATTTTACCTCAGTTGGAATATTTTTTTATTGTGTTATTAACTTTCTTTTGCATTTGCTTCATTCATTATTAATTGGTGTAAATAATGTTTATAAAACTATTTCAGGGACCAATGTGTGACCTCCTATGGTCAGATCCTGATGATAGAGGTGGCTGGGGTATTTCTCCTCGTGGAGCTGGTTATACATTTGGCCAAGATATATCTGAAACATTCAATCATAGTAATGGATTAACATTAGTTGCCAGGGCTCATCAATTAGTAATGGAGGTAAGAAATATCAATATATTTTTTTTAAAAAAAATTCAAATTCTTTTGATTCACCACAAATTAAAAACTAGAAGTGTTAAAATTCAAAGGCAGTTAATTTCTTCATTCTTTTATTCCTCAAAAGTAAGAACAGCTGTTAATTATGATATATATGATTGTACGCATGAATAATTTGATTCATAATTAATAATTCTCAAGTAACAAATTTTAAATTTATAAAGTGAAAATCATATAAATAATCAAAGAATTTTTTAAATCAAATAGAGCCAGAATGATAAATGCTACACCGGATAAAGTCGCAAAAAAAAAAAAAAAAACTTAATCTTGATTTGATTTGTTCTCATCAGAAATGTTATCTAATTTCCCTCCATAATTTACATCTAATCCATATTTATAGATAATATTTAGAAACATCTAAAGAAATAGATCACTTAATAATTGAAATTATTACAACTTGCTTAGAGTGACAAAAAAAAATTACTAATGTGAATAATAGATTATTTGTAAGGTCATGAGATCCAGAAATAAAAATGAGTAATGATCAACATGATCTTAAGATAATAGAAATAGACAAAAGTGGTGGGAAATAGTTTACCATAGTTGAAATTAATAAATAATGAACATATAATAAATTTAGTCTTTGCTATGCTATCTGGAAAAGTTAGGAAGTTGGGTTAGGCGAATGCCAAGTATGCAATGTTTGCATCAACATTTCTCAATGAACTCATTTCGTGTGCAGGAGCTTCTTTTTTAACGCCCCTGTTTGTCATTAATTGAAATATAACATGTAAATAAAATGGCAAATATTTTATGTGATTCACTCTGTTTTGCCACAACGCTGCTAGTACATACAGTGGTATTATATTGTAATATATTTTTAAAGTGTATCTGGAAAAGTCAGGAAATTTTATTCTTTTATTTGAGTAGCAACCTTGTGAATGTTTTGGCAAATAGAGATCAGAGGCTTTTTTCTCCTTTTATAGAATTTCCTTCCATTATAGAATACATATTTTTCCTTTGTTTTTTCCCGTGTATAGAAACACCAGTAAATCAACGCATAATTTATTTTCTTTGTCATAACAAAGCCAGTGCATTTTTAGATGCATATTACCAAATTGTTGTGATATTCATTAATTTGTCATTGTATCAGATATGAAGAGAAGCTTTAGAGAAAAAAGTGAAATATGCATTTTTAAAAAAATGGTATCCCCTTGTCAATGCTTTTTCAATTTATTTCTTTTTTCAGAATTCCAGAACACAATAGAATTTTTTGTTTACTCTACATAATAATTATAGCTTTCTATGAATTCATTGCTTTTTAAGATGTATGAATTCATCTCAAAAATAACTACTTGTATTTGATTAATATGTATCTATAATAACTTCAGATAAATCAGAAATGTTGAGAGGAATTTAAGTATAAAATTATTAATATAATATTAAAATATGTGCCTAGCTGTCTGGTCTACTGGTTCAATTAAAATTCTCCTGGTTTTTGTACATTCTAGAAGATTCTCTAAAATCAATTGAGTTTCCTAAAAAAATACCAATTGAAGTAGAATTTTTTTACAGATTATAGCTTGCTTGCTAGAATTTTTAAATAAGTATTACTAGTACATAATGAAACAAACCTCATTTATAGAAATCAGTTCATAAGTTTTTTTGTTCTAAAATGTTCAGTTTATTTTTATTCAGAACTCTCCCTTTTTAGATTAATTTTAAAAAAAGAAAATCTTTAAACTATCTTTGGCGAATTAAATGCCTATCAATATTCGAAATTCTGAGTAAACATAATACATAACATTTTAAGTATGATTAATGTCAATCATAACTGAAAAATATTGCAGTTTTTCTATTTTCATTACTATAAAATTCCCTACATGTAAAATATTTAGTACATTATGCAGTAATTATCATGAAATTTATATTTCTTAAAATCTACTAGATTTTTTCCTATCCATGTTTGCAGCTATGTGTGTGTAATTTGATTTTCAGTAAGATTTTAACACAAGTATAAAACTGAATTGCTGCATACGTAATTTAATAATTTTCTTTCTTGAAAAAATATACAGACGAAGGGGAAAAACATATAAAAGATTAAAAAAAATATCTAGGCATGATTTGATAAAATTTGTGGTTATTTCTGCTCATCTGACATGAACCCAGTAACTGAATTATATCATTAGCATAATAGAAAAAATTTGTTTCTGCAATGTATATTGTGTGTCCCAGTCTTGTCAAACGATTGAATCTGGTTTTTTGGTACAGTACAGAACCTGTTATCCGGAAATCGGAAAACCAAAAAACCGGAACAAGATTCAATACATTTTCCCGCTATTTTTTTAAAAAAAAATTTTTTTTTCTTCATAAGATTTTAGGATTTTTCTTTCTTTTTTGAAAGATGTTCACCTTACCATCATTTTGGAAATAATCATTAGTGTATTACTTCATTGTTTTTTCCTCTTTTTAAGATTATTTCCAAATGTTTTATTTATTTTTTAGTTGGGTTTAACAATAAAAAAACGGTTTTTTGTAGCGATTCCGAAAACCGGAAAAATCAGTTATCCGGAATAGCGATGGTCCCGATCGTTCCGGATAATCGGTTCCCTACTGTATAATGAAAATGAGCCAGTGAAGGTAACAATAAAGATCAAAAAGCTGTGTTTACTAATTGTGGCATATTTTTCTATCGTGCAGATGACAAGATTTAAGCTACTGGTCTTCTCCCTAAGAGTTTTTAAGGCGACCCCGCCCTACATGCCCTTCGATCTGACTAAATGTGCCCTTTTTGTAAATACAGTCACTCATAGTGAACCTTCAAGGGACCGAAATTTCGGTTCACTATATCGGTTATGGAGGTAATTTAGCTAATGGTTCCCATACTCCTTTTATTGCACATTATTCAAATAAATGACTGAAAAATATTATGTTGTCTCAAAAAATGTGTTATTTTTCATTACTCTTCGTCTTGTGTACAAAAAAAATTAGTAATCTTTAGCTGATGAGCAATCCTCAACGTCAGATATGGAAACACTTCCTGACTCTCAAATAATTTTTCCTGAATTTCTGTTATTCCGCTTTTTAAACCTGTCTAACCTGCCATTCGAGCACATAAAAGTAGTCGCATAAAATCGCTTAGAAAATTCATCGACATTTGTCCAGATACTGGAAGATTGTGGCTTCTTCGAAAGGTGAACCATTTCTGTAATGCTTCTTCAATATCCTTGTGATCTGCTTTTCTCAACTTTTTTCTGCCATCTAAATTTTTTTCATGAACAGAAATTATTAATTGCTTATTTTTCCATATGTTACAAACTGCAGATTTGGGTAGTTTATATTTCCTTGCAAATATCAGCTTGATTGCATCCATTTTCATTTTTTCTGATTATGCCCATTTTATCATCAATGGAGATCGTTTTACGCTTACTGCTCACCATAGTTAAATTTGTGTCACTTGTTTGCAGGTTTCTTTTAACTGAACTAAGAGCAAAAAAGAGTTGAAATGAAGGCCTTACCAACACACATTAGTGTCCATCCCTTTGACCAATAATGAATAATTACTCATTCCCTCTGACAGAAAATGCATATTGATCCCACTGACACCTTACAGGTGCATCATCTGCCTGAGTTTGAAACATCTCCTTGGTTTGTTTAGGGATATGAAAGTGAGATAAAAGAAGCAAACAAGAAAAATGCTTATCGCTACATTCCCCTCTATAGATGGTTTTAAAAATTAGTACAGTGGAGCATCGTTTATACGATGCCGAAGGGACCACCGAAAAACGTTGTATAATCGATTTTTACTTCTAAAACTGAAACTAACTCTGTTTTCAGTTAATTTTAATGTTTAACGTGTTGATTTACATAAATTTCTAAATTAGACAAAGCAAAACAAACAGATAACCAAAGAAGAAAAATTGCAGTGAGCAATTTGAGTGTATGTTACCTTTAATTATATTTTCTTGCTATTTGTCTCTACAATGCTTTGAATAGCGAGTTGAACTTATTGCTTTCTATGATGCAATTTTAGATTTCTAATCACGGCCAAATCTAATGGCTAAAGCGCACTTGTGCAATTTGCAGGAAAAAAGAGAGCTTTCACATTTTCCAAAATAATTAGTATCGATAGGTGCGCTGGACATTGGTCGATAAATAGCAAAATTTTTTGTTTTTGCCTCTTCATAATATTGTCTAGTTTTTTCAGTCATCTAGTGAAAATTACGGTCGTCATCCAAGCATTCTAGTTGTCACCCTTTTCTGTATCATTCATGTTGGCAAATTCCGCCCTTTTTTAAAATACACAAGAAAAAAGAAAAAATTAAATAAACGTGAACAAAATCTAAAAACCGACGTATAACCGATTCTGTGCGTCGTATAAAGTTATATTTTTACATTAAAATGAATAGGAATGATTTGGGACCACACTAAAACGTCGTATAAATGTAAACGTCATATAAGTGATCGTCGTATAAACGATGCTCCACTGTATATGTATTTATTTTTAAGTAGAAATTTCAATATTATTACATAAAAAATTAGAGAAAATATAAGTCGAAAACAGAAAAAAATTCATTCTATCCACCTTCCTCACTTTTTTGGTTCACTATATCCACAAAAAATAGCTTTATACATGTATAGCAAGGCATGGGACCAAACATTTCGTTCACTATAATGGGGTTTGACTGTATAAACCACTGTCCCTTCAAAACACTGCCTATTTATTCATATTCCATTTTTTTTTAAAAATTAATTCACTGTTTTAATAATAATTACACACAGGTAAAATTATCTGTCTTTATAAGTTTAATTCTGATTATCATTACAGATATTTACTTTGTTAGGATTTTTCACAACTGGTAAATTTTTATAAGTTAAGTATTTCTTTTTTTTTTTTCAGGGTTGAATATTAATAAATTTTTTAAGTGATTTAAAATTATTTTTTAAATACTTTTTTTTCTTTCTTTATAATAAAAAAAAATTCACCTTTTAAATGTTTATTTTCTCATTAATTTTTTTAGTTATAATTTTTTTTTTTTTTTAAACATTTGTACTCAGTCATTGTCTATTACTAAGTCTCAAAAGCATTATTGTTGCGGTTTCGTAAAGATTGATTATGGTTTGTAGTAGGAAATATGTAATTGATAAATGCTATTTTTATTTTTACCAAGTTGGTCTAATACTTGTGCCATTTTAGTAGTTATTTTAAAATCATTTCATTATGCTGTGCTTTTTGCTCTTTTGTTCACATTTATTCAAAGGTGATTTATACTTTACCCCCTATTTGAAGAGATTCTCTCCTTCTTTCCCCTTTTTTATATGTAATAATTTTGCCCACTTTTCTTTTTCCTTTTAGTCAATATATTTGAGTAATGTTTTATTTTAACTTAACTTGAAGATGGCAAATTCCTCTTCAGCATTTTTATTTTTCAATAAGTTGAGTAAATATATTTTTTATTCTATCCACATAAATATGTGAATAAACGAATCAAACTATTTTCGTAGTGGCTCAAAAAATTAAATATTGTCGGGTAATTTTTCATTGAAAAGTTTTATTTATTATATAGATTTTTTATAGTGCAAAATATTCTTATTCACTATCAGAGATGATTGCGCTCCGGGAAAAATCCAGATTTTTCTCTAATCGCAATTCTGGAAATCCAAGGTCCGGAAGTTTCAGGAAATTATCGTTCACATTTATGTATAAAAATTTTGTGTATTTTATTTAAAAATATTGGATGTAGAATTTATTCTTGGCATCTCTTTCACTTGAAAAAATTTTTCTGCTAAAATAATAATTGGGATTAGTAATAAAATTAAACTTATACATAATTATTAATTTAAATTATGTTGCATATCAATGATTTAAATTCATTACGACCTTAATTTTTTTAAATGTGTCATTAATGGTTTTACTCAAGAAATTTTCAGGATTTTTGAGTTGGGCTCACAATCACCCCTGTTATTGCTTGTAAAATTATATTTATCATTGAATTTTAATCTTCATAAAGCTTTTTACTATAAACAAAAAGTTAAATAAGTTGCACTAAAAATTGTAGTTGTCCCCTTTTTTTTGCGAGAAGCACACTGCATATTTTTAAATTCCGTGGGCGATTACCTAATTCATTCTCCAGACGATTAATATCAGGCTTTAATACACGTAGAAAAAAAAATTCAGTTCATATTATAAGCACACTTTGATAGCAATGCAAAATATTTTATTCAGTGATGATGTTTTAAATTTATACTTACTATTTTTAACATAATCAGTGAGTAATTTATTAGTACTATCAATTTTTAAGTTTCTAATTTAATTTTAGAAACTATTATATATATTTTTTTTTCTTGTCATTTCAATAGGGTTACAATTGGTGCCATGATAGAAATGTAGTAACTATATTTAGTGCTCCTAATTATTGTTACCGGTGTGGAAATCAAGCTGCAATAATGGAATTAGATGATGCTCTTAAGTATTCTTTGTAAGTATATTTATTCTCTTTAAAATTATTGTTAGTTTATTTGCTAACCTTCTGTTTCAAAGTTGAACCTACAGCACTTAATATTATAAGTGAATATTCAAATAATGACATGATTCACATTATGACAAGCTTATCAACATGCACAATACCCATAAGTGCCAAATCATCCTATCTCTTAATCTCAAATATTTTTTTAAAGTATTAGTTTTATTGACTTTTACTTTAATTTCAGAACAACTATTAAAAAAAGTCATCTAACTATTGCAGTTGATTTTTGTGAAAAATTGTTATATATAATGGGAAAAAAAAGTGTACACACACAAATTTGTATTCTGTATGAAAATGGGGAAAAAAATCCTACAAAATATTTATAAACACAAGTGAAACCTAACCTAAGTTATTGGCACCCCTTCTATAGCTTTGTGAGGTTCTATTCTGTGAGTACTAAACCACATTTTAGCAGAGATATATGTCATAAAAAATACATATCACCAATAACTATAAAGTGGTAATTTATTTAATCATTTTAAATGTCAAAAAATAAATAACATTGATATCAGCAAATACCGACATCATTATTAGTCTATACACATCAAGTCACTACTGAGAAATGTCTTTCCTTTTAACCAATCAGATGTACTCTAATCTGTAGGAAGAAGTTAAAGTTCATAACAAATGTGTTTATTCTTCCACGTGAACAAAATTCCATATCACTGGAAGTCTGTGCATTAAGTATTATATCTCCTCTACTTAAAGCGCACTAGCCCTCCAATGTTAGTGATTTTTTTTTTAAATCAAAAATATCCCTTATATTTAAATAATTTTTAAAAAATATTTTTAGAGTTTTTATAATTAAGTGTAATAAACTTAGTTGTGGTTGAAATATTCTAGCAGCAAAATAACTTGGGCCCTCATTGGGCCAATATTCACGAATCTTGACTCAATAAGGGTTCAAAGGGCTGTTATTTTTCCAATATTGGCCCCATATAGAATTTTCCAATTCACCGGATCTTTTATGGCCACTTTACAACCAATATCTGTCCTATATCGAATTATCAGATTCACCTGATATTTTATATTCATTAATTATCCAATATAGGTTCTATATTGGCCAAAGTAGGCTCTATGTAAGCCATTTTAGGACCTATATTATAAAATCTGGACATCCCAATATTGGTCCCTCTGTGCATGTTCTTATAGGACCCACCCATATTGAGCCTAATTGGGGCCAAGGTAAAATTGTTGCTTGGGTATTGTTAAAAATTAATCAGACCAATACCGTATCTGCCAACTGTAATCTTATTTGTTCTGATTTTTTAGCTTTGTTCCGAAAGTACGGTTTTAGGTCAAAATGTTCTGATTTATTTGTATTCTAGCACCTTTTCTCTCCTTATGCTGATTTTCTTTCAACCTAGATCAGGTCTAAAAACTAGAAGCAAGGCATATGTGATTTTTTTTCCACGAATATCATGCAATTCCATGTATCTCTAAACCATTGATTAGCGGTGCAAATTATTTAGTATATTTTGCAACAATCACAAAATTTACATTATTTCATAAAATCTACTGGGTTTTTTCCTTTCCATCTTGGCAGCTATGGTGAAGTTATTATTATTATATTATAGGGTTGCTACAGGCGACTATGGCAACTTTTTTTTGCCTGAAAAGTCTTCTTTTTTTAAAAATCTATTTTCAGGGAGACTATTGAAAGACTTTTCTGTACTCCTATCAATATTTTTTAACATAAACTGGGTTGAAAACTTGGAGCTTCTGGGCACACTGAATTTTTTTTTCTTGAAAAATAAAAAATTTTGAATTGCGAATTTGAGTAATCACTTTTTAATTTGTTCAATTTGCACAGATGCCATAGTAAATTTATTTCATTTCAATGGTTATTGCTGTAAAATTCTGCATGATTTTTTTTAAAAAAAACTTTTTTTAATACGATATTGAGATGCATGATTTTTTAATTTGAGTAACGACTTTTCACAATAAATGCTAAATTAAATATTGATAAAATAGAAAATGTTTTAGAAAAAGTGTTTTTTTTTTCTATTTAAAAAGTATTTTTTGAATGAATTCTAGTAATTAAAAGCATTTAGTTTTCTGCTAATATGCTAATTTTTTTGATCTAGAAATTTAGTGCTAGAACACTAACGTTTTTATATATATTATCATATTTGCCACCAACTTGCCTAAATGGATCATGGTACATGACAATTAAGTCATTTAATAACATTTGAGTCATATTTTTGATGAATTTTGTTCTTATTTAGGCACCTCTTTTCATACTTTTGGCTACTAAAAGAAAATATTAAATTTTTTTTCTTTGGCAGCCCTGGATTGTAAAATATTTTTTTGTATGATCTTGAAACACTCCCCCATGTTATAATACTCTTTTTCTTTTTTTCAGTCTTCAGTTTGATCCGGCACCAAGAAGAGGTGAACCACATGTTACAAGGCGTACTCCAGACTATTTTCTTTAAAAACAGACTAAACTTCTTAACTGTTGTATTACTTAGATTCTGTATACGTTTTTACGAAGCTGCTGGAAAAAACATTTCAGAAAGCAGGAGGCATTTTTCTTGCTGTAAATGTTTGTGGATCAATACTTGTCTCATCTCTTTGAGTTCTTCATCGCAATGCATAGTTCGACAGATAACTTTTAGTAATTGAGACTTTTCAATGTTATTACCCTCTCTTCTTTTTTTTTTTTTTATTGTATGCCATTATGTACTTGTTTCATGACACTAATTGTAAAATATGTTTTGCTTGATTAATACTCAGATACTAAAAGTATTCTGTACACATTACTCAAGCACATGCAGCATAATTCCTTCAATTATGGCTCCCGTGTGTAGAGTAATGTGTTAATTTGTGCGTGGGTGAATTTTTATGTTATCCACACCAGTTTAAAAAAAAATATATGTAGTTTCATTTAGTATAATCCAGTGTATACTGTTGTTTTAAAACTTATATACAGAAGCTGACATTCTTTTTTATACTTGAAATTCATTTGATTGTGCTGCTTTTTGTTAAGCAAAATAAATCATTTTTGAAATGAACTTTATCTCCCACTTCTGTACTCTCCAGTATGAAAACAATTAATGTACAGATTTTCTCCCAAAGGAAAAAATAAAAAGAACACATCTTTGTTCGATTTCGTCTGAATTATTTTATTGCACAAAAAAAAAAAAAGAATTTATGCTGTCTCTTTCAGTTTATAAGCAAAGAGCAAGTATTATCTTAGCACATTCTATTAGTATTACTAATAGATTGGTAATTTATACCCTGCCCTTTCATTTTTTTCTTTCTTTTTATGTTCTATTTTAGTTATGAAACAGAAAAAACAGCGGATTTTATCAATATGGAAATATTCACGAAATGTCAGAGGAAATGATTTGAATTTGTCGTAATAGAATTAAATGCATATTTGAGGTTTAGATGCAACTAATAGATTTTCAAACATAAATCAATCTTCAGAAAAACTAGAGAAAGACCAAATCTTGGATGACTTTACTCCATTAACACATTTGTGCCTATAGTTCTTTTAAAAGAGGCTGCTTTTTTCAGAGAAGGAAAAAGATGTATCGCATTCCCCCCCCCCCAAACTTTAACTCTGTCTTTTCAGTTTGTAAGTTAGGAGCAAATCACCGTGACACTGTTATAAAAAAATTCCTTTTATAGTGAGGATTATAATCAAATACACATATTTAGTGTTAAAATAGCTCATAAGAAAGACTTAACCCTTTCGCGACGCAAAGCGCGAAAGCGCGCTTACCGCTGAGGCCGGCAGTCTCTCTAGCGTGTGTCTCCCCAGGGCCGGAGGGTTTTTCGATGTTAAGCCTAATTCCATGAAATTACCGAAATATCAGCGCGTTGTTTAATATTGTTCTGTAGAGTATTTAAGTGACATATGCTTTATATATATTTCTATGGATACTTTATTTACTTAAGTTATTTCTTGTTTAAATGTAATATAAATATTAATAAGTTTAAATATTTCGCATAATTTCCTCTATTTCCAGCTCAGTTAAAAAATTTCGACGCTTCGACATTCTAACGGTAAAAAGAAAAAAAATTCAAGCCTACAAGATCTAATTATCCACTAAAAACTAATCCGAAAATCGAAAGTAGCGAGAGATAAAAAAAACTCCCTTACTTACTGTAAATAAATATCACGTGCTAATTTAAATAGCCCTCATAAAACATTCCCCCCCTCCTCTCCTTCCCCTAAAAACCACGTGAATGTACTTTCATCTTGAGTAGAAGGTCAAATCTACATGTATCTGAAACCATATGGACATACAATGCCATCTTTTGGAAGAAATTTCATTTTTTAAAACGTTCCGAAACGCTGGCACAAATATGTGACGTTCGGGGGTGAACGAGAAAACTCTCTGACACGCGGGTGTGTCGGCCGGGAAGTGAGCGCGTTTCTTGCTGTCACATATATGTGACAGTCGGCTCGAAAGGGTTAAAAGTGAATTGCAGTAGTAGTTTTTGAGGTTATAGATACTGCTAAATAATTATTGCAAAAGCAAGTTGTCAAGAATGGAAAACAGGTGCACCCTTTTGATGTGTGAGGAAAGTTTGCTGAGAATAGAATAAAGTAAAATGATTTTTTTTCTTCCTGTACTGATGCCTGAAATGAGTGTATCTTCCATTATATCCTTTTCTTTGTAATATTGCATACTTAAACGACAGAATGTTTTTTCCTAAAAGAGAATGGTTGTTAAAGCAAAAGATCGGTACAGTGAAACCTCCTTGAAAGATCTCTATTTATGACCACTTTTGGGAGGCGGTGAATTTTATCCATAGACTTTGTGTTGAAGAAAACCTTCCAGGCAAAACTTCTGCACCAGATGAGGAAACTCAAAAATATCGAAACCAAAATTATTAACAAAGCAAATTAATAGTAAATTCGCATGTATGTGAAATTTACCCACAATGCGGCAGACCTTGAAAACTATTTTGGAATTGGCAAATTCTTACTACCACTTTTTTCTTAGAGGTGTTTTTCTTACAGAGACCACTTTTCTTTGGCCAGATACTAAGGGGTCGAACACATTAAATTTTTCGAAAATGGGAAGAAAAAAATTTTGATTGTATTTTTCGATAGTTTATCCTTGAGATAATTGACCCAAAATATGCAAATTGTTTTCTTAATTACAACATAATAAGTCACGCTGAACGCTCTGTTACATGTTTGACCTTGTCTACTCAGTTGATTAATGGATCAATATAAATCTCTTATCAATATAAATGATAGTATTTCAGTAAAATACTATAATTTTAACTATTTTATAGAAATGATTTGTTTAAATTATATAGGAAAAAGAATTAATGGCTTCAATATAAATAGAAACACACTAATTTATGTCTCAACTAATTTAGCTGTAATAATCTTAATGAAGGTTGCAGAAGGTAATTGATTGTTTTGGAACAATTTGAAATAAATGTAGGAAAAGCAGCCAAAGAATATGCTCAAAATGAATCTGACAGCAACATATCTGCTGCTACTGTAAAGCATGGGTGCAAGTCTTCCGTCCCCAGGACGGATTTCCGTCTTTCGAAAATGTCCGCGGACGTAAACAAGACGGAAATCGGAATTTTTTTTTCTGTCCTTAAAAATATTTTTTAGGTCTACGTTATTGGTCTACTTTCTTATGTCCTGTTATTATTTTATCAAAAGACAGATGAATAAATATTTTTTGCACAGTATTTAAACTTGATGTATTATGGTAAAGCTTTCTTAGATAGTTTGCATATGTCGAGGGGGTATTGTGTATGTTACGTTTTTCAGTCTTGGCCTTTTTTCCAATTTGCACCCATGCTGTAAAGTCATTTGAGGGCAAATTGACAAGAAAAGAAGCTCGACAAACTCTTCAGATTGATGAAAGGGATTGAGAAAAGCATCTTATGGACCTGATGCATTGTAGTTAGTTTCAAAATTTTATTATGGATTATTGATCTCTGACCAGTATAATATTTAACTGGTTTACTTTAACTTTTGACACATTGTTCATGGTAAAGTTTTCGTTGTAAAGTGTAATGTTCGTTGTATCCACAAAAATGTTACTTATGTCCTTTTTTTTAAAAAAAAAAGCACCTCCATTTTGTGAGGAGTCCCTAACTCCATTCCACATTCATATACAAATTACGACAAACTACAAATTTGGATTTTTTTTTTTTTTTTTTAGTAGGGATAATTTAAAAAAATTAGGCAGTTGTGAGTTTTAACAGTTATTCTTGATGGTTAGGTTTAGTTTTGTCTATCCAGCTCCCTCTGTTGAAAAAAAATGAAGCGGTGTGGGGAAAAGGCTAAAATTTTATAAGAATAAAAACTGTCACGAATTGTTTAATTTTTGCAAAAGTTACTCCAATGCTGCTTTGTCTGGGCTAGTAAAAATTTACAAAAATTGAGTATTATATATTGATTTTAATAATGTTCATCTAGGTGGAAAATCTCGTCAAATTAGCAGTTTTTGAAAAACTTTAATATTTCAGCTAATTCTTTACAGTAAGGTGATATATATAGTTTAAAATTAGACTTTAGAGTTAAAGATACTGAAACTAGCTTTTCTATTTTCCGTGGCGAAAGAGCTCCGAAAAATACCAGTACGGCAGGCTTTGAAACCATTCGGGAAGGAAATTTACATGGTTTTGCAAATATGAGAAATGTTCTGGGAAAGGCCAAGACTCAACCTGAGCTGTTTTGCTTGTGATGATGATGAATTTTGCTCCCGTAACCTTTTCCCTCTTTGGAGGCTTTTATATTATTTGAAAACCACTAAGAAGTAAAATATGCTTTATTAAATTAAATGAATAAAATATAACAGACTTTTAGTAATGTTCTGAGAAGTATTTCCCTAGGAAACAATTTTTTTTTTATTGTTGCAAGAGAGCTTAGATATTTTTCCATTGCGAATTTTAAATCTGCAATCGATTTCTCTATCCCAGCAACAGTTTTTTTCTTTTTGAAATGATGTTTTTTGTTTATTTTTTGTCGAAATGTACAAGTTTAAAAACGTTATATCAGGGTTCCCACGGTACTTGAAAGTCCTTGAATTTTGTTTAAAAAAATCAGGGCCCTGAAAAGTCCTTGAATTCTGCCATAGGGTGCTTGAAAAGTACTTGATTTTTTAGCAATTAAAAAATTACCAATCATTCTAACAAAAAAGCAGTAAAAAACAATAAATAAATTCAAAGGAAAATTATAGAAATTCTTATACGTAGATGCAATTTTTAATGCTTGAAGTGAAAAGAAAGGGGTTAAAGAAGATGCAAAACTTTTTTCTCCTAGATTTTTCACACTATTGTTCATCCCTCTGTTTCATAGCTGAAATTTCTAGCTAAGTTTAGGTTTTATAGTCATAGTCTTTGAATGACATTTAGTGTTTAATCAAATTAGAAATATGTTCAATGTGTTAACTTCATTATTACGACAGGTTAATATTGTTATCCTATTTGTTCCTTTAATTTACGTACGAAAGATAATTTTTTTATCATTTATAATCAAATTTTTACATTTAGTTTTTCCCGCTAATAAATAAAATTACAGGTTTCATTGATTATGAATAAACATCGTGATTCACATTAAACTTATTCTTAATTTACGGATCAGATCGAATTCATATAAAATGTTCTATGAATTGCGATTTAAATGAAAGTGATTAATGAATCACATATCAAATATTACTTTAAAGTGATTTGCAAATTACTGATCAGGATTTGTATTATTAAGGTATTTTATATATTTCATATGATTCACATAAAAGTGATATATCAATCACACATCATGATTTCATTTACAACGTGATATGTATTTAAGTAATTTCAGAATCATGCCTTACTATTCTCATTCTAGTAGTTTACAAATCACGCAATGCGATTCTCAAAAGAGAGATTTAAGAATTACTACTCACAATTCTCGTCAAAATGATTTAAGCACCTTTCGAATTGCAATTTGCATCATAATGATCACTATTCACATGAAAACTATTAGCTAATCACGCAACAGAATTCACAGTATGATTTACGTCTTGTTAGTTCGTGCGTTTTGTATCATTTGCTATTCATATTGTTCCGATTTAAGAAACATACACCGCAATTCTTTTTCAATTTACAAATCACACATTGTGATACGTGATTTACGCAATCTTCAAGACTTCACCTTTCTTATAATTTTGATTTACACATAGTATATCTAAATTCGTATAAATGTGATTAAAAAATTACGCTTAGTGAAAATTACACATATTCACAAAATTTTAAAAATTACGCTTCACATTTTATGGATCTATTTTAAAGAAAATAAAGCTTGATAAGTCTTAGTTATCTGTAAAATATTGTTCTACAATAGATTTTTATGTTCAAAATACATTACTGATATTCTGAAGTAACAAAATAGATAATTTGTTATTAAAATTGAAACAGATATGTTAAATGGATATATTTTGATATTTTATCTAATTATATACATTTCCGATAACCTAAAATTTGATCTAACATATTGGAAAAAGTATTTATATTTTAATAACCGTGCAATTGCACAAGCTTTGTCAATTATTTACTATCATGGTGCGTAGCATTTTTAAGAAGTGCTTAAAGCAGAGATACCAACTGCTCCGGACACGCCAAAATAATATAAAGAATGGTAAATAACTACAAGTAAATTTTGCAAATATTTGACTATTTTTTGCGTGTTTTTTAAATGGTATAGCATGACATAAGTACCATAAAGTGGGGAATTATATAAGCCTACGAAATATTTAGAAATAGTGGTTGATAAAAATCTGCTAAACTGAATTTATTAAGCCAAGAATCACAATTGATAAACTACCACTTTAAAATATATATTTGCTGTCCGGAGCAAGTTGGCATCTCTGCTTAAAGGTGCTTTTTTTCGTTTTTTAAAAGCCCTTAAAGGTGGTTGTGCCATTGGGTGTTTTTGAAAATAGCTTAATTTTTCCCCCTTCGAAAAAGAGGTTTTTTTCGTTACCGTGTTGATTTTCACCACGTGTTATGCAAAAGTGTACTTTTCATATTGTTCTATTCAACGTTTTCACAATTCATTCAACCACAATCTATATCGGCGTACTGTCGATCCATAGCTTATGAAAGCGCCAATCATTTTACATGTTTGATAAAATACTTGGGAGTTCGCAAGTACGTGTACTGAGCTAGGTTCGGTGAGATGATTGCACTCTCATCATATGCAACTCGACTGCATTTTGAAAAATATTCTCAATTTCAGACTTCATTTTCCATCCTCCGATACTGAACTAAAAAATCTATCGAGCATTTTATAATGACTAATATAATCAAGAAACGAGGTCTTTTTCAGAAGCTAATTATTTTATCTTGAACATGTAAAGTCTTTGAAAATTATTTTGTATAGTGCTTAAAAATATTTTTTGAGTGCCTAAAAGGTACTTATTTTTTGTTGAAAGATTTGGCTCCGCACCCTGACTATGCTTGTTTAAAGTAATCTGCATTATTCATTCTTTCAGTTTCATTAATTCTAATTCACTTCATTAAATTTTTCATGAAAAGTTTATCTGATGCTAGTTTTTAAATGTTGGCTAGTATCCTACGTCAATTATTATTATTTATTTATTTTTGTTAATTGGAATTTTTCAAAGTGACTTGAAACTGCAATGTAACTATCAACCATTTGTATTATTAGCTCATAAATTTAATAAATAATTATTTTTGTTGTCAAATAAGCATTGTGCTTCAAAAATATACAATTTCTGCTTCTACGTAATTGTAAAATCTGGTTGATATGTACTTTAGTATATAACTGTAATACCGAATAGGTCCTTGAAAAATTTGATTTTAGGTCACTGAAAGTCATTGAAAAGTTCATGAATTTTTTTAAAAACTTGAGTGGGAACCCTGTATATGCAACAGTGGGTAGTAGCATAACTTCTAGAGATGTTAGGGCGCAGTATTAGGATTAAAATTGCATAGGAACCCATACCTTGAAATGTCATCTGACGGCTACAAACGCTTCCCCTATATCACCTGTTCAGAAGCACAGGAAAGAACAATTCCTAACAGGAGTGGCGACCCTAGCGGCGTATGGTGATATTTCCGGGAATAGGTTCCTATGCAATTTTAATCCTGATGATGTGTCCTAACTATCCTAGAAGTTTGTCGCAACATTTACACGACTCCCTGTAATGCATAACGTTTCTAAAAATGCATATTTCGACAAAATAATAGACTAATAATATCATTAAAAAAATCTGTAGCTTCAGGAACGGTACTAATTTCAGGTATGAAATCCCCACACCCGAAAAGTTTGAAGTGCTTGTTAACGAACGAAAATAATCATAGAATATAAACTATTGAAACGCAGCTATATTAACATTTGTTTTCACATCACAGTAGGGTACCAAAAAAAAAAAGATACTCAAGGCTTAATAATCAGAGATCTCTTTTGCCGTGAAGATGATTTATTCGAGAACAAACCGCCCAGTCTATCAATCGAACAGAAGTGATATTGATTCGTCTATCGAACCTCCGGCTACAATGGGTAACCGGTTGAACAATCACCAAATTCGAAAATTATAGCTTAGTGAAAAGTGAATTATTTATTGCTAATAGATTCATCAGCGTCTGGTTTGGAAAAGAAAAGCAAAGCATGGATGATCGAAGGGGAAAAAATGAATAAAAGTGATTTTTTAAATTCTTGTACCATTTTGTAAGAGAGGGGGAAGGGAATGGTTTCACAGTTTGTTGATCACGTTTCCATGTTTGATACACATTGGAAAATAATGATATAGGAAAAAGCCTGATTTCCGCTTTCAGTTACCATGAATAAAGAATCACATTTAATTCCAGAGTGCAGTTTAAAGTTTCCTTAACAAATCACGCGACAGTAAATGTAGAGGTTTTTTTTCATTTTTTTTTCAGTAATTTTATAATTTGCAACTTAACCTTTTTCTGACCTGTAATATTAGGGACTTCGCGCTTCGATTGAACCAGTGTTTAAAAAACCAAATTTACTTATAATTCAAGAACTTAACATAGCAGTTTTGAAAATAATACATTTATGTGATATTTACCCTTATCGCTTTGAACGGTAATAATACAAGGATTCCATGGAAGACCTGAATTGTCGTGGAAAGTTGAATTTTTTATTTACAGAAACCTGGAAATTAACAAGTGTTGGAATTGTCAGTAACAGTAATCAGATATTGAGATTCGATTATAATATTAAAAAAAAAAATTTAAATCAATTCCTACTTAGGTCAACAAAGAAAAATTTTATTTTAGTTACTTTTTATTAAATAATTACAAATTTTTCTCCCATACAAAACTAAAATTAATTAATTAATATTTGAAAAAACTGTATTAACATCAAGTGTCATCCACTACAAATTAAAAAATAAATGTATTTGAACTTGAGTGGATGAATAAAAAGTATTTTATGAACGATTGAAAATTTGAACAAGATATAGAGAGAGTGTGAACTAATAGTAGGAATTGAATAAAGTCTAAAATGTATTTGAACTTGAGTGGATGAATAAAAAGTATTTTATGAACGATTGAAAATTTGAACAAGATATAGAGAGAGTGTGAACTAATAGTAGGAATTGAATAAAGTCTAAAATGTATTTGAACTTGAGTGGATGAATAAAAAGTATTTTATGAACGATTGAAAATTTGAACAAGATATAGGGAGAGTGTGAACTAATAGTAGGAATTGAATAAAGTCTAAAATGTATTTGAACTTGAGTGGATGAATAAAAAGTATTTTATGAACGATTGAAAATTTGAACAAGATATAGAGAGAGTGTGAACTAATAGTAGGAATTGAATAAAGTCTAAAATGTATTTGAACTTGAGTGGATGAATAAAAAGTATTTTATGAACGATTGAAAATTTGAACAAGATATAGGGAGAGTGTGAACTAATAGTAGGAATTGAATAAAGTCTAAAATGTATTTGAACTTGAGTGGATGAATAAAAAGTATTTTATGAACGATTGAAAATTTGAACAAGATATAGAGAGAGTGTGAACTAATAGTAGGAATTGAATAAAGTCTAAAATGTATTTGAACTTGAGTGGATGAATAAAAAGTATTTTATGAACGATTGAAAATTTGAACAAGATATAGGGAGAGTGTGAACTAATAGTAGGAATTGAATAAAGTCTAAAATGTATTTGAACTTGAGTGGATGAATAAAGAGTATTTTATGAACGATTGAAAATTTGAACAAGATATAGAGAGAGTGTGAACTAATAGTAGGAATTGAATAAAGTCTAAAATGTATTTGAACTTGAGTGGATGAATAAAAAGTATTTTATGAACGATTGAAAATTTGAACAAGATATAGGGAGAGTGTGAACTAATAGTAGGAATTGAATAAAGTCTAAAATGTATTTGAACTTGAGTGGATGAATAAAAAGTATTTTATGAACGATTGAAAATTTGAACAAGATATAGGGAGAGTGTGAACTAATAGTAGGAATTGAATAAAGTCTAAAATGTATTTGAACTTGAGTGGATGAATAAAAAGTATTTTATGAACGATTGAAAATTTGAACAAGATATAGAGAGAGTGTGAACTAATAGTAGGAATTGAATAAAGTCTAAAATGTATTTGAACTTGAGTGGATGAATAAAAAGTATTTTATGAACGATTGAAAATTTGAACAAGATATAGGGAGAGTGTGAACTAATAGTAGGAATTGAATAAAGTCTAAAATGTATTTGAACTTGAGTGGATGAATAAAAAGTATTTTATGAACGATTGAAAATTTGAACAAGATATAGAGAGAGTGTGAACTAATAGTAGGAATTGAATAAAGTCTAAAATGTATTTGAACTTGAGTGGATGAATAAAAAGTATTTTATGAACGATTGAAAATTTGAACAAGATATAGGGAGAGTGTGAACTAATAGTAGGAATTCAATAAAGTCTAAAATGTATTTGAACTTGAGTGGATGAATAAAAAGTATTTTATGAACGATTGAAAATTTGAACAAGATATAGAGAGAGTGTGAACTAATAGTAGGAATTGAATAAAGTCTAAAATGTATTTGAACTTGAGTGGATGAATAAAAAGTATTTTATGAACGATTGAAAATTTGAACAAGATATAGGGAGAGTGTGAACTAATAGTAGGAATTGATTAAAGTCTAAAATGTATTTGAACTTGAGTGGATGAATAAAAAGTATTTTATGAACGATTGAAAATTTGAACAAGATATAGGGAGAGTGTGAACTAATAGTAGGAATTGAATAAAGTCTAAAATGTATTTGAACTTGAGTGGATGAATAAAAAGTATTTTATGAACGATTGAAAATTTGAACAAGATATAGAGAGAGTGTGAACTAATAGTAGGAATTGAATAAAGTCTAAAATGTATTTGAACTTGAGTGGATGAATAAAAAGTATTTTATGAACGATTGAAAATTTGAACAAGATATAGAGAGAGTGTGAACTAATAGTAGGAATTGATAAAAGTCTAAAATGTATTTGAACTTGAGTGGATGAATAAAAAGTATTTTATGAACGATTGAAAATTTGAACAAGATATAGAGAGAGTGTGAACTAATAGTAGGAATTGAATAAAGTCTAAAATGTATTTGAACTTGAGTGGATGAATAAAAAGTATTTTATGAACGATTGAAAATTTGAACAAGATATAGGGAGAGTGTGAACTAATAGTAGGAATTGAATAAAGTCTAAAATGTATTTGAACTTGAGTGGATGAATAAAAAGTATTTTATGAACGATTGAAAATTTGAACAAGATATAGAGAGAGTGTGAACTAATAGTAGGAATTGAATAAAGTCTAAAAAGTATTTGAACTTGAGTGGATGAATAAAAAGTATTTTATGAACGATTGAAAATTTGAACAAGATATAGGGAGAGTGTGAACTAATAGTAGGAATTGAATAAAGTCTAAAATGTATTTGAACTTGAGTGGATGAATAAAAAGTATTTTATGAACGATTGAAAATTTGAACAAGATATAGGGAGAGTGTGAACTAATAGTAGGAATTGAATAAAGTCTAAAATGTATTTGAACTTGAGTGGATGAATAAAAAGTATTTTATGAACGATTGAAAATTTGAACAAGATATAGGGAGAGTGTGAACTAATAGTAGGAATTGAATAAAGTCTAAAATGTATTTGAACTTGAGTGGATGAATAAAAAGTATTTTATGAACGATTGAAAATTTGAACAAGATATAGAGAGAGTGTGAACTAATAGTAGGAATTGAATAAAGTCTAAAATGTATTTGAACTTGAGTGGATGAATAAAAAGTATTTTATGAACGATTGAAAATTTGAACAAGATATAGAGAGAGTGTGAACTAATAGTAGGAATTGAATAAAGTCTAAAATGTATTTGAACTTGAGTGGATGAATAAAAAGTATTTTATGAACGATTGAAAATTTGAACAAGATATAGAGAGAGTGTGAACTAATAGTAGGAATTGAATAAAGTCTAAAATGTATTTGAACTTGAGTGGATGAATAAAAAGTATTTTATGAACGATTGAAAATTTGAACAAGATATAGAGAGAGTGTGAACTAATAGTAGGAATTGAATAAAGTCTAAAATGTATTTGAACTTGAGTGGATGAATAAAAAGTATTTTATGAACGATTGAAAATTTGAACAAGATATAGGGAGAGTGTGAACTAATAGTAGGAATTGAAAAGTAAAAAAAAAGGCACGTGGTATCATAAATTTGGTGACGTGGACCACACGTGCTGCCACGTAATGTTCTTTATTGAATTTAGAGCCTCTGAATTAGACAGGCCGACTCATCATCTATTTTTGCTCCAAAGAGCTAACATAAGCACAATACTAACATAACGTTAACTTGCAAACTTTTTTGCTCCAATACTGCTTGATAGGTCAGCTCTGATAGTATAGGAGCCTTAATTGAATTTATCTGACACAGCGGATATAAAATAATTAAATATTTAAATGTGCGCAATAAACTATTCTTTTGTTCAAAATGTATTGCAATTATTTATTGTAAAAATCTCATATTTTAGTGAAACTTTTCCATGTTTTCATCCTTACTCAGTGTATAGTTTTTTGCTCACAAATTGACAGTTATTTGACACTACTAATAAAAAAATTAATCATATTTTCTCTCTCTATATATATATATACAGTCGAACCTCGATTTCACGAATTTTTCGATATCTCGAAGAAAAAAAAATTCCCTTCAAATTTCCTATACACTCAATGTTAAAAAAAAAAACTTGATTTCTCGAATTCTTTTTTCTAATCCCTCGATAACTTGAATTTTTTTCTCCATGAATAGTGTAGATTTTTTTTTCTGAAAATAAAAAAATATTCAAAATTTTTTTTTTAAGATTAGAAAACCAATTCTCAAACAAGCACTTTCTGCAGTGGACACTGTAAGGAGATTTATTGAGAGGCAGCCGAATATGTCAGAGGAGACATTTGAAGCTATAGTCCACTTAGAAAGTGTTATAGACAAACTTTCTTACACATCTCTAAAGCAAACAACAATTGAATCTTTTTAAAAGTAAAAAGTTTTTTTAGAATAAATATGGAATAGTAAATAAGGTATGTAAAGAGCATTTTTCTTTATTCTACCATCGATAACATGCGATTTTCGATAATTCGAATTTTCGGTATCTCGAATTTTTTCTCCTCTCAAGTTCGAGATATCGAGGTTTGACTGTATATATATATATAAAAAAATTAAGTGGGGACTTAGTATTACTGCCAGTGTCTAAGGTCTACTATCTACTACTTTTCTTTAAAAAAAAATATTTTGTTTATCAAAAAAAAAAAAAAAACTTGTCAAAGGAAGAAAGAAAGTTCTATTTATATCTTTTCATTTCCGGAAAAAGTGAACTATCTGTGACTTCCACTTTTTTTTAGGTTATGAAAAAATTCAATTGTTTGTGAAATTTTTTATGATAAAGTATTTATTCAATAAGAGTTACGGTGGTCAAGGAAAAATTATTTCTCTGTTAACCGCTTCCTTTACCAATATTTTTGAAAAAAATACAAAAAAGAATATATTTTTTTAATTATTAATAAATACAAGGAACTAATGCAAAGCATAATACACAAGTTTTAAGCTTCAAAGTTTGGACCCCGTAATGTTAATTATACTCTTTGTGTATTTTGCTATATCTCGAGAACTTTTTAAGCGAATTAAAAAAAAAATTTCACATAATTATAAAATTCCTTCATCCAAAGATAATTCCATGCAAAAAATAATTTTCAGTAAATTATTATTTTTTTATTTTATTCAATAATATTCGAAAATTTTTGAATTGTAAGGTATACAATTCTTTACGTAATTTTTAAGTATTTAATTTTACACAGCAAAACACAAAATTAGAGCGAAATCAATCGAATAGTCCCTGACAAATTGAATTTCAAAAATGTCGGGTACTTAAAATTCAATATCTTCGGAACTATTCGATCGATTTTGCTCAACTTAAGTATTTTGCCATGTGAAATTACATTCTTTAAATTGATACAAAAAAATTTTATACTTTACTGATAAAAAGTTTTTCGATCATTTTTAAATAAAATAATAAATATTTACTAATATTTATTTTTTGTATGGAATTATCTTCGGTTAAACGAATTCTATAATTGTGTGCCAAAAAGTTTTTAATCCGCATGAAAAGTCCTCGAGAGATATAGCAAAATACACAAAAAGTAAAATTAAGGTTAAGGGTTCCAAACTTTGGAACGCTCGCCTGACCAAACTATTGGGACCCTATTTCCCAGATTGCGCCTACCCTAAAATTTTGGGAATCAGAAATCTAATCCGTCGAAAAAAATATATGGTTGTTCAGAGAAAGTACGTTTTAGTGTCCGATTTCGTAACTCAAAATATCGCCTACCTATCTGAAGTCCCCCCCCCTTCCAGACATTACGATTTAGTCCTAGAACGTGAAAATCTGATCATAAAATCAAAAGTTATTCAAGGTGGTCCTTTTTTTTTTTGCACATTATACACTGCAAATGTTTTTGAATGCTCAAATAAAGGCCTAATTTTGAATTTTTTTTTTTTGCATAGTTGAAAAAATTTAACTTCTTTTTTTTCAGTTTGATCCGTATCGTAACAATCCGGATTAAACTTTTGCAGTGATAAGAATTAATTTATTCTCCCAGGTTCTTGTAATTTTTTTCTTTTTTTAAAGACAAATGTTCTTGGTTTGAGATATTTTTTAAGCATTTTTCTCACGTAAATATAAAAAATTCCTTATTAAATCTAATTCTTTCAAATTGACTAGAACAATTAGAAATTTGAGTTTTAATTTTTCTATACAGCCAAGACTGCAAAATGAAATTTGTAGAAAAACTGTGATCGTTTTGAGATTTCTTTTAAAAAGTATAAACACTGCTAAGAAAATTGCTTGAAACTTTTTACATTTTTAAGATATTCAAATCAAACATTTTTCATTATTTGTCAAGTACAAAATTGAAAAGAAAACAAAACATTTTTTAAAATTTTTTCCGTCCTTGCGCAGTATAAAAGAACTACTTTAAATACTCACATATCGAGTAGTTTTTTGCGAATATTTTTAAAATTTTAAATTAATTATAATAATTTTAATATAATAAATTTGTAAATAATTTTAAATTGCTCCAAAAATTTAGTTTAATTTCATTAACCAATTTTAAAGTTATAGCAAAAGAAACGCAAGACAAAAAAAAATTGCTTTTTTTTTATAAAATTTTCCATATTTCCATAAATATTTAAGCTAAATTTACGAAATTTCATACAGTTATTGCAAATAACAATCATACAAAATCGATACAAGTTACAAGCTTATTGCTTAATTTTGATATAGGGTGTTCAAAAATACTTGTTTTCTTTCGTAATTTATTGTCAGTTTCTCAAACATCTGAAAGCTTTAAACTTTAATACTAAGTATGAAAAATCGCATGAACTTCGCTCTTCTAAAGCTACAAAATAATCCTCTAAGTATTTCTTGAAATTTTTTTTAAAAAATGTCAAAAACTGAAAGTGTTTCTTCCATTATTGTAAGGTAGTGAACATCAGAAACAATACTTCACTTGCTTGGAAAGCAATATTTAAATTTCACCACCCTGTAACTCCCTCCCTGATCTAGAATCCACCATAAAGCCCGCGAGGTAACTTTGGGAACTTTCCAGATCTGGTTGAACTCATTATAGTGTCTTTATTTGAAATATTCAGCTAAATATAAATTAGTGGTTTAAGAAAATCTATATTTCAAGAGCTATTTATCCAACTAGATTTAAAAGCGAATAAAAGTGGATTGTACGGTCACCCTGTGACCTTTATAATTAGTGTGGTTTTATTATATACATAATTTCAGAATATAAATAATGAATGATAATTGTGAAGTACGACTGAAGGTACGACTTTTATAAAGCATGTTTTACAAACTAACAAATTCAATTGAAATTTTGATAAGATCATTTCTAAAAAAAATTAGAAAATTATTAATGATATAAAATTCATCAGAAAACCCATTGTATGAAGAAAAGAGAAAAACATCAATAAAAGTAGCGATATAGTATTATTTTTTAATTAATTTTGAAATATTCTTAAAAATATCATCTGAACATAAGATATACTTTGGATTAAGAGGGAGGAAAATCAATTCGTTAATATAATTTTATTTAGTATTTCTGCATTGGTAAGTAAATAATGCATGAAATGACATTATAAAACTATTGTTCCATGTTTTACTGCTTCACAGTAATACAGAAAATTAAGTAAAATTATATCGTCGAATTATTCTACTACTACTTATTGCGATATTTTAAAACTAAATTTGTAGACAACGCTAGATAATATCAGATTGATCTAAGAATAAATTCCCTACTACTTTTTTTCATGAAGTGCAACTTACTTCAAAACAAAGGAACAGTTTTGCAGCAAAAGTTTTAAATACGTTAACTTTATTATTCCCATTAAGAACTAAGAACTTTCCCATTAAGAACTAACTTACCCCATTAACTTAGTTCTTAATGGGTTACTACCCATTAAGCACTAACGGTCTGATAAATTCCTATTCAAAGAGTGATGTTATTTTTTTAATTGATAATTCAATTATTTCATTCTTGGTCATTGCGATATTAAAACTAAACTTGTAGACAACGCTAGATAATAATTAGATTGGTCTAACCATAAATTCCCAACCACTTTCTTCATGAAGTGCAACTTACTTCAAAACAAAGGAGCAGTTTTGCAACAATAGTCTTAAATAGGTTAACTTTAAAAAAAAATTTATAAAATGAAAAGACTTTTTTTAAACGGTGTGCTCTTCTGAAAGGAAAGCTATTTTTATCATTTATTTATTCAGTTGTAACATATGATATTTATGTATAGTAACGCAGCGTCTCATATAAAGTCTAAAGTTTTTAGAAGATTAAAATTACTTTCGGATTTCAAAGATAAGATATGCTTCAATTATACTTCCATTCGTTAACTAAAATTACCACCTCTCATGATTGATTTAAGCTCATCGAGTATTTTTGTATCGCTTTAACCTAGTCCTAAATGCATATTACAATTGTCTATAAACCTAACGAAATGTAACAGAAGAAAGCATTCCGATCCGCAGACGATGGATTAAAATCTGAGGTGTATTTTTACTTCAACTTAGATAATTCTTTTTTTTTAATCTCTAAAAACGAGTTGCATAACTGGGGAAAGGGGGAAAAGCAAAGAAAAAGTTTCGAAACGAGGGACCCACCTGCAACCATCTCCAACCGTAAATAATGTTTTTCCTTTAGCTTTCTATTTTTAAAAATATCGGCCGTACGGCTATCTAGAACAAGTTCTTAAAAAGTGTTTATTTTTTCACGCTCGCATGAAGCTTCCGCGACTTTTTTTTTTTTAGCGGCTCTTTTAATAAGTGTTAAATTCGGCTTCGAAATTCATGAAGTATAAATTCAGTTCCTTCAGCGGAATAAAATTAAAACCAGTTTTAAGACCCTTGTTGGAGCATTGTTCGAACTTGCTGAATAGTCTTGGAATTGCCACCGTTTTAATGTAAATTATGTGATGTAAAAAAAATGTTCCTTTCCCTAATTCTAAAAGAAAAACTAAAGTTTTGAAATTAAAACAAAAAACTTTGTTCGTTTATAACCTTTGAAAATTTTAAAGAGACGTTGTACCTATTTTTCTAAAACTTCAAAAATACAAAACGATTTATTCACTCTTGCCATTGTGGAAAGAGCACTTAGAAAAGACTTTAGACGTATTACAAAATTTAATAAAAAATAAACAAATAATTGACAAAAAATAATGTGCAGTCTCCAGAATCCAAAGATAATTATCCAAAGATAATTCCATGCAAAAAATAACTTTTAGTAATTATTTATTATTTTTTTTAATTTTATTTAAGAACGATCGAAAAAATGTTGAATTGGGTATAATATGAAAAAAACACAACTACTTCGATTTAGTAGGAACAACATATGACGCAATGCTAAACGAATGGAATTTAGTTGTTGTTTATTTAGTTATTGTTATTAGTAGTTGTTGTTATTTGTTTTAGTTGTTGTTGTTTATTTAGTTGTATTTAGTTTCAATAACTTTTCTTTATAATGCAATAAAATCTGGCGAGCAGCTATTTAAACGATCGAACACTTCGTTTGTTTATTTGTGGCTTGAAGTTAGGCTCGCAGAAAATGCCGTTCATGGGTTAAATTTAGTAGGAACAACACAACCTGTGACGTAGGCTATATTATACCCAATTGTAAGCTATATAATTTTTTACATAATTTTAGGGATTATAATTTTACATGGCAAAATATAAAATTCGCACGAAATCGGTTGAATAATTCCTGAGAAATTGAATTTCACAAAAGTCTGATATTTAAAATTCGGTTTCTCAGGAACTATTAAACCGAATTTGCTCAAATTTTGTATTTTGCCATACAAAATTACAGACTTTAAAATAATGTAAAAAATTGTATAACTTTCAATTCAAAATTTTTTGAACTATTATTAAATAGAATATTAAAAAATGAAAAATATTTACTAAAATTTATTTTTTGCATGGAATTGTCTTTGGATAACCGTATTTTGTAACTGTGAGCAAAATTTGTTTAATACACTCCAAAAGTTCCCGAGATATGGCCAAATAAGCAAAAAGTATAACTAGCATTAAGTGGTCTAAATTTTGAATCGCTCTCCTGTCCAAACTATGGGAAACATATTTTCCAGATAGAGGCAACCCCTTATATTTTGGGAATCAAAAATATAAGGGGCACAAAAGGTATTTTTATTCGGAGAAAGTACGCTTTCGTATCTGTTTCTGTAACTTATAATATCGTCTGCTCTAAATAATTAGCACATTTGAGGACACCTCAAGCCATTAAGATTGAGTCCTAGAACGTGAAGATCCGATCATTAGGATCAAAAATTATTTAGGGTGATCCGTTTTTTTTTTCTTTTTTTTTTTTTTGCATACTGCACAGTAGCGAATCATAAGTTATTAGAGATTTTATAAATTAGCAGAACACACACAATAAGAAATAAAACTTTCAGAATCCAGGGTAACTTCTTCACAAATATCTTAAAATGCTCACTACAAATTATATGAACTTTTGAATTATTTATGTGTAGTAATAGGCAAAATAACATAATATCAAATTTTGTAAATGAAGAATCTTACATTAAAGTGTACTTTTGGTTACTACTAGGAAAAAATTCTCCTCAAAGGGAAGCAGGTAAAACATCCGTCAGGAAGCGACTCAGGTTAACACTACTACATGGATGCCAACTTGCTCGGTTCTAAGAAATAAGAAGAAAAAAAAATTCTTAATGGTTGTCGTTGTTCATTTACGTCGCACTAGAGCAGCACAATGGGCTATTGGCGGCGGTCTGGGAAACATCCCTGAGGATGATCCGAAGACTTGCCATCACAATTTTGATCCTCAGCAGAGGGGATGGCACCCCCACTTCAGTAGATCGACGACCTGCACGCGAGGTCGAGCACTTTACGGTAGAACAGTATAACGAGGACCCATACCGCACACCCTCGATCCCTACTCAGATTGATCCAAGTGGTCACCCACCTGCACACTGACCGCAACCAGTGATGCTTGACTTCGATGATCTGCTGGGAACCGTGTCTCAACGATCAGTCCACTGCGGGACTTCTTAATGGTAATAACATGTATATTTTAGTCAGTGGTTGGAAAAACTGCATTATTTTTGTACTACAACTAGCTTGTTGCAGATGTAGTTAAGTACAACCACAACTACTTTTTTTAAATGCTTTTTTTTTCCTTACGGCAAGCACTGAATTTTTGCTCTTTACCTCGGAAGATGCCAGAAGTGTTACTCATTAAACGGTACCCAGCGGGCACCTGAGAACCTAAGTCAAGGAGGTGAGAAACATTACTCATGCCACACTGCCACAGATACCCGTTTGTAGGGTGGACCACATTCACACATCATACAACAGAGAACAACACTGGGAGAGAGAGAAACATCCATGCAATGAGCGGGATTCGAACCCGCAACCATTGTCTTCAGTCAGGCACGCTGACCGCTCGGCCATCTGACCAGCTTATATATATATATATATATATATATATATATATATATATATATATATATATATATATATATATATATATATATATATATATATATATATATATATATATATATATATATATATATATATATATACTTTAAGGAGACGAACTTTGCTGGGGAACTTAATTTACGCCTATGTTCATGATGGTTTTGAATACGAAATTGGCTTACATTAAATATAAGGGATAATTAAGAAATATTTATTCATGTTTACAAGAGAAAGTATGGTTTTATCAAAACAATTTTTTCGAATTTGTTCATTTAATCTTCAACTTTTTTATGACTTTTTAGTAACGAATATTTAATTCAAGAAATGCGAAATTATCAAATAATTGCAACTTTTTAATTATTTAATGCTCTTTTACTTCCTTTAACAAATTAAGTACATTGAAAATACGCTCCGTTCGCTTGAAATAACATCAATGTTTCGCGAGTGTTCATTCACATGTGAAAGTGTAACCAAAGTGATAAATTATCTATTTTTCGTATTGGCTAGTTTAACTACAGCCAATGGATGCAATGATCAGACAGGATCATTGCATCCATTGGCAGACCCCTGATGATTTGTACCCATCAAATTCGAAAAATTTAAGAGGAAAAAAGAAAAAGGACATTTAAAATTTGTTGGCATATGGGTTAATACAATTAGTAAAATGTAGAACAAAAGTTGAAAGTTTCTGAATTAAGAAACTTATTGTTGTTGTTAATTTACGTCGTTCTAGAGCTGCACAATGGGCTATTGGCGACGGTCTGGGAAACATCCCGGAGGATGATCCGAAGACATGTCATCACAATTTTGATCCTCTGTGGAGGGAATGGCACCCCCGCTTCGGTAGCCCGACGACCTGCACGCGAAGTCGAGCACTTTACGGTAGCACAGTTTAACAAGGACCCATACCGTTCACCCTCGATCCCTACGCAGACTGATCCAAGTGGTCACCCACCCGCACACTGACCATAGCCAGTGATGCTTGACTTCGGTGATCTGCTGGGAACCGTGTCTTAACGATCAGTCCACTGCGGGACCTGAATTAAGAAACAAAAAGTGATTTATTTTTTCGTTTTAGGAATAATTTGAAAGTGAATTTGACAGTCATTTGAAGGCACACCACAGAACTTAAAATCATGAATACTTTCAAAAGCCTATTATTTTCATTGAATATCCAGAATGCAATAATTTATAGCCTGTTCGTTGAATTTACAATTTTACTAAACTAAGATTATTTTCAAGAGGAAAATAAGAGAAGAAAAATAATTTTTAAATTTCCCGAAGCAACTGTAAGTAGTATTAAAAAGTTGAAGAGTGGAAAATTTTCGAATTAAGGGGAAAAAAAATAAAAGTTTTTTTTTTTCCTTTCTCTTTTAGTATATGTGCATTTTTTAAACACGGAACGATCGTTATCGTTTATTCCTTTTTTACGATGCGAATTTGAATGTAATTCGAAGGCGCATTTCAGAACATAAAATCATTAATACATTCAGAAGGCCTACATATTCGCTACAGAAGTTTTTTTCTTTCAGTTGAAGAAAAGGTTTTCGAAACACACATAAAGTTACGCGGTTTAGTTTTCGCTCCGGTGGCTACGAAAACTCCGGAAATTTATTAATGATGGCAACTTTTTCAATTGGTGAAGTTGAAGCTTTCGACCCACATCTTAAAGTGTATTCCATGTTCTTTTAATTAGAATGCTTTGCGATGCTAATTCCATTGGAAGTATTGTTTGTTGTTAGAACATTTATTTTAGAGTTTGATTAAACGGGATCAGCAAGAAATGGCTTCAGAGAACTTTATAATGCCTTCCATTAGTCAACGGGAATAAAATTTTAACCAACAGAAAATTCAAATGATGCACTTGACAGTTATTAAGTTTTCTTAAAAAAAACTTACAGTGCTACAGAAAATGTGAGACATCATTTCGTTACAATACATGCCAAATTGCAATATTTTGTGAATTATGATGGCAACATATAATGTCGATGTTGTAAGAAACAGTGCTACGCATAAAATTGCACCACCAAAACTTCGTTGCGTCGATGTAAAACTATGGTTCTGAGATCCAGAGCTCATTGGTGAACATGAAAAAGAACATATTGAACAGTTTTAATAATACTTTTTAAAAAAACATTGTTTAACATTTGCCTACAAGAGTGTCACTGGAAGTATTGTTTGTCATTATAACACTTATTTTAGAGTTTCATTAACAAGAAATAGCTTCCCCACTTCAGAAGACTTTATAATGCCTTCCATTGGTCAACAGGAGATAAAATTTTAAACCACAGGAAATTCAAATAATGCACTTGACAGTCGCTCAGAGGATAGAGAGTTCGCTTTCCAATCAGATGAACCAGGTTCGAATCCCAGTGATGGCTAGTCGATACGAATTCCGCATCCAAGTCGACCAATGCTGGCGTAAAATATCATGGTAGATGGATCATGGGTTAGAGTCCCCTTGCCATCAGGCTATGGGAGATTTTCGAGGTTTTCCTCTCAAAATAAAGCAAGTGCAGTTTAGTTTCATTAAAAAGTCAAAACTTCTCCCTATACTTGATCCAGGAGTTCCCTTATCTTCTGGATTCAGTTCAAAATTACAAGGCTACGCAGTTGAACATTAGTAGTCGTAAACCCAAAAACGGGTCGGCAGTTCAACGATAGTTTTAAAATAAAGTCAAATACTGACCGCAATGATACTTTGCATGTTAAGCTTTCTTTATTATTAAAAAAAGGGATTTATTTACGACAGCAGTACTTGTACAGAATTATTATTATTATTTATTTACTTACCTTAAAATTGATAGTTTTGAAAAATATTCGCCAAAAGTAACAGGCGGCAATTTGAATGAATGGCACAAAAACTAATGAAATATCATAAAATTACTTATACAGCTAGAACATGTTTCAGAATTATTAAAGAAATAGATGAAGCAAAATTTATATGTAGTTTTTGTTGGAAAACTGCGAATTAATCCCCTTAAAACGATTTTGATTGCAACAAAATATAAATAATTTGAACATACATACGAAATCTGTGGTGCCAAACCTGTGTTAAGAGTTGAGAAGATTTTCAGAGGTTTTAAATGATTAATTTTTTAGTTTTGATTTATAAATCTGTTCATAAAAAAAGAAAGAGAAAATTAAAAAAATATTGCGAAGCAACTGAGGCAGCGAACAGCGAGCGAAATCCCTCAATATTCAATAAGTGACTGCTTCATGATTAAGTCATCTGGAGGTCAACAACAACAAAAAGTTGTTAAATATTAAACGACAATTTTCGGCAAGAGTGCATGTAGCAAGGCAATCTTAATCATTATATATATATATATATTCGCGGAGATGGATATATTTTACATTCATGTCCATAAATTATGGATAACGGCAGTTTTCTCAAATTAAGGTTAAAAAGCAAAACAAACGCGACACATACACAAAGCCGTTTATGAAACAATAGAAAAAGAACAAAAAAGATGATGCATGTATGATAGTATTAACATGGCTTATGATCCCTAGAGCATATAGAAAAGTCATCTTCCTTACAGTGTTGGTATGCAGTGCTGTAACAACCTTGCATACCAGCCTTGCGCCATTCGCAAAATGGGAGTTAGCGTCTCTTTCCAGATTTCAGTTTCAAGTTGATGATTTGAATAATAAGTTCTTTTATTTATTTATTTTAAGAAACAAATTTTTAGAAAATATTCGAGGTTATTATAATTTCTTTTAATCTTGTATAAATAAGGCCCAATAATAAGAAGGAATCAATTGTATGGGCAGCAATATTTTTTTTTAGCTTTTAATATACTGAAGAAAAAAAAAACTATCAAATATAAAATTTTAAAGCACATAAGATTTTATTTAAATGCATTTAATCTAATCAAACATAAAGAGTTCTGAAATCACGGAGATTAATATATATTTAATGTTCTTGTCACACCACACATTTGAGGTCGAAAAATATATATATTTCAGTAATGAAAAAAAGCGTTATCAACATCTGATGAATCAGTATCAAGGTCGATCACAATATATGTAGAATTATCATCAGTAAGTCCAGTTTATTTATATTTTGAACTCAAAGGCAATTCAAATTTGACAAATAAACTATCTCGGATGATTTTCAGTCCATATTTGCTAGGTACAACTTTGATAGTGATTTACCCGATTTCGATAAGATTCCAGTCTTTTTCTCAGTTTAAAGCTTGAAATTATTTAATAAATCATTTGATAAATCAGTTAATAATTATTTAATAAAATATCTTAAGAATGTTTTCTAAAGTTTCTTGATAATGGGAGTAAAACTCTCTCCATCCTTTGAAAATAATTTTTTTTTCAGAACAGAACTCGTTCTAAATATTGAACAAATTATTTTCTTTTTTTCTTCTTTGAATACAATTTATTTCACTAGGCAGTAAACAGAACTGTCTAGAATAGTTATCTAGAACAGAACTCGTTCTAGATATTAAACAAATGATTTTCTTTGAATACAGTTTATTTCACTAGGCAGTAAATAGAACTGTCTAGAATAGATATCTATAACAGAACTCGTCCTAGATATTAAACAAATGATTTTCATTTAATACAATTTTTATCACTAGGCAGTAAATAGAACTGTCTAGAACAGATATCTAGAACAAAACTCGTTCTAGATATTAAATAAGTGATTTTCTTTTTCTTTGAGTACAATTTATTTCACTAGGGAGTAAATGTTCTAAATTTCACCAAAATACTTTTTTTCATAAGTTTTCTTTAAAAAAAATTTGCATTTTATTTGTTCTTCATTATTTTCTTTTTAAGATTTTGCTGAATATCTAACCTTAAAAGAAGTGAGCAAAACAATTAGATTTCTGCATTATCATATAAACCGCAAGCAGTGGTTGGAAAAACTCCTTTTTGTTTGTAGTTAACTACAACTACTTTTTTTAACTACTATAAACTACTATGAGCTACTTTCGAAATGTAGTCACTACTTTGCTATTTTTAGAAGACGAACTGGAAAACTTAATTTCCACCAGTATTCAAAATGATTTGGAATTAAAAATTGACTTGGTTAAATCTAAGAGGAGATATTAAGAAGTTTCAATTCATGTTCACATGAAATAATTTTACAGTATGAAATTGGCTTGGATAAATCTAAGAGGAGATATTAAGAAGTTTCAATTCATGTTTACATGAAATAATTTTACAGTATGAAATTGGCTTGGATAAATCTAAGAGGAGATATTAAGAAGTTTCAATTCATGTTTACATGAAATAATTTTACAGTATGAAATTGGCTTGGATAAATCTAAGAGGAGATATTAAGAAGTTTCAATTCATGTTTACATGAAATAATTTTTCAGTATGAAATTGACTTGGATAAATCTAAGAGGAGATATTAAGAAGTTTCAATTCATGTTTACATGAAATAATTTTACAGTATGAAATTGGCTTGGATAAATCTAAGAGGAGATATTAAGAAGTTTCAATTCATGTTTACATGAAATAATTTTTCAGTATGAAATTGGCTTGGATAAATCTGAGAAGATATTAAGAAGTTTCAATTCATGTTTACATGTAATAGTTTTTTTAACTTTCAAACTCCATACTTTTCTCGACAGTGATTTATGAATAGGAAATTATCATATATCTGTAATTTAAGTGATCAATGCTTTTTTTATATCCTCCAAGAAATAAAGTACAGTGCGAAAAACAAAAAACGGACCTCCTTGAATATCTTTTGATCTAATCATCGGATCTTCACGTTCTAGGACTCACTCTTAATGGTTTGAGGGGGTGACCTCAAATATGCTAATTAATTAGCACAGACGATATTTTAAGTAACGAAATCAGACACGAAGGCGTACTTTATAGTTATTGTAAAATCGATTTTTAAAAAGTCAGATATTTAAAATTCGATTTCTCAGTAACAACTCAACCGTATTCACATAATCCGAGCATCAGACTTAGATCTTATTAACGTGCGGCCACAGAAAGATTCTTATTGCGTACGTTGGTGGGCTCGCAAAAGAATTGCACAAATAATATTCGAAAACATTTTTGCATTTGAACTTTGTTTCTTTATTTAACTAACGTTAAAAGTAGTTCCCAGAAATCGTTATAAACAATTTTTTTTTTCGTATCTCATTATTTACAACACTACTTATTTTAAAAAGTAGAGCACTACACTACAAACTACGGAAAAAATTAGCGACTACAGTAGTTTCACTAATTATAGCGCCTTACTTCCCACCACTGACCACAAGGATCTTTTGTAAGTGGTCTCCGAAAATCAATTTGCAAAGTCTAAATTTTAAGAATTTTAGGATGAAAATTTCATATACCATTTTTCACATTTTGCTATGATTTAAGTTTGAATAGAATATCTTTTTTATTAAAAATAAATTAAGAAAAATGTGCACTTTGGCTGCCCTTCAAAGCTTAAAACCCATTAATGTTTAAATGAGAGCCGCGATGGCTCAAGCGATAGGGCGTTCGCCTTCCAATGAGGTGAACCAGGTTCGAATCCCAGTCGATACGAATTCCGCATCCGGCTTCCATCGACCATAATGCTGATGTGAAATATCCTCTGTGGTAGACGGATCATAGGTCAAAGTCCCCTTGCCGTCAGGCTAACCGTGGGAGGTTCTTGTGGAAGTCAGAATGTTAATTAACGTGAATTTGATTAGATACAGCGCAATATCGCGCATCGAATTTGTTGAAATGTAATTCTTTCTAAACTACTTCTTTTACTTAACTTAGAATTATTATTTGTTTATGTATTTTATTGTAACCTTGATATATTTTTGTTTTGTGTACCTGGCAACTTCGATGCATTATTAGTTTGTTTATGTTCCACCGTGCCTGTCTTTGTGTCAAGTCTCTGTGTAAATATATAGTGTATTAAAATCTTTGAAAAAGAATCTTCGTTGAAAGAATTTAGAATGTGTCATTTAAGAGAACCGATACTTGACAAGCTTGGCTTACTCGAAATAGAATGGAGGGAACAATTTCTAACGTAAACAAAAGCACGTTTCAACAACCAACAATTTTTTTGTCCATCAGTTTATATTTTAAAGAATGAAGTTGTTGTGTTGTCAAGCATATTTTGGTAAATTTCAGAATTTATTTTAGCATTTATGAAGACTATATCAGTCTTAGTTCTCGCATCGAAACCTACCATATCATAACAGAGCAACCTCTTTGAACGCGTTAATGTCTTAAATCATGACAAAACTATCTTTACCCTTAAAGAATAGATAATTTAACATTTCTTCGTCGAACTTTAAGCCGTAAATTTGGCCTAGCACCTTTTTGAAAAGCGAACTTCAAATGTTCTTTAATGCTTCATTTGACAGCTTTGATTTTACTTTTAATTTAGAACATTTTAAAGAATTTTAATTTAGAAATTTTTTTAACGACATTCCATACTGTTCTAAATGAAACAGGAAGTGAGGATGCAATTGCTACTGGAGTTGAAAATTCTTTAATCACTGATGTAATAATTCGACGTTGAGAAACAGAAATTAGCCTCTGGATGTATGCTCTTTTATTTCTTCCTGTAGGTAACCTATTGAATTCGACAAAAAAAAATGGCTTAAAACGATCTAAGACATAATAATTCTACTATTAATCGTCTTTCACTTAAAAGCCGCATTTAGAAAAAACAACAATTTTTGATTTTTTCTTCCTCCATCAAATCTCTGATTCTGTCTACTATTAACAAAAATCTAACCTAATATTAAAAACAACAAGAAATGCACAGTAAAAATTTCGAATAAACTGAGTAAGAGGTAATTTTAAGTTTTTTGAGGCGGATCAAATTTGAATATTTATCTCCTTTGATTCTTATTAGTTTAAAAAAAATGGTCTCAAGTATTTTTTAATAATTCAATTATCAGTTTTTGTTTTAATTTTTTTTTTAAAAAATGCTTTGATGAAATCTTTTTAACTATCACATAATGAAAAAAAAGTCACAATGACATTGTTATAGATCTTAATAAAGAGTTAGTTATTATTGATATAATAGGAGACGCTGATCCCTACTCGCTTAGCTCACCAATACCAACAGTTGCTGCAATCGTTTTTTGTTTCGAAACGATGAGCAGATTGTTATATGTTTAATAACCATTAAATATTCAATTTAACGGTTACAAACTATTTTATTGTATCAATGCTAACATGGATGCACTGATTTATTTTCCAAAACTTTAAACCTGATCGTTTTCGTTGGTTACCATTGCAACTTCATCTACTTTTTTTTTCTTTTCTTCAATATTCTTATTTAATTTTTGCTATTTAAGAAAACTCTTCAAATATTTTTCGCTATAGAGACAAATTAGCAATAATGCAAAAAGTTTTCTTAATAATGCTTGACAATTTTGTATTTTATTTTAATTGCACTTGTTAAATGGGCACAGATTCTCCTAAAGCCTACGATAAAAATAATATCACTTATGTAGAGTTCAATAAATGTAAACCATTAATTAATTTAGATGCCAATATGTATCTCAGCCGTGATGGCTAATGGGATAGAGCGTTCGCTTTCCAATGAGATGTAACTGGTTCGAATCCCAGCGATGGCTGGTCGATACGAATTCTGAATCCGGCTTGCACCGACCACAATGCTAACATAAAAATATGTTATTATACTCAGTGGTAGACGTATCATGGATTAGAGCTGGGGCGGATCCAGAAATTTTTCCTGGGGGAGTCATAGACTTAGATTATCTCTCCCCCCATAATTAATTTTTTCATAAAAAAAAAAAAATTTAATGTTTTTTTTGAAAAAAAAAAAACTGGGGTTCTTAATGCTAGTCTTCTCATTTATTTTTTTCATAATGAGCAATAGAACAATACATAAATAATTCAAGTATTCAAAATCTTTAAATTATGAATGTAATGCGTTTTTTAGAAACTTTGGCAAATCTGTCAATGATTTTCTCAACATCCAAATCAATTTATCGATGAATGTTTAATAATGCGAGTCCATTTCATCGTTCTTGATTTTGACTTGCTCTAAGCCAAGTTTTGAGACGTCGAAGAGTTGAAAAGGAACGTTCTGCTGTTGCTGCACTAACTGGCAGAGTTATTAAAATTCTCAACAACATATTGATTGATGGGTACACATCGATGTCACGTGCATTAATAATCTTGGAAAGATCGTTGGGCTCTTAAGTCCTGGTTCTGTTTCACGCTGTCATTTTGCCACCCAAAGACGAAATTCTGTTTCGAAAATACTTTTATCTTTTAAATAATAAAAGTAATAATATTAAAAAAAAATTTTCACACAAGGACCACTCAAATATATATAAATTGTACTCAATCCACTGTTTAATTTGGATTTAGTCTATTTATTGTAAATTCAGAATATGCATTTTTCAGATACTTAGTACTTACCATTATGAATGTGACGGCTTCACGTGAAGAAGGGAAACTTCCCATACTATCAATGCTGAATCGTAACGATCTTTCCCCTCACCTTTGGCGCTGAAGATGTAATGCAGGAAAGCTACCGTCAAGAGCGCCTGAAGAACACTCGCAGATCATATTTCTCCGTTAATTATAATCGGATTCGATTTTGCTCTTAAATTTTCTTCAATTCTCAAATTTCTTTTGTAAACTATTAAAAAAATTATTATATTATCTCCCAATACTTGATCCCTTGTCTTCTGGGTTGGGTTAAAAATTAAAAGACTACGGAGTTGAACACTAGAAGTCGTAAACCCAAATAATTGGGTCAACTGTTCAACGACGGTTGTAAAAAAATGTTTCTAAACTTATTAAGCGTTATGTTTATCAGAGCAATATGTTTAGCGATTTGCTTACCAAAGTATATCTTAGTGATATTTTATCAGAAAATACTGTGTGTTAAGATATCTTATTAATTACTAAATACAAAACACTGATTTTAGTTGTGAAAATGCAATTTAGAATTTTAAAAAAAAAAGAAATAATAGCGGATAATACCAAGATAAAAAAATGTTAAATAAATATTACTGGTTATTACCCTTAAATTTTCAAAGAAATATTTTGCAATTTTAATAATTTTTATTAATTTTATTCTGATGACTAACACGTAATCTGGAGCTTCATGTGCAAAAACAGAATCATGCTCTGTGATTTTTCTGGCCAATAAGAATGCACCTGCAAAAATGGAAAAAGATTTCTGGCAATCAGGTTGTATGATATTAATTGAAGAAAACACAATTCATTTCTATAAACGAGGCACAAGTTTGCTTCTTTTAAGTTTTATTCAGCATCTTATGATAAATTCTTAAGGACTAGGTTTCCCTTTCTTATTTTTATCAGGGTCTTGGGGTTTGTCCATCCGGCCGTAGTTTTGCTAGCAGTTATATCATGAAGAAACCACGCATTTTCGTTGGCTCCCGCTATTTAATTGTGCACAGAAACTGAACAGCTCCTTATCTCGTTCCCTTCAACATATTTAGTAGAAAAAAGATTTAGTTCAGTCATTCAGCCTCTCACAAAACAAGGAATTAGGTAGGACATTTGCTTCAAAGGAGACCTGCGCTTAAATCTAACGAACAAAAAGCCTGATATTCAAGCATTTACGAAATCCACCAAGCACAAGGCAGTCATTGAAGAGGTAAAAATAAACAATCTAGTTTCAAAATTTTCATCTTTTTTCCTCAATTTTTAGTTAACGTTTTCAATTCTTCCAGATAACATTAAAAAATTCATTTTCAAAAATGTATTCTTGTTTTGATTATTTCGTTTCAAATATTACCTCGTTTAAAAGAAAATGAAAAAGGTACAAATTTTTTTAAAATTTTTTTAAAAGTGACTGGATAAAACTGCTACATTATTTACTTTTTAAGTTTTTAATATGAAGTAAAATCGGAAATAATTTAGCACATTTTCAGTATTATTAAGAGATGCTCACTAGCGACAATGCATGGTTTTTTTTTCAAGCAAAAAGAGAAAGGGGCCATATGTATAAGTCAAACCGTAGAAGGGGGTGATGGGCACCAAATGGTTGGGAGCTAATGATGTGCCCTAGGTTCGAATCTCAGTGATGGCTGGTTGATGCAAATTCTGCTCCCAGCTCGCACCGATGCTAACCGTTAGAAGTTTTCGTGGCGTATCGCAAATACGAGTTAGTAACATCGAAAAGTCCTCAGCGAAGCCCAATGCATGAACCAGGAGTTTCCTTGTCTTCTGGATTGGGTTCAAAATTGCAAGGCTACAGAGTTAAACATTGATAGTCGTAATCTCAGAATTGGGTTGGCTGTTCAACTCTAGTTTTATGTGAAAAAATATATTTTAGGACATAAAAGCGAAACCCAGGACATAAACGCAAAAAGCTGTTACTCTAGTTTCTATTTTTTAGCATGCTGGCCTGTAAAAATTTGGTTCTGGCTCGCAGAAGTTGATAAATTGATTTAAGATGGAAATCCAAGAAGATCTACTTGCAACCGTGAAGATGGCAACTGAACTAGACAGGCACAAATTGTACTAGAGGACATTGCCAATTAGTTTTTATGAACTTGGCTACTGTAAAAAGGTAAAAAATAAACAGAATAATTAACATGTTCATTGCAATAAATAAATAAATAAAAAAGGTTTCCATGCAGAAATAAGGCGCGAAACCCCTTCGTCTAATAAGTTTAAATGTAAAAAAATGAAGTGGGCAATTGAATTAGACTGCAACTGTTTGTACTGTTTGAAGGTATAAGGTTAAGGTTAAAGGTAAGGCGTATAAAGGTAACTACTAAAGATAGTATAAGGTAATTAGTCCAGCATGCCAGCATCATTACAGCAAAGTACAACAAAAGTAAAAGTATAATTTATTATACTGAAGGGAATTGGAATATTTATTTTGTTTGTTTGAATGTGAAAAAAATGAAGTTGACAATTGAGTTAGAGTGAAACTGATTATACTGTTTAAAAGTATAAAGATAAGATTAAAGGTAAGGCGTTTAAAGTTAACTACTGAAGGTAGTATAAGGTAATAAGTCCAACAACAGTACAGCAAAGTACAACAAAAGTAAAAGTATAATTGATTGTACTGAAGGGGATTGGGATTATTTTTGTTATTTTTTTTGTTTGTTTGTTTGTTTGAATGTGAACAAAATAAAGCTGACAATTGAGTTAGATTGAAACTGACTATACTATTTAAAGGTATAAAGGTAAGGCTTTACACGCCTTACCGGTAACTACTAAAGGTAGTATACGGTAATAAGTCCAACAACAGTACAGCAAAGTACGACAAAAGTAAATGCATAATTGATTGCACTGAAGAGCATTGGAATTTTTTTTTGTTCGAATGTGAAGAAAAAAATGAAGCTGACAATTGAGTTAGACTGAAACTGACTGTACTGTCGAAAGGTATAATAAATGTAAGGTTAAAGGTAAGGCGTGTAAAGGAAACTACTAAAGATAGTATAAGGTAAGTCCAACAACAGTACAGCAAAAGTAAAAGTATCATTGATTGTACTGAAGAGCATTGGGATTTTTTTTGCATTTGTTGGTTAAAGTATAAAGGTGACAAAGGTGCATTAGAACTACCTCAATGAAAAAAGAAAAATTAAGGGAGAAAAAGGGTGCGGAACCGCCTTAAGTGCGAAAAAACAAATAACATGAATAAATAGAAAATTTTCCTCGCATCATGGAAGACATGTGGAAAAGATAAACTCATTTTCCTCGTCGTCAAAGTGGTCGATTCTTGATTTAGAATCATTCTGGTCTTAATCTGAGATGGGTAGGAGGCGCTTGACTGCACACTCGTGGTTGCAAAGCTGGGGCAATGCTCTAGGGGAAAAGGGAAAAAAAAAGTTTTTTCAAAGGAAGAAAAAGTGCTTTTTCTGGTGGCATACAATCCGGTCCCTAACAAAAGTGAAATTTCGTCGCTTTATTTAAGGTCAGTGTTACTGTCTCGTGATTGGGTCTCTCTCACAGAAAGCCATCCTAACAAATGTAAGCTTTTTCCTGACGTCAGTCTCGTCAGGGTTCACATACACCAGTTGTTTTTCCGCGTGTAGACTTTAAAGACAACACCCAGCGAGTTATTCCATTCACTTTGCCTTTGTTTTCATTCTTCTTCCACCAGCGATGGCTTTCACCAGATTTCTAGTTTTCTTTGCGGGTAAGTTTCTGTTTCATCTCCTTCCTTCGTACCCTTCGGCTTTCTCTCTGTGGATGTTGAGGTGAAAGTAATAAAAACGATCTCAAAGATGGAAGCTAATTTTAAATATTAAAGCCCGGCTTTCTATATTATAGTGTTTTGAAAAGTGCCTTAATGATAGGCTTTGGATATTTGAATATAAGTGGTAACTAGTCATTGAAAAAAATTATTTTAACAGAGTGTGCAACCAGATTTTTCAACAAAAAATAAGCACCTTTTAAATACTTTTGAAACACTCAAAAAATATTTTTAAACAAAAAAAATTCATAATTAGGATCTGTGCAGTAATAAAAATTTTTTTTCCTCTGTCGCTTAAAGTTCTTTATTTATAAACATAAAATCAATAAAATTTAGAAACAGTTTCAAAAACTTTACATAATCATCATAAAATAACTCGTTTCTGATTTAAATTGCAGAGAAAATTGTGAAAATCATGCATTTTTTGCAATTTAAAACAACAATCGATACGGTAAAGAAAAAATTTCTTTTTAAAAGATAGAAAATTAAGCACTTTTTACAAACCCCGAATTAAAAAAGCACCTTTAAGGGCCTTTAAAAAACGTAAATAATCACCTTTAAGAACTTTTTTGAAACGCTACGCACCCTGTTTAATTTTCTCACAAAATAATATACTTGCCAACTCCGCTCCCAATTTTGGCGGGAGAGTTTTCTTGAGTATTCCAAGTGGTTGCAAATTTTATCTAAACCACTATATCTAAACAATTTAAACCTATTAAAGTATTAATTATAGTAAATATAAGACCTGTTAACCATGTACTGAAACTTTTAACCCATTATTGCCCAACTACTAAAAGTGGTTTATATATGAAGCACATCAATATGAAGAGAAAAAAATGGTCGTACAGAGTTGTTTACATCAAATGGATATTTCTTTTTGTTGTTTATCAATACTTATCACTTTAATAAAGCACTATGTCTTAACATAAATCCTAAGGATAAGACACTTTTTCTTTTTTTGAAAGTTTTTTTGAATCATCGTTTCAAATGGAAGCTAGGCACAAAGGAGTTCAGCTCGGGAAAAATTAAGAAGAAAAGTTAAGCATAATCTTTGCTATTACTTTATTATAAGGAGCTGGAACTTTGGGTTAGCAAGAATAAGCATAAGCTGAGAAAATCAGAGATGTATCAATTTTTTCAGCTGTTAAAAAATCATGAAGCAACTTTGTCCCCTTTAAGTACTAAAAAAAATAATATTGTGCTAACATTTTAGGAGAACTTTTGTTGCCGCATCATCTTACAAAAAATTAATGTGTGCTAATGTACTCTAAACGAACCAAGATTTTAATTTAAAGCCTACCAAATACAGACATTTCACTTTATTTTAAGAACAACGTTGTGACCAGTTTTAGAGCTAGATATTATAACGCATATTTTTGAATAAGATATTTTAACTACGGTGAATGGTTAACATTACGCCGTAGTTAAAATATCTCATTCAGAAATATGCAAAAAATAGAAATTGGTAGAATTCCTATAATTTTTTTTTTATTTCTTGAAAGAGGCTGCTATAATTTTCAACACCAACTCCTGCCCTATGAGAATAATCACAGTATAATAATGTAGCTAAGTCTGATAAGTAAAAAATTTTCATTTTGCTAGCGTTTAATTTTTTGAAAATCACGCCTGCTTGACATTCAAATTCAAATTTTTCAATTATAAGCATAAAGTTAAAGAACACAAAAATCATACTTAGCAATGATATATGCTAACGATGTGCTATCAGATTTTATCTCAAATATAAAAGAATACGTTTTTTTCTTCTTTTTTTCCCCCTGTGGTCTGATAATTGAAGTAGTAACTAAATGTATTCCAGGGTTTTTTAAATTATCGGGCTAAACTCCCAAGACGGCGCGTACTTCTTCAGGTAATCTATTAAGGAATAAAATTCGATAAAGGAAAATATTTATAATATGTAATTTTTATAATATCTAACTCTTAACTTAAAATTCTGCATTAAATGATTCTTTAAAATTAAAGTCGAGGTTGAAGCGAAAACTAATCAATAAATTTAATCAAAATTTCGTCATTCTTTATTTTAATATTTTATTTCGAGAGTTGCCATTGTTTTACGAGAAATATTTCATATCACTTATGGGAAAGGAATAATGATAGACATAAATTTTTGTTTTTCTTTCTTCTAGAAAAAAGCTATCTTTAAAATAATTAAGTTAACAGTTTTTATAATTTTTTTAAAATTTTTTGTCTCAATTATTGATTTTATATAATTAAAGCTACCTTGATTGTAATTTTTGATAATTTTCTCTTTTTTTTTAAACATTAGTTATTCAAAAATATTCATTTTTGCTGAAAAAATACTTTTATTTGAAAGTTTATTTAAAAATATAATATTGGTGTTAATCAGATTGGCTGCGTATCAAAATAAAAACAGGATATTCGGAAATTATCATTCCATAATGTATAACTATAGATTCCGAGTCAAAAATAAAATTAAAAATATATATACTCACTAAAAGTTTCAGATTAATATTTTAGTGAAGAAATCTGTGCTAAATCATTAGTGACGAAAGCGGAATGAAAAATTTTTAAAACCGCTTTTGTTAGTCTTCTAATAATCTCATTTCAATTCCTCTCTGTCTCCTCCTGCAATCAAACAAGTTTTCTATTTCTTTCTTCCCATTTGTGATTCTTTAGATTTCGATAGAGTTTTTCTTTTTTCCTTGCTTGGATATTGATCTGGGACTTCTAATATGTACTAGACCAATATGTACTAATACTTTATTTTCTAAAAATATATTTTAAGCGTGGGGATTACGAAACACCACTACATAATTAAACAAGGTGCGCGGCGTTTTTAAAAAGTGCTTAAAGGTGCTTATTTTCGAAAATTTGTTTTTAAAATGTGCCTCATTTTCCCTTATCGAAAATGGGATTTTTTTCTTCTTTACTATATCGATTTTCGTTACGTATTATGCAAAAACACAGTTTTCACATTGTACTATTCAACATTTTCACAATTCATTCAAACACAATGCATTTTGGCGTACTGTCGGTCCGCATGAGCGTCTACTGAGCTGGTTTCAGTGGAAAGGATTATTGCCCTCCCATGTGCAGCTCTGCTGCATTTTGCAAGATATTCTCCATTTCAGGCTTCATTTTCTACCCTCCGAAATGAGCCGAAAGATCTCCCGATCTTTTCATGGTGGCTAATATGATCAAAAAAACGAGTTCTTTGTCAGAAACTATAGTTATTTTATTATGATCATGTAAAGTCTTTGAAAATTATTTCGCATTTTGTTAATATATATAGTGCTCAAAAATATTTTTAAGTGCTTCAAAAGTACTTAAAAGGCGCTTATTTTCTGTTGAAAGATTTGGCTACGCACCCTGTAAAAGCTTAGTAATTTTTGTTTCCTACTGTTGCTTTAATAAATCAAGCTGCAATTATTTCATTGGTGTCATACGATATTGGTAACCAAAATATTTGTGCCATTACTTTTAATTTTCTTTCTAACAAATATCATTATAATGTGATTTATTTCTATCCACTGATAAAAAAATATTTTTATCACTTAGCTGTTATCGTCGCTGCTCTTGGCCAGACCCACCTTCAACATCAGTATGAACAGCAACAGCAGCAGCAACAACAGCAACAGCAGTGCAATATTGAAGAGTGTCTCTTGAAGCTTCGTGACCCTGACCCTGTCAACGAGGGCGACATCAAAATATTTTGCGCGTAAGTACGGTGCAAATTTAACAGGATTTAATTAAGAATTCTTTATGCGAATTTATGAAAGTTATTTCAGGGGTTTTATTATGGAAATAACTATCATGTTTATCTCTTAGTACTCGAGATCCTTCTGGAAAAAAAAGAAAAAAAACGAGAGTAACCACAAAAAATTTAGTGGGCGTACCCTATAATACCTGGAGACTATAAAATAAAGTGGTCACTAAGCATTAAGAAGTAAAAATTTTAACGTTTTCGAGTGCAAAGGGTGAGAAAGTGTAGTAAAAGCATAAATAATGTATAATTAATAGTAAAAATACGACTATGATTAATTACGCAGAATTATTTTTGCTGTTGAACTTCCGTCAGATAATTATTTCCATGGTATTACTTGTTTTTTTTTAAAATTATAAACTACAATTTTTTTCCATTAAATTATTATCTGTAACAAACTATGATAATCTTGTTGGTAAGTAATTTACAGGCGACAGTCTTTTCGAGTGCAAAGGGTGAAAAAGGGTAGTAAAAGCATAAATAATTAGGTAAAAATACGACTATGACTAATTACATAGAATTACTTTTGTTGTTGATATTCCGCCAGATAATTATTTCCATGGTATTCCTTGTTTGTTTGTTTTTTAAATTAAAAACTATAATTTTTTTTCCAATAAATTACTATTTGTAGCGAATTATAATAATCTTGATGGAATTAATAATCCCAAGAAAACTGAACGGAAAGATATATGAAGATGAAATTTCATACGATACGTAACGAAGATAATTTTTCTATAGTCTTAATAAACGATTTACTAAATTTACGCAACATCCCGTACGTTCACGTACGGACGTTTTGCGATTGAATGTGCTAAACGACGTTGAAATGCTGAATCTCTATAAAAAGTTTCTGGCTGTACATTTACAGCATCATTAAGGACTTTTACGGCATCATTAGCTCATTTGAGGAAATATTTCAGTGTGGAAAAATTTCTTTTGCTCAGATAAAATAAATATATCGATACTAGGGCTAAGCTCCCTGCTCACTGACGCACACCAATGATTGATTGATTTCTTGCTCATTTTTTCTAAGTAATCATTTTTTGAAAAAACATTTAAAACTAAAAGTATATTGTTATAACAAATTTGGTGAGTTCACAACTGTAATTTAATATTTTTGCTTATCAAACGGACGGATGTATATTTTAAATTCAATTTATTGCATTCATCACTTTGAGCATGAAGCTGAAAGTTAAGTTCAGAATCATTAAATGTCTTTAACCGTTATTCATACTAACATATTAATGTAATTTGCACCAAAAAATAATAATTGTAAAACGGTTAATAAGATCAGGCACCGATTTAAATTACTTTACCTTAAAATGTAACATAGAATTAAGTTATTCTAATAAGAATAAAAATAATTCTCTAAAACTTTTAATTTTGAAAACAATCAAAATTAAAAACACAATAATAACAGTACAGGTAAATACCTTCACAGTAGGGATACAAAAGTATTTATAGGAAAACAATACCTTTAAGAATTATATCAATTTTATGCTGATGACAACCAAACCAATATGAAAATTAATGTACTGGAAAAAAAAATTTTAATTTAGGAACTCTCTGATCTGAGATTTGATTTATCTACGGCACCACATTTTGCAACCTTTTGATCAGTTTTATATTTTTTCAGTATCGTCGTACCTGTACTTCGGGAAATATTGCCCATCTAGTAGATCTTTCCCAAAGATTCAGGATTTAATCCTGATTAGCATTATGATGGGAATATACCCGGTCACTTAATCCAGTGCAAAAGAAAGCGGGGACGTAACGTAAACTAGATTGAAGGCGGTATGTCCTGTCATAGTCTGAAAAGGAAAACAGAAGCTGCTCAAAAGCGTGTCTTCTTTGGAAGAGACAACACTTTTAGCTCATTTTCTTCAAAATTTTAAATTACATGAGCAATATGATGGTATCCCGTTTTTAATAATTATTAAAATGCGTTTCTCGACTCCAAATTAATTTAATATATTCAACTGCATTTGTATTTTTGGAAAATGAGGAAAAGCATTTATTTTTATTGTAGCACAAGTCAAAAGCTGTAATCGACCCAATTACGACTTAAAAGAATCGCACGTGTTGATCAGGACATGACAAACACTTCCCAATGATACTAAATAACACAATTTGTGTTACAATAATCCAAAATTTTATTGGATTATTATTATTCGAAGTTTTAAATTATTATGGCCATATTAGGATATTATTCAAAGCATGAAATTATCTTCAACAATATGCTTAAAGTATCATGCTTTTAATAACAATTATCATGCGTTCCATGACTCTAGATTAATTTAATACATTCAGCAGGATTTTTATTGTTGGCAAACTAGGAAAAATTTATAATCTCTTGCCATCCAAGCCAAGAGCAGTAATCGATCCAAAATACGACTTAAAAGAATCATAAGTGTTGATAAGAACAGGACAAACACTTCCCAATGATACTAAATAACACAATTTGTGTTACAATAATCCATAATTTCATTGTTCCACAGCCGAAATAAGCTGTTACGGTTAAATTATCTTGCGTCTTTAAGACAACAAAATTCGCAGTGATGAACGATTCTGGCATAGATTTACCTCTTCTCCAGGTAAAAAAAAAATTGACTCGTTTTCTTTTCAAGCAAATTAATTTTAGAAAAACTACTCATCGGGAAATAATGAGGGACGCAAACTTTCCTCTCCCCCATTTCTACTTCGAAAACTGTCAAATTTCGGCTTTATAGATAATCATTCATTGACGCAAATAACTTTTTCGCTGTCACCAAACTGATTAATTGCCTCTGAGAAGCGAAGTTAGTTTCTTGCTTCACTGCACGTTGAGGTTGTAAATAAGATGATGACAATTTGTTGTACTTTATTTGTGCTTGTGTTGTGAACATGGATGATGATTCACACTCCATACTTCTGATTCATTTGGGCCACTATATTAGTTCATACGCCTAGTTAAGTTCTTCTTAAAAGTTACAGTTCAATGATTCTATGATTTATGATTGAACCCTTCCCTCCCCTCAAAAAAATAATAACAAATGAACAAGTAAATAATAAAGGCCATCGTGCTAAATTTTATTAGTTCTGGTTTAAATAATAAACGAGATGATTATCGTTTGTACTGATTTGTAAATTAATTATGTATATAGAGGCTTATTAAATCATAACCACCTCATTTAATCACGCTGCTAAATGCAATGGTAATAAAATGAAATAAATAAATAAAGTAAAATAAAAACTCTAAAATATGGGAAGCTAGCAAGTTTTACGAAGTCTAATGATAACAAACGTTCTCTATTTGTCTGTTTCGTGTTTTTGATAACTGTTTAATACATTGAATCAATTATTGAATGGTTAAGAATAGTAGAGTAAATAGTTGCCACTATTTTTGTTCGCGAGGCAAACTAAATGCATTTTTTAGTACAGAACTGTAGATATCATGCAAAAAATTACATTAAATCGACAAAATAGCAATTGTTTGAAAGAAAAATGTGCTTGTTTTTCTTAACATAATATTTTTACAATGATGCTTTAAATTGATTCTAATGAGCCTGGAATGATGCGTTGTCAATAAACAAACCCACAAAAAATGAATAAATTGAAAATTAAAACCATAACAGTTAAGAAAGTAAATAAGAAATGTAACTAAATTTTCACCGTAAAAAATTTTAATTTTCTTTAACTTGTTTACGTTCGTGTATCAATTAGTTAACATTGTAATGCAATACGTTAAAAAAATACTATATTAACGCAAATAAGAAGTACACAAAAAAATTCTCCTAAGTAAAAACCCATTACATTTGTGTTTAAATATAAAAGTATTGCATATTAGCTCGTGCAAAACATGTCAGTATTAAAACACTACAGTGTGTCGAATAATTTGGTCTAATTATTATAATATACTAACGTAATACCTGATATAATAAATATTCCATATTTATATAATATATCATCTAATTTATCCAATCGTCTAATTTACATCATATATCGTCTAATTTAATTAATTGATACACAAACGTAAACAAATGCAAACCGGTATGAGTCGCTTAAAAGCAATAAAGCTGCAAAGTATCACCTGATAATTAAGATTTTATATAGAATCTTATAGTGCATCTATTGCCCTTCATGGGTGACATTTTACATAAGGAAAATGCGGATGATTCATCTGCTGCTATGTGATTTATGTCTGCGCACGACTGAATACCAACTGAATTCATGAACTGAAACTGAGCCATGTTTTGAGTGCAATATCATAGTGTAAGCTACTCCTTTGCGCTTTTCTACCTGTTCCTGTCAGACAGGATCGCATTTCGCAGATGTTATATATAAGTATAATCGAACTTTCTAATTGTTAAACATTTATGCCATCAGTTGAAATGTGCTCTTTTTCTTTTTTACCATTTCATAGACGAACTGCTGAGGGCCTAGGTTGTTTGGACCGTTGTCTGGATTCACCCCTCTACCAAGCCACCAGTCCTTTCGTGATGGGAGGTGTCAAGCAATTGCTATCTGAGATTTGTGCACCAGGATCAAGCCTCGGAAAACGTGAGTATCCTTATTTTGATAGATTTACAGCCATTGGAACGACGGAGGACGGGGGGGGGGAAGCACTGATGCTAAAACCATGTCATTTCTTGCTTTTTTTCCTGATAAACTAGACTAGAAATAGGGATAATCTAGAAATAGTGATAATCTAGACTTAACAGTTATTACATATGTATTACATGTGAAATTTCTTTCAGTCGTGTGAAAGTAAAGTTTTAAAGTTTCTTCTAATTTTATTTATAAACTACACGTCAGAAATGTGATAAAACATAAAGTCTTGTTTATAAACGCACCAGAAACAGCCTTATACAAGTTAAATCTTTCATTAAATTTTAGTAGTTATGGCTGTTTCCCTTTCACCGAAAACAAGCTAGAAAAGAAATTGCTATACTACTATTTTTTTCTTACGAAAAGTTTGAATTTTTAAATTTATATTTGATAGGTAGGTACTTTATTTGCGTTACACTAGAGCTGCGCAATGGGCAACGGTCTGGGAAACATCCATAAGGATGATCCGAAGATCTGCCATCACAATTTTGATCCTCAGCAGAGGGGATAGCTCCCCTGTTTGGTAGCCCGACTACCTGAGCGCGAAGTACTTTACGGTATAACAGTTTACCGAGGACCAGAACCTCACACCCTCGGTCTCTACGCAGGCTGATCAAAGTGGTCACCCACCCACTTACTGACAGCAGCCAGTGATGCTCGACTTCGGCGTTCTACTGGGAACCATGTCTTCACGATCAATCCACTGCGGGACAAATTTATATTTGAATTTACTGTTTTAGCCACCATAGCAAATCAATAGTTCAAACATATCAATAAAAACTATTGTTTAGGCAGATATACTTTTAAGTATTAAAGAAGAAGCTTAGTAATCAGAAAAATGTTCCTTCTTTGATTAGTATGCTTTTCCCAATGACAGTAGAAGTTGGCAGCAATGGAAATGAAAATTATATTATATTGTGGCGTAACTACCACTACAAATATTAAATACCAAATCTCTAGTATATAACACATGTTAACTTGGTTCTATCATGAGGTACCGTTTGATAGATGAAAGTAGACATAGTAGATGATTAAAATCCCTTCAATATCACGGCTACATATTTATTTAGACTTATATATGCAACATCATATACAGTTTTATGATATGATTTATCAGAATAATGAATGTAAGCACCATTTTTATTTATTCCGCAATAGGCTACTTGCAAGAATCTAAATGCCTCAATCACCAGAACACTACCGTAATGGATTGCGCTGCTTCAATGATTGATAAATATCCCGCTCTCATCCAAAGACCTGATCCAGACTCAATCATCAAAGTTTTCTGTTGGTAAGCATGTAATCTCATACATATAAATAATGCATGCAGGGAACTGGGACAATAGAATGATAAGCCACATTTTAAAATTGCTTGGGGATTCGTTTAAGTTCAAAACACCATGAATTTGTAAAATACGTATCAGGAAACAATACGAAAAGTTTAAAGCAAAAAGGTCAACTTAAAAAATATAAGACACATCACTATATTGCTTCAAGCCCTGTATATTAAAAATCATTTTGAAATGTGATGCGAAATTATTAAAAAACGAGTTTAAATCAAAAAGATTATTAAATAATAATTGCTGACATCCGTAACTTAAAAAACTAAGTATTCGATGAAAAATTTCTTTGATACAATTTAAATTTATAAACACGTTTATTAATTTTGAGGTTTGGATTTCTTAAATGAAAGGAGTTTTTCGCTTTGAAAATGATATTAATTTCGCAAGGTTTTGTTATAAAGAATAAGAATTCAATTAGTTTTAAGTCTATAAAGACAATGTTTTTATACTACTAAATTTTTAAAATATCATCGAAAGCGGAGTTATTCATTAAAATGATTTATGCACTAAAACGTTTAGTATGAAAAAAATTTAAAGAAATAAAGTAATCGTTAAAAGAGTAATATAATTTAAAAATTACATAAATAACCAGAAACAAAGGAGAACTTTTTAAGAGACCGCTAACTGGCATAACGAACTTTTTTCTTTTTCTACATTTCTAAATCTTGTTCTTCTGGTTCTATCAACATAAAAAAAAAAAAAAAAAAAAAAAAAAAAAAAAAAAAACACGATTTTTTAACACTATATTCGTCTAACAGAACAGGGTTTCGAAACTATTTAACTTTCCTTTATATATAAAAAAAGATTCGACCCGAGTTCTTACTTCGTTTTGACTAAAGAATGAAATGATTTTAAATTGTTAGACCTGAATAATATAATTATGTAATCGAACCAAGAGCCATAAGGAAATATTTTCTTTTTAAACAAAATCATTGAACGAAATTTGATAATTTAAGAAAATATTTTTCATCAACAAAAATATCTAACATTTATAAAAATACACATGTTTGCGAAACTTTTCATCAACATTAATAAAACAATCTAAGTTTGTATTTTTTCGCATTCATTAAAATAATCTTAAAGAATATTATTCTAAAATAAATAAAATCTGTATTTAAGATAATATGACCCCCCCCCCCCGCAATTAAAATGATATCTAACCAAAAGGTATCATGGTAGAACAATATTTTAACCCTTATCATTCCAAGAGCTTAATGAAATGATTTTTAAGCAACTTCATAAGTTAAATAACAGGTTAAATATTTTTCTCCATTTATTTTAAGGAAGGGAATGAAATTTCCTTGACTATCACAACTGTTTTAAACATATATAACTAAACTCAAAAATGTAACAAACATTTATACTTTTTATAACACGAAAAAAAAAAATGGTAGTCATTGATTTCTTTTATCCGAAAAAACAAGTAATTAAAAAAAAAACATTTAAAGCCAATTCCTACTGAGGTCAACAGAGAAAAACTTTATTTCAGTTACTTTTCTCTAAATAATTACAATTTTTTCTCCCATATAAACTAAAATTAGTTAATTAAATTTAATTAATGAATTAATATTTGAAAAAACTGTATTAACATCAAATGTCATCCACTACAAGTTCAAAAAAATGTATTTGAATTTGAATGGATGAATAAAAAGTATTTTATTAACGATTGAAAATTTGAGCAAGATATAGAGAGAGAGTGTGAACTAATAATTGGAATTGAATAAAGAATAAACTATTTTTTCTACAAGTTTTCTTTTTTTAAAATTCTCCTTAACGTGACAGAGTGGCATTGGGTAGTATTACTGTTGGATGAAGTAATAAAGGTGAATACATAAATAAAAATCACATTATAATAGGAATTTCTGTGTAATACAACTTTTTTTCATCTCATTCTTTTAGTTCCATTGATCGAACCGGTGAGTGTATCTCTGAACGAGTTCACAAAGACTGTGGCAGAAGTGCCTCAAAACTTGTCTCTGAAATGATGGGAAAAGCCTTTTATCCTATCAATCAAGTGATCTGCTATTACAACGATCCATCCAAATGCCCACAATTCTAAGAGCAAAAGAAGATCACTTCAATGCAGAACAGTATTAATCATGCTCTATTTTCACAGTAAAATCACACTATTCCTAAGCATCAAATTCATGAAATATCACCATACCAAAAAATCATCGTTGTAAAAATATTAGGCAACATTTAATAATTTCGATGGAACATTACCTCACGTATCATCTACGTCAAAATTCTAAATAATTAAAATCTTCAATGATTAAAAAAATATCATTGCGCGAATAAAAAATCTTCGTAAAAATTCTATACAAGAAAATTTTTTAATGATTAGTGGAACATCTCCACACGATTAAAATATAGCAAAAATTCTAAAAATTAAAATTTCCAGTGATTAAAAAATATGAGCATTGGAATTAAGAACAACGTTCACATTTCTTATTAAATTATAATTGAATGCTGTCGTTGCAATTCTAACTAGTAATAAACATTCAGTAAAAGTAACTATAAAACAAAATATATCATAGCTCTCCAAATGAACATCGATATTAACCAAGACATTCAGAAGTATTAAAATTTGAGCTAAAAATTTAATCTTTAGTAATTGAACACACTATGAAATTCTTTACCAAACCCAAATTGTAACTTTAAACAGTATTTTGTCGCATAATTAACGAAATAGTAAGTAAACAAGGCATATTTAAATCTTTACTTATGCAATATAGAATACGCAGCATTTCTTTAACTGAACTTGCTTTTACTTTCTTTTTAAAGCAAGCGTCATTTTATTGTCTGAGGATTCGATCTCAATCACTAATTATGTATGAATCATAGTATAAAAAAACACCAATTTTTTTCTTCAAAAATGCAACATATTTTCTATAAATTAAAACATATTTGTTAAGAAAGTACTACTAAATCTAAATAGGTTGCGCAATTTAAAGTAATATTGCAGGATTTTTAATAACTAAAACGCAATAAATCAAATAATTTCAAGAATTTAGTACTCTGATAAATTTGTTATTTACCAAAATTAATATTTAATTTAGATCAATATTAAAATCGCAAAGAAATTTCGCGAGATTTTATTGTTCTTAAAAAAAAAATAAAAAAAATTGATCTCATCTATGTATTATATTTTTTCATCTAAGTCCATCCTTCTAAGTCGGAAAATTCATCATGAGTCGTTTACCAGGATTGATCCTGTTTTAGATTCATTTGTAAACATCTTGTAAATAAAGATTCCTTTTGTATTTCTTTCATTGATGTCTTTATTTCATTAAACGAAATTGTAATATTTTTAAGATACGAAGTGTTCTGCTGACCATTGCTATATGTTGTATTATTAATATATACAGGGTGTCTATAAAAGAACTCCGGGGTTTTGAGGCAAAATATTTTAATGAAATAAAAAACATACATACATGTTTTATACATGACTGAAAAGCTTACATTTTCAAGTTTTTTTTTAACATTTAGTAAAGTTCTATATGAGCCCCGCCCCGTTAGTGGCACGACAGACGTCTAAACGGTATTCTACCTCTTCCCATGTCCTGGCGAGCATGTCTGGGGGGACGGTTGCCACACAATTGACTATTCGTTCCCTGAGATGTTGAACATCACGAACTAAAGACTTCGTTTCTATGAGCCAAATAGCACATTGAGCCTTTTGTTGCGGAGTAGCCATCATTTCAAATTTCGCGACGTCATTTCAAGGTCAACGCCCTGCAGCGTCGCCAACAGTTGATACAAACATTCCCAATTGGTATGAGTAAAACTTTTTGAGCTACTCTTTTCAGAGAAATCGACTAAATTTTGCTATCTTTTATAGTTAGTGAGATATGAATTTTTAAAATCCCGGAGTTCTTTTATAGACACCCTGTATTATTCCCGAGCAACAATTTTACCTTGGCCCCCGTTGGGATCAATAGGGGTCTTATATGAACATGCACCGATAGATCAATATTAGGTTATCTAGATTTTTTAATATTGGTCCTCTACAGGTTCAATATCGGCTTATATTGGCTGAATAATGAATATATAATGTAGGGAGAATCTACCTATTCTATAGAGGACCGATATTGGATATAAAGTGGCTGTAAAGTATCGGGGGAATAGGTCAATTCTATATAGGCCCAATATCGGAAGAATAACGGGCCCTTGTTGAGCCAAGATTCGTGAATATTGGATGAGGCCCCAAGTTATTTCGCTGCTAGGGATTTGTTTAATGTGGAAAAAAGGACCACGCTGAATAATTTTTGATCTTAATGATAGAATCTTTACTTTCTAGGATTCAATAGCTGGAGGGAATGCATCAAATATGATGAGTAATTAGTGCAAACGATATTTTAAGTAACGAAGTCTGGCACAAAACCTTACTTTCTCTGAATAGAATTACCTTTTTTTTTTGTTGATGGATTCGGATTTCTAACCCCCGAAATATAGGGGGTAGCTTCAATGTGGGAAGTAATTATGCTCGAAAGAGGAATATGCACCCACTCAAATCATTAAGATTGAGTCCTAGAACATGAAGATCCGATGATTAGACCAAAGGTTATTCAGGGTAGTCCCTTTTTTTTCTGCGCACAGAAGATTATTATTACACTGACTTAAAAATATTGTGGGAGTGAACTTTAACTTAAAGAGAAAATATAAATGAGAAGAGACAAAATTTAATTTCCTGTAATATCGTATAAAATTAAAATAACGCTTTTTTTTCTCAATAATATGCTATGTTCAAAATCTGCTGTGAGTTTGCAATAGTTATTCATAACTGTTCGGTCAAGTTCAGCCTATCTTTAAGCAGTATCCTCTATGATGCTATATCTGGAAATGGAGTTAAACGTCAACATAAAGAAAAGTCGCAGTTTTGTGGAGAGAAAAAGAGTTAGCGAACTCTTATTTTCCGAGCTTTTTTATTATTTTTTAACGTTTAAAGAGTTACTCCACTAAATTACTTTGGCTCATAAAAATTCGTCAAAATTGAGACTCATTCATATTTTTTGATAAATTTGATCTAGTTGGATAAAAACTCACTAAATAGCCGGTTTTTGAAAGAAGTTTAATAATTTTTAAAATTTTTCATTTATTTGTTGGTTCTGAAGCCGAGATAATTTTTTTTGACACGATGATATTACTAATTTAAAACTACAGCTTTACCTCATATGTAAGGCACATAAACTTTGACTTTTTTTCCCTTGTTGAAAGAGCTTCGATAAACACTGCTAATATTAGACGCCTATAGCAGTCAGTGACGTAGCGTTGGTACCTCGATCCTGATTGGTTGATGAAACGTGGCATTTGTTTAGTTAGCAACTGTTCTCCCCATTCTATTTCGAGTAAGTCAAGCCGTTAAGTATCAATTCTCTTAAGGGACAGATTCTAAATTCTTTCACAAAGATTTTTTCTCAAAGATTTCAAACCATGTGGAACATAAACAAACTAATTATGCATCGAAGTTGCCAGGTACACAAAACAAAAATATATTCCGGTTACAATAAATACATAAGCAAATAATATATCTAAGTTAAGAAAAAAAAATTAAACGAGAACGAATTATATTTCAACTAATCAGATGTGCAATACGGCTCTGTATATAATTAACTTATTGTAAATTAACACTCTAACTTATGTTGAGAAACTTAGCTCAACTTTAATACGCCTATGCTGGTGAAGATTAGCTAGCGCTGACGCTATAAATCGCATGTGTGAGTCTGGGAGGGCATCTTCTTGAAGTGCTAGTACTAATTGGCCAAATCCTTATGAGCTGACCGCTTTGGATCAGTTATGTTACCTTCGACAGTACTTGAGCTCTCAGTTTGACCTTTCGGAATCGCTGCCATACAACTCCTTAATAACCACTTTCAAACCATTTTTTTTTTCAAAACGTGATAGCGCATTATATTAATTGCGATAAAACAGCGAAAGTAATATGAATTATTTTTTAATTTCTTCAGACATTTTTTTCTAGTAAATGTCTTAATTATTTGCAGAGTTCCTACTAGTCTTAAAAAATGGCCATGCATTTATTACTAATAAGAGAGATTCCCCATTGCTAAATTTACCATATATAACCCTTTAGGAAGTATAAGTAAGAATAAAAAAAAATACAGTACTCAGCTATGTTTGCACAAAATATAGGCTTGAAATAATTTACTTTGATATGCAAGAAGTCTAAAGTTAAAATATTTGAAAAAGGATGGAATTATTGAAATAAACTGCAAACATAAATGCTTTAAAGCAATCTTTAAAATTTGATAGTTAAGAGCGAGTGATCCACATAGCAGCGTTAAAATTACTAAATTGTTATTATTACTTACTGTAATTACCTCATTACAGAATAAATCATACGACTTTTGTTCACCTGTAACAAATAAGCGTGCAACAATTATGCTACAAAAACAATATAAAAGTTATTTAATACCTTTAATATTGTATACATATTAGAATATAATTTGAACTCAGAAAAATTCGTCATGGAAAAACAAAAATGCAGAAAAGTAATTTTCTTTTATAAATCGTTTTACTTTTCATAGAAAAAGGAAGAAAACAAATATTTTGCTTTCAACAGAAAAAATATTTATTCTTAGCTCTTTTTTAATTAGACTAATATATGAAGTATTGAGGAAGTGCGTTTTAGCAAAAGTTGTAAAAATTAATTAATAAAAAATTCTGATTCATCTTATCAACATTTATAGATCAAATATACATTCTTTCTAAAAAAAATTTTAAAAGTGAAAAGTCGTTTGCTTTTTCTCTTTGATTATTAACTAAATTTAACTGGTATTATTTACTATTAAAATTGTTACTTTTAAAAATATTATAATTGGGTAGTGCAACTTGAGAAGAAGAGAAGTAATTATGCCTAACCATGTGATTTAATGGATACCTGTAAGAGATGTCATGCATGTGTGTCAAACCATAGCCTTACTATGATTTCTCTGTTTTTTCCCCTTCAGTTTATGAACTTGTTTTATGATTCTCATCATCACTACATGTATCTTAAACGATATTCACATTTTAAGGAGTTCGAAAAGTCCTTAAGAAACTGAAATGGCGGCAAGTCAAAATAAAACACATTCTTTTTTTTTCCGTTTACATTCACCACAATGTTCAATTTAATTTACTTCAAGTATTTGGTTTCAAGATTTAATTTTAAGGAAGATAACTTCATGTTGTTGTTGCTGTTGTCGTTTGACAAGTGCAGAAAGTTAAAGTACAAGTCAAATGGGACCGAAGGCATGGAGCACAGCCCTGGCCACATCTCCGACTTTTTCGGCAGCAGTTGAGGTATATGTTGAAGAGGGTCGAGGCAACAGAGATACAGCTGAAGAAATGCCTCGGATCCAGCTGAGCACCTGGAGATAACTTCATAATTGCACTATTGATGCTACGGTTACTTTTTTAATGACTGTATGAACCCTGTTAAAATATTAAAGTACAGAAGCTTACTTCTTCGAGTTTAAAATTTTAATCAAAATAATGATCAAGACCTAAATTTAACACAGTATAATTCCGGATAAAAACTTCATTAGCTTAAAAAATCATGAAGATCAAAATAAATATCGATATGTTTTGCATGCTCAAAAATAAGCACCCATTCTCAAAACTTATTAAGAATGATTAACTTGTGACGTCAATTTTTAAGCCATAAAATAAATCTACTGTTATTGTCATCTTCATTTTTTTTTTAAATTTAAATTATTTTTAATCCTTTCGCTTTAGTTTCTTAACACAGTATATTAAATTACTTATCGCGATATTAAAATAAGTTTTACATAAGAGGCTCTTAAATTGAAAAAATAATAATTAATCGCAATTTTCTTTAAAAAAAATCAATGCAGTACAATTGTTTTTACTGCTAGCCTTAAAAATAATATTAAGGGAGTCAAAACAAGTCCGCTTGGAATTGAAATTTCAAAAGTCGAATGAGAAAATGAAATGCCCCCTTGCACCAAGAATCAGAGTTAAATAGTTACAAAGGCAGTTATTTCAAACAAGTTAACGTTCTCGTCACACTCGAAATAGTTTGAAAATGTGTTTTATATTTATAGATCCAAAATTTATTCTTTGTATATTTTAAGGTATACTTTAGGCGTACTTCTACAGAGATTTTTTTTACACCCTTATTTGCTCAAAATTAAATAATTTGCTTAAAATAAACTACTCAAAACATATGATTTAATACACCCATAGTATAATGGTAAACTGGACTTCCAACGCATATCCTTATCCTTGACACCACTATCAATAAATTAATGGTATAGCATAAATAAATAATAATAGTTTAATTATTTCTCGTTTCAGCTTTCAAGCAATAATATGTTTCGTTCAAACAGATTTCAATTCTGGAAATAACGAAATTATCGAGAAGGTTCCTTGGGTCAACATCATTCTTATATCCTCTTATGGCGAAATATAGGAATAATTTGTATTTATTGCAAAAAATATGTAAAAAGTTGTTATCAGTTTTAATTAATTCTGTAATAACTGAATCAATTTCGGAAAAAAATATGTTAACTCTTCATTGCGTACTTTTCTTTTTACCAAAATAAGTTCAAAATTTGCGCATTTTTTATTACACATCTCAAATAAAATGATGGTTTTAAAAATAGTATGGATTTGGAATCTTTTTACAATGATCCATTTTTAGTACTTGCTGTTAAACAAAAAAGGCATTTTCCTAAAATTATACTGTAATAATATATTCTGAATTGAGCAATTGTTGAAAAATAATTTTAAGAAAAGTAAAGTTTTCCAACCCCTTTTTCTTTAAAGAGCAGCTTTTTTAAAGTTTACTGTGTAATATATTAGCTTAAACGTCAAAATAAAATTGCGGTTCAAACTTGTTCATTTAAAAAACAAATCAAACAGTTGTGATTTCTTAAGTTGCACTAATATGTATTTCTTTTTCACAAATCAAAAAAATAAGAAACAAAAAGGTAAATAAATAATTTATTTGTTTGTTCATTCTTAGAAGTTATTTAACCCTGTGCTTACGGCTGGTATTGAGTGGACCAGAATGGCTTCATCATGCTAATATAGCACGTGCCATAAGCAGGATGAGGGACTGATAGAAAGATTCAGAGAAGGACATCACACAGAATACATCCAGGACTACGGTGGGATGGGATTCAAACCCGCTTCGCACAGTGTTTGGCGTGCGATACCGCTCGGTCAGGGAGGCCCATACAGTTTAAAAAGTAATAAAATTTTCATGCTTTTCTGATTGCCATTGAGGGAGAACTGATAACTACAGTGAACTTAGATTTAAGATAAAACGGCATGAAAATTTTAAAACATATTTTTGACAAGTAAATACGAAAAATATTAAAAAATGGGAAAATATTGTAGTGCGTTTCTACAGGGGCAAAGAAGAGGGGGAGGGCAAATACATGGAACCGGTCTTCTCCACAGATGGCGCATTCGAGCGCTGCGAAAGCTTTTGGCCACAGGCTTATAAGCCTTAATTGAGCACACAAGTCAGCAAATGTATGTGGTAACAATAAAATAATAATTTTTTTAATCTTCATCGTTATCGAAATTTTGTAAATAAACATGGCTCCTATTTTGACGAAGAAGCCGGTCAATCCAACCCCAGTTGCTGTTGAACCTGCCGTGGAAGTAATATATTTTCGTTAAAAGTTACTAATTTTCTATAAAATAAATGCTTTTTTATATTTCTTCTGTTGCATATCATGTTTTTTTCTTCTTATATAACTTTATAGTACTAACTCATTCAATAGGGCTTTCTGGTATATTCATTTATTTTTTTACATTTTTGTAAATTAGTTTTACAAAAGCTTAAAGCTTTTTTTTCTTTCTAAATTCACTTTGATAATTTGAATGTTTAGCCTTACTGTCATCATGAATACTTAGATTTGAATTTAGCATTAGCAAGAACTTCTTTTAAGTTTTGTTAATAGTGTTGGAATTTGGTAATTGGAATTAAATTTAGTAATTTCTAGAGTAGCACTATGGGTAAACCTACACTGAAAAAAATATTGTTTTAATCTGTCAGCAACTAAGCTTTACTATTTTTTTCAACGATAAGTTATTTTGTGCTAGCAAGAACCTGAAGGTTATGAAATCTGTATCTTTCAGTTCAATCATCTTTTAGAAAATATATAGCATCTTTCAGTTTAGATTATAATTTATTTAACAGCACTGAGGAAGGATCTTGTTAATAGAGCTGAAACTATAGCTTGTCAACTTATGTCTCTTTATTTTTGCTTAATTCACGTTTTTTGCTTTAAAATGTACTTAATTTTATAAATTTATTTATAACACAATTTGAAACTTTTATTATGTAAACATGCTTATGGTAACACATAATGCTTTTATGAGTTCTATGCATGTTTTAGCTATACATTAGTAATTTACTATAGTTGTAATCTCATGATACTATGATCATGAATCAATTCTAAATAAATATAAAAGCTGCTCTAATAAGTCTTCTCTTATTAATATATTTTAGAATTTCTCTTTAGTTTATTTATTTTTCTCATAATAATTGATTTATATCCTGATATAAATATATTCTAAAATGCAAACGATTACACTTTTCAGAAATAATTATCATAAAAAGTTTTTCTTTAAGGAATTGCTTGACCTGAAAGAGGAGAATAATTTATTATAATTTTCATATCATTTGTAGGAATTCTCTGGGTTAGTAGTAACACAGATACTTTACATATATATAGATAATTACATATATTGCACAGATAATTTACATATATTTTTTTTTCGATAGTTATTATCACAGTTTTTTTTATTTTAAATATTGGCATATGTTTTTTTTCTTCTAGTAAGCATGAACCAGATTTTTTCTGGAAACTATTTTTTCTTTTAGTCAATTTTGTTTGTATGATAAGACAGTGTTGTAGTTCAGATTTTATGCTGTTGTAAGGCTTTGAAGTTTCAAGAAATTAGTCTGCTAAACATAAAAACAAAGCAAAAATATTTATAGTTTGTTAATATGAAAACTAAAATAATAATTACACAATATATTTTTGATTTCATAGAGCCTATTTAAAATTTTCTTGAAAATAGCAAAACAATAAATCAAGATATTGTAAGGTTGCCTTCAAAAACTGATTATAGATAAATAGCTATTAAAATTTCTGTGCTAGTGCTTTTTTATGTCAACTACCTTTGCCAAGTTGCTAAAAAAGTTTTTTACTTTTGGAGTAATTTACCCAGGGATTGCTCTGAGTTATACTTTTTCAAGTTGGTCTCTTTCTGTAATGTTTTAGTTTTTCATGTGCCATTGTCTAGTTTTTTCCGATATTGGATAACTTTTCTAAGGCATGTACCAATACGAAGATCTTTCCGAATTATTTATTTAATTAATTTACAATAACTAAATGAAAATTTTAGTTCTCTTAATGTTCATCATTTTTATAACAGAATGTTACAATATTATTGTTAAAATAAATATTTCTCATTGTAAATGTGTATTTTATATTTAATTTTTTAGCCAATTCAACCATCATCAGTAATTGTGATCCATCCTGGATCAATGTACTTAAGAATTGGAAGAGCTTCAGAATCATATCCCAAAGTTATTCCCCACGTAATTGCCCGGCGTAATAGATTGGGGCCATCTCCTATTCACCGAGATCCAACTTTGGTGCCACTTATTAATTTGGTAGTTTTACTTCTTGAATATTTTTAGATTAATATTTTCTATTGTTTGAAAAAAATAAAAATTTAAATAATTTCATAAATTTATTGTTTATTATTTATAGTATGGCACTACACTACCCTGAATGGTGCTTAGATCTTATAATGATAGTTTACAATTTTCTTTCAAGGTAGTAAGTTAAATGATGTTTGTATTGATTTAATGAATTAGGTATTAAATGCTTTTGAGTTACTTTTACTTTTGGAATCAGGAATGCAAAAAGCCTGCAGCTGGTTTTACCCAGTAAAAACCACCCGGTTTTACTGTTTTTTTTAAAAATTAATTTCTTTTTTATTCTTTGTTATATTAAAGAGCTATTCTATTGAAATATATATGTAGTCTAGTCTAAAAAAATGAACCAATATTGAAAAAACTAATGATAATCTGAAAAGAAAAAATATTTGAGTAATTCATGAAGAAAAATGTATTGGTTTCATATGAAAAATAGAATAATTTGAGTATAAATCAAAGTACAATAGAAGTTATTTCATAACGATTTTAATTAAAAATAAACACAAACAGAGGAAATACATTATAAATTGGCCAGTTGTCAGTGTTATAGATCGAGAAATGGTATAGATTTAGAAATGGTGTTATAGATAGATATAGACCAGCAATCTAGATTTGACTGTATGGCCATTGATTAGTCAGTGCCTTTGCTTTACTTTCTATGCACAAAAAAAAAAAAGAAAAATCAAATATTTTTTAAGATCAAAATGTAAATATAAAGTAATCCTGTGTTAAAATAAGTTTCAAATGTGTGATATATGTGAGTACTTATAAAATTTTGTATCGTGATCTCAGAAGAAACTTTTTTCAGACAATTAATTGTATTAATTATTAATTGCACTTTAATTGCCTATATGTTAAGTCCATTAATTAAATTAAACTTATTTATTAATATTAGATTTTTTTTAAAGAAGGTACTTATCCCTGCCCTCTCTTTTGAAAAAAAAAAACCCAATAAAACATGAAATACCCAAAAAGGTTCAATAAAACCCAGAAACTCACCTGGGTTTTTGCAACCTTGCTATGAATTGTATTATTCAGTGACATTTTTGATTTTGTTCAATATGTTTCTGCTTTACTAATTACAATAAAGCATTTTTATTTGGAGTGAGTGATGATGGTTGTGAACTCACCCTCTTTCTAACATTTGGCACTTTGACAAATTAATTGTTATAGCTCTAACAGTGCCAATAACTGCAACTGCTTTTAAGAGAGATTTTATTGCTGAAAATGAAAATAAAATCTAAAAGCTTTGGAGCGATTGGATGACCTTTCAATATTGTGTTAGTTTTGCCACCAACAAAGATGTCAATTCGAAAAAAAATTCAAGTGTACTGTTAAGTGCCTAAAACAAAACAAAAGAAATTTAAAATCTATAAATTTTATTTACAATCTTTTTTTAAAAAAAAACTCTAGCCAAATTAATTTAGAAATAATGAAAAAAAAAGTTAAGAATAATGTGGAATAATGTTTTTTGTTTATAATATTTTATACTCTAGCAATAATTTTACTGTGTTTATTTTATGTAATTTATCTCTGTTTAGTTAGAATCTTGTAGCTACTAATACTTGGTCAAATCAAGTATGTTTCATCACTGATTGTGGTTTTTTACAGTCTCAAGAATTGAAGTCCCAGCTCCACAACTATCAAGTCACTTTAGGTTCGATTTTGGCATCATGTATGACAAGTGATGGTAGACTTAGAAATTCCATTCCTTTAAATATTGTAATTTTATATTTATTTAGTAATTTTATTATTATTTATTTAAAAGTTAGTTTTTATTTTATTGTTTGAAATATATTTTGTAGTAAAAATTTAATTTTTAGTATGCACAGGATATCAGTGCATCTGAAAAGTCATTGAAAATCATGGGAATTCATTGATTTTAACCTTGATTGAAAATTATCATGGAAAATCATTAAAAATTCATGGACACTCCCTGTTCGTCATGGATTTGAGCTCTCGGAGCCCTTAATCTTGTCTGGCGATTAGAAAATCCTTGATCGCGATTTGTATTAACATGATTTAAAAGTAGCACATTGCAATCTGCATCTGTGTGATGTAAAAATTGAACATCGTGTCAGTATTTGTGCGATTTAAAAACCACACATCGTGAATCACATTCGTGCAATTGAAAAATCCCTCATCGTGATCTGTATTTGTGCAAATTCATAATCTCGCATCGCAATTTTTATTCACGTGATTTTAAAAAGACACACCATCTTCGATATTTCGATGATATAAAAATTTCTCATTGCAATCGATATCCAATTGATTTAAAAATCACATATCATGATCCACATTCTTGTGATTTAAAAATCAAACATCATGATAGATCCTTATTTGTGCAAATCTATAATCATAACATCGTGATTTATATTTACATGATTTAAAAAATACACCACGCGATCTATACTCACGTTATTTAAAAATCCTTTATCACAATCTGCATTTCTGTGAGCTATAAAAATCTTATGGTGATTCGTATTTGTGTGATTTAAAAATCGCACATTAGGATTTGTATTCATGTGATTTAATATCTTCACAGTGTGATACATATTTGTACAATTTAAAAATCACCCATCTGGATATCACAGGACGTTATTTATATTGCATGATTTAAATATAAACATCATAATTCGCATTTCTTATTTACGTGATATAAAAATCTATTATATGAACAATTTATTATTTAATTTTTAACAATGCTGGTTTTGGCTTAAACATTTTTCAAGTTAATATTTTTTTCTGTTAAGAAAAGAATTCAAAATATTAAAAGCAATTAAAAAGAATATTTTCAGTAGAAAAGCACGCTAAGCAGTAGAGAATCCGAAAGGAATTGAAACAATGAAATATGGACAAAATTTAAAAACGGTTGTCATATTCCATATTTCATTGTTTCTTTTTATTTTTTTCTGTTTAAGATTTAAAATGTATTTTTTAAAATTTAATTTGTAATTTATTTTGATTTAATTTGTCATTTTTTTCAGTTTATTTTTATTCAGAATTCTCTTTTTAAACTAATTAAAAAAAAATTTTTTAACTATCAATAATGAATTATTTCTTTATTAGTAATCAAAATTATGAGTTAACATAATAAAAAATATTTAAAATCTCAGTAAATTTTGTGTCAATCATAAATGGAAAATATTGCAGATCATTTATAGTGCTTACTGCAATAAAATTTTTGTATTTTGGATTACAATGAAAATTTCCTATATATGGGGAATATTTTACATATAATTAAAATATTTAGTATATTATGCAACAGTTATCAGGAAATTAATATTTCGTAAAGCCTTCTGGATTTTTTCCTATTCATGTCGGCAGCTATGCATACATTGTGTGGTAGCATCAAAGAAAATAATTGTGTAAATAATTTGTTTGAATTTTCCTTATTCAAATGACTAAATTTTGGTTGCTATATTGGAATGAACAGTTAATTTATACGGCATTGAAATAACATTATATCAAGGGAAGTAGCAAATGTTGCTTTAGGTATTGGTCGTTATGATAAGGGGGAATTGAGTAAAGAGCATAGTCTGTATTCTGAATTCTCTAGTTGAAATCAAACCAGTAAAGCCTGCTTTGAAGATTTTAACCCTTTAATTATTAATGTTGTCCTGTCTTTGTTTTTCCTAGAAATAATAATTACATAATAAAACAATAATGCAATTGAGCTTCAAGTTTTCCCAATAATTAATACAATCTTAATTATTTTATTTGACATCTACAAATTATGAATTCAATTTCATGTTTATTATTTATCATTTAAATAATAATTCGTAAAATTTGAGATTTAAATTCTATTGTCTCGATTTTTATTTATATTTTACTTGAAATTGTTTACTTGAATTGTTACTTGAAATTGTTTACTTAATTTTAATCTTATTATCTTAAATATTTACTTGGATTGAGATATTATAGTTTTTTAGGTAACAGAATATAATTCTAAAGTGAAACCTCAAGTAATAAGTGGGAAAAGTGATATCCCTTGGACAAAAGTTGATGATCAACACGATATTTTCATTGGAGAAGATGTGAGTATGTGATAAAATGTGAACATTAATGTAATACCATTTTTCATACTGTGTATACTTCCTTTTTGTAACATTTTGATTACTTTTTACTTATTTTCTTTAGTACTGATAATCTGTATTTAACATACAGGTATTCATTTTTTTTTTAATTTTAAGAGTATTTTTTTCAACACTTTATTAGGATGATAAAATAATTTTTAAAGCATGTTTTTTAACAATGCATTTTTTTAAAAAAAATAATGTGTTTCAATTGCATTGTCTGCAATTTCTATTTAATTTTGCTCAGTTATAGTACTTAGTTATAACTTAAGTACTATAGTTTTTTGATTGATAAATCAGTATGTGAAAATATTATTAGTTCTTAAAAACTTTTTTTTTCTCTAAGTTCTGGCATATTTTATGAGAAGAAAATATTGGTGTCTATTTCAATAAATGAAATTTACCAGTTGAAGATTGTTAATTTATTGTGTGCTTTTAATTTTGACACAGAATCATACTTATAACATGCAATATTCACACTTATGATAATACCAGTAAAACAAATATTTCTTAAAAACCAGATGTTGTGGTAGACACACTACAGTCACCAATGTGGGCATTGTAGTTATCAGCATTGTCAACTTTCATCTATTAAAAGGTACCCAAACATCGAATCGAGTTAACATGTCATATATACTGGTGAATTGGAATTGTCTTTTGGAGTGGTAGATCAGTCACCAGATCATGCTTTTTTTATTAAAAAAAAAAATTAAGCATCTAATTTCTTGTTCATATTTGTAAAATTATTTAAGGCACCAACTTGTCATTGTCAAGCACTAGGGTTCTATCCCATGTCGTAACATGAGCTCTATCCAGATTCAGATCTACACTGGCTTATCTCAGAAGCAAAGTTCACCAATATGTATTTAGATATGTATTTCATGTATCATATTTGAGTTTCAGTCTTCAGAAATCTTATGGGATGTAAAATTACTCTTCGTGAGTTTTTTTTTTTTTTTTTTTTTTTTGTTAAAATTTCTAATTTTTCCCCCATACTTTTCAAAAAATATAATCACTTAAAAAATAAGTCCTTTCTCCTTGTTAGAAAATTAATGAGAAATTGCATAAAAATGCTAAATTTGCAATATTTCATTCTTAGGTTTGTTTTTAAAAAGAAGTTGATTTAAATCTATTTAGTTCATAAAAGTAGAAAATAATGTAGAATAATGTTCCTTTGTTTAATATTATTAACTAGATCTAGCCTATTTACTTTGCATCCTTAATATCTCAGTTATGAGCTACATAATATGTTTCATATAAGAGATATAATGTGTGTTATAAAATGATATTAATTTATAATTTCTCTCTTCAAAAATTTATCGAATAGTTGTTTGTTAGGATTATTTATTATTTGTCAAATATTTATAAAAATGTTTTTTTTTATATAACACTGCTGAGAAGGAAAGGTGGCTATTTTAAATTGCTGACATGCCACAAACTTGCCAATTGTGGAGACTATTGTGTCACAATCTTGCCACGACCCCTTTAGTCCTCAAGAGACTTTTTGTTTGTTTTATGACAATCCTTGACCAACCAACCCAATTTTTGGATTTACGAATACTAATGTTTAACTCCGTAACCTTGTAATTTTGAACACAATCCAGAAGACAAGGGAACTCCTCGATCAAGCATTGGGTGAAACTTGCCTTCGTGAGGCCTTTTTGATGGAACTAACCTGCATTTGCCTTACATGGTAAGGATAACCACAAGAACCTCCCTCGGTTAAGTTGATGGCAAAAGGACTCTAACTCATGATCGGTCTACCACTGAGGATATTTTTACATCAGCACTTTGGTCGGTGCAAGCCGGATTGCGAAATTAGTATCAACTAGCCATTGCGAACATTCTAACCACGGAGTCACCATGGCTCTCAAGAAACTGTTGTAAAAACATTTTGCTTTTTTTTGGAATTTTTGTTAGTTATGATTTATGTAATTTTTTTTTTCGTTTTTAGGCACTACGTTTACAACCTGGAGAAAACTTCAACATACATTGGCCAATTAGAAGAGGTCAGTTTAACTTACATTCTGGCGTTGGTGGTTCAATGACTTCTGTTTTATCCGACTTAGAAGCTATATGGAGCACAGCATGTCAAAAATTACTGGACATTAGTCCTAAAGATTTGAAGGTATAATTTTATGTTGATTTTTTTTTCAATTTATAGGGTGGCTAGAGATAGGAGAATTTAAGAAAGCATTGTTGAATTTTATCAATTTGGAAAAGTCAGGGAATTCTTAAACAAATATGTCCAAATATCAGCAAAGTGAAAAATCAACAGTGGAAAGTGGTGATCCCATGTGAATTTATGATGAAATTTTTGCCATTTATTGCTGTGGATTTTCTTAGTCTCAGATTATTACATCGATATTTCAAATGTTTAGGATATTTTGAATCTCTCATTTGTAGAAATACTTTTTGTTGCATTAATTTTAAATATTTACTATTTTTTATTATTTTATTTGGCAATAGTCCAAAAAATTTTGAATTATAAGGTGTACAGTTTTTGTTGTAAAATCTTGGGAAACATAACCCAAAGCATTTCTAACTTTAAATTTTTCTGGTATTTTTAAAACTTGGCTGATCCATCTCCACTTTCGCTTATAATTTTCTCAGCAACTAACTTTTATTTGCTCATGTTAAGCAGCGTTCCATGTTTTACATTGTCAAATCATTTTATGTTTCGAATTTTTTGGTGACATGTACTTATGAATTTTTGAATTCTATTAATGATTTTCTATGCGCAATGCCAAATCTCAGTCTCATATGAAGTTTTAACATTAGCTAATAAATCATTAATGCTTTAAAAAAAGATTAACTAGACTATGTGAATTTTGGTGATGAAATTTGTACACATGAATTGCCATGTTAAAAAGTAAAAAATTTAATGCTTTATTGCAAATCTAAGTGTTGTATTGCTGTAAAAACCATGGTTAAATTTAAAAAATATTCACTGAAAAAATTATTGAAAAGTCATGTAGGTTAAGGATTGAATCGAATACTTTATTTATAATTTTGTATACCTGCTAAGTCTCATGTTTTTTAACGAAGACTCCTGTATTTTTCTCTGTATTTGCTAAAGAAATTGAATAAAAAAAATTTTGGTGATAAAATATCTGCTGGTGGCAAAAATACTTCTCTTCTTCCTCAACAGATAGTGGTATTGCCAGTACTATAGTATGTTGAGTGTTAATAGTTTAAGTAATTATAAATAATGGTTTAAAGAAATATTTTTTAGATTAAGATTTATATACATATTTTTTACTTTCCTGAATGTAAGTGCTTATATTATTTCTAATTTTGAATTTCTCATTTTGACTTACATGATTATGCATAACGTATCAAAAATTTACTCGTAGCCTGAAAAATGTTGCTAGTAAAATCTCCGTTATTTTATTTCTCCAATGTTGGCAGGTATGATATTGGAGCTTCAGTTTCAACAACTTTATTAGTTAAAGTAAGCAATCAAAAATTCAGAAATTTCCAAAATGTAGACATTTTTAATCAATTTGGTAATCTGAGTAATTGCAGTTATTCTGTAGTAGGTACAGAGAATTTATTTTATATTTTGAAAATATTTTCTTGATGAAAATAAATAAGTAAGGAAATTAGTTACAAATCTGATAGATTAAGATGTGCATATATATAGCATTATTGTTTTTATCACTTAATGAAAAGATCAAATATATAATTTTTTAAAATCTTTTTGAATATGTTTATTCATTAGTAGAATTTGTTTTAGACCTGTACAATCAATTAAACATTTTTTTCTATATTTTATTTCTTTTCAAAAATTTATCAATAATGATTTGTCAGATATTTTATCATGGACACCTCATGTTAATTAATAAGTGATGTATATAGTTTTTTATCTGTGATTTTACTTGAATTCTCATGATTTTATTTCAGTCTTTCAGAGCTGTTCTTGTTATTTCTGATGTGTATAAAAGAGAGCACGTTCGCGAAATGGTTAATCTTCTACTGACTAGGCTTGGGTTTATGAGCTGCTTTGTTCATTTGGTAAATATCACTTCTTCAGTCCTTATGTAAATAAAATTCATCATATAATTTAAAGGGAATTTATATATTAATATTTTACATGTTATGAAAATGACCAAATATCTCAAGAAATTTTGATTCTCACACGTTTGTGAAATGTTTTCAATGATATCCCACCTCACCCAACGAGGTTTAACTAAGTTCAAAATCTGAAAACACCCTGTTTCTTAAATCGCAGATTTGGATTTTCCAGAAAGATAGTACTCCAATATAGGCTTGTCATGATTTGAGGTCCGCAAAATGAAATTGTGATTAATATTGCTTTTTAGACCCACTGAAACAAGAAAGCGGGGAAGACCGCAGTTGAGATGGATTGATTTGGTGCAGTCTGATTTTCAGGCAATTAATGAAAAGAATGGAGGATCAAAGATAAATTGTAAGTCGTTATGGAGAAATCTTCAGAGGAAGGCATTGGGTGTCCGGCCAACTTTGATGATGACTACCACGAAGTTTATCTCCACCTACAGCTGGCGGCACTAGAGTGACTCTCTGGGTTTGGGGTCATTAAATGCATCCTTTGAAAACATTTCCTGCCTGTATTTTTAAATTTATGATCCAATGCATTTTTTTCAAAATATTTGACTGTTATGGACTACCTGTTTTTTGACTTAATGTTATTGAGTGACTAACTTATGTATATAAATAAATGAAACAGTATATTTCATTAGGAATCTGTGTGTGCAACATTTGGTGCAGGAGTTAGTTTTGCATGTGTTGTTGATGTTGGGGATCAGAAAACTGCAGTTTCTTGTGTAGAAGATGGAATATCACACAAAAATACTAGGTTAGTTTTCTAAGAGATTTCTATAACTTTTTTTATTCAATGATTCTTAATTTATAATCTAATGATCATTAAGTAATCAATGAACGGTCTAAATGTTTTGATTGTTTGGACTTGTGTAGAAGATGGAATATCACATAAAAGTACTAGAATATATATATATATATACTTTTTTTTGGTTTTTAAATAGATTTCAATGATATTTTTTATTTCATAAAGAAACTTTTTTTTTCTTTCTGGTTTTCTAATAGATTTCTATGACTTTTTTTTATTTAATGATTCTTAATTTATAATATAATGATATTTAAGTAATCAATGAACATTCTAAATGTTTTTTGACTTTTCGAAGGTGCCACTCTTCAGTCCAGGGGACTGAAATCAGTCTTGAGAAAAAAATCAGTAGACTAATATTCATCAATTTAATATCCCTTTTCCACTTGTTTTTTTTTAACAATCGAATATCCCCTTTTCCTTAATAATTTAGCAGAAATTTTGTGATAAAAATAAAATAATACATTTTAGTTAAAACATTTTTATTTTTCATAATTATTGCGAAATACCAAGTAATGATGTCACACCAAAAGGAAAAAATGTGATTAATGCTTCTATTACACTAATGTTCAAAGACATAAGAGTTCAGTAAAAAATGAGGGTTTGTAAAAAATGCCTCAGTGCTTACTTGCTTACACAAAATTTGTACTATTGTTGTGTCTAAATTTGCTTTAGTCTTCATTTTTCCGCAATGTTTTGAAATGCTGATCAAAGTTAAATAAAAAAAATTTAAGGAAGCTTTTAGAGATAAGACAAAAAAATAATGGTGAAGCAAATAATAAGTAGAGATATGAATAGCTTTATGAAAAATTTGGTGGTTTATTATTTTGGTATAAAAGTATGTATAGAGGTAGCTGTTATTTTTACCTTATTGCTGCAAAAAAATTAATTAATAAAATTAAAAATTTTTTAGAAAAATATTCAAATCATTGATTTAATATATGTGCCATTATCATGGAAAGGTTCATTTTCGAGTCAGTGAGCTATAAATTTCCAAAAATCCTGGTAAGCAATGTTAGATCATGTTAATTGGTAAAAAAAAATTTTTTTTTAGAGGGGCATGCTCAAGTGTTGTCTCCTTGTATTCTCTAATTATAAATGTATGTCACAACTGGATTTAAATACATAGGTCAGGTGCAGGTAATTTGAATTTTCAAATGTGACATCTTGGAGGTCATTCACTAATTGATTTTTGTTATTGTTGCAATGCTACATATTGCAATTAAATTGAGCTTTTTATTGTTGATTTTGCTATCAAAGTTTCAAATTAATTTTAATATTGTTATCATTTCATTATTCCTAGATAATCAATGTGAATAATTATTTTGATAATAATAATAAATACTTTAATTTTAATAAATAATACTTAGAAATAATTCGTAATAAATACATTTACTTAAAACTTCCTGTTCAACATTTCAATATTCCAAGTTAATTTGAGCATTTTTCAATCGCATACTGATCTGAAATAAATGGATACTCTTATTAAAAGTTATAAAAAGTTGCCATAAATTAGTATTATATTGTTTTAAAGAATATATTAGTTTTTTATTCGGTAATTTTTCTAACAAGTTCTAACGACTTTCATTTTTCAGTGATTTTTAACTTTTAATTTAATGATCATTTTTGATCACTGATATATCACTTTCTGAGTATTTTATCTTAATTAGTTTATTTAAACTTACTTCATTCATTTGTTAAAGGCCTGCTTTCTCCTATGTAATGTTACTTTGTGTGAAAAAAAGAAAAGCCTACATAGTGTTGGTGGATTCTAAAACCCACTACTTATAAGCTCATTTTTAAAAAAATTTTTTTTTAATCATTTTAAATTTTTTTGTAACTTTTTATAAGGCTATGGGAATTATATTGCTGTTCAACTTCCTTAATTTTTAAATGTTGATTAAAAGCTATTTTCTCTGCTATAATTTGTGTAGCCATCTGCTGATAACTTTAGAAAATGCAATGAAACAACAAGCAATGCTATTTTTCCAAAAATATAGGCTGCAGTGAAGGTTTCATGGGATCAAGAGTAGAGGCCAAGACTAAGGATTACTTTTGTGCTCTATATTTTTGTTAATTTGCTCGTTTCTCATTGAATTTATTTGTTATGAGCTTAGAATTTATTAATTTGGTTGTTTATAAGCACAGAAATTCAAGTTTAAGACCAAATCTCCAAAATTTTATTGATCCCATCCCACAAAAAAAAAGGAAAAAAAAAGTTTAAGAATTGAAATTAATTGCAGATAAGGAGCTGAATGAATTTCTTTTTATGTATCAATCTCAAAAATATTTTACCATTGCTACATAGCTGCCAGCTCTACTGGCTGCCAACTCTACAGTAGATTATTAGATTTTTGCCATTTTCTCCTGATCTTCCTGTTTTAATAAATATTCTTCTGGTTTTTGTACATTTTAGAAAATTTTCTAAAATTAAAAATTAAAAAAAAAATTCCCTATTGCAATAGTATTTTTTCTTTTTGCTTGGTTAAATATTTAAATAAGTATTACTAATACATAATGAAGCAAGCCTTATTTATAGAAATAAGTTTAAAACTTTTTTTTTGTTCTAAAATGTTAAGTTTATTTTTTTATTCAGAACTCCCTTTTTAAACTAATTAAAAAATATTTTACCTGTCTTTGATGAATTAAGCACTTATTACTATTTAAATTTATGAGAAACAAAATACATAGCATTTAAAGTATATTATATATCAATCATATAATATAAATTACAAAAAATGCAGAAATAAATCTGCAGAAACTAATTATTTTATCATGATCATATGAAGTTTTTGAAAATATTTTTGAATTTTATTGATTTTATGTTTATAAATTTAGAACTTTAAACCATGGAAATTTTTTTTTATTACTGCACAAATCCTAATTAGGACTTTTTTTTTGGAAAGTGAGTAAAAATATTTTTCGAGTGCTTTAAAAGTACTTAAAAGGTGTTTATTTTTTGTTGAAAAATCTGGCTATGCACCCTGAAAAAATTTATAAATATTACACTGTATCACCAAGATGGGATGTTATCAACTTTTTATTATACATCTCCTATTATTTTTCACTTTAATCTAAATGGGTTATAGTGGTTATTAGAAAATAAATAATTTTTTGTTCATGTTACAGTAAAAGCACTTGACACTTCTAATGAATATTAAATTAAAAAATGTTTAAATAATAAAAAATATTAAAATTAATTGTTTTGAATTTCAATATAAATGTAAGTTTTATTTGAATAGGCTCAACATTAATTATGGAGGAAATGACATAACACGTTTATTCCACTGGTTTTTAGGAAAGCTAAGTTTCCCTTACAAATGTTCTCCAGAACTTCCATTGGACTGTTTAACTGTGCAGGAGTTAAAAGAACAACTGTGTCATGTAAATTTGGTAAGTGCTAATAGTTCTATACCTGCCAAGTCTCCTTTTTTTTTTAACGAAGACTCCTGTATTTTACAATTTTACAACTATCTCTTGTTTATTCATGTATTCTCAAATTTCTCCTTATTTGTAGAAGAATTTTAAAAAAAATTGGTGATAAAATATGCATTGATGGCAAAAATACTTCTCTTATTCCTCAACAGATGGTGCTATTGCCAAGTGTTGTTAAGTGTTAATAAGTCGAGCCGTGATAGCTCAGTGGATAGCCTTCCAATGAGGTGAACCGGGTTTGAATCCCAATGATGACTGGTTGATACAAATTCCGCATCCAGTTTGCACTAACTACAGTGCTGACATAAAATATCCTTAGTCTTTAACTTTTATTTTTGTTTTTCGAGTTATTTACTGTGCAGCTATCTTTTTGTGTGTCACAATTATTGTACAGAATGAATTGTTAAGATATACTTTATCCTAATTTTCTCTATTTTATTTTATATTTTTCTTTGTAATATTCGCGATTTTGATAAGTTTAAGAAATAAATTGATGCTAAAATGTTGCTTAAAATTTTTTGGTTAATTATTTTTTTTATTTGAGTTTGTACTTAATCTTGATCAACTTATGAGTCAAAAATTTGACGTTGAATTAATTGATTTTAAGTTTCCCTTTTTTGTTAAACCAGTTTATACTTACAATAGTACGATCAAGAATTATTAGCATAATCAAAAATTATCAGTACATTTAAAAGTTATTAGCACAAGATAGAAAAGGTCAATAGGACAACTGTTAAGTAGAAATCTTTATTTATCAGTAATTATTAATTTTAATGTATAGTGATTCTTTATATACATCCAGGTACATAAGAACAATACTAATTTAAAGATAACAAAATATACATTTATAAAATGAGTGTAAACTGTAAATGTTTGGAAAGTAGAAAGTAAAAGGCCTACACACATTTTTTTAATAAGAAAATGTGTATATATAGCAGGTTTGTTACTTTTATCAATGTTATCTTAACTACTGTACGTAAATAACCATTGTTTTTAAATATATTTTTAGATTTTTATTTGCTTTGGAAGCATTTTGATTGAAGAAAATTTCCTTCAAATCTTTTCACATTCCAAATTTGTACCTTCACATTTTAGAATATTAATGTTAACACAATCCTTTTTATGTCTGGGGAAGGAGGCCATTAAGATGGAATTAAGAATCAATGAAAATAAAACTAAATATATGCCCTGCATAAAAGCTGGCTATGAAGAAACACAGTTTGAAATTCGAAGCCATTGAAAGCTTCACCTATTTGGGGTCTAAGATTAACAACAAAAACGACACTACACAAGAAATACACACAAGAATCATGATGGCCAATAAGTGTTTTTATGGTCTAAGAAAATATCTTAAGTCAAGCCTGATAAAAAGAAAAACAAAAGTGTTACTCTATAAATGTCTTATACGATCAGTGCTTACATACGCATGTGAGACCTGGACAATGACCCGTGGCAATGAAAATATGATAGCTAGATTTGAGAGAAAAATACTGCGAAGCATTTTTGGTGGAATAAATAAAAACGGTGCCTGGTTTAGAAGATCAAACACGAAACTTTACGAATCATATAAAGAACCCAATGTCATTAAATTTATCAAAATTCAAAGGATTAAATGGGCAGACCACATTGTAAGAATGGAGGACAGCAGGACAACCAAAAAAGTTTTCAGTGCCAGGCCAACAGGTACATGAAAAAGAGGACGACCAAACCTAAGATTTTTAGACTGCCTTGAAAAGGACCTACAAGTTTTAAAGATAATAAATTGGAGAACATTGGCTAAGGGAAGAATGTTTTGGCATAGTCTTGTTGAGAAGGCCAAGGCCCATCCTGGGCTGTTGTGCCAATGAGAAGAAGAAAAAGAATGTTAACATTATTTTACAGTATGTACTTCTATAATTTGTGCATTTTTTTAAAAAAACTTATTGAATTGAGTAAACAAATTGTACTGTTTTTTATTATCATGAGATACATTATAGTTCACAAAAAAAAGGACTTCCCCGAATAACTTTCGATCTAATGATCATAGTTTCATGTTCTAGGACTCTGTCTTAATGGTTCAAAAGGGTGACCTCAAACATGCTATGTAATAAGCGCAGACAATATTCGATGTTACGAAATCTGTCACAAAAATGTACTTTCTCTGAATATACATGCCTTTTTTCCGACAGATTCAGATTTGTGACCCTCGAAATATAGGGAAGAGCCGTAATCTGGGAAATATGGTCCCAATAATTTGGTTAGGAGAGCGCTCCAAAGCTTGGACCCCATAATGTTAATTTCACTTTTTGTGTATTTTGCTATAATTGTAGAACTTTTTAAGTGAATTGAAAACATTTTGCACACAATTATAAAATTCATTTATCCAAAGATAATTCCATGCAAAAAGTTACTTTTAGTAAATATTTATTATTTTATTTTATAATGGTCGAAAATTTTTGAATTGTAGGCCATAAAATTTTTGCAGCATTTTAAGGAATATGCTTTGGCAGAATACAAAATCGGTTGAATAGTTCCTGAGAAATCGAATTTTTATTATCTGACTTCTTTGAAATTCGATTTCTCATTATTTTATTTTGCTCAAATTTTGTAATTTGTCGTGTGAAATTATTATCTTCAAAATGATGCAAAAACTTTTATACAAGTACTACAATTCTATTTTTATACCATTATTAAATAAAATAATAAAAATAAATAAATAAATATTTGCTGAAAGTTATTTCTTGCATAGAAATATCTTAGGATAAACAAATTTTATAATCTAGTGCAAACATTTATTTATTTTTTTTCGTTAAAAAAGTTCTTCAGATATGGCGAAATGTATAAATAGCTTAACATTATGCTGTCCAAACTTTGGAGCACTTTCCTGACCTAACTATGAGGACAACATTTCCCGAATTGCGACTGCCGACTGTATTTTGGGGGTTAGAAATCCAAAAAAAGGTATGTTTATTCAGAGAAAGTACGTTTTTGTGTCTGATTTCATAACTTAAAATATCATTTGTACTTATTGTTTAGCATATTTGAGGTCACCCCCTCAAGCCATTAAGATTTAGTCCTAGAACGTGAAGATCTGATCAATAGATCAAAAGTTGTTCAAGGTAATTCATTTTTGTGGCACACTGCATATAAAACAGCAGAAACTAGAAAGTAGAGGTACATATTAACCATCCGTTGACTTCCTTAATCCCCATTATTGGTTTTAAACATGCATTCTTATTGTAAATAGATGTAATTGTAACAATGTAACAATCATTTTTTAAATTACATTTGTTGATATATCCAGATTATAATATCTATTTTGTGATGATTTTAAATATTTATATTTTTACATATTTTAATAATGTGTATTTGAAATTAGGACATCTATGGAGTTCAGGACAAGTACTTTACCATTAAACGCCCAAGTGTACCAGTTTTACGCTATGGTATAAAGGTAAACTGTTTTTCTATATGAATTTCAAGTTGTAAATGTTTGAATTTGTATGGAACAGTCTCTTTCTCCAATCTCCATTTCCCTCAAAAGTTAAGTGAAGAAACAAAACTTGTAAAACTCATTTGAAATAATTTTTTTTTTACCTCTCTGTAATTTGTAATATTTAAATTTCTATTTCATTGGTGATATCCATGATGCATAATTTTAATTTTTTATTTTTTAATAATTAATTCATGAAACATTCTTTTTCTCTTGTCTAACAAGTTTTGTCTCTTATGTTTACTTTTCTCAAAAGTAAACACAAGAAACAAAACATGTCATGTTAATTTAAAATAGAGGGAAAAAATTTGCCTTTCTATAAATCAAGATTTTTAAATTTCTATTTCATGAGTGATACCTTTGTAAAAGTATAATTTAATCCATGAAACATTCTTTTAATTCTTTTTTCATTTTCACATAATTTATCCATAAAAAAGATTTTTTCTCCACTCTTACAAGTTTTGTCTCTCATGTTTATTGTTCTTGAAAGTAAACACAAGAAACAAAACTTGTAAAACTCCTTTGAAATAAAGGAAACAAATTTTTTACCTTCGTATAAATTGTAATTTTTAAGTTTCAATTCCATGAGTGATATCTTTATAAAAGTTTAATTTAACCAATGAAACATTGCTTTCTCCATTTTTACAAGTTTTCTTTTTCATGTATATCTTTCTCTTACTTTATTTTACCCAATTTGGAACAGCTTAGAAAATACTAGAACTTTGGAACAGCTTAGAAAATTTCCTTTGATATTACCAGAACCAGATTATTAATGTAAAATACCTTGTATCTCTTTTAAATGTGAAAAGAGTGACATTACCCCCTAAATTGTTATCCCATGCTCTAGATGATTGTAATATATGGTCATTCATAATTTATTTGCTTCTAATGCATAACTTTGTTTTATCAATGATACCATAATTGCCAACTCTACTGGATTTTCCAATAGACTACTGGAGTTTGTCAGTTTTCCCTGGTCTACTGATTTAGTAAAAATTCGCCTGGTTTTTGTCCATTTTTGAAAACTGAGTAAATTTCATTAAAAAAAAACCTGTTCAAAAATTTTTTTATGCATTTTATTACATGTTTAAATAAGTATTACTAATACATCATGAATAGTAATCAATTTAAAGCTTTTTCTCTTTTTTTTTCGGTTAAAAATTTTTTAGTTTTTTTTTTATTCTCAACTTCCTTCTTTAATTAATTAAATCTTTAATGAATTAAATGTCTATTACTATTCAAAATTGTGAGTAATCAGAAATGGAAAATGTTGCAAACAATTTTTAGTTTATTAGTGTGTATTTAAATGACTTAAAGAATCCCTAAAATTCTTTGTGTGTAGAATATTTGATATATAATGCAACAGTTATTATCAAATTTATATTATTTCATAAAATTTGCCAGATTTTTTTCTGATCCATGTTGGTACTATGATCATACTTTTCTTGTTTGATATTTGTATTCACTCTTCAAGGAAAATGTTAGTCCTCTTGTGTGGTTTATTTTCGAGTTTAAACATGTTGGCAGCTATCTTGATGCATGTTATTTATCAATACATCTAGGCAGACCAGGACCAGCATATTATTTTTTATCACATTTTTACTTAAAGTATCATTTTAATGAGTACTTTTAAGTACATGCAATATCCAAAAAAAATCTAGTTATTACCAATTTTTAGTTATTTACCAAATTTTTATAAAACTAAAGCATCATTTTGATAAAATTTATCAAGAATATTTTTGCTGTGAATTAACATTTATAATATTTTTTATGCTCTAACGATATGATGATCTCTTGTTTTAACGTTATATTGAGCTTAAACTGTATTGACATTATTAAGTATATTTCTTGTCTATATAAAAAGTAATGAGAGATTTGCTGAGGTTAAAAAATTTTATGATTTTTACGATTCAAAAATTTTTTGAGTTTTATGCATTTTTATCTTTATTGTTTCCCCCCTAAGGTAGGCGATGAATGTTTGATTGCTCCCCTAGCTTTATTTCACCCAGAGCTGTTTGGCATCACGGGTCCTAAAAAGGTTCAAACTCACACTCGAAATGAAGGATTGCCAGACGATCCTTATGATGAACAGTATCTTATTCAAACTCAAGTATGTATTCTTCCCATTTATTCTCTCAATATTCATAAAATATCTATACATTTTTCTAAAATTAAAATTACTGTACATTTCCGAATATGAGCAAAAGAGTACACTTTCTATTTTGAAACGCAACCAAAATTCAAACTTTGTATATAAGCTGCCATACGCAAAAAAAGGCATGCTACGCTTGGAAATAAAAATGTACCACCTTTCGTGTAGTAATGAAGGCACTTGTTTTTGTGGGCAAAAGAACCTCCCGTTATCGTAATTCGATTTTTTAAACAATGTTCAGGGATGCTACGCCTGCGCCATTTGCGACAAACTGAGACAAAACGGCATAACTGCGCCATTTTGCGACATTCAGCTCAGTTTCTGCCAAAGCTGCGCCATTCTGAGACAAAACGTCCAAAATTTGGCAAACCTGAATTCAGTTTCAAATATTAATCCGATTGCCGTGAGTCATTGGAGATTATTTTGCCGTTCACGTCTCCAAGGGATGAAAGACTTCCACGAAAAAGCGGAAATCCGCTTTTTTTCTCCCAATTTTTAAAATTTTCGACCATGTTCCAAAAACTATAATTTTTAGGGAGTCCAATTAGAGAAACCCAAGCCGCCGGAACGATAGTCGGATTCCCGCGACTTCCGCTATAGAGTGGAAAGGAGTCTAAGTGTTTCGTTTCGACCACCGATATATGATTTTTTTTTTCGTTTGGCTGATTTTCGGAATTTTAAATATTAGGAATTGCGCTGGAATATGCTAAAATCGCGATTTTTAATCAGACGATTTTAATATCAATCATCGATTTTCGTATTTAACTTATTTAAAACTTATGTGTTGCGACTTTTTTACGCTGTTTAAAAATCGTACTAGCAATTCCTATTCACTCAATTTAAAAATTCAATATCGCGATCTGTATTCTTGCGAGTTTAAAATCCAACGTCGCGATTCGTATTCACGCATTTTTAAATCCAATATTGCGATTCGTTATCACGCAGTTGTAATATCAGATCTCGTTTTTCGTATTTGTACGCTATTTAAAAATTACTCATTCCGATTCGTATTCACGTGATCTAAAAATTATTCATCGTGATTCTTATTTACGCAATTTAAAAATTCAATATCGCTATTTGTATTTTCGCGTTTTTAAAATCCAACAGCGATATTCTTATTCACGTGTTTTTAAAATTCAAAATCGTGATTCATATTCACGCGATTTTAAAATCCGAAATAGTGATTCATATTGACGCGATTTTAAAATCCAATATCGTGATTTGTGTTTTTTAAATCCAGCTGCGCGATTCATATTCACGTGATTCATATTCACGCGATTTTAAAATCCAATATCGTGATTTGTATTTTCGTGTTTTTAAAATCCAACAGCGTGATTCATATTCATATGATTTTATAATCCAAAATCGCGATTCATATTCACGCGATTTTAAAATCCAACCGCACGATTCATATTCACGTGATTTTAAAGTCCGATATCGTGATTCATATTCACTTGATTTTAAAATCAAAAATCGCGATTCATGTTCACTCGATTTTAAAATCCAATATCGTGATTCATATTCACGCGATTTTGAAATCCAATATCGCGATTCATATTCACGCGATTTTAAAATCCAAAATCGCGATTCATATTCAAACGATTTTGTAATTCAATATCGCGATTCATATTCACGCGATTTTAAAACCCAAAATCGCAATTCATATTCACGCAATTTTAAAATCCAGTTTCCCGATTCTAGAAAGAAGTAGAATTAAGTTTTTTCTCGAATTAGTTACTGTAAAGATGTGATATATTTTTCTACAGTTGTTGCATTTAAACAATTACTAAGTGCATTCATAATCACATTTTATGATTGTATATTTAGCTATATAAATTAAAAGAACATAGTCAACTAACTAATCTTGTGAATGCAAGAAAATACAATCTACTAGTCAATACCAATAAACTAAAAAGTTTACTTTTATACTTAATAAAGGATGCAAGTCATTTTAGAAAGAAAATTATATTTATATGTGTCTTTTTAAATTGTTTATAATAGTTTTTAAATATTTCTGTTTTGATATAAAAATGTATATATGCTAATTTTTGGCTATTAAGTGCTCCCTAAAATTTTCTTGAAAAATTCCTACCTAAAATATTTCAAAATTTCACTGCACCTCCTGAATTCTATCAAAGAGTGTTTTTTTTTGTGTTATTTGCATTTTCTCAAACTCTCATTATTTAATTACTGAATTTCTCTTTTAATTATTGAAATCTGTAGACCTTTCATTGTAACTGAATAGTTATATATTTTGAGATGAAATTTGAGCTCAAAATAAAATGGGTATTTTCCCTTTTGAATTACTGAAACTAAATAGATATTTCTTTTCAGAAAGTTAACACCATTATATTTTAAAAAATAAGAAAGTTAAAATTTACTTTGTAAAATTCTCGAACAGATACTATTCATTGGCATAAATGATAAATGCAATATATATGAAAACAACAGAGTCCATAAAACAATTTTGTGGACTCTTATAATCAATCATATGCAGGTTTTTTAAAATCCTAGCAATAGTGAATGTATGTATAATTGTAGTACTCCTAGTATGCTATTAATGGTTTTATGGATCCTGAAAATTATCTTTATATTGTTATCAAACTGATTAATAATCATTTTAGCTGAGATAAACTGAGTGAAAAAAATAATTTTAGCTGAGACAAACTGAGCCAAAAAGAGATTTTAACTGAGACGAAATGCAATTTCTGGTGAGACAATTTGATATTTTGCGAGTAGCATCCCTGAATGTTGCTTCACATTAACTTAACTATATGGATGAAATCATTTAGTCTATGAAGACACAAGTGAAGATAAAGGCACCTGGACTGGAATCTGCAAATTTGAAATGGAATTTATTTGATTTTAGAGTTTTTTTAAAATTTTGTTTATGTGTTGTCAGTCACCTAAACAAAGGTAAGCAAGAAGATTAAAAAAACAATAGTATTTATATTCCACCTCTCTTGTAGTAATGGAGAAGAGAACCTTACTGTCCTCGTAATTAGCTCTTTTAAAACAAAGCCATGTTTTTGCTTTCAACATTCACCAATATCAAAAACCTAGGAAGCTTGATATTTAGCTTGAAGTTGCAATAATAGTGAGCCACTTATAGTAAATATCCTTTAAATACTGTTAAAGGTTTAGATTGTTTTACGAAATTGCAACTTTTTTTCTCTTCTTGAAATTTTTTTAAAACCTCAAACATGGTGCTCATTCACTTAAGACCCCCTACCCGGGCATGATGGAAGATAAAACAATGTTTTTGTTATTATTCATGCTTGGTGGGTGCTTCATTATGAGTACTCAAAACAAATTGACTTCCTTTAATACAAATGCTTTCATTGACAAGTATATATTGCTGTTTCATTTTAAAATTGACGTGATTTCGTTGTTTCAGAGACGTGGTGTGAAGGACGTAGCCGAAGGTCATCCTGACCAATCTGCTCTGGATGAATCTCATTTGAATGCTAGTCTATTGGAAGAAGACATGGATTCAGCTGATCCACCCACTAATCCAAATGCTAAAGAAATGGAAGATATCAGCTGTGATCAATTATTTGGAGTTGATCAAGCTATCCTTCAAAGCATTGAACGTTGTGGTATGCTTTTATATGAACATACTTTTTTTTTAAAAATTTTATGATCTGTTATTGTTATGATAATTTTAAATTTAAAAAGAAATGGAAGCATTTAACTGTGAGAAGTATGACTGCTTTGATTTGAGTACAAAATAGGTACAGGGTGATCCTACAAGATCATGGGATAAACTTGGAGGGGTGGTTGATTATACGGAAGCATGTTTTTCGTTTAGGAATGTATGGTTTAAAATGATGTGTTAATGTACAAACACAAAAAAATCACGCTTGTGGAAAAATGTGTTTATTTATAAAATCAACGCTAAGTACTTCTTGGCCACAATAAATGCTCTGATCACTATTAAAAAAGCAAACTACAATCGGCAGCTAGAAAATGATGGTAGGTTGGAAGATTGTAATTTGCTACTGTGATTTTGCCCATAGTTGGTGAGTATGTATTTAGGGTTGCCACTCCACAGGGAAAACCTGGAAAAATTAAATATCGCCTAAAATAACAGGGAATTTTGTTCTTATTTTCGTCCTTCAAAAAATGGTGGCCACTTGAAGTGTCTATGAGAGATTTAAGGATATTTCAGCCATACTAAACTATTTCATTTACTATAACTTTATTTGTTTAAAATATGTTCAGTGGTACCTTTTTCTCTAAGTTCCTCCACTAATTAAATTTAGTGTAGTTAGAACAGCACACAAAAGCTCAGTGATAGTGTGTTTCCTCTTGAAATATTTTGAATAATATGTAAAGGGTATACGTAGGAACTTTTTTGTCCAGATTTTTGAGTAGCGACTCTGATTGTATTTTTTTTTTTCCTCTGCTAGTTAGTAAAGCGATAGGTTTCAAAGGCTCAGAAATTTGTTCTTATTGGCAAGAATGCAAAATTCCTTTGTTTTATTTAGATACTGTGGAAGAAATTTTTCAAGCTATCTGCGACAGGACTATAATCTTTTTCTTTTTGCAAGATACTTTTAATAATAACCTACTAATTTAAAATAACAAAAGCACTGTGTTCATGAAAATATGATTTTTTATTCTAATATTATCGGTGATATTCTCACATTTTGTTGGAGAGGGGAGAAGCACAAAAATTATTTTCTTCTTCGCTTGATTGAGTAATTGCTGAGAAACGATCGCCAACGAATTCGCACAAATCGGACTTCTCGAATGTGTGTGTTTCGTTTGGGGATTAGATTGTTGTAATAAAAAATATTGGATTTATAAAACAAGAAATCAATAGCAATATTATTAGAAAGTAATTAAAATCAAATGCACAATTCGAATTTTCCATATTGTTTGAAATATATTGGGATATTTAAAATCCATGTGAAAATCAATAGCTGACAAAATACAATCGATATATGATACTATCGGCCAAAAGTAATTATTATCTAAAGGTATGATTCAAATATTGCATTCTGTTGAGAAGAAATGTAATTTTTTTAACTTTTTGAAAGAAAAATCTTCCCGCAAGAACTTTGAAACGTTCTGCGACAATATATTTATAGGTTCAATATGCATTGTCAACCTTATACAAGCAGTATCTTTTTGCTTTATGACTCATAATTGCACTTTTCCTCCTAAAATGTCCCCTGAACTTCATCTATTTTCCACTCCCAAACTTTTTTTTTTCCTAAAAAAGAAAAAAAAAAGTGTTTAACGTATTATGATGATTTGGGAAAATTACAGCTCTTTTTACTTGCGTTTTACCATATGATTATAATGTAGGATGTGGTTTAAAAAGTTTTTAACAAATTTCATTAAAGATTGCCAAAACCCCAACATTTTATTATGTTTACCATTAGACGCCATGTGAATAAGTTCGATGTAAAGAAATATTGATTTATTATAATATTTATTAATCAAGATTATCTATCAAGCTTTTAACAGCTAAACCCGATGTTGTTAATTTTTATCTTCCCTTAAACTTGAAACAATTTTCTTTATCCTTGTTTAGATTCTGAAGAAGTGAAGAGAAAAATGTATAGCTGTATCTTATTTGTTGGTGGAGGCATGATGTTCCAAGGAATTCATTCATGGTTTCACAACAAATTCAGGACTCTAGTTCCGAGAATGTACAGGGCAGATCCCTATGACATAATCACCAGGCCTAAAGTAAGTTAAAAAATTTTTTGATAGTCAAAATCAATAGTTCCAAACCTTTTTTAGTGGTGCAAACCACCACTGGTTCTGTAAATCTACAAACAGACATCTATCATAGCTGCCAACAAAGATAGGAAAAAATCCCGTAGATTTTAGTAAATTATTTAAAAATTGCATGATGTACTAAATATTTTACACATAGGGAATTTATGGTCATCAAATTAGTAAAAATGCTTTATATTTACTCAATATTAAAGATTTTTCAGTTTAATTGAAAAAGGGAGTTCCGTATAAAAATAAACATGAACATTTTAGAACAAAGTTTTACATTTATTTTTATAAATGAGCTTTCATCATTATGTGTTACTTATTTAAATAAATTCAAGCAAGCTTATAATCTGTGAAAAGATTCTATTTCAGTAGGGATTTGTTTTAGAAAACTTACTCAATTTTAGGGAATTTTCATTAAACCTGTAGTATATAGTAGAGTTGACATCTATATAAAAATTACTGTTCAAATAGAATTAATAAAATGAACTCATTTAATAGCTAAAACCAAATACCTTTATTCACCTTCAAAGTAACATCAGTTAGTGGCATGCACTTTTGACATCATCAATGAAGTGAATGATTCCTTTTTTTTGTGTGGAGTCAATCAAAATACTAATGTCACATCTTCTATGAGTGCATCACAAAATCGAAACAGATTTTGGGGTTGGTTGGGCAGTTCCAAAGAGTACGGTACATCGACCAAAGGTCTATTGCACATAAACTCTAAATCGTGATTAGCAAAAAAAGTCTTCTAGCTAAAACAAATCTTCAGCAAACACCTGATAGGAATATCTTGTAATTACCAGATCTTAATGCAGTATTGCCCATAATGCTCGAATATTTGAGCAGAATAGACCTCACAATCACACAGTATATGTCGTGAAGTCTCCTCCTCAAGATGACGACTTCCACAAAGAGAATCAGATTCAATACCCATAATGTAGAGGTGTCTCTGTCCTGTGAGAAGACCAATGATCTTCCTCAAGTTATTCCTGTTGAGCTGAGGAAGCTCTTTTTGATGCAAGCTAGGCAGCCACGATTCATCTCTTTAGCTTGTCTTTGACCATCCGAGTTATGCCATTGCGCATGTGCTGTAGAGCTTGAATATAGATTTCTTGAAGGATGTGAGAGAAATTCCCAAGGCTGGTTCAGGGCTCTAGAAAATCCCACTAGAGCCAGCTCATAACTTTTTTTATTTGCGCTTACTCAATTTTTACGCTTACTTATTGCGAATTAAGGTTGTACATTTATTCCCAATGTCGATTTTGAACAGCATCTGTTGTCTCTACATTATAGGTATTGCATCACAGGTTGTTGGATGTTTTTTGCCTCGTCTGCTTAGATTCAACAGTCAACCCAAACTGTGTTCTTCAACTGTGTTTTCTTTTTCACCCTAAAAACACTCAAGCAAAATTTAAACAACTTTTAAATTCATTTCCGACTAACGTGTTCTTTACTCCTTAACAAACACTTGTTGATGTTTACCAACAAAACATGGTCATTTTATGAATGCTGTAGAACAGCCTAATGTTCAACTCCATAGGCTTGTCATTTTGAACCCGATCCAGAAGACAAGGAAACTCCTGGATCAAGTATTGGGAGAAATTTGCCTTTGTGGAGGACTTTTTGATGGAACTAACCCGCATTTGTGCTACATGGAAAGGAAGACCAAGAGAACCTCCCACAATTAGCCTGACGGCAAGGGGACTAACACATTATACGTCTACCACTGAGGATATTTTCCGTCAGCATTGTTGTCAATGCAAGCCGGATGTGGAATTCGTATCAATCAGCCATCACTGGGATATGAACCCTGTTCACCTCATTGGGAGCCAAACGCTCTATCTTCTAAGCCATCACTGCTCAAAAGATATACTTTGGAAATTCTGGACAATGCTGTTCTCCCAACTCTATGGCAATATTTTTTAGGAGAAGGCTTATTTCTCTTACAGCTGGATAACTGCTCCATTCACACATTGACAAGGTTTCACAAAATGGGTGTTCAAAAACTGTACTGGCCTTCTCAGAGCTCTAAATTTCATTGAACATCTTTGCTGTGAATTAAAAAAAAATCAATCATCCTCATTGCCAGCTGGGAAGGACATCTAGAAGTAAATTCCTATACTACTCACCAAACACAGATAGTAAGTCTCCTTAGTCCTGGGAGGGAGTCATGGTGGCTCAGAGGATAGAGCATTCTCTCTCCATTTGCATAAAATATCATCAGTAGTTGATGGATCATGGGTTAGAGTCTCCTTGCCGTCAGACTGACTGTGGGAGGTTTTCCTCTCCATGTAACACAAATGCAGGAAGGCAAATTTCTCCCAATACTTGATCCAAGAGTTCCCTTGTCTTCTGGATTGGGTTGAAAATTACAGCTATGGATTTGAATACTAGTAGTCAGAAACCCAAAAATTAGGTCAACTGTTCAACGACGGTTTTAAAATTTAATGAAACATCCTATTAATTTGTGTCTCACGACTATCTGAATGTTTACCCCTAGGCTATTTAACGAAGTTGCTAAATCCGGATTAAAAGTTCGTTATATGGAAAAATTTTTAAACAAAAAATCACCTTCGAAGTACTTAAGCAACATAAAACAGGTTTTAAATTCATATACACTAGACATAATTGAAATGGCAATTGATACACCTTTATCTTGTGAACTTGTATCTACTAATTATAAAAGAAATCATTATCCAGTGTTACACTAGCATGCTACATATATTTTCAACTAAAAAAAAGCTAAATTTATGTATTAAATTATAGCTGCATTTATTATAAAAGTATTGGTAAGCATAAATTACCACATGCGTTTTTAAGTTTAATTGCTATTGATAAAAATCTGTTAATTTTATCTGAATTTTTCGTTTGAAATGCAAACAAAAAGGGAAAGGGATTTTACTGCTTTCTCTAAAAGTTAAGTGACTACTGAAATCAATTCAAGGTCATTTCCTCCATGAAATTCTCTGAAGTATTTTGGGAAAGTGGATCTCAAAGAAAAGTTCGTTAAATAGAAAATTCACTTCTCGATTTGGAAGTTATTTTACGAAGAAATTTCCAAAACGTTTTTGGTTCCTCGAAAAAAAATTGCAAAATGGGAAGTTGTTTAAATAGAAGTCCAACTGTACTAAAATTTTTAGAATATTAAATTTTGTTATTTAAATGCAACCTGTGCAATGAAAATATGTAAATACAGTCGGACTTCTATTTAACGAACTTCCATTTTGCGATTTTTTTTGAGGAACCAAAAACATTTTGGAAATTTCTTCGTAAAATAATTTCCAAATTGCGAAGTGAATTTTTAACGAACTTTTCTTTGAGATCTACTTCCTCTATTTCTCAAAATATTTCAAACTTGTTAACGCATTTTATGGGCGAATCGACCTTAAATCGATTTTCGCAGACACTTAACTTTTAGAGTAAGCAGTAAAATCCCTTTTCCTTTTTGTTTGCATTTCATTAGTTGAAAATGTATGTAGCATGGTAGTGTAACACTGGATAATGTTTTGTTCTATTTTATGGTTAAGATTTATGAAATTATTCGTAGATAATAATTCACAATTACTATGTCTAGTGTTTCTGAATTTAAAACCTATTTTGCGTTGTTTAAGTATTTCAAATGGTGCTTTTCTATTTAACGAATTTTTCATATAGCGACTTCGTTAAATAGAGGTCCGACTGTAAATACTTTTACTTTGAAACAGGACATGGACCCTCGAGTTACTGTATGGAAAGGAGCAGCATTGATGAGTTGTTTAGATACTGCACAAGAACTCTGGATTAAAAAGAAAGAGTGGATGAAGTACAATGTAAAAATATTGAGAGAAAAGGCTCCATTCATATGGTGAATTCTATAGGAATTTTTTGTGTATAAACTGTACAGAATTTTATGTAATTCTTTTTGCTTCTTTAGCAATTTTGACCAGACTTTTGCAGCATCAAAATTCAAGTATGAAAAGCAGTTTATATTAATACTGACATATCAAAATAAGTATACTATGTGTTTAAAGTGTTCCACTTTTCCTGGAAATCTCCTGGGACAATATGTCCCAATCGTCTTGAATATTGCAAAAATATCAGAATGAGTAATGAAAATATTACCAGAAGTTATAGGAACCAGAAGTTACAGTTATAAAATAATCAAAACAGAAACTAAAATTTTGTTTCATGATATTTATTGTCTCAATGGTAAGTATGATTGGGACAATGTATCCCAGAAAACAAAATGTCTAATTTTGATACTAAACATTTACAATTATTACTAAATAAGTACAAACATAACTATTTTACACAAAATATGGCAAAAAGATAGTTGTACTTGCCTAAAAATTCAGAAAATATACGTAAATTAAAATGAGATTGACTGGCATGCTCTCAAACAGGAGTCTGTCACTTTGAATATGAGAGTGTCGCCAAGTTCATTTAGTTATATTTTTATTCCCTAATGCCTAAAGAACCCTGAAAATATAAAATCCCATGCAAAATGGGGATCTGTTTATTCATTAGGGAATAAAGTTTAACCTATTTGACTTATAATATATCCTATTTGGGTTGAAAGGCTATAAAATTATACTTTCACTCTACCAAGGCAAGTATGTAATAAAAAATTTGAACTAAATTAATTTCTTAAACCAATATGAATTATATACATAGTGTTTTCTTATAAAAGACTTTAATATAAATTTTTTTAAATCCTTGTAAAAAAAAGTATCCTGTTCATACAGATAAAGAATTTTCCTTTGTGTTAACCAACAGAGAATTATGAGTATGGAATTTCAGTCTTTATTCAATAACTATTTCGTATATTAGAATACTTTTTGTTACATTTTATTCATTAACACGTTGACTGCAAAACGCGTTTACAGTGAAATCTCCTTCAGGCCACGAGTACCGCTGTACGAAGCGTATTCTGCTAAGTACGCCCTCCGATATTTTAATAATGTCAGTATCGGATGGTCACAAGAATAATTCCCCGCTCCGTTTGTTTCCATGGTATCATGTCTGTTAATCTGTGTCCATCGCATCTGTTTCTAATCTCGCCACTTTGCTTGATCAGGTTGAATCTTTGCCGAGAAAAGAGGAGTAAAACTTAAAATCTTTACCCTAATTCGTTGAAATTTCGAAAAGAAAAATAGAAAACTTATTTCTTAGTGAGTCAAATAGCAGTGAACAAGAACGCTTTTACGAGACATACAATAATTTTCTTTATAAATCATTTTTTTATTACTTTTATAACAATTCAATAGTTTAGTTATTTCCTGTGAAATATCTTTTCAGATACATACTGATATCCTTCGCAAGTAGTCAAATAAGCGTCACCCGTATTGGGGTGACACGGCCCGATCAGAAACTTTGCTGTCACCCGAATATGGGTGACACGGCAGTCAACGTGTTAAAAATGTGTTCTTAGTTACAAAATTTTAAGTGCTTTGCTTAAAGTTTTAAAAATACTTGCAAGCTTAAGATTTGGTAACAAAGTCAATATAATGTATTTCTAAATATCAAATGAATTAAAAATTATTCAAAAATATTTGTTAGTTACTGAATAAATGAATAAATTCTTGATACATAATTATTCTCTGTGCGTGAGCATAGAGGAAGTAAAATCCTTTTTCAGTCATCCTTTCAGAGAGGAAAACACAAATATGCTATTGAAATGTAATAAATCACTACCGAGGAAAGTGGAAACATCAATGCCAGAAGATGTTGATTACCACTCGAAATACCTCCAATTTTCGTAATAAAATAATCTATACATATCCTGAAATCATCCAATTACATCCATTTTACGTTCCTATTTATTACCCAAGATTTTATTTTAAATAAATTAGACAACCCTGTTTCTTGTCAAACGAAAAATGACAATAAGATATAAATGGATTTAATAATTAAATTTTTTTTTATGTTAAAAAAAGAAACTCAAAATAGTTTGAAAAAAAAAATTTTTTTTTTTTCAGTTTTAAGATTTCATATCTGGCAAAATTTTGTTTTTCTGCCCTTAGTTTTTCTTTTTTTATCAAAAAACCGTCAAATTTATATACTAATGTAATAATTATTAGCTTCAAAAAATCATAATTCACTTCAATACATTTGAGTAGGCGGCCTAATATATATATATAGATTGATATAAAACAACAAAACGTGCAAAATTTCCATTTTTTTTTAAAACAATAAATTTTGCATTTATGAAGGTGTTAAGGACGGTGAAAATTTTCTGAACGACAATCGTTTTTCACGGTAAAAAGTTATAAATAGAATTTTTTTTTTTAAATGATTATCTTACTATAAACGGTCTAAGAAATATGATTGTCTACTTTATTTTGTAAAAACAAATCGGGCTAAAGTTTCAAAATAAAGTTTTGAAATTTTCAGAAAAAAAAAAGATGTTTTGAATCTTTTTAAACCCTAAAAATGCTATTATTAGTTTTAAAAAATGCGGATGAAACCTCGTTAAAATCTAAATATGGTTTGCATAATGTTAGGAAATATGAATAATTCTGCTCTTTGAATCCCGGTAGAACTACAAAATAATGTACGCGTGCTTACCAAAATTGCGAATATATGTTACCGTGAATGACCGAAATCAAGAGAATGTCGACTTTCACCGCTGAATGTCAACAATCACATAGTCGCTCTGGTCATTGTCCCAAATATTTGTTATATTTGATTTGATATTAATTTATTCGTTGATATTATTATATTCATTCGATATTTTAATATGTGCTGAGGATAAATTAGGAGAAACATCAGTATTCGGAGTACCGGTTAAATGCATACTGGGCAGTGGTACTTAACTTTAAAAACAGAACAATGTAGGGTATACCGGGCAAGGGCACTGAACCTTAAAAAAAACATTGGTGTGAGGTATACCGGGTTCAAATTTTAGCAAATGTAAATCCATACGAATTCAATTCACGAATGTTGTTCGTGGCTGAAACCGACCACTGTGCTGACGTAAAATATAATCAATGGTAGACAGATCATTGGTTTGGGCTAACCATGAGAGGGTTTTGTGGTATTTCCCAAAATGGTAAATGGTTCCCCGGAATATAGGTTACTTCCTTCAAAAAGGCCGTTGTTTTCAATGTATGATCCAGGAGGTCTTCTGGATAAGGTTCAAAATACAAAGCTACGGAGTAGAACATTGATAGTCATAAACCTAAAAATGTGCAGGCTGTTAAACGCCGGTTATAAAATAAAATTTGGCTGAATCATAACGTTACATTTTTAATCGTTTTTAGCATATTTCACAGATCGTAACCCTTGTGCGAAATAATAAAAAAAAAGGTTAAAATATAAAATTCACGCCACATAAGCGAATATAATCATAAATATTTTTCACGAAAACACATCCAGTCAATTAGCAACATTGACCCCGATTACTTTCTTCAAGGTGTGGATTATTCAAAGATCTAGATTCTCATTCAACACGCTCAAGGGAAAAGAAATTTTGATGAATCAAAAAAGTGTGATGCAATGCAAGATAATCGCTTCCGTGTTTCAAATTTTACTTTTTATAATAAATTGTTTAATTTTTGAAGTCTTCCCCCCCCCCCCAAAAAAAAAAAATTTGTGCTCAAGAAGATGCCTTGTAAAAAGTTTCTAAAAATTGCTAGTATTGTTGTGTAAACTTGAAAAATTGCTACAACATTGATAAGTATTTGTCTTAAAATCAAAACCACTAACTTTCCAATTGACCCTTTGGAGCAGAATTTTTATTAAACATATTTTTCATATTTTCTCCTTATTTTGTATTGATTTAGGTCAAAATAAATGAAAAATATTCTATTTAGCATTTTAATAATTTATGGTTATTAAATATAGTATGAAACGCGGAGTTTTTTTTTCTGCGTTAAAGGTAAAGTCTTTTAAATACGGCTCAATTCCAAACAATTATTTCTCAAATTTGCAGTTATTTAAATCTAATAGAAATGAAATAGTTATTTATCTCTGAAATTTCTTTAATTTACAAAATCAATTATGGCTAAATTTTTTTAAATATGAATGAAAAAAAATTCTCAATTTTTTTTATTTTATATTTTAGTACAAAAATTTTTCCGATAATGTAACAGAATTTTTTAGTAACTATTACTGTTTTTTGTAATTAAAAAATACCAAAATATATTTTTGCTTGCAATTACAACGTCAGGAGGAGACAAAAAAGGACACCGGTGTCCCAGCTGCATTAAAGGGTTAAAGAATAATGTAAATGAGTATTGGGATAAGGTAAATAAGATACAGACATGAAAACATAAATATAAGACTGAATGCATATTAGTAAGGATAAGTGAGCATGAATAAAAGAGCTAGAAAATTTAAATAAGGATGTAAAGACAGGCATAATACAAATAGAGAAGAATATCAACACAGGAATAATGAAAATAGGGTGCAGCAATGCTCCGTATACATTTTCACTGGTCACTTTATATGTAAGAGTTTTTTTTTTAAAAAATATTACTGAAGTTGATTTAAAAAAAAAATTTTAAATACACAGAATGTAAATGTTACAATTATGATGATTTATGCCCTTTTGCGATAAAAACACACAACATCATAATACCCCTTCGAATCGATTGTTGGTTGGGGGACTACTAATAACCAAGTTTTGGTGGTCCGCGTGTGATTTTAACGCTCTTAAATGAGCGAACCATTGTTATTTTCAAAATATGGGTTACAGGGCAGCAATAATATAACAATAAAGCAACGTGAAAAAAGTAATGAGGCAAACATATAAAAACATGAATTTAAATAAAAATTTAAAATATGCAGAATGTAAATGTCACAATTATGATGATTTATGCCCTTTTGCGATAAAAACACGCAACATCATAATACCCTTTCGAATCAATTATTGGTTGGGAGACTACTCATACTAAAGTTTTGGTGGTCCGCGTGTGATTTTAATGTTTTCAAACGAACGAACCACTCATTTTCAAATCCATGGTTACAGGGCAGCAATAATATAACAAAGCAACATGATTGATTGATTGAATGTAGAGGTTTTATGGCACAAGATCCAAAGGAGGATATGCTGCGCCAAACAATTTGTTGAGTCAGATCTAATGGTAAATTACACACAATTATTTCATAGTCATAAAATAAATGAGACTAATAAAATTGTTTATCTCAAGACACGTATTTTTAAAAGTTCATCAAAATCGATAAATAGCGTAATTCTATAAAATACACATTAAAAGTAAAACGGTTCATGAATAAGAAATAAGAGTGAATAAAATCAGATAAAACAGTTATATACAATTTAAAATGCCAATAACTCGCAGAAATGCGAAAATGTTAGGATGATGATTTTCACCTAACAAATTCTTCATACATAAAATAGTGCTGTTAAAAAGGGTAAGACGATGTCGGTTAAAACAAGGACAAATGGTTAAAATGTGATGAACCGTAAGTAAAACATTACAAGAGTCACATTTGGGAGGAGATTCTCCAAACAACAGATGAATATGCGTAAGTCGAGTGTGGCCGATTCTGAGACGATTTAGCTTTACATCTGCATTACGTAGACGCAATACAGGTAATGGATCTATATATGGTTTGATGTTATAGAGTTTATTTTGAGTTTGAAGGTCCCAATGCTGTTGCCAAAGGGACGAGATGAGCTGCCGAACATGAAGTTTAATGTCTGAGAATGGTACAGATATTGTTAATTCAGTAGTTGCAGATCGTGCTGCAGAATCAGCCAACTCATTCCCTGGTATACCGACGTGACTTGGTATCCAGCAAAATGAAATATCAAATCACTTCTTGTGAAGAGCGATTAATAAATGATTAATGAAGCATAAGATTGGATGAATATCGCTGCGAAAATTTTCTAACTGGCTCAAAACGCTCTTACTATTCGAGTATATCAAATACTTTCGTTCGGAGCGTGAAGAAATCAGCCGCAATGCCAAAAGGATGGCAACAGATTCAGCAGTGAAGACGGAACAAATATCTGGGATCTTGTAGCTATGAGTATCGTCAGCGATGATGACACCACAGCCTACGTACCCCGCCGATTTTGATCCGTCAGTATATACAGGCACATACTCAAAATATTGATGACGATGAGAATTGAATATTTGTTAATAAATGACGGATGCAACATTAGATTTACTGTACAACATAAATGGGGAATAAAATTGATAGGGTGCGATGATCCAGGGTGGTATGAGAAGGTGATCTACTGATTGTGTTGTTATGTCACAAATGTCAAATGTTCGTATGATTAAGCGCACGCGAGCATGAAATGGACGGACGTGTGAAGGTCTAGCGTCAACAAAGCAACATGAGAAAAGTAATGAGGCAAACATATAAGAACATGAATAAAATAATAATTGTACATTTTGACAAAAAAAAGTAGACTAAAAATGCCATTTAAAAATAATCTGTAGCCTTTAGGAGAAAAACTGATTTAAGACTTAAAAACCTCACACCTGAATCAGGCAAAATCAAATAATTGTATTCAAGCAACAAAAAATATTTTCCCCAGTACAATCATCTGTACAAAATTGAAGAATTTTCGTTTGGTAAGATTTACATTTAGCAACATCTTATCTCTCTTCTTTCATTTTTTTTTATTTTCGACTGTAATTCAAGAACGAGCTTACAAAATAAAGATCGTTAGATATAAATAGAATTCCCAACAAATATTCATTATTATTATAAAATTATATAAAAATTTCCTATAAATAGTCATTATTTAAAGCAAAAGAAGTGAAAAAAAACTTGCAAAAAAGCGCTTAAAATTGCAATAAGTCTACATTTTGATGGTAAAAATTTCTTAGATCTGTTGGTGATATATACTTTACTGGAGTCCCTTGATGTCATTTCAGAAAATTCTAAAACAAAAAAGGTAATTTGATCTACTAAAGAAATTTACTTTTTGCAGATGTTTGTATTTATCAATTTAGGAAATTTTGATGGAAACTAAATACAACTTTTGATGTTAAAAAAAAAAAAAAAAAGATTTGCTAGTCAAATTAACTGAAGTATTTTTCAATTTAGAAAATTTTGATAGAAGCAAAATCTACTCTTTGATTTAGATCTGCTGATAAAATATATTTTACTAGATACCCCATATCCCATGTACTTATCAATTTAGGAAATGAAATAAATCTATTTAGAATTTTCGCGAGAAGGTAAAAGCCAAATTCCTACAGGGAAAGCGTTCATCGAAAGTTGGATGGCTTTCCCCGTCCGACACGTGTCAAAATTTAAAGGAAAGAAAGAAGCATTTTTTTCACCTAAATTGGGGATTGGGTTTGTAGATTAGCAGGTCTAATTTCATCTCTTTATGGAAATCTGAACAGGAGAAATAGAAGAAAAGGGGATTTCTAGCTCGCAGACGATGGCAGAAAAAGAACAATGTCGCGACGATAATATTCGGCGGAGTGAAATCGAGATCAAAAAAGTTAAATGCTCTAGATTTGAATATTCAACACATTTGTGACGCACACCACTAAGAATAAATAGAAGAAAAATTTTTAATTTCTGCTTCACTTTCCGTCAGTGGCAATAATGAGCTGATCTAGTTTTTCTTTTTCTAAATTTATTCGAAGTATGTCAACTGTTTTAAAGGATATTTTCACTTTTTTGTTTTAATTGTTCTGATTTTACTAACACTTTTCTCACTGCAAAGGCTTGGTTTAGTAAGGACTCAATACAAATCCGATTACAAAAATAGTCCTAGTTGATTTTGAAATTAAAACGTAATTAACAATCCTCTTAAAAGAACAAGTATTTTTTTAAAAACGGAACAAAAAAAGGCTATAAATGAATATCGTAAAACAAATTAGTTACATTTTTCCAATGTAAATTTTTCATCAAACTGTCCCTTAGTGTTGCTTAAATATAGGTATTTTACAAGTTTCCGGAATTTTCCCTGGATGACACACATAATGGATATACACATAATGGATAAACACATAATGGATAAACACATAAAAAAGTAGCAATTTTCGAAAAAGGAAAAAAAACACGTTTTTTTTTTAATTTCAAAAATGTAGCCTACTTTTTTAATATTCCTCACTAATTTGATTATTAGAATTAATACTTATTTAATATTTCACATTAATATATTATCAATATTTTATTTTTAAAATAACAAAGGCATAAACTTTTAGTAATTACCGTGTATCAACGCATAAATTACCATGAAACCTAGGTAGGGATGTGCACCCGTTGCCCGGTATTCTCAGCACTAATGCTTTTTTAAGATAAAGGGCTATTGATCTATATGCATTTGCTACACTAAAGTTTTTTTTTTTTTTTTTTTTTTTTTTTTTTTTGTAATTTGAAGGGCCATTGCTCAAAACACCTACTCCTAGTGATATTTTTGATTGGGTATTTCTAATAATTACCAAAAGCCAATAAAGTACAATTTGCGTTTCATGAAAATTTTATTTATGGAACAGAAGAAATACTTTTTTTTTGAAACTCAGTGATACTTTTTTTAATCAGAAAAAAAGAAAGCGATGAAAAAAATAATGCTTTGTTTCTTTCTCCGCAATTTACTTCCGTCAAATTATACTATCATTCTTTGCCTACAGAACATTAATCATTGTATAGAAAGCTTAGATGAAGTATATAGGGAATAATTTTCACGTTTCATAATCTTGCCTAAAATCGTCAAGCATTGTACACAATGTAACGCGAACATCGTGTACGTTGTTAGTAAGCGACATAAACAATTTTATTTTACTTTACAACCGGCGTTGAACAACTGAACCAATTCTGAGCTTTACAACTACCAATGTTCAACTCCTAATCCTTGTGATTTTGAATCCAACCCAGAAGACAAAGAAACTCTTAGATCAAGCATTAGAGCAAACAAGCCTTCGTGATGGGCTTTTAATTAAACTTTTGATTCGAGTTACATAAAGAGAAAAACCGTGAAAAACTCCTACGGTTAGCCGAATGGCAAGGGGATTCTAATCCATGATCCTGAGGATATTTTACGTCAGCACTGTGGTTAGTGCGAGCTGGGAGCAGAATTTGTATCAATCAGTATCAAGTGATAAAATTGTTCTTAATATGTTGTCCAAAATCGACGTTGGTCTCTGCTGGTTATTCAATTAACAATTTATGCTGTTATCAAGTAAACATATGAAATAATTTTATGACAAATTACATGTAAGAGAAAAAAAATATCTATAATTGAAACTAATATTTTTTCTAATTAGTAAAATTTTAGGAATAAATTATACCCAATAATATTTTTGCATCTAAATATTATTGGTTATGGTTTATTACGAACCAATAATATATATTGCTTCGTAAAGTCATAATGACAGTAAGAAAAGTAATCTTAAAGTGTTAGTTTTTCAAGTGATAAAATTGTACTTAATATGTTGTCCAAAATAGTCGTTGTGCAAAATCGACGTTGGTCTCTGCTGGTTATTCAATTAACAATTTATGCTGTTATCAAGTAAACATATGAAATAATTTTATGACAAATTATGTGCCAGGGGAAGAAATATCTATAATTAAAACTAATATTTTTTCTAATTAGTACAATTTTAGGAATAAATTATAACCAATAATATTTTTGCATAGACAATTGCTTCGTAAAGTCATAATAACAGTAAGAAAAGTAATCTTAAGATGTTAGTTTTTCAAGTGCACTTAATGTTGTCCAAAATGGACGTTGGTCTCTGCTGGTTATTCAATTAACGATTTATGCTCTTATCAAGTAAACATATAGAATAATTTGATGACAAATTACATGTCAGAGGAAAAAAATAAATATCTATAGTTAAAACTAATATGTTTTCTTAATTAGTAAAACTGTAGGAATAAGTTAACTTAGGTCACTAACGTTATCTGACATCATTAAATAAATTGATTCGATTAAAAAGTAAAAATTACTCAGTATTCCTAGGTTTAATCAATAAAAAATATACATACCGAAATTTATCATACTCGTATTATATATTATAATAAATATTACTAGCAGAGTTTGATTAGTTTGAACTTGAATATCAAATTTCTTAATTTTCAAACCATTTCTTTTAGTTTGAAGTGAGACTTCGTGCAGCAACATGAATTCCACTTCATCTGAGTCCCACAAAAAATCGAGTACAAAGAATTTGAAATTCCACACTTTTTAAAAGATTTTATAATAACTTTCGAAACGAATTTTTTCAGGGGGCGCGTCATAGCACTTTTATTTAAGGGTAGAATGTATCATAGCCAGAGAGAACAATTTTTAATTTGAAAAAAATTCTTAGATTTAAAAAATTTGTTTTTTAAATTTTTGAAATTTTTAGATTTGGGGTTCTTCAGCGGTCGACTTAAATACCCGACACATCAGATATTTTCAATCTCGTAATCAAAAATAGCGGGTTGACTTATATACTGGGATGCACGGTATTCAAAATAAATAGTTCTTTTGTCAAGCCAAGAAAAATTAGTCAAAAATTTAGCTAGGTTCATTTAACATCCGAATTTGTATTTTAATAATTAGTATTAATAAATTAGAATATTTGAGGTTAACTCTTTGAACCACTAAGATCGGCAGGCACTTGTTCGTGAAAATCCGATCATTAGAGCAAAAGCTATTTATGACGATATTTTTACTTTTGGTTATACTCCACACTAATATCTGTACAACAATATTTGGACGCCTCATTTAGAAAATCTTTTCTAACAATAAAATATACAAAAAAATTTTTACTTACTTTTACCACACTTCTTTTAAAACAATGCTTCTTTTAAAACAATGCAAGGTTCCAGGAATTCGGTATAAGCAAAGAATTAATTTGCTAACTTCAATCCTATCTTTTTCCCCCAACATTTTTGATGAGGATTTTAAATATACACATTGAGAATTGGAACAGCTTTTTTTTTAAAATATTTATAGAAAAAGAACAGACCAAATCTCTCTCTAAACATAGTGCTCAATAGGATTTAAGATAATTTACTTGTTTATTGCTTTATTGAAATTACATGCATTTTCAGTGCTCAATTTAGGCTAATAAGCATTTGTCAAATGGAAAGACAGATAGCACAATACAGAGAAGGACAGCACGAAGATACATTCATCGTAACAGCGGTATTCGAACCCGCTACCTCCAAGTTTTGAAAAGCGTTTGGCGGGTGAAATCGCTCGGACAGGGAGGTGTCATAATTTACTTGTTTATATTGTTACACATACATATGCAAGCTTGTGTACTCAGTACAAAGAATTTCTTATAAGATTTTGTGGTCCCGCAGTGAACTGATCGTAATAACACGGTTCCCAGTAGAACACTGAATTCAAGTATCACTGGCTGCGATCAGTAAGGCGGGTGGCTGATCACTTTGAGCAGCCTGCATAGGGACCGAGGGTCCTCGTTAAACTATTTTGCTTTAAAGCTGGCTGGTCAATACGAATTCCGCATCCGGCTTGCACTGATCACAGTGCTGACGTAAAACATCCTCAGTGGCAGATGGATCATAGGTTAGAGTCCCCTTACCATCTCGCTAACAGTGGGAGGTTCTCGCGGTCTTCCTTCCTATGTAACGCAAATGCGGGTTAGTTCCATTAAAAAGTCCACCACAAAGACAAATTTCAACCAATACATGATTCAGGAGTTCCTTTGTCTTCTGGATTGTGTTTAAAATTACAAGACTAAGGAGTTGAACATTGATAGTCGCAAAACCAAAAGATTGGGTCGGCTGTTCAACGATTGTAATAAAATCAAACACTCAGTATTTACTCAACGAATCGAATTCCGGCAGAAGTTGTGGTAGGCGAAAACTAAACCAACCACATGGATCGGGTGGCCACGAATTTGTCACGAAATATTTTAAAAACATAAATAGATCAGTCTAATAATGTAATACTGAAATCTTTAGAGGGCAAATTTATTTAATAATCGATTTGCACAGTCGTTGCAGTAGATATAGGTTTCTAGTGCTTTGGCAGATAATCGATTTCCCATGTAAAAGCTGAGAGTCCAATCGGGCCAAAATTTCTCCTATAAGTCCACACAATGCTATATGCTGGGAAGCATGATGCGGAGCCGGTTGATTTCTATCACAATTGGCTCTTCGATCTAAATTTAGGTTAAGTTGTAAGCGCATATGTCAGTATTGTCTTTGGGTCATCATCAAGGATAAATTCTTAACCACTGCCAATATCTACTTTAGGAATCTACGTTATAGTGCGACGGACGTTGTACATTATTACGAATACTTCTTCTAGTTCATCAGCAGTAGAGCTGCACAATGGGCTATTGGCGACGGTCTGGGAAACCTCCCTGAGGATGATCCGAAGACATGCCATCACAATTTTGATCCTCTGCCGAGGGGGTGGCACCCCTGCTTTGATAGCCCGACGACCTGCATGCGAAGTCGAGCACTTTAAGGTAGAACAGTTTAACGAGGACCCATACCGCATCACCTCGGACCCTACGCAGACTGATCCAAGTTGTCACCCACCCGCACACTGACCGCAGCCAGGGATGCAGGGATCTGCTGGGAACCGTGTCTTAACGATCAGTCCTCTGCGGGATTATAACGAATAATTAAGCCGAACTATTTATGAAACCGTGAATTCATTGCTAAATTTCCAAAACCGCGAATTCATTACTTAGTTCCTGAAACGTAAAACGAATATTAAAATTTATTTTTCTATTCAGAAAAAAAATTATAATATAAATAATTTTCAAGTACAGGTTCGCAAGTACTAATTGAATTAAATTATGGGCTTATGAGCAATTAATTAATAAAATGATTAATAACATCATACTTGTAATGATACAATTCATTAAGGATAAAACTATGATTATTGGGAGAAAAAAAGAATGAAAAGATAATTATCCGAAGCAGTCCCACGTGTGAAAATGGTCACGCGTTGTTGTCTTGTTTACAATTGAAGATTTTTTTCGACCGTTTCCTGTGTCAGCCAAGAAGATATTTTCCAGGTCATTGTCAAAAAATTAAGGTTTTCTGAAGGTTTACGTGATTTATTCCAGAGCGACGAAGGAATCAATGCTGTTGATTCTTCAGTCCTTGCAAAACGTGTCTTGCAAAAGTAGGAAAAACGAAAATCGTTTGAGGTTCATAGAGATACAAAAGTACGCGCGAGCTGTCCTTTAACCGTCAAACGATGAACTTCTCAAAAGTTAAAGAAATTTGGAAAGCGCTGCAGAAGCTCTGTCTCGTGAAACAGTCCCGTTCACTTTGGATAAGGACAAGTATTATACAATTTATTTTTATAACCGTCGTTGAACAGCGAATCCAATTTTGGGCTTACGACTACTAATGATCAACTACGTAGCCAATGTAATTTTGAACCCAATCCAGAAGACAAGGGGACTCAATGATCAAGTATTGGGAGAAATCTGCTTTGGTAGAGGACTTTTTGATGGAACTAACCCGCATTTGCGTTACATGGAGAGAAAAACCATTAAAACATCCCACGATTAGCCCGACGGCAAGGGCACTCTAACCCATGATCCGTCTACCACTGATAATATATTTTACGCCAGCACTGTGTTCGGTGTGAGCCGGGTGCGGTGTTCGTATTGACCAGCTATCGCTGGTATTCGAACTCGGTTCACCTCATTGGAAGGCATACGCTCTATCCCTTGAGCCACCATGGTTCTAAGGACAGGTATTAGACGCTATGATTTCAAGCAGGAGCAGTAATGGTTCAGGGGATAGAGCACTCGCTTCCCAATGAAGTGACCCGGGGTGCAAATCCCAGAGATGGCCGGCTGATTCGAATTCCGCACCCGACTCGCACTGACCACAGTGCTGGCGTAAAATATCCTCAGTGGTAGACGGATCATGGTTTAGAATCCCCTTGCCGTCAGACTAACCATGGGAGGTTTTCGTGGTTCGTTTCCCTTTTACGTAAGACAAATGCGGATTAGTTCCATCAAAAAAATCCTCCACGAAGGCTAATTTATCCCAATACTTGATCCAGGAGTTACCTTGTCTTTTGGATGGGGTTCAAGATTACAAGGATACGAAGCTAAACATTGATGGTCTTAAACTGAAAATTCAGTCGACTGTTCAACGACGGTTATAAAATAAAATAAAATATAGTATCAAGCAAGATCTTCAAAGGTTGAAATAGCATCAATAGGAAAAGACGCGTAAAACATTAACATAAATGAAGGCGTTTCTAAAGATGAAAACATCTGCTTAAAACAATTTCGATCACCCTCAATATAAATAACTTTTTTTTTAACTTTCCATTTCTCCCATATATAAATTAGACAAAAGAAAATTAAGTCCCTTCAATTTTATATTTGCTTAAAAAATTTTATCTCAAATTTGTAAAAGAGTCATTTTACTATTTTTAAAATTAACATGATAGTTGAATACAAGAAAATATTCACTTCATTTATCGATAAATTTAGTACCAATTTTGATTAATGTCAACAATACGATCGATAAAGCAAAACCAGGTTTAAAAAAGTCGTAAAATTCAAATTAGATTTCTCAGGAACTATTCGACCCATTTCGTTAGAAATTTGTATTTCGCCATATGAAATTACATTATTTAAAATAATGTAAAAATTTGTAAAATAAACAATTTTCAATATTTATTTTTTGAGTGGAATTATCTTTGGATAAAAGAATTTTATAATTGTGTGCAAAATTTTTCAAATCGCTTCAGAATTTTCCGAGTTACAGCGAAATATGCAAAAAGTGGAATTAACATCCTAACATTCGACCGCTCTATTGGCAAAACTATTGGAACAGCATTTCTCAAATTGCGGCTACTCCCTTTATTTTGAAGATCAGAAATCGTCGGAAAAATGAGAACACATGTTTTTGTGTAACTTTTAATATCGTCTGCACAAACTAATTAGCATATTTGAGGTCACCCTCTTGAACCATTAATATTGAGTATCTGATCAATAATTATTACACTAGCAAGCAATCCTTTCTTTTATGTAAGATTTTACGAAAATTTATTGTTTTAATTTTCTTTACCTTTATAAACATAAATTTTTAATGGCATTTCGGGTAATATTTGTTCGCCACAATAAATTCCCTGTAAAGTAAATGGTGACTAGTGCACGCTCAACCCTTTGGGCCACAAAGTCCTCCGTGTTCCCATAGCAAATTATACCTTTGGTCGTACTGAAGTGGAGATTAATTGAACTCTGGTTCAGGTCAAAATTACGATCTATGGAAGAGTGAATGGAAGTATGAATGGATCCACCCTATATACGGGTGTGACGTAATGGCAGAAGAATTTTTGGCCATAGATGGCGCCACTGGAAAGCAATATCAATCAAACCTCCTCTGCCTAAATGATCGACGACAACAACAACAAAAAAGTGTTCTTTGAGAGTTAATTTTTTTGAAATTAGAATTGTAATTAAGGTATTTTGTATACTTTTCTGATACCCAGCTGGTATCCAGCATATTGGACAATGCTTGATATCACTTAAAAATAGTATTATAAAATTTTATTATATGCTAGTACGCCTTTACAGAGCGATTGTTTATGTAAAAATAGATTAGTTTTTCCCTCAATAATCGGAATTTTTTGATCCCAGCGAAAAATTATAAGGTCAGAAATTTGATTCAAATAAACTTTTGGACAGTTTTCGGGCACATAAATATCTTATTATTTATGTCTAGTGAATTTTGTTTCGTGACTAAACTGTTAAGCTAATTATCGTAGTAAAAGCTACTAAAAATTAAAATTAGTAATTTTTCATGCAAGAGTTACAAATAATTTAAAAACTTCGATTAATTTATTTTCATTAAGAATTTTTTCATCATATTTATAAATTATTTCCTCTTAAGCTACATATTTATAAGTAAAAATCACTTTTTTTGCCATTTTTCAAAACTTGGACCCATTATTTAAATTTGTCATTTTTTTTCTAAGGAAGGAAAATAATTTTAAAGCTTTAATTAATTTTCACCTAAATTTCTTTTTACGCTTAATATTTTATTTTATAACCGCAGCTTTTTTTTAACAGCCGACCCAATTATAAATTTACGTCTACCAATGTTCAACTCCGTAGCCTTGTAATTTGAAACCAATTCAGAAGACAAGGAATCAAGTACAATACCCGGATCAAGTAATGGGAGAAATTTGCTTTCGTAGAGGTCTTTTTGATGGAATTACCTCATTTGCGTTGCTTGGAGAGGAAAACCATGAAGACCTTCAACGTTTAGTCTGACGGTAAGGAGACTCATGATCCCTCTACCACTGAGGATATTTTACGTCAGTACAATGAGTCGGGTGTGGAGCGCGTATCGACTAGCGATCTTTGCAATCCGAAACCGGGCTACCTCATTGAAAGGTGAGCGCTCTATCTCTAGACCCATCAAGGCTCCATCACACTTATTATAATTTTATAACCGACGTTGAACAGCGGACCCATTTTTTGGGGTTTTCGACTGCTAATGTTCAATTCCGCAGCCTTGTAATTTCGAGCACTCTCCAGAAGACAAGAAAACTTCCGGATCAAGTATTAAGAGAAATTTGCCTTCATAGAAGACTTTTTGATGGAACTAACCCCCATTTGTGTTAAAAAATGCATTTTCTACCATTCCTTACTTACTTTCACCCATTACTTAATTTCCCCACTTTTTGTGTAAAAAATGAAAATAATTTTAGTTTTTTAATTAATTAATTTTCGCCTTATTTTTTTTCATCACACTTATCAGTTACTTTCTAATAAGCCACAAATATTGGAGTTATGAACCATTATTTATAGCTCGGGCACATTATTTAAGTTCGTCATTTTTAATGAATGGAATGAAAATAATTTTAAAACTTTAATTAATTAAATTTCGCTTAGAAAATATTTTTTAATAAGCTACAAACTTCTGAGTAAAAATCTCATTTTCTATCATTACTTAAAGCTTGGAACTCTGTAGATTTAAGATAGTAGTAAAACCGGCACACAAAAAAATTAAGATTCTAGTAAAAAAAAAAAAAGAAAAAAGCATTTGTTCACCGCCCTTTAAAACGAATGATATAATATCGCGGGTTCATATATGGTGAATGACTTACAGGCATTAGCACGATAAATTCTCTCCATTATTTATTATTTTTTTTAGTCGTTATAACCGTACATTCAGGATAAATTGCCTCAGGGCTATTACTTCTTTTAACCGATATACTATCCACAACATTTCGTCGCCAAGAACGCCAATAACCTATATTATCGCCAGGAATTCAAATCAAAGTTCACCCAGATCATATAGCATAAATTTCAATATCAACTGTAGTGGGTACCCGATAGTTAAACCCCTTATCGTTTAAGAGCGGAGTTGAATAATTCCTAATTCATTCTTACAAAACAGATATCAGGATGATATTGGGTACATTCACCAGAATCCAATGTTGATATTCGATCCAAGAAAATACAAATTAAAAAGTCAAATTTTGGATAAGTTCATTTCCCTGGTTATCACAAGGTGCATATGGTTACGCTCACGTGAATCGTAGTTCACGTGTCGGTCGCTTCACCATTTCCGCCATAAATTCTTTGGACGATAGTCTCGTGACGAAGACACGTGAATGATCAGTGTCAGCGTCTTAAAAGGGGGATTTAAAGGGTTAAGTGATCTGATATTACAAAAGCGATAATTCCCCCTTTTCTGTTTTACTCATTAAACGTTTCTATTCGGGTAACTAAAATTGCCTTTCAGATTTTCAAAAAGAATTTAATAATTTTTATATAGCTTTATCTCTGAAGATGCTATTGAAAAATTGCATTAAAATTATTTATTTATTAGCTGCTGTTATTAAATGCTATGGGCAAGCTTTGCACTTATGTTCTCTAATAATAAATATGCTAATTTAATTTTCTAATTTCGTACAACTTTCAGAATATTACCATAAAATAAATGAAATTAGTTTTTAAATTAATGAGAAATTAATTAATTGTAAAGGGCGAGCTCTGCACTTGTATTTTCTATCTAGAAATATGTTACTTTAATTTTCTAATTTAGTACAACTTTCAGAATATCAACATAAAATAAATAGAATTAGTTTTTAAATTAATTCGAAAATTATTAATTGTAATGGGCGAGCTCTGTATTTAGATTTTCTATAAAGAAATATTTATAATTTATTTTTCTAATTTAGTAAACTTTCAGAATATTACCATAAAATAAATGAAATCAGTTTTTAATTTAATTAATTTTAATGGGCGAGCTCTGCATTTATAATTTCAATCTAGAAATATGTTTTTTTAATTTTCTAATTTAGTACAACTTTCAGAATATTACCCTAATATAAATAAAATTAATTTTCAAATTAATTAGAACTTTTCAGAATATTGTTATGAATCCAAAAGGAATTTTTTTTCTTCTCTGTAATTTCTCTCCTTTTTTTGTTATTTTACTAACAAACGATTAGATTAACATTTGATTTGAACTATTAGAATACCCTATGGATTTCTAAAATGATTTTATTAAAAATTTATGTGATGCTACAGAAAAAAATTTATAAAAATATATTTTTAAAAGTTGTTATTTGTTAACACTATAGGTAAGCTCTGCATTTATATTTTTTAATAAGAAACATGCTGAAATTAATTTCCCAGTTAAGTACTACTTTTAAAATATTGCCTTAATAATTAAATTGAATTTTCAAATTTAGAACGTCTTCGGAATATTGTTGTAAAATAACTAAAATTAGATATCAAGTTTTGTCCAACTTCAGAATATTATTGCAAAATGACAAAATTTAACAGTCAAGTTTTGAACAACTTCAGAATGTTGTTGTAAAATATTTAAAATTAACTGTCAAGCTTTGTACAACTTCAGAATATTGTTGTAAAATAACTAAAATAAACAGTCAAGCTTTGTAGAAATTCATAATATTGTTGTAAAATAATTCAAATTGTCAAATTTTGTGCAATTTCAGAAGATTATTGAAAAATATTTAAAATTAACAGTTAAGTTTTGTAGAACTTCAGAACATTGGTGTAAAGAATTAAAATTAAGTCTTAAGCTTTGTACAACTTCAGAAAATTGTTGTAAAATAATTAAAATAAATTTTGTAAACTCTGTTTCCCATAAAATCCTTTTTTAAATTTTCTATCCTATAAAATATTTTGTTGTAAAAAAATTAAACTGAAAATAACGATGGTTCATATTGGGAAAAAAGTAAATATTTGACGGAGTTATCAATTAAGAACGTGACGTAATTCTGAAATAACTTTTTTAGTTATTACTTTTAAGTTTGAATGATCATTAAGCATAGCTGCCAACATTTTTAGTGGTAGAAATTTTTTTATAATTTTCAGGAACTTAAAAAAATCAGAAGAACAATGTGTAAATTACACACATGAAGCATTTCACTTCAGTGCAGAAAAGACCAGGTAAATCAGTACAATTTTATTTTTCGCTATTTCAACTAATAGATGAGTTTAAACTGACGTCACTTCCCTTATCTGTTCTTTGGAAAATCAGCTATAGATAGCAAAGAATAGGAATACATTTCTATTGGAATGCTAATATGAATGAATCATCCACTAAAAATAGTGCAGACGACAATTGATTTATTCCACTCAGTGATATAGTTTGGCTTCTGGCTTCAGCATCATCGAACAGACTGATAAAAATTTAATTTCGATTCGATATAGCTTAGTTAAATCGATTTTGTAATGCTTATTTCTCTGTAAGACGAGTAGCGATCGATTGCATTAAAACATTTCTCAGTATCTTAAATGTTACAAATAATAAAAAAAATTCTTTGATTATGCTGAGTGTTTATAACAATCATGCAGAAATTATCAAAGAATAAATTCATATTAAAATTTAAGTAGGGGAAAAAGGAATTTTTTTAATAAGATTTGTACGCTCATAGAAAAATTTCAGAAGTGGTTTATTAATATAAAAAGTCTTGTTTTAATATGCTCGTAGCTGACATAATATTATATTAACTCTAAGTGAATATATCTAGATCCGAAAGCTAAGCGATTTCAAAATTTAACCCTAATTTGAAAGCTAACACTGAGAAATTTCCAGCCTCTTTAAAGCAAAATAGATACCAATAGCATACCTGCAAGTGTGAGTATCTCGATTCTGATTGGTTCTTGAAACGTGGCATCTTAGCAACTGTTCTTTCCATTCTATTTCGAGTAAGCCAAGTCCGTCAAGTATCAATTCTCTTGAGTGACTCATTCTGAATTCTTTCAAAAAGATTCTTTCTTAAAGATTTCAATTCTTTCACTATATATTTATACAGAGACTTAACACAAAGACAGGCACGAAGCCATGTGGAACATAAACAAACTAATTATGCATCGGAGTTGGCAGGTACGCAAAATTAAAGTATATCACAGTTACAATAAAATATATAACAAATAATAAATCTAACTTACCGTATATTCCGGCGTATAACGCGCACTTTTAATGCAAAAAATAACATTGGAATTTACGGGTGGGCGGTATACACCGAATATAAAAAATTCTAGATTAAAAAAATTTAAATATAGAAAAATACTTTTATTTTAAAGAAGTAACATACCTACATACTTTATTGATTTTCGTTATTACATAAATAGTTCATTATATTCGTCTTCCGTTATTTCTTCAGGCACGACATCACAATCTGTTTCGTCTTCATCATCTGTGTTACCCTCATCCATAAATATACAGTCATCTTCTGATTCGTTCAAATTATTTGAAATGCTGATTTTTTTAAATGATTTTCTAACCATCTCAGGCTTAATTTCATCCCATGCTTTTAATATCCATTCGCACACTGTTTCCAAACTTGCATGACGCATATGTCCTCCTTTCGGAAAGGTTTTCTCGCCCTCCAACATCCAAGTGTTCCACTGTTTTTTTAAATTGGCTTTAAAAGCAGACGTCCAATGGCTGAACTAATGGTGTCAATCCGCCCGTAATAACTGCCATATCGGTGTTACATTCATTCAACAATTTTTTTGCTTTATCTGTAAGGTGGGACCTAAACATGTCCCACACTAAAGGTCTTTCTTGTTTTCTACAGATACTAGACGAGATATTGCTCATGTACAATCCAAATTTTCATGCGCGTTATACGAAGAGTATATCTTAAAATTTAAAAAAAGTTATTAGAAATTACGGGTGCGCGTTATGCGCCGGAATATACGGTAAGTAAAAGAAGTAGACGAGAAAGAATTATATTTAAACAAATTCGATGTGAGATACTGGCTATATTTAATTAACTTATCGCTAATTAGCATTCTAACTTATGTAGAAAAAGCTCAACTTTAATACGCCATTTTGCTGATAAGGATTAGCTGACACTGACGTCATAGGTCACATGTGTGAGCATGGGAGATCTTCTTCTTCTTGAAGTGCAAGTACCCAATTTCAATTTTTTCCAGAAAATCTGATCCTTTATTTTCTGCCTGGAAGAACTTAATGAGACAGTCGCCAATAGCCCATTTTGCAGCTCTAGTGCGACGTAAATAAAAATATCAAATACCTTTAGTTTTAAGTTTATTTCAAACATTTAAAAATAATTTAAAGATAAATTTACTTGTTAATTGTAAGTGTATTATTACATTTTCTTTCACCCTTCATTATGCAAGTGTTTTTGATTAGATGTTAAATTTTTTGCTTTCATATATGCTTTCATGCTTTCATATCATCATCTCGTACAATACAGATTCAAATTAGATTTGAATAAATGAATGCATGGAGCGACTGTAGCTGTTTCTTATTTTTAAGAGTAGAACACTCTCGTGGATTAAGTGTTCTTTGTAAAAAGTTATGTAATGTTCAAGTTAAGTTATGTTTTTTTCTTGCTTAATAAAATTTTTTTGTATGATCAAAGTATGTTTTTTCGTTCAGCTTGCATAGCATTTTCTACTACACACTCAACTATTCCAGCAGTCTGTATCACTCGTTGTGTGATAAAAAGCAACAACAAAATAACAAGTGTAAACTAAGTAATTGTGAGCTTATGCGAACAATTTCGAAAGTACCACTGGCAGCGATATATTTCCAAGTTTATTCTGAAAACAAGCCATCTCCAGGAAATTCTCTGTTTTCGAAAAATATTCTATACTTAGTAGGAGGGCATAAATTTTTTGTATCCAAACTATGCATCTAAGCCTGCTAAACTTCAAGAATCTCAATTTTGTAAAAAAGTGGAAATTATTCTGCTAACAGTTTTACTTGATTCTCTGGTAAGAATTATGAGCTCGAATTTTCTAAAAGAACAAAAAAGCAGGTATCTTTTGACAGTATTTTTAATATTGTTTTGCTCGAAGAGTCTATCAAACATGAAGGTAGTATTAAACCCCATAAAAAAAGCTAATCTTGTTCTCCATTAAGCATTTAATGGAATTTTAGGATGGAAATCAGAACAACCAATTAGCGTTTTATGTTGTAATATAGAAAAAAACTATTCGTATGAAGAAAAAAAAATATGCGACATTTTTCTCTAAACTAAATGGATAGTATCTTCTATCAGAGACATAAAAATTCTCTGTAAAGTTTTAAAAAACCACAACTGATATATCATTCCAGGAATATCACGATTTGAAAAAAGCTAGTTTTAAAAGGTAGTTTTATCAAGGCCAGTGAAATACATTTGTTTACCATCCACTTGGTCAAAAACTCTCCCAAAGTTATTAATGTTTATTACCTTCAAACGTATGAATATGAGCCGTGGTGCCTTAGGGCCTTAGGGATAGAGCGCTTGCTTCCCTATAAGGTGACCCAGGGTTTCAATCTACCCCTTAAAAGTTCGCACCCAGCTCACACCGACCACAGTACTGACGAAAAATAACCTCAGTGGTAGACGGATCATGGGTAAGAGTGCTCTTGGCGTCAAACTAGCAGTGGGTGGTTTTCGTGATTTTTCTCTCCATGCAATGCAAATATGGGTTTTTTTCAGCACCTCTTAGAAGAAAGAAGGCCTCAGCACGAATCAATGTAGTAGTCCGACGTAAAGAACATAATCTGGGCTGTGAATGAAAAATAAAAAAAAGATATCAATATAATTGGGGTACTAAGCCGCGAAGTGGTAGAAAATACGAACGATGTCACTACGTTTGGACTACTAAAGGATCAAATTTCCTGTTTATGGCAACTGGTGCTGAGGCCTTCTCTTTTCTAGGAGGTATTGGCTAGTTCCAACAAGAAAGTCCCCCATGGAGGCAAATTTTTCCTAATACTTGAACCAGGAATTCGCTTGTCTTCTGGATTGGGTTCAAAATTACAAGGCCACAGAGTTTGACTAGTCAGTAGAAGATTAACCATTTCGCGAACATGTTATCTTTTATGCAAGTCAGAAATAACAAGTGTAGCTCTGAAAGACTGAAATACAAATATGAGAATTCAAATAAAATCATGAATTAAAAATTGTATACAACACTTAGCAATTAATACACTATTTGACGAAAAGTATCCGAACACCCTGTGGTTTAGAGCTTCCTGAGGCACATATTAATATGATGTTGGCGCCCCTTTTAGCATCGATGACAGCCTGCACACGTCTGAGAAGACTTTCTACCAATTTTTGATAGGTGGCCACAGGAATTGACTTCCAGGCTTCACAGATGAAGTGAGTACTTGCAGTGAGGAGGGTCGATTTGGCTGGCTACATAATCTGCACTCTAATTCGTCCCAAAAGTGTTATATGGGATTTAGATCGGAGCTCTGAGAAGATCAGCCCAGTTTTTGAACACTCATTTCGTCAAACCACGTCTGTGCATGTCTAGATGTGTGAATGGATCAGTTAGTCTGCTGGAAGAGAAATGGGCCCGAAATATTGCCATGGAGTTGGGAGTGCAGCATTGTACAGAATGTCCACAATATATCTCAGAGTTCATGTTTCCAACCACAGGAACTAACGGACATAGGCCAAACCACGAGAAACAACCTCACACCATTATGCTTCCACCACCATAACAACCGGATGTCCCGGTACTTTTGGCCGGATAGTGTATTTTTCAGACCGTGCCAGATTTTCCTTAAAATATTATGATAAATACCAAAGTCTTACTCGCTACTCTAAAATAAATAATAAGAGGAAATCATTTTTAAATTCATCACGCCAGTTATCAACCTCGCGCCAATTATGTTCTTTGTTTCTCAAAGTCAAACTTGAATAAAAAAATTCTGGAACCATGAGAATTTATTGTTGTATTTATTTGGCAACTCTAGGCATTTTTTATTTCACTTTTTTTACAGTAATATCTTGTTTATGTGGTATAGAACTTTTCATTTCTAAATTAGATCATCCAGCCAGCACAAAAGACTCTTAACGGATTGCTATTTTTTAAAAGATTGGTTTTAATATTTATATTGGTTTAAATGATCTTTAATAGACTTGATTAAGTGAAACTTATTGCTATATGCCATGCCTAATTTTATAAGAATACTTCAGTAACATTTGAGAATCTATTACTGGCCTATCACTTGTTGGCACGATATGCATGCAAAGACGCCATTAATAAATGAAGCTCTTAACGCCATTGATAAATTCTCATGCCATGAGATTTAATGAATGGCATTACTTATCAGCGACGCAGGTGTAACTAATTGTTATTTCATTTTTGCATCAACATCTCGTTTGTGTTAAATTATCATTATTTAATATGCTATTGCTAGATGCTAAGCAGAAATGAAAATTGATTCAGGACACATCGTAAGAGTTTTGCCTAGCAGAACTTTTCGTTTCTAAATTGGATCATCACGCCATATCCTTCAGAGAACAGTTCTTTCAAACACGTGTTCTACGTTTCATATTCTCCGTGTTCTATTCCCGTGCCCTTCGGTCTCCAAGAGTCGGGGCTTCAAAGCACAAGATTAGTAGGACACGAGGTCACGGGTTGTATTCCGGAAAAAAGAAATAGCAAAATGAGAGAGAAAGTGTTCGCGAAATAGTAATTGGAACAGTATATGATCATAATCACACTAGTCTTCCGCATTTCGCATAATATGAACGCCATTTTTTTTCATCAAACGGAGGAAATTTTCCTGGAGTTAATTAACTACACGCGTATCTATCTTTATCAAAATAGATTTATAGTTGGTAGGCAGCAATATAATTCATGAATGAAGTGTTATCGCTGAGAATTAGGTAATTAAGATTTCTGCGAATTTTAAGACGTGTTATAACATGTTGATAGCACTTTTAATTGCTGTTTATGATGTTGGTATTTCAAACGGGGTGGTAAAGGGATGTTGAAATATGTTTTGATCTAGATTTCGTTTAGGAAAACAGACACTTATTTTATTTTTTTTTTGTTAATGTCCTCTAGTTAGTTAAGGTGTCATTAGAAAAAATTATTTGTTCAAAACAGAATTTTAAAAGGTTGGTTTTATTATTTATATTGGTTTGAACAATTTTTAATATATTTAAATGTGTGAAACTTATTACTATAAACTATACTACACCTAATTTATAAAAATCCTCCATTACTCAAGTTGAATTTTTTTATGGTTTTCTATTGATGGGCGAATATAATCTTGATGGTAACCATCAGTAATTCCATCATAAACTATTATATTTTTAATGGGGACCAACATAAACATCACCCTGATGTAGGAATTTGCACTGATTTATGATTCTCCAACATAACTAAGAATATCAACTTGTTTTGATGGTTTATTTATGGTGAACCATCAGAAATTTCAATCATAGTTTCTTAAAAATCAAATGATGGAACGATCTTGAACCACCATCACCCCAATGTAGGAATTCGGACTGATTTATGATGGTCCAACATAAAAAAAAGAAAAATATTTTTGATGGTATATTCCTGAGAACCAACAAGAATTCCCATTAAACCATCATAGAAATGTATAGTTTATAGCCATCATAGACCATCACGAATCATCATAGACTGTTCGTCCATAAGAATCAAACTTCTCTTGTTGGTTATGAAAGGGAGGCTTCTTTAATACTAAGATGGTAAAGAAACCACCATATTATTAAAGTAGAATTTCCATCATGGAATTATGGAAGTTTGTTGGCATATCAAAAACCATGAACGCATAATGGAAAATGTTGGATGAGGGTGACCATCAAATGATGTTGAACCATCATGAATCACACTGAAACCAACATAAACCCTCAAAATGTTTTTATGGAACTTTCAAGAATTTTGACTTGGGTAATGGAGAATCCAGTATCACTTGTTAATATGATATATAGGCAAAGCAATGCAAAGAAGAAAAATGTATCACTTAATTCTTTATATATCTGCTATAACTGGTAACCGATAATGTAAAATTAACTTTATGTTATCAGTTACCAGTTATAGCAGATAGTGGATACTTAAAAAAGGCAGCAGATGAAGAATTAGGACCATAACCGCATTCACTACGTGGTTTAGACGCTAGTTAAATCAGAGAAAATAGTGACCAATTTAAAGAATAATTGGTCACGTAAGCGGCCAAATGAAAAACTGAATCTAATCAAGTTTCGATCCTATAATTGAAATCAGCAAAACCAGTGATACTTAGAAATCTCCTAAAATTGTAGTACATTGTAGATCTAAGACGATCAACGAAAAAAAAAGTGGACACAAGTGTAGCTTAAGAAAGGGGACTTTGATAAGGAGATACTATATTACTTTCCTTTAATTTGAAAAACGAACTATGTGCTCAAAACATTGGAAGATATAGACCATTGGTAGATATTGTGTAACCATTGGAATTTCAAAGCTTAGCCTCGTCCCGCCCCCGTCAGAGGGCATCCGGAGAATAACCATTGGAATATATTGACGATGAAAAGAAATAAATAAAAAAGAAATAAAAAAGACATATGATTTACTTTTGGTAATTGCCGGTCAGATGGCCGAGTGGTTAGCGTGCCTGACTGCGAAGCCAATGGCTGTGGGTTCGAATCACGCTCAGGGCATGGATGTATCTCTCTTTCTCTCTGTGTTGTCCTCTGTTGTGTGAGATGTGTGAATGTGGCTATGAACGGGTATTTGTGGCAGTGTGGCATGGGTAATATTGCTTGCCTCCGTCACTTAGGTTCACAGGTGCCCACAGGGTAATGTTAAATGAGCAACACTTCCGGCATCTTCCAAGGTGGAGAATGAAAGTTCAGTATCTGCAGTTAAAAAGAAAACATTTGGTAAAGGTTGGAAAATCTCCCAGATCAAGAAGAATCACTTGATGTCTCGGAAAGAAACGTGTCCAGTCCAGAAAATACTCATCGTTACAATGATCGTTTTCTGGGATATTGAAATCCAGATATCGGATCCTTTTCATATGAGAGAATGAACATTCGAAAAATCCCCCAGCGAAAGTTTGATTCTTTGGGCAGGATTCTTGTTGAATGGTTAACATATTGTTTTATGCCTTTCTGAATGGCACTTTTCCTGATTTGAGATATAAGAATAATATCTTGGAGACCCAATTTTGCTTCTCACAGCTGTTGTTAGCCGTGCTTTCAATTTAATCATTCACAAAGCGTGATAACATAAAGCTCAGCTGGTCGACAATTTCCTGAATTGTGAAAGAATTTACTGGATGGATTGACTGCCGAGATCTCCCAAATTAAAACTCTTGATGATCTCATCAAAAATTTTTGGTGGTTTATGTTGGTTTCAGTGCTATTCCTGATGGTCCAACATCATTTGATGCTCACCATAAACAAACATTTTCCATTATGCGTTAATGTTGTTTGATATGCCAACAAAATTCCTCCAGTGCTACTCTAATACTATGATGGTTAACTACCAAGAGAAGTTTGATTCTAAAAACCCCAATAATCCATGATTATCCGTGATGGTCCATGACGGTTCCAACTATACATTTCTATGATGTTATATTGGGAATTCATGATGGTTCTCTGGAATATACCATCAAAGCAATTCAGTTTTTTTAACTTTGGCCCATCATAAATCAATCCGAATTATTCCTGCTTTGGTATGATGGTTGTTCATGATCGTGTCCAACATTTGATTTCTAGTATGATATGAAAATTCGTGATGGTCCAAAATGGTACAACAATACGTTTCTATGATGGTTTATTGAAAATTCTTTGCTGGTTCAGCAGGAATATACCATCAAAACTATTTGACTTTTTTATGTTGGCCCATCATAAATCTGTCCGAATTCTTACATTTAGGTGATGGTGGTTTGTGATCGTTCCAACGTTTGATTTGAACTATGATAAAAATTTTTGATGGTTTAACATAAAAACAAATTGCTACTGTTATGTTGGACCATCATAAATCATGCCTATTTCCAACATTGGGGTGATATGGTTACTTGTGTTTGTTACCAACACAAAATTTAATAGTTCATGATGGAGTTAGTGATGGTTATCATCAGTATTAAGTTGGTCCATCAATGGAAAACCATCAAAATTTTGACTTGGGTAATAATATCGTTATTATATCTTCCACTGCTCAGTTTATGTTCGTTACGTCGGACTACTAAATTAATCTGTGCTGGGGCCTTCTCTCTTCCAGGAGGTGTTGTACGGGGAGACAATTTTTAGCCATAACAGATTTATCGTACGCATTGTTATGTATATTCGCCGACTGTTTTATTGGTCGCCAGGGTCAAAACTACGATCGGCGTTGTAAATCTGGAGTTGAAATGTTCGACTACAACTCTTGGTTCTTCTTCTGATGGAGTTACTTGTTACGGAGTTCGTCGTTTTAACTTGAGTAAGGTGTTTAGGTGGTTTACTAGGTAGGAATCGAGCCCTCTCATTAAAATAATTCCATTTTTATTAAAATGAGAGGGGGATGTTTAACATTGTTGAGTCGAAATAATGTTTAAAAAATACGATTTTATTAAATTTACACCTAGAATCTTATTTATAATTTTTAAAAAGGGGCCAACAGTTTTTTTCCCTCTTCAGTCAGAGTACATAAGTGCCAAAAAGTATAAATTACTGTGATTATTCTTAGTAAGAAGGGTAGCAAGCATGCCTGAAGGAATCAGGGGAGACATATTCGAATTCAAAATTTCTCGTTAGAAATATCTGGGGCGGGAAAACAGTGTTGCTGAATACAGAATATTCTATAGAAACTTCTAAACTGCCTTATTTTCAATATGAAATCATGTTGTGAGTATATCTGAAAGAGTAGACCATATTTTGAATAATGGGTGCTACGAACCCATTTTTTTTGTTCGATTCTGTGACTATATTGTTTCATATCTTGTGACCTAGCTGGATGTAACTCCATATCATGCGGACGTATTATGAATGGTAATTTTACTTGTATTACCAACTTTTAAAATCTGTCCAGTAGTTTTGGATAGATTCGACAAAATCAGAAAACACTCTTAATTTTTAAAAACCAGTGCATTTGAGCCTGAATTTGAAAATAATTATGTATTTCTAGAATTGAAATTACAACAAAAAAAGTGTCTTCAATTTACTGATCAATGTTAATCAATATTGCACTGATTTTCTTCAATTGGGTACTTGCACTTCAAGAAGAAGAAGACCTCCCATATCCACACATGTGACCTATGACGTCAGCTCCCGCTAATATTTATCAGGAAATTGGCGCTTAAAATTGGCTAAGTTTCTCTACATAAATTAGAATTTTAATTAACGACAAATTAATTAAATACAGAGTCGTATCGCACATCGAATTCGTTGAAATATATTTCTTTCTCGTCTACTTCTTTTTACTTAACTTAGATTTATTATTTGTTTACGTATTTTATTGTAACAGTGATATTTCTTTTGTGTACCTGGCAAATTAGCTTGTATATAATTAGCTTGTTTATGCTCCACATGGCTTCTTGCCTGTCTTTGTGTTAAGTCTCTGTGTAAATATATAGTGAAAGAATTGAGAAAGAATCTCTGTGAAAGAATTTGGAATGTGCCACTTAAGAGATTTGATACTTGACGGGCTTGTTTTACTCTAAATAGAATGGAAAGAACAGTTACGAACGTAAACAAATGCCACGCTTCGACAACCAATCAGGATCAAAATATCCCCACTACGTCAGTTGCAGGTATCCCATTGTACTTCAGCCGGTTTGATCTGGATTGAAAACAGCGAAATCGTGAGTCTGACCACGGTGAAAAGTACGAAGAAATGTGTGAGAGAAACAACGGGCAATTGCCCTATTAAATGTTTTAAAAAGGTTTTTTTTCTTCATATTGTAGAGATGTAGTATTATCACCAGATAACTCAATATTTTTTTTGATTTCGAGTTAGATATAATTTTTTTCTAGAATTCGGGCATATGGTTTTAGCTTTAAAATGCTATAACTACATGATCATAATCCTATCTGTGAGTGTATGGAACCTAGCGGTATGTATCAGGACTTGGCAACTCTTAAAATAAAAAAATAAAAAAAGTTTTTTAGAGAGGTGCAAGACAATGTTGTGATTTGGGCCGATTCTTCTAGCTTAATTTTCTCCCCTGAAAATCATGACAGTTCTTACTTATATCGCGTTCACCAGGAGTTGGCACTTGGCTCCGCCTTCATCACGTGGTATGCGACGATACTATTTCGCTATTTTCGGGAGAAGATTGTGAGCAATCCTGAACAAGGTTGCTATTTGGCGATCGTAGGGCAAAAATATTTATTTCTCAAACTTCATCTGCATTTTTTTTAACATTAAATATTTCGTAAATTTGATGATATTTCGCTCCATTTTTTATGGTATTTCTCTCTTTTGAGTGAATAGTTTGTCCTTTTTGAGACATAGTTTGTCCTGGGATAAACAGCAGTTTTTAAATTTAAAATATGTTTAACTATCTAGAGAAACGAAAGGTACAATAGCAGATGATAAAGCGAAGTAAGTGACTGGAAAAAATTCAATTTTGTGTTTGGCGCGCATTAAGGGTTGTCTCAATTTCAAGAGCGGAGATGTTTCTCTTTTTACTCCCGCGCTGAAATGAACTCTGCGTCCGAAGAGGTGGAGCCAAGTGCCAACTCCTGGTGAACGAACTATACCTACGCTCTCCACTCTGTTTGGCCCATAAGGTATTCAGCCTAAGACTCCATGAGATCTGACTTCCCCTAATCCTTAAATATTGCTCTTTTAAAATCTCCCTTTATTTGTTTCTCCCAAGTCCTTTTCGGTCTTGCCCTTTTTTTCCATCAGAGGCCCAAGAATGAAAAATATGTGTTAATTTTCCTCTTGACATTCTAACTGCGTGTCTCGTACATTTCCACCTTCCTTTGTAGCTACATTTGTTTTTTGTGATAATTGGAAAAAGGAAGAAAAAAAATATTAGAAAAGCCTGACAGTATTCACCCATGAAGGGTTTGTATTTATAGACTAATATAATATATGAATTTCTAACAAATTTCTAAGTTATATGAATAATTATATTTTGAAAATAAATAAATAAATAAATAAATAGACAAAATCGATCCAAGGTAACAATAATTTTCTTTATGAATATTTAAAAAAATCGGGGCAAAGTTAAGTAAAAAAATTAGGTATCTTGAATCCTAATATCATCTATGAATTTCTCACAAATTTCTGAGTTATTTGAATAATTGCATTTTGCATAAAAGAACAAAACGACAAAATCGATAAAGATACAATACTTTCCCCTATAAATATTTAAAAAAATCCGCGTAAAGTTAAAAAAAAAAAAAACTTATCTTGAATCCTAATATCATACATTTGTAGCAACCTCCCAAACAGGTTAGTATTTCGGACTAATTGAACCATTACAGTGTAATCAAGTTTAAGTATTATGATAGTATGGTACAATTTAGAATCTTTGAATTAAATTTGAATGATGCTATGTCCAAATTTTCTAACAGTTACATTACAGATAAAAAAAGTGGTTCAAATCTATAAACATTTACCCTACTTTTGTTGATGAAAAACTGAAGAAGAAATAGAAACTGCGAATAATTAAACTCTCCACCACTTTACAGTGGAAGGTTAATTAAAGTTTCCTGGTAGGATAAGGTTTTACATTTAACTTATCATTTGTGAGTTAGTGTTATTATAAGACCATGTACCGACTTCAACTTTCCTTTAAATTAAATTCGTTTTTTTCTTCTTCTTCTCAGAACTGGTTCATCCTCCAGAACCAGCCATACCAGAACAAAAATTTCTTCTTTGAAACCGGCGAATCTCTCCCATCTAGATGATGCAATAAATAAAGACTCGGGCATAGTATTTCTGGAACTTGAAGCTATTTTAATGTCCTCTTGAATGCCAATAGCAAAGGTGTTATCAATGTGGCTCGAAAGTACAGAAAACTAATGATCAAAAAGGTCAGCTTTTCCCTCAAGCCATGAGTGAATTAATCAAAAAAGAAACGAGATCGTTTATATCCATTTTTAAGAATCATTAGAGACAAAGCCGACGCTCCATGATGGTAGATTAGGCCTCATAAACCATGAACTGACTTGCTGTGAGAAAAGCCTCTTTCCGACAAGTGTGTGTTATCAGGGAATGCTATTTCTTAACTGAAAAAGACACTTTAATCGTCTCCTTATGGAAAATGAACGTGCAGAGAAGACTATTTTTTGCAATTTAAGAAGATAGGGGAAAAATGCTATACGAAAGATTCGGAATAATCTAACGGCTTTTTACAGCTATTTAATTTTTGAAACTACATTATTTACATTGAACTGAATAATATTAATGAATTAAATATATAAGAAAATTAATAAATTAAACAATAATAATAAATTAAATAATAATAAATCAAATTATTATTACTTATTATAATAATTAATAACTATTATATTAAATTATCTTTAAATTAATAAATTAATAAATTAAAAAAATCATTAAATTAAATAAATTAATAAATTAAAAAAATCATTAAATTAAATAAATTAATAAATTAAATATATTTGAAATTAATAAAATTTTTGTTACCGTGAATATTAAATAGTATTATGAAATTTAATAAAATTGCAAATACCTCTCATTTCTACTCTCAGTAAAAAGCAAGAGTTTTCTTAAAGAATTCGTCATTGTTAAAAGAAACATAAATTTAAATTTATTTAAATAAATTAATTCATTTTAATAAATTTTATAATAAAATAAAATAATTGATTTAATAAATATATTTAACAAATATTTTAATATCTTAATATAATAAAATAATTTATGTGACAAAATAAATTTCATTAATATATAACTACATTAATATAATGAAATACAATATATTAATAAATAAATTTAAATTAATTTAGCTTGTCAAACAACAATACTTAAGTTACAAATAATTGCACTGAATACCTTGTACCCAAACAATTTGAGTTGGATTAACCCTTTAAACTCAGAATTTTTACTAATCATATTTTTCATATGAACAACATATAACAAACATAATTTTCATTTACACATATTGCTCATTTATTACTTTGTATGAATTTAGGTCAAAATAAGTGAAAAATATTATATTTATCATTTTAATAATTGATGGTTATGAAATATAGCATGAAACACCGGTGTCTTTTTTTCTGCGTTAAAGGTTGAATCTTTCAAATACAACTCACCGCCAAACAATAATTTTTCAAATTTGCACTTATTTGCAGTAATATAGATTTAAAGGAAACAGTTATTCTTCATTAAAATTTCTTCGATTTAGAAAATTTAGATTTGAACTAACCCGCATTTGAGTTACACGGTGTGGAAAACCACGAAAACCTCCCGCGGTTGGACTGACGGCAAGGGGGCTAACCCATGAGCTAATGACGGTTAACCCATGATCTGCCGACCACTGTAGATATTTGTCTACCACTGTAGTCAGCCTTGTGGTCAGTGCAAGCCGGATGGGGAATTCGTATCGACCAGCCATCACTGGGATTCGAACCCGGTTCACCTTATTGGAATGCGAACGCTCTATTCCCTGAGCAGACATGGCTCTGAAGAAAGGTTTGTTTTTAGTTAAGTATTAAGTTAGTTTAGTGTATTTTTCAGCATAAGGTGTTCGTGAATTTTATATTTCATTCTTTTTAGTTTTGCGCCCGTTTGTTTATGTCGGAAAGCGGTAATCAATTATTCACTGTTACATTTCTTTCAGTTTTCCCTTTATAAAACATTAAAAAGAGATTTATGAAGACGAGTTAAATAGGTTCTGAAGTTCTGATGAAAGTAGCTCGCTTGTAATTGGTAATTGGAGCTCCATGACAATTGATTGAAAAATAAGCTTCTGGGTGACAAAGATGAATGTATTAGTTGAGGTTGATATAAGAATTGTGATGTAGATTCCTGAAATATTTTTTTTTCTTCAAATTTTTATGTTTATATGAAAAAGTTAAATAAAGGTGTAATATTGAATAATTTTATTTGGGTTTTCTTGAAAAATAAAGAAAAAGAAATCTCATTAATGTGTCGACTTCGCTGACAAAATTTGCCGAATAGTGATAATATTTGGGAGATCACAGCGACCTTCCGTGATTACCCATCCTGGCGCCTCTGCTCTGGTAACGTAGCTCCAGAGAGCACCGGTTCCCAATTTTGTGGTAGTGTAACCCTAAATGATCGACCTTATTTTGGTCGAACCCGGAAGCTTAATAAATAAATTTCTTTAGCAATTATGTACTCATAAATTAAAGAAAGGCTTTAAATATTTTTCAGAATTTGTAATAATCTAAATTTTATTGATTATTTTGAAAATATTTAATGAAGGAAAGTTTTGCATCATATCGTTTTATCAATTTTAGTCTTTACATTGAGTTTCACGTCAAATAGTTAGTTGAATTCGCAAGTCTGGAGAGGCATCCAGTCTGATTCTTAATTTGGTTTTAATGCGTGCATAAACTAAAAATAAATGAGCTGAAATATGTTTTCCAATAAAATAAAATCAAAAAATGGAATGTCTAGAATGGTTATCAGGCAAACATGCTTTGGCATTGTTGAATTTGGTTATTTTTAATTTATGAGGAATACTAATCGAATTTTTCATACATACATATCCTTTTCATAATTCATTCATTATATTATCAGAAAAACAATGTTTTGAAATTTTTATTTTCACAAACATTTCAATTAAACGATTTCATAAAAGTAGCGGAAATATTATATAAGTAATGGACTAATAATTAGATATATATATATAAGTACAAGTTTCGAAAGTCATAACTGGTTTAAAAACATTTCCACGTCTCGGAATCCATGTGAACCTTCCACGGAACTCTGGGGTTCCACAGAACACCATTCGGGAACCGTTGCCATAGAATGTTTATTCCAGAACTTAATTGCTCAGCAGCTGACGATACTCAAAATAAAAGCAACGAATTGATACAGGCTTATTTCCACGTTATCAGTTACCTTTCCAACTTTGTTATGTAAAAAAAAACACTTGAAATAAATAAGTTATTTAATAATTTCTGATGCTTGCGCATTTCTCAGTAACAAGGAAAGTTTCTTTAAATATTTTATCGTTTAAAGAATCGAAAGTTATATCGAAAGTTTATTTATTCGTGCGTAAAATAGAGGAGCAAAAAGTTAGACTAAAGAAAAGATCTTTCCATTCATCTCATCTCTATAATTATTTAATTGAAATCGCGAAAAATAACAGTCAAGTGAAAGTGAAACTACTCCGTTAGGACAGTTAGGAATATTATTTTCATAAAAAAAAAGCAAGGTCGTAACTTCCGAAATTGAAACACGATAAAAAGATAAAAAGAGAAACTGGGAAAGATGCCAAGTTCACTGTCCCGTCCCTTTAAAGGAAATAATCACTGTTTACTTTTCCAGATTAGAATACTTTCGTCATTCACTGAAACATTTTAACAGCGTTCGTTTCAATTTCACATCAGATTCGTTTTAAATTTCTCTTCGGTGGTCATTCCGAGCAGCAAAAATGGGAGACATACCTTTCTCATGGACCGTTGACTTAGAATTGAGTAGAATTCGAACATTGTATGGAAATGGAGAAAATCCCGTTTTGCCTTACGAACCACCGAGCACTGTTATCAAGGTATCGAAATTCCATTTAGGTACTGCGGCAGATACGGAATGGTTATTGCAGTTCGAACATACTAAAATATATGACCAATCGTTTTATGGTCAGCAAGAAAATGCCATCCTGTTGCTGGAAAGAAATAACAGTGATGGGGCAGTCGAAATTGAAGGCACCGTTTCCCTGTACGACCTGACCACGCACAAACGGTTAAGCAAGACGGACTTAAGCAATTATCTAGCTGATGGCGATTCTACTTTGCCTATACCACTGGACTTAACAATGTCTGAATTTTCTTATATAGTTTTCGAAAACTCGAAACTGTGTGTCCAAGGTAATGTGTCCATTTCACATTCTGACGATGTTGTGGTCAACACTGGGGGTGAAGTTAACTCATCGGAGATACACATCATACAGAACAATCCGTTAGCGCAATTGTCTTATGATTTTTTGTCTCTGTTAGAAGAAGGTACGTTTTCAGATGTGACTATCAAATGTGATTCTTCAGAAATTCTTGCTCACAAGAACGTCATGTCGGCGAGGTCACCTATTTTCGCAGCCATGTTCAAATCCAGTATGGTCGAAGGCGAAGGTAACGAACTGGTGCTAACGGACGTGAAGTTACCCGTTTTACAAAAAATGCTGAAATTCTTGTACAGCAGTCAGGTGACAGATTTAGATTACGAGATGGCTTGTGATCTCTTGTTTGTGGGTGATAAGTATGAGATTTCCGGATTAGTTAGAATTTGTGTGGAATACCTAAAGTCTAGTTTGACAGCTGACAACGCCCTGGAAATGTTAACAGTTGCCGATTTGTACGACAGTGGTTTGAAAGACTATGTTATGAATTATATTAGTTGCTATTTTAGCTATTTTGAGGACACTAATGAATTGAAAGCATTGAAAGAGAAAAATCACACTTTAATAATTGAACTATTAGAGTATACTATAAAATATCGTTTTAGTAAAAAATTTAATGTCAAAAGCACATCTGAGGATAGCCCAGTAAGGAAGTAGTACTTAATAGTGTTTGTTGGATGATTCATATAATTTGTTTAATATTTTTGTTCGAAAATATAGACGTGTCGTAAGCTAAATAAATGATCCGGTTCTTTGCAAACAACCGACGATAATTTGCAACACGCCAGGTTAATTGCAAAAGTCTCCAGTATTTTTTAATCAGCTTCACAGTTTTTAGGCTCATTGCAATAAGCTCATTTACAATTGGGCAAATCAGAGAATATCATATGTTTCAAGAAATAAACATAATATGCACTCAGAAGTAAGTTGAAATTTTGAAACTCTTGATGTTTTTGTTTTTTTAAAAATCTCATGATTTCGGTAGTATTCTTGAAACTAATTGCATTCATCAAAAAATATTTAATTGAATTAAAAAAAATAGTTTACCAATAGAAAATTTCCGGCAAAAAATTATGTTATGTTAAAAAGTATGTTAAAATCTAAAAATCAAATAAATAAAAATATTAAAAAAATTGTGTGAATTTTAAGAAATCACGATTTAAAAACACATTTAAAAAAATTAACTATTCTGTTGTAATATGTCTTTTTTTAATTATTAATTAACAATAAATTTTGAGTTCATTTTCAAATTTCTATACTCATAGCACTTGTAGAAGATAAGGTTCATCAGAGTAAGCCTATGTAAATTCAGGTTAAATAAATAATTTTCAAACATTTTTAACTCAAGGGATATGGGCTAATTATAATAAGCTTAAAAAATATGTACTAAAGGGTAAAAGGATATGGATAATTATCTATTATGGATATGTGTAATATAACTATAAATTATTTAACTTAAAGGATATGGATAATATAACTACACTAAAAGGATATGGGTAAATTATAATGAGCTTAAAATATCAGACTGATTCGAAAATACAGGAGATTTTTCCAATTAGTCAGGAGCAATACAAAATGTCGAAGGTACTTTCAGGGAGCTAAAATTTTCCAATTTGCTTGCGACACATATTAAGCAATTATATGTAAACATATTTTCTATAATGCACATGTTAAAACTTTTATTTTAACTGCTTTGAGGAAATTAATCACAAATACTTGTTATGAAAAGAAATATTTATTATGTTTCAAACGAAAACTCGCTGGGAATCTTCGCCTGGTGATCTGTACTATAGTATATCATAAAGAAATATACTATATCATAAAGCATTACTGTGACATAAAGCATTACCATAACATAAAGGAAAGTACATTGTGATACAATTTTAAGTTTTTATGCCAACTATAGATATTAACCAAATCTACTATTTTTGCTATCTTATTAAAAATTTTTATAAATACTTTAATATGACAGATAGCTGGTATACGTAATATTATACAGTACAAGTAATATTATTCCAGTATTAGTTAAAAGTTAGTAAATTCTAATATTAGTTAAAAACTGTCAATTAAAACATTTGGATTCTGAATGTTGTTTTTTCTTTGAGATTAAGAAATAAACGGATGTGTAAATAATAATCTTTTTTAATCTTAATAATAATCTTAATGAATATAATAATCTTAATGAAAAAAAAAATACTTTTTGACTAAACAATTTTAATTATAAGTACAAAATAATTATTTGATTTGAAGGGATTTAATTATCGACTATGTCAACTATCGACTATCAAACGGTACCTCAAGATAGAATCAAGTTAACGTGCTTTATATACTAGTGATTTGGTATTTAATATTTGTAGTGGTAGTTACGCCACCTTACTCTCCTTCCAGAATTTTATCTGTGATAGAATTCGATGAACAAATACTACTAGTTGATTTATGCTGATTTTTTTTATGTAATATTTGCTCATTATTTTCTTAATTTTTTATATCATTCCTCTCAATTTTTTTCTTCAATTTTGTTTATTGACCGAGAGACTTTCATTTACTTCAACAAGATATTTTTTTGATCGCTATATTTTAAGCATATCAACTGTTTAATGTGGACCGTCTATCAATGTTAGCAAATTCATATCACATTGAAGGGATTTAATTATCGACTAAGTCACCCTTCATCTACCAAAAGGTACCTCATGTTAGAGTCAAGTTAATGTGCTTTATATACTAGTGAATTGGTATTTAATATTTAAAATGGTAGTTACGCCACAGATTTACAACAGTTTACATATTTTATGTAATCTGCAAACGATTTCAGTGATTCTACTTTAACTTGTAAGTGCCCAGCATCATTTGAAATGATTTCTTCATGCTTGGTTAAGCAAAGCATTAGTAGTTACTATTACGTATTTAAAACAAAAATTATAATATGGCTGCAGTCAGTTTTAAGACTAGTATTAAGAGGAATTTTTCTATTTGACGATTTAATGTTTTTTTTTAAATTTGAATCATAGATATATTAATCAAGTAAAAGTATTATAAAGTTGTATAAACTTAGAGTTGATTAAAAAAGTTACAAAGTAAATAAAGTAAAAGCATATGTAGTATAAGTTTTAAAAAAATAAGTTAAAAGTATCGATAGTATAAGTATAAAAAATAAATTAGTTATTAATAAAAAAGGGTTTATATCATAGTTTAATTTGTTTGTTAGAATTTTTTTTTTAGGTTTTTATTGTTTTTTACAATATGAATATGCTTTTATTCTTTCATTATTATTTTTTATTCTTTTTATAAACTGTTACAAAAATCAATTTAAATAAAAAATTATTATTTTAATTTCTATGAAAAATTATTTAGCATTGCATATTTTGATTCAAACGATGATAGTGTGGTGATAGTTTTAAAATAACTTAAACATCACATTTTTAATATAGGTCATCATATGAGAAAAAGATGCTATGGGGTATGTTTTAAACGACCATGACAACCTTCATCTATCAAAAGGAACTTCGAGATAAAATAACGTTAACGTGTCTTATATAGTAGGGAATTGGTATTAATTTTTAATGTTAGTTACTCTACTATAGAACCATAATTTTAAATATAAATAATCCATATAAATTATAATTTTAAATACAAATAAGGTAGTTTAATTAAAATTAAGTGGTTTATAATTTACAGATAATTTTATTTTATTTTTGTAATAATAGTCAGAATTTTTTAATTAAAATAATTAATTATAAAAGAGGAAAAAAATGATAAACGATATACCTTGCCCTGATAATACAGAAATAGTGACGAATAGATTTAACGTATATAGTGATAAAAATATTTTTTTCTTCTTCAACTGTAGTAGAAATTTGGAAATAGTAACTGATTTAAGAATACAATTGAAGTACAGTGTGTAAAAAAATAATAAGCTGATTACCCTGAATAACTTTTGATCTTATGATCGGATCTTCACGTTTTAGGACTTAATCTTCACGGTTTGAAGGGTTGATTAGGAAAATTTGCCATAGAGAAACATATGGTAATTTATGGCAACCTATGGTTACCATAGAAATTTGTACGACACGATACCATACGCCTATGACAACCATAGAAATTTGTATGGCAGTATGCCATAGGCCTAAATATATGGCAATATATGAATGGCGAATTTGTAAAATTTTGTCATATAGATATGGCAAGATTTTGCCATACGTATATGGCAAAAGTGGATGGCAAAATGTTACCATAGGCAAAACCCCATAGGAATATCTTATGGCATTTTTTATGGCAAACCTATTGCAAATTTTCCTAAGGGTCTCAAATATGTTAATTAAAAAGTGTAGGTGATATTGTAAGTTACGGAATCAGAGGCAAAAACGTATTTTCTCTGAATAAACATAAACTTTTTTTGACGGATTTGGATTTTCGAACTCCAAAATATAGGGGGTAGCCGCAATCTGGAAAATATGGTCCGCATAGTTTGGTTAGGAAAGCGATCCAAAATGAACTCCTTCATGCTAATTATACTTTTTGCGTATTTCGCAATATCTCAAGGACTTTTCCAGCAAATTAAAAAATTTTTACACACAGATACAAATTTGTTTATCCGAAGATAAAACCACTTAAAAATAATTTTTGATAGTTCTTTATTACTTTTGATCTATTTTATTAATAACAGTCGAAAAAGTTTGAATTGTAAGGTATTCAGTTTTTGACATCATTTAAAAAAATGCAATTTTACGTGGGAAAAATTTGAGCAAAATTTGAGCGAAATCAGTCGAAGAGTTTTCTGACAAATCAAATTTTAAATATACAATTTCTTTAAAATTCGATTTCTAAGGAACTATTCGACCGATTTCACCCAAATTTTGTATTTTGCTCTGCAAAATTGCATTCTTTAAAATAATGTAAAGAATTTTATACCATACAATTCAAAATGTTTTCAACTATTATTAAATAAAATGATAAATATTACTAAAAATTAGTTTTGACATGGAATTATCTTTGGTCAAGGTATTTTATAATTGTATGTGAATTGTTTTTAATTAGCTGGAAAATTTCTAGAGATAATAGCTAAATACGCAGAAATTGAAATTAGCATTAAGGGGTCCAAACTTTAAATAACTCTCCAGACCTATCTTTGGGGACAATATTTCCTTGATTGCGGCTATCCCATATAATTTGGGTGTTAGAAAACCGAATCTTTCGAGAAAAGGGTATGTTTATTTAGAGAAAGTGCGTTTTCGTGTCTGATTTCGTATTTTGAAATATCCTCTGAACTTGTTAATTGGTATAATTGCCGTTACCTCCTCAAACCATTAAGATTGAGTCCCAGAACGTGGAAATCCGATCAATAGATCAAAAGTTATTCAGGATGGTCAGTTTATATTTTTGCACACTGAACATTTAATTTTAATAACTAAGCTGTATATGTCATAAATCAAAATTTTGATATTTGTTTGATGTGTCACCCATATGAAATTTTGAACAAATTTTGAAGAGTATTTTTCAACGTTTAACTTTTAATTTCGTACATTAATTTATGACATAAGCAAAGAATAGTTAAATTGAAAACATATCTGTATTAAAAGTTTTACTTCAGTTTTTCTTTTTTTTAAACAAAAAAGAACAAAAGAAAAGGAAAAACTTAATTGTAACGTTACGTTTTCAAAGAAATTTATAATTATAATTCTTGAGAAAAATTGGTTAAAAATTTTTATTTTCCCGTCAACCTCGAACTAATTTTATGTAAAACTTGTGGTCTTCGCCCTTAATTGCTAACGCTCGTCAATCCGCAAAGATAACTATGCTAAATGTATGGTTCGCTTTACGGAACAAGTTTGCTTCGCACATTACCATAGGTTTGGAATGTCTCCAAATATTTCACAACGTGTAAATTTTCAAAAACTGAGTTAATCTATGTATTTACTGATTATGAAACAGAATAATTGCTTGCTTATTCATGGTGTTTGCTATAAATTTTAAAAAAAATTGAAAAAATATGATTTTGGTTTCATTTAGTTCTTTTGCCAATCGTCTTCAATCAGTTAACAACTTCTGCATTGAATGTTAGAAATACAATGAAAACACGAATAACTTAATTCTTGACAGTGTTTCGTGTTCTCAACGGTAGGGGGCAGTATTTGCTAAGGTTGTTTCAACTTCCGGTTGAAAATTCGATCATATTAATTTCTGCTTGTTTTTTTCTTTTTTTCTTTCTTTCTTCTTTTTTTTCCTTTTGCTTTTATCGTCTTTCGACGTATTTTTCAATATAACTAATTTGTTTTCAATGGCGAAAAACTAGTTAGCTACTAAAAACAAGTAATAAGTAGTGGCAAGTAACAAGTAGTAAGTAGTGGCGGCATTTTTTTCTGATTTTGAAGCATTTTTTCTTCTTCTGCTATTTTTTCCCCCAGCTTATGAGCATAGCCTGATTTAGAAATGCAGGAGTCCTAGACGCAAAACTGCCAGTACCCTCTTATCGTAACTTCCGAAAATACTTCTAAATTTGAACTAACTTCTGGTTCAAATTTAAACCTAATTTTCTTAGTGCTTACTTATAAAGTACCTTTAAATTATTTATAACATGAGTAAATTACGATTTATTAGTAAATTTGAGCTTATGTTTATAAATATTTTTGTTAACTCATAATCCTAATAATCAGTTCGTGAGAAAAAGCACAAAAATAAATAATTTGTAACATTTACGCGCCCCCCAAGAGATGCATGGGCCCCAGGCCTTAACCTCGATGGCTTTATAATAAATCAGGCACTGACTTTGCGTCAAAGCAATACTTTGTTATCTGAAATTAAGTTGTTCGAATTCCCTTAAGACCTATCGCACCGAATTCAATGAAGAGGAAAGACTGGAGAAAAAAAATTGTCACGTTCAGGTAGTCCGTCAGAGGACAACAAGACTTCCTGTAGGTTTTTTTTATTTCAGAGTAAATGGTGACTTAGGCATATTATTTCTTAATGAAAATTTTTCATGCTGTTTTATAATGTCTGTGGGTTGTTTAGCATAAAATTATTTATAATTGGGTACTTGCACTCCAAGAAGAAGAAGACAACTAATATCCACGCATGTGACCTATGACGCCAGAGCCAGCTAATCTTTATCAGCAAAAAGACGTATCAAAGTTGAGCTAATTTTCTCCACATAAGATAGAATGTTAATTAACTTGAAATTAATTGAATACAGAGCCGCAACGCACATAGCATTTGTTGAAATATAATTCTTTTTCGTCTACTTCTTTTACTTAACACTAGAAAGACTGAAACTTAGTACTATATACCTATATTGTCCAAAAGCAGTCAAAATGAAAGAATAACTAATGTGTAAAGAAATTTGTTTAAAATTAATTATTAATATTTTTTAGATTATTTACAGTTATATAACCAGTTACTAGTAAATATTAACAATAAAAAAATATTATGTTGTACAAAAAATCACAAAATTCTAAGAAGTTGTGTCATTATATATACATCATTGTTTTTCTAATTGAAATTAAAAAGCAGTCAAAACGACTTCCTTGAGAAATCTAGTGCTAACTTAGATTTATCATTTGTTTATGTATTTTATTGTAACGGCGATATGTTTTTGTTTTGTGAACCTGGCAGCTTCGATGCTTAATAAGTTTGTTTATGTTCTACATGGTTTTGTGTTTGTGTTAAGTCTTTGTGTAAATATATAGTGAAAGAATTGAAATTTTTTTCAAAGAGTCTTTGTGAAAGAATATAGGCTGTGTTACTTAAAAGAATTGGTACTTGACGGGCTTCGCTTACACGACATAGAATAGTAAGAACAGTTGGTAACGTAAACAAATGCCCCGTTTCAACAGCCAATCAGGATCGATATACCCGCACTACGTCACTTGCAGGGATTCCATTGAATTTAGACTTTATGATTTCAAAGTTTTTTTTTCTTCAAAGTAAACAAATATGAAAAAACATGCTGTTTCTTGTGGAAAAAGTGCACAGCATAATTTTTAATAAAATGGTAAATATATTTTAAGGTTTGGCAATTATATAATTTCTGATTAAACAGTTAAATTAATTCATAATAAACAGTTAAAAAATAAAAGCGGATGTTTTAGATTGCGCCTATAATTAGACCGTGTAGCCCTTCTAACATTGATTCCAACAGCGCAATGCTTCTATTTTTATCTTCCAAACATTGATTACATTGCATAAAAAGTAATCACATATTTTTCATTTTATTTATTTTTATAGTAATAGTAATAATTCTTAATTATTACTATTACAGTCGAGTCTAAGTAATTCAAAATTAAACAGGAGAAAAAAAGTTCGAATCACCAAAAATTTAAATTTTCCTAAAGTGTTTTGAAATATTTCAAAAATACTTAATTTGATGTATTTTTTTTTTTTATTCTTGACCATAAAAAAATAATTTACAGTTACCCTTCAATTGTTGCTATCAATATGTGAAACATTTTGCATAAGAGAATGTGGCGAAATTGCATAATTATTAAAAAAAATTTGTTTCAGCAATAGAAATCCTAAATTTTTTCAAGAAAAATTTCAAGCAATTTTAAACCCCGAAATTTGGAAAGCAAGAATTCCTTTCATTCCTTTCAAGGGTGTGAAAGAAAAATAAATGCAAATGCCATTGCCTACGCTTTTTTTTTTTTTCTTACTATGCTATAATTCATTTTAAAATAACTTTTTTTTAGATGTCCCATAAATCATTATTGCTCTTGTTTTTTTTTAAATACCTTTAAAAAAAAGAAGATTAAAACTGGTCTTTTTGTATACTTTTCTTTAATTGTATATTTTTCTTTAAAAAGTTACAAACTGGTCTTTTTTGTATATTTTTTTTTTTTTGATAAAAAGATAGCTGGCAATTTAATAGTTTTATTTCTTTTTTAAAAACTATTTAGTTGTAACAAAGATATTCTTGATCAGTGGTTCCCAATTATTTTTCTGTCTATGGAACCCTAAATGATGAACATTATTTCAACGGAATCACGATCAACGGAAGTACATAAAGACAATTGTGAACGTATTAACCTATATAAGACTACTTTATTTTGAAAATTTTTAATACGAAGATAGACATTTTTTCATCGTTTTATCATTAATAATCTTACTCTAGGTTTTGTATCCGACAGTTAAATTCACAATCCAGGAACTGAATCAAGTCTTGTTATGAATTTGTTTTTGGTGTATAAACATAAGCTGAAAATGAATGAAGAAAGTCCAATTGTGGTTTTCTTTAAAATAAAAACTAAAAGAACTATAACGACTATATACAAAGAACTAGAACTAAAAATAAAATAAATAAACGTTTGAAATAGGTAGTAGGGAAACGTATTTTTTTAATAATAATCTATTTATTTTATTTTGGTTTGAAAAGAGCGATGTCAAGTACTAATGCAATATTTTATAAATGCATGTCCTTTTCATAGTTTATTCAATACATTATTATTTGAAAAATTAAGTTTTAAAAAAAAAGTGCAAATTTTTTGATTGGCCTTTTACTTTAAATATTATCTCAAAAATAACCAAAGAAATAAGTAAATAATGGTTTATTGATTGGATCCAAATATAATTACTAGTTACAAGAATGTTAAAAATGAATTTTAAAAAAAAGTCCTAACTCTCGAAACCCGTTTAACTCTCTTCCACGGAGGCCTAAGGCTCCGCGGAACATCATTTGGGAACCCCTGTTCGTACTTAACAAAATATGTTAATTATATGCTAATTATATATGTTAATTACAATAATTTTAAAAACAAGTTGCTTGTCATATTCGAAAGTATTAACTTATCTTGAGCTCGAATTCCCAACTGCTTTTTTCAAAAAGGTACTTTTTACATAAATACTAAGTGATGTGCGAACGCAACGGTAGCAGGAAACGGGTAAAAAAAAATTTTAGCTTTGGTGAGATATAAATTTAAACATAATTAAAATATCTGTAAGTACTTTAATCAATGTTAATATAAAAATATGCTGATCCACATGAGGGGAAAAACAATGAATCTCAGTTAATGCCACAGTCATAAACTGATCGGTTGAAAATGAGATACCTGCAAGTGACGTTGCGTGGGTATATCGATCCTGATTGGTTGTTGAAACGTGATATTTGTTTATGTTTGCAACTGTTCTTTCCATTCTATTTCGAGTAAGCCAATACCGTCAAATATCAATTCTCTTAAGTGATACATTCTATGTTCTTGCACAAAGATCTCAATTCTTTCACTATATATTTCTTACTTAACACAAAGACAGACATGAAGCCATGTATAACATACACAAACTAATTATGCATCGAAGTTGCCAGATACACAAAACAAAAATATATCATGGTTACAATAAAATACACAAGCAAATAATAAATCGAACTTAAGTAAAAGACGTAGACGAGAAAGAATTATATTTCAACGAATTCGATGTGCGATACGGCGCTGTGTTTAATCAACTTCATGGTAAGAAACATTCTGACTTATGTGGAGAAGCTTAGCTCAACTTTAACACGCCATTTTTCTTGTAAACGATCAGCTGACGCTGACGTCATAGGTCACGTGTGTGAGCATTGTGATCTTCTTATAAGTGCAAGTACCCAATCCTCTTCAAGGTAATGCAAGAATAATTTGGGAACTGTTCGCTCTATTGTAGAAAACCTGATAATACTCAAAACCATCTTACTTACGTTTTCTTGAACTTGCCATTATTGAATTTAATGTATATCAACAAGAATGTTTTTTTTCTTCTAAAGAAGAGAAAGAATGGATTAAAAATATGAATAAAAAAGAAATACATTAGTGAAACGAAATAAATTGGTAATGCTGGTTAATAAAATTAATCTTTTTATTGTTGGAAAACATTCATTATAGGTTTAAAAAATAAGTTGGTTTATGAAACACATGGTTCCTGTATAATACTGTATTAGGTATCATATCGGATCCTGTATATTATAGAAAACCATATATCATAGATCCAGTATATTACAGATACTGTATCCGGTATCATTTCAGATCAAGTATTATACCGGAATAGGTGTTTCATTAACCGGTATAACTCATATCGGAGCCAGTACTATACTAGAGCCGGTATTCCATAAACTGGTATCATACCAGTTCCAGTATGATGCAAGATCCGGTACAGCACCAGCATTAAACCACAACCATCATATACTGGGAATGGAATTATGCTGAGCCCAGTATCCAAATTGGAATCGATGTTTCATAAGCTGGTTAATTTGAACGAAAGTACAGTGTGATAGGGGAGAGTGGGGTCAATTGTAACAGGGTACGATTGTAACAGAGCAAAAATTTCGAGTGTCGGGTTCTAGATTTGGTTCTTAGGTGGCGCACAAGGTGTATTTAATAAATCTACATGTATAAATTTACAATACTAAACCCTGCTGGCAACCATTTTTATGTACTTTTGAAAGAGTTACATCACGAAAGATATTTTCACGCTACGTAAGTACTTTTTTTGGAATAAGAATATTGTATTGTAACAAAGTAATTTTGTTTAAACAAATAAAAAGTATTAACCGAATATGTAAGTGGGCACCTTAATTAACATTTAAAAAAAAAGATTAGTTTTGTTAATTGACTAGCATTGTTTTTAACAAATGAAGCTGAAATGGCATCTTGGGGACGATTGTAACAATAAGTAAAGGGACGATTATAACAGCTGAAAATAAATAATCTTATGCTTACAAACCATTACTTAACTCTTTAAGAACCACCAATAGTTTCCTATATCATTAATATTATGTTGCATGTGCATTATTTTATTTGTCACCTTTCACAGCATAAATTAAAATTTTTAACCCCTTAAAGTTAAAAGTTTAACCCTTTAGGTCTCTGCTCATTATTATTTTTACTCCTAAAATATCACTACTATTTTGATCAATAAGAAAATATATCACAACTATGATAATATGTATAATTAACTATGCTTCAGTGGAATTTATGAACTGTTACAATTGACCCCGTAAGTGGGGACAATTGTAACAAGTGCACGATTGTCAAAAATTGTTAATAACTAACATAATAACATTTAAAATAAGGTTTTTTTCCCTAGTAGAGGGTAGTCTACTTTACTCGTCTGTCAATTAATACTAATAATATATTGGATTTTTTGTTAGTTAAAAATAGTTAAGTAAAAAATTTTACAATTGACCCCACTCTCCCCTACTAGCTCCAGTTTCACACTGGAACTTTAGTGGACAAGTCTATATAGGGAAATAAAAAACCGAGGGTTCCAAATATGTCTAAGTACTCTTTTCAATGCTAAGAGGGTTCCGCAGTGGGCTGATCGTAAAGACACGATTCCCAGTGAAACACCGATGTCAAGCATCACTGGCTGCCGTCAGTAAGCGGATGGGTTACCGTTACCACTTTACCTGCGTAGGCACCGAGGGTACGCGGTATCGGTCCTCGCTAAACTGTTCCACTGTAAAGTGCTCGACTTCGTGCGTAGGCCGTCCGGATACTAAATAAGGAGAGCCATCCCCTCTGCAGAGGATCAAAATTGCGATGGCTTGTCTTTGGATCATCTCCAGAGATGTTTCCCAGACCGTCACCAATAGCCCATTGTGTAGCTCTAGTGCGACGTGAATGAAGAGTACCTACTTACCTCAATGATAATTTTAAAAAAAGGTAAATCGGTGTAAATAATGGTAAAAAAAGGTTCTAAATCTCAGAATATGTCTCGAATATGAACTGATCAGTAGAAGATTTTCGAGATTATGAAGATCAAGAACTACTCGCTCTAATCCAGAAAACGTAATATCGCACAAAACATCTACTTACATTTTCATCTCACCTTGAACTTGACATTTGATTTGGCACAAGGACAAAAAATAACGGCCAGTTTTCTCTGTTACAGAGGTGGGGGGGGGGGAATCTCGGACTAATGTGTAAACACAAAAACACCGTGGGAAGAAAAAAAGGTATGCATCGAGGATGCGGGATTAATAAAATTATACTTAACGAACAGGTTAAGCGACAACATAAAGCGGGTTCTAATTAAATTTCCCTAAGCCAGTGGCTATATTAGCTTTCTCTTATCTGTTAGCCAAGGGTCTCATTCGACCTTTCTGGGGCATTTGTTGATGAAATGTCAAATTCCCCACTGACCAAAGCAGATGGCACCTATCAAAACAAACTATAAATTGTAAAAAATGATGATGTTCCAATAAATATGAAAAGCTCCCTGTCAACTTATTTTTAAAACATTCGATCGTTGACCCATCTAAAAAGGGGAGGTTTTCGGTAGCCTGATGATCGGGTTTTAAAAAAGACGACCTTTAAACACCGCCTTTTAAGTCATCAGACAAGATCACTGACATGAAGTACTTTTAGTCAAGCTGTGACTTTAATTTTAATGATGGTATTTATTAGCTGAAAGCGTTTGAATTATTACCTGTTTTAATAAAAAACTTGCTTTGTTTGGTGATTAGCTTGTTTATGATGACACTCTTACTTGCACTTTTTTCTTCCTTTTAAGTTGTTTGTTGTTCCCATTCGTTTATGCATATCTGGAATAGTTTGCTGTTAAAAAAATGTTTAATAACGGACAATTCGCGGAATTCGTTAAGGTAAATAAAAATAGTTCCGACTTTTTTTTCTGGAAAAAAAGGTGTAAAAGTCGACCTCCTTTCTTTAAAATAGTTGAAGTTGTTTTATGCAATTTTACGTACAAGAGTTGGACAAAAATACGGAAACACTTAACTTCGCAATGCACTGTTGCAGCAGTTGGTGTTAATTGCTGCATATGACTTCGTAATTGTGAAATTGCTTAAGGACTAAAAAGCAGAAATACTTTGTTATATTTAAATATTTCAACAAAAAGATACTTCCTGACATTTTTAGTCTAATGAAATTGTCAGAACACTTGAAATTAGCTTTAAATTTTATGTTTTAGCGAGTACCAAAAATGTATTTTATTTTTATATTTCATAATCTTTCTTTGTTTGCGAATATTTTGTTTAGTAATAATTTTGTTAATTACCAAAAAATATTAAAATTATCTAGCGAACATATAACGAATGCTTAGAAAACAAATGTTTAAAATTTATTATATTTTGTAATTCATTTCAAAAGTAAAAAGTACAATAAAGGTATGCGCTGATAACATTTTGCACACTGTATGATATGCAAAAAATTCATACATTGAAAAACATAAATAAACACAACATTTGCTACAAAAAGATATATGCATTTCAAGCTCTGTTGTTCTGCTCTAGGGTTGCATTATTTTTTATGTATTTTTTATGATTTTATTTGCCACACTTCTACTCTATATTAATTCGATTTAAACAATCTTTCTTTCGGTAGCTAATGTTTTGGAAGATGGCAAAACAGTTGGCACAATTTGAAACGTCATTTTTACTCATGCGTAGTTCGGATGGACCGAAATGAGGAGAGGAAGTTGATAACATCTTCTAGTTTTAATACTAGCAATTTTGAAATCGGATAAATTTGCTGCTGAAAGAAAGATTGTTTTTATAGAGTTAGTGTTTCCATATTTTTGTCCAACACTGCAATGTAACATTAATTGGCTCCCAATATAGTAAGCTGATAATTAATGCAGGATGACAATTTACTCCATTAGCTACTAGTTCCGTTTTTTTAAAAAAGAAAATCACTACCTGATGATGTCAAACCAATAAGTCATTGATCACTTTGTATTGTCATTACACTCCACATTTTACTTAAAACAGTTATATTCTCACTGTAAATCAAATAGTAAATGATTAACTGTCTGTAAAACTTTTTTGGCTTCTATTTTTTTCTTTTATAACGGCATCAGCGAATTTTTAAAAAAATATTTTATAACCATCGTTGAACATAAATAAAAATTTTCGGGTTTACGACTACTAATGTTCGACTCTGTAGCCTTGTAGTTTTGATTCCAATCCAGAACACAATGGAACTCTAGATCAAATACTGAAGAAATTTGCCTTCGTAGTCCTTTTGCTGTATTAACCCGCATTTGCGTTACACGGAGAGGAAGAATCACGAAAACCTCCAACGGTTAGCTTGATGGAAAAGGGACTCTAACCCAGGATCAGTCTACCACTGAGGATATTTTATGTCAGTATTTTGGTCGGTGCAAGCCGGATGCGGAATTCGCATCGGCGGCCGTTGCTGGAATTCTACCTGGCTCACCTCATTGGAAGGTAAACGCTGTATCCCCTGAACCATCACGGCTTGCAACAAAGTATTTATCATTTTACCTTTTATTTTAACATCTTCAGATCCTTGCGAATGTAAATTTTGAAACAATATCCAAACTACTTGAGAGCATTGCCCAACAACCACCTCGATGGCATAGCAATTGTTGTTTCCTGAAGAAGAACAGATTACCAGATTATTATTAAAAAACTTAATTAAAAGATCCCAAAATTATCTTTTATTTTATTGACGCAGATTGGTTTCGTAGATTTAAGCCCCTAATTCTATTGGGAGAAAATTTAAACCCAATCATATTGCTCAGTTACAATTGTAACTTCATTTGCAATGAGCACATAATAGAACTTAAAGTTGTAAGCTTTTAAATATAACAAAAATAGCTTAAAATAGTTTCGATAAAAATCATATAATAGTTAATAACTTTAACAAATGTACATTAAATCTGTCTTTAATCAAAACAAAGTAAAAATAAGTTAAGCAAGAAATAAATAAACAGTTTAACAGGTAGTACTGTTATACTCTATTAGTAATTCTACTTCGATGAAAATTATTAAAATCAACAAATAATTCCCAATTTCAGCTTATTCTTATGAGCCTGAATAATGAAGCATTAGATTAATGTTTCATGCTTCAAAAAATTAGTTTACAAAAGCTTTTCATTTTCGCAAAATTAATATAGATAATTACTAATTAGCATAAGCGTTGGCTACAGATGGGCAAAAATTAGCCAAACAGTTATGAATAACTGTGACACTCTCACAGCAGCTACAAAAATAGCATATCATTTGCTAGAGAGTGTCTTATCATATGGCGACATCAGGGCTAAGGAGAATAGAAGGGCTGGTTCACTCCTTTGAAGTAGCTCTCGCCGCGGCAATCCTCCGATTTTCTCTAGTGACGTCACTTCGGCACAAAGCTCGCACTTTTACTTCAAGAACGGAGCGTTCGGTCTTACTAGCTCTAACTAATATTGGAGCATTTCTTTTTGCGAGATATTCTAAGACATTTGTTATTTTCTAGAATGACTTTCCTCAGTTTTTGCAGTGAATTTACAAGAATTTAAAACTATTATCGAAATGCCAGTCTGCGCGATTGCAACTTGAAAAAATTCTGATAGAAAAACAAAAGGAAAAAATATAATTTTCCGCGTGTTCCCTAAAGTAAATGAACAACTATGCAAAGAATGGATTTCGAAATGACACAGTTAATATAAAACAGCAATACGTTTATTCAGTCGTTAAGAACTTTTATAAAAATTCATTATCTAAATAGAAACCGCCTCGTTACTTCAAAAAGAAAGGCAAGTGAAAAAAATTTAAAAATGGATAAAGTCAAAGAAAATTAAAATGTAAATAAAAAGTATAAATAAAATATATAGTATGTAGTTGGAATTCTCCTAATTTCATAACATATTTTTTAATGTAGTTATTCTAAATATTTATGATTTTTTTTAAAAATTATGTTCTCTTATATATCTATAAATTATATCATCGTAAATTTAAATATCTATAAACAATTGTAAAATTTCTAATGTCATTATGAACCTAAATTATTATTTTGTTTCAGTAATTAGCGTTTAAGGTTGATGTTTCCTAATGATTAAGTATGAACAAATTGCTATTAACGGCATATTTTAAAATCAGGGATTCTAAATTTAATTCAACTTATTGTTATAAAAGAATATGTAGATAAAAAAAAGTGTTGATATATGCTTTCATTTTTCTTAATAATTAAAGTTAAAACTGAACTTTTTAAAATAAAGTATTTATAGTGTCATTTTCGACAACTAGTAAAACATTTTTATAAGTTTAAAATGGTACTTTTTTTAATATAATGGCCAAGAAAGTTTTTTTGAACTATGTTTATGAACGGAAATAATGTGTTAATTACGTAAAGTTTGAAAGCTAATAACCAGAAAAAGTCTAACTTATTTTTACAAAGAGAAAGATGCAAAGTTATCATAATATCTTTCCTTGCGATCTCCGAGATCTGTGGACATTGTAGCTTCTAAAGCGGAGGTACTAAAGGTACTAAGAGCGGAGTGAACTAGCCCTTCTATTCTCTTTTGCCCTGTGGCGACATAGCCTTCAAGGAACTAGACCGTTGAAGTCGGTAGGTGCAATATCAACTCCAACACTCAAACAACTCCAACTCAATTACAATTTTAACCGAATACCAGAAAAATATTAGTATGAAATAATTTCCCGGAATATATTGTTATGAAATACTGTCAGGGAATATATTAATATAAAATACTTTTCCGGAATATATTGTTATGAAATACTTTCTCAGAATATATTGTTATGAAATGCTTTTTTGGAATATATTAATATAAAATACTTTCCCGGAATATATTAATATAAAATACTTTCCCGGAATATATTAATAAAAATACTTTCCAGGTATATATTAAAATAAAATACTTTCCCGGAATATATTAATATAAAATACTTTCCCGGAATATATTAATATATAATACCGTTAGGGAATATATTAATATGAAATACTTTTTCCGGAATATATTGTTATGAAATACTTTCTCAGAATATGTTGTTATGAAATGCTTTTCCGGAATATATTAATATAAAATACTTTCCAGGAATATATTAATATAAAGTACTTTCCCGGGAGATAGTAAATGAAATACTTTCCTGGAAGATATTAATATAAAATACTTTTTTCGGAAAATATTAAATTATTGAAATACTTTCCCAGAAAGTATTCGCATTATTGCTAAATAAATGTCAGTTTCAAATTATTTCTCTATTTTTACGAGATTAGAGTAAAAGGTACTTAAATTACATTTTATTGTAACAAAATCGCTTTAAAAAATAAATTCTGAAAAATATATTTATGCAAATAATGAAATTGTGAAAAATCTTTGTAAGAAAAGAAGTAGGTATCAATATTATACTTCATACGTATAAACGGCTTATGACAAAGAAATTGTTTGGTGAATGTTCATAAGCAAGAAAACTATTACAAATTATTCATTAGGTTTTTTCGCTTATTTTAATTAATTTAGCTAAATAAATTTGGTTTTAAAATTTATACAATTAACACATAACTTAATAATTCATTTATCAATATAGAATTTTCAATTGTTTCAATAATGCTTTATCGGCCTTTTCAATAATTCAGTAAAACATAGGTTGAATAACATTCAAACAAGATTAAGTTTGTGGTAAATTGTAATTTTAATTGTTATAATATTATTTAAGTACAAATATTTGTATAAATAATTTTCATAAGATTTAAAACTTTCTTTACATGTATTTTTACATATAGGGCCCATCTTATAATGAATTGGAATTATTTGAAGCAAATTTTTCAAACTTCGACTTCTGCAATATTTTCTTAGACTCCAACTTCCCAAGCTTGCAGAAAATATCCTTAAGAAAACCTACAACCCACGTTCTATTTTTAAACTTATGCTTTTTATTTAAATTAATTCGCTAACTTGTACAGATATTTCTCTTATGTAATGGCAGTACTTTCAGTTATTTTATCACCACCAAAACTGATTAATCTGCAAAGGCACTTACTTGAGGGACAGATTATTAAACCAGATCACCAATATCCATTAATCTCACGTGAGGATAATCAATAGTTGGAATTCTATTGGACCCGATTCGAACACTCATTGAATGATAATGGCTAAAAAGTGAAAGCATTTCTTTTTCTTTTCGTTATCAATTTGAACTTACTTAAAGATAGAGAATGCATTTTTTGAACATAACAATTATCTCTTGTATGTCGTCCATGAACTTGCAAGGGGAACCTTCAGGTTGTACTTGAAGGTTATCTGGGTTAGGTTAAGGAACACATATAGATTGATACAGTTTTAGGGTCTTTCTACTTTCTGTTCTAACCTCTGACCTATTCAACGAGAGTCAAGTTGATTTTATATTTTAAGGTCGGGGAAATTTCAATACATTTCAAGGATGTCTCTTGACCTAGAACAGTAGCTTCTAAAGTGCAACAGTTATTTTTTTAAATAACAGCTATTAAGATACAATAATATGTCTGTTACGGATATCTGCTACAGAAACAGGCCTTGAATCGGAATAGCTGTAACAGAAACTTTTTCCAGCTAAAATTAGAACAAGAGAAACCGATAAAGTATAAGCGTATTCGATCATCATTGGCCACATTATACTGTTATATTAATTGAAACACGAAATTTTTAATAATTACATAATGTATTGATAAAATCTGTTAACCCCTATCTTTTCATTTTGAACTGCTTAAGTTTTAATAAACGGCAAGCTAGTTAAAAAAATGAATAAATTAACTTTCGATAATACGTTGCAACAAACCATTGAAAATGAGTTATTACTACAGAATAAATATGATTACGTAAACGATACAAATTACCTGTTAATAATCTCTAAAATCATCTCTATATCTAGGTATACTCACACTATGCCAAACAGAGCCTTAGGTCAATGGTTCCCAATTTTTTAAGGCTATGTAACCCTAAGTGATACAGTTTCTTCTAGCGGAACACCGACTTTAAAAAATAAATTTATTAACAGCTGTGAGTTATTTCTGAAAGTAACAGAACCTTAGGTCAGTGGTTCTGAATTTGTGTCGGATATGGAACCCTAAATGATTCAGCTTCTTCTAGCGGAACACCAACTTAAAATATTAAATTAATTAACAACTGTGAATAGGCAAACAGAAGAAAGGTTACGAATTATTTTGAAAATATTGAATGTAAAGAATGATGCTTTTCTTAATTGCTTAATTAATCATTTAATTAATTGAAAATTGAAAATTAGATTTTTTTCTCAGACAGTTGAATTCAAAGGTCTGGAGAGGCTTCTGAATTTGACGTTGGCGGCGTACGCATAAATTTAAAATTAACAAAATTAGCTTAAATATGGTTTCCGAAGAATAAAAAACGGTTTATATATGTTGAGAATTAATTATTAAAAAAAACATTTTTATTCTTGAACTTGTTTTTTTTTTAATTAAAGATTTCGCTGTGAAATGCTGATGATTTTTTTTATAAATTATTTATTGCCATGAGTTGCCTGAATTAGCATCATATGACGTTCCGTGTCCAGATCAATAATTTTTCTGAAATATTGCCTACCTAAAAAATTAACAAATAATATTTATTTAATTGAAGAGTCATTTTTTGTTTTGTTTTCAGGCTTTTCGAAAAAATCAACATTGTCTGGAAGTGTAACATAAAAGTGCACATATTAGAAACGTACTTATTTCTTTTTTTTAAATCTTTTTTAATGTCGTTCATATTAATTTAATTTAATGGTTCTGAATAATTTCTTAAAATGAAGATAAGTGATAAAATTTAACGCTAGTAATCTTTAAAGATATTAAAGTGTTGCAATTAAAGTTTTAAAACGAAACTTATTTAGTGTTTAATCGATTTCATATGAAAGATACAAGAAAGAAAGAATATTACACAAGAAAGCATTTTGGGGACTTTTTGGAACCGACAGTATCAAAACCTTCAAAAATATTTCTCAAACATATTTTGGAGTAGTTATGCTATGTGGGATTTCTATAGATTAACACATAATGCATTGCTGAAGATTTAATCCTTTATGTTTCAAAATGTCTTTGGATTTTTAAAAAAAAATGGTTTTCAAAATATGAACAAATTTAAGAACTAAAACCGAATTTCTGTTTTTATCCGTGTTTTATGAAATCACAGAAAAAAAATTTTGTTGAAAATTGCGAGTTTGACATGGACAATTTTGACACTGCCATTTTGACATTGCAGCTTTTATTTTAGCCACTTTAAATTTAGACTTCTTATTTCTTCTAGCTTGCGAGCCTCATTTTGTAGATTGAGACAAAAGTTTAAACAACAACAAAAATTTAACACATGTTTAAAAAATCTGCGTTTCATTTTTCTATCCTCTCGATTTAGTCACACATGAAAAGCTTTTTTGAATTTTAAGCACGCGATACATTACATAATCAGTGTGCGCCATTTTGAAATGCGTATTAAGACATTGAAATTTTTTAGTCATGCGTATACATTAAATAGAATGTATCAAATAGAACTCATTACATAATATTTTATAGCACTTTATTATACATATGTTCTGTAACATACGTTTTATGCATACGCAAACAATTTTTTTTTTTTTGGTATCCCTTAAACAATTTTTTTTCTAGCCAGAGGCTACGCGAGGAAAGTTTTGAGAACCATTTCCGCATTATTGCTAGTCTCCGATAAAGCTGTAATAGGCTGAATATACGTCTTGAAGAGGTTGTTACTTTTTTCATTATCATCACACGCCATTACCATATGTTTATAGAGGGACACTTGTTTTGCATAGTAGTGCAAACGTGCAACTTTTTCGAAATGAATTTTTTTTTCTCACTCAGGTGTTTTGATTATATTACCAAGACAAATTCAGAAACAGGAAATGATTTTGATTTCATGGTCAAGTGTAATTACAGCCCTGGTATGTGAGTAAAATATTTTTAAAAAATGACGCTCAATTTAATGGTACATTTCATTTGCACTGATGACTTCTTGGGTAAGTTGGAAAATCCCAAATTACGCAAAGTAGTTCTGAAGGATTCATTCTATTTTTATTTTATAACAGTCGTTGAACAGCCGACCCAATTTTTTGGGTTTATGACTATTAATGTTCTCTTTCGAGCAAATTTTACATTCATTTTCAACTAACGTGTTTTGTACTTCTTAAAGAACAATGTAATTATTCTTGAAGCTGTGTATTTACCAACAAAACAGGGTCATATTATAATCGTGGTTGAACAGCCGACCCATTTTTTGGGTTTACGACTACTAATGCTCAACTCCGTAACCTTGAACCCAATCCAGAAGACAAGGGAACTTCTGGATCAAGTAATGGGAGAAATTTGCTTTCGTGGAAGACTTTTTGATGGAACTAACCCGCATTTGCGTTGCATAGAAAGGAAGACCACGAGAACCTCCCACGGTTGGCCTGGCGGCAAAGGGACTCTAACCCATGATCCCTCTGCCACTTAAGATATTTTACATCAGCACTGTGGTCGGTGCAAGCCAGATGCGGAATTCGTATCGACTAGCCATCCCTGGAATTCGAACCTGAGGATCTCCTGAGACATTGCGGGATGCATTGTACCCAAATAATTATCTAAATTATTTTTAATAAATTCCCCAGTATTAATTTGATTGATTTCTTTATAGAGATTTCTAAAACAATGCCGTCTCCTGTGGCACATTTTAATAAGATGGGTCATCATCCTGTATGATTTCTCGAAGCTTCCATGACATACCATAGCGAGCGAACAGTCTTTTCAAGTTTATTAACGTCAACGTGGGATCTGAACTTTAGTTTGACAGCAAACCTCATTTAAATTATTAATTGTTTTTATTCTCTGTGTGAATAATACGAATCAGTTGACCTCATTTAAATCAGTGGGATTTATATAAGGCGGCAATAATTTGGATTGCATTTCACATTATTTACATGTTTCATATTTCAACGAAAACAGAATGAAGTGAAATATAATGCCAAGGTATCATTTATTTTCGTATATTTTACTCGCTTAGTAAGTAAAGTAAAATATAAAAAATATTCTATTTTCTTGTTGGTATCTTTCATTAGCACCGGTTTTGTTTCGGGTAAGTCGAAAAATTCCGAATTACGGAAAGTAATGCAACGTTTATGATAGAGTAAATATAGGAAACTAATTATCTAATATATTTAAAATAAATATACAACATATTAATGAGATTGACCTCTATACAGAGGTTTCTAAAAGCATATCGAACCTCGTGGCATATTTTAATAAGATGGGTCATCATCCTGTATGATTTCTCGAAGCTTCTATGACATACCATGGCAAACAGACTTTTCAAGTTTGTTTACGTCAACATGGGATCTGAACTTTAGTAAGACAGCAAACCTCATTTAAATTATTAATTGTTTTTGTTCTTTGTACGTATAATACAAATCTGTTGACCTCAAATAAATCAGAGGAATTTATAAAAGGCGATAACAACTTGTATTTTACATTGCTCCCATGTTTTATTTCTCAATGGTTGTAGAGAAAGTTCGATAAATAGATTTGAAGGTATGCTCTAGCTACAACAGTTCTCTTCATATATTATATTTCCGACAGATCTTGGCGAAGAGTCTTTTCAAATTTATTAATGTCAATATAAGCTCTGAAATTTTATTACCAAACTTTATTTAAATTATTAATTGATTACTCTAGGGGTAATAACTAAGCATGAGTTGACCTCATTTAAATCAATGGAGTTTATAAGAAGCAAGCTCGACAGCAATTTGCAGTGCTCCCTTATTTCATATTTCAGTGGTTTTTGAGAAAATTCGATAAATATATTTTTAGCCATGCAATCTTTCATAAATTCTTCTTAGATGGTATATCAAAGTTTACTTGTAAAGACTTAAATCTAGTTTGACAAACGTCATTTGGTATTTTTCGGTAAGTCAGGGTTAAAATTTAAACTATTATTTATTTATTTTTATTTCATTTACCACTTTTAGTATTTTTTTTTGCTTTGGAAACTTTCATTTTGTTTTTATTAAGAAAATGAATAGGCAGATGAAAATAATAAAAAAAAGTTGAACTTACGTGATTCCGGTCAACCCAAAAGTACACTTTATTTAAATTATTGATTATTCTAGGTATTATTACTGTTGTTGTTGTCGTGCTATTGAAACAGAGGGGGAGCGATTGTTCTTGTTTCCCATTGGTCATGAATTTGACTTCTACCACCTCCATACGTCACACCCGTCTATAGGGCGGACTCATTCATTCATCCACGGTAATTTTGACCGGATCGAAATTTTTACCAGAACAAGAGAAGGATCAATCTCCAATTTAGTATCTACGGAGGTATAATTCGTCATTTGGACTTTGTGACCAGGTAGATTGAACGTGCACCAATCGCCATTTACTACACGAGGAGTCTTCGGGCAGTTAGATTCGAACTCCCGTTCTCAAGAACGAGAGTCCAGAGCCCTGCCAACCAAAATATCCCGGCCAGGTATTATTATAAAGTTCATATTTTAAAATGTCTAAATTTTAGCTTGGACGAAGACCAGACATATTCTCTTCTTAGCTTCTTAGGCTTATGGAGGTTTATGGACTTGATCTAATTTAAATAAACTATTTTGGGAATTCGAAAACAAAACACTTAAGTATCGGTTGTAATAATTTAGGAATAATTAGGAATAAGTAGGATTTTAAAAGGATAAATTCAATAAAAAAATTGAGTTGCATTTTACTTTGCGACTCATAATGGTTTTCACGAAGTATATTTTAAAATATGAGATACGTTTACTAAGAACCGCAAATGGAATTTTTTAGACACTGCTAATGGCTAAGTTCGATTTTGATGTGATATTAGAATCGGAACAACATGGTCAAAAATCTACATCTCATTTTGGTTAAAAAGTCTTCATTGTTCTGAACCGGTTTGAAAGCGACATTTCTAGATGACCAGCGGTCCGAAATTGACGTGATATTAGAATCGGAATAATGTTTCTAAAATCATACATTGGCTGAGTATGAAGTCATTCTTATTGCACCTCCAATCGTGAGACCCTGGTAATTTTTCAGACACTACAAATGATCCGGCCCGAGTTTGACGTCCCCTTGGAATAGAAACGACACAATCAATAAACTATCTCTATCTGATTTTGGTTACAAAATCTTCATTATTTGCCCTAAATCTTGATCCATGGGGAATTTTATAGACACCGCAAATGATCTGATTCAAGTCTGACATGATATTAGAATAAGAATATCATGATCAAATATCTAAATGATATGGGAAACCAAGTCTCTATACTTCCCCCTAAACCGAAGCCCATCAGCAATTTTCAAGACACCGCAAATGACCTGGTTCGAATCTGACATGGTATAGGAACAATATGATGAAATATCTAACTGATTTTGGAAATCAAGTCGCTATGGTTTCCCCTCAAGATCCACCGAGAATATTCCAGATACCGCAAATGACCAGGCTCGAGTCTGACGAAATATAAAAATAGGAACAATATGAAAGTCTTTCTTTTTTTTCCTATTTTTTTGTTCCTGTTTTTGACATTTTTTAATCAGAGCAGGTCCTAATTTGACTACACGGTAGAACAGGAACAACATTATCAAAAATGTATAACTGATTTTGGAAACTGTCTTTTTTTCTCTGAAACAGGCTGGGAACATTCTGGTCTAGACAAATGGACCGGTCCTTTCTGATATACTAATAATACAAATATAGGAAGTAAAAGAACGTTTAAAAATTACGAAATTCAGACACTTGCAATTCGATTCTTGCAAAATTCCAGTAAAACTATTAAGAATGATGGATAGTTTTTAGTTGTAAGAAATGATTCAAAAGGAAATAAAAGTTTTCAGAAAAATTATAGAACTGATAATAAAGCCATTAATCCATTACAGCTTGACAATGAATCACAAGACATTTCGTCTTTAAGTGTTTTTTCGTTAATTGAAAGAAAAAAAAAACATTTCGACAATTTGACTTTGACCTACATTAAAAAATTTCCTGGTGGAGTTAAAGATGCAGGGAATGATAATGTAGCGACAAAAAAATTTAAAATTGCGCAATTTTTACGGCTTCATTTTTGAGTTTTGTCGCTAAATATTGGCACTAGCTGCATTTTAACGCGTTGATATGACGCAAAAAACGTGTACTAAATTGATCGAACATATATATATATATATATATAAAAGTTCAAAATGAAGATAAAACAAGGGAAATTACAGAACAAAGAAAAAAGGAAAAAAAGGAAAGTAATAATAAAAATAACAAAAAACCGGGGGAAAAATCCGAAAAAAAGGATTTTAAAAATTCGGAAAATAAAAGATATAATCTTTTCATCAGCCCACACGATTATATTCGCAAAAAAGACTGCTTTCTAATACTGTATCAATATAGCCAAAGCAAAATATATCAATACAATGGTATGGGGAGCACTCAAAAAATTTTACAAAAAAATTGCAACAAATAAAATAGAACACAATAAGTAAAAATAACATAACACAAAATAAAAATAACACGTAAAAACAGAAAATAAAATAAAGAGAAAAAACAGAATGAAACATAAAACATATTCTATAAAGCGAGTAGCGAATTCAAATGAACTTACATGAACGGGAAATTTTTCAAGAATGATTTAAAATATTATCGTAACAAGATTACCAGATTGCAAAAAATGAAAACAAAAGCGTAAATTGAGATAAAAGCGTAACTCAATTGCGTATCATTGCAATATCATAGCGTATGTAGCTCAGTATGCAAATATGAACTTATAAGTATTTGAAGACAGATAACAAAATTGAACAGATTTTTCTAGTTCAAAGTTTTTAAAAGACATTTCATTGAAAGAAAGTCAGATCATTTAACACTAAACATATCATTACCGGACAAATGACCGTTTAAGAACTTTTGCACCGAAAATGCGTTTATTATCTTATCGTTTTTGCACATTTGACTTCATGACTTTTTCTAACAATTATATACAGTTAACATTTTATTATTATTATTATTTTGTTACAATTAATTAAATTACAATTAATGAAAGGAATTGGAGATCAAAGATAAATCGGAAGTCATTATGGAGAAATCTTCAGAGGAAGGCATTGGCCCACATTGGGCTGTTAGGCCAACTATGATGATGTATCGCTCTATTTCCGACCACTGATATCACTCACAGAGAAAGGAGATTATTTGTGGTGTTGTAGTAAATACGAATAAAGGCTAAGTAATCATCTAATCACCAAGTAAAAGACGCAAAATATCGTTAACACTAAACATACCATAACCGGTCAAATGGCAGTTTTAAAACTTTCGCAAATCCGCTTATCATCTCATCGTTTTTGCACATTTGACTTTTTCTAACAATTAGGGGAGAGTCGGGTAGCCCCGCTCACTTAAGGAGTATTGCTTATATTTCTGTATAATATTGAGTAATAATCTATATTTTTATATGTTTCTATTGTTTTATCATCTAATTAAATAATGCAAAAAGAATAAACCAAAAAAGAATAGTTTAACTTAAAAAAATAGAAATTTAAAAAGACATGTTTTTCAGCTCTTTTCAAAATGTGTCGGGTAGCCCCGCCCAATTACAAAAATTATGCTTTTTGACTGTTTTTTCAGGTGTCAATGTAAATGACCAATGTATTGACAAAAAGGTAAACCTTGTTTATCATTTTTATCACAAAATTATTTTATTTATTACATATTTATATACTTTTAGTGAATTCTATCATTTAATAACAATCATTTAATAACAACAATATTTGTTGTTAAAAATGCATATAACATTCAAATTTGAAGCAATAAAATAATAATCTTTGCAACCGTACATTTATCGACGAAATAAAATTGGTCGTTGATACCCGACACTCATGTGAGCGGGGCTACCCGAAATCCAATTTGTTATTACTCGAACAATTTTTCACATATAGACTTCTTTCTTTGTGCCAATTAAACTTAAGACTACATACTTTAATGCTGTATGTATAGAATTTTTTTTTTTTAGTATTTAAATGAAGTTTAATCGAAACATTCAACCAATTTTTCTTAATTTCTTGACTACTGTATTCAACATATTTCCAAAACTATTGTTTACCGTGTTAACAGCTGTATAAATACTTGAAACTTTGAAAATTATCTTTTTTTAATATAACAATTAATGTCCGATGGCCCATTGACTTGAAAAAATATTCTATACATATGAAATTGACAGTGGGCGGGGCTACCCGACTCTCCCCTATGTGTAGTCAATATTCTATTATTATAAATTTTTTTTTTGTATTTTTTTTGTTTCGAATAATTCTTTTCGTATACCTATTTCTACCACAACCGTTCATTTGACAAGGGAGAACAATTTATTGCTTTATAAGGTAATCGAATCAGAAATTACGATGCAATGCGTGTTCAACGTATTGCATTAGATGAGATGCACACTTCTGCAAAGACTGTTGAGCAGTTAGTTCAATCGGAATAACTGTGAATTCAAATTTCAAAAAAGTATCTAAAATTTTAGATTGGAATTTTTGTGTAAGAAAAAGTGACAAAAACTAAATGTTTTGCTAAGTAGCTTATATTTTATTTTGATATCTTTACTTCATTTTTAACTAACTGTTAGTTTTTACCTAAAAAAATGTCGAAACAATCAAGACAGCACAAGTTCTTAGAAGAAATAATATTAATTATAAGAATTATAGAAATAATAACAATTAGAAGAAATATGTTTGCGGAAAATGTACAATGGAAACATCCTGTATATGAAAAAAAAATGCGTTAAGCAATGAATTAAAAATTCTTATTTTTTGTGATTGCAATACATAAAAATTGCAATATACGATTTTTTTTAATTATAATTAAGTTGTTTTACTTTATTTCCTTCCTAAAATATTTCATACATACAATCAAGAAATAGAAATAGGTATATATTAAGTTTTGGTATGTTTAGTGCTATGGGTAATTTTTCAGAAAGTGAGTGACTAAGCATAAACTCAAGAGGAGTAAACATGACTTATAAAGTATTTTTTTTTATAAATATCAATTACAATATATTCAGAGTTACATGTTTTAGAAAGTAGAAAAATACATGCTAAAATAGTATTCTAAAAAGTAGAGTCATCAAATATAAAAATAACTACTAATAATTATGCATGTAATGATAGTTGACGAAATACAGCAAATAATTATACATTAAACCAAAATAATTATACATTAAACCAAAATAATTATACATTAAACAAAAAAAAATTAGTTTAAAATAAACTTACATTGTGATTTTTCCGAAAAAAATCATTTTCTTTTTCGAAAAAAATTCGACATAACAAGGTTTTGAAAAGAAACTCTTAGGAATTCAAATTAACATTAGGAGGATATGTAATGTCAAAGGGAAAATTATTTTTTTGATATAACAAGGTTTTCGAGATATAGAAGTTCGAGATATCGAGAGAATACTATATTAATAAAAAAATTTAATTAATAATGCTTGTAGGAAAACATACTTTCGCACATACTTTAATGTGCGTAATGAAATGATTAGCTATTAACTTGAAGAAAAAATGTGCACTCTCTAGCATTTTTTTAAAATTATTTGTTGGCTAAATTCTTCCAAAACAAAAGTAGACCGACATTAGCAGTTTCTTTTCAATTTACTGTTACTAGAGTAAGCTTTTTGTTTGACGTACTAAAATATTGCATCAAAATTTACACGTTTAAAATTTTTTAACTTGAATGGAAAAGAATTATTTTTTAATTTATAGATTCATAACCGTCAACACATAAGTATAAGATTCTTTTACAAGAATTTTAGATTCGTTTGTTCTATATAACAAACGCTTTTCTTTGATTGCAAATATATATATATGCAGATGGAAACGAAATAAATATTTTAAGAGATATTTATTTCGTTTCCATCTGCAGACCAGTGGAATTTGTGCTTGCGGTGATGCTGATGAAGATGCTGAACATATTCTTCTTCACTGTAGTCTGTATGCGAGTGCCCGAATGAATTTAAAGACTGATTTGAGACGTCTTTCGATTTGTTGGCCACCTGTCTTATCAGAACTGGTCAAAAGTATTGAAAGTCTTGCGGCCTTGCGGAATTTTGTTTTTAATGTAAATTTGTAAATTTTTCTCCTTTTGTTTTCTACTTACAACTGTAAGCCTCATGCTATACTTTGTGGTGCATGAGGAGTTTTGAGTCGTTTAAATAAAATTTAAAAAAAAAAAAAAAAAAAAAAAAAAAAAAAAAAAAATATATATATATATATATATATATATATATATATATATATATATATAGCATGATAAATAAATAAATACAAAAAATACGAAGAAAATTTAGAAAAGTATGCTATGTAGTAATATTTATTTATCCAAAAAACAAATAGATAAACTCTTTCAAAATTTGATAAAAAACAATGGATACCCAACTAAAGTAATTAAATTCTATATAAAATCGTTGGGTTAATCGGATATTATTGTAGATATATTTACTAAACTTTTCCTCTATAATTTATATAATTTTTCCATGTACAAATCCATTTCGGGCAAATCCGATGCTAAAATAATTTACTAAAAATATTTCTTTGTTAATTTATACAATTTTTCCATGTGCAAATCCATTTCAGGCAAATCCGTGGCCAAAATTATGTGCAAAACAGGCAATTCGACTTTCTTTCTCTTTTCTATTTTATACTTTTTTCTTAAATAATTATTTAATTTCGAAAATTATTTACTGTCAACTTCTTTAAATTATCCAGTATAATATTACCTTGCTCACATCCATTTTCGGGCCCATTCTTGGTAACTAACAAATCAAACGCACTTCAGTAATGCAGTAAGAACGCAATAATTATCAATGAAACAGGTGTTATTTTTAATTAGAGCGGTAACTAAATATGTTCAATACTTAAATCTTTTCGAAAAAAATTTATTTATCGTTTATCGGAACTGCGTTTGTACAAGAGTGGTAGCTCTTATATAATCATTGTTTTTTAAATATCTGATTGAGATTTTGGTTTGAAGAAAAGATGTTAATAACGTATGCAAATAAGCTACTTCTAAAATACGTAAAGCTTGCTGCGCTAACAATTTATTTTAATTGTGATTTGCTAATTGCTTGAAATCTAATCCATTAAAAAATTAAATCACTTCGCTCATTTTTGCATTTAAATATTATGTGCTTTAAGTAGATAAAGTCGTTTTTAAATATAGTTACAAATACGATGAAGGTCCCATATTACAATTATCTTTTAAAATAGTTTCAATTGCGATAAACGCCAAAATTGTCAAATTATGTTATATTCTAATTGTAAATTTTCAAATGATTTTTTTAATATAATTACAAATGCTGTCAATGCCATACAGTGTTAATTTATGTATATATGTATATATATATATGTATATATGTATATATATATATATATATATATATATATATATATATATATATATATATATATATATATATATATATATATATATATATATATATATATATATATATATATATATATATATATATATATATATATATATATATATATGGTTCCAAGTACCAAATTATTTTCAGTAAGTAGTTAATGAGAATGACACCATAATTATTAATATAATTACTTAGGTTGAGTTAGTAGTTTAATCATTAGTTTTTAATGTAGTTAGAAATATGGCACATTGTTAGAATTTTCATTCTAAAATTATGGCAAAATACCCGGCAGCATCCAATTAACCATAAAAATTACAGTAAAGAATATTTTTTATCTTTAAGCAATCTTTTACAATTAATATGAATTAAAAAACCATGAATGCAAAACTATAAAGTGTTTCAGCCATTTACAGCTAGCGTGGTTTCAAAATTGCAAAAAGAAATCTAACTACTTGAATAATGAGAGTATCGTATTCTAATAGACCAGGGTGACATATTGAGCAGTGCAGGACACTGGAAACTCTTCATGTGTAGAAGGGAATGGAAGAGATATTTTGGTGTCGACGCTGAGACTTGAAGAACCTCCTTTCTGTCGGTCATGAGATTGACATAATATGTACTCATACCTATTACAAAGTATGAAATATAAGAACTATTATGTACTTCATTTAAATGTTGCATACAATGACAAAGGCTCTCTAGCCAAAGTATGAAATATGAGAATGATTATGTAGTTCAGTTAGATGTGGCATACAATGACAAATGCTCTCTAGGCAAAGTACATCGATTATAGGTGACGGGGCTTTTATTTCTTCGAGTATTAGCATGTATGGCGTAAATGCATGCCTGGCATTATACGATACTCAATTTATGGCTCGAGAGGTGCTGGAAATAGTACAGCATGCAATAGGACATTGGGATGAGTTTTCTATCTTATCTCACAATACAGATAGAAATAATTTTAATACTCCTGATATATAATAGTTACAAATGAAACTTCCGTACGGGTAAAAGCTAGATGGTGTAAAAATTTGGCTAAGTTAAATAAACTGTTAGGATTAAAGAATTAGAACAGTTAAATGCAGTTATGCTGTGCATAGTTGGATTAGTTACCATGAAAGTTTATATTTTGTACAATATATAATTGAAAGGCGACCAAGCAGGTCGCCAAATACAGCTAGTTAATTATTATTATTTGAAAAAGATCACTGTACCCTCTTATAAAGGAATGTATTTACCAGCAACGATGAATTAATGGAAGATTATTCATTTCCTGATAACGAGATTTTCGAAGCACTGTTTGAACAATAGCTGTAAAATGAAAAAGTTTATTTCGAGAAAAGGTAGGTACTTTATTTACGTCGCACTGGAGCTGAACAATGGGCTATTAGCGACGCTCTGAGAAACATTAATGAGGATGATCCGAAGACATGCCATCGCAATTTTGATCCTCTGCAGAGGGGATGACTCTTCTGCTTTGGTAGCCCGACGACCTACGCGCGAAGTCGAGCACTTTAGGGTAGAACAGTTCAACGAGGACCGATACCGCTCACCCTCAGTCCCTAGGCAGTCTGATCAAAGTGATCACCCACCCGCTTACTGACTGCAGCCACTGATGCTTGACTTCGGTGTTCTGCGTGTCTTTATGATCAGTCTACTGCTGGACTATTTCGAGAAAAGCATTAGAGTACCAAACGTAACTTTAATTTTAACGAAAAACATCCGATTCCTGAAAACAAGCTTTCGGAAATATCGATTCAATTTTAATTACAAATATGAAATAAAATAAAGATATTTTTCACACTTTCCGGTTCTAACGAGGACCTTTCTATATCTTGCACAATTGAAAAACTGCCAATATTGGTACTTTATATTTTAAAATAAATTTCAAAATCTGTGTCAAACTGGAAGCCTTGCTGATTTGAAGGATATGGGAATATGAAGCATCTATATATTTCATTGCCTAACTTCTTTTTAATCTTATAATAGTCACATCGACCTTTCATTGAAGGAAAGGAATATCCTTCAAGAGTTAATCTTATGCTCAACAAAATGTTGACAAAATGGTGCTTCCACTTTCCTTCCATAAGCTGCTTCATAACTAGCCGGACGTGATGTGTGTTTATCATTAGCTTTCGTAATTGACTTATTTATGGAAAAGGTCTATGTCAGTTATTATGAGAGTATACTTTGTATTGCTACTGTATTAATGATATCCGAAAATTATACAAAATGTCGTTTAAATGCACTCGTTGCAAAATGAAGTAAAATTTCGGTAATGGGAAAGATGGCAAGATATTGTATTTTGTCATAGTTTAATTTATCATTAAAAGTACCTTGCTTTAAATTAGAATTATTAAATTAGCAAAGCTTTCAGACTTTTATACTTGTTATTTTATAACCGTCGTTAAACAGCCAACCCAATATTTGAGTTTACGGTTACTATTGTTCAACTCCGTAGTCTTGTATTTTTAAACTAATCCAAATTCGCCTACACGGAGGACTTTTCGATGAAACTAACCCGCATTTGCGTTACATTGAGAATAAAACCACGAAAACCTCAACGGTTAGTCCGACGGTAAGGGGACTCCAACCAATGATCCGTCTACTAAACAATGTAACAACAGCATTGTAACGTGAAAAATTCATAGATTTTCATTCGATTCTGCTCACAATTTAACACAGAATACATTTTATTCTTATGAAGTTTTCAAATCACTTAGTTCGCTTTTTGCCTAATTATTAATTCTAGAGGCACTTTTTATTCACTGCGGTGCTATTTTGTTAAAAATAATGTAAAAAGAAAACTCTATATGCAGTAAAAACTACAATAATAGTAGGCAATAATTTCAGATAAATCCGAGTTACATGAATCAGATCATAAAAAATTTCAGTTATCGTGTCCGTAATCACCCATTTCAATAGGTGGTAGCATTTAAAATAGAAAAATATGATATTCTTATATTCTTTTCTATTCAAATTGTTCGAATTCGGCGCTTCTCAGAGGCTGCGTCCGGGGGCAGATGTCCCCTATAGCCCCCTCCAGCTACAAAACTGTAAAACAACCTCGTAAAAACTTAAAGAAAGGGACGAAAAATAAGGGCAGAATAAGACGAAGATTGCAAAATAATGAAATTAGAAGGTATTTTTTATTATTTCTCCAAAAATAAAAATTCTTGAAATCTGCTTTGATTTCTGCTCCAAATTCTTGAAAAAAATTTATACTTTTTTCCTTTGGAGAACTACAATAATAGCAGACTGTTCTACTGTTAACAGTTCTTTGAGGAAGTAAGAAAAACGAGGGAAACTGAACCCAAAACGAAATACGGCGTGAAATACAGCGCGCGTAGAGCTATTATAATGAGATACTACTAAGTCTTGAAAGAGAATGAAGGAAAATTATGCAAAAAATTTTTTAATGAGTTTGTTTTATAAAACCAGCTATCAAAAAATTAGCTATCTATATATGCATTTCTCTTACACAGTGTCTTAACCTCGCATTGGCAACAAGCATGTCAGCTGTCATAAGCATGAACGCGTAAACGTAGAAATGTTAATAGGAACCAGGTTTAAAAATGCTGGAAAATGCATTTTTTACTTAGAAATTTACAGCTTATTAGAAAATAACTGATAAGTGTGATACAGAAAAATTAGTAAAAAATTAATTAATTAAAAATCTTAAATTACTTTAATTTCTTATGATAGGAGTCATGATGGCTCAGGTGATAGAGCGTTCGCCTACCAGTGAGATGATCTGGGTTCGAATGCCTGCCGTGGCTGGTCGATATGAATTCCGCTTGCACCGAATACAGTGCTGACGTAAAATATCCTCAGTGGTAGGTGGATCATAGGTTAGAGTCCCCTAGCTGTTAGGCTAACGGTGGGAGGTTTTCGTGGTTTTTCTTTCCATGTAACGCAAATGCGGGTTAGTTCCATCAAAAAGTCTCTCACATGGCACATTTCTCCCAATATTTAATCCAGGAGTTCCCTTGTTTTCTGGATTGGGTTCAAAATTACGAGGCTACGGAATTGAACATTGATAGTCGTAAATCCAAAAATTTTTTATCGGCTGTTCAACGACGATTATAAAATTATGAAAGACAAATTTCTGAATGAAAATTCGTTTCTTGCGTGGACAACGAAAAACTGTAACAGTAAGTTGGAAAGAATTGAAAGGTTAAAAGTGAACACTTTAATATCAGCAAAAAGAGATGTTCTATAATATGTTTTAATTATACTTATACAGGTTCATTTTAATGTTATTCATAGAAAAATAAGTATCAGTTGCACAATTAGCTTTTTAAGCACAATTCAAAAACAAGTGTACTCGAAGAACAGAAGAAAGCGTTGTGACATTGAAAGAAAGCACAGGAGGCGCGTCGTCATAGATGTTTTTTTAAAAGCATAATAATTTTGTGGCTGCAAGTTTTTCTATTGCGTGTAATGGGATACCTGCAAGTGATGTAGTTTGGGTATATCGCTCCTGATTGGTTGTTGAAACGTAACATTTGTTTACGTTTGCAACTGTTCTTTCCATTCTATTTCGAGTAAGCCAAGGCTGTAAAGTATCAATTCTCTTAAGTGACATATTCTATATTCTTACACAAAGATTCTTTCATATAAAATTTCAATTCCTTCATTTTATATTTCTTACTTAACACAAAGACAGGCATGAAGTCATGTAGAACATAAAAAAAATTAATTATGCCTCGAAGTGGCCAGGTACACGAAACAAAAATGTATTACGGTTACAATAAAATGCATAAACAAGTAATAAATCTAAGTTAAGTAAAAAATGTAGACGAAAAAGAACATTTCAACAAATTCGATGTGCGATACGGCACTGTATTTAATCAACTTCACGTTAATTAACATTTTAACTTAAGTGGGGAAACTTAGCTCAACTTTAACACGCCATTTTGTTAACACACGGGGTTTTTAATTATTGCAGAGATTTTAAAAAACTACTTTTACACGTGTAAATAGATCACAAATGTGTATACGATATTAGTGCCCCTGAAATTAATGGAATTAACTTTTTTTTTTGTCTTTAAACGGAATATTAATTATTTATAATGATGCAAACGTTAAGAAATTGTTAAATATACTTATATTAAATAAAACAGGTGTTAAATTTGGGATATTATGCCTTGATATGTTCGGTCAAGGTGAGATAACTTTCTCTCTTCCCGTCATTCAAATGTACACGAGTAGAATTTTTAACACGTGTTAAAAGGCGGAAATGAAAACATAATTGAAAAACTAAAATAGTAATAGTAAATTTGAGTAAAAACTGAATGTTTGTTCTTGGCTACCAAGGTTAGAAACGTACTTTCTAAAATAGCGGGTTCTAACCTAGGTTAAGAGATATCGGAAATTTAATGTCGCAATATATCGTCAAAAATATCGATGTCACGATATATGGCGATATTTTTTTTTGAATTTGACTAATTTACATTATTTTTTCCCTGGACAATATTTGCGTTTCCAATATGAAGAGGAAACGCTGCTTAAACAGTCAATTTCTTTTAAAACAATGAGAATTGATAAAAAAATCAATGAATATAAAAATCAGTTCATATAAAAATATAATTATAGAACATCTTATAACGTAAAGTTATATAAAAAATATTTTTTAGAATTTACAGAAATGGGACATAGGAACAATTATTTTTAATGCACTACTTCTATTTCAATTTAATTCAGTTTTTCTTAAAACATTTAGCAAATGTCTAGCAAAAAATGGTATTAATTAAGAAAAAATTAGGACTTGTGCGAAAAAACGCTCTTTGAAAATATTACTAAGTTACACACATTTCAACTTTGTTAATTAAAAAAAAACTCTAATGAAAAAACAAATTTAGCATTTTCGGGACAAGAAAAAAACCGTAGTATCCTATTTAAATAAAGCCACCTTGAATTAGTGCCATAATTGGATTGATTTTGTGCCATAAAAACAATGTGCCTTAATTGGATTGATTTTTTGACATAAAACTAATGTGAACCAAACTTGCATATTAAGTAAGTCGACATCCAAGCACGTATTTACTAGGAGTAGCAACTCACTTCCTGTTCCACTAGGACAATTATGAAATCGAATAAGTAAAAAAAAGGTGAGGAAAAAAATGTCCCATCGAAATATAGCCACTTTGTGATCAAAATACACTTGTGACTTAAAATAATATGCGATATTACTTCCCATTTACTAATATTCAAAGCTCAGCCCGTCCCGCCCCCTAGCGGGGGCATCCGGTGTGAAAATTTATTGATCAACAAAAGGATACAAAACAATTTCCAGTTTGAAAACAAAAGAAGATGAGAATTTACAATGATAAACATGAATAATAAAACAAAATAAATGAATAATAAATAAATATAATAATATTTAATGCTTATCCTAAATTTTAGTTGACATCCTATAATTTTAGTTGACAATGACTTGTATGCCTTAGATTTGAATTGAGACGAATTTGATATAGCATTACATGATTTCTTAAGTATCTTTGAATATTACTAACAACAACAATCTGAAAAAGAATACAGTATATAACATTGGATCCAAGAGGGTAAACAGGTAAGTGAAAGATTGTAAACATTAAAAACATTGGATCAAAAGGTAAATTAGACAAGCAAAAGCAATTTAAACGTAATAAAGCATTGAAAACATAGAAATTGAACCAACAGGCTTCCAGAATATTAAAATATAAAAATATCATTGAACCAAAAGGGTTCCAAAGTTAAAAACAAATAAATAGCAATGAAGTGAAATGAGTAGAATTAAAAGAAAGCATTAAGAGCATTTAGCTGTTTGTGGCAGTGCAGGTGGTCGCTATGCAACCCCGAGAGATGTTAATTAGATGCAAAGATCTAAATTTGATTCATATGAAGAGGGTCCATGAGATCGTCTGGTGTCATTATATCTACCAGGGTATGTTTAATAATCTCAGTGATAGCATATTTTTGTGCTTTAGATCGGAACCAAAGAGTCAAGTCGTTCATATTACGAAAGAGATTTCCTCGGAGTGTCCGGAATTTGTCACATTCGGCGATTAGGTGTTTAAGAGATTGATATTTTCCACAGTATTTACAGCTGGCTGTAGCTTGGAATAGCCTGGCTTGATGTTCGCCGAAAATTCCGTGGCCCGTGAGAAATTGATTAAGAAAGAAATCGCTGGAGAGTCTATTCTCCTTGACCATTGGGTAGAAGATATAGGTATGTCTCCCATTTGTTGTGGTTGACCACCTGTCCTGCCAAATTGCGTTGCTTACCTGCCTCAGTCTGTAATTGATTTGTGGTTTTGAAAGAGGATAATAGTGATCAATAGTTCCCATTTACTAATACCGAAAAAACAGAATCATTAATATCATGCCAGGTTTCAAAGACCTTACCACAGACTGAAATCAAGAGAATGTCGACTTCCAACGGTGAAAGTCAACAATCGCTTTGGTGAATGTCCAAAATATTTGTTATATCCGATTCATTCATTCGTTGATATTATTATATTTATTCGGTTTTTTAATATCTGCTGAGGATAGATTAAAAGAAACATCAGTGTTCGGAGTACCGGGCAAATGTATACTGGGCAGTTGGGGCACTTGACCTTAAAAAGCATTGATGTAGGGAATACAGGGCAAATGTATACCAAGCAGCGACGCTTAACTAATATATATTTCGGACAATTACCGAAGTGACTATATAGATGATTGTCAACATTCACAGGAGGAAGTCAACAACCACCCATTTCTGTCATTCACAGGAGAAGTTGTAACTCGGAGGCGAACTACTTTTTATTTCATTTTACAACCGCCTTTGAACAGCCGACCCAATTTTTGGACTAACGACAACAACTAATGTTCAACTCCGTAGCCTTTGTAATTTTGAACCTAATCCGGAAGACAAGGGAACTCCTGGATCAAGCATTGGGAGAAATTTGCCTTCGCGGAAGACTTTTCTGATGAAACTAACCGCATTTGCATTACATGCGGAATTTGCATTACAAATTTTTTAATAAATCAGATATTTGCTCAAACTGTAACCAAAGACAAACCATAGAACATCTTTTATATAATTGCGATCGGTACCGGACACTCCGAAAAAATTATTTCTTCCAAAAAACAGACCAACAAATTTTTGCAGACAAGGTCTGTAGAGAAATTATTAAGATTATCATTAAAACTACTCTTGAGGAACATATGGCATCAATAAACGAAATTGACAATAACTAAAATCTTAACCTGCTTAATTTAACCACCTTGCCAAAACCTTTTTTTTTTTTTTTGGAACCACATTGCCATTTTAGTGTTTTAACCTGACTTTGCATTTTATACATGCTTTAGGTTTGCTTACAACCTTTGGATTTTAATACATTTGGTATTTTACATTGCGATTGTATTTTATACACGGTTTTTGGATTGTTATACACCCTCTTTTAGCTCTTACCTTTTGGTATCTATTGGTATTCTATCCTCTGTATTTTTTTTTGTACTTTAATTGTATTTACTGTGCTTTACTTGTTGTTCTTCATTTTAACTACTTGTTACTACTTCACCCTCACTATTTTGGTCCTACCAGCATGATTCAAGCTGGCTTGATTGGCTGGATCCTTTCAATGCCCTATTGGCAAGTGCATACATACATACTTAATTAATAGTAATAATAATAGTTGTCGTAACTTAATTAATAGTTAGCACTAATTAATCAGCATATTTGAGGTCACCCCCAGGAACCATTAAGATTACTAACTAAGATCACTTAGTTCGTGAAAATCCGATCATTAGAACGAAAGTTATTTAGGGTAATATCTTTTTTTCTTTTCTTTTTCGGACCGTACACAACTATACTTATTGGTCACCATTCCTTATGTATCCCTGTTCTACACTCTCGTCATTGTGACGTACGATTGACGTCATCAGGTGGTTCACTGTAATTTGCATATGATTCTTGAAGATGTGTGTAATAATTCTAATAGTGCAATTATTATAGTGCCATTTATAGTGCCATTATCCATGTATATGAGTGTAAATAAACGCATCAGAAAATATTTAAAGAGTTCTTGTTCGATGTTACAAAAATTTATGTATATCCATAAATACATAATTCCCCATATTTAAATCTTGAAAATTTATCGAAGTGGAAAAAGTTTATTAAGTTCTGATGCTATAATTCCTCACAAGGGATTCGTCATATTTCAATAACATTTTTTAAAAAATCTTGTTTATCATTTTAGTTTTTTTTCCTATTTCAATACATTAATTTGTCTTCACTATGTTAATTTTTATCTCAATATACTAATCTTACACAAGGATTTGAAAACATGTGTTAAGAGTGATGATTACAGAATACCCTTTTAGATAATATTGGAATTGCAATCCTTAAATGAACCAGCCATCGAAAATATCTACTGTAGTCACTATTTTTTTCGTAGTTTGTAGTATAGAGTGCTACTATTTTAAAAAAGTAGTACAGTGAGTAGAGCGATACAACAAAAAAAAAAAAAAAAAAAAAAAACAGTAGTTTGTAGCGATTCCTGGCAACTATTTTTTACTCTAGTTTAGTATATGAACATTAATCTAACACAAATAATTTTTCGAATTTGATGGGTACAAATCTTCATGGGTTTGTCATTGGACGGGTAAAATGCCCCTGTGACCCCAGTTCTGAAGAATTGTGTATTTCGAGTCACGTGTAGTTAATATTTAAGCTATACATTATGAATAATAGATAATTTATCACTTAGGTCAAACTTTTACATGCGAATGTACTCGTGAAACGATATTATTTCAAAGGAAGGAAACATATTTTCGATGTACTTAATTGCGTAGAGGAAATAAAGCACTTAACGAAATTGCAAGTATTTGATAATTTCCAAGCATTTCTAAAATTAAATATTCGCCGTCAAGAACGGCATAAAAAGTTGAAGATTAAATGAAGAAATTAGAAGAAAAAAAAATAGTTTAGAATTACCAACTGGCTCATATAAATATGAATAAATATTGACGTGTCAGTGTGGCCGAGAGGTCGGAGTCGTCGCCCTGGAAAGACTGAGATTCAGGGTTCGATCCGCAGAACTGTAAGAAAATATAAAACTCTAAAATAAGCTTTTATTTATTATTTATGTTTCTTCTAGAAGTTTCTAGAATGTTCAAGCACATCATTTCCTGTTCCTGTCACTTCCTATTATTATTCCTATAAAAGACTGGATGTCTCTAGCCGAGGCCCAGTTACTTTGTTCACTGCACTTGGTAGGTGTTGAATAAAGCTCTCCAACTTTGTAGACTAAGTCCTATTTATTCTACGTGACAATATTTCTAAATATTTCTTTATGCTTAATATAAGCCAATTTTTTATTCGAAACAATTTTTAACATTATACAGGTGTAAATTTATTTCTCCAGCAAAGTTCGGTTCCTTAAAATCTTGAAGTTGTCACTACATTTCGAAGGTAGTTTGTAGTCACTACATTAAAAAAAGTAGTAGTAGTTACTACATTTGTAACAAAGTAGTTGCAGTTGTAGTAAACTACAAATATAGTGTTTTTCCGACCACTGAAATCAACCAAATGAGTGGAGAACACTTTTGTCACGTCTGAGGTTGGAAAATTCACTGTTTTACCTTCATTTAAAAAATTCTTTTGAAATTTTTTTTTTTATAATGGAATACTCTGATACAATTTTATTATCTAAAATATGTTCATAAGATGGAAAAAAACGGATTTAAAATTTAACGAATGGAAAAAGCTGTAATTCTTCTTTTTTTTTAAAGAAATAAATTTTAACTTAAATTTTAAAATGCTTTTCTTCCTGCAGTATTGAATATTTTTTCATGAAACTTTTGCTATATTACCTTTCTTTATATTCTACCTAATAATAGACAATATCGTCTAAGGTAAGATATGATCTAAATTTCTAAAAAAGGAAAATTAACTCTGAGATGTAAGAAATTATCAAAAATATTTTAAAGAAAATCGAAGTTCAAAAATTTAAAAAAAAAAAAATTACTGATTGATTTAAAAATATATACTATCCTTTACATAACATATTATAATTATCATCTTATTATTAACATATGATCAAAGTATCTAATTATTTGAGGCTTTGGAAAAAAAGTTTTAGTGTTTTACATGCAACTAAATTACATAGTTGTAAGACTTCAAAATTTTAGTTTAAAGCAATTTAAGTTCAAAGTTTTGATGAACTTCAAGATTGTAGTATATGGCGATTATTAAATTTTATTATTAAATTTATTAAAAAACTATTTATCAAATAGTGCGAAAATAATTTTTTTATCTATATTTTGGTTGTCTCTTGGCAAGATTTAGTGTCCCCTTCACACAAGGAAATCTTAAGATAGCTTGAGACTAGTAATTTTGCATTCACTTTAAAATTTGCATATTTAACTCGAAGAGTTAAATCAGAGGAAAAAATCATCTTTTTTTAAATAATCTTAGGAAAAAACATTTTTGAATCAATTTTCAAATTGAATAAAATATAAAATAGAACAAAAAATAGTTAAGACGAGTCCTGAGCATTATAAAGCAACCAATTAAACGTGCTTTTATAAAAATTGAAATAAATTAGATCTTCTAGTTATTGAACTTTCGAATTGAATATTAATTTGCGAAATATTGACCTTGAATTGCTTTTTAGTTACATACCATTCTCTGCAATTGGCGACCTTTGACGATTTCTTTCTTTAACTGTAAATTCCAGATATAAATCGGGCTGATAAACCTTCTTCCAGCTTATAATTACATGTTTAGTCTGTTAAGTGAAAGAGCAAAAAGTCCTGTATTTCCAGACACATGGTGCTGTAACATGCTCACGGGCACGTGAAAAACGGACAACGTTTCAAGCACGTGCTTCTTTGTAGACGGCAATCACACTTTACAATTATATCATAAATACATTTATCGCAATTCACAAAAAAAAAAAAAAAATTCAAATATTATTTTTTATATTTCATTGATTCTTTGAATATAAATATTTATCGTATGTGATAATACCTAAATAAAACATGTCAGTAGGTAAGTGTTTCAGATAATCGTAATTGAAAAGAGTACCGTTAAAAGAGATAGCAACTATTGTGCATGTGTTTTTGCAACTGTATGTTTGCCAAATTTTCCATGTTAGGGCTGTCTTGATACTGAGTTGGAAAAGGACTTTCTAAATTATCCTTTATTGAAGTAAAAAAACTCCTTTTTTTTAGTGTAATAGCTCTGATAATCAAAACAATTAGATAGCTATGAATCGAATTTGCAAAGTCACATTTTTTTCTTAGTTTTGAGATAAATATATTTTCCATTCGTATATATCGTGATGGTGCAAAATTGCTCCATGATATTTTTATGTCTCTTTGATTCTTCGAAAGTGTTGATAGTATATGATAATACACTGAAATTATATCACTGGGTTTGAGTTAATCGTAATTGAACGGAATATCGTTAAATGCGATACTAAGTTTTGAGCATGTGTTTTAGCAATTTTATGTTTGCCAAATATTCCATGCGAGTGTTGTTTTGATACAGAACTGGAAAGAAACTTAAGAAATTATCTTTTATTGAAATAAACCACTTTATTTTAGTATAATAGCTCCTATAAATAAAAAAAAATGGATAACTATGAATGGAATTTTCGACCTTATTTTTATGTCCACATGAAGTGTGAAAAATCTATGCTTATATAAGGACCTTAGAGGTAAAAAAAATAATAAGCTGCATTTTTTTTGGGGTAGAGTTAAATAAATTTCCCTGTCATATATATTGTAATGTTGCAAATTTACTCCTTATTAGTTTTATATTTTTTTTTATTCCTTGAAAAGTATTGATAGTATATGATAATACGTTGAAAATATGTCACTGGCTTTGAGTTAATCGTACTTAAACGGAATACCGTTAAATGGCAATTTTATGTTTGCCAAATATTCCATGTTTTGATACTGAGTTGGAAAGAAACTATTAAGAATAAAAGAAAGAAATTATCTTTTATTAAAAAAACTCTTTCTTTTAGCATTATGCCTCCTATAATCAATAAAATTAGATAGCTATAGAATTTTCGGCCTTATTTTTATGTCTACAAAAAATGTCAAAATATATATACATAAATGAGGTCCCCAGAGGTAAAAAAAATAATAAGGCACATTTTCTTTTTTTTTCTTTTCAGCTTAGAAATAAACAAATTTTACTGTTGCATATATTGTGACGTTGCAGAAAATCACCCAATACTATTATGTCACTTTGATTCTTCGAAAGTATTGATAGCATATGACAATTCGCTAAAAATTTGTCACAGGGTAATTGTTTGAGTTAATCGTAATCGAAAGTACCGTTAAATATGAGACATGAAGCATTTTAAGTGCGTTTCAACAACTTCATGTTTGCCAAATATTCGACAATAATGTTGTTTTGATACAGAGCTGAAGAGTTTCTGAATTATCTTTTATAGAAGAAAGAAAAGAAAACTATATTTTAATATAATCGCTCTAATAATCAATTAAGTTAGATTGCTATGACCAGATTTTTTGACTTTATTTTTATGTAGACATCAAAATATCAAAATATATCCAACCGGTCACGCTGTCAATAAATTAGTAAAATTTATACGAATTTACGAAAAATTATCAAATGTGCATTAGTTAAATACAACTGAATAAGTCTGATTGATAATCCCATATTAAATCTATATTGTTATAATTACTAAATTTTCATTAACCCACTTTCGTTTTTGTGAGGATAGAATGATGCAATCGAAATTTTGTTCTGTTTCTAACAGGGTAGAATAATCAAATCTTTAATGGAGTTCCATGCCAGATGGCGTTGCAATCTCCAACTGTTTCTTCACCAATAAAACAGAACGTATCGCTATATTATCGCCAATATATTGTCAATAAAAATGTGGGAGCCGCGGTGGCTCAGGGGATAGCTCGCCTCTCATTGAGGTGACCCGGGTTCGAATCCTAGCCATAAATGTTAGATACGAATTCCGCTCCCGGGTTGCATCAACCACAGTGCTGACGTAAAATGTCGTTAGCGGTAGGCGGATCTTGGGTTAGAGTCCCCTTGCAGTCAGGTTAAGGGGGTTGCTGGGAGGTTTTCATAGTTTTCCTCTCCATGTAATGCAAATGCGCGATAGTTCCATCAAATTCCTCCACAAAGGTAAATTTTTCCCGATACTTGATCCAAGAGTTCCCTTGTCATCTGGATTAGGCTCAAAATAACAAGGCTACGAAGTTGAACATTGGTAGTCGTAAACTCGAAATTGGGTCGGCTGTTTAACTACGGTTATAGAATAAAATCAACACACACGTGGACCAGCTTGAGCATTCAAACTTCAATCGTATCTCTCTGTTTGATGTCAATTCTAGTTGCATTAGTACTGTGTAAGCAGAATTTATCGCTATTCAGATTGTCTACCAACTTCCGACGTAAACTAACTAACAGTATAAATAGGACAATAAGAAAAAATAGGAAAAAAAATAAAATATTGTAAAAATTTTAAATAATTGCGTTTTTTAAGAAACTAAAACGGAGAAAATAATTGCTATATTTGTCACACTTTAAACCAGGGTTAAACCAATGTAGTTTAAACCGTGGTGTTTAAACCACGGTATTAGAAAAATGTTTTTGTTTAAAAAATTCATTTTAGAAATTTCATTTTTAGTTATTTTGTCTAAATAGTTTTAACTTAAATAGAGCCAAATGAAAAAATATTAAATTTGATAAAATTTTTTTTTTCAATTCTTAGTTTAATATTTAATATTTAATAATATTTAATTTTATATAATAAATATTTAATTTTCTATATAGCAAATATTTAGTTTTTAAATGTTTACGTGCGATTGTGTTCTTGCAAAAATATCTATATTGCATAAATTAATGTGAGCAAATTTAAGATTAAGTTCTGATGTCCGAAGAAATGCTTAAAACAAAATAGAGCATCACTAAATCCTTGTTCTGATAATTTTTAAATAAGTTATAAAATTATATTTGGTAGTTTATGCTGAGAATTTTTTTCTGTTACCAGTATAACCGAATTTACACTGTATTATGATTTTGTCCATTATTGCAATATTTTCAAAAAGAAAATCCTAACAGAAAATAATCGAAATCTATTTATAGTATACTTGAACAGTATTTTATTTTATTTAATGCTGCATCATGTTGATAAGCAAATTGGAGATCTCGTGGGGGCCAAAAAAAATTAGTACAGTATTTTTTTTTAAAAATCAGTAAGCTTTCTCGTACAATGTGCACATACTAGAATACTTTTAAAAAAAGCAAACAATTAACTAAAAATAGTATAATAAAGGCGCATTTTATTGCAAGTGTAATAAAATATATCATTTTTAGTTATTTTAATTAGAAAAGAAAGTTTTAATAGTTTCCAGAAAATTTTATTAATGGAGTACAGTACAATTCATAACAGTTTGACATCAAGATTCAGGAAATTTTAATGGAACTATTGCATCAAAACATAACAACTGTCCATTAGTTAGTTAAATTAGTAATAATAATGAATTGGTTCTCTCACATTGATATTTAATTAAAATTTTCAATTGAGTTTAAGACTTCCTCAATCAAATAATTTTAAACTAAGGTTTAAATAATCTGAGTGAGTGAGAGAGAGGGGGGGGGGGGAGATTTGCAGCTTGGAAAAAGAGTAACGCTCAGTGGATAAAAGAATATTTTCTAAGTGTTTTATTAATAACAAGAGCCGGTATTTTCTTTTCATGACAATGAACGCATGCTCTATGTGTTACTCTGTGTATTTTGTTTATTTTTATTTTGTTGCTTTTTAATTCTATTCCTACTATTAGTTCACAGTCTCCCTATATCTTGTTCCAATTTTCAATTGTTAATAAAATACTTTTTATTCATCCACTCAAATTCAAATACATTTATTCGAACTTGTAGTGGATGACACCTGATGTAAATACAGTTTTTTTTTTCAAATATTAATTCATAGTTTAAATTTAGTAAATTAATTTTAGTTTTATATGTGAGAAAAAATTTTAATTATTTAATGAAAAGTAACTAATATAAATTTTTTCTTTGTTGACTTTAAAATGTTTATTTTTTATATTACTTGTTTGTAGTACAATTGCATGAGCGAAAGGAGTTGATATCAGTTTGCATTAATTTTCTCCACAAAATGTTTGGATTCACATTTTCTTCTAATAACTCCAAGAAGAGTATATAACTTCTATTGACACTCAAACCATCAAATTTCACAATAAATTCATTTAATTATTTTTAATTTTATTTATCCATTTAAAAATGAAATAGTTCGTGAAAAAGTGTTTCAAAAAAGCTTTAAATAATAATTCAGTTTCGTTTTATTCACACAATTGATTTAAAAAGGTACAAATTGCTAGAAATTTCAAATTTTATTTATGACAAATTATAACAAAATTGTACAAAATGTACATTTGCGCCATTAACATTCGACATCCTTAAGAATTACATTTTATAAGACTGAAAATAATACAAATAACCAAACGATTGTAGGGAATTTCATAACTCGAGTACCTACAAGTGACGTTATTGTAGGTTAATCAAGGTAGTAGAAGTCATGGTAACAGAAGTCAATCTGGTTCGACGCATGCGCGAAACGTCGCTTGCGGGTATTCAATTAAATCTGATTTAAATCACATGATTAGACATAATCACTTTACTTCTTCTCGAATTGAAAGTGCCCAATTAAATATTTTAAAATATAAAAGAAAACGATAAACTCATTAGTTATCAATCTAAAACTAGTTGTTAAACTTCTTAATATAACATGGCGCTGCAACCATTTGGGCGAGTGCAGCCATTTTGTTGCGCTTTCCGGGGAAAAAACGCATCGCTTTTTATATTTGCTATAGCAGAGTGGTTCTGTTAAATGCTTACAGATTAAATATTTAAGGATTTGAACAAAAATTTTACTCACATTCAAGTTGTAAAATTTATCACTTTTTAACAGTCTATCACTTTTATCCGTTGTCAATAGGATGAATAAATGAAACTGGATTTATGTGGTTATTTTGTGAACTGATCTTTGAAATTCATTCCATAGCACTGTTACATACAATTTTCATAATTTGTTATTTTAATTAGCATTTCATGATGTAAATATTTAGTTAACGCTGAGACCAGGAAGAAAATAATTTCTATCTTTTATCTATATAGATTGTGAGGCAAAAAATATTCTTTATTATTTTTTTTTGTATCTGATTTTTATTACTATAATTAGCATAAGAAAAGGGAATTTTATTTTTGGCGTCTGTTTGCATTAATATTCCCTTAAAATTGTTTTTACGTATAATTTTTAAAAACTTAAAGAAAAAATAGTATCATCAGTATTTATAATCAGTTTCACAATAATATATGCAAGAAAATATTAAAAATGTTTATGTAAACATGGCTACCTAATTCTTTTTTTTTAAATTTTTTTATATTTTTTTTATTTTTTGCAAATAGTAAAAATCGGTAGTGTCTTTTTTGAAACACTGAACGTTAAGGGATATTTCCTAGCCGTGTTCTTCCAACTAACAGTATAAAAAAGAATTATAGTTTTGATGTCTGCATTCCCTTTCCATTAATATTGCATTTATTTACATATTTTAAAACATTTACTCATAGAATAGCAATTTTGATTGATGATCAGATTATCAAACAAGATATGCGAGAAAATTTTTTAAAAAATAGTTATCTTAAACATAATTACCTAGTGTTTTTAATGATATCAAAAATCGTTAGCTTCTTTCCTGAAATATAGAGTGTTGTTACTATGCATATGTTCTAACACTGTATTCTAATTTTTTCTCCCTATTAATTTAAATCTATTTGATTTTGTAAAAGAAATAATTTGTATAAGAAAAAGTAATTCTATTTTTGTTATCAGTTTGCATTAATCTTCCCTAAGAAATTTTTTTATTTAAATACTTTAAAAAAGTTAACTCACAGAATGATAACTTCGATTGGTGAACAGATTATCGAATTTTACAATAAATGCAAGAAAAAAGGTTAAAATATGGTTAGTTAAAACATAATTACCTAGTGTTTTTACGAATATCAAAAACCGTTAGCTTCTTTCTCGAAACACTGAGTTTTGTTACTATGCGTATATTCTAACTGTGTATTCTAATCCTTTCTCCTTATTAATTTGCCACCATTTGTAAAAGAAATAATAAGCATAAGAAAAAGGAATTCTATTTTTGGTATCAGTTTGCGTTAATCTTCCATAAGAAATGTTTTTATTTACATATTTTAAAAAATTAACTCACAAAATAAATGTAAGAAAAAAGGTTAAAATATGGTTATTTAAAACATAATTACCTAGTGCTTTTACGAATATCAAAAACCGTTAGCTTCTTTCTCAAAACACTGAGTTTTGTTACTATGCGTATATTCTAACTGTGTATTCTAATCTTTTCTCCTTATTAGTTTGCCACCATTTGTAAAAGAAATAATAAGCATAAGAAAAAGGAATTCTATTTTTGGTATCAGTTTGCGTTAATCTTCCATAAGAAATGTTTTTATTTACGTATTTTAAAAAATTAACTCACGAAATAAATGTAAGAAAAAAGGTTAAAATATGGTTATTTAAAACATAATTACCTAGTGCTTTTACGAATATCAAAAACCGTTAGCTTCTTTCTCGATACACTGAGTTTTGTTACTATGCGTATATTCTAACTGTGTATTCTAATCATTTCTCCTTATTAATTTGCCACCATTTGTAAAAGAAATAATAAGCATAAGAAAAAGGAATTCTATTTTTGGTATCAGTTTGCGTTAATCTTTCATAAGAAATGTTTTTATTTACGTATTTTAAAAAATTAACTCACGAAATAAATGTAAGAAAAAAGGTTAAAATATGGTTATTTAAAACATAATTACCTAGTGCTTTTACGAATATCAAAAACCGTTAGCTTCTTTCTCGATACACTGAGTTTTGTTACTATGCGTATATTCTAACTGTGTATTCTAATCTTTTCTCCTTATTAATTTGCCACCATTTGTAAAAGAAATAATAAGCATAAGAAAAAGGAATTCTATTTTTGGAATCAGTTTGCGTTACTCTTCCATAATAAATGTTTTTATTTATATATTTTAAAAAATTAACTCACAAAATAAATGTAAGAAAAAAGGTTAAAATATGGTTATTTAAAACATAATTACCTAGTGCTTTTACGAATATCAAAAACCGTTAGCTTCTTTCTCGATACACTGAGTTTTGTTACTATGCGTATATTCTAACCGTGTATTCTAATCTTTTCTCCTTACTAATTTGCCTCTATTTGATTTGTATAAGAAACAATTTGCATTAAAAAAAATAGTTCTATTTTTGGTATCAGTTTGCATTAATCTTCCTTAAAAATGTATTAAAAAAGAACATGGAAAAAGAGAGAAAGAAACATTTCGTTGGAACGATTAATCGTATAACCTTCACCTTGAAATCTGAATGAAAACGTTATGCTTAAAAATGGAATTAGTCAATTTTTAACTCACATAATGTTTCTTATTATGATTGAAATAACTAAAAGAAATTTCAATATATATTAATATTTTTAGCATATAATGTTTTAAGAACATATTTATTTTAAATATATTTGAAATTTTTAAGTAAATACTGTATAAAATACATTTTATGTGCTTTTGGAACTAATGCGTTTAGAATTTTTCTAAAATGACTTATTCCACTTTGTAGAATGTCGTTCTAAGGGATCGTTACATTATCTTTGTTTCATCTCTAAGCTTTACATATATTTCTTTTATCAATTAGTCGAAATTTAGGGTAGGATAATTTTCAACCTTGAATTTTATCTTAAGCATCCTTGGAAGTTGGGAAGTACCTTAAATCCATGGTCAAAACTTTTTCTTTAATTTTATGATTATTTTGTATTTAAATTTTTTTTTATTAAAGTTAGGCAAAACAAATCATCAAGGTGATTCATATCAATCTGATCAATTTAACAACGTGATTCGGATCAATTATTAGAATAAATAAGTGATGCGGATCAGTGATTTGAATCTCAAACTGATTCAGATCAATGATTCAAATCACTAAATGATTCGAATCAGTCAATCAGATGTTGAATCAAACCTTCAAATTAATTTCTTCTCAGCAATGATAGAAATGAATAAAACAGTAGCATCGTTCTCCTGCTTTTTAAATTCTAATTTTTTTTTACATTTGCTTTTCTGATCATTAAATTAAATTTTATAGTTTATGAAAATAAATTTTAATTTTATGTTAAGTAGCATTAGTGAGAAATAAGTTCTTATAGATTTCAAATCAATGCCTATGAATAATTGATTTAAGCAATATGCATCTAAATCATCACTAATGTCATTAAAAAACTCTAATATTGCTTTCTCTTTGGTATTTAAAAAAAAATAATTATCATTATTATGTGAAATTTTTATTCTGTTTATTTTTTGTTTAGTTCGCAAGAATTTTAGTGGTATAGGAAAGTTTTTAATTTCATACTGAGTAGCGTTATTCTAGAAGTAAAAACAACCAGGACTGATAAAAAAAACAGTGAGTTGAATTATTGAATAAAATGATCCGCAGTGGGTAACTGAATCTTTAATTTGAATCATTTTCAAGATGATTATTTTGAATCTCCGAATCTGTATACTCAACTCTATTGAGTAGCATTAGTCTAGAAGTAAAACCATCCAGGATTGATAAAAAAAACAGTGATTGGGGTGAATTATGTAATAAAATGATCCGAGCTGTTTGATCTGAATCACTAATTTGAATCTTTTTCAGGATGATTATTTTAAATCTCCGCATCTGTATACTCAACTTTATTGAGTAGCATTAGTCTAGAAGTAAAAGCATCCTGGATTGATTTAAAAAAACGGCAACAGTCATTTATTGAATTATTGAATAAAATGATCTGAATTGGTAGATCTGAATCACTAATTTGAATCATTTTCAAGATGATTATTTGAGTCTCCGAATCTGTATACTCAACACTTTCATAAGGAGATTCTTATTTAAGGAAAGTTCTTATTTATAGGAAAAACAATTAAAAACCAAAACCTTCAAAATGCTCGAAGTTTCTCAAAGTATGAACAACGGAATGAGACCAGGGATGCCGTGAGCTGTCTGTGCCAGCGTAACAGCGTGATTCGAACCCGCTACCTCCACTCTACCTCCACGCTACCTCCACAGCGTTTGGCGGGCGATACCGCTTGGCCAGGGAGGCCCCTGGTCTATGTAAGATATAAATATCACGAACATAACAGCCTCATACCTGTGCGAAGTTTAATTTTCAGCAGTGGTTTTATTAAGGAGCAAATACCGCTCGTAAAAGTCAAGCTCTAAGGAGCTGTCTAAGCTGACTTCACTTCACTTACCTGCCTACTGAAAATTTATCAATAATCAATCAGTTACTAGCTGCAACCAATTTAAATATGCCCCATTTCAAAGTAAAACAAGCTGGTTGCGATTAATAACAATAATATTACGAAAATTGGGACTTGCAATTCGAGAAGAAGTGAAGTGATTATACCTAACCATGTGATTTAAATCAGATTTAATTGCATATCTGTAATCGACGTCTCGAGCGTGTGTGAAATGATTGCCAATGCTACGATTTTCCCATGATACGTTACTTGCAGGCATACAATCGATTGAATAATGATAGTCACGTGATGTAGTTCAGCCACTGGTTTAGACGTCTCAACGGGATGCCTGCAAGTGACGTAGTGCAGGTACCTCGATCCTGATTGGTTTTGAAACGTGGCATTTGTTTACGTTAGTAACTGTTCTTTTCATTCTACTTCAAGTAATCCAAGCACGTGAAATACTAATTCTCTTACGTGACACATATTCTATATTCCTTCACAAATATTTCAATTCTTTCATTATGTATTTCTTACCTAACACAAAGACAGGCACAAAGCCATGTGAAACATAAACTAATTATGCATCGAAGTTGCCAGGTACACAAAACAAAAATATATTAAGGTATAGAATACTTAAACAAATAAATTCTTAGATAAACAAATAAATACTGTAAAATACTTTAACAAGTAATAAATCTAAGTTGAGTAAAAGACACAAACCGGAAAGAATTATATTTCAACAATGTTGATGTTCCATACGAAGCTGTATTTAATTCACGTCAATTAACATTCCAGCTTTAATGGAGAAACTTAGTTGAACTTTAACACACCATTTTGCTTAAAAAGAATCAGCTGACGTCATAAGTCACATGTGTGGATATTCGTGATCTTTTTCTTGTAATGCAAGTACCCAATTTAAATGGTTTCATTTCAAAGTAAAATGGGGCAAACAACTAGTTACCACTAACAGGCGTAATACTAAGGCACTTAATTTAATAATAATAGACTAGAGACATAATTCCTCTGGTTTAAACGTCTCTATTGAAATACGTTCCACTTCAAAGTAAAATAATGCAAACAACTAGTTGCCTTTAATAATCACAATATTAAGATGAGTAATTTAAATTTAAATGACTTTTTAAATATTGAACGTTTTATCAACTTTCATTAACGCTTCTCAAAAACTGTGGCTTTTCTACTTATTGGCATTTTGCGACATTTTCATAATTAGAAAGGATTGCGCAAACTGAAGATAGGCAAAACTTGACCGAACAATATATAAATGGCAGAAAGAAATTGATCTAACAGTTACATAAATGGCAGGCAAAAATTGTCCCACTAGTATATAAATGGCAAGCAAAAATTCAAGTAACAGTTATATAAATGGCAGGCAAAATAATGAACTAACAGTTATATAAATGATAACACTGCGGAACAAATGTCTTGTTGCATTTATGCAAATGCTTATTCTTACGTAATTCGGTTGTTAGGATTTCATATCTGAAATTAGTTTTGATCCTAAAACGATAAATTGTTGTAAAAGAGATTTTTAGACCATTTTTTGTAAATATGTACAAATTTAAAAACGTTATATATAACAGAGGATCGCATAAATGTTGCAACAAACTTCTAGAGGAGTTAGGACGCATCATCAGGATAAAACTTTAATAGGGACCTATGTCTGGAAGTGTCATCGTACGCTGCTAGGGGTGCTTCCCCTATTATGACCTATTTAGAAGCACAAGAAGAAACTGTTCAAAATAAGGAAGCATCCTTAGCAGCGTATGAAGACGTTACTGTGCACAATGGCATCATAGGGACCCAATACAATTTTAATTCTGATATGGCCAAACTCTCTTAAAGGTTGTCGCAACATTTATGCATCTTTTTTCTAATGACTCGTTTCCTATATTTCACTTTTTAAAAAAAAGAATCCATCTTAAAACAGGTAGAACTGCAAGGATAGCTGTTTTAAAAGCATATGCAACGTTTCACTTCATTTTCTTCCATTTAAGTAAAATACCATTAAGATACCAGCAATAGACTGTGGCACAAAGCTAAGTACTCTTCTTTTTCAAATTACTTACCTAATTCTCTATTCGTTATCAGCGTAACGACTAGTGAAAGTGGGTAATACCCGCAGAAACTACCTTCAAAGACGAACGATGCGGAAATTTCGAATTTGTTATATTTCTGAATTGTATCTACATAAATTGCTTTAATTGGTCCATTTTCATTATTACCAGAAAATGTATCTGCATATTTGTCTTAAAGTAAGACACAATCCTACGGTTTTACTAATATTAAATTTTTAAGTTATAGACATTAAGTTTTTTTTTTTTAAAGACCTCTTTTGTGACACAAATAAAGTCGCATTTTCACTGTCGCAAATTTTAAATAATCCCAATTCAGCGAAATATTTGTACCCAGAAGAAAATTATTAAAATCAATGAATAGTTTTCAATTTTTCAAACTTTTATAAGCCTAGGTTACTTTTGAAATGTTTTTCTAACGCTGGAGAAACTTCTTAAATATCAAAGGTTATATCGCAAAAACTTTTCATTTTCATGAAACTTTTCATATTCAAATTAAAATTTTGCGCTATTTTCAGAATTAGTTCCAAAGATAGGCTAAACTATGTTTAATAGTTTATATTTAATAATCTCTAACGCACAGCAGACTTGAAAGTAGCATATTATTTCGCAAAAATGGTCATTTTATATGGCGACTTACCCTTCGAAATGCAACACTAAAATCAAAGAATAATTTCTAATGTTTGAAAAATTTTCCGAGCGCAAATAACGCAGCAATGAAGTAACTTTTTAAATAAAAATTATATCCTTAACGTTTTTCATTTTTTCAAAACTGTGACTTTTCTACTTATTTCTTTCATAATTTGATCGGATGGCGCGAGCCGGAGATAGGCAAAATTTAACGTAACAGTTATATAAATGGTGGCAAAAATTGACCTAACAGTTACATAAATGGTGGCAAAAATTGACCTAACAGTTATACAAATGGTGGCAAAATTTGACCTAACAGTTAGATAAATGGCAGGTAAAAATTAATCTAACAGTTATATAAATGACAGGCAAAAATTTACCTAACAGTTACATAAATGGCATTTTATTCCTTAAATAATGCTTTATTTCGTGTGATCTATCAAAATCTAACAAACTACTACTGGGGAAATTGGAATGAAAAAATCAAAACCTGGTATCTTGCCGAAAGAAACAGAATGAAGTTGAAAGATGATTATGAGATAAACTTCTAGGTTTTTATCCAACAACTAAAGTTTTCTTTATCCGCCACCAGAGATTTGGCGTATTTCGATAGCGGTTTTGCATCTTCCTACCTTGAATAATAATTTGCGAACCCCAAAATGCACGATTTCTATGGTTTATTCCGAAAAGAATTTGTAGATTACAGCTTAAGGGTGGTGACTGTGGAACACCCTGAAAATTAATAATTAAAAGCTAATTTACAAAGTGACTACTCAAATACGGTCAATTCTTTTTAGGTCAAACTCACGACACACTTTAAGAAAAAGGAAGAAAAGAACACATTTTCTTATTTAATGGAAATGGTATACCTGCAAGTGGAAAGTGGGGGTATCTCGATCCAGACTGGTTTTTGAAACACAGTATTTGCTGCGTTAGTGACTGTTCTTTCCATTCTATATCGAGTAAGTCAAGCCCGTCAAGTACAAATTCTCTTATGTAACACAGCCTATATACTTTCACAAAGTTTCTTTGGCAAAGATTTCGATTCTTTCACTATATGTTTATACAAAGACTTGACACAAAGGTAGGCACGAAGCCATGTAGATCATAAATTTATTATGCATCACCAGTTGACAGATACAAAAGCAAAAATATATCACGTTTACAATAAAATACATTAACAAGTGATTAATCTAACTTAAGTAAAAGATGTAGACTATATAGAATTATATTTCAATATGTGATACGGCTCTGTATTTAATTAACTTAAGGTATCCGAACACGTTCGGAGGATTTTTTTAAAAATATTAAGTTTCAGAACACTTTAATTATGTTTTTATATTTATTATATGTAAAAACTAATATTAAATAAGAGAAATTAGACATTTATATTATATTTTGTTTTTAAAAGCTAAATAACAAGAAAAAAATGATGTTTTTTTCATAAAACTTGTGAAAGGATATACTTCACCAAAATTATTGTATCAAAAAAGTGTTATTATCAAAATAAAGAGCTGAATTTTGTCTAGTGATTTGACTACAATCATAAAAATATTTGGAAAATTAAATTTTTTATAGAGAATTGAAAACTTTTTATGAGATTTTTGTCAAATTTTTTACGTCGTATTTCACATTTTAGGCCAATAATAAAAAACTATTAAGTATTTTTAATCAATTGTAGCACAAGCACTAGAAAACATTATACATAATACACATACAAAGTTTTATTGAAATATATCAACAACTTTTTTAATAATGAATTTTGAAAGTTACTATTTTTGCGTGAAATTACATTCTGAGAAAAAGGCATTTAAAGTATAAATTATATCATTTCTATTTTAAAAATGCTTCAATACTTCTAAAATTCTCCCGATTTGTATGTGATACCTTCCTTTTTTTTAATTTTACAAATTTTTTGTTTTTTTGCAACCCTATTTTTTTCTGACAATTTTTACATTAGTTAATTAATGGCGTTGAGACTCATACACACGCTCAAAATCAAGTTCTCTAAAACCTTTCAAAGTTTTATTGCCACGGCTGACTCCAACTATGTCGAGTATGCTTTTCAGTCCCAGAAAACCTTTATTAAACTGAATAACAGCCAAATACACACCAAATTGTAATGTTTGCAATTCAACGAACACCTCCTTAGGGACAAATTTCCAAATAATGCCATTAAAGCTACTAATATAAATGATAAATTGAGAGGTTCATTTCTAGCAACATTAAAATAATAATTATTTAAGTCAAAGAAAGATAATTATCCCAAAATAAAGATAAATATAACTGTTTTTGTCCCACTTCCGGTTTCGGAATGCTATTTCCGGTTTCATTTTTTAGTCATCGACTTATATTCTTTTAATCATAACTTTTGTTCTAATTGACGCACAGTTAAAATTTAAACTGTTTTGAAAACTAGAATAAACAGAGATTCGTAATATAAAATAAAAAAAATTGTCATTTTTGGCTAAAATTCACTTTTTCAACATGTACGTATACCTTAATGTTAATTAACATTCTATTATCAATGTAAAAAAACTTAGCTAAGGGGAAACTTAGAATGGAGCGAGGATAAATGGTTTTAGGGAAGGGAAAAACTCTAAGCTTTGTTTAAAATAAGACAATTTCCCTCTGTTTGGTTTCATTTACGTTTTTAATTCAATAGATAAAATAAACAATAGTAATTTAATCATTCACAACGTACCATTTGATAGATAAATAAGAAAAGAAATATTTACGTACTATACTACCTTTCATCTGTTCTATTATTTCGCTTTCGTCCTCTCTTTGCATGCCACTATTGAGGGGAGCGAGAATAAATGGCTTTAGAGAAGGGCAAAACTCTAAGCTTTGTTTAATATAACGCAATTTCCCTCGCGTTGGTTTCATTTACGTTGTTTTTAATTCAATAGATAAAATAAACAATAGTAATTTAATCATTCACAAAGTACCATTTGATCGATAAATAAGAAAAGAAATATTTGCGTACTATACTACCTTTCATCTGTTCTATTATTTCTCTTTCGTCCTCTCTTTGCATGCCATTATTGAGGGGAGTGAGAATAAATGGTTTTAGAGAAGGGCAAAACTCTAAACTTTGTTTAATATAACGCAATTTCCCTCGCGTTGGTTTCATTTACGTTGTTTTTAATTCAATAGATAAAATAAACAATAGTAATTTAATCATTCACAAAGTACCATTTGATCGATAAATAAGAAAAGAAATATTTGCGTACTATACTACCTTTCATCTGTTCTATTATTTCTCTTTCGTCCTCTCTTTGCATGCCACTATTGAGGGGAGCGAGAATAAATGGTTTTAGGGAAGGGTAAAACTCTAAGCTTTGTTTAAATAACGCAATTTCCCTCGCGTTGGTTTCATTTACGTTTTAAATTCAATAGATAAAATAAACAATAGTAATTTAATCATTCACAACGTACCATTTGATCGATAAATAAGAAAAGAAATATTTGCATACTATACTACCTTTCATCTATTCTCATTTTCCCCACCCCGTGATCGGCATTCCTGCGAATTATTTTAACCCGCTATAAAATAGTAAAAAAGGCTGTGACAAAATACTAGCCTGTTTCACCAGTTTCAAAATAACAGCTTGCGTGAAAATACCATCTGTTCCAAGGTACTAACCTGTGACAAAATACCATCTGTTCCGAAATACTAGCATGTGACAAAATAACACTCGTTCCAAAATACTAGCCTGTAACAATATACCACACTATTCCAAAGTACTAGCCTGTGACAAAATACCATCTGTTCCGAAATACTAGCCTGTGATAAAATAACACTCGTTCCAAAATACTAGCCAGTGACAATATACCAGACTGTTTCAAAGTATTAGTCATGACGAAATACCATCTGTTTCGAAATACTAGCCTGTGACGAAATACCATTTGTTCCAAAATACTGGCCTGTGACAAAATAGCGTCTGTTCCAATATACTAGCCTGTGGTAAAATAACATGCTGCTACGATATAACATGTTTTTAAATATTAGGTGGTTGTTTCAGAAATAGATTCTTAAGAGACAGAAGCAGAGCCATAAAGAGGGGGGTGGGCTAGTAAGTGACCATCAATAATTTTCAAAAATGTAAAAAATTTTTATTGTTATTTCTTTTCTTCTAGAAGAGCTACTTTTTATTAAGAAATTTAAAATACCTTACATGTATTTTAGCAATTTTCTTATGAGTGAAATTTAAAAAAAAACATTTAATAATTTAATTCGACAGCAATCATTTCAACAATCAAAATTTAAGTACTATCGTTAAATTATATGCAGGCCATGTTATCAGAATGGACGAAGACCGTACCACCAAAAGAGTTTTTAATGTTCGACCAGTTGTCACACGAAAAAGAGGCAGGCCGAATTTGAGATGGATAGATGGCCTAGAAAAAGACCTTTTGGTCTTAAAAACTAAAAACTGGAAAACACTAGCAGGAAAAAGGTTAGTCTGAAAAAAACTTCTTGAGAAGGCCAAGGCCCACCCTGAGCTGTCGAGCCATTGATGATGATGATCGTTAAATTATGATTGGAATTAGTAAAATATTAAAGTTTATGGAGCACCATTTCATCAATTGGAATTAAATTTCATGCATTCTACTACCACTGTTTTATTTTTAAGACTATAAAAACACAACATTCGAGACTTGCCTTGATTTCACATACGTTACAAAACTGTAGAGTAACTACCACTACGATTGAATATTGAACATCAATTCACTAGTACATAAGTACAAGCTAACTTGACCCCAATCATGGGCTACCTATTGATAGAGTACTTATAGATAGACGACAATAATTCCCCCCCCCCCGCAAATCTTATCGTATCCCACAAGAGAAGTTTCAAGTTCTTGCTGATACAAGTAATAATTTTTTTAACTTTATAAATAGATTTCAAATTATCATATTTACACTTACAGGAACGAAAAAAAGATCTTACTATGAATAAGTTTTGTTCCAATGATCAGATTTTACTTATTAAGAGCTATTTTAATTAGAATAATTTTCCCCCTTCCAAAAAATTGAGAGTTCAAAGTTTTCAAGGCACGAGGAAGTAAGACACGAGCAGTTCGTACAGTGCCCCGAGTTTCATAAGCGAGTTAATGTGATAATTATTTTGGTAGAATTTTTCTTATTTCTTTTTCAGACATATACATGATTGCCTAAGCATGGACTGTGCATAGAAAAACAGACCATTAAACTGGAGAAAATAAGCTATGTAAAATCATTTTTCGATTAATTCGTTTGATTTTAGCAAATTAACTCGTGAAATTATTTTATTTAAAACAACACTGAAAAATATAATAATGGTATAAAAATTTTATTTTGTCCGATTTTAGAAATTAAATTAGGAAAAAAAATAAAATAACGGTCTTGTAATAATCACATAAATAAAACATGACCTTTTCCTTTCTTAAAAAATTTTAAACTGTACCGAGATGGATGAGACAGTTTAAATATGATAAAATAATTGAATTAATATTTTTGTCTAGTAATTTGGAACAGGCCTTTGGAAATAACATGTAATTTTTATAACAGGTATGATTCAACAACAGGTACAAAATACCCGTTCAAGAAAATATTAGCCATCTCTACTATGTTCATCTTCGTAGCCTTGTAATTTTGAACCCTATCTAGAAGACAAGAGAACTCCTGGATCAAGTATTGGGAGAAATTTTGCCTTCGTGGAGAACTTTTCGATGGAACTAACCCGCATTTACGTTACATGGAGCGAAAAAAACACGAAAACTTCCCACGGTTAGCTTTACAGCAAGGGTGCTCTAACGCATGATTCGTCTACCACTGAGGATATTTTACGTCAGCATTGAGGTCGGCGCGAGCCGGGTGCGGAATTCATATCGATCAGCCCCGATTCACTTCATTGGAATGCGAACGCTCTATCCTCTGAGCCACTACAGCTCTAATAATAGCATAATTGTGGCAATGCGGTCAGCACTGAGCACAGGCCTCCCTAACTTCCAGGACAAGCTCGAACCCATCGATGTAATGCTGGGTAGGATCTAAACCACCACTGGAGATTAAATCCCAGTTCTACAGAATGATAGTACAGCTGCCTTAACCACTGAGCCATCGTGGCTTAAAAATTTATATTAATACCCTTAATTTAAAACTGGAAGCACATACGGTACTATTGACACATAGTTCAATATTGACTAAAATGTTTAATTTTTTAAGAGGAATCAGTTTTGAAAATTTTAATATTTGATTTAAATTTTTAAGATTTAACGCTAGAACGCATTTCAAATGGGATTAACTTATTAACGTTTTAGAGTAAATCATGTATAACAATCTTCGGGAATTGCGGAGCATCAGCGAGCAGGGGATGGAACCCATTAGTAAATGTGAAAAAAAAACATAATTTGTAAAAAATATTTAAATTGTGCAAAACCATCATAAAAAAAGAATTACTTATCTCACATGGACATTCTCACATAGGACAATGCAAACTACTAAAATGACATTTAGTTCTAAAATTAGATGCGATGTTATTTTAAATTGCATTGAGAGCAATATACTTTGTAATATTAAATACTTTGTTTGTTTGATAGTTGAGAGTAGATCGGTTCCCGTTTTTTTAATTTTTATAGGAGGCTATATAAAAATTTGCCGGGCAGGTGAACGAGCGGTCAGTCTGTCAGACTACGAAGCCAATGGTTGCTGATTCGAAACCAGCTCAGGGCATGGATGTTTCTCTCCAGGTTTTGTTCTCTGTTGTGTCAATGTGGCCCACCCTATGAACAGTGTGGCGTGGGTAATATGTTGCCCGTCTTCGTTTCACAGGTGCCCTCCGGGTAACATTAAATGAGCCCAAACTCTCTATCTCTTATATATATATATATATATATATATATATATATATATATATATATATATATATATATATATATATATATATATATATATATATATATATATATATATATATATATATATATGACTCTTGAATAAATAGAAACATCTTATGGAAATTGTTCAGTGTATATTCGGAAATAATATATTATTTATATATTATACCTTTTATAAACTATTATAAATGACACTGTTAGTTCATTCGCATATTTTATTTTAATTAACTTATCAATTTACCTAAACGAAGTTGTTTTTTGGAATTTATAAATTAAACGATAACTTACCAATAACTCGTTTATTAATCTCGATTTTTCAATAGACTGATTTTCTGTGCTCTTTTTCAATATTTTGGTTAAATCTAAGCTCAAAATCTTTGAAAATGTGATTATTTAAGTTTACGATATGCCTTAGTAGAAACTCTCCGCCATTGCAGATTATCTTTGTTCTAAGATTTAAAAAATGTATATTTGGAGAAAAAAATTGCTGAGATTTTTTTTAGCATCTCTAAACTTGTATTTCGTTTATTATATAGGTTATATTTATATAAGTTGTGTTAGAGAACACGCATAAAGTATAGAAATATTTACTTTCTTTTACTCAATTACATGCATTTTTTGTATGAGGATTTAGTCCACTCTTTTAGATTTCATTGCATGAAATTAATTTAAACTTCAAGAATTTATTATGCATAATTCTTAAATGTCTTATATTTGTAAATTGACCAAGTTGGTGTTGTGAACATATTTGGATTTACGAAGTTAGTTCTACTATCAGAATAAGTAAACACGTTGTAACAATTTTCATTCCAGTAATATTTTTATTTACATAATTATAAATATTTGTCTAAATAATTTTCATAAAATTAAAATCTTTTTTTTCTTCATTTTTTTCGAATTTTTAGGTAATTTTTCCGACTCACACTCCAACAAAATTCTTTTCGACTCCGACTTCCCATCCCTGATAGCCAGTTTGAATTATTCATGTTTAAATTATCCTCTGTTCCGAATTATCTATAGTATGTTTGAATGTTAAGCATTCTCGAATCATTCATGTTTGAATTATCCTATGTACCATATTATCCATTGAATTATCCTTAGTTCTGAATTATCTGCTGCAAGTTCAAATTATGCCGTTTGAATTATACTATGTTCCAAATTATCTGTTGAATGTTTGAATTACCCTTCGTTCCTAATTATTCGTTGCTTGTTCGAATTATTTGTGTTTTGATTATCCGATGTTCCTAGTTATCTTTTGCATATTTGAGTTATCCTTGTTCCAAATTATGTGTTGCATGCTCGAGTTATTCATGTTTGAATTATCCTCTGTTCCGAATTATCTATAGTATGTTTGAATTATTCTTTATTCCGAATAAAATGTTTGGCATTCTCGAATCATTCATGTTTGAATTATCCTATGTACCATATTATCCATTGAATTGTCCTTAGTTCCGAATTATCCGTTGCATGTTCAAATTAAGCCCGTTTGAATTATCCTATGTTCCAAATTATCAATTGCATGCTTGAATTATCCTTTGTTCCTAATTATTATTTGCTTGTTCGAATTATTTATGTTTTGATTATCCGATGTTCCTATTTATCTATTACATATTTGAATTCTCCTTGTTCCGAAGAGTGTTTTGTATGTTCGAGTTATTCATGTTTGAATTATTTTAAGTTCCGTATTGAGCATTGCATGTTTAAATTATTCCATGTAATGAATATTCCAATGCATGTTCGATTAATGCATGATGCTTAAATTATCCTATGTTCTGAATTATCTAATTCCAATTAAAAAGGGTTATTATAAGTTATTTTTGCAGTCAGATTTCTTTCGCCGAATCTCATAAAAACCTAGCAGAATAAAATATAAAAAAAAAACTTTCCCTAAAAAGTAGGACTTGAATTACTTATGGAACATTTAAATAGCTCTTGGCAGTCACGGGATTTAGCAAGAATTAGAATAATTTACTTAGAAGTATCAGATTAATTAGCAGGTGTTCCGTATTGGTGCGATTCATTTATAGTTTATAGGATTCACTTAAGTCTCTGATACTGTCTGTTAGATTGTTTGTTGATATCCTTGACCAAGACATATAAAACGCCATTACAAGGTGAAAAAGCTTTTTGCATGCTGGAAATAGATAGAAAAAAACGAAAGTAGAGTAATTTTTCCCTGACACCGTTTAATAAGTCTGAAACGCTCTTGGAAATGCAGATTTAAAAAAATATGCAGATCACTCACTCATCGGCGTATGTTCATTTCCTTTTCCGGGTTCTATATATTGATGAATTTGCAATACTGCGGTGAGTCATTAAAATATGCATTTTCTTTTTTTATAAATTTACTCTATTCATTTCTTAAAGTAGTTAATGTATTACTATAATTTTGCTTTTAAAATTATCAAATATATATGAAAAAAATTTTTTATTCCAAAGATTTTTTAGCCTGTTAGAGAGTTCGAATTTTAATTTTGATTTTCAGAAAATTTGAATAATTCTATTAGAAAGTCTAATGAAGTGAATAATATACTTTTGAACTTTTTTTTGTGAAGAGTTAGCTACGATAATATTAAGAAACCTGTGATTCGATTTATAAAAATGAAAGTAAGATAATTCTTTTGCTTAATAAGTGTGAAATGCGCTTGAAAATGCAAATTTTAAAAAATATGCAGATCACTCATTCACGTCTGTTCGTTTTCTTTTCCGGGTTCTATGATTATATTGATGGTTCTACGGTTATATGATTACATTAACCGGGTTCTATGATTATATTGGTGGTTCTTTTAAGTAGACTATATTATCTGTGTTTCTATGATTATATGACTACATTAACCGGGTTCTATGATTATATTTGTGGTTTTATGATCATATGACTAAATTAACCGGGTACTATGATTACATTAGTGGTTCTGTGATTATATGGCTACATTATCTGGGTTCTAAGATTATATGGCTACATTATCTGGGTTCTATGATTATAGGACTATATTAACCGGGTACTATGATTATATTGATGGTTCTATGACTATATGACTACATTATTTGGGTTTCTATAATTACATTGATGGTTCTATAACTACATGACTATTTCATCCGAGTTCCATTTTTATATTGATGGTTTTATGGTTATAGAATTACATTATCCGGAATTACAGAATTATAGAATTACATTATCTATATATATGCATAAATGAATCTTCAATAGCATGGTGAGTAAATAAAATATACATTATTTTAAAAAAAATTACATTATTTAAAAAAAAATTACGTTATTTAATCTATAGAGTATTCGTAGAGAATCAGAAGAATATTTTTTCAATTATCAAATATAACTGAAACAAAACTTTTTTTAACTTTCATTTTAAAAAAATAACTTCTATATTTCAGCCTGTTAAGGTTATTTGAATTTCACTTTATCAAATATTTGTATAAATTTTGTTTAAAAGTCTGATTTAAAGGACATATTTTTAACTATTCCTTCTAACTAATGCTTATATTCCGAAACTGGTGATTAGTTTTTAAAAAAAGGAAGCAAAATATTTTTCATTGCCACAGTTTAATAAATTTTGAGACCTGTTCAATAAAGCAGATTTCATACCTTTTTTTTAAAAAAAATTGCAGCTCATTGATCGACATTTGTTTATTTCTTTTTTGGGTTCCATATATTGATGAATTTGCAGTGGTACGGTGAATAAATAAGATATGAACTTTTTTTTTAATAAAAAAATACATTATTCATTCTATAAAGTGGTCAATGCATTATGAATTACGTGTTATGAATAGATATATAGTCTAATAAAATGATTACGTACGTATTTTACATGCGTAATGTATGTATTTTTAACTATTTTTCCTCAGAGCAAACTTAACTCTAATATTCTCAAACTAGTGATCGGGTTTCAAGAACGAGATTCGGGTTTCCTGTTAACAGTTCTTGTAATAAAAATTTCAAGTCAATTTTTGAAAAAAAAACTAAACTTTCTCCTTTTCTTTGTTACGTTTTTTTTTTCATACTCCCACATAACAACAAGAAGCAACTGTATGTGTTTCAATAAACGTACATTTATTTAAATATACACAAAATGACGAAAGTATGTTTACGTTTAAATAAACTAAGTTCAATTTGTGAAATAGTATATTCAATTACGATTTATAAGTGTTATTTCATTCATAAAATACTTTCTTAATTGTTTTGTTTAAATGTGCATTGATCTTTTTATGTTTACTAAAAATAGCACTAACAGTTGCTATTTTTAAAAAAAATACTTTTCGAGCAAAGATAGAAAGCTATTGATAACAATCCATTTTGGTATCATCTAAGCTTTTACGGAGTTTCAACTTCTATTTCTGTTTCTAAACACCGTTATTGCTCAAGCTTTTATTTTGATAAAAGGAAAAAGTAATGTAGGTTGCTCAAAGTGAAACTATAATGGTAGACCCATCTAAATGCTTTTAGCAATAGATAAGCACAAGTCTCAGGATACAATGCAAAGTATTGTTAAAGGTAGATTATATAGCAAGTTATCTAACAACAAGAGCATAATGCAAAGTCTTATCTACTTACCATATGAGGTAAGTTTCTGAATTTCACAAGAACTAGAAAAAAGCCTTAAAAAATCAAGTTTTGTGTGAAAGGTACCACAAAATTGTTTTTCGTCGAAGCAGACACTTTGAGCATAAGAGTAAGTACATGATTTAAAATTGTATTCGACTATTTCTGTTTTTGCAAATTAGTTCTAAGACAACATTAACTTATTTCAATAATTTAAATTTAGAAAAGGATTTTTTGTTTTAATTAATGAACAAATGGTCATTAATGAATTTCTGGATAGTTTTTGTCTAGATAACAGAAGTATCAATCAACTGATTATTTTTGATAGACGTGTAAATTTTTGGTTAAAATATAGAGGCATTAAATCTCGTTGTTTAATAGCAATAAAGATGATTCAAAACGGGAACTTGTGTTATTTTTATGCCACCAATTTTCATTTGTTGGCGGGATGTAAAATGTTGTCTTGAATTTGAAAGGTTACCTCAAAGAAGCTTTTCATTCACATATTCTATATTAGAGACATTTATGAAATATTTTTTTTTGCAATATAAATTTTTTGTGACAACATTAAACAGTTCTAAGACAACATTAACTTATTTCAATAATTTAAATTTAGAAAAGGATTTTTTGTTTTAATTAATGAACAAATGGTCATTAATGAATTTCTGGATAGTTTTTGTCTAGATAACAGAAGTATCAATCAACTGATTATTTTTGATAGACGTGTAAATTTTTGGTTAAAATATAGAGGCATTAAATCTCGTTGTTTAATAGCAATAAAGATGATTCAAAACGGGAACTTGTGTTATTTTTATGCCACCAATTTTCATTTGTTGGCGGGATGTAAAATGTTGTCTTGAATTTGAAAGGTTACCTCAAAGAAGCTTTTCATTCACATATTCTATATTAGAGACATTTATGAAATATTTTTTTTTGCAATATAAATTTTTTGTGACGGCGTAAAAAAGCACACTTGTTGATGTATTGAGCTGTTCTAAATCTTATTTGAAAGATTCAAAAATTGGAGATTATTTTTAAAAAATTATAATTTAATTAATATGTCTATATAATTTTTTCAAGGAACTTGCTACTTTATAAGATATTTTATTCACAAAAAAAATAGCTTTTAATACAATAACAAAAATAAAACGTTTGTTTTTAAAGTTCACTGCTAAGTTGTTCACTTAATTTTAAAGATTGCTTTTGATCATTTTTTGAAACATTGCTTTTTATTATAATTGAGTGCCAAAAATTTTAATTTATGGTTAGCTATATTAACCACACTATAAATTAATTCGTGTTACAGAACGGGACTGAAAAAAATAATTTTAAAAAAAATTATAACGTGTGTTTTCTAATTTTAGCGCATATATTAGTGCATACATATATCTTTTTACTTTCAGTGCATTAATAGTGCATTTTCATAATAATTATTCTAATTTTTTATTTGAAGCTTTTTAACTTTGAACAAAAAAGGAAACAAAATACAAGTGTTTCAAATAATATTTAATGTATACATTCAACAAAATTTTAAATTTTAAAAAATTAAAGAACACAGAATATTTTTTTTCATTTAAATCTTTTTTGCTTTTTTTGATAGTGTGTTTCAAATAGTTTAAAAATGATTTAACTAAATTTTTTATCGAATTATAAAATAAATATATTTCTTTTTCCACATAGAAATGCAGAGGTATTTGGTATTTTTATTTACGTCGCACTAGAGCTGTGCAATGGGCTATTGAGAACTAGTAGGGAAACATGCCCGAGGATGATACAAAGACGTGCCATCACAATTTTGATCCTGTACTGAGGGGATGGCTCCCCGCTTTAATAGCTCGATGACCTCACGCGAAATAAAGCATTCTACGGTAGAATACAGTTTAATGAGGACTGATGTTTCACACCCTCGGTGCCTTCGCAGGCTGATCAAAATGATCCCCCACTCGCTTACTAACCACACCGAGTGATACTTGATTTCGATGATCTACTGGGAACCGTGTCTTATGATTAGCCCATTGTGAGGCTTATTGTTTTGATAAATTTTCTATAAGAAAAATTCACTTCACTTCCATTTCATTTTATTCTTTTTTAAATTTTTTAACTGTGGAAGTTTTTTTTTTCTTTTTATAGTTAAAACTAATTGCAATTTTGGTTAGAAATAAAAACATCTTGTTTCATCTAAACAAATTACAAAACATTCAAAATTTCGAAAAAGTTCAAAGTCCTAAGGTTTTAGCGAAGGGCTTATTCTCATCACAAATTCCGAAAAGAATAATAATAATAAAGAAACTAAAAAAAATTTTTGAAAGATATGAAAAGAAAAAACTTGTTTCCCCTTTATCACCCAATAATACACTGTAGTAGTAAAAATGAGAAGAAAAAAATTCTTTAAAGGTTTTCTATTCTATCAAACATATTTCATCTGCACCCTTTCCCCATAACGCGTCCCTTATCTGGCCTCTGCTTACCAATGAATACTTGCTCACAAAGGGAAAAAAATCAAGTAATCTAAGTAAGAAAAAAATTCTTACTAGAAAAAGTAAGTTCGCCCCTTTCCTTCAACGAGACCCCAAATATAGTGAATATTGTGTAGCTTGTAAAATAGAATTGTATACAGAAAGGGTATGCGTGATCGGAAAAAAAATCAGCTTCATAAAAGAATGGAACTAAAGGGCTGTAAATTTTATACTATGCAACAGCTACGCTTCCCTTGAATCAGGTTCATTTCTATGAAAGAAACTAAAACCTTTTCTGAATTGTGGTCTAAAAAGTTACAGTTCTAACAGGTTTTGTAGCGTCCTCTTACCAATAAAATTAGGCGGATTTTAGTAATACCAAAATTTACACAGATTTAGTAACTTATGAAAAGATTCACAAAAAATGAAATGAGTATAAATAAAGTCCATTTAAAGAATTTGAGATTCATAAAAAATGAATGAGAATAAATAAACTAAATTTAGATAATACGATCTTAAAGATTCATAAAAAATGAATGAGAATAAATAAACTACATTTAGAGAAAGCTGTTTTAAAAATTCATTAAAATAGAATGAGAGAAAAAAATATTTAATTAGAAAATCGCTAAGTCCAGGTTTTGTCTCGCATGTGATGCACAAAATTACTTATGAGTCAGTAAATCATCGATAATCAATTATTAATCAGTTTCATGAAGAAATGGAACTAAAGGGCTGTAATTTTATGTTTCCCTTGAACCAGGTTCTCCTATGAAAGAAATCATCTATGAAAGAAACTAAAATCTTTTTGAATTGTGGTCTAAAAAGTTGCAGTTCAAACAGGTTGTATAGCGTTCTCTTACCAACGAAAATAGGCGGATTTTGGTAATACCAAAATTTACACAGATTTAGCAACTTATAAAAAAATTCATAAAAAATGAATGGGTATAAATAAAGTTCATTTAGAGAATGTGATCTGAAAGATTCATAAAAAATGAACGAAAATGAATGAGAATAAATAATCTAAATTTAGAGAATATGATCTTAAGGATTCAAGAAAGAAAGTAAATGATAAATTTTATTAATTTAAGATAGAATTCTATAAGCTGCGTTTAAAAAATACGATCTTAAAGATTCGCAAGAATTAAATGAGAAAAATTAAACTAAACTTAGAGAAGGCAATCTTAAAAATTCATAAAAAAAAAGTGAATGAGAATAAATAAACGATACGAATTCCGCATCCAGCTTGCACTGACCACAGTGCTGACGTAAAATATCCTCAAAGGTAAATGGTAAGTCCCCTTGCTGTCAAGCTAATCATGGGAGATTATAGTGGTTTTCCTCACCATGTAACGCAAATGAGGGTTAGTTCCAGAATTCCATCCAATACTTGATCCAAGAGCTTTTTTGTCTTCTGGTTTGGGTTCAAAATTGCAGGGCTGTGTAGTTGAACAATGGTAGTCGTAAACACAAAAAATAAGGTCGGCTGTTTAATGACTGTTATAAAAAAAAAAAATTCTTAAATCGTATGCCTTTTTTTTTTTCATTTTTAGAAAAGTCATTTTATATATCCTGAAATTCAAGTACTTTATCTTGGCATTTAACTGAGTGGTTAAGGAAAATAATTTCCAAAACGAAGCTGACTATCTTTTTGTTGAATTTTCCTTATTGTTTTATGTTTTTATACAAATCATTCTACATAATTTAAATTTCATAAAATAAAACTTTACGAATTTCACAGTACAAAATCTTTTTTTAAAATCACCTGGATCATAAAAATTGATTTTCAAATTTCATTTTAATTGAAAGATAGATAAGACCAATTTCGTGATTTTATGGCATCAAAGTGCAAAAAAATTAAGATCTCAAATTGCATAATTGTACAGCTGGAATTTAAGAAGAAAATAAACTTAAAACATAGACTTACAGTTTTATAATAACCAGCGGGTGACCGAGCTCCGCTCGGCGAAAACAGGTATCGAAGCTAACTCGAAGATTTAAATATTCAATTGTGATTTATCAAAACAATACATGCCATAAGAAAATTTGTGAAACCATTGGTGAAAAGATAACCGGTTAAAGTGCACCATTGTAAACTATCTAAACAAAGTTTGGAAAGGGAACTATTCTATACAAAGGTAAAGTTTGAAAAGTCATAGGAAATAAAATGTAATTGATAACAAAAAATTATACAATTAAAGACACTGTTCACAACGAATTCGTAAATTTGCTTCCGTTCATCCGCTTCTTGAAAATTCTTGTCCAGGAAAAGGCGTCGATGAGAGAGGTATTGTCGAGCATAAAAGACGATGTAAACTCCGCAGGAAGACTCGTCATCTTGGTGGTTGTAAGCGTTGCGAGGTTTCACGATGCATCCTTTCAGCTTTTCATTCGTAACAACGGTATTCAAAACGTGTCGCAGTATTTTTCTCCAAACAGCATCGATGGGCAGCGGGTTGTCGACTGGATCGCAGACTAATAGTTGACGTTCTCTATTGCTTGCTTCGTAAATTCCTAGCATCCAGTGCTCGCCTCTATCCATTTGAGCTCTCTTGTGAATGGGAATGAGTAGCACGTCGAATCCTTGTTGAACGCCGTATAGATAGTTGGAAGCCTTGTTCTGGTCGCTGATATCGTTGAGAAGAGCCATTCCTTCATAAGCGCCATCCGCTATTGTAACGTAGAAGCGTGCGACAAATTCAGGGTGAAGTACGGCAACTTTGACGGTCGGGTAAGCTTGTTCGGCGTAATGGAGAAGCATTCTGACAATGACGGTATCTTCTAGTTGTCCATTTGCGGGTAGAATTGAGTTGATCACTTGTCGTTCCAAAATTCCGGCTCCTTCAAGAATTTCATGTAGAGGTGCGTTCTGCATGTTGAAAATGTAGCTTGAAATCTGACGAATGTTGAAATGTCGGACTTTGTTGACGGTGATTTTAACACAAAAGTTAAACTTTTCTCCACTTTGATAAATGTAAACTAATTTAATATATATACAGCGGCCTAGGCCAATAGGCCCATACGCCAAATACAGAACTGAATGGCGAACTAATAAAGTTGTAAACTAATGCGAACCTTACAATTAAATTATTAATTCCTTCGTATATTATTGGTTTAAATTGTCGAAAATTAATATTTCAATTGAAAGGTTCGCATTAGCATACATTTATAAGAGTGGAGAAAAGTATCTATAGCCATTATGGCGAACTAATAAAGTTTGAAAATATCCTATCTGTAACTCCGAACTGCTCGACCGTAGCGCTTCAAAACCGGCGCCAATCGATTCCTCGTGGCCAAAAACCCCAGACCCCCAAGTTTACCGGAGTTTATTAATTTTGGGGCGATTTTCGACTTGGCAACCATTCCTCGTATTATAGTATAAGATATGCATCCTTTCACTGTGTTTGCGTCTTTTATTTTAACAGGTTTAAAATGCCTCGTTCTGTGATTATACGGTCCTTTCACTGGCATTTAACCTAAGCGTTTACTCCAGATTTTTACACTCCTTTGCACACTACTACGTTTAAGCCGCCTATTTTTTTTTTTTTTTTTTTTTTTTTTTTTTTTTACTATTAATTTTTTTTTTATTAAGCTGTGAGAAAACGCGTCAGTTGAAATGAAATTCATTTGTAGATATTTTGATTCTCTCGTTTTTGAACATTTCGTACACAAGTTAACTAATTTATTTTTGCATTTTGGAGTGAATTTATTGTTTTCCGTCTGAAACTCAATGCACTAAAAATTTTAAAATTTTGTCCTCATTTCAGTCCAAAATTCATCAAACGGATAGAAAAAATTTTCATACCCTAATATTATTTATTTAAAGTTTTATTTCCCATAGATCAATGTTTATTTTTAAGAGTAACGCTAAGTCAAATATTTTTTATAAGATATTTCAAAACTTAAAAGATGCTGATTTTGCAAATGTGAGTAGTAATATTTGATGCATGTGAAATTAGGAAATATTTTGATCATATTTTATAATAATACAAATTTTTAATCGAAGTTGCTTTTCAATATTTGTTTTAATTTAATATTTTTCTAAGTCTCGCAGTGGACTGATCGTAAAGACACGGTTCCCAGTAGAACACCGAAGTCAAACATCACTGACTGCGATTGGGTGATAAATTACTGACCGCAAGTGGGTGGGTAGCCTGCGTAGGGACCGAGGGTGTGCGGTATCGGTCCTCGTTAAACTGTTCTACCGTAAAGTGCTCGACTTCGCTTGCAGGTCGTCGGACTATCGAAGCGGGAGTGTCATCCCCTCTGCAGAGGATCAAAATTGCGATGGCATGTCTTCGGATCATTCTCAGGGATGTTTCCCAGACCGTGCCAATAGCCCATTCTGCAACGTAAATAAAGTACCAATATTTTTCTAAAATATCCACCAAAAATTTCTGTAATTTAGTTGTTATAAAATGTTGCTCTTTTTATTATTCATAATAAGAGTGAGAAATGAATTTACCTGCTTTTAAAACACGAAATGATTCCTAAGTTGACATTGTTATCAAAACATTCAATATATAGATATTTTTTAAATTTTATTAAATAAAGAAGTTTTTTTTCGGTACCAAAACAGCTTTTGAAACTTAGTTTTTTTTTAAATTAAATATTTGCATTGTAACTTAACACATTGGGCCGGGATAGCCTGGTCGGTAGGGCACTATGCCCACGTCCGAGAGTTCGTGGGTTCGAACCCCGTCGTTAAATATGTCGAGTCGCAAAACGTCCTCCGTGTTCCCATAACAAATCAATACCTCTGGGGGTACTGGATTGGTTCGATCGTTCTCTGATTCAGGTCAAAATTATGATCTATGGATGAATGAATGATTGGATGTATGAATGGATCCGCCCTATAAACGGGTGTGACGCATGGTGTGGCAGAAGTCGAATTCTTGGCCATAGATGGCTCCACTGGAAAACAAGAACAATCGCACCCCCGTTGCCTAAACAGGTATACGTCAACCAATCAACACATTTTTTTTTATTTCCTTGGCTATTATTTTTCAATACATTTTCATCGATTAAAATAAAAGGGATGGATAGATACGATGATCCTTATGCATAAGATAACTTGGAAGTGGACCTTATAAAAATATTATAAAACAGGAATAATGATTCGCATGCATAAGATAACTTAGAAGCGAAACTTACAAAAATATTATAAAAGAGTAACTACGATTTTATGTATGAGATAACTTAAAAACGAACCTTATAAAAAAACTATAAAACGGGAGCGATGAGTTTTATGCATCAGATAACTTAAAAGCGAAACTTATAAAAGGATTATTAAATAGGAACAATGATTTTATGCTTGGAGATAACTTCGAAACAAAACCTATAAAAATACTATAAAATAAGAACGATGTTTTTATGTATGAGATAACTTGGAAGCGAATCTTATAAAAACGTTATAAAATAGGAAAATCATCAAAAAACTTTTCATAACTAAAAACATTTAATTTTCCAATAACAGCTCTTAATACATAATATCCTGTTCCTGTTACATTCAATTTTATCAATAAAAGTTTATTCTACTAATGTTATGTTAATAATAAGACAAAATTCCGATACTCGTTTCGCAAAACAATTTTACACTCCTATTATTATATAAAAAATTAATTTCTATAAATGAAATTTAAAAAAAAAAACATTGTAAAGAATCATAAAATAAGAAAGCATGCTTCTTGATTTTAAATTTTCCTTATAAAACTCTTTTAAAACGAAAGACATTCGTTTGAACTTTTTTTCAGTAACATTTAATAAGCATACAAAACTTGTACGAACTTCCTACAATCAATTTTTCAAAGAAAATTTAAAAAAGTGATGCTGTTTTAAAAAAAATTCATATTTGAGATATTATACTTTAATAATATCAGCATTTTTCTAATTTATTTTAATTCAAATTATAAAAAAATTTGATTTTTTCCAGCGTTTTTTGCTATAAGCATTTAAGAAAAATTTAAAAAAATGTAATTTAAAAATTACTTATTTTTTTACTTATTTTCATTTAAATAATATTTAAAATATTATTTTTAAATTGAACACAAAGTGTTTAGCTTTCTAAAGACAATTTAAAATAATTTATCGAAACATGCATATTCCAAATGACATGAAGTTATCTTTTACAGTTTTTGAGATATACCTACCGTTTTTAAAGTTGGAAAATAATTGAAAAACGAAACTGATCATCTGGAAACTGAACTAATTCTTTTATTGCGTTCAAGTTAAAATAAAAACAGAATTTTTTAATCATTTTAAAGTCAACTATCGGCCTTTTTTTTTATATGTATACTTAAAAATACGGATCTCTAACTTTTCAAGACCTGCCTGTAAAAATCTCAATGATTTTTCTATACAAAAACTATTCATTTTCCATCTAATAAAATCCTTGAGATGACATTAACTCAATAGGTCTCGTAAATATCCACATAGAGGTAAAAAAAAATCCATTAAGTAAACCTTATAAATCAGGAGGGGAATGGGGGCTATAAAATCGAAAGCAAAAACTGAAAGAAGGAAGAAAAAAATAAGGAATCCTTTATTTCTTTGAAGTCACCTCCTATTTCGTATCTCATGCAATCAAAATAGAGATAACATTCTTTCAGCCAATGAAATCTAGCCATTCAGATGAATGACAGTTTTGCGCGAACATGCCTTTTTTTATTGCGACAGCCAATCAGAAAGGATTAAAACAAGTATAAAAAGGATGAGATTTTATGGGAGAGGGGAGTAAGGTAGCTTTCCAAGCCTTTTAAAAGGGGAGCACAGCCTAGATAGTAGCAAATATACTCTTTAGCTAGTGTGTTTCTTCTTTCTAATAAAGGTATGACATCATTTACTTTATATTCTTTTAAATTAATATCTAACTATCTATATATATATAGAAAAATTATTAAAGATTAATATTAATATAATAAAATGATTTTATCTATACAAATGATAGTATTTTAACCCTTTCAGCCTTGATACATGCTCTGATCCATAAAAGGCATCACATCATTTATTCATATTCTTTTGTCATTTTAAAACAATTTTATTTGTATGAGTAAACAAAATAATAATAATGAAAGAATTGAATTCTTATGTTGTTATCAGTCTTTGACTGAGAAAATTATTTTTAACCTCTCAAAAATGATATAATCTTTTTAAACTGTTTAAAAACAAATTCTAGATAATGTGTTAAAGTGTTAGCTAAATTTTGTACATGTTTTGATTATTCATATCTGCCGAAAATATTATCGGTTTGAAAAGTTAAATTATTTAACGGAGATTAACTAAAAGAGTAGAAGTTTATTTCCTTAAATTTTAGATAGTCTTTAGAAAAATTAGGCACCCATTTTATAATTTTCCAGGTGGTAGGTACTCTGTATTTAGTGGGGTACACAAATGTATACTTCCGAGTTTATTGGGCATGTTTATCAAAAAAAAAAAAAAAAAAAAAAAAAAAAAAAAACAGCTTTGAAATAGGTTTTAATATGTACTAAATAATATTTGAAAGAAAAATAAACTAAATATCTATATTGTTCCATAATTTTTTGAAAAATTTCATCGGAAAATATTTTTACAGTATTATTGCTAGTATACTATAATGTAAGAACTTGTTTTTATGGACTTTGAATAGTTATGAAAACTTAAAATTTTCGCATTAGTTCATTTTCAAAAAATAATAATTTTTTAGATCATTTCCTACTATAAATGTTCTAATGATTTGTTTCCAAGCAGTAACGTTATTAAAAAAAAAATTTCCCACTTTCTTCAAGTTAATTGCCTACTGATAACTTTTTTTTAGTAATAATGATTTTTTTAGTTAATTACGTTTTTTTAGTTAATAACGATTTTAATGTATAGAGCTAATATTTTTTTAAAAATTAAAAATGCAGAGTATTAGATTCGTTTCTATATTAAGAAAAAAAAACCAACAATGTTTTAAAAAAAAATTTCATTGATAATTTTCCTAAAATTAATTTTCTTCCACTTCCTTTCCACTTGATAACTTTTTTTGGTTCATTTCTTATTAATAACAATATAAAAAATATCTAACAACGTTTTTGAATCCTTTGTTTTCTGAAAGATTACTTCAAAATTATTTTCTACTGATAATTTTTCTTCTAGTTCACCTCCCACTCATGACTTTATTTAAATCCTTTTTCATAAATAACATTAAAAATAGAAAAAAACATTTTTGGTTTAAATGTTTTAATCTATAAAGATCACATGTTTTTAAAATTAAAAGTGCATAATATTAGAATGGTTCATTTCGTTATTACGAAAACACTTTTTAAAAAAAATAAATTTATAAAGTTTACATCTTTTTCTTTAAATTAAAGATTCTTAATATTATTGTTATAGAATAAATATTTTGGTTAAAATTATATTAATTATATTCTCGAAAACATTTTTGTTTCCTTTCGATCTTTGTAAGCGTATAATCAAATTAGGAGTTAATAATAATTGAATTAAAAATTGATTATATAAATTCGATTGCATATAAATATCTAATTGAATTTTTACGTTACGTAAAAAAAATAATAAACTTGAGGACCAACCGCTTTATAAATCGTCTGCAATGATCAATCGCAGTTAATGTTTTAATAAATGAACGGAAAACATTTTGGAATTCAATTTAAATTTTAGACACTAAAAATTATTTTAGTATTTAATTTTTAATTATTAAAACGTAGCACTAAAGAAAGTGTTGAAATGCTGTATTTGTTTATTCAAATACATTCGGCATGTTTGCATCACGGCAATAAAACTAACTCAAAGGAAAAGACAATTTAATGGGGAAATTTCGTCAATAAGATTTTTCAAAGCTGCGTGAGAAGATACGCTTTTTCCGCCATCGAAAGTAGTTGTAACATAATTTCGAGTTAAAAATAAATTTTGTGATTTTTAACTTTTCATTCTTTATTTTAACAAACTAAAGCTAAACATATAAAGTAATGGAGATATTTCAGACGATTAATTTCAGTCACAAATTTGATAATTAAAACAAATTCTTGAAGTTAGCTTAACTGCAATGAGGCTCTTTCAAAGGAAAAGACTTATTTCGGTTAATTATAATTATTCCGTTAATGAGAGAAAGACTTTAAAATAGGATTATTGATTTTAAAGTAGCTTCGTTTTTACTATAGACATAATTATCACAAACTATGAAGACTTCATAAAATATTGTGTTTGTTGATTATAAAGGGATTTTTTTTAATAATGGGATATCTGCAAGTGACGTTGGGTGGGTATCTCGATCATGATTGGCTGTTGAAATGTGGCGTTTGTTTATGTTAGCAACTGTTCTCTCCATTCTATTTCCTCCACACGGGATTTTATAAGTAGTCTGCGCAGATTATTTAAAATGCGAACCAGTTGTGTGCATGCACCCAAATTCTATTTTAAACATACTTGAGATAAATTTATCATATATATTTGAGAATTGAATCTGTAGTGGTTGACAAGTTAATAAGACAAACCAATCAAATTCATAAATTTAAAAAAATTTTAGGCATATATTTTCAACCACTTTCCAATTTTTAATAAATTTTCTATGAAATGGCTCTTTCGTAAACTAGTTTACCGTCACAATGATTTGATCGTACTACCTATAAAAAGTGGTGTGGAGGCTTTCAGTTATGGGAGGCGTTGGCCAAGCCCGCCAAGTATCAATTCTCTAAATAGACACATTCTAAATTCTTTCAAAAAAATTCTTTTCAAAGATTTAAATTCTTCCACTATATATTTGCACAGAGACTTAACACGAAGACAGGCACGAAGCCATGTGAAACATAAACAAACTAATTAGGCATGGAAGTTTGTAGGTACACAAAATATATCAGAGTTACCAAAAAATACATTAAAAAAATAATAAATCTAACTAAAAAAAGTGGAGGAGAAAGAAGTATATTTCAACTAATTCGATGTGCGATACGGCCCTGTATTTGATTCACTTATCGTTAATTAACATTCAAACTAATGTTGGAAAACTTAGCTCAATTTTAATACGCTAATTCACTGAAAAAAATTAGCTGACGTCATAAATCACATGTGTGGGTTTGGGAGGTCTTCTTCTTCTTGAAGTGCAAATACCCAATTAAATGCATCTCAGTTGTTTCAGCTAAATATAAAAGGTTTTCTTAGAAATTAACTATTCATGGAATTAGAACATCCATGGAACACTCCTTGCACAACCACGTCATTAGACAAAACTATTTGCTTGGTATCCAATAACAATATGAATATTTTATTTTCAGATCGTCTTCAAGATTATTTTCTTTTCCCATCAAGATGAGCTTTATTTCTGTGTCTCCCCTGACACTGCTCTTGGGTGCAGCCATCATGGTTCTAGGTTCGATCATCCTCCTAGTCCGACTCCGAGCTGGAAAGAGCCCTAAAAAGGGCACGCCTCTAAAGACTCTACCGGGTCCCAAGGGCTTGCCCCTGTTAGGTAAGGCAACTCATTTGTATTTTATTTAAGAAAAATAAATACTAGATACTTCAGAAATAAGAATTGATTTCATTACTTTGAAGAAAATAAAAAGAATATGTATTAAAAGATTTAAAAAAAAAAGGATATTAAGCATAGAATATTTGATCACATAACAGAAATTAACCACATTACAAGACGTTCTGTAATCATTACACTTAGGGTACATTTTTATAATCTTAACCGAAAATGAAGGCAAAACTATGCACAAATTCACTACTTAAATCTCAAATTAATTTGACAAATGTAAACTGTGTACTTAATAATTTAATCATAATTTATCATAAATAAGCAATTTAATAATTAATAGATAAAAAATTAGAAATTTACTTGATTAATATTTTAATAAATAATTCAATGTAATTAATTTAGTTTACTAATTTAATAATTAATTAATTTAATGCAATAAATAATTAATGTAACCCAAAATAAATATTTAATACAATATAAATTAATCTAATCTTATAAAAATCTGACGAACCACTATGGAAGAAGGGATTAAAAACTCCAAAACCCGTTTGATTGCCGATGAATGAGTATTAACTATCTCAAAATAAAAAGTAGTCAGCACATATTTTAGAATGCTTGCCAAAAATAAAATCTTAACAAGAAAACATGAAGGACCGCGCACAAATGAATATTTCTGTGAGGAAAAAAAATCCATAAAAACCTGTGGAAATTTTAGAGATAATAGATGGACATAAAAAAAACAGTTTCATTGCCTGATCAAACTTGGAGGGGTTTCTAATCTCTTCTTAATTCCCTTCGACAATTTAAACGTAACACTAAAGTAAACGTACTTTATTAAAATCAATAATTTTATTCTAGGTTCTTCTCATGTTGTTGGTCGGTTCAAGAACCCATGGGACGCTTTTTCAGGTTGGCGAAAACAATTTGGTGACATTTATGGAATGACATTGGGTTCCCGTCGATGCGTCGTCATCAGTAACATGTCTCTCATTAAAGAAGTACTTGTCGCCAAAGGACAAGAATTCGCCAATCGTCCTGATTTTCTCAGATTCCATGCAATTTTTCGGGGTGACAGAAATTTGTGTAAGTTCACGGTACATGTTATGTACTTTTAGAATTCATTAATATTCCTATAAATATTATTTAAATATGTCATTTAGTAAAATGGTAATTTTTACAGTTTTATGATACTTTTTCTACTTAGCGTGTTTTAAAAATCGTTAAAAAAAATTAGAAAATAATAAAATATATAATTATTAAATCAAATTTGTAACCACGAAGTTAATCGCTATTTCCCTGAGTCATTTATGACCCTGAGTCATTTATGACTCAGGGGATAGAGCGTTCGCATTCCAATGAGGCGAACCGGGTTCGAATCCCAGTCGATACGAATTCCGCATCCGGATTGCACCGACCGCAGTGCTAACGCGAAATATCCTCAATGGTAGACGGATCATGGGTTCGAGTCCCCTTGCCGTCAGGCTAACCGTGGGAGGTTCTCGTGGTCTTCCTCTACATGTAACGCAAAAGCGGGTTAGCTCCATCAAAAAGTCCTACACGAAGGCAAATTTTTCCCAATACTCGATCCAGGAGTTCTTCTGGATTGGGTTCAAAATTACAAGGCTACGGAGTAGCATTAGTAGCCGTACATTAGTAGCCGATTAGTAGTACATTAGTAGCCGTAAACCCATAAAATTGGGTCTGCTGTTCAACGACGGTTATAAAATAATATAGTCATTAAAAATAAAAATATTCTTTCATTTAAAATTAGTTTTTTTTTTCTTTAAATCCTGAAATCGCTTATGTGTCAAAAACTTTTACTTAAAACTCTCTAAAAGTTGACATTATGAATATTCTTTGATCATTAGCATAACTAGTAACACTCTTTATTTAAGAAAACAAATTATCTTAAATAATGCAAACAATATCAGCCGGTAAGTAACTAGGTTTACATGAAATAATATTTCAACAATGAAATTCTTTTAGTTGGCTGCAATTTAAGAAATGTATCAAAATTTAACAAATATTTCCCGACCAAAAGAGTAGAATCATAAATTAGCAAATTCAGTTTTGCCAAAATATTAATAGTCAGTAAAGTTGAACCTTTTCTCTCCTCGATTATTCTATGAGAAAATGAATCTTGCCCAGAAAGCATGTAACCTTACGACAACCTTGCGTATGAATTTTCTTTTTATTGTCAAGAAAATGTTTGTACTAAAAACTTTTTTCAGTGAAAGAAAAATATTGCAGTTTCAAACTTTTCATTCTAAAAACGATAAAAAAAAAAACTTTTTTTAAAGCTTTTTTAAAAAGTACTGTCACTTAGGTCCATAAAGACGTTTAAGCTGACGTTACACTAGTGATAGCATCAAATTACATTGTCCATTAAAATTTCATGACAAGGTGAATTTTAGCTGAGCATACAAGACTGTGCGAAAACAAACCCTATAATTACCTAGATTTAAGATTATTTTCCCCTAGAGACGAGCTTTATTAAAGGATTTTTCCACGTTTGATAACCCGAAGTCAACCTCGATTTAAGGTTTTTATATAGGAGGTTATTTTCCAAGGTTTTGGATCAGAGTTCTGTGCATAGAATAGAGCAGATTGTCACAGATCTCGTTTTAAGGTTAAAAGGCTTACGCGTAAATCGCATAAAAAACCTTTTTAGGTTTACATTAAAAGGTTTATGCTGGGTTAAAATAAACCTTATTTTGCTATTTGGGATGGTAATGTAACCCTAAGGGACCACTTAAGTCAAGGTTTTGAGCACATTTCCATTGAACGATATTATGGTCTAACAGTGTGTTATAAAAGAACTACTTTCATCACAATATTGAACCCGTTACTTTCTCCTTCTAGCAATTGCATTATGTGACTGGTCTGATAAACAGAAAACTCGACGGGAGATGGCATTCCCTTTTATGCATCCCAGAGTTGCAACGCTTGATGGAAACCGCATGAACAACATCATCATGTACGAGCTTCAGGAACTCGTGTCAGCTCTATCTAAAGTACAGAATCAAAAACTATCAGCTAGGTCTTATCTCCTCTTCACCACGGCTAATATCTTCTACCAGTACATCTGCAGCAAACGCTTCAGCGATCAGGACACCAACTTCTTGAAACTCATTCAGATCTACGACCTGGTCTTCCGCGAACTCTTCAAAGGCTTTGCCATTGACTTCATGCCCTGGCTCAAAGTGTTCAACAGCTCTCGTCTCCAAGAACTGAAAGACCTGGCTCAAAACGTCTCAAATGTCACAGAAGTTGTCGTCAAGGAACACGAGGTAAACATCGACCACAACAAGCCTAGGGATTTGGTTGACATTTATTTGAGCTATTTAAAAGACAACGAAGGAAAGAGTGAATCATCTTTGACGTACGAAGATGTTGAAGTAATCATAGAAGATCTGATTGGTGGACACTCTGTCTTGGGTAATTTGTGGCTGTGGGGATTGTATTTGCTAGCCTCCAACCCAAAAGTAAGAGCCAACATTAGAGAAGAAGTCACCAGAGTAACTGGTAATATGAGAGCTCCAAGCATGGAAGACAGGAAGAACATGCCCTACACGGAGGCAACTACCTTTGAACTTTTGAGAGTTATAGCTTCTCCAATTATACCTCATGTGGCAACAACAGATACCGATATTAACGGTAAGTTTTCAATGGACTCTTCTTTTTTCTTAAAAAAGAATTATTTTTTAGATGTTTGTAAATCTTAATTACAATATTCACTAGTTCTTTCTTAAACAGAATTTAGATATCTTATACTAAATACTTTCAATTTCTTTTTTATTCAGGATACCATGTTGCAAAAGACACAATGGTTATGTTCAACACATATGACATGAACATGGATCCTCAATTATGGAGTGAACCTAGACAATTCAAACCAGAAAGGTAAGAACAATTATCAAATAATTTATCTCTAAATTATGATTATTAGACAAGACATATTATTTTTGAAAATCGTAAGATCTTCTAATCATAAGTGATAAAATGTATAAAAAGATAGATGAAATATATTTAAAAGATCTGTTATCTTTTTCTAAGAGAAAATTCGATTATTTTTAATTTAAATCTCACCATATATGCAATGAATAAGTATGTTCGTATTATTTTTCCAATTATTACAAATTTTCCCTTTAATTATAAATTATTCTGATCCTTTCATATTTAGTCATTTTTAGATAAATAAATGAAAAATTAACGAAATCGTTAAATTTTTTTATTGTTTTTAATAAATGCATTTTTAATAAAAAGCAATTTTAGGTGTGCAAAAATTCTTCGAACAAAAAAGCATTTAAAAAATTTTTTGAAAAACAATAATTTTAGTCAAATATCAAGAGTAGTTGCTTTATCTTAATCGATCGAGGATGCTACTTACTTGCAATACGATTAAGAATAAATAAAATTAAAAACAGTCATTGTAAAGTTTTTTGGAGTAGGAATTTAATCATTTGGCACATTCAAAGATTTAATTAATCACTTTTAAATATTTTGATCGGTCTTCAGGTTTTGAATATCGACCAAACAGTGTGATTCTACATATCACTAAAAATATATGAATTGCCCCTTTTTAAATATACTATTTCAATGAAATTAGTAACATAAAGATATTTTTAGATAATAAAATATTTAACTGCAACATTTTGCAAGTCTTTAAAAATTCTACTTTTTAGACATTTTGTATTAAAAAATGTGGGTGCAAAGATTAACTAGACTTTAATCGTAGGATTACAACATGAAGAGTAGGATTTTTTTGTTTGTATCCTTATGATTTCGATAACTAATAGAGATTGATTAACTATTCAATTTAATGTTGCATCAATATAGTGCTACGTCATTCATTGGTATGTTCTTTCTCCTCCAGGTTTATTACTAGCTCTGGAAACGTATCGAAACCTGATTATTTCATCCCCTTCGGGACAGGCAAGAGAACGTGCCTTGGTGATGGCCTAGTCAAGTCCACCCTCTTCCTCGGCCTGTCCACTCTGATTCAAAACTTCGACATCACACTCCCGGAGGGCTTTCCAGAAGCTAATTTGTACGAAATACCTGCAATTGTTGTACCAAACAGCGATATTTTTGTTGTCTTTAGGCAACTGACACAACAGGAGACAGATCACATGACAGCGATTAGCATAGCATAGAATAAGGAAGCACTTGCGCAACTCAACTCAACAACAAAAAGGATCGCTTAAGTGCCTTAGACTTGTTGAACTTATTCCTATTCATCCTACTTGACCAGTATTTGTAGTCCTTTTCATATTATTTTTTCGTCCTCAGTGAGAACGGGATCAGGATTGTTAATCTAAGCTCAACTCTACTGACGTATTCAAACATAAAATTCTATTTCTTTTTAATCCAAAATTCATATTTTATATCAATATTATTAAATCAAAATAATAATAATAATAAAATGTATATTATAAAAAATTGAAAATTCTAAATATATATTTCAGAAAATTGAAGACTCGAAATATATGTTTCCATAATATTGAAAATTCTAAATATATATTTTCAGAAAATTGAATGTTCTAATTATGTTTCCATAATATTGTAAATTCTAAATATATATTTTCAGAAAATTGAATATTCTAAATATATGTTTCCATAATATTGAAAATTCTAAATATATATTTCCAAAGAAATGAACATTGAATATAAATTTTAATGAAAAGAAGTAAATCCTCTATAGTTTAGAGAGGAAGATAAACTGTTCTTGATTTTAAACAAGCAACCCATTAGCTATGTTTCTTTACATAAATAACTAAATTTGCACAGTATTTTAAACGAAGTTTGAATAAATGTAATCCTGATCCTGAAAGCGAAATCATAAATACTTTTAATTAGATGAAACTGTTATTTTTGTAAAAATTTAAAAAAAAAAAAAAAAAAACTTGATTTGAAAGTTGCAGGCAACCAATCCCTTCCACCGATATTAGTCAACATGGGTATTTCAAATCAGTATAGCAGATATATTATAGCCAAATTACTATTTCACTACTAAATTGGCGAAGTTTTAAGATTGACTTATGATTACACTAATGTTAAGTTTATAATGGGCTTTTTGTATGTCGACGAAGTAGTGAACGAACACGAGGATCTGAAGGCTGTATTACATCAGAAAGTACAATATTATTAAATTTTCAAAGAGGATTTAAGGCAAAAACTCATTACCTTACATAAATAAATAAAATAAATCTATCGAAAATTAGAGGACATGTAAAAAAGGAAAATAATGTTTAAGGTTTTATCTTTCTTTAACAAGAACGACAGCATGATACGTATTTGTACTATATAGTTAAATATATCATAATATAATTATACAATTAAAATAAATTTATATGTATTAATATACTTTATTCTTTAATTAAAAGAATTATTTTTTATGATTTTATTGACATTTTTTTATAAAATATAGTTCAAAATTAGATATTTTTTTTAAAAAAATTATTAGTATTTTATTATATATTTACAAAGGATTTTGAATTTTAATCTCAATAAAATTATACTGAAACTTATTATAACAGATATTTTGTCTATATATTTTGCTATGTATTTATAGAAAGTTATCTCCTCATATAATATAATCATTTAGCAAATTATATCATTATGTCTAAAATACTTTATATAGACAAGACCCTTTTTTTTTTTGTGTGCATAAAATAGTATACATCGATTTTATTGTAAATGCTGATTTGTATATAATTTATTTTACAGATGAAATTAAATGTAGAGCATTTAATTTGTTCAACTAAAATATTCTAAAAATATATTATATTGAAGATAGAGAAATAATAATTATTTCAATTACGTAATTTAATTAAAATATGTATTTGGCAAATTGTTATGTATCATTTTCTTAAATAGTATTTGAAATTAGAGAAAAAGAACTAGTATGTAAAGATGAATCTTTGTGAAAAAGCGAACAAAAAACCTGAACGCTATGAAATATATAAAAGATTTGAAGCAATATAATGGTAAGCCACATTTTAAAATAGGTCAAAGGAGCGTTTTTGGGGCAAAAACACTTCAATTTCCATTCAGGCAATAAGATACTCCAACGTATTGTTCCGAAATTCGATAACATGAGAAGTACCTATAGTTCGTCTATGGCAAGAACTCTCCCAGCCACTAAGTCCAAGGCCGTCTGCTGTTATCGAAACAAGAAATAGCGCAGTTCAAAAAAGGAAGTCTGCCTTCTCTAGCTGACTCGTCTTAAATATCGATCCAACACTCTTATTTTAAATAGTTAAACCTCGTCACCATAAACCAAAACCAATGCCTCAGACGAATGAGGAGGGGAGTTCTTTCCACAGACAGACTATATCTGGATACAATGCAAAGGAAGTTTGATGTGAAATGTCACTCTCGAAAAACTGTGGCTTATCATATCGCCCTAAGCACTTCATGTGCAGATAAGGAAGCATTTTTATTTAATTGAACGAATTTATATGTATTTATTTTAGAGAGGTTTTGTTACCTTGGTGTATCATAGAAGCATAAAAATGTATTTTGAGATGGAATTAACGCATAGTGAAAACTGTAAAAGACCACCAATCTTACAGTGTTTGTAAAATTGTATTATAAACTGATCTCAAAAATATTTAAGTATTTATAATGTTTTAATTATATATGTATATGTTGCAAGTAAATAAATGTATTTCTTTGTTTTGTATAAAATATTATAAGCAATTAATAAATACTGTAACTCCGAAAGAATTGTGAGTCATTTCTACACTGTCCTTTTCTTCTTTAAAATATTCAGGGTTGTGATGTATCAGGGTTGAAAAACATCGCCCGGGAAGAAATAGGTTTTGACCAACCAAAGTGGAAGAAATTTTTTTTTTTTAAAGAATTGTCAAATATTGAAATATTATTTTAAAAAAAGTTTATTATTGTAAACTAGTTTAAACAATAGCATTGACTTACTTTCACGCTATTTAACATACCATTTTTAAAAATGAGAAAAATAAATAACAATTTCAAAGAAGTAAATTTAATGATTTTTTTAAAAAATTAAAATAACTGTAGCTTCTTAACATTTTATGCAAATCAGCAGGGTAAAACCTTATTTTATAATTATATCAAAAACTGTTAAAGCATCCTAATCGAATTCTATGAATGCTACTAAACTAAAAAATTGCTAACTTAATATATACACTTTCACAAATCACACGTTAAATATACAATTGCTAACGGCATTTTAATTTTTATAATCAAATAATGTTAATATGAATACTCAAATCAACTCTTTAATATTTTGATTTAAAAATTGGAAAACTACATTAATTCTAAAAGTTATTAAACATTTGAAAAATCATAAATTCTGTCACAAACACTTATCGTTTAAATCAGATCACAAACACTTATCATTTACTCAAAACTATGGCTTTTCTTCATAGTGACGTTTTGCGCTATTTTGAGAAATAGCGTAGTACTGACTAAAGAAGATAGGTTAAAGTTAACCTAACAGTCATGAACAACTGTTGCAACCTCACAACAGTTATGAAAATAACATATTATTCACCGAAAAGCATTATTTCAACTGAAGACAGAGCATTCGAAAAACAGCATTAATAAAACATTTCTATAGGGGGAAAAAACTATGTTTTATAAATTATGTCCTATTTTTTTTCTTCTTCTTTTTAAAGAAAAATAGATATAAGTGGGATATAGATATCAGGGAATAGAGTGTTCGCCTGCCAATGAGGTGAACCAGGTTCGAATCCAAGCGATGGGTGGTCGATACGAACTCCGCATCCGGCTTGCACCGACCACAGTGCTGACGTAAAATATCCTCAGTGGTAGACGTATCATGGGAGGTTTTCGTGTGTTTTCGCTTCATGTAACGCAAATGCAGGTTAGTTCCATCAAAAATACTTGATCCAGGAGTTCACCTGTCTTCTGGATTAGGCTCAAAATTACAAGGCTACGAAGTTGAACATTCTTAGTCGTAAACCCAAAAATTGGGTTGGCCGTTCAACGACAGTTATAAATTAAAATAGATCTAAAGTAAATTTCTGCAATATTTTATTTCACATGTTCTTCACTGAAAGCTTCAATTTCATCTTGCAAAGCATCCCCATTAAATATTACAAAATTTAATACGTATACAAAGACGTAAGATTATTTTAAAAATAAAGAAAGATTAAAAATAAACAGCGTGAATTTAGAAATTTTTTTTTTTTAATTATTAACACCTGGTGAAAATACATAAAAAAACTGTTTTTCGATATAGTTTTATAAAACGAAACACCGTTTTATAAACGATGCTTCATCGATTATTTAAAAAAAAAAGAAAAATTCCTGAACAAAGAATTACAAAAATGATAGAATAGAAAAGCATACTTTATTAGACCATACAAAAATAAATATTTTAGCTTATTGGGTATCACTGAAACTTCAATAGAAAAAAATACTAATTTACATTACTACACTAAATATCAATAATTTATACAAATATGCATTTATTACCAGAATTTACAGAAATAAATTAAAGATAATTCAGGGTAGAATCAAAATATAACACATATAATAAATAAAGCTCCAAGTTTTATGAGCAAATCTTTGCTTAGGTAGAGATGGGTTTTTAGAGAGTTATGCTGTTTAAAAATAATCCAGATTCAAGCTTCCAAATAATAAGGAGATTAGCAGAATCAGTTACCTCACTTAGGGAAGTAACCAGCACAACTCTCTTTACAATTCCACATCAAAATCATGTATAGGGGTTGTTCAAATATTGAGTTAACATGTTTTTGATAATTTTACACCTTCTTGTCGCCCCCCCCCAAAACAAAATCACAAATTCCCCCCATGCTTACGTAAAAATGTCACAACACCCTCTCCCTCCATTGTTATTTGCTGTAAATTCGACTTTTGCAGTAGTAATCTAATTTTAGGCTTAAATTCATATGAACCATGTAATTTTGTATAAAACAAATTTTATGTTTCAATTCATATAAAAAAAATTTAAAAAAATGTTTGTTAGGAATTCTTGTGTGTTTAAAACTTTTAATCTCTGAATTTCCTATAAGAAATTTTTTCCCAACATTTCCTTTCTCCGCTTTAACTTTCTTTTCTAATTTAAAGTTTTTCCAAATGCAATCCTAATTTTTTTGTTAACTATCTTTAATTTAAAAAAAAATTGAAAATAATGTGATTTCAACGTCTTACATAAGCTCTACTCTTGTCAGAAAAAAATAAGCAAATCACCCACCACCTTTTTGATGCTTACTTAATTTTTCTGTAATTCTTAATTTTTTAAATAAATATTTTAACTATCTCCTAGCTGTATTTAGCTATATTTAATTTGATTTTTTACCAACCAAAGGGCATACTCAAAAGTTAATCGATTCAGTTTTTAAATATTAAAATTAAACTTTATTTTGAGTTTGTTTGCAAAATGTTTTACAAAAAAAAAACTTCTTTGCAAAAAAAAAAAAATATTTCTTGGCACATAAAGTACTTAATCATTTAACTATCAATGCTTTTAAAATGCGACTTCTACTGAGAAGCTTGTGGTGGAAATTCACTCGATTTTGAACGCTCTTGCAAACGTAACTATTAATTTTTCTTACGTTCGTGGCCATAGCGGTATTTTGGGCAATGAAAGAGCAGACCAATTGGCTAGGGAAGCTACGTGTGGTGAAATAGACTTAAGGGTGCCTGTTCCAGCTTCTCACTGGAAGCGCATCGCTAGAGATAAAATCATTGCGGACTGGAATGCTGAATTTCTTGCTTCGCGTCGGTCGCTCTGGACGAAACGGTTCTTTCCATCCATTTTTCACCGTTTGCAATGTAAATTCTTTGCAACTGATTTTAAATTGACCCAAATTTTAACAAACCATGGAAATTTTAAGAGATATTTATTTCGTTTCCATCTGCAGACCAGTGGAATTTGTGCTTGCGGTGATGCTGATGAAGATGCTGAACATATTCTTCTTCACTGTAGTCTGTATGCGAGTGCCCGAATGAATTTAAAGACTGATTTGAGACGTCTTTCAATTTGTTGGCCACCTGTCTTATCAGAACTGGTCTAAAGTATTGAAAGTCTTGCGGCCTTGCGGAATTTTGTTTTTAATGTAAATTTGTAAATTTTTCTCCTTTTGTTTTCTACTTACAACTGTAAGCCTCATGCTATACTTTGTGGTGCATGAGGAGTTTTAAGTCGTTTAAATAAATAAAAAATAATAATAAAAAAAAAATGCTTTTAAAATAAACATTGCTTTTCTAATTTTCATTCTTTATGTAATCTATTAATTTTAAAATCAAGAAAAAAAACTACATATTTATATACTTTCAATAATGAAAGGTAATCGATGCACTTCATTTTAGGATCATTTTATTTCGCTTCTTTTCAGAAAATGTTTGCTCTCCACCAATCACAGACTGTTACCTAATGTTCGCAACTCTTAAAACTACTTTCGATATAGAAACTCTAGCACAGACAATAAAAAATAATCAATTTCACAATAAATATTTGTCAGTCACTTTTAATAATGCAATCAGTACTTATCAAAATATACTCATAACTACAATATTTACATTTAAGGCACAATCAATAAATAGGCGAAGCTTAGTTATTTAAAATAATAGTAATAAATTATAAATCACAATAAATCAGAAACAATTAAAACAATCAGATCTAATTACATGGGAGATTAGTTTCAAATTAAGTTTGAAAATGTAACATTCCTCTAAAACAAAGCAAATTTCACACACAATTCTAAACAAAATTATTACATATAAGGGATTATGAGATATGAGATACATTAGATATACATGATAAGGAAATAATTCATTTGAATGAGAACAATGCTTTTATAGTTGCAGCTTTGTAAAATACCAATCTAGCAGACTACGCTGTAAGACTAATAGTTAAAACAAGAAGTTAATCAAAAGTAAATCAAAAGTGGTTCAAAAATTATATTGCTCAACATGCCTGAGTGCATGTAATATTTACCCTTACAAGCCCAGTCAGGCAAGTAAATATTTTATCAAGAGAGAATTTAGTGAAATGAATCAAATTAAAATCCCATCACGAAACTGCTTTTTCTATTGCGAGGCACCAAACAATTTAATGCAAATAAGCAGGGCTCGAAAAAACTCAAAAATTTTACCCGTCCCCGAGGACGGCTTGTCCGACAATGTGCCCGTCCTCCTTTGAAACTAACCCGTCGCTTCTAAATAAATAAAAAATATAATTTTCTCTTATTTGTTACAAACATTTATATAAATTGCACAATGAATTAGTAGTTTCTAGGATTGCATTATACAGTAATAAAAGGAATAGTAATAATTACTAATAGGAACCTAGTATTTCTTTTATAAAATAATTTATTTCTTTTATGAAATAATTTATTTCTTTTATGAAATAATTTAAATGACAAATGTCAAGTTAGCTGGAATGTCAATTTATCCGAGGGTACTGCCTTTTTTAAATAAATCAAATATGACGATTGCCAGTTCCACAATCAAGCTAATGATTTACAAAGGGTTTCTGCACAAAAATCTGAATAGGTATCTGAAGGGGTAAGGTACCATTTAGGTAGAGTTCATAATTGCGTTTAATGCTTCTTGTTTAAGACCAGTACGTAATGTTTTTTTTTTTTTTTTTTTTTGTAAGTTCATTGCTGAAAAGTCCCTTTCAACCGCTGCAGTACGGGAGACAGAGAAAACATCAATTCCACCATGCGCAGTATGTTGCTGTACTTCTAGATTAGAGGGTCATTTTAGAAGTGAGGCGCTAGACTCTTGTAAGATAACAAAAATTGAAAATGTATCACCAACATTAACGGGAAAATGGCCGTCCGCGCGGACGTCGGATTCGAGAAATTCGTTGTCCGCGGGGAATTTTTGACCGCCGAGGACGGGCGGACGGGTGGTTTTTCGAGCCCTGCAAATAAGCATAGATGGAGTAGAGCCTTCAAATTTTGATTCATTAGAAAATGATTTAAAACTGATTATTTCATACAAAATAAAGTGCCATGTCAGGGTTGCCACAGAAAAAAATGAACAAAATGTAGTTGCTTTTAGTAGCCTAAAGCATGAAAATAGTTGCCAAAAATTATGAAAATAGTTGCCTAAGAAAGAACAAAAAAATTTCAATAATATGACTAAAATTTTATTAAATGACTTAATTGTTGTATACCATGATCCATTTAGTCAAGTTGATGGCTAATATGATAATTTTTATATAAACGTTAGTATTCTGCACTAAACTTATATACATAAAAAAAATTAGTTTATCTGCAGAAAATTAAATGGTTTTAATTACTATAATTCATTCAAAAAATACCTTTTTTTAAATATTTATCATTTCATCAATCATTGATTTAGAGGGGAAATAAATATATATATATTGTGAAAAGTGATCACTCAAATTTGAAATTCGTGCATTGTAATATCGCATTAAAAATGGGATTTTTTTAAAAATCATGCAGAATCCTGTAACAATAACAGTTGAAATGGCGATCAAGAAACAAAACAGACTTACAATGGAATCTGTGCAAACTGAGAGCATTAAAAAGTGATGACTCAAATTTACAATTGAAAATTTTTAACTTTTTAAGAAAAAAAAATCAGTGTGTTCAGAAGCTGCCACAGGCCGCAAGTTATCAACCCAATTTATGCTAAAAAACATTACTAGGAGAAGAGAAAAGTCTCCCAATAGTCTCCTTTTCCTGAAAATAGTTGCTTATTTTAGCCTTTTCAGGCAAAAAAAAAGTTCTCAGGCTGAAAATAGTTGCATTTTAGGAGCCTGTGGCAACCTTGCATGTTGATGAGCATGCATTTGGCGTAATACTTCTCATAATATGTTTTTGTTAATATTTAAGCTATGCATTTATTTCATGCATTCTTTCTTAGATGTAATAAAGGACAGAGGAGATACAGATAAAGATATCGCCAACAAGTTGATAGAAGCATGCAGTACTTTTGCAATTCCAAATAAATTTTGGGCATGCAAGACTACTTCAATTGAAACAAAAATAAAAATATTCCAACTCAAACGTTAAATCTAGTTCAACAAGAAAACAAATACAAATAAGTTATAGGCTTTTATCAACAAATTGTATCAGAAGAATTCTCAACATAAAATATAGTTTCACAAAATATCTAACAATGAATTACTCAAAACCAGTAAGCAAAAACCAATAGAGTTAGAAATCAGAGAACGCAAATGGCAATGGATTAGACACACAATCAGAAAAAAAAGGAAAAATTTCAAGTTAAACTTGCACTAGACTGAACACCCCCAAGATAAAAAATAAAACAGAGAGAAAAGATAATAAATAAATAAAACAGATTAAAGATAATAAATAAAACTGAGAGAAATAAAGTGCCTGGCACCACCAACAGGGAGAGACGGAGAGTTACGACAAAGGCTCCTTACTGAGTGAAGAGGTAGAAGAGTAGTCGATATTTTAAAAACATTTCAATAAAGGGGAAAATTTTAAATGTTGTTCAGATGCAGGGTTGCCACTCAAATCTGGAAAAAAATTCCCTGTGTTTTCCCTGTACATACAATACGCAACATATTAAGAGAAAAAAAACACAATTACTGCGCTCTTGTATGAGCTGTATTGGGCTAAACTATACTAGTTAGAATTGCTGACAAAACTTAAGGAAAAAACGAACAGCTGAACATACTTAAAACAAATAATGCTATAGTAAATGAACTAGTTTAATATAGCTGAAATATCATCCTTAAATATTCCATAGATTGTGTTTTGAGTGATTACCATTTTTTAAAAGACGAAAATAAGAAACAAAATTCCCTGTATTTTCCCCAGTTTTGAAAGAAAAACTCGAAATTCCCTGTATTTTCCCAGTTTCTAAAGAAAAACTTGAAATTCCTTGTATTTTCCACGCTTTTCCTGTAGAGTGGCAACCATGAAACTGAATAATTTCATTTTCAAACCCAATCTAAACTAAGAAGGATATCAAATTTCCAGGATATACCAAATTTTACAAGCATTGTTCATCAAAAGTTTCTGTTTTTGGTGGTCCACTATATATATAGTAGGGGGCCACACTATATTTAAAAACTTGCTTTTATTTCATACCCTAGTTGTGAGGATAGAATATGAAAACCATCTCAGGACTTGATGTGCATAGATTAAGGATTATTTGAACACTTCAATATTGAAAATTATTCAATACCATATTAAAAATAAATTAATGATCATTATTGTTTAACATAATCAACAAAATAAGATTTTTTAACATGAAAGAAAAAAAAATAGTTCATTTACTCAAATATGTTTTTAGGATTTCAGATAAATTCTTTTTCAAAACAAAATACTGCAAAAGCCCATTGATCTAGAAAACTGACAAGTAATGCATTAAAACATTGTATAGGGCAGGGGTGGCGAACCTTTATACACCAACATGCCATTTTTTCTAAAAAATTGTTTAATGAGGTCATAGACGTGCCTCAATTTTGACTTCGTGATTATTGGGAAAATAATAATACTAAATACTATCAACTCAAAACTCTTTATTTACATTGGGAAAAAAAAACGTCTCAGTTATACGCGCAATTCAACTTAAAGTAACATCAGTGTGACTTCTGTTGTTGCAGATTAGATGACAGATAACTTATATTAGGTTGTAAGATGTTAGTTTAAGCAGGACTGTTAATTTTTTTTGCTAGTCATTTATTGTTAGCTTGTTTTTTATGGTTATTAATAGTTTTTTTAGCATTTATTGTAAATTTTTTTATTAATAATTATTTATTATTTTGTGAATTTTAATTTAATTGTTACATATGCTTCATATAGTAATAACAAGTGTGACCAGTGGCGTGCCCAAAATATTGCGTCGTGTGCCATTGGTTCGCCATCCCTGGTATAGGGGTTAAAACATTATTTCTTGTTTGAGTGAGTCTGAAAGGAGTTGAGAGAAAAATATTTGAATGAAAGTTAACAGCATAACTTATCATAAGGAAAAAAAAAGTTTTTTTTTTTTACATAATTTTTATTGAATTTGTATTGTATTGATAAAATTTTTATAACTTTTTTGACATAAATATTATTAAATTTTCAGAAAACTGAAAAGCACAAGTAATGCATTCAAACATTGTATACAGGTTAAAACAACATTATTTCTTATTTGACTGAGTCTGAAATCAATTACGAAAAAAATATTTGAATGAAAGTTAACAGAATAGCTTATCAAAAGAATTTTTTTTTGACATAATTCTTATTGAATTTGTATTGTATTGACACAATTTTTATGTTTTCTTGACACAATTATTATTAAATTTTCAAAATACAACAAATTTTGATTTAATATTTGTTTCAATGAAAATTGTGTCCTTTAGAAATTCTGACAGCTTGAAAAATGCTCTTTTGAAAACAGTTTAAAATATATATATATATATATATATATATATATATATATATATATATATATACATATATATATATATATATATATATATATATATATATATATATACATATATATATATATATATATATATATATATAAATTTAAAGTCAATTCCTACTTAGGTCAACAAAGAAAATTTTTATTTTAGTTACTTTTAATTAAAAAATTAAAATTTTTCTCCCACATAAAACTAAAATTAATTAAATTTAATTAAAGAATAAATATTTGAAAAAACTCGACTACAAGTTAAAAAAAAAATTATTTGAACTTGAGTGGGCAAATAAAAAGTATTTTAATAATGATTGAAAATTTGAACAAGATACATAGGGAGAGTGTGAACTAACAATAGGAATTGAATAAAAATAAATAATAAAATAACTCATCAGACAAGATTTTCACCCAGAAACTGAAATAAGTATTTACTGTTAATTGCTCAACTCAGATACAAAAAAATTTTAAATATTAATCAATAGACTCAGAGTATTGCTTCCTTAAGTTAAATCTTAATCTCCCTGCCACAAAAATATAATACAAAATCTGAGCTTTGAAAAAATTTATAAATTTCAACTATTTATTTAACATTGTTTCCTGTAAATAACATTAAAAAAAATAATAAATATTAAACAACAAAAATAATCAAACTTAATAGGTTATAATGAGACAAAACTATCACGACAGGCAGATATCAATCAAAATCTGAGTTGCTATCCGATTCCATATCAGAATCTTCTGTGATGTTGCGTATTTTTTTCACAGTCGCCAAGAGTATGCTGCTGATATCCATGGCTTCACTCTGGCGTTTCATTCTTGGATCATCAGAATCTAAACACAATAATCACTTTTATGAACATAAACACATGTGCAGAGAGTTTATCAAAGTGTGCATAAAATAAAAAAAATGCAGCTTTATATATTCAGAAGCCAACAATTAGTGATGCTTAGAGCACAGATTTTGATGACCTAAAAAATCCTTAAAAATACCCTTAAGAAAAGCCTATTCCTTTTTCTTAATTTAACTGAAACAATGTTTTTTTCTTTAGAATTACTTTCATTTACGTCAAAATATATAAAAATCAAAATACTAAGCTTAAAACTAAAAATAAATATTATATGCTAAAATAACAAAAAAGGAAAATATATTTATATACATATATAAAAATATAGCTTTATATATTCAGAAGCCAACAATTAGTGACGCTTAGAGCCTGGATTTTGATAACCTAGAAAATCTCTGAAAATGCCCTTAAAAATATTTAACTAAAATAATATTTTCCTCTTCAGAATTACTTTAATTCGCGTCAAAATGCAATGCAATGCATGTTCTAAATAAATATTATATGCTAAAATAAAAAGATCATTTCAACACTACCAGATATCAGAACTAAATTGGATAATTAAATATTTTGAAATATAAATGAGTATCTCTTGACTGAAAGTAAATTTCTTCACCTTGAGAAGCTTCTTTCAACATGTACTGATGTGATTGGTGCACACTTGAAAATAATGAAAAAAGCCAAAGAAATATTTTGAACAGCCGACCCAATTTCGAGTTTACAACTACTTATGTTCAACTCCGTAGCCTAGTAAATTTGAACCCAATCCAGAAGACAAGGAAACTCCTTGATCAACTATTGGGAGAAATTTGCCTTCATGGAGGACTTTTTGATGGAGCTAACCTGTATTTGTATTACATGGAGAAGAAAACAACGAAAACCTCCCACAGTTAGACTGACGGCAAGGGTTTCCAACCAATGATGTATCTACCGAAGAGAATATTTTACGACGGCACTGTAGTCGATGCGAAACGCCCTTAATTTCCTCGATCAAACGTCGATGCGAATTCGAATCGACCAGCCATCGGTGAGACTCGAACCCAGTTCCCATCAATAGGAAGCAAACACTTTATCCCCTGAGCCACCACTCAAGCTGAAGCCTAAGAATAAACAAAAATGGGGGAAAAATACCCCATAAACTTAAAAAATACTCTAAAATGCAAAAAAATATATAGTCCAAAATAATAAAAAAATGGCCTGAAAAAGAAACAAATTTCTAAAAATACATAATCGAAGTCTGGGCCTTGGGATAATGATTATAAATTAGAAAAAGAATATCCCAAAAATTTAAAAATGCTCCAAAATCCAAAAGGTACATTAAAATTCTTTTTAAAAAAATGTCATAAGGAGAAAAAGTATCGAAATTACAGAACAAATAAGTAAGTTATAAAGATTTGTTTCAAAATTGAATTGGGTAAGCAGACATTTTTTTTAAAAAAATTAATAAATAAAAAAACGCTGTTAACAAACGATGCAAGGAAATAAGACAAATAAGAGACACAGAATAAAGTAATAAAGACTATAGAAAAATGGGATTTTTCTGTATTTCTTACATGCTTCCAACAGCTTTGTAAATAGAGTTAAAATATGTAGATATGTAATAGAACTAAAATATGTAAAACTTTTGGAAAATCAAAAGTAATAGCACAAACTGTAAACTTTCAATTTCATACCTGCCAACATTGGAGAAATAAAATAACTGAGATTTTATTAGTGACATTTTTAAGGCTACAAGTAAAGTTTTGAAAAATCGTGCATAATCATGTAAGTCAAAAAGAGAAATTCAAAATTGGAAATAATATAAGCACTTACATTTAGCGGAGTAAAAAACATGTATATAAATCAATCTAAAGAAGATTTTTTTAAAATCATTATTTGTACAATTACATATTCTATAACCGTCGTAGAACAGCCGACTCAATTTAGGGTTTACGACTACTAATGTTCAACTCCGTAGCCTTGTAATTTTGAACCCAATCTAGAAGACAAGGGAGCTCCTGGATCAAGTATTGGGAGAAATTTTGCATTCGTGGAGAACTTTTAGATGAAATTAACCCGCATTTGCGTTACATGGTGAGCACCTCCCATGGTTAGCAAGACGATAGGGGACTCTAACCCATGATCCATCTACCACAGAGAATACCATCTGCTGAGGAATAAGAGATGTGTTTTTGCCATCAGCGGATATCTTATCACCAAAATTTTTTCCTTAAAATTTCTTCGACAAATACGGGGAAATTCGAGAATATACGGGTAAACAGGAGATAGTTGTAAAATATAGGACTCAGGATAAACTTAGACAAACACAATGAGTATTTAACATATTTTTATTTCCTTTTCTTGGAAAAAAGATACAAAATAAAATTGTAATTTTCTACTCACATTGGCACGATTCCACAGTTTTTGACACCACTGATGAAATAATTTTAAAAAATTAACACAACGTACATTTATATACAAATGAGTTAGGAAAAAACTAACAAGATAACAAAATTAATTTTCAATTTAAATAGTTCATTTAATCTCTAAATATATTATAGTTCGTTTAATATTTTGCCAGACAACATGCAGAGTTTGAACACACTTACTGACAATAACAATATGGATGACTAGAAAAGTAAAATTATTTGCCAACAAACATCAAGTGCTTATAATATATCTTTCAAGACTTTAAATTATTTGCTCTTAGACGCAATTATACAGAAATGTTCCAAATACATATTTTATCATTGAACATTGATCAACAACAGAATAAATCTGTTTTTATATCAGAAAAGCAATAAGCTAAAAATTTGTGAAAAGCTGCAATGAATGCACAGAAGAGAAAACAACAAAAAGTAAATAAAAGCCTATAATATATATATATAAAAAATGCATTTATTTAAAAAGCACTTTTGATAATTTCAGCTGCTAATAACTAAGGTTTTTAATAAAAATATTCATTCAAAATTTCTCAGATCTCAAAGGATTAAAAGAGCAATCTATGTTTAAACATTTATTGCATTACCACACTTTTGTTAATGCAAGAAAATGGTAAATTACTAAATATTAACAATTAAAACATGGTAAAGCAGTCCAGATATCTTGAATACTTGTAAAATAACAAAATATATAATAACAAATTGTGTCATTGCAAATTAAAATCACCTAGACACTTTTAAATAAGAATTTCAGTTAATGATCAATGATTTTAAAATTTTCACGGTTATTATTCAAAAGGTATAATTAATTGTCATTCCACTGCATTTACTAGACTCAAAACAATTAATTTTAAACTATTAGAGCATATAATAATGAACTTAAGGAGTGTCTCACAGGACAAGTAACACAAATGAAAGATAAGGAGTACAAAGGATAAGCAAGTACATAATAACAAGATTTCATTATATTTTAAATAATAAGAATTGACAATATTGAAAACTAATTTAGTTTCATTTTCACTGAAGGCAAAAGTAGTTAGTGAGAGAATTAGACTGCCAGGATTTAACAAATCTACTATATTTAAAGAAAAAAGGAAACTTATAACTTAGACCATTATAAAATCAAATTGTAAAGTAAAAATTAAAACCATTATCAGAAATGCAAGAATATATTTCCTAAAGAGAGACTGAATAGCTATAAATAGTGTATAAAACTATGGCAAATGAGAATGTCAACTTTATTGTCCCTCCTTTTACAGTTAAGCCAAAACTTGTAAATTTTTCCTCTTACAAAAATAAGCAAATAAAAATAACAAAATTCATTTTCATGCAAATAAACCAATTATTGTGGTAGAGACTGCATGCAAACCTCCAAATTGTTTCAATTCCTTACAGAAACCTTTAATTTGTGATTTTCAGACAAGCACAATATTTTTGTAGCAATTCGTTAATAATGTTAGGAATTGATAACAAAAGTAAATTTAAATTTTAGTATTTTAACTAGTTTTACAGTTCAATCAAAAAACATTTATAATTTTATTTTTATCACTTATAAAAGGTATGAATATATTTAATTAACTTATTCCCTTTTTAATGAAATAAATAACTATTACATTAGAATAATCATAAAATTCTTATTTTAATTTCTTACAGAAACTTTTAATTTGTGATTTATAGACAAGAGTTATACTTGTTTGCAGCAATTCTTTAATATTATTAGGAACTGATAACTGAATACAAATAAGAATGTCAATTTTAGTATTTTAACTAGTTTTACAGTTTGGGGAAAAGATATTGCCAATTTTTTTTTATCACTTAAAAAAATATGAATATAAATCCTCTTTCAATCAAATAAATAACTGTAACACTAAAATACTTGCAGAAAACTTATTTTAGATTCTTATAGAAACCTTTAATTTTCAATTTTTGACAAGCATAATTGTTTGTAGAAATTCATTAATATAATAATTCATAATATTTAACAGGTACTTTATTTATGTTGCACTAGAGCTACATGATGAGCTATTGGCAACGGTCCTGGAAACATCCCTGAGGATGATCTGAAGACATACCATCTCAATTTTGATCCTCAGCAGAGGGGATGACTCCCTTGTTTTAGTAGCCCAACAACCTGCATGCGAAGTCGGGCACTTTACGGTAGAACAGTTTAACGAGGACCGATACTGTGCACCCTAGGTCCCTTCACAGGCTGATCAAAGCGGTTATCCATAGCTTACTGACCGCAGCCAGTGATGCTTGACTTCGGTGTTCTGGGAACCGCGTCTTTATGATCAGCCCACTGTGGGACCCCATAATAATTACTACAGACAGAACTACAGAACTACTAACAGAATACAAAGGGGAAATTTTAGTATTTTAACTTGTTTTATCACCTCAGTCAAAAGACCTTTCTAATTCCTTTTATGATTAATAAGAAAGCAAATAAAATGAAGTTATTCCCATTTAAATCAAATAAATAACTATCGCACTAGAAAACTTTGTTCGGAACAGAAACTTTCAATCACGATTTTTAAACAAGCATAAAACTCATTGGTAGCAACTAATTAATATTTCTAGGAACTAATAACTAAATACAGCATTTATTATATTAAATTTCTAACATTTATAAATATTAACTGAAAAATTATTTCACTTAAATAAGAAGGTGACTTAGATTCGAATAAATTCAGATCCTCTCCAGCATTAAATGATTACATAATGTATTTAGCTAATTAACGTAACAATTATCTCGTACTGAGTTAGCTTAGGCTTTTAAATTAAGGGGTAAAACAAATAAAAAATTATAAAATTAACAATTATTAATTTCAATTTTTAATATTTAGTTAAATATTAACTTACAGAAACATATGATCGATCATTTATATAAAAAAATTATTGATTTTTGGGATATTCAGTTTTGTGTTTAATAGCCTTTTTAACTAAATGATCAATTAGTAAAATCTAATTTATTTCATTTTTTTTTTATATTTGTACCTTTAAGATATAATAAATTTGGAAATTGGTATTTTAAATTTACATTAAATAATATATGTACATGCATACATACAATATACATACATATACATATATATGCAACATAAAAAGCTTTAATTAATCTTTTTATGTTATCCTAATTAATTATTCTAATCGAAATACTTTCTCACACTTTTAAAAGCGACATCCTGTTCTTAAATCTATTTTTGGCTCAAGTATGCATTAATGTAAACGCAGGACATTTTCCCCTTTGCACTCTGTGGGAAACACTCAATCTATTTCATAAACCAATAGCAACTACTAAGATTTGCCTCTTTCCCTAAATTGAGACATTTTACGGATTTTACTTTGCAAGATTCTCCCTAACATATAACCAAGGAGCGCAACTTTTCATGTTCACTTTTACAAACTCTCATGACTGTTCTGACTAATAATTAGTAAATAAATTTTGTACCCTCCTTCCCGGCCTAAGACCTGTTTTAATCCTTCCACTCGGCAATGACGTTATATCTATATATATACATATACATACATATACATACACACCCCGTGGCAGAATTGTGGCCACACGGCGTTGTCGCAGAACGTTACTAAGTTTTTGCAGAAAGATTTTCTCTTCTTCAGAAATTTTTAAAAGATTTTATCTTTTCTTAAGAGTTATGTTCAAAAGATGCCTTTCTTGCTCATCGAGCGGAAAAAAATACTTGTGATTTTTCTATTCTTATTTGAGAATAATGAAGTAAAAAAATTTATTCTCTTTTCCGCAGAAATTTTCGTTCCATTTTTTTATGCGGCTTCTACAAAGCTTATAAAACCTAATATTTTTATACGATATTATTACAACAACTGAATCTCAAAATAAAACACGCATTAAGTAACCCCATTTTGAAGAGTTTGATTGCTCGCGTGATTTTGCCTACGATCTTTTTTTTTCTCGGTAATTACTGCTACGGATTTAAAAAAAAATTTATTATATTTTTTTAATGTGATGATTTACAAAATGCGAAAAAAAATTACTGTGATTTCTACCAGCAAAGTAAAAGAATATTTTTCATAATAACAGAATAAAAAAATATTACATATTCAATTAAAAAAATTATTTAATTTGATCCCAAAAGTTTTAAATTAGTAACATGCATATTTGTTATTTTTAAAAGTGTCTGGAAGAAAGATTATAGTGCTAGAGAATTTTGTCGCAGAAAGCCTGAACAATTTCTGCCACAGGGTATATACATACATTTACATATATATCAAAATATATAAATACAAAAAGGACAAAAAGAAAAAAACATGAAGAAAATTAAGAAAAACAATTAGCTTAATTATATATATATATGTGTGTGTGTTCTATTTTGCTTCAATTTATTTTAGTGCTCCTCACACTATTGTACTGATATATTATGCTTTACTAAATTGATACGATATTAGAAAGCATTCCTTTCTGCGGATATAATCGTGTGAGCTGATAAGGAGGAGGTGATGAAGAGATTATATCGCTTCATTCTAAGGTTTTCTGGCTTTTTAATATAAATTTTTTATTCTTTTTTTAGATTTCTTTCTTAAAAATATTTTATTTTAAAAATTTTTCTTCTTCTCTTTTCATTAATCTTTATTATTTTACATATTTTCTCTATATTTCTAACTCATATATATATATATATATATATATATATATATATATAGGCCTTCAGTGAATGCATGATAGTTTTAATAGCATAATATTAATTATTATTGTCATAAATAAAAAAAGTTCACAATTTTACATTAAAATACCATAGACTATCTACAGAACACGAGAAATGCATATCATATATTCATCACCGAAGATATTGATTGGATATTCAATCACCAAAAGATCCCGAATATTCAATCACCAAAAGATCCCGAATATTCAATCACCTAAGATATTGATTGTTTAAATTTCTATTATACTTAGAAGAGAAAATATAAGAATACCATATGAAAATAGCCTCAAAATGTACAGTGAGTACAAGGATGAACCACAAATGAACCAAAGATAAATTACTGATACTGTAATTTGAGAACCTTTGATGAATGTTTAGATCTAAAGAAATAAAAATCGAAAAAATAAAAAAATAAATACCTGGCGGTGGAGCTTTTAATTTGCTTCGAATATCTAGGATTTCATTTAAACTGAAAGTCTGAGTAGTGGTCTTTTTTACATCCGAAAGTTCAAGTTTTTTTAAGCTTTTTAGTTGACCAGCAATAGTATCTTGCGAAATATCTGCCAAATTAAGGCTTTGTGGTTTGGCAGGTTTTTCTGATGAGGTAGAGGGAATTGGCTTAAGCTGAGCTGAAGTTATAGAAATTGGAGGGAGTGGCGGAGGTGGAGGAGGGGGTGGCATTAAAAGAGGCGGTGGAGGAGGAGGTGGTGGTGGTGGAGGAGGAGGTGGTGGTGGAGGAGGTGGTACAGAAGGAGGAGCTATATCAGGTGGTACAGGAGGACGTAAGTTTGTAGCTGAACGATTTGAAGAAGAAGACTCTAAGTTAGTAGCCGAAGGAGTTGAAGTAGAAGATTCTAAGGCTTTTTTCTGATTACTATTGCCTCCTTCAATGGAAGGATTTACACTAGCAGCTGATTTTACTGTTTTTTTGCGAGAAACATTTTTTAGGACAACATTTGGAGTCAACGAGGATGATGAGTCTATTAAACTTTCCACATCATCTTCAGAATCAGGATTTTTAGTCTCTAGAAGCAGAGCTTTCTAAAACACAAAAAAAGGAAGTTGTTAAGATATAGAACCAAAATTATAAGCTACACAGCTATGGTACACATTTAAAAAGAAAATGTAAAAAAAAGCACATTTTAGACTAGAACTGCAGAACCGGGGGAGGGAAGCAGAGCAGACTTTAGCCCCCTCACATTTTATACATGATGGGCCCCATTTCTAACATTGTAATTTTTCACTTGATATTTGTGTAATTAAATTTTATTTTATAACAGCCAACCCTATTTTTCGGTTTACGAAAACCTTCCACTGTTAGCCTGGTGGCAAGAGGACTCTAACCCATGTTCTGTCTACCACTGAGTATATTTTACGTCAGCACTGTGGTCGGCGCGAGTCGGGTGCGCAATTCGAACTCAGTTCACCTCGTTGAAAGACGCACACTCTATACCCTGAGACACCACCGTTTTTTTGTTAGGTTCAGATAATTCGGACCTGGTTAATAATATATACATTTATTATATGCATCCTGGTTTATATATGTAATGGTTATCCTGGTTTATATATCAGGGGTCTGTCTAGGTTTTTCTGAGAGGTACCTATTTTGTGAAAATTTAGACATAATTTGTGAAAAATTAAAAATTATATTAAAAATTCAACACAAAAATATGGATTTATCGTTTCTTAAGGGATGCAAAAATAACATTTTAAGAAAAAGTATTTTGTGAAACTACCGTTTTTCCTCAAATTGAATTTGTGAAACTACCGTTTTTTCTAAAGTTGAATTTGTGAAGGTACCGATAAACTGTAGTCAATTCGGCCTGGACAGACCCCTGTATATATATATATAAACAGAGAGGGGAGGAGAGCCCCACTCACTTTTGAGATACTTCTGCAGTCACTGTTTTAGACTGTAAATTTAAGTGTTTTTAGAGCATTAGAGCAGCTAACCTAGCTAGACTGCTTTACTTGCCTAAAAATCTTATTTAAGAATATATAAATATACTTTTTTTTAACTAATTAATTTAGTGTTTCTTTTTTTCAACAGAATGCAAAAAAAAATAAAAAGATTATCTTTTACATTTATAATTACTTAAAATTATTTGTAGAAAACAAGTATTTTTGACAACACCAAAACTATTTTTGACTCGAATTTAAAAATAAACAACACTATGATATAAATGTTTACTTTGTGCAGCAATTCATTTTTAAGCACAATCTGAAACAAATTAAAAATGAAACACAAAATTAACAAAAAAATAATGGCGACATTAAAATACACTTTTAAAGTGATCCCTAAAAAGCATTGACAGGCATGAAAGTAGCTGGCATTGATAGGTTAATTTAAAATTAAATGCAAAAAGAAAAGAAAGAGGTTGCAAAAATGTGTCAAATTTAAGAATAAAAATAAATAAAACAGTTGAACTTGTTAAAGATCTCAGATACAACAAGGAAAAAAATTTTCAAAAAAAAAAAAAAAAAATGGTTGGCATAATGTTAAAAAAAACATACAGTTCTTTAGAATATAAATTAAATTTAACAAGGAATTTTGAATAAACTTCTTTAAAATTTTAAAACTTATTTTATTAAACTTGACCACTCATTTTTTGAAAGGATTTTTAAAAAAAAAACTGAATCTATCTAAACAAATATGAGTAAAAAAATGAGGTATCTTCTCTGTCTCAAAATGAATTGCATGAGCGGTTCAGTAACCAAGCAATAGACAAGGAAATGAATAGATAAAATATAGCAAATGGCTATTGCAATGATTAACAAAAAATGTTGCAATACAAACTATTTAACAGAATCTATTTCTTATTTCCCATGTACTTTCATTAGCATTTCTAAGTTTTGTACTTTCAGAAATTATTAAAGAAAGACCCAGAGTTAAATCACAAACAAAGCTAAAGGGCTTCCAGAAAAGTTTTTTCCTTTCGGTGTAAAAGAATACCAATGACAAGAAAACATAATTTAACATTTTTGTAATTCATTATTGTTTGTAACAGCTTTTATTTTTGATAAGCTCTGCCAATCTAGGTTTAATGAGTACTACTGATTCAAAGACCTAACTGATTGGGTCCTTATTTGGATATAAACTAGTTGGATTAAATTTTATATACATAAACAATTATATATCTAAAGTAAAATCTTGCTACAACAATATTTTGGGGAACAAATAAATATATTGTTGTATCGAGGTCCTAACATACTTTGGGGAGACAATAAGATTTTTTTTTTTAAATTTTAATGTTATACAACGATCTCTCACTGATGCACCACCTCTTTCATGCACCTTTTTCATCTATATGACGATTTTTACAGGTCCCAGTACATTAGGTAGAAAAATAATGATAAAAATCTGTCGTTTATGCGTCGCTCTAAAAATAAATTTTTCACTTATGCGCCGAAATTTTAGGCAGACATTTTAATTTTTTAATCCTTTAAATATTTTTTCTTTTTTTTTAAAAAAAATGTTTTAGATTAAAAATGAAGCAAATAAGCAATCCCTGTTACAGATAAAAAGAAATATATGTTGCTAGATCCTATTGAATTTGCTTCCCCCTGTGACCTTTTCATTTTTGCTACTTCTGGAAAGACATTCTTTCTAGAATTTTGAATAGGGTGTCTTATCTGTTACATCAACAACAATGAAAGCCCATTCATCTTTTAGAAAATGACCATTTCTCTTGTCCAGAGGTTAGTTTTACTACCATGCTGTTTCCTAGAAAAAAAAGACCCTGGAATACGAAAAATGAAAGAGACCGCGATCATTTACTTGCAGTCAGATGGACATTATGAGTAAATAAAAGAAGGTGATCTGTTTAGTGTAGTAATCGAACAACTTATTGTGCAGCATATTATGACGTCAAGTACTTTTCTTAGAAATTTATCATGTGATGTTTCACCCCCTTCCATAAAACTCAAATTTTTTGCGAAGAACTTTTCATTTATATCTAACTAAAACTTGTGGACAATGAGAACGTGGTGGATGATACTGACGAGGATGATAAAGTTCCTCCAAATCACACAGCTGTATTGGAAGCTTTACACACTATTTGTGACTATTTACAATTTAATTTTGCTTCTGAAACTTCCCTTTATCCCATTTATATGAACTGGAAAAAACTGTTTTTGAAATACGTTGGCAAAAACAAATACAAACATGTATTAAGATTATTTTGTAAGAAAATAAATTGTCTTAAGATATGTTAAATTTTTTCTTTGTATAATTATAGTAAAAACCAAAACAGTATAAATATTAACATTTAATCTTTAGAAACATATTTATTCATATTGTCAGTGCAATTTACATTGCTTTTTAGAATTTTGAAGTTTTTCACTTATGCGCCTCTTTCACTTATGCGCTTTTTTCTTTTAGCCCCTTACACCGGTGCATAAGTGAGAGTTCACTGTATATGTATTAACTATAAATGTATTTACATATTGTGCAAAAAATTTATTTGCAGAGTGTTAATTATGGTTAAATATTAAAAACAATGGAAATAAATTCAGAAAATAAGGTCATAAATATACCTGAAACACGTTTTTATAGAAAATAACCTGATATTTTTGTTTATTATTTCATTTTTTCGACTGTCAAGCCAACCAACAAAGCATACATTGAGTCCAAAGCACGAAATTTATTTTCGTTAGAGAATGGTGCTCCACTGCCCTCTACAGATAAAATTCTCTTTCAGGTGTTAAAGTAATGCTAGTGGTCATTTGTGACTCATGATCAGCTTTTAACATGAAGAAAATGAAATTAGAGAGGAGTGTTACATCTGTGACTTCTTAAGTGATAAAGGAGGTGATTCTAAGAATGGAAATTCTTGGGGTGGTCAGCAATGAGTCTTTTTTTGGCAGAAAAGATGGAAAAAAGATCATAAAATAAGACTTTTTACAATTATTTAAAACCAATAATAAATAGAGAAGATAAGGTTGAAATTTGGAAGAAAAAAAATCATTTTACAGGGATTCAATGCTTTAAAGAATATCATAATATTGAGAGGAGCATGACAATTAATTCATATGCAAGTTTGACAGGACCATGTAATATTATCGTAATAAAGGGAGTTATTGCTGTATTGAATATCGTAGTAGTGAGAGTTCACTGTATATCTATATGTATATTTAAAAAAAAATTTCAAACACATGCAAATAAATAACAAAACAAATTTTATATATTACTTTCTTGTATTCTTTTAATCTTTGAAGTGTTTTTCTTCTTTCAGAAGCCAATTTGTCCTTAGGTAGTTCCTTTGCTTTGCCTTCTTGTCTTTTGCGAGCCTTACAAAATGAACAAAAATTAAAGAAATGTAAAGAAATAGTGATTGACAATCAAAGGTAAACAAAACCGATATAAAAGACATTTAACACATACCAGAATTGCAGCTTTCTCATTCTTCTCCAATTCTGCAGCTTTTACAGCTTTTTTCTTCTTAAAGTCAGCTAAAATAGCTTTCTGCAAAAAAGTAATAAGTGAAAATATTTTTATTATAAAATATAGTTTGACCTGATGTTGGTTATAGACTTATCTAACAAATCCAAGTATTCTGCAACTACCCACTGAAAATTTAGAATCACTGTCAAAGAATAATTTAGAATCTTTCAACTTCAGATCATTCATCAATTTGAATTTTTCCCTATAAGCATGCGTTTGTCTCCCAATAACAAATTTTTCAAACAGTTATATTTTTGATTTCATTAAAAATTTTAACTTCCTCTAAGATTTAACAAGATCTTTCATTTTTAATCACTTTTAAAGAAAGTGGCAGTTAAAAGATGGGATTTCTGTTAAATACCCTTTTTATTAATACCTCATAACACTTTGATTACAAATTTAATTAATAATTCGAATTACAAATTTAAACAAATGCCTTAAAAATTGAACACTGGGCAGCAGACGAGCAATCATAGTGATTCTGTCTTTGTCCTCTTCAAAAAACCTGGGTTTTGAAGAAAAAACTCAGTCTATGCGGGGGTTTTCATGAAAATTTTTTTTCACCGGGATAAGTGGGCTTTATTGTTTTTTCTTCTTCTCTATGATAAGACATTTGGACTGAAGATAATGAGTTTTTTCAAGTATATTTTACAAGCAAACATATATATAGATTAAATATAAATATGAGATTTCTAATTCTCATAATTTATGATTTTAATGAACAAGCAGAAATGCTCATTAAATTTAATTAATAATTATGTATGAATGAACGTATCATGATCAACCAATCTATACAATATACATTCCCATTTCATGAATAAATAATTATATGTTCACTTGATGATTTAATCTTTCTTTTGTAATTCAAAAAATATTTATGAAATAAAATATTAGCTAACAAAACTAAGATTCAGAGATATTAAATAAAATTCATTTTTGTTACTCGCTAAAAAGGAAAATATAAATTTAATCAAGTATCATGACAATTTCATGAAACTAATAATTTAAAATATCAGATGTCTATATCTTATAATTGAAATATTTAAATGTAACTGAAAAATTTAGTTTGAACTGAACTAATATAAAATCAGAAAATATTCTTCTTATACCAGCTGTCAAAAGAGAAACAGTATATAATTTAGTAATTACAGGGTTGCCACTCGTATATAGAAAAATTCCTTGTATTACCCCGGTTTGTGAGGAAAAACTCATATTTTCCCTATTTATTTTAGGTGATTTTTAAATTCCCGTATTTTTCTTGTTCTTATTGTGGAGTGGGAACCTTGAATTAGATGAGATGTTTTGGCTTTCAACTGGTATTCTAAATTTATATTCAAGTATTTAAGTATTAGTCAAGTATATTAAGTATTCGGAATTTTGCCAAATTCCAGGGTTCTGAATATTCACTTTTCTCCAAATAAAAATCTTAGATTATTGTTAAATATTTAAACATTACAATATTTATAAAAATCAAAAAAGTAAAACCAATATTAGTGATACACACATTAAAAATAGAAGATATTGTTGAAACCCTACCCTTTTATTTCGAATTTGAGCTCGCTTCCGATATATTTTATATAACTTCTGTTTTAACTTGAAAACTTTAGGATTTGGACTTGGTGTCTCACTATTAACATCTTCTAACTCATCTGGATTTTCCACAGCATCAAAGAATACTCCATTCTCTAAAGAATCTAAATACAAAATAATAAATTGTAAGTGCAACCTAAAAAACTAATAAAATGTAAAACTCATTATACGTATACATATGGTTTGTGCTTTTGATAGCAATACAGTGAAACCTCTTGGGAGCAATCAATTTCTGTTCCACAGCAAAATGGTCATTAATGGAGGTTGGTCGTTCATAAGGGTTACCCCCAATGACCTCATAATGTTATCAAAGGTACTGATCTATAGCATTCAAACACTATATAAAAATAGCTCGTTTATATAGTTATATCGCAGTAAAAAACATTTAGAAATAAATTTTCAATATTAATGAAAAAACTTTTTTAAAACATAATATGAGAAATAAGAGCAGACCTGCCAACCTTAGAAAATAAAAAAGCAGGAGACCCTTTCTGCATCACGACATAGCGCAATATTGAAAACTAAACCTGATTCACATTTCCTACAAGAAGTTTATTTCAAAATATATTATTTACAATAATAGATCACAATAAGATTCTGACACTGACTAATAAGGACATGTGTTCTTACTATAAAATAAAAGGTTCTTTAGAATTATATTAAAACACATCTTTTGATTTTTTAAAATTTAGGAAGAGGTTCAAAATTAACAAAATATGTCAATAATGAGTACAATACTTTATACATTTCTTCCTCTTTTTTTTTTTTAATTTTTTTTTTATCTGCTACTGTTTTAAAACTGCAGATGTTGCTGATTTAGCACTATTTAAAAAATTATTATCAAAATCTCTTTGGAAGCATAACTCTTTTTGATCTTCCTTAATTGTCATCAAGTTTCCTAAGTTTTGCGTCGTTAATGAAGATTGAAACTGAGTTTGTATCTTGGTAACATGGCTAAATATTCTTTCACATGTTGCATTGCTGTGTGGAATAGTTAACACAGCATGCATAAACTTAGCGAACACAGAATAAGCATTTCCCTTTAGAGAACCTACTTTAGTTTTGACCACTTCATGTCTATCCTATCAGTAGATAATGACATTTGAGAATTTGCATCACATTGAAGAGCACAGAATTGTGATTCCAGAGTATCAAGATATGAATGAGTATCATTTTGATCTAAAACCTTTACCAACACAGGAAAATTATCAATTAAAAACTTAATACTAGAAAAAGAAGCATTGGAAATATTTTCCAAATTAACTACTTCAGCATTAGTTAAAATTTCCTTTTTGAAGGGACATTTTTGAAAGATATAATTGCAACACTTAACAAAATTTCTGACAGCAGAATAAAAAATCTGTTGGTCACCATTGCATAAAGTATTAACAATTTCTTTAGTTTTGGTACCAGTCACTAAATCTGAATCAATTTCTTGATTCTGACCGCGTCAGATGACGTAATCATGATTTCATACAACTTGAACAGGCAAAGGAAAAATGGGGGTTGTATCCTAAGTGCGGATGATCGCTTTTCCCCCCTCTATCGTGCACTAAATAGAAAAAAGTAGGAGAGCGAAGATTTGAGGTAAAAGCAGTAAACTCCTGCTAAAAGCAGGAGAATTGGCAGGTCTGTAAGAGAGATTTCTAATCATACCTTTATACTCTTTATTGATGACAGCTAGTTGACTTTTGTACAGACGTTCCTCAGCTTCTAAAACCTCTAAGTGAGAGTCTAAGACACTTATTTGTGCATTGGTGATCTCTTCAGCAATTCGCTGTAATTCATTTACCGCTCCAACACCATAACTCACATACGCCAACTGTAATTTAAAAAGAATTCAATTCTTATCTTAAAAATATGTAACAAAAAAACTACCCCAATCGTACATTGATTCCCCATTTCCGCATGTATCATCTTGTTTTAACAGTCCCGCCAAAAATTATATTCTTATAATGTTAATAATATATTAGTTTTTGAAACTTGCATATTTCTGTGTGTATCGTTCAGAAATGCTACTGACATTTTTCAAAAATATTGAGAAGGAACACAGAAACTCCTGATGAATGATAGATGATTTAGAAAGAACTCGCTTTTTTGGCAGTCCTGACTTGGCCTCTTTCAGGGTGCATAGTCAAATCTTTCAATAAAAAATAAGCACCTTTTAAGAACTTTTTAAGCACTCAAAAAATATTTTCAAGCACCATATACATTAACAAAATGCAAAATAATTTTTTAAGATTTTACATGATCATGATAAAATAACTAGTTTCTGACAATTCTTTATCTTGATTATATTATCCACCATCAAAAGATCAAGATTTTTCGGTTCAATATCGGAAATTGAATCCTGAAATTGAAAATATCTTGCAAAATACAGCAGAGTTGCACATGAGAGTGCAATAATGACACCGAATTCAGCTCAGTAGGTGCACATGTGGACCCGCAAGCATTTCATCAAACATGTAAAATGATTGGTGCCTTCATACAGGATGGACCGACGGCAATTCACTGTAATTCATTTACCGCTTCAACGTTATAACTCACATATGCCAACTGTAATTTTAAAAAAAAAAATCAATTCTTATCTTAAAATGTAACAAAAAGCTACCAAAATTGAACATCGATTCACCATTTCCGCATGTATGATCTTGTTTTAACAGTCCCGTCAAAAATTATATTCTTATAATGTTAATAATACATTAGTTTTTGAAACTTGGATATTTCTGCATGTATCATTCAGAAAGGCTACTGACATTTCTCAAAAATATTGAGAAAGAACACAGAAACTCCTGATGAACGTTAAGTTGAAAAAAGTATTTTTTATAGAAAGGGGAAAAGGTCAAACACAATTCACAACAAAATTATGAAAAAACTTTTTAAAATTTTTTCTGTGCATGCGCAGTATAAAAGAACTATCTTAAATACTCATATCTTGCAAAATTTTCAAAATTTTTTTTTTTAATATTTTAAATCAACAATTTTGTAGTTAGTTCTAAATTGATCCAAAAATTTTTGCTTAAATAAATTTGAATATTTCTAAAGTTATAGCAAAAATAATGTAAGGCGAAAAAATTAATTTTTTTATAAAAATGTCCGTATTCCCATAAACATTTACTCTAGGTTTATGGAACTTTATGAAAGACTAAAGAATTTCAAGAAACAAGCGAGTCAGAAATCACAAGTTTGAAAAACCACTGGAAGAGGGAGAAAGACTAAATTGATTCAGAAGGGGAAGTTTCATTCTTTTCTGGACTTTTTACTTCTTTATTTTCAAATTTATATCTAACGTTTAAAAAAAGTTTAAAGATAAATTTACATATTAATTGAAAGTGTATTATTACATTTTCTTTCGCCCTCCTTAGGCAAATCTTTTTGATTGGATGTTAAATATATGTTTGTATACATAAGACAGATCCAGATTAGATTTATATATAAGAACGCATGGCGCGACTTTAGATGTGTTTTGTTGCGTAGAGTAAAATACTCTTGTGGATTGTGTTTTCTTTTTAAAAAGTTATGTGATATTTAAACTACGTAATATGTTTTTTTCTTGCTAAATAAAAGTTCTTTGTAAGTTCAAAGATGAGTTTTTCATTATGCTTGTTTAGCATTCTCCGCTTTAAGTTTAAAAAGCTTATTAAAGCTTTTGTAAGTTAATAAGCCTATTAAAGGCAACTATTCCAGCACTTAATGCAGTTATTAAAAATAACAGCTAAAGTAATCGATACAAGTAACAAGCTTATTGCTAGACTTTTTTGGCATAGGGTATTCAAAAAGACTTGCCTTCTTTCATAATTTATTCAAGTTCTCCTAAACCTCTGAAAACATTAAATCATATTGCTCAGTATGAAAAATCACAAGCACTAAACTCCACTAAAGTTACAAAATAATCCTCTAAATATTTCCTGAGAAATTTAAAAAAATGTCAAAAACTGAAAGTGTCTCTTCCTTTATTGTAGTGTCATGTATATTGCTCATCTGGATGAGTATTATCATCCTGTATACATAGATAAATATATATTAAAAATATGTTAGAAAATTATTTATATATATATATATATCAGAGTGCTTAGCCAAATCTTTCAACAAAAAATAAGCACCTTTTAAGTACTTTTTAAGAATTAAAAAATATTTTTAAGTACTATATACATTAACAAAATACAAAATAATTTTCAAAGACTTTACATGATCATGATAAAAATAACTAGTTTCTGACAAAAAACTCTTTTCCTGATTATATTAGCCACCATAAATAGACCGAGAGATTTTTGTTTATCATTATTATTTTATTTTTCTGATTTCAGAAGGTAGAGAGATTTTTCGGTTTGATTTCAGAGGGTGGAAAATGAAGCCCGAAGTAGAGAATATCTTGCAAAATGCAATAGAGTTGCACATGAGAGTGCAATAATCTCACCAAACCTAGTTCAGTAGATGCGCATGCGAACTTGTGAGTATTTCATCAAACATGTAAAATGATTGGTGCTTTCATATTCTAACGACCAACCGTACACCGAAATAGATGATTGAATGAATTGCGAAAATACTAAATAGAACAATGTGAAGAGCACGCTTTTACATAATATACAGAGAAAATCGACATTGCCTTTTCAAAAATTAGATTTTAAGATTTTTCGAAGATTAGATTATATTTGAATTAAGCACTTAAAAGAAAAACATGAAAAAAGCATATTTAAGGGTTTTTAAAAAACGAAAATTGAAAATAAGCACCTTTAAGCACTTTTTAAAAATGATGCACCAAAAAATATATATGCATATATGAATTTAATGGAAGTTTAATTCAATTTTTTTGCAGAAAAATGGGAATTTTAAATACATAAAAATATTTCAAGAGAAAAATTTTAAGTATTTGGCAATAAAAAGTGTTAAATGTGAGTAAAAGTACAGGTGCTAAAACAAATGTCTATATTAAAAATAAAAACAAATTTTCAACATGTTGTAAGACTAGGAACAAGTAAATAAAGATGTAGAGAAAAATGAACAAACCTGACTTTTGATTTTATCTCTTTGATACTCTTTAATAGCTTTCATGGCATTTTGTAATTTCAAATCTTCTTGGCAAACTTGAACTTCCAGTTTCATTAGACGAGGCATACCATGTAGCTCAAAGGCAACCCTGCCATATTTCTTTTTGTCAATAACCATGCGATCACGCTGGCCTGAAATATTTTAATCAAAATAAATTAGTTTTAAAGAAAAACAACTCTGTTTAAAAATATCAAAAGTAGAATTTTTCTTTTAAGAAATAATAAAATTTTTAATTTTAAATACTACAATAATAAAAACTGCAAGAGCTGAATTACATAATTTAGGCCAAATTAGATAAAACGATAACACCAGGTGTTTTTTCTTTTGAAGAAAAAGAAAAAAACACAGTGAATATTTAGAATAGAGCCAGCTCTTCGAGGATCTCATGCACATATTCTGCCATGTGGCCTCCATATTTTCAAACTAAATATTTTAGATCAGAAATAGTTTAAAGATTTCAATCATTTGCAATACACCAGCCAGAGTGAAAATTGAAAACTACTGTCGATCAACATTACTAGTTTTTTACCCACAGAACAGTTAATCATGCAAATTTTGACAATTTTGTATGCAATTTTTGACACAATAAATGAACAATATTCCCTTTTTCAATAAATTTATTCATATTTGAATGAATAATGAAATAATGAATATTAGATTAAAATAATATATTTTTAATAAAAATTTGTTTAACTATTAATTCATCATAACCAAAGACATTCATTTTAAAAATTGAAATTTATTATTTGTTGCAACTAGGATAAACTTCCATCAAGATTAAGTAACACACTTAAAAGCTTATTAATTATACTTGATCATATTTAATTAGACAAATGAATCTATTTGCATTATTATAGTCATCTAAATGTATTACATTGTTATATATCAATGAGTTTTAAAAAGGGAAAATTTTCTAGAATTGAATATTTTAAAAATAGATAACATAAATTATAGTTAAACGTAATCCAGTTACTACCAACTTCTTGTACAATAACTGCAATGTAAAAAATCTAATTAAAATTTTATTCAAGACATAGCTATCTCGTTAACATGTTTACTATGTACCTAAATCTTAAAAATAATGAAATAAAATTTCTCAAATTTCTTTAAAAATAATGCAGAAATAATGAATGAACAATGTGAGAATAAATATGATTTTTCAATTCTCCTCCTTAATAATTGCAAACATTTTATAAAAATAGTTGATATTAAAAATAAATTTCATTGTGTTTGGATATATTTTTAAGCAAAATAATATACTATTTTAGCAACCCAGGTTGAAGCTAAACATAATAGTTGCAATTTTTAATTTCTTGCACACACAGTAATTCTGAGTTTATTGATTTAAAACAGCTATTTAAATATATATATATACAGTGTTTTCACTACAGCATGAGAACGCGAGAATCTCGCATATTTTTTTCCTTTTCTCTCATTAAAAAATGATTACCGCGAGAAATTCGTGCATTCTATAAATCAATTTCAAAATTCACGAATTTCTCGCATTTTGGAAAAAGCTTCGAATTACGCCCTTTAGAATAAAATCCGTTTCACTTTTCTTCCTGGATCTTTCATTATTTAAAACATCTGCCCCTTTATCTAGCTTCCCTAATTACCAGTATTGTTCAGAACCTTTTCGAACAACAGAACACAACCACGGAACCCCTTTCAGAACACATTTCTCTGCAACCACGTGTTTACCGTAGGTAAGGTTTCTTCATGTAAGACGTTCAAAATTTTTATGTGCTAATGTAGATGTAATGTAATGTAAGATGGACAAATGCCTTGTAAAGGCAAAATCTTCTATGATGATGCACCAAAAATATTCAATGCTTTAAAAAATAGAAGACGTTAAAAATGTATTATAATTAAAGAAATGATTTTTTTTCAAGAGTTTTTGTGTTTTTAGAAATCTCACTTAAGTTTATATATATATTAAGTTTATTTATATATATATATATATATATATATATATATATATATATATATATATATATATATATATATATATATATTGATTAAAATCAAATGAATTTGATTTCAAAGAAATCACCAACTTAAACATTTTAATATAAGGTTTTTTTCAAAGCTTTTATTGATTTTAATGGTTATAAAATTTATTGGTGTGTTAAAAAGTTGCAATTTGAAAAATGATCTTAGGAATAGTATACTTGGTGTACAATAAAGTTAAAATAACAATGTAAATAATTTATCATAACTTCTTATAAAATTTTTAGAATACAAACTAAGAAAAAGGGAAAATTTAGTGCACTTCATAAAAACATATTTTATATCTGACAAAAATTAGTAATTAAAATATTGGGGACAAAAAACCTACTGATTTCCAGTTTAGAATTCAATTTCCAAAACCACATTTTATATAAATGTTGTAAACTTCTTTCTGAATCTTAAAATATAATTAAACAGAAATAATCTTAATATAGCATCTTAAAAAAAATGTTTAACAATAAATTCAGATTACCTTTTCTTACACTGATCTATTTTTTTTCTTAAATACATAAGTTTTTTGATACAGATATAATTGCTGGTCTAAATTTAAATTATGGTAAAAAGCAACACAAATTATTTTATCATTACAAAAGTTTTCAATGAGAGAAGAAAAAAACCTGAGGAATTAATTTTATGATATTTTAGCCCATTTCTTATCATTTAATAATGATATTCGAATCCCGAAGTATAGCTAAAGAGCTTGCACTGCACTCTAGTATAGAAAACACCATCCATATCAACTAAAAGTACATATTTTAATAAATTAGAAAAGTTTTATCACCTAAAACAAGGTTTAATGTTCGACGATAGAACTCTTGATATAACTGTTGTAATGCTTCAGTAGCAATTAAAGATTGCTCGGTCCATTCTTCAAACTCCTTTTCAGCTTTTTTTTTAATAGTGGGTCCAATTTCTTCACAAAGTTTAGCTTTAGCTTGCTTTACACGGATATGGGCCATTTCTCTGAGCTCCAAATAAGGCTGCAGATGAAAGTTATACAGCTCAGAAAGACAATCGGATATATTTTGACACACCTGATCCTCAAGGGCATAAATACTTTTCATTTGGAGCAAGGAATCTGCCCGCTGTCTCAAAGTCAGAATTTCTTCTAAATCTTTGTATGTTTTATTTACTGAATTCTCTAAATTTTCTAATTTAAATTCATTCCAGTTCTCTTCATAGGCACTAAGAGGGTCCTCGTCACCAAAGATAGTAGAAATTACTAGTTTTTTACCAACAGCATCAACAGCACTGCTGAGGTAGTACTCAACAGATGAAGAAATTATATCATGCTTATTGCTAGGCTTCTTCGACCTAATTTCCTTAGGGAAATAATTTGTCAACGAAGCACTAATTAAACAAAATTGCTTGTGTATGTGGTATAACTCTTTTAAAGCGAGTAAGCATACTCTGTTTTTCTTATTTTGATCACTTGCTTTACGAGAACCTTCATGAAGTGTAATGGCTACTTTCGAGGCTTCTTCATTCCAGGCACATATAAATTTAGGACGGTCTGAATCACTTTCTGGCAAAAATATATCAGCTTTGACTGCAACCCAATCACTTAAATCTGGAGAATCCATGTCTGTAAAAGATGACGAGAATTGTATTACAGAATCAGAAAATAATAAGATTAATATTTGTTTTGTACCCACAGTTATTTTGAGTGCTAAACTTAACAATAATTTAGGTATTATTTTTAATATACCAGCTTTAATTGCAACCCAATCCCTTAATTCTGGAGAATCCATGTATGTAAAAGATGATGAGTATTGTATTAGAGAAATTACATTATCAGAAAGTAACAACGATATGTTTCATACCCACAGCCATTTTGAGTGCTAAACTTAACAGTATTTTAAGTATTATTTTTAATATACCAGCTTTGATTGCAACCCAATCATTTAAATCTGGAGAATCCACGTCTGTAAAATATGATGAGAATTGTATTACAGAAATTAAATTATCAGAAAATAACAAAATTAATATGATGTTTTGTACCCACAGCTATTATGAGAGCTAAACTTCACAGTAATTTAATTATTGGTTAATTTTCACAACTTTGTTCCTTATAAAAAATGTTGCAATTAATTTCAGACGGTTTCAGCAGTTATAGGAATCACAGAACAATGTTTCGTACTTTACTTTAATAACAATAAGAAACTTTTCTAAAGTTTTTTTAATTAATTTTGAAGAAAAAATTAGAGACTTCTAGCTTTCTCTGTAGTCTTAAAACGCTTTATTTACGTTAATTGAAAAATAAAGCTGCCCCAAATAATGCTTTTGTCCAAAAAAATAATTGCGTTCAGGCGGTATAAATTGATTTAAAGTAGTAAAAAGAAAAGGAACTTGGTTATCAAAAAGAGATAATTTTTCGAAAATCTATATAAAGTACTAACTCATTTTATTAAAATTCATTTAAACATTACCTTGTCATTTTAAGTAAGAAATTCCTATGCTACTAAAATGTTTTTCTTTTCCAACCACTTATTAAAAATAACAATATTTTGTTCCATAAATAATTTATTTTTAACTCATAAAAAAAATAATAATTAAATTAAAAATTTATCCGAAAATCACCGAATCTGATAAATTAAATTTGTCTACATTAATCAGAAAACTTTTTTCACGCGTGTATTCAACTAACTAATAAAAATAATAATCTGATAACACAGATTATTAATTAAGTCTAATACAAATTGACTAACTTAACGAACATAATACTTATATGCATTTATAAGGTTGATTAAAAGACGTTTTATAACACCTTAAAATAGAAAAATATAATTGATTATCTTACTACCAGAAAAAGAATTTTTATTTTGTTTACTAGAAGGTCCACACATATGATGCTTAGGACTGTATATTTACATTATTAAAATTACTTTAGAAAATCTCTTGCAATTCGTGATGTCCGACAAGAAATAATTATGCTAAAAATTACCTATCATTAAATAGAAGTTCACATAATTCAGAAACTTCGGCAACTAAGTTTTAAATATTGCAGAGCCTATTTTATTTCAGTAAACAATTTTATTTCTTTAAAAATTGAAATAATTCTCATTAACTCCTCATTCTCATAGTCAGGTGATTTCTCAAGATTGCATTTTGTAAATAACAATAGTTGAGCTTACGGTTAAACTTAATTTAACCGTCTAGATCATTACATTTTTAAAAGTTGTTGTTGTTGTTAATTTACGTCGCACTAGAGCTACGCAATGGGCTATTCGCGATCGCAACGAACTATAGGGGGCGTTGTTGTATGAGACGCTTACCTGCGATTTCTATATGAACCGTCATTCAGTTACTCTGGAGACGTCGTTAATGTAGCGTGTAGCATTGCAACGTTCCTTCTTTAATGTGGCTTATTAAATTTAAAAAAGAAAAATGCTTGATCTTCCTTCTTGTACAACCGAAAACAAAATGGTATCTCTTTTTATTAGAGAAGGAACATCCAAAACACATCGGAAAAATATTTGTAACAGAAAGAAATATTTGTTAACAGAAAGAAATATGTATATTCTTATAAGAGTTAAAACCTGATGCCCGAGAAATAGTATTACTAAATTTAATGATATAACATGAAAGGCCCATTTAAACTTTACATTCTATAGTTTTAAGAATCATATTAGTTCAAAAATTAAAATGAACAAAAAGTATACATAAGCCTCATAATTTTATGAAATTTAATTTTGTAAACAACGTTTTTTGACAACAATTTTTATCAAAAAATTTCAAGTTTCAATAAAAATCATTATTTAGAAACTAAGAAACGTAAAATAAAGAATGCTGACGAAACAAAAACACAAAAAAAAAAACAATTCTTTTTTGTCGCCATTTTTAGTGCTACGAATATTCGTCTTTGGGATTTGCCAAAAACAAAACAAGATGCAATTTTATTTTTTCAGGAGGGAAATATTTTACGGAAAAAACGAAAATGTACCAATTCCAACAACATAAAACTTTATCTTGGCAAACGTACGTTTTGGAAATGTTATTTCATTTGGAATCTTATTCATCAGAGTTCATATGGCGATATGATTGTTTTGAATCTATGCTAAACTCTATATCGGCTCATTTTCCACCGAAATCCAATTAACTATTTTGATTTTAAATAAAGTGTTTTATTTTATGAACTGCCGCAAAAATTTTAAGTGTAGATTGGCGGCACTTAAAAACCGCCAAATCTGTAGCGGCGGTGGCGTTAATACGTCGTAAGTACCGAATTTTTATTCCATACTTTTCTGAATCATATTATTTCAAACATTGGAATATACAAGAAGTATACATAAACACATAATGTTATACCATTTAATTTTTCAAAAGTATTTTGAGAACAATTTTTATCAAAAAATTATAAACTAAAAAACGGAAAATAAAGAATTCTTAGGATAAAAAAAAACGATTTTAAGAATTATTAACATTGAAATAAAAACTTTCATATTGTTTCTTTTTTTATTATTCTTATAGTTCTTAATCAGACGTAAAAAACCATTCTGTAGAGAACCATCATCAAATGAAAAAAAAATATTTACAAGCAAATTTTTTATTGTAAAAATCATTGCACTTACCTGATTTATGATTCCCGGAGAATTCCAAAATGATAAGTTCCTTGTTTGAAAACTTTATTCTCAAATAATAGATACATAGTTTATACCTTCATTACTTTTAGATAACATACTACACAGCAAAATTTTATAATTGATATGAATTTGAATATGTAGCTTAAAACAGAATAGCTGAATTCTAGTTGAACCTATTCTTTCAAAATTAAAAAAAACTTACCAAGAAAACGATTTAAATTAATTAAGAATCAGCACAAATGGCACTATTTCAAGTAACTTGGATAATTTTTTATTGTTGTTTTCCGAATTATATTGATACAGAAATATATACTATTCTATAACGAAGAAGAATATGCTATAACTATTACAATTCTGTATGTTCTGAATTCATATTTATTCACTGGAATGACGAAAGCAATGTTGACTTCACTTTAATTCGTAATGAATTGAAGACAGAAGAAATGCATTTTACCTTAATACACACATCTGTAACAGTATCCGAAATCGGAAGTCATCAGTTGCAAGTTTGTTGATAATAGAAATTAAAAATTATTGAGGAATTTTTCTTCAAATGTTTGGCGTGTTCTGTTCCTGAAAGATTTACTAATATTCTGGAGAGTTTTTTCAAGTTCTTCGGCCTTTTCCTTAGGGAAATTTTGTTTCTTATTTGCTGCTAAAAAAATGGCGTCTGATTCAGTCAATGACTTTGATGGAACTAAATGAAAACGTGATAAATTAATGTCCGATATTTACAGGCTCCCGCTAGGCGGCGTACTCGAGCGTTGCGATCGCGAATTGGGTCTCGCAGTGGACTGATCGATAAGACACGGTTCCCAGCAGATCACCGAAGTCAAGCATCACTGGCTGCGGTCAGTGTGCGGGTGGGTGACCACTTGGATCAGTCTGCGTAGGGACCGAGGGTGTGCGGTATTGGTCCTCGTTAAACTGTGCTACCGTAAAGTGCTCGACTTCGCGCGCAGGTCGTCGGGCTACCGAAGCGGGGGTGCCATCCCCTCCGCAGAGGATCAAAATTGCGATGCCATGTCTTCAGATCATCCTCGGGGATGTTTCCCAGACCGTCACCAATAGCCCATTGTGTAGCTCTAGTGTGACGTAAATGAACTGCAACTCACTCCAATGCAGAAGTCCCAATAACAATTCTGCGAATCAGGAGACTTCAATTTCATTCACTCTATATTTATTTCGTTCCTCAGTTGACTGATTGTAAGGACATGATCCCCAATGGAACTTCGAAATCCAGCATCACAGGTTGCGGTCAGAAAGATGGTGGATGAGCAATTTGATCAGCCTACATACCCAGATAACGATCTAAGGTTTATTTTCACTCAGCAGAAACCTTTTAATGTGAACATAAAATAAAAAAAATTATGCAGTTTACGTGTAAGCCTTCTAACCTTTTAAACGAGATCTGTGACAATATGCTCTATTCTACACACATTGCACTAATCCAAAACCTTGGAAAGCAACCTTTTGTATAAAAACCTATAAATCGAGATTGTCTTAGGGTTCTCAAGCGTGGAAAAAAGAATCCTTGAAGGAAGCTATTCTTGAGGTGAAAAAAATCATAAATCTAGGTTATTATAAGGTTTCGTTTCGCAACGTCTTGTATGCTCAGCTACCTAAGTGATAATCTTTTTTAAAAAAGATTTAAAAATAATTTTCAATCCTTTTAAGATGAAAGGTTTGAAACTACAATATTTTTGCTTTATTGAAAAAAGGTTTTTAGTACAAACATTTTCGTGACAATAAAAAGAAATTTCCGACACAACGTTGCAGTAAGGTTATAACCTTACTGCAACGTATCATGTATACATGATTTCTGGGATAGGGACCGAAAGTATGCGGTATCGGTCCTCGTTAAATTGCTCAACCGTAAAGTGCTCGACTTTGCGCGCAGGTTGTCGGTCTACCAAAGCGGAGGAGCCATTTTCTCTGTAGATGATCAAAATTGTGTTGGCATGTCTTCGAATCATCCTCGGGGCTGTTTCCCAGACCGTCGTCGGTAGTCCATTGTGCAGCTCAAGTTCAACGTAAATAAAATACCTACCTACCTACTTATATTTATTTCAGATATATAAATGAATGTATAAGAATATTTAAAGGAGCATAAACTCCGCAATATTGTCAGGAGGGAGTAATACTTTATTTACCTCGCAGTAGACGTGCGCCATGTGCTATTTACCATGGCCTGAGGAATAGGATTATCCGAAGTCGTGCCATCACAATTTTGATCCTTGTGATTTAATGGCTGCTGAAAAGATTTTGAATTATTACGAAAATTTAATGCATAGATAGCTTTGACAATATCGCAGACATCTCTTCACTGAGAATAAAGTATGGTCAATACTACCAGAATGTGGAAAAATGTGTTTCTGGATCTATGGGAACACCAGGAAACTCTGTAATTTTTACCAATGCACTTTGGTAATGATTTTAGATAAAATATAATATGTAATAAATAAAATATCGTTTTATAATATGTAATAAAATTTGGTAAATGTGATAAAATTTGATAATTTTATCGTGATACCTTAGAGCATGGCATAAAATTAATTTACTCACTTAAAATTATTTTTCAGTTAATTGTTTTTTTACTAAATATGTTGTAATAAGAAGTATAATTTTGAAAACCAGAATTTCCGGTAAATCGTTTTCGTCTGAATGGGAAAATTACAAAATGAATTACATAAATACTGTATATTTTGGTACTATTAACCAGAATTATGGGAGGATTTTTTTTTTTTTTTTTTTTTTTACCAGAAATGTCATAACCATACAATACAGTAATTTTTCCAGAGTTTTCTCTGTGTTAAGTATTTAGTTAAAATTGCAATCAAAGTACTTCCACTGGGGCAACAGCTGAAAGGTGAAAAAAATTTGGTTGATATGTTGTTTAAAACTAATTATGGTGGTATTTTTTGAAGGATTAAAATATTTAAATACTGTTGTGCTGCGCATTCGGCTTGATTACCATTAAAGTTTATATATTGTACACGATAATTTTGAAAGGTGACTGAGCTGGTCGCCAAAGACGGCTAGTATAAAAATTCCTTACAATATGTTCACTAATAAGAATGGCATAACTTCTTTTCCTCGTAAATGCTTAAACTACAGTTAAGTAAAAAAAAAAAAAAAATAATAATCTTACAACTGGATTTTGGTCTTTTCAGTCTAATTTAACCTAATACATGGTTATTTTCGATTTTTGTTAGAATAACTGTGGAAATTTCACTTTAAAATTATTTCATGTAAACTAATTTTCCTTCATGAAACATTTCACGATGAAAATATATTTATTACATATTTAAAGTTATAAAGATTGCATCATATACCATCTCTAATTGAAACAGCAGCTGCATTAATTTTTCTAAATTCAAGTAGTCAAATATTAAACTTATTATGATGGTTTGTCATTGACATTTATGCTTTTACTTAGATGCATCCAGAAATAAATAGTCTGTACATTAGATTTTCATATCCGTTTGGCTGACCATGAGAGGCATTTCAAAGGTGCCATCACATGTACTACAAATACTATTAAGTTTACATTTTTAAAAGATCTTATTATATTAAGTGAAAGTTACTCTCGTGAGAAAATTCATTATTTAAAATTGTGGTGCATGATATTTGAGAAATTTGGTACTTAATATATTTTCTTATTTTTAAGGGTTTTGATTGTTAATTTTTTTCGTATGGAACAGGAGAGCTGCAACTTTACATCAGAAAAGCCGCAGATTGCCAACCTCAGCTCTAGATGCACGTGGGAATTTTTCGCAACTACATGTATGATGAATTGCTCGTGTCTGCGTGAATCGCATTTATGTGCGATCACATATGCGAATCGCGGGCAGTGACCCTCAATTAGAAATAACAGTTGCTTGAGCGCATGCAAAGAAAGTAAATATTGTTATTTAATGTTCCTGTACGGCATTTTCATTTAAGTCGCCCAAGAGCTGCACAATGGGCTATTGGAGACGGTCTGGGAAACATCCCTGAGGAGACAACATACATACGTCACATCCCGTTTTACAGGGAGAGCACATTCACACACCATCCATCCGCAGATCATAATTTTGATCTGAACAAGATCACAATCAATCTCCGACCCAGTACTCCCAGAGGTAATTATTTGTTATGTGAACTTGAAGTACTTTGTAACCTGAACCGATTTAGAGTGTACCAATCACTATTCTATTCACGGGGAGTCTTCGGCTGGCAAATATTGATCTACCGACCTCTCGGACATGGGCCAAACACCTTACCTGTCAGTCTAACCCGACCATTGTTGAATGTAAATGAATCTAAATAATTATAATTTTAAGCACAGTCTTGGCGAAGATTTAATGAAATTTAAGTGCGCAGGAATTCCAAATATTGTATTCAATGGTTAGGAAACTTAATACTTGAACAAAGGAATGCATTAATATTGGGATACCTGCAGGTGGCGTAGTGTGGGTAACTTGATTCTGATTGGTTGTTGAGACATGATATTTGTTTAGGCTAGCAACTGTTCTTTCCATTCTATTTTGAGTAACTTAAGTCTGTCAAGTATCAGTTCTCTTAAGGCCTGTTTAGACGATCCAATTTCTTGGACAGAGATTGATTGATGGAAACTTGTTTTGCTTTGAGCTTGGATCGTGTAAACAAACATCCAAGAACTTGGTCCAACTTCTTGGACGATAGTAGAGCATGTTCTATTTTCCATCCAAGTTTTTTCTCCCTTAACCAATCAGCGTTTTAGGTTTCGTGACGTCAACAAGCTGGCAGCAAATTATGTCATTTTGTTGTGGGTTTTTATAGATTTTAGTCCAAATAAATTGATCTGTTGAGGTTTATTTGTGTCATTATGATTTTATTTGAATTTATTTAGTAATTTTAAACTTATGTAAGTATTATTTTATAATGTTGAATATGAACAATGAGCATGCGCAAGTTTCTCTTTCAACGAATCAGCGGCATTCAAGAACTTGGATAGTGTCAACGAATCATCCAATTTCTTGGACAGAGAAATCCGTCCAATTTCTCGGATTCAAGAAATTGGACCGTGTAAACAGACCTTTAAGTGATACATTATTTACTCTTACACAAAGATTTCAATTCTTACACAATATATTTCTTACTTAACACACAGACAGGCATGAAGCCATGTAGAACATAAACTAATTATGCATCGAAGTTGCCAGGTACTCAAAACAAAAATATATCACAGTTAGAATAAAATACATAAATCTAATTCAAGTAAAAGACGTTGATGAAAAAAAATTATATTTCAACAAATTCGATATCTGATACGGCGCTGTATTTAATTAACTTCACGTTATTTAACATTCTAACTTAGTTGGGAAAACTTTAACACGTTATTTTGCTTATAAACAATCAGCTGGCGCTGAGGCTATAGGTCACATGTGTGGGTATCAGTGATCTTCTTCATTTAAGTACCCAATTGTTTTAGATTATTCCAATGTTTATTTATTTGCAATGTTGAATAAAAGTATTTGAAATTAAAAAAAAAGTACAAAAAATAAACGAATCATCCTGAATAATTTTCGATCTAATGATCGAGTTTCACGCTCTGGGGCTCAATCTTGATGGTTCGAAAAGGTGATCTCAAATTTTCTAATTAATTAGTGCAGACGAAATTTTAAGTTACGAAATCAGACATAAATGTATTTTCTCTGAATAAACATACCTTTTTTTCGACGGACTTTTAATTCCAAAATATGGTCCCAATAGTTTCGTTAGTAGAGGTGTCAAAAGTTTTGACCCTTTAATGTTTTTTTTATTTTTCCTTATTTCACCATGTTTAGAGAATTTTTTAAGCGAATTGAAGATTTTTTGCACTGGATTATAAAATTCATTTGTCTAAGGATCATGGAAAAAATAACTTTTAGAAAAAATTTATAAATTTTTATCATTTTATTTAATAACGGTCGAAAATTTTTTAATTGTAAGACATACAGTTTTTTACACCATTTCAAAGAATGCAATTTTAAATGACAAAATACAAAATTTGAGTGCAATTGGTCGAAAATTTCCTAAGAAAAAAAAATTAAAAAAATTTTTTTTTGAAACTCGATTTCTCAGGAACTATTAGACTGATTACCTTCAGTTTTTGTATTTTTCTATGTAAAATTATTTTCTTTAAAATGGTGTAAAAACTGTATATCTTACAGTTAAAAAGGTTTTCGATTATAATTAAACAAAATAATAAAAAATTTACTAAATGTTATTTTTCGCATGGTGGAATACGCAAAAAGTACAATTGACATTAAAGGGTCCAAATTTTAAAAAGCTCTTCTGATCAAACTATTGGGACCACATTTTCCAGATTACGGCTACCCCCATATTCTGGGGCCAAAACTCTTAGTCTGTCGGAAAAAAAGGTGTGTTTATTCAGACAAAGTTTTTGTGTCTGGTTTAGTAACTTAATATATCTTCTGCACTAATTTAGCATATTTGAGGTCACCCCCTCGAACTTAAGATTGAGTTTTAGAGCGTGAAGATCCGATCATTACATTATGAGTTATTCAGAGTGGCACGTTTTTTATTTTATGCATACTACATTAAGAAAACATCTTAAAGAGGACCAGTTTTTTTTTTTTTTTTTTGAATGAAGATAAAATAAAGACGAATTATAACTATAGTTTGAATTGTATTGGTGCATATAATTTTTTTACTATTAAAAAATTAAAACTTTTAGCAATACTAACCCTTCACTAACATTTAGGTGCCTGCTTCGAGCTTCTGCTTTGATAACTGAGTATTATGAAAATACTGTTTATTTATTTTATATTTGATGCAAGTTAATAAAAAACAGCAAATATAATTACGAAAAATGTTTCGATAATTTAAAATCAAAGCAAGTAGTAGATGATTTTAAAAAATGAAATATAACAAGTGGCACCGTGCCGAAAGTCCTCTTATTGATTGTGGTGTGAAAGTTTGAAAAAAGAGTGTGAGATTCATCCCTGCTGTGTGTTTTTGTGTGGTACATATATTATTAACTGTTGCTGATCATTTTATAAAAACTTTCAAAAAAACCTTTTAAGATTGTTTGGAAATATAATTTCATGCAAAGAAAGACTTGCAATTGAAGGAATAAACTGTATCAAATAGTTCTTAAGTTGTAAACCTTGACCTAGAAAAAAAGTTTTTTTTTAAAAATAACAACAAGTAAAATAAAAGAACTTAACCCAAATAAGTTCTGTAATTTCAAGAATACTTTTAACTGAGCTATTAGTGTTACACAGCAACTAATTAAATTCCAAGAAATATTGACTTAATAGCCTCATTAAGATTCATTAGTGAATGATAGTAACTGTAAATCGTCCTTTTGCCGTAGTTCTCAGAATTCGCAGAAGAAATAAAATCCTAGAGAATTCAAAGAGTAACGAAATAGTATCAGTTCTCAATAAAATGCTCATTCAGAACTTACGGGAAACAAAAATGTGCAAATTGTTCTCCATATATAATCATACCGGTATAATCAAAAGTACATCGTATAAAGTGATCATACCGCAGGAGTAAAATCCATGAATAGCCTAATGAATGCTAAAATAATAGGGCAGTGCCGATTTATTTTGAAAAAAATATTTTTATCTTTTGATTTGGATTTCACAACAAAAGAGATGGGGCTTTTAATTGATAACAGAGACAAATTAGATTAATAACTTTGAGAATACGCTCGCTTTCGCTTGGTAACCCCTAGTCTTGTTTTCTATCTTAGCTTTTATAATTTCTATTACACATTACTTTGAACATATCAGAGAGTCTGCTCTCCAACCTGTGCATAGCATGAATGAGGAAGAAAAATCGATATTGATGTGGATTGATATTTCTTCTTTGCGAACAAATTTCAAATTTGTTAAACGGAAAGCCTTGAACTAGCAGTAAATACTCATTTATGTAACTTAATTTTTTTACATTTTTCCGCTTAATAACGGAAAAAACGTCTAATAATTTTGAGCCATAAAATCGGCGAATAATGTAGTATTATAATAAGATAAATATGCTAAAGCCGACTAGAAATACAAAAATTTTATTAGCCAATTTTGCAAACTTTCGCATCTAATTTTAAAATCTTATTCAACTACGATTGTCAGCTTTTTTGACTGATAAAGCAGGGAATTTTTTTTTAACTCTATCTTGTCTATCTCTTAGCTATATAAAAATATTTTATTTTATTTCAAACTGTAGAAATATGCAAAAATTTATATTTTTATAACATGTATTTCAGTTAATTTATGATACTGTATTATGATTGTGTATTAAATTATATTTCATACTCAATTTTCATAGTTACAATTACTATAAGCATTTACGAGTCTAAAAGGTTGTAAACATGAATTTTAATTTGTCATGAAAATTTAACTTTATTCAAATTTTGTAGCTATTTCTTTAGCAATGAATTATGACATAAAGTCCACCATCATATTCCTTAGAGTCTAAGGCTTAGACAATTTTACTCTAAATACATCAATTAAGAAATAAATTGCTCTCTTTCATTTTTTTTTCCTTGACGCGAGAAATAATTTATATCTCTCCATGCCTCGGAACTTCCTGTGAAACTTGAAATTATTTTCAGATTGATATTGATTTCAGTTTGTTTAAGTAACACCCATAGAAGATAGAAGGCTTCAGCACTGATCAATTTAGTAGTCCGACCTATCGAACATGAACTGCGTACTGGAGGAAAAATAAGAAATATGTCACGACGTTCGGGGTACTTAGTTGCTCAGTAGGCGATAATACGAAAGATGTCATTATGTTTAGACCACTAAAGGATCAAATTTCTTGCTGTGCAGAGGCCTCTCTTCTAGGAGGTATTGGCTTAACATGGTTTCTCGAAGCTGTGTCGCCAAGGAAAATAAAAAAAGAACCATAGTTTAAGTGTCTTAAACATGAAGCAAAACAATGATTTTAAACTATAAATATCATTTTGCTGTGAAGAATTATCTAGGCTTTAGAACAGACAAATAACTTAAATATTTTGAAAGTTATTAAACTTTTTCAAAACTCGCTAATTTGGCGACATTTTTCTACTTAGATGAAAATTATCAAATCCACTGCCTGATTCTCAGCTTTTACTAATTTTTATGAGCCCAGATAATGCAGCATTGTAGTAAATTTTTGAGTGTTAAGAAAATTAGACCACAAATTCTTTTCATTTCCTCAAAACTGTGGCTTTTCTCCATATTTACGTTTTGCGCCATTTTCAGAAAAAATATAGAGATCGATAGCTTTAGATGGGTGCTAAACTTGTCTTAACAGTTATTAGTAACTGTAGCAAACTCACAGCAGTTATGAAAAGCATATTATTCGCAAAAAAGCATAATTTCATATGACTACGAAGCCTTAAAAAAAAACTTAAGTCACTCATTTTATTTGTCCAACCAATAGTGAGACGGTAAAAAGGATTTAAATATAATAAAGCGATAAAAAATTAAAAAATTTAATTTGACTTCGGTTAGTTTTTCCTTTACATCACAAAATTTAAAAAACGATAATAATCTATAGATATATTTCTCTTACACGGCGACAAAAAAAAGCCTCATTACAACTCCCCGAATGGCAACGCTAGAAAATCGACCAATGATTGCCGCTAAAAATGTCACATGCCAAATCTAGCTGAGATGGCTCAACATATAGCGTTTTTAAAAACGGAAAATGAAATAACCAGAGAGAGCATAAGCAAGGCAAAAGTGAGTAGTCTTTGTCGAAAGCGCTTTTTTTTTACGAATTTATTTGACGATTTCTGATTTATATCACGAATTTATTCATTTCTAATAGGTTTAACGAATTACATGTCATTTATTTGAATTCAAATTTATTTTAATGACTTAGTATTTACTAAAAAGATGTAATTTTTTTTTTAAAAAAAGTAGTTATATGGATTTGAATGATTGTTTTGAATTCTTAGAATTTTGTGCATTTGCAATGTACCTAAGTTAGTAGCGAGCGAAGCGAGCTTGGTTTGCGAAGCAAACCATATAAGATTGCGTAGCAATTTTCGGGGGTTGGCGAGCGTTAGCGAGCAGGGGGCGCATCCCACTAGTTAATTTAATTACTCCGAAACAAAATCGATATTTAAACGAAGTAACACACATTTCTGATCTCTAGACCAGCGGTTCAGAATTATTTTCGGGTATGGAACCCTAAATAATCAGTTATCTTTCGGTAAAACCCCAACTTTATTAAGGGAAGTCAGTAGGGCATATACCAATAATGCTGAAACTGACCTTTTTCGGTGCACCTTTTCTCAGCATCTAAACAAGATCTTTCCTCAGTTTTTTTTCCCACAGAGTATTTGCATATACATGTTTACACTGTGATAACTGTCAATGCATATCTTTAGTAGAAATTTTTTTTAAAATTATGAACTAGGAAATTTTAATTTTTGAAAAAAGTTTCATCATTTTTGAGCAAAAGTCTTTCTTAATTCAAACAGTACTCCTGCTAACACTAAACATTATCATAGATTACAACTGATACAATCACAAATATCCCCCCCCCCAAAAAAAAAATTCTAAGTGATGACACTAGTAGTTTCTTAGAAAAAGTACATCTATAAAGGTCACTTTTAACATTATTGACGTCAGTTTTATCATTAACCCTACCGACTCCCCTTAAAGCAGTGTTTCCCAAACTTATGACTTTCGTGTACCCTTTCAAAATTTTTTGTAATGCTGAGTACCACTAATAAAAAAATAAATGAATATTTTACTATAAAAAAATTGCACAGAAGTTAAAAATCACAACTGGCTGTTGACACCTCTAATTATTAACTCTTAACTCTGCAAAAAATAGCCAACAGAGAAATACGTAATCCTAAATTTTCATAACTAGCTTTGCTTTTAAATAAAAGTTTTTGAAATTTTCGTTTGTTGCAATATTTTTCGCATAAGAACGCGTACCCCCGCTAAACTGTTCCCGTACCCCTGGGGTACGCGTACCACACTTTGGGAAACATTACCTTAAGATAATAGTTAGCATTAACCTATAAAAGAGATTGTTTTTAAAATATTTAATTTGAGGAGTGTAGATTTTTCATCGTTATATCATAAATGATCGTATATTAGGTTTTATGTGCATCAGTAAAATTTGCAGTCCTTGTGCTGTATCTAGTCTAGCTATGAATTTGTTTTCGGCGCATATACATAATCTGAAAATAAATAAAAATAAGCAGAATTATGGTTTATCTCGACATGAAAACTAAAAAGAACTGCTTTCAACGATGAAAACGATTATTAAGGAAACATGTTTCTTTATTACAGAATTTAGTTATTTTATTTTAATTTGAAAAGTGCAATATGAAATATTTATGCAATATTTTATGAATGATTATTCCTTTCATAATTTTTTCTATTTATAATTATTAGAAATATTAAAATGTCATTTCTATTTCATTGGCATTTTACTTTAAATAATTTCTTAAAGGCAAATGAAGGATTCATTAAATTATGAATTATAGGTCGGATCTAAATATAATCATATGATTCAAAAATCAACTATGATTATAAAAAGAGCTAATTTGCGGAACTAATTTTACGATTGTCCTACTCATCTGTGGAACCCTTTGGGAACCTCCGCTCTAGACAGTAGAGTACGCTGTTACAAGAATGTCACACTTCTCTTATAGTTCAATTTTCATTACAGAATGTTCCTTTAAACATTATTCTAAAGAAATGAGCGAAATTTAATAATTTTTTATCCAATAGTTTTTGCGTAATTAAAATGAGAAGTGCGCTGCGAAAATGTTTAGAAACAGCAACAGCGATTAATTTTTTTTATTTATTTATTTTTTATAATAAAGTTCGATTTTAAAATTTCCATATTTTAACGTTATTGAATCAGTTATAGAAAAACTACAGAATTTCTCTTCTTTTATTTCACATACAAAAAATTATTAATGATAAATTGATTTTCTTAAAATTTTATTGTGAAAATGCAACAATTTAAAGTCTGACAATAGCATCATTGTAAGAATAATTTTTTATTTATTTAAGTCCATAATTTTTAATGTGCTGCCTATGTAGATTAAATTATACAAAAAAAAAATTTATCACGCATCGAAAAGGATTGGAAAGTGTCCTGAATTGTCCAAGGTTTCTTAAAAAATAAAATAAAGCTAACGTAAGAAATTTTGTTATCATTATTCATTGTTAAATTAGGGTATTATTGATATATCATGAGAATAAGCTTAAAGAACAAATAAAACATCTTGATAAATCACTGGCAATTATTGCCGATGTCAGGATGGGCGTTGTTTATCACCAGGATCTCTGCTATTAGATAAATAAAGGCGAAAGAATAAATGAGTTATCAAGAAAGGAAGGACTTAGCAAATGAAATGAGTACAAACAAGAATGAAATAAGAACAAAAAGGTTTAACCCTAAGTAAAAAATAAAAAAGTTAGATAAATCTCTGGGATAATTTACAAAAATATGCGTTGATTAAATAATAACAAAAATCCTAATAATCCGAAATGCATCTATCAAAAAAATTTAATCTAATATAAAATTGAATTTTTTCTGTTTGTTAGCTTGCATGGCCCGTATGCGATTTTCCAATCCAGCGGCGTTTAATGACTTACACTCCTGTTTGGCATTTTTTTCAAATAAAAAAAAAACTTGATTCCTAACTTTTTTTTAGTTCAGGTAACTTTGCACTACAATTGCGACCGACTACAACCAAGAGAAAAATCTCCAAAAATAAGAACGAGTCGTTAAAGGCTGTTGGATTGTAAATCAGCCTCTCGTATAATCTTCTAAGCTATTCATCCGATTGAAATAAAATTGGACACATACTCAAATAGTTTGAATTACGGGGAAGGACACTTTCAATGTTGGATCATTCTATACCAAACAGTTCGAACATTGTCTGTTAAAAACGAATTTTCTCATAGGATTATCATTACTGCAGATGAATCTCTATTTTAAAAGAGGTCTGCGTATGACAGCCCTATTTAATCGAAAATGAATTTAAAGTTATATGCACGTTTTTAATAATTATTCATCTTTGGTTCCTTATGTTAAATGTTTAGATTTTGAATGTGAGTACACAAACACATGATTTATATGCGATTAATGCATCTAACCACTGTTGGTGCGTAAACTTTTGCAATTTAGAATTTGGCTGATTTTAATAAATTTATACCTGATCAAGAATAGAAAAATCATACGGATAGTTTTCATTACATGTTGGAATATCGTCGCGGATTTAATATTTTGATAGTTATTTGTTTGTTACTAATTGTTTATTGTTACGCCAGTGACAGAAGGTTAACCACATCTGGTTGCCAAGGAGGGCAAGTTCCATAGTCGTTTTTGAGGGAATACTTTTTTTAAAAAATATTTTATAAAATTTTGTAATTTTATACTAGATATTTAAGAAATATTTTTTGATTTTTTTCAGGGGTCATTATTCACTATTTAGGGTGTGGATAATCTTTGAAATAATTTTTAGTGAAGGATATTTTTACAGCCAAATTTATTACATCACCAATGCTTCTGTGTATGTTAGCTTACATATTTGTTTCTAGCACTGCAGCATTTAAACTATGAGCTAAATGATCGTTAATTAGGTATTTCATTTTTTTCAAGATATTGTTCTCTATTTTTTTGAAATTATACGGAACGATTATGTTTTTATGACAGAGCAACTTTAAAACAAAGAAGACCCAGTTTTTGAAAATTGAGTGGATGTGGTGAAATGATTATCACATGTTCGCCGCAATTAATATCATTTTTGATGCCAAAAAATTCGATGGACAGTTTATCTTTTTTTTTTTTTTTTTTTTTTTTTTGGTGAGGTTGAATCTCGAAAACCTGTGTTCTGATGAATTTGAAAATGCAAACTAACCAGTAAGCACAGCAAATAATAACAAAATGAAAAGAAAATTTTATACTAAGTGTCTAATCAACATGCAATGCTTAAAAACAAATAAGGAGTATAATGACTCTTAAATCACCATAATGATTATATAAATATTGCCTAACCATTAAGTTCGAGAATTGGGACAATGACTGTCGCAAATCTTGACAGTTTCGAATTTGAAGCGAGGAAAAAAATATCATCAAATATCATAGACCACTAACAAAGCAATAAAAGCACAAAATGTTATAAATTTCTAGTCATAACTTAAAGTTGTTTCTAATAATTGTTTTTTACCTTTTTCACGTTTCGATGTTTTTAACCTCGCTTTCCACGTTAAAATTTCGACAAGTTTTAATAACTCTTTTATTGAATACTAGCCACCTTCAGCAATCAGCTTCCCCACTTTATTAAAAAATGTAGAATCTCAAGCATTTCGAGATTTAAAATCGTACAGTTCAAGACAATATATAAAACGCATATTATTGTGGATGGTTCCTAGGATAGTCCACCCGTGGCGATTTTTTTAAAACTTGCCAAGCAGGTTTTTAAAATCGCACCAAACTAAGTTTCCGGAGATAATTTTAAACGCCCGATCACACCACCAAAATTCTTAAATCTGATTGGTTATTTGATATGTATACCTATGCGAAAGTTGAATTTCGTTAGGTAGGTGCTTTATTGACGTTGCACTAATATATATGTAACACATCCTCTCGTATTTCCTGCATAACTTTCGAACCGATTCTTTTATTTAATCATAGTAGATGAAAGTTAATTTTCTAACAGTTGTTCTTCTGATTATTAATTTGCAGTCATTTTTTGAAAGCAGTCATTTTCTGATTCCATACTCTTTATGAATCATTTATTGAGAAAAACAGTTAAGAAAAATCTATTTACAAATTATATACATGGAGCAGAGCTCCTGGACACAAGTTTACAGTACCATTGCCAAAAGATAAGTGCGCACTTTTTTACGTGTATCATATAATTATTCGTTCATGTCATGTGATCTATAATATCCAGACTTCTTTGTTAGAATTGGCCCCACAAGATCGTATAATTCTTGATTTTAATGGGAATTCGGCTTCATTAAGATATTTTACTGCGCAGTATGGACTTATTTTATAAATAAAGATATCATCGCTATTCAATGAAACTTAATATATACGCGAAGAGCTTAGTTACTTATGAGAAAGAGATTATTTAATGTTCTCATCAATCAGAAAAGCTTGTCTGCAGATAAAATATAATTCTTTTTAAGTTTAGTTTCAGGATCCTTTTAATTCTATTAAGCTTGTATTCTAGATGTTATATATATATATATATATATATATATATATATATATATATATATATATATATATATATATAATATTATGTTATATATAGATGTTATATATATATATATATATATGTAACATAAAAAGCTTCTATTAATCTTTTTACGTTAGTTTCTTTGCTATAAAACAACTCCTACTTTATTACTAATTAATTATTCTATTCCAAATTCTTTCTCACACTTTTAAAAGCCACATCCTGTTCTTAAATCTATTTTTGGCTCAACTATGCATTTAATTAAGAGCAGGACATATCTCCCTATGCTCTGTGTGGGAAAAGCTAGATTTCTTTCATAAACCAATAGTAATCCTTATCACTTCCCTTTTCCCCTCAAATATAACAAAATAGAGGGAAATTCCTTTGCTACTTTCCCTAAGATAAAAACTTAAGCACACAGTTTTGAGTGCGATTTTGAGCTCCGCCTTTGCTAGAAAATGTCTTAAATATACTATGTGAAGTTAATAAAATATGTTTTGCCTTCCAACTGCTATCTGCGTGGCCTAACATCACTCACCATGACTGCTACCCTTTCAAGCCTAGCAGGATAGATACATTTTGCAGTTGGTTTGGCACTTTTTTTTTTCACTGGCTCATTAAAAAAAAAAAAATGCTTTTTTCAAATAAGTAAAAAATATATAAATATAAAAGGAAAGAAAATAATCGAATGAAGTTTTAGGAGATGCCGGCGTTGCTCGTGAAACAGATATCCTGACTAAAAGAATGAGAATTTCGGGACTTTCCTTCATAATGGGTCCAGACGTTGCCTCTACACAGTTGTACCGGAATCGCAGTTAAAGAATTGATGTCTTCGCTGTTTTGGTTTCGTTTTCGCCTACCGTGTGTTACCATCAACAATTAGCTTCTTGCGGATTTACAGCAAGTGCTTGCTGTGTTGCCCTACTTGCTTGCTGCTTGTCGGTCTCATTGAGGATTGATAAAGGTTCAGCATATGATCGAATTGATTTCGTTTTCTGGCGATTTTCTCGAGTGTTCTGTGTTTCCTTGAACGGAAGATGACCAAAAATGTGATCTCAAGTGGTAGCTACGATTCCGCTCGCGTGTGCGCGTGATTCATCAAATATTAGAAGTGATTTATTGGTGATTAATTACAGATGTGATTGGTATTTACTCTCAAAAGTTTAAGTTTTTAAACGTGAATACTTTTGAATCATTTACACTCATATATTGAAATAGGAACATATAATTTTATGTTTATTGTTCCAAATATTTATTCCGGTAATATTATATTTATCTATTAATATTTATATTTTGATAATAGTTCCATTTATTGATGCTATTATTCAATGGTTTATAATATTATTTGTTTAAATTAAATAATGATATTAAATTTTAGTGCTATCACATATTTTTTTTTCCACTTATGATTCAGTATGATTATAGTTTTAATTATTATTTAAGGAATCACTTTTTATATTGCATTATATATCACAGTGTATATTATATTGATTGTAGAAGTAAAATTTAAATTTTTATTTTATTATGGTGTTTAAAAAAGCAAAATATGTGCTATTCATAAATTTAACTTTTTTTTCTTTTAAATGTTATATTTAGTTAATGAAATTTATTTTGGTTATTTGAATGCCCTTACGGAGTGGCAAAAACTACAATTTTAACATGGATGAAAACGCTAAAAGCAATACAGATAATTCTGAAAAAGAATTGAGTGATAATTTACAAAAATTAAGTATGGATCAAAATGTACAAGATAAACCAGACATACTAATCTTTGAGCCTGACATTGGTGTTCAATTCACAGCCTGGCTCAAACATTTCGAAAAACTAACTATCGAGGCTAAATTAAATGACGATTGGAAATTTAAAAATTTTCAAAAATTCATTAAAGGTTCAGCTTTGAAATTGTATATTAATAACTGCCTTAATTGTAATTCATATCAGGAAATAGTTGAAATTTTTCAAGAACATTATTTTTCACCTCTCTTTGGTTTAAACGATTTTCAAAATTTAAAATTTTCTGGCCAAGCTAAAGACCTTAACTCATATTTTACTGAAAAGGTAGAGTTAGGTAGAAAGATAGGTTTAAGTAATGAACATATAATTGAGGGTCTATCTATAGATTTGCCTCCCCAAATTAGGACACTTTTGGTTTTAAAAGAACCCAAAACCCCGATTGAATGGCTCACAATTGTTTCGAAAATAATTCATGATGTACCAACGGTCTTACCCCAAACTGAAACTAAACAAAAATTACCAGAATCCAAATTTAATGGGTATGGACCACAATATCAAGGCTGGGTACCAAGGCGGCCATTCTTTAACAACTCGGGTAATCCAAATTATAATCCTCAACAAAATCAAAATTTTTCCCGGCCTAGTCAAAGTTATAACCAACAATCCCAATTTAGACCTACAATTCGAAATGAAAAGTTTCATATAAATGAACAACAAACAAGTCATTTCGCCCAGGCTTCCCAGGAGTTGCCTCCTAAGCGATGTAAATACTGTGATAAGCTTGGTATAACCAATGCTTATCATTGGGGCCAAAATTGTATAAACAAACCTAATATTTTTACGGCTGAGAATCAAACTCAGCCTAAACAAGAAAGTGACCAACAACAAAATTGTCAAATAATAGTAACGGGATATGTACAAAATAAAAACAAAAACAATATAAGTGACAAAAACCCAATTTTGACAAATAAAACTATCCTGTTAAACATTGATACAGGAAGTACTTTAAATATAATTCCGGCTAAGCTTTTTGAAAAACTTAATGTCCTAACAGAAAGAAAAGACTTTGTTAATGTAAAATAAACAAAAGGTATTTTGCAACTTAACCACACTTGTACTTTAAATTTAAAAATTGGAGATATAGCTAGGTCAGTGGAATTTTATATTTTAAATACTGATCTACCTTAAGGAATGGTTTAAAGGAATGTAATGGGTTTAAATTAGTGATAGATTGTGTTGAACGAGTTGTAATGCAAAATCAGAAGAAGCTGATAGTTTTTTCGGATTATAAAAGCAACTTGTCTTTACACATTTCTCCTGAAATCCAGGTTAATGATTGCAACAAAAATAGCAATAAAGAAAATAAAGCTAAGAATAAAAATAAGGAAAGTAGAAATAAAAGAAACAATGTTAAATCAATTAAAAATAAACAAAATGAAATGATTATGGAAAATAAAAGTTTGGACATAAAAGTAAACAAAAATAAAAATGTAAACAAAGAGAATTTAAAGAAGAATAAAATAAAAAATAGACTTAAAAATAAAGATTTAAATAGCAAAACTGAAAATAATCTTGAGTTTTCAAATGTTCTTGAGACTAAATGTGATAATGGTGCGCAACATTGTCAAAGTCATGTTGACGGAATTATGCAAATTCATGATGATGAAAAAAATTCCCAACTTCAGGAAATTTTAGAAGATTTTTCAGATATTTTTGCTAAAGATAAATATGATGTAGGGACAATAAGAATTGAACCTCAAAGGGTAAGATTAACATCAGACTTACCAGTATCCTTACGAGCATACAAAACTTCCCCAAAACAACAAGAGGAAATAGATAAACAAATTGAGGAATTGTTAAAGCATAATATTATTAAAGAAAGCTCTTCTCCCTATTCTGCTCCAGTAACTTTAGTTTATAAAAAAGATGAAAATAAAAAAAGTAGATTGTGTATAGACTTTAGAAAATTAAATCAAATCACTAAATCGGATGCAGAACCATTACCTCTTATAGAAACTCTTATAGATAAATTAGGGAAAAATGTTTATTTTAGTAGACTCGATATGGTAAGTGGTTATTGGCAAATTCCAATCAACCCTGAAGACACTGAAAAACTTGCTTTTGTCACCAATAGTGGGTTATATGATGAATGGTTAAGATTGCCATTTGGGTGGAAGAACGCCCCTAGTATTTTTCAAAGAACAATACGTAGAATACTCACTAAACATAAAGTTTCATTTGCAGCTAATTATTTTGATGATATCATAATTTATTCTAATAGTTTTGAAGAACATTTAAATCATCTAAAGGAAATTTTTGAAATATGTAGATTTGAAAATTTAAAGTTAAAACCTTCTAAATGTTCTTTTTTGCAAACTAAAATTCAATTTTTGGGTTATGAAATATGTCATGGTGTAGTAACTCCTGATAACAACAACATTGAAGCAATTAAAAACTTGAAACCTCCAACTAATGTTAAATCTCTTCAACGATTTTTAGGTTCAATAAATGTGTATAATAAATTTATAAATAATTATGCTAAAATTAGAGTACCTTTAAATAATCTCTTAAAGAAAAATACAACCTGGTGTTGGACTCCCAAATGTCAAGAGGCATTCGAAATTTTAAAGAATGCTTTAGTTTGTAAACCAATTTTGAAAATATTTAATCCTAAATTACCATGTCATATTTTTGTTGATGCAAGTCAAAGTGGTGTTGGAGCAATTTTGAAACAGCCAGATGTTTCAGGTGTCTTACATCCAATAGCATTCCATTCTCGTTCTCTTAGAGACTATGAGAAAAATTATGCTATCACAGAACTGGAATGTCTTGCTATTGTTGATGCATTAAACAAATTTTATCACTATTTATTTGGAAATAAATTTACCATACATACAGATCATGCGGCTTTAGTTTGGTTAAAAAATGTTAAAAATCTGAAAGGTAGATTGTTCCGCTGGTCTTTACTATTGAGTATGTATGATTATGATATAAAATACACAAAAGGCACCTTAAACTTTGAAGCTGACATGTTATCCCGAGATATTCCTGACAATAGTGAACACAATAGTAATGTTGATTTAAATAATGTAAGCCATTTTTCACATCTTTTGCAATTAGACGAAATTCGCGAAGCCCAACAAAATGATAATTTAACTGGAAATTTTATTAAAATAGATAATGTTTTGAGCATACGTAAAAAGGGTTTTACCAAAATTGTTGTTCCATTTTCTTTAAGGCATAAATTACTTGAAATTACTCATAAAAAATTTGGCCATCCGGGAATTCAAAAAACTATTAATTTGCTTACTCCTGTTTACTATTGGGAAAATATTACTTTGGACATTACAAATTTTAAGAAACATTGTCATACTTGTCAAATTAATAAAAAACCTAGACAGAAAAGATTTGGGTTACTTCAGGAAATGCCCCCAGTTGACAAACCTTTTGAAATAATTGCAATCGATAGTGTAGGTGGTTTTAATTATTATAATTCTACCAAAAAATATTTAACTTTAGTAATTGATCATCACACTCGATATATGTGGTCTTTTGCTTCGAAATCAATAACTACGGAAACCTATGTAAATTTTTTGCACCAAATTTTTCAAATTCAAACCCCTAAAAGTATTTTGAGTGATAGAAATGCCGCATTCACTTCTTCCCACTTTAAAAAATTTCTTAAACATAGCAAAATCAAACAATTGTTAACTACAGCCCATAGACCCGAAACTAATGGAAAAGTTGAACGTTTAGGACAAACCATTGTAACACGATTAAAATGCAAAATTAATGATTCTTCTAAAAAAGTTCCTTGGCCTAAATTATTAAAAGAAGTAACCGAAGAATACAATTTAACTCCACATTCAGTAACTAAATTCCCACCAGCTTTTTTAATGTTTGGTACAGTCCCATTTAATCATCCTTTATCCGAAGAAATTTATCCACCAGTAGAAGAAGCAAGAAAAATTGCAGTTGAAAGAACTAAACAATATCATGAGAAAAATAAAATTTATTATGATGCAAGATTTACTCATATTGAATTTTCCCCTAATGATACTGTAATGTATGAAGATTTTAAATACCCCAATACTAGGAGGAAACTTACCCCAACTTTTTCCGGTCCATATATAATTCTTGAAAAATTTTCTGATGTTAATTACAAAATAAATAAAAAGAATATTCATAATAAAGAAAATACAGAAATAGTTCATATATCAAAATTGCGAAGGTACCACCCACCTGACAAACTGAAATTATGTCACGAATAAAAAACCAGTAATAGTTTAAATAATAGAATTAATTATATTTTATATTGAATTTAATGATTTTTCATTGTTGAAATAAAATTAAAGAACACCGAATATGACGACAATACGCATAGTTCAATGGAACATGCGGTCCCCTTTTTTCTGGAAGATCCGACCTTTCAAATTTTTTCTTCAAGTTCAGCGTTACCCAATCTAGTAGGATATGGGGCGATGGTAGTTTTGCCTCTGGTGAAAACCAAAAAAATAAATATTTATGCACCTTGTTGAATCTAGGATCTTCCAGCACATTATTGTTGGGAATAGGGACTGTTTTCCTCCTTTTGGGGAATACAGCCCCTAATCCAACAAAATAATTTCCCCTAATAACACTGAAGTCTTAAACTTCAGATTAAAGACCAAGTGTCAAACTTTTTATTATCTCATTGAAATAAAAATACTGAAGTCTTAAACTTCAGATTAAAGACCATTGTGTCAAAAAAAATTTTTACATTTTATATTGAAAATTTTTTTTGATAAAAAGTGTCAATTTGTATTTTTATATCTCATATCACTTGCATTTTCATATTTTTGTATCTTTCTTGTTATTGAATATGAATATTTACATCTTTTAGGAAATTTTTATAGATTTTCTTGTCTTAAGTGAAAAGTTTATTTTAATTGTGTTAGTATGAGGAATAACTTTATTTACTGTGATTATAAAGAAGGACTGAAAAAACTTAATCACAAAAAATTTTTTGAAAATGGAGATCTAACACTTCATTTCGATAGTAGCGCTACTTCAAATTCTTTTTTCTTCCTCTAACTCTGTATGAAACTTTTTTTTACATAGTGTGCAAGTGTGTTTTTTTTATAATTCATGTTACTTTATATCTTGTTGATTTTACAAATATTATTATTATTATTTTAATTGTGTCATCATAAGGAAAGTTTTGCAAAGGAATAATTTTAAAAATTTTTTTGATGTTAGTTAAAATTTTTCGGCGAGGGGGGATGTAACATAAAAAGCTTCTATTAATCTTTTTACGTTAGTTTCTTTGCTATAAAACAACTCCTACTTTATTACTAATTAATTATTCTATTCCAAATTCTTTCTCACACTTTTAAAAGCCACATCCTGTTCTTAAATCTATTTTTGGCTCAACTATGCATTTATTTAAGAGCAGAACATATCTCCCTATGCTCTGTGTGGGAAAAGCTAGATTTCTTTCATAAACCAATAGTAATCCTTATCACTTCCCTTTTCCCCTCAAATATAACAAAATAGAGGGAAATTCCTTTGCTACTTTCCCTAAGATAAAAACTTAAGCACACAGTTTTGAGTTCGATTTTGAGCTCCGCCTTTGCTAGAAAATGTCTTAAATATACTATGTGAAGTTAATAAAATATGTTTTGCCTTCCAACTGCTATCTGCGTGGCCTAACATCACTCACCATGACTGCTACCCTTTCATATATATATATATATATATATATATATATATATATATATATATATATATATATATATATATATATATATATATATATATATATATATATATATATATATATATATATATATATATATATATATATATGTGTGTGTGTGTGTGTGTGTGTGTGTGCTAATTAATTGGGGCCGACAATATTTTAAAATGCGAAATTAGACTCAAAAACGGAATTATTTGGAACAGACCTCTATTTGGACTATTTGGAACAGATCTCTCCAAATTGTCGCTTATGCGGACGACATTGATATCATAGGAAGATCAGAACGGGTTGCTAAAGATGCCTTTCAAGCCCTTGATGCCTCTGCTATAAATATGGGCCTTTCCATTAACGAAGACAAGACCAAATTCATGGAGTTTTCAAGCTCAACTGTAAACTATAGTGAACCTTTGCAGATAAACGGACATTTCTTTGAAAAGGTTAAAGAATTTAAGTATCTTGGTACAATTATCAATGACCAAAACAAACTGAAATCTGAAATTGACAATAGAATCAATATGGCCAACAAATGTTTTTTTGGACTAAAAAGTCAACTAAGATCGAATTTTATTAGCCGAAAAACAAAACTAAAATTATATAAGACACTCATTCTGCCTGTCTTGCTATACGGAAACGAAACCTGGACTTTAAACCTTGACGTCCAACGCCCGATAGAAAAGTTTGAAAGAAAGATACTTACAACTATCTTTGGTGCCATACCAGAGGGGGGATGTTGGCGAACACGGTACAACTTTGAACTTTATGGGCTCTATAAACATCCTCAAATTATGCAGATAATCCGAAGCAACCGACTAAGATGGCTCGGCCATATATGGAGAGGCTCTGAAGATAGCCCTGTAAAAATTGCCTCCTTCAAGAACCCTCAGGGGTCCCGCTCTAGAGGTAGACCACCTACTCGATGGCTCAACGACACAGAAAGCGACCTCAAAGTCCTAAAACTTAAGAACTGGAGGGGAGTTGCCATGGACAGAGGGAGCTGGAGAAGGCGTGCTGTTGAGGCAGCCAGGACCTGCAAAGGGAATAATTCGCAATATTTAAAGAACAAAGATAATTCCATGCGAAATTTAACTTTTATTAAATATTTATTATTTTTTAATATTTTATTTAATAATAGCCAAAAATTGAACTGTAAATATACAATCTTATACATCCTCTTAAAGAATGTAATTTTCAATGGAAAAATACAAAATTTGAGCCAAGTCGCTTAAATAGTTCCTGAGAAATCAATTTTCAATCAAGTCAAATTTGAATCAAATTTTGAACAGTTTTATTTTTAAAATTTCGACTGTTATTAAACATAATAATAAAAAGTAATAAAGATTTACTGAAAATTATATTTTGAATAGAATTATCTTTGGATAAACGATTTTTATAATTGCGTGAAACAATTTTTGAATATATATATATATATATATATATATATATATATATTCACCAGCATCCACTGTAATCGTGCAATGACATCGATTAGGCTTTGTGAGAAAAAAATGTATCCCAAAGCATCGATAATTGATAACTGGAATTCCTGGTAAGATAATGGAGATAAATTACCTTGAAGTAAGCAACGTAATCTTAATAGCGTGTCTCTTTATTGAGAAATAAATCAATCTTAATAATGGACATGAATTATATTAATATCCCTTTAATATTGATAAAGAGTTAAGTATCGAGTGATAAATTAAGAAAAAAGAACTGAGATGTAAATCTCAACAATCTTCAGTGCTGAAAACAAGATTTAGGTCACCTATCAAAATTTAAAGAGCATCAGAGTCAATTGAGGGTTTATTAAAAAAAATGAAAAATCTTTAAAGTATGAATAAAATATTTAAATTGACACGAATTATTTGTTGGAAATGGCAAATCGTATATTTCCCTGATTTTGAACTGGCTTAAATCCAGCACCCAAAATAGACTACAATTCTTTGTAAGTTTTAACGAATTTTGGACATGTTTTTTTTCCGACATCAAATTCCCAAATCGTTACGGAAAAAAATTGAATCTAATATTATTTTTTCCAAAAACCTTTAATTGTTTAATACAGGAGATTTTGTTTTAGGTTGTTTTTTACTTTTTACCTCTTAAGCTTTTCTTTCAAAACAAAATGACTTATCGATTTTTTTCCCTTCCTAAAATTTCAAGAAGGAAACTGTAAATATTTTCTTGGAATAAACCGAACATCCTTCTTTGAAAGAAATTTTGGTTTCTTGAACATTTTTCCGTGTCTGAAGGAAAATTTAAACTCCGGGAAATGGAGCTTGTTATTTGAATTTTGAGATACATTTATATGAAAAGAAAATGAAAACGCACCATTTGAATTTTGGTAAGTTTATATACAAGACCATTTGAACATTAATCATTTACATAACAGGAAAATGAGCCATTTGAATTTTGGTACAGATTTATTAAATTTCATGAGTACCAATTTGCTCCACAACGTTTCTACGTTTTTAGGCAGTTTAAAATTCTGTATTTCTGAAAACTTTCATGTTTTCGACGAAAAAATTTCTACACGAGTTTCATTTCGAAAAAAAAGTGAAGTTTTTTCTATTAAAAGAATTTTATTGATGATCAAAATTGATGAAAATCTGAGGTTATGATTCCTTACAATATGATGGATGAAGATGAACAGATTGAGCTACTTTAGTCAAGTTCACAAAGAATTGACAAAAATTCTTCCTCTATTTTGGGTCGTTTTTTTTCTCTAATTGTTGTCTTTTTGTCCAATTCGGAACAATACTTTTTCAAATTTACTTTTTAGTCATATGCATTGAATTTCTTTTCAATCATTCTGATGTTCTTAGACCTGTTCATATGTCGCATATTGAAAATCAAGAAGTTTTCGGACAACCTTATCAAACAGTTGCTAATTATGCAACAAAAAAAATCCTTCCTGATTCATTATTTCTGGTCGCTGTTGTTCAATTATTGTCTTTATGTCGAATTGGGAATAACATTTTTGTGAATTTGATCTTATGCATAGAATTTCGTTTCAATCATTCTGATGAATTCATACCTGTTCATATGTCGCGTATAGAAAATTAGCAGGAAGTTTTCGGACAACCGAATCAAGCGGTTGTTAATTATGAAATAAAAATTCTTCCGATTCGCTATTTCTGGTAGTTTTTTATGATCAATTGTTGTCGTTTTGTGCAATTGGGAACACTACTTTTCCGAATTAAATTTTATGCATAGAATTTCTCTTCAATCATGCAGATGATCTTAGATTTATTCATATGTCGTATATAGAAAATTAGCAAGAAGTATTGGGACAATCGAATCAAGCTCAAATGCATTATTTACAAATATTTTCCGAGTTTTCACGAAAAGCTGTTTATTAGTGTGCCCTTATACTTCTTGATTATAACATTTCGATTATTAAACTTACAGTACTACTTGAACTCTTTTTTCTTAAATGAAGCTACCATCTTAAAAAGAGTTGAATTAACGAGCCAATTTTCGACAAAACACAAGTTCTTGATTACTGAAACTGAAACTAAATTTGGGATAGAAAAAATAAATTGACTAATAGCTGATAAAAAGAGAGTGCTGAGTAATAAATAATTACTTAATGGTTCAGAATTTTCAAGAGTTCGGACTTTTTCTTTTCATTTTCATTATTTGATATATAAATAAAAAAGAAACCGTGATTCACTCGAATATTTTACACTTCATATGTTAGGATGTATACAAGGTGTTTCGCAATCACTGTTATTAATATATGGGTGATTCTCACGAAATATGACAATTCACTGTCCCTTGCTCCTAGATCTAATACTATAATACTAAAAGAACTTTTTTTTAAAAAAAAAAATTAATAAATTGCATTATTGTTAGCATTTTAAAATGACTTTGCACTAGCATTGACTGTTTTGTATAGTTAAAAAATATAACTGAACTTCAAAATTTCATGTTTCTGGCATGTCACAAACAATGTTTCCAATAATAACTAGCTTCAAAACTTCCCATAAATTTTTCAATATCTAATTTCTTTTTATCTCAACCGGTGTAAGTATTTATAGAATATACGCAGAGGGTATTATTTACAAAAACTTCGTTTAAAAAAAATTTTTCTGTCAATAATTTGTTTGTCCCAAGAAAATCTGTCATTTTTCTGGCTACTTTTATTTAGTGGTTTATAACCAAAAATAGATAGAGTCAGTAATCGATATCTTATATTAATAGATTGATTAGATACCCTCCTATATGAACATGTTTTGTTGCATGAATAAAGAACCAATTTTCTGGTTCAAAATCTATTTCAAATAATTTTATTAAGGTGAGTAGGTTTTTGTGTTGCCATTTTCCTGGCTTCTTGAAATCATTAATAACATAAACTACATAGATTTATCTGAGTTATTTTAAGAAATCCAGATGTTTTCCGCGGAACATAAACGTCTTAGGTCAAAATATTAAATTAAAGCAAAGTTATTTGCTATAAAATAGCGAATTTGTCATTATCCTGGCTGTCATTTTCCTGGCTTATGAGTGCCAGGACATTGAAGTGTTACCAGATTTTTTTTTAACTGCTAATACTGTAAGGAGGAAAAGCAAATATTAACCTAATACCAAGTTTATGTATGATTGTAATATGCTTGGCTGTAATCGAAGTTACTTATTTATTCAATGATTGATTATTATATACAATTTTATTCTGTACGAATCAGCAACAAAATTTTCTTTGATTCTTTCTACAGTGGATAAAAAGAATTAATTTAAGCAATTTATGGTTCATCAAACATAAAGGCTTAAGTTGAGTTACTTACTTTTAACTTAAAATGACTGTTTTTTCAACTTCTTAGCTAATATGTCATTTTCCTGGCATTCAAGATTTGATGAATTTCTATTTTTCTCTCTCGAGCAATTGTCAATAAACTACACTGCTGTCTATAAGATATTAATAAGTGTAACTAAAGAAGTATACAAAAGAAAAATTAGATTATTTTGAAGACTTTAAATTTGAAGAATTTTTTTGGTCCGAATTTGGTTTAAAAAGAATTACCCTTTTATGTTAAAAATGAAGTAAAATATATTTGTTATAAGCACTGCTGGTATTGTATGCAATGCATTATGATTTTAGACAAAGTGTGGAACATGTGAATAATATTACATTCTTTACTTAGGTACCGTCTAAAGTATTGTTTAGAATGATATATTCTCTTTAGGCTAAGTGTGACGTAGAAGTAAATAGCGTATATTTCTGTTACAAAAAAGAAAGACAAAGAACCAAAAAAAAAATAAAAAATGGACTTTTCATCTAATGATCGGATCTTCACATTTTAGGACTCAATTTTATTGGTTCGAGGGGGGGATCTTAAAAATGCTAATTAATTAGAGCAGTTTTTAAGTTACAGAATCAGACACAAAAATGTACTTTCTCTGAATAAACACACCTTTCTTCGATGAATTCGGATTTCTGATCCCCAGGACATAGGGGGTAGCCGCAATCTGGGAGATATAGTCCTAATAGTTTGGTCAAGAGAGCGGTCCAAAGTTTGGACCCCTTAATGTTAACTTTACTTTTCGCGTATTTTGTCATATCTAGAGAAATTTTTAAACGAATTGAAAAGTTCTTGAGCAAAATTATAAAATTCATTTATCCAAAGATAATTCCAAGCAAAAAATTACTTTTAGTACGTGTTTAATATTAGTACGTATTGTAAGGTATACAATTTTATAATTTCAAAGAATGTAATTTTGCATGGCAAAATATAAAATTTGAGTGAAATTGGTGGAATAGCTCCTGAGAAATCAAGTTTTTGAAATAAAACTTTTGTGAAATTCGATTTCTCAGGAACTATTTGACCGAATTCACACAAATTTTGCATTTAATAATGTAAAATTATATGCTTTAAAATGATGTAAAAAATTTGATACCTTACAATTCAGAAGAGTAGTCAAAAGTTTGGAACCCTTAACTTTAATTCTATTTTTTTTTGCATATTTCGCAGTGGACTGATCGTTAAGACACGGTTCCGAGCAGATCACCGAAGTCAAGCATCACTGACTGCGGTCAGTGTGCGGGTGGCTGACCACTTGGATTAGTCAGCGTAGGGACCGAGGGTGTGCGGTATCGGTCCTCGTTAAACTGTTCGACTTCGCGTGCAGGTCGTCGGGCTACCGAAGCGGGGGTGCCATCGCCTCTGTGGAGGATCAAAATTGTGATGGCATGTCTTCGGATCATTCACAGGGATGCTTCCCAGACCGTCGCCAATAGCCCATTGTGCAGCTCTAGTGCGACGTAAATTAACTACAACAGCATATTTCGCCATATCTCGAAATCTTAAGCGAATTGAAATTTTTTTTCGCACAATTATAAAATTCGTTTATACAAATACAATTCCATGAAAAAAGTAGCTTTTAATAAATGTATAATATTTTTTAATATTTTATTTAATAATGATCGAAAATATTTTGAATTATAAGGTTTTCCGTAAGGTTTTGAATTGTAATTGTAAATTACATTTTAAAGAATGTATTTTTATTTGGAATGTATTTTTATTTCTAGTACCTGAAAATTTTAAAACTTCAGCTTCCTTAAAATTCAGTGCCTCAGGAACTATTCCTCTGATTTCGCTAAAATTTTGCCTTTTGCCAAGAAAAATTACGTTCCTTAAAGTGATGTAAAAAATTGTTTATTTTACAATTCAAAATATTGTCGACTATTTTTAAATGAAATAATAAATGTTCATGAAAAACTTTGTTTTTTTGCATGGAATTATATTTGGGCAAACGAATTTTATAAATATGTGCAAATATTTTTTAAATTTGCTTAAAAAGTTCTCGAGATATGGTGAAATACGCAAAAAATAAAATTAACGTTAAGGAGTTAAACTTTGGACCACTCTCCTGCTTAAACTACGGGGACCATATCTCTATATTTTATGGGTCAGAAATCTGAATTTATTTAAAAAAAAAGGTATGTTCATTCAGAGAAAATACGTTTCTGCTTCTGATTTTCGAACTTAAAATATATTTTGCATCAACTAATTAACATATTTAAGTCCCCCCCTCAAATCATAAGGATTGAGTCGTAGAATGTGAAGATCCGATCAGTAGATCAAAAGTTATTTAGAGTAGACCATTTTTTATTTTGCGCACTGTACCACAAACCTTAATTCAATAAAGCTTTTTTTATGAAACAAAAACTTCACTTTAACTGACTTGTTTGGTTTTTATTTATAATACCCGCTAACTAAAAACAATATTTTAGAGAATACGACCGAGCCCATACACAATGGTTCTCCCATTCTTGACGGATTATTATCCTGGTTAATCATGTCCTTTTTTATAATGCATGACGATCCCTAAAATAGAACTTTTTTTTAAAGAAAACAAAATAAAATATGAACTTATTTGTTGCAATTAGAAGTTAAATTCAAAAAACATTAATAAATCATTAATCATATTAATTAAAAATATGAAATAAGCCAATCTCAATTGGTCTCATAATGCCGTTTCGGCTTTTGGAATTGCCTACAATGCCTAAGCGATGCGATAAATGTTTAATCATTTCTAAAAAAGTTGATCAATCTTCGGCATTGTAAGCAATGACGGTTATCCAACTTTGCTGGCAACTTGCACAGTAGCTACAATGTCACGTTCGCGCTCCGAATCTGCAACTATTCCCTCTTTGGATTCAAATAAAGTGACCACAAAATAAAATATATCACCTTAAATAACTTCTTTTCAAATTATCGGAATTTCCCGAACTGAGTGTAGATCTGAATAGTATAAGGTGATATCAAGTATGCTAATTTATTAGTGTTAGCTATCAATTAGAGCAACAGAGAGAGAGAGAGAGAGAGAGAGAGAGAGAGAGACCGTATTTTGTCTGAATTAACAAAGTTTTTTTTCAATAGATTTGGATTTTGGATCATTAAAATGTGGTGGGGAGGGGAACAAGAGGAAAACTTAGTGGTTCTACGAAGATGGATTTTTAAAATTATTGAGTTCATGGTAAATTTTTTATTTCAGTCATATTTATTTTCGCTACATCCCTTTCTCAGATTTCAGTAGATGAATCGATGTTAAAGTGAAGCTCTAGAACTGCTTTCTGAATGAGAGGCATTTTTAAGAACCCTCAGGTTGAAAAAATATTAAAAGCTAAAACGTGAGTCTAGACAAAAATTAGAATTGATTGTGGATTATAAATTTCTTCGCATGGCAGCTTGCGGAAACAAAGCATAGAAGAGAATCTTCATTTCCTCGCATATTCGGAAATTATCTTTTTTTTATTTCCTGTTTTTTCAATAAAAAGCTACATTTGTAAACGTGGCGGCAACAATCGAATTCTTTGAGAAAAAAATGCGCATTTATTTCGTTGGTAAGATGTTTTTATGTCTTATTTTTCTGAGCTTAATTAGAGGTTAACCCTAATTAATTCATTAGGTGAGTATCCCGTACCACGCTATGCACCATGTGCAAATTTACTATGAACCACTTGAAAAGCATAGTGTACCAATATGTACCATATACATTAACATCTCGTATCCTTATTGATCTTTGTGCAACATAGTGAATGAAAATCCGGCAAAAAGTATCCAAGCTCTTTGATTTATAGAAAGAAAAATAAGATATCGGGTAATTTTTACAATAATATTTACTGCAAAATCAGTGAATCACTGAAATTAAACGAACATGTATTCCTCTAAAAATTACGGTGTAAAATTTTACGGTAAAATAAATTTTACGGATACTGCACTTCTAGGTACTAGTACTTTTTTCCGTAATTTGAAGTGGAATTCCTGAGACTGTAGTCGTACATAAAAATAGTTCATATCCATGTGGAATTATTTTTGTTGAGTGATTTTTCACATACAATGAATTATTTTGTTATCATGTTGGTGAAAATTCCATAGTTAAATTATAAACATGTCACTGAATTATTAAAATAGAACAGCTGTTTTTTTAAAGTAATATTAATCTCTCCAAAATTAGAGTGATGTGAGTCAGATTTAGCGTAATTTAGGAAATATGAATTTTAAAAAAAATTGTGATTAACTGGTAAAAATTTCCAGCACTTTCACTTTCCTTGTTAAAAAATATTAAGGTACTTTAAACTTATTTCAAATAAAACTCCCTTTTCAGTCTAAAGGAACAAAATTTCTTTAAAATGTTTAAAGTGACCTTCAAATACTACATAACATTTAAAGGGGATGACATTACTTGACAAAGGAGTACAACTTCAAAATCACCTAAAAGCTTAGGTAATATCCAAATCACCTTAAACAATGATTAAAAATAGAAATTATTAATTAAAAATGCACAAATATTTCTTTCCGATTCGAGTTTTAAAAATGTGTGGTTGATCCTCAACATTGGATATCGGAAAATTTTTCCGGCAGATGATAAAACAAAATACACATTAAGTAATCGAATACGGATCGATTTTATAAGTATTTTCACCATTTTTAGTGATTCGTTGCTAGGTTATCAAAAACAACTTAAGAGATTAGTTGCTAGTGATGGCTATTAAGTTTTATGAGAACTACTTTAAGAAAACTGTTTAAAAGCTTAATGAAAAAGTGTCCAGGGAAAAAATTATATTATTGGAAAAAGTTTTACATTTTTTTTTTCTTTACACACGAGTCCCTTTTCTCTACCAATAGTCTTGCTTCCTTTAAATTATTTACAAACTAGACGCCTAAAGGCCTGGTTTCTTAGAACAGGACGCCGTCAGCTGTAAATCAGCGTTAACCTCTGATTGGTCCATTTGTGAGTTTGATAGTATACGTCATTGAACGCTCATCTTGAACTACAATTGCCGTCCAACTCAACTGCAGTTGGATTACAACGTGACGTTAACCACAGAAGCAATGGCGGACAACATCCAACAGCACATTGAAATCAGCCAAGATTTTGATTTTGACATTAAACATAGCTTCTTCATAAAACATAGGACTCTTCATTTAACTCAGCTATAATATGTTTTTTCTTGAACAAAGTCATTATTTGTTCTCTAAAACACTAGTCGACAATAACAAAATCAATGCAAATTCAAAATAAATATTTGTTTACGTTATTAACGCATGCGCAATGAGAAATAATGTCTGCGTTGGACCGACTGCTCAAGCTGAGCTAACAAAAAAGTATTTTTTTGGCGTCAGCTCTACGTCAACTTTCCGCTGACGCCCAGATAAGGCGCTAGTTCTAAGAAACCAGGCCTTGAGCTAACAAACCAATATTTTGTTGGCGTCAGCGGGACGTTGACGTCCCGCTGACGCTCAGATAAGGCGCTTGTCCTAAGAAACCAGACCTTAGGCGGCCAGCTGTCCGCCACGTTATTAATATTTTATGGTATCAATTTCTATTTCTATATAATTTTTTATGGGGTCAATTTCTATTTCTATATCGCTACAAAAATTATCGTCTTCGCTTAAGAAAAAAAAATAGAGCGTGGAAAGAAGAAGAAAAACTTATTATAACAATTATGAACAGCGACAAATATATCAAAGCGAAGCGTTCTATTTACGTATCGAATGTGTTACCACATTTTTAATACAAAAGCTAAACTTTTTTCCACTTTGATAAATGTAAACTAATGCAAACCTTACAATTAAATTATTAATTCCTTCGTATATTATTGGTTTAAGTTGTCGAAAATTAATATTTCAATTGTAAGGTTCGCATTAGCATACATTTATAAGAGTGGAGAAAAGTATATGCATTTTTTAATAGTTTTTTGAATATGGCTCTTTGAAGACGAAAAAGCATAGATTTTCTTACAAAATGACTGATAACTAAAAAACTAATCCAAATTTTAGAAAAAGGAAAAAAATACTTCTTCATTATGTCAAAACACAATTATGTGCCGAGTTTCGTGCCTGGGCGAGGCTTCTGGGGCGATATATTGTGATTACAGACAGACAGACAAACAGTCACACACACAGCCGCTTTTATTATTATGCATAGATAGATAAACTGTTGTAAGATTGTTATGGTGACTTGTATTCATTTAGTTTAAATTTCAAGGCAATGCATTACATTTTTAATGTGACTACTTATATACTTTTCGCATGAGCAATTTTAAATAAATTGTCGAAAAAAAGGTGCATAATTAATTCATTGGCCGGGATAAAATTTCATTAAATTGACGAAATTAAAAATTTATCTTATCAAAACTAAAAAGGAAATGATGGAGGAAAAAAAAAACGTTTTTCTGCATCAGAGAGGGAAGAAAAGCTGAAAATTTTTGCTACATTAGATGAAAATAAAGGCAGTCCTCTCAAACAGTATTGATCGTCTTATTTATGTTGGGTCTAGAAATAGACACATTTAAACCTTGAAAAGAGAGAAGAGTTCGTTTCAAAAGAAAATTGCATAAAATGAAAAAATAAAACGTTTCTTATCAAATAAACCCTAATACATTTATTTTGATTCGCAGTTTCAATCCAAGTGGTCTAAAAGATTATTTTTGAGTCCTCCAGAAAGGTTTAAGCTTTTTTCTTAAGGTTTATCTGTTTATTTTTCAATAAAAAGAGATTTCTTTCCATTAAATTTCGGTGTCGTGGTGGAAAGCAGCTTCTTTTTCCCATTATGTTGGTTAAATCTCACCATGGACAATAACATCTTTATTCATTTTCATTGGTTCTTTATTCATGACATCTTTATTCATTTTATCAAATCTATTGTTTTTTTTAGCATTTATAAAATTTTTCATTTTTTAGAATCAACTATAGTTTTATTATGATAACAGGGAACATTTTGATAGCAATCATATCTGATTAAAGCAAACAGTTCTCACTACCCAAAGAAAGTAAACCATTAATGACATTTATTTTAAACTATAATTGATAGAGGATTGGAATGAGTGAATAAAATTATCCTGACATGAGTTTTGATTCTAGGATCTTGAAAGTAAGTTAGATAATCGTTTTTTTAGGGCGGGAGAAAAATACAATTCACATCAGCAAAGAAATCTAAATGGTTCAGAAGGACCGACTAAGTTTTCGGGTACAATATAAAACGCGAACCAACCTCAATAACTTTTGATCGAATGATCGGATCTTCACATTCTAGGACTCAATCTTAGGGATTCACGAGGGTGATCTCAAATGTACTAATAAATTTATTTATTTATTTATTTCAAATGGCAGAGGTAATTGACATGAAAAAGCAAAAACATAGGAACAAAACAAGAAAGTAAAAAGTCATTTCCTTAGGAGTGCTCTTGCTTCCCAATATCGCTCGGTAGACGACGACCCGCGGACGGCCCTGCAGCACAGGATGTGGCTGCCATCCAAAACTGCTTGGCTCATGCAAAGAGAACAATAGGGATCAGGTGCCAGACGAAACAGGTGCGCGGCAAGGCAGTCATGTCCGGTATGTAGTCGAAACTGAGCCACCGCTTCGCGGCGCGGCCCGTGACCTTCGAGAATGAGAAGGCCTTACAACTCTTTCGTGACGTCACTGTACTTCGATCATTCCTCTGCGCTTGTTGCGAGCTTTTAACATGGGGAAAGATTTCCTAATATAATTATTTCTACTTTGTCTCTTCATATAATATTAGACACTCATTAAAATGCCGCAAAAATAGTTGGGAACAAGGACTGAAACCTTTTTTTCTTTCTCTTTAAATTTAATTAATAAAACTGTTAAAAGAAAAATTTGAAAACTAAAAAATTCGTGATAATCAAAAAATATGTTATCCGTACAAATATATGAATCACAGTCCTTAAGAAAAAAGTGATTTTTGGAGCTTAGATATCATTTTTGAATATTTTATTTGTGAACAGAATAAAAATTTCATATCAAATACTAAATAAAAAAAGAAACATGGTAAATCACAAAAAAGGAATACTTTATTACACAAAAAAGTAACAACAAACTTTTAATGCTTATTTTGACATTATTTCTATCACAACAAATGAAAAAAAAATTAGATTCCATTTCTTACCTACTTAAAAATAAACATTGAAATATATTGTATATCATTATAAAAATCATTAGACAATGAGTGTTAAAAATTGCAATAAATGCTTAGAAAGATATAAAAGAATTTCAATGATACAATTATTGAAGTAGAATTAGAAAAAATTCCAAGTTTTAAACTAAGAGTGATTTTTGGAGCTTAGATACCATTTTTGAATATTTTATTTGTGAACAGAATAAAAATTTCCTATCGAATACTAATAGAAAAATAAACATGGTAAATCACAAAAAAGGAATACTTTATTACACAAAAAAGTAACAACAAACTTTTAATGCTTATTTTGACATTATTTCTATCACAACAAATGAAAAAAAAATTAGATTCCATTTCTTACCTACTTAAAAATAAACATTGAAATATATTGTATATCATTATAAAAATCATTAGACAATGAGTGTTAAAAATTGCAATAAATGCTTAGAAAGATATAAAAGAATTTCAATGATACAATTATTGAAGTAGAATTAGAAAAAATTCCAAGTTTTAAACTAAGAGTGATTTTTGGAGCTTAGATACCATTTTTGAATATTTTATTTGTGAACAGAATAAAAATTTCCTATCGAATACTAATAGAAAAATAAACATGGTAAATCACAAAAAAGGAATACTTTATTACACAAAAAAGTAACAACAAACTTTTAATGCTTATTTTGACATTATTTCTATCACAACAAATGAAAAAAAAATTAGATTCCATTTCTTACCTACTTAAAAATAAACATTGAAATATATTGTATATCATTATAAAAATCATTAGACAATGAGTGTTAAAAATTGCAATAAATGCTTAGAAAGATATAAAAGAATTTCAATGATACAATTATTGAAGTAGAATTAGAAAAAATTCCAAGTTTTAAACTAAGAGTGATTTTTGGAGCTTAGATACCATTTTTGAATATTTTATTTGTGAACAGAATAAAAATTTCCTATCGAATACTAATAGAAAAATAAACATGGTAAATCACAAAAAAGGAATACTTTATTACACAAAAAAGTAACAACAAACTTTTAATGCTTATTTTGACATTATTTCTATCACAACAAATGAAAAAAAAATTAGATTCCATTTCTTACCTACTTAAAAATAAACATTGAAATATATTGTATATCATTATAAAAATCATTAGACAATGAGTGTTAAAAATTGCAATAAATGCTTAGAAAGATATAAAAGAATTTCAATGATACAATTATTGAAGTAGAATTAGAAAAAATTCCAAGTTTTAAACTAAGAGTGATTTTTGGAGCTTAGATACCATTTTTGAATATTTTATTTGTGAACAGAATAAAAATTTCCTAGCGAATACTAATAGAAAAATAAACATGGTAAATCACAAAAAAGGAATACTTTATTACACAAAAAAGTAACAACAAACTTTTAATGCTTATTTTGACATTATTTCTATCACAACAAATGAAAAAAAAATTAGATTCCATTTCTTACCTACTTAAAAATAAACATTGAAATATATTGTAAATCATTATAAAAATCATTAGACAATGAGTGTTAAAAATTGCATTAAATGCTTAGAAAAATATAAAAGATTTTCAATAATACAATTATTGAAGTACAATTAGAAAAAATTCCAAGTTTTAAACTAAGAGTGATTAAAATTTTAATACAATTGTTGAAATATAATATGGATTTTAACATAACAATATTACTGAAGTGTATTTATAACAAATTTGATATTGCAGAGAAACAGTGATCAAACATTACAAAATAATTATTTTGTTTCATTATTTAATTATTTTAATTTTGTAGAGAGTTTAACGTTTTGTAGAAGTGTTTAATTTATTTTAGTTTATTTTTTATTTAATAAATTAAAGTAAAAATAAAAAAAACTAATAAAAATATATTTAATGATATAAAATAATTTTCTTCTGGATAATAAAAATAAAAACCTAACAACTCAAAAATTATGTATAATAATGTTTTAACTAAAAATTGACATGCACAAAGTTGCTTATTGAAAATTTAGTGTTTATTATGTCTGAGGATTAACTAATGCTTAGTATTATTTATTCTTGCTTAATGTTTCAATTTTTCTCTTATTTCTCTTTACTTCAGCTAATAAAGCTGCGTTTTTTTTCTCCTTCAGTAAAGCATCATTTTTTGTTTTCGTGTAGTTGTTTAAAAATACATTAGTGGAAGACCAAACAACCATATCCAAAAATTTTTCCATATAATGTCCAGAGGGGCAAAATTCCTCATTTCCAAGCAAATCCTTTTCTACAAGATAATTTTTAGTTAAATTTGTAACAACATTTCGCTGATTAATTTGTTTGTTAAATTCGGCCTCATATTCAAAACATAACTTCTTTACAATAATATAATTTAACAGAACCGCATTTACCACATGTTTTTTTGGAAGTAAGAGGCTCCCTCTGTCAAGAGCTTGAGTGTAATTGTATTCTTTAGATATAGGTAGCTCTTTGTCAAATAAATGAATTTCTCTACAATCTAAACAGTTGGTTTTTTTTAAAGCACTAAAGGCACAATAACCTGCAACATACACAATAACAGGCAATTGAGTTTTTGCAGAGGATAGATCAGGTGTCATAATTTTTAAAGAGGAGAATATCTTATCATTTTGAAACTCTTCTGCAAAATGTTCATTGTGTAGCAACTCTGTGACTTGGACAAGACCAAATGATTTTGTGGGGATGTTTAAATACAAAAGGGACTTTAATCTGAGCTTTGCCTCACATTCAAATAACTGCCTAGTTGAGATATTGTATTGGCATCCAGCTAATTGTCGATAACAACCAAATCTACTTTCCAAATCATCGGTTTGAAATTTCCCAGGCATAATATATTTAAAATTCAATTCATTGACACAATAATCCATAAGTTGCAGAATACCTTCAGTACTTAATTTTAGAGCTGCATGCGTTTCTCTACTAAACATTCCTGTATCACATTTCATTGATTCCCAGGCATCCAACCAGTCTAAAAATTTGTTTAAAAAGTTTATGCTTCTTTCGTTCTTATAGGAAAGGGGATATTGAAATTCATTTTTTAGGTGAAAACCTTTAGTTGGAGTTTTTACATTTACTATATTCCACCAGTTATTAATAATTTTTATAAAATTGGCAGTATTTTCATAATGAACAATACTATGGTTTTTACCTAATTCAAGCAATCCTTGAGGGACAAATTCATTAAAAATCTGCAAAACTAACTTAACATTTTGTCTTTCAAAACTTGAAGGATTAAGAGATTTTAGACTTAATTTAAAACCAAATTTTGCAAGGCTATTGAGTTCAATATCATAAAGCGTTTTTAATGCTGAAAATGATGCAGTGTAAAAATTGTGCCCTACGTCATTACCTGATTTTTCACCAAACATAGGATAAAAAAAACATTTATCGGGATTTTTTTGGTTAAGCCAATTATTGCGTATGCATTTTAACAGGTGCACAAAATCAATTAAGAAAAAAAGAGGTCTATTATTGTCAATGGGGTGAGGATAAACAAATTGCAGTTTAGGAGGATTAACAAATAGTGACATAGCTTTTCTGTTTATGGAATTATTATCTGTTGTTACAGAAATAACAAAGAATCCTAACTCTTCTAATCCCAGTATTACTTTATTTAGGAATTCGTGGAGTATTTCCCCAGTTATTTTTTTTACGGGTAAGACGTGCACTACATCTTTATAAGAAGAGAGAACACTTTTCAACATAAATACTTGGGCACTGGAAGTACAGTTACCATCATAAGAAGTTCCTACAATGTTGCCACTTTTATAATCAAAATATTCTTTTATGTGTATTTCATCTAGCATTATAAGGACAGTTTTATCGTCTTCATTTAAAAATTTAAACTTTTGTTGGATATACTTTAAAAAGTATTCATCGGATTGTTCGAACTGCGGACTAATATTTGATTTTAAGCAGATGTTTCTTATTGTGTTTGGATGTGGTAAAATAATATTGCCACTTTTACGTACAAATCTATATGCATTAGGGGATATTGTATAAATTAAGGAAGCAAAAATTAAAGTTTCGGCAGAATACCTGTATGCATGCTTATCATCGCCTATGTAAGAAAGTTGATCGATAATGAATAAAATTACATCGTTGCATACACTTGTGACATTTAAAAGGGATTTTAAAAATTCTTTAACAGTATTTATAATTATTTTTACATCTTTATCCGTTGGTGGTGTATCCAAAGCTAATTTTTTTAATTCATTCAAAATATCATCTATTGTATCAATAGCAACAAGCTGATGTGGAAATTTAAAGTTTTTTAAAACTTTTATTTCTGTTTTTTTAACATAAGCTTTTACTTCACAATTGGAATCTATATATAAAGAGATATTTACTTCTGGTACTGGCTGAACATCTAATAACATGAAAAGAATGTAACTCTCACTTTTTATAATATTCCAGGAGTTCTTCGTATCCGGCAGCTTAGACTTTAGGTCTGAAAAAGAGGAAAATTTTTGTGTTGCATCATACAATTCTTGACGTTTTACATTTTCAGCTGTTGCAGCTTGAATACTTTCCATTTCCTTTCTTAATTTTCGGTCATCCGAAGATTCTCGATTACTAACAGCTGTGGAAGAGAAGTGCTTCGGTAAATTTGGATGGAGAGATGGTACTGCATTAGGCTTTAATCTATAAGTAAAAAGAAAATTAGAATATAATATATAACCAGAGACACAAATACTTGATTTTAAAATAAATTTTACTTCTTAATCTTTAGTTCGGCTTCTATGAGTAGGCCCGTTTTCTTATCATAGGCAGATGTAGTTGTAAGGAGGTCTTCTTCACTAAAATGTTTTTCACACACCTAAAAACAATTAAGAATAGGTTAAATCATGTTTAAATCTTTGAAGAAATTCCAAAATTTCAAATGCCAAGAGAATATATGGGAGAAAGAAAAGGAAAAAAAAAAGAAAAAAGAAAAATACTAGCATAATGCTTACCTTGCTGTGTTTTGTAGGACTGAAATGCTCTCTTTTAATGGCGCGAATCCATTTTTCTCTCAATGCGTCATTTTTAGGGAAGCTAAAAACACTGACTTTAGGGCCATTTTTGTAATTCCCTCGACATGCTGGTACACAACATGGATGAGGCATACCTTGTTTAAAATTTTGTAATAATTAATTGCATAAGAATGAGTTTCGATTACAAATATCCAAATCAAAATACTAGTACGCCTGACTAAAACAAACGAAGAAGAAAGTGTCACATGTCGCGGGGAATGATCGAAGTATGGTGACGTCACGAGGGGTTGATGACGCAGTTGGAAGGCCTTCTCATCTCGTAGGTCACGCGCGGCCAGTCTGGAATGGTGTTCTGTCGAAGATCTCTCCACACTTTGGTTTTTACCCTTTCTGACAATTGTTGGTGGAAATCCCCATGGATTTTTGATCTAATAATCCTTTTTAAAGCTGAAAAGGGGACTGGGCTACTAAGAGCCTGGAGAATTCTTGTGCCTCTCTTTGCCAAAACATCAGCCCTCTCATTTCCTGCAATATCACAATGCCCGGGAATCCATTGTAGGGCTACAGTTTTGCCAAAATGGTGGAGTTTGCGTATCGCATCCTGACATTTTAGAACGTCGCAAATGGAAGGGCAATGCATAGATTCAATCGAGCAAAGCGCCGCCTTCGAGTCTGAAAGGATAACCACATTTGAAAAAGACTCAATAAAACAAAAAAGCTGTTCAAGAGCAATACGGAATGCAACAACTTCCCCGTCAAAAGCAGATCTATTGGCACCTACTGGAGCACCAAAGGAGAAGAGATTACAAGAGATAATATACTAATAAGTTTTATGTCTGATTTCTTAACTTAAAATATCGTCTTTCATTTATTCATTTATATACTAATAAATGAAAGACGATATTTTAAGTTAAGAAATCAGACATAAAAACGCCTGAACTCTTTTTTTGACGGATTCGGATTTCTGACCCCTAAGATAAGAGGAGTCTGGGAGATATGGCACCAATAGTTTGGTCAAGAGAGCGGTCCAATGTTTGGACCTCGGAATGTTAATTTTACTTTCTGCTTTTTCACCATATCTCGACAATTTTTTAAGCGAATTAAAACCTCTTGTACACAATTATAAAATTCGTTTATCCAAAGATAATTACATGCAAAATATAACTTTTAGTACATATTTATTATTTTATTTAATAATAGTCGAAAATCTTTTGAGGTGCAAACATGTACAGTTTTTTTTATATTACTTTGAAGAATGCAATTTTCAATACAAAATGCAAAATTTGAGCGAAATCGGTCAAATAGTTTCTGAGAATCGGATTTCTGAAAAATTCGCATTTTTCAAATCCGAACTGTTGGACCGATTTATCCTCAAATTTCTTATTTCGTCATGTAAAAATGCATTCTTTAAAATGATGAAAAACATTGCATACCTTACTAATCAAATTTTTTCCTATTATTCAGTAAAATTTAAAAAAAATAATAATTACTCATTTAAATTTATTTTTTACATGGAGTTATCTTTGATTAAACGAGATATTTCTTGAGATACGACTTAATATGCAAAGAACAAAATTAAGTGGTTCAATGCACTTCTTTCCTGGCAAAATTATTGATCCCCTATGTTTTGGTCAAAAATCTGAATGAAAAAAAAAGGGTATATTCATTCAGAGATTTACGTGAGTCAAAATATTGTCTGCACTAATTAATTACCATATTTGAGGTCACTCTATTTATTTTAGGGTGGTCCGTTTATTTATTTATTTTTTCTTCACTCTACGCTGTAAGAACTGTGGTATAAAATCGATCCAAAATTCGCCTTAAAAAACTCTGAAAATTCTGTGCTATTTAAAGCTAATACCAGATTGAATTATTAGAGCCGTTGTGACTCAGGTGATAGAGCACTTGACTCCCAATGAGATGACTCAGGTTCACATCCCAGTGATGGCTGTTTGACACGAATTCAATACCCAGCTCGCAATGATCTCAGTACTGTCGTAAAACATCCTCATTAGTAGACGGATCATGGGTTAGAATTAGGACTGGGCGATGTTAAGACTTCAGCATCGTGATGCATCGCCACTCAAACATCGCGATGTCACATTACTGTTTCACATTTGGTTTTGCCAAATTTTGCATTCTTGCACACCTTTACTTTTTATTTATTTGATGCTACTGTAAAGTAAGACTAAAACTAAAATTTTAAATATATACATTAAATTTTTAGAATTTAAACTTTATGTGTTTGGGGAAAAAAGAGAGTAAGATTTCAAGAGGGATATTCAGAAAAAATTATAAAAAGTGAAAATCTGCCAAAATGCATCAAATTTACATTATACGAACTATATTCATTTTATAGGTATTTAATTTCAATAAAGTTATATAAAAAATATAATCAAGGAGAGAAAAAAATAAAGACGGGAATAAATTAAATGTATGACTTTATATCCTAGTATATCAATGTTTAGTAAATTGATTATTTTCTTATTTTGGATTAAAATAATTCGATAGACTGTCTTTTTCAATTTAAATAAAATACATCTTTTCAACCTTCAAACTTTTCTGAAAACAATCGGAAGTTTTTAAATTAAAGAAAGAGGGTATTGAATAAATAGTTAACTAGTGAAACGAATAATTCATAAAAATTTTACATGCAGCTTAAAAAAATGAGAAATTATCTTTAAGGATGAATTTTAAAAAAAGAATAGTATTTCAACCTTAGCCAACAAAAATTATTGTTAATTTTCAACGTTCTTAAAGATGGTTAGGTATCTTAGACAAAAACACATTAAAAAATTATTACATTAAGAAATAATTTTTCTAGAAAATAAAATTAGAAGAAATTGGTGCATTTTTTGAGCTTTCATATATATTGTAATAAATTTATCTTAACATGGATATTTTAGCAATTAATATTTGATATTTGTGGATAGAGTGCAGTTCAGGAAAAAGAAATTACTGTTGACTTCGTAATTGGATTTCAAAAAGTCTGATTTTTTTTGAAATTTATTTTTCAGAAACTATTCAACTAATTTCTTTTAACTTTTTTATTTTAAAGTAAAAAATTATATGTTTTAAAAAAAATTTTATACCTTACAATTCAAGCTTTTTCCGACTATTACTAATAAAAAATTAATTGAAATCATTTTTACGCAAAATCATCTTTGGATAAACGAATTATGTCAGCCAACTGTAAAAATAAAATAGATACAATTATAAAAATAAAATTTTAAATGCGCATTGAGCCAACAATTTAAAAATCTTTATAAACAGAAAAATAAAGAACGTAATAGAAAAAGATTTAAAAAAAAAAAAATATGGATTGAGAAAGCTAGAAAACTTAAAACAGCCGATGCGTATAACCTCTTGGCCTTTCATTCTCCAGAATTTCTTGAAGAATATCTTTCAATAATTTATTGAAGGCAGTAGATATATTGAAGGTAGTAACCTTCAATAATTTTGTGGAAATGGAGAAAAACCAGTATAAAAACAAAATTTCCTGAAAAAGGATACGATGGAAATTATTATGGCTTCAATATTGTGAAAATCAATTATTTGAAAATTTCGTTTCAAAATTATTGCTGACCTAATGTATTATTATGTTGCTAAACTATATTTCGTGGAAATAAAATGTAACTGCACACTCTCTTTAAAATTGTTATAAATAAGGAAGATGGAAAAGCAGTCAAGTCGAAAAAGAAAATGGTAAAGAAATAAAAACGAAACGACTGTCTTAAAAAGAAAATTTGCGTTTGATAAGTTGCAAAACCTCGTTTGCAAAAATTTTTTGCAAAAATATTAGATTTTTTTTAAATATTTTCTAACAATTATAATAATCATTTTTTAATAACTGAAAACGTGGTCATTATGCAAAATTGCAGCTTTATATAAAATTATTAATGAAAACATTTTATCCATATGAAGGAATGCAATTCTTCAGATTTAACAAAGAAAAATAAATAGGTTAAAAAGTAAATAAATAAAAAGCCTTATCGAAACAGACGATCGTTTCTTCAACAAGACAAAAATGATCTCAAAGTATTGTCAAATAACAAAACATAAATAATCCTCCGAGAATCACTTTCCTCTTTTCTTGGATTTGCACGAAATGAAGAAATCACTTTTTCATCTTTCATTGGCGATGAGTTAGTTTCACTCCCAGTCACATCGGAAATCATCGTGTGAGCACATCGTTATTTGATAATTCGAAGGAAGAAACACAGGGGAAAAGATCGTCTAGTCACATCGGAAATCATCGTGTGAGCACATCGTTACTTGATAATTCGCGAAGGAAGAAACATAGGGGAAAAGATCGTCACGACAATCGATGGCGCCACATGATCAGGGGAAATGCTCTTCGCGCGTGCTTGTGAACATCGATGTTGAATCTGAAGAATCGCTCTTCGCGGCATCGGGAAACATCGCGCGAACATCGGACTATCCGATGCTTCGTGAAAGACGCCAACCTTAACATCGGATCGGCGATGATCGCACAACATCGATGTTTTCCGATGAATCGATGTATCGCCCAGTCCTAGTTAGAATCCCCTTCTCGTCAAGCTAACCGAGGAAGATTTTCGTGACTTTCCTCTCCATGTAACGCAAATACGGGTTAGTTCCATTAAAAAAGTCTTCTGCGAAGACCAATACTTGACCCAGGAGTTCAAAATCACAAGGCAATGAAGTTGAACATTGATTGTCGTAAACTCAAAATTGGATTGATAGTTCAACGACGGTTATAAAATCTAATAAGTTCTGATCTAATAAGTTCCAATTATTAATGATAAATTTAATGATTTCAACCTTTACATATATAATGTAAACGTATGAACAAAGGTTCAAATAAAATATTGAAAATGTATGGATGCATTAATTAAAAAAAGTTTTTACAAGCAATTAAAAATGCGTCCTACTTCATTATTTCTTTAAATATTTATTTTTAATTGCGTTACTAATACCACTTTGAAAAGAAAATACTAAGTGTTTATAAAAATATATATAGTGCTATAAAAAAAAATCTTAACAATATCAAATATAAATAAATAAAGAAATTTTTTTTTATTTTTTTGGAATTCGCGATCGCAACGAACTATAGGGGGCGTTGTTGTATGAGACGCTTACCTGCGATTTCCATATGAACCGTCATTCAGTTACTCTGGAGACGTCGTTAATGTAGCGTGTAGCATTGCAACGTTCCTTCTTTAATGTGGCTTATTAAATTTAAAAAAGAAAAATGCTTGATCTTCTTTCTTGTACAACCGAAAACAAAATGGTATCTCTTTTTATTAGAGAAGGAATATCCAAAACACATCGGAAAAATATTTGTACATTAACAGAAAAAAATATGTATATTCTTATAAGAGTTAAAACCTAATGCCCGAGAAATAGTATTACTAAATTTAATGATATAACATGAAAGGCCCATTTAAACTTTACATTCTATAGTTTTAAGAATCATATTAGTTCAAAAATTAAAATGAACAAAAAGTATACATAAGCCTCATAATTTGATGAAATTTAATTTTGTAAACAACGTTTTTTGACAACAATTTTTATCAAAAAATTTCAAGTTTCAATAAAAATTATTATTTAGAAACTAAGAAACGTAAAATAAAGAATGCTGACGAAACAAAAACAAAAAAAAAAAAAAAACAATTCTTTTTTGTCGCCATTTTTAGTGCTACGAATATTCGTCTTTGGGATTTGCCAAAAACAAAACAAGATGCAATTTTATTTTTTCAGGAGGGAAATATTTGACCGAAAAATCGAAAATGTACCAATTCCCACAACATAAAACTTTATCTTGGCAAACGTACGTTTTGGAAATGTTATTTCATTTGGAATCTTATTCATCAGAGTTCATATGGCGATATGATTGTTTTGAATCTATGCTAAACTCTATATCGGCTCATTTTCCACCGAAATCCAATTAACTATTTTGATTTTAAATAAAGTGTTTTATTTTATGAACTGTCGCAAAAATTTTAAGTGTAGATTGGCGGCACTTAAAAACCGCCAAATCTGTAGCGGCGGTGGCGTTAATACATCGTAAGTACCGAATTTTTATTCCATACTTTTCTGAATCATATTATTTCAAACATTGGAATATACAAGAAGTATACATAAACACATAATGTTATACCATTTAATTTTTCAAAAGTATTTTGAGAACAATTTTTATCAAAAAATTATAAACTAAAAAACGGAAAATAAAGAATTCTTAGGGCGCTTTTTCATTACACGACACGATACCGACAAAATCGGACGACAAATGTGTGAACGACAATGTCGTTGCCGGATCGTTTAAGCAATTGTTTTTTTACTTGTCCGATATCGTTAGTCCGAGAAGTAGAAATTCTTCTTCATTCAGTGTTTTGAGCTTGAGTGTGTGGAGACATAAAATTTAAATAATTTATTTGAACGTGTTTTGAAAAATTATAAGTTTTAGTTTTGAATTCGTTTTGGCAACAGAGTTAGATACATAATAAATGTTGTTGTGTTCTAAAATGTTTAAGAAATAAAATATGTTTTTTTTTTTGATAAAATTATTGGTAGTATCGTAAATTGGTGTTCATTTAACTTAGTTGGCACAAAGACCCAACAAGTGAGCAGTTGCTTGCGTTCTGCTGTGATTTTTTTTTCTGCGAACTTTAAATATGCCAGATGATAATTGTCGTCTCAAACTTCTTACTTTATTTTAGAAAAAAAAAACTAGCAGTGCAGAAACGTTTTTGGGTGCACGAAATGGTACTAACGAATTAACGCTACAGCAGCTACAGATTTGGCGGTTTTTAAGTGTCGCCAATCTACACTTAAAATTATGTCTGTAATCACTTAACATTACTTAAATTCTTTAAATGTTTTAAAGTATTAACGTTTTTTTTTCAAATCGAATCAAAATATTAGTTTCATTTAGAATAATCTTTTTAGATGATTTTTTAAATGAGTTTTATCAAATTTATCTTATGAAGCCGTTCTATCATGTTTCAAAAAATGTTTCAGTTGAATCAGGGAACAGACTTTATATTATTCAATCAAGCAGAAACCAGTAGTTAGATCGAGTTCTGTTTGAAATACATAAGGGTCTTTATTTGCCTTTTCATCAAACCATTATTATTATAAAAAATACCATCCCTTCATTAAAGCATATAATGAATTTATAAAAATTTTCAATGAAACTTTTATGATTGTTTACGTCTTTCAACCTCATTATAATGTAAAAAATGCAACTTCATGAAATTAAAAATGTATAACCAGACATGAGAATAAATTATATAAAACTTTTATTTTCGAATTTTACATTTGACATGATCTAATAAAATATTAAAATTGATTAAAAGAATAAAATAATGATATCAAAAGAGAGATAAAACAGGAAAGATACACAACAAATAAAATCGCCACGATTTGAGGAGAAATTTGCCTGCCTAACCGACGTTTGATTCCGACAAACGATATCGTCTTGTCGGATACGACATAATCGTTATCGTATCGGTGAGTGAAAAAGCGCTCCGTTGCTGACCATGTATTTTACTTGACCCTATGTCGTTCGCCGACAATCGGATCCGTTTTGTCGTTATCGTGTCGTGTAATGAAAAAGCGCCCTTAGGATAAAAAAACGATTTTAAGAATTCTTTACATTAAAATAAAAACTTTCATATTGTTTCTTTTTTATTATTCTTATAGTTTTTAATCAGACGTAAAAAACCATTCTGTAGAGAATCATCATCAAATGAAAAAAAAAATATTTACAAGCAAATTTTTTATTGTAAAAATCATTGCACTTACCTGATTTATGATTCCCGGAGAATTCCAAAATGATAAGTTCCTTGTTTGAAAACTTTATTCTCAAATAATAGATACATAGTTTATACCTTCATTACTTTTAGATAACATAACTACACAGCAAAATTTTATAATTGATATGAATTTGAATATGTAGCTAAAAACAGAATAGCTGAATTCTAGTTGAACTTATTCTTTCAAAATTAAAAAAAACTTACCAAGAAAACGATTTAAATTAATTAAGAATCAGCACAAATGGCACTATTTCAAGTAACTTGGATAATTTTTTATTGTTGTTTTCCGAATTATATGGATACAGAAATATATACTATTCTATAACGAAGAAGAATATGCTATAATTATTACAATTCTGTATGTTCTGAATTCATATTTATTCACTGGAATGACGAAAGCAATGTTGACTTCACTTTAATTCGTAATGAATTGAAGACAGAAGAAATGCATTTTACCTTAATACACACATCTGTAACAGTATCCGAAATCGGAAGTCATCAGTTGCAAGTTTGTTGATAATAGAAATTAAAAATTATTGAGGAATTTTTCTTCAAATGTTTGGCGTGTTCTGTTCCTGAAAGATTTACTAATATTCTGGAGATTTTTTTCAAGTTCTTCGGCCTTTTCCTTAGGGAAATTTTGTTTCTTATTTGCTGCTAAAAAATGGCGTCTGATTCAGTCAATGACTTTGATGGAACTAAATGAAAACGTGATAAATTAATGTCCGATATTTACAGGCTCCCGCTAGACGGCGTACTCGAGCGTTGCGATCGCGAATTGTTGTTAAATAAAAGATTGATTTAACCACATTTTGTTTTACTAATTAACAATTTCAGGTAGCTTTCAAAATTATTTCTAATATTCCAGCGTCAATTCCTGCTTAAATTTGAACAAAATTAGCAGATGTTTGTTCCGTGACTTTCGTGTAAACTAGCCACTGATTTTTGCTTATCTTTTTCGGGCGTTGAACTCGAAACAAAAGTGAACATTTTAAGAATCTATCTTACATTTCCCGAATCTAAACATCTCAGAAAAAACTTGTTTTTCCTACTCTAATGCGTTCAGATGAAAAGTAATCATCCGTCTTCACGAACGAATGTTTTCGCTTTTATATAGAGAAAAAAAAATTATTTATGAATGTGTTTGAAATTAATTATCTTAAAATGTAACATTGGTAAACAAATTTTGTTTAAATATCAGATAATAAAAAGATCTATATTAAAATTATTAAAGAGCATGAAATTATTTGATTACATAATTACATACATAATAAGATTATTGGATAATATTATTTCCTGCAGTAAAATTATTAGATAATGCAACTAACAAAATGTAAGTTAACATGATTGCATATAGTATAATTATTGAATAACTTATAGTTAAAATAAATATCATTATCAATGTTCAATAAAAGAGATTTTCTTTCATCTCTATATAATTATATGGGAAATCGTAAATGACGCGAGAGTGTTCAATTTTACGTTGCGTTTTATTTAGCTGAGCAAAAACTGCAAAACTTGAAATTACAAAACTGTGTTGAAGCTTTAATATCGCCCAAATTAAGTATTCATAATCATTCCAAACATTATAATTTACTTTTTGGACCGAAGAGAGTAAAATGTAGTGAAAAATATGTTTAAAAAAAATATTTTTTTAAAGTAACTTTCAAATTTATCTATTATATATAATTCTCTTACGTGGCTCCCAAATTTTGGCTGTATTTTTTTCCCGCTGGTGGCAACAGTTTTCATTTTTAAAGAAGTACTTTGTACAACTAAATAAGATTCTTTTCACAACACTTAAATATTTACTTTATTTTCTTCATTTATAGAGAAAACAGTCGGCAAAGAATTCTGTTTGGTTAAAAAACATTTCGCTAAAAAAATTACGAATTCTAAAAGAAATAAAAATAAACAACTTAAAAAATAAAAATGCTGTTGCCAGTAATAGAATTTTTTGAAAGTTATCTTAGCAACATAAATCAAAATGACATAGAAGCGCAACTAGATCAAAATTATGATACCTGAGCGCTTGACATAACAAATCCTTCAATTCTATAAGTGTTGTATCGCCAAATGCCCAGATTAACAATTGTGTTTTTAAAGAAATTCTATAAAAAGTTTTAAATAAAAAAACTTCCATCCAGCTACTTCTACAACTGCTTCTTGAAGAACTTGGCTCATTGATTAAAAATATTGTTTTAATTTTACAGTACTAACTTTACTTCTACTTACATTATTGCTATGACCCTCTTTCATTACATTTTACAACTTCATGCTAAATTTGAGGACTTTAAGTTGTTTTGTGGTTGAATACTGACATTTAGAAATGTGTACATAAAAAAATTAATATTTAGAGGTTAAGAGTTGCCTCAGAAAAATTTGAATTGTTGACACTGAATTTAATAATAGAAACAATCATTTGTGTGAAAAATTGAATTGTATTGCTGACATCAAAACTAAAAAAATTGTGTTTCAACTTAACAATACTACCTTAATTTTTCCTTATATAATTACTATGATCCCTTTTTTATATATATATGTATATATATATGCATTTTAGAACTTCATATTAAACTTCTGTTGTGTGTCTGAATACTGACATTTAGAACAAAATTAAGGTTTAGAATTGCCTCGAAGAAATTTGAATTGTTAACAATGAATTAAACAAAAAATTATATTTTAACTGACAAATACTATATTATAATTTTAACTTTTTCTATGACTATACTCATTTTCTTACTCTTTTCTTTGTTTTTTTATATATTTTATATTTTCGTGATAAAATAAAAAACTTATAGTTGTTCTGCTTCTGAACACTGATGAAAACACAAAATGATGGACTTCATCAACAATCAAAAATATCTACATTTATTTTACAAATTCCATATTATTAGGGTGGTGCCCTTCAGAGAATTAAAAATACAAAATTATCTTCATCGAAACCGATGCTTTACATCCGGCGTTCAGTGGCAGACTACTATTTCATATTGTTTTACAACACATGGCTTTAGCCCTCTGGTGGGAAAGACTTTAAAACAAAACTTACAACAGTTATTTTTCTCAACAACTGAAATTTAGAATAGTGTGATTAAGCAAAATATGTGTTTGCAATTTCAAATTAATATTGAAATGCACAGGTTTAGAATTTTCTACTGTGAAAAGTTTTCGGAACATCAGTATTCAAAAAAGTATACAAAAGCTAAACGTTAAGAACGTATTCAATGAGCGAGCAAAGCGAGCATTGGATTGCGAAGCAATCCTAAATGAACTGCAATAGCAGTTCCGGGGGTTGGCGAGCACCAGCGAGTAGGGGGCAAAGCCTCCTAGTATTTCAGAAATATATATAGGAATTTCACCTTTCTGTTACATTTTTATCAGAGTAATTAGTCTGAAATTATAGTACAATTTTTCAATTTGTTTTATTAGTTAATACTCTTGACAAACTTATAGTTTATATCTTATCATTTGACATTTTACAATGTTTGAATGATTTTCGAAACTTATCTCCAAAAAGTTCCACGAGGTAATTAGCTAAAATTTTTTTTGTTGTCTTCTTCGATGTTTCTTTTTTCGAAAAAACCTGCCCCATTTTGCCCGTATTGCAAACGTGAACTAAATATACCGAAAAACAAAAATTATGTTTTTTTTCATGTTTTCGCGTTATTTTGTAATATTATTTTGGAAATCTAATTTGCTTTTCATTTTTAATATAAAATTACGAAAATTATTATATTTTCATTGCTATATTTCATTTTTTAAACGTACTATATATATATATATATATATATATATATATATATATATATATATATATATATATTTGATCGCCATATCTCAGCCGTCGTATTGTTTTTTTTTTTTTTTGGTATTTTTAGTGTATTTCAAATTTTCAGATATGAATTCACTTGATTATGACGTAGCACTTGATTATAACTATATAACACTCTTGTCCGGCTATACGCTTCTGAAGCTTGGACAATGACAAAACTGGAGGAAAATTGTACGAGGGTTGCTATTTATATTTCTGGCCTTGGCAACAGTAAGTGTTGCTAGGCGACCGCAGACGATTTTAATCGAAAGTTTGATATTTTTAAACATAAATTCAGCAGGCGATTTACCATTATAGCTTCATTTGTGTTGTTGACAGTAAATTGAAAAGTTCTTCTCTTTCAAAAAATGGAATTGAATCGTGAACATTTTCGTGCCATTATTTTTTCATAACTTTCGACGTGGATTGTCAAGACAAGAGTGCTTCGATGAACTTAATTCTTTATTCAGCGGTAAAGCGCCATCCTACAGCACTGTAAAAAATTGGTATAACGAATTTAATCGTGGTCGATGTTCGATCCAGGACAAATCTCGTGCAGGTCGTCCAAAATCCGTTGTTGTGCCAGAAAAGATCGATGCTGTGCGTGAACTGATACAGCAAGATTGTCATGTGACATACCGTGAGATAGAGGCGGCTTTGGACATTAGTATGACTAGCATCAATAAAATGTTGCATGAACATTTGAGCGTAAAAAAAATTTGTTCGCGTTGAATCCCGCATAATCTGACAAACGCTTTTGAGCTCGTGTCGATTGGTGCAAGGAAATGTTGGAAAAATACGTTCAAGGTACATCAAAGGCTGTGTATAACATCTACACAGGTGACGAATCATGGATCTATGCATATGAGCCAGAAACAAAACAGCAATCAACAGTATGGGTCTTCCAAGACGAGGCAAAACCAACAAAAGTTGCTCGAGGAAGAAGCACATCGAAACAAATGATTGCCTGTTTCTTCGGCATTGACGGTCATGTAGCAACAGTGGTGTTAGAGCAACGCAGGACGGTCAATTCTGAATGGTACACGACCATTTGTTTGCCAGAAGTCATCGGAGAAATTCGAAAAAAGCAGAATAACAGGCGAATCATTCTTCATCATGACAATGCGAGCGCTCACACATCGACTCAAACAAAGGCATTTCTGACGGAGCGAAAGACCGAACTGATGGGTCATCCGCCGTACAGCCCTGATTTGGCACCCAATAACTTCTTCTTATTCCCACACATCAAAAATAAATTACGTGGACAACGATTTTCGACCCCCGAAGAAGCGGTTGATGCATTCAAAACGCATGTTTTGGAGTTACCTCAATCGGACTGGAAAAAGTGCTTTGAAAATTGGTTCAAACGCATGCAAAAGTGTATTGATCATCATGGAGAATATTTTGAAAAACAATAAACCTACATATTTGTTTTTTCATTATTAGGCCAGAAATATAAATAGCAACCCTCGTACCAGTGAATTTCCTTCTGTTATTGCTGCGAGAAAAGGAAACATGCATGCTTTTTGTACGGATTGTGTTCGGAGGAGAATTGTATCACAATATTTGAGAGAGAGATTTTGCGGGGTATTCTTAGTGGTGCAAATGAAATCAGTAACTGGAGAAGGAGATTTAACTTTGAACTGTACAAGATTTATAAACAACCTGATATTATCAGATACATAAAAATAAATAGAATGAATTCGAATGAGTGATGACAATACTATAATAAAAAAGATACTGCTTTTTAGACCCACTGGAACAAGAAAGCGGGGAAGGCCGCAGTTGAGATGGATTGATTTGGTGGAGTCTGATTTTCTTGCAATTAATGAAAAGAATTGGAGATCAAAAATAAATCGGAAGTTGTCATGGAGAAATCTTCAGAGGAAGGCATTACCTCACATTGGGCTGTCTGGCTAACTATGATGATGATGATGAGTTAAATTATATTTCTTATAAAATCTCAGAAATTTTTTTTATCTGTACAGTATCTACTCAATTAGAGATCAAAATAATCCAATTTTTTTCTGAAACTCGCCCAAAGAATAGCAGATTGCAAGTTTAACTGTTACTTCGGTGTTCACCAAAACAACTATAAATAAAAGTTAATTTAAATTATCCATAAATACCATTTCAAAAAAAAATTTTATTAAAATTTTTTTTTAAAGAATATATCCTTAATTTACAAGAACTTTCCAGTTTTATTTATATTTAGTAATATCGCCAATACGATAAGTTTTGGAAGCAAGCACGTTTGGAAAAACAATTTTTAACATTTTTAAAGCAATTTCCAAAAAACTATTAACAATGAGAAAGTTTCTAAAAAGCTGATATTTAATATCCTAGAACTGATTATTACACGCGTGCATACCAAAGCACCGCCTAGGACAGTTATAATTCTTCATATTTCTTTTTTTTAATTTTCTGAAAAATTTATGCCTACATGCAAAATACACAGATTTTTCATAGGATGTCTGTTAGAATCTTAATCATTAACAAAACATTATTGAATGTAGCAATCTATTTTGTAGCTATTTTTAGTATATGCATATAGGTACAAAAATACAGGTACAAAATACTGTATATGATACTGGTACAGCAGAATCTCTTGGGAGCGACCACTCTCTGCTACACAGTAAAGTGGTCGTTAATGGAGCTTGGTCGTTCTCAGGTTTTACCTCTATTGCTTTCACAATGTTATCGAAGGTACATGAATTTTAGAGAGCAATTTAAATTTTACTCAGTGTCATTTATTTAGAGATGAAATGCCACTTGTGTTGGCGTCACGAAAACCGAATCGATGTATAAAATTCAGCATCCATAAAAATTATCTTTACTGATATAGTTATGAGTAAATACACATTTGACAATTGTGAATGATAGAACTATTTTAAATTCATAAACAATTATGTTTTTTTGCTTAAGTTTACAATTATATTTATATCACAAAAATTATTTAGCTTTAAAAAAATGAGAAGAGGTTTGTTTGTTTAAGATGCTTCAGTTTTTCCAAAATTACCTTTATTTTCTACCTTAACTTCCAACTCTAAATATAAATCATTGATAGCCTCGTCTTAAGTGCACCCTGACTGCAGCATGACGTTGTCGATCTCTCTCAGAGATCCTCATAAAGAGCTATTTAAGAGCCACTGACAAATATTTTGAATTTACTTATTTGTTTCGTTAATATTTTTTGTTTTTATATTTTCTCGTGTTTCGATGTTTGACCTTTTCCGCATTTGGTGCAGAGGTTTGTCCGGTTGTTGGGAGAGGTTCTGATAGTCGCTCCAAAAGGTGTTTTTCCACACAAAGTCTGTGGAAAAAGTTTTATGCCTCCCAAAAGTGGTCACTACACAGAAGTAGTGCATCCTGGAGGTTTCATTGTATTTTAATTTTTGAAACTTATCAACTTTTGGTAATTTAAATTCCTTACTAATTTCGATAATATTTGTCATCGACATTAAACTCATCCCTTAACATTCTGTAAATGTATGCTAACTTTTTCAAATCGACGTATGTTTTTATTTTTTTCAATTTGAAATTTTTAAATTTTTTTTTTACATTTCATTAAATTGTTTATTATTCTATAAATTATATATTAATTATGCTTTATAATATAATTTAAAAATAAAATTGCAAAATTGAATTTTAAAAAAAAACGAATTCGACATCATTTATCAGCATTAGAAACATTACATTACATAAAAAACTGTAGAATATTTGAATAAATTTCATGAAAAAGTGAAGAAAACACAGAAAAAAAAACTGAGCATGCACCAAGATTAACAACAACACAAACTGATGACAAATTTTGAGATAACTCAGAAATTCAAAATTTGTCTAATCATTTAAAAATTCCAGCACATGCATTCATTACAAAAAATAATTCCTTTCAGCAGAGTACATATAGTGTAAAATATCAGTAAAAAATATAAAATTACTAAGCAACTTCGTGTTTAAAAATAAATTCACACTACTGAAGAAATAGAATTGTAAAAATATCGTTGTTAAATGCATAAAATCTATATTATATAAAGCGCTAATACGTACGTATGTATGTATGTATGTATGCATCAATAAAACCGATGATATTTCTTTTCTCGCGCTGGCAACAGTTTTCATTTTTAATTGATTGGATTCGGCGCGCAAGAGCACGTAGTGAGCAACCAGATAACAATAACCAGAGTGAGCATTATCAGGTTGTTCAATTCAGATTCATGCACTAAAAACATGACAATATTTAATTTAAACTCAATTAGGAATTAATTAATTAATTGAAGTGAGAATGCTTTAAAAGGCCGCTGTTGAATTGATATTTTTCTACTGGGAGCTACCTAAACGTCTAAAAAACGTTTAAGTGTATTGAACGCATTGAATTTTTTTTATATTTCGCGTTTATTTATGCATTGAATTTTCACGCTTTAAAATGCAGAATATTAGTGAAGCAATATTTGATAATTTATTTTGCTAATATGTTTCTTATTTAGCAAATGTTTTGATTTTTTCACCATGTACAATCTAAATAGCTAATATACTTTTTTAAAAGCCAATAAGAACATTGGTAGAATTCTTCTACATAAGTACAATACTATGTCTTTGATGATAAAATACTATGTTTTTGACGATAATATATTATGTCTTTGTGCTGGAACATGGTGTTCATTGGCGAGCGAGCGCAGCGAGCCATGGTTCACGGCGTGAACCACATAGGATTGCGTAGCAATTCTCGGGGGTTGGCGAGCGTTAGCGAGCAGGGGGTCGAGCCTCCTAGTATTATAAAATACGTAAATAAAAAGTTATAATTAGCAATTTACTTCAATTTATAGTGCTTTTTTCTTCTATTTTCCCAATTTTAAGATTAACTGAATAAGATTGAAAACCATTTTAGAGTAAATAATATAAAAATATCGATGCCAAATTTTGTTTGGACAAATATCAATAAATAGATTTTACAGTTATCAAATTTTGCTGTAGTAAAACGTGAAATTCTATTAACTTTCTAAAAATACAAGACACTAATTGTTTCTAATCAATGAATTCTTGTTTTCCGGTTTGATTAATACGGTAATTTGTTCGAGTATTATTAAATTTCGAGTTTTTTCAAGGTTTTAATCACTAATATTCAAAAGATATCTTTGCAGAACGAAGAAAATTTTTGATAGAAATATTAAATTTTAATTTAAATTTTTACATTTTTTCAAGCAGTTACTTTTATTACAAAACGGGTAACAGAAAATGAATGACCCTTGTCTAACTTTTTTTACAAATCCTCATCATCATGACCAATTTCATGAAATGTGTGGTAATCTAAATATTTTGAAGGATCACTTCAATGTGCAAATTAAATAATGCAAGTGACAATTCAAGTTACGAAACTAAACAAAATATGGGCCGGAATAGCCTGGTCGGTAGGACGCTTGGCCCAGGTTCAAGTGGTTCGTGGGTTCGAGCCCCCGAAGACTCCCAGTGTAGTAAATGGAGACTGATGCACGTTAAATCTGTCGAGTCGCAAAGTCCTCCATGTTCTCATAACATATCAAAACCTCTGGGGGTACTGAACTGGAGATAGATCGTTCTCTGATTCAGGTCAAAATTATGATCTGTGGATGAATGAATGGATGTATGAATGGGTACGCCTTATAAACGGGTGCGACGAATGGGTGTGGCAGAAGTCAAATTCCGGGCCATAGATGGCGCCACTGGAAAGCAAGAACAATCGAATCCCACTGCCTAAACAGGCATACACAACAACTCAACAAAATAACGTACTTCCTCAGAATATACGAAACTGTTTTTTAGAAAGATTTGTTGTTCTTGTCCTCAGGACAGCCTGATATATCATGGTTCTGACTCTAATTGCATAATAAGGAGTAAATCCGAAAGATAGACTAGATATTTTTACTCTTTGTGTCTATATCTCTAGAATTATTTGAACAAAATAAATAAATATTGCACACTCTTACAAAATTAAAATACACTAAAGTCATTTCATACACGAAATAACTAAGTAGCAAATATTTTTTATTATTGATTTTAATAGGGAGCGATGAGGTTTTCAATTGCAAGCTATATGATTTTTTGTGCATTCACTTATATGCTATATTAAAATACAAAATCAAAAATTAGTCGAATTCGATTTATTAGTTTTTTTTTCAGAAATAAAAACCTTAGTGAAGTTTCACATTGGAATTTTAATTCCTCGAAAATCATTTAATCAATTTCGTTCAAATTTTGGTTCACTTAACTCAAAAGTATGTAGAAAATGGTAAAGCAAATTTTATACCTTACAACTCAAAATATTTTCGGAAATGATTAAATATGAAAGGATGGTTCTTTCTTTCGGTCGGCTGTAAAAAAAAAATTCATCAAACTGCTATTGACATCAGAGTTGAGGTAATAGATATTACTGATACTGAGGTAATAGATAACTAATATATTGCAATTCTGATATATACTAATACTATTATGATACTATAATAATGATAATAGTAATATATCAGTACTGTTTTGATAGATTTCTTGCAGGCCCCGAAACGTTTAAGTATATAAAAATAATAATTATAAAAAATTATTTTTAATTCGATCGTGTTTGAACAATCGAGTTTAATAAATTGGTAAAATTTGTTTCAATCACAAATTTAATCCAAGAGATAAGGTGACTACTAACGAAATCTTCTTCAGATGAAAATAGGTGTTTCATATTTAAATTTATAGTTGAAAATAACGTATCTATAATTATTTTTGCTTGATACGCATCATTTCCCCGAAATAGCCTGGCGACTTTACGAATTTTAAAAGTGCATCGCATAAATATTCACAATCAAGAGAAGGGCGCACTCCTTGACAGTTGGATCGTCGCCAACTTGGCCACCATTTTGCCAACTAAAGGCTTATCTACTACATTACCGAAGTCCGATAAGTGTGCCAATTAAATAACGGTTCATTATTATCAGATGTTTAATGTTGCACTTCTTTTTAAATAATTTTTAAAATAGTGTTTTTTAAACTACTGAAATATATTTTGTAACTTTATTTTCAGTTTAGAATAGGGTATTGAATAAGGCATGTCAAAATTTCTAAACTGTTAATAGGGGTCAAATAAAATTTAAAACGACAATAAGTATCTATAGCTTTCCTCCACTCCATTTCACATACAGGAGAGAATGTACCCATTGAAACAGCTATATTGTTCACTGTCAAAAATGCCCTAAAAATTGGCTTTACCTGGTTTTTGCACAGGGACTAATCAATTAGCATATCTGAGATATAACCCCAAATGAATATTTGAATAGGTATTCAGTGAATGAAAATTCAATGAATAGCATCATAAGTTAGTCAGGGAGATGCATATTTATTTAGCTGGCAGACAACGAAAAAAAAAATTATTAAAAAAAATAATGATCAAGCAAACATTAAAAATCATATAAAATGACAAAATATTTTATTTCATTCGTAAAAAATGAAAACAATTTTAAAATTTAGAAAAAAATGATTGCTTTATTACTAATGGAACGTACATGCGACTAAGACTCAAATGAGAGCATTTTGGGTACTAGCAGGCCATTATAGTCGAAAAATACTAATGTCCTTTGTCTTAGTTGCGCCAATAACTTGACACGTTAAAAGGCAAAATTAAAAAAGAGATAAATAACCTGAACTATTGAATGCGAAGAAGCCTTTAAGAAACTAAAAATATCCTACACTCTTCTCGCCTAATTATGAACAAGAATTAATGTTGCAAACATATGTTTTTGAAATTTATGTGGGTATGGTACTAACACAACTAGCTAGTGAGGGTTATAAACATCCCATAGCACATTTCAGTAGAAAGTTTAGGGAATCCGAAAAAAATATTGTACAACGGAAAAAGAAAGTGCTAGCGTATGACTATGATGGCATATTCCTTGCTATCAAAAAGTTACAACGCTATTTACATGGGCAAAAGTTTACCATTCAGACAGGTCATCACCCGTTAAACAACTGGCTGAAAACTGGCTAGTTCAAATAACAAACTTATGCGCTGGGCACTACAAACGCTTAATTTCAAAATTGCGCATAGAGCGAACTCTATAAGAATGCAGAGAAGTTTAGTAAAGCATCCTTGGGCTCTTAATTTAAATTAGACAATAGTTAATTGATGGGAAGGTATATATAAATAATGTTTCTTTTTTTGTTATTAATATTTAATACAGTTCAGTTTAATTTACTTATTTATATTTATGATTTACTTCGAAAAAAAAGGGAAAAAAATAACTCGTAAAGAATTTAGTCTACTTAAAGTTTAAGTAGTGAAATTTAAAATGTAAATATTAAACTTTGTGAAAATAACAACTTTTCTCTCGTATTACCAAAGAAAAGTTCTTCAAAAGGGAAGGAGTTTGTAAGAGTTCTGAAAATATCTAACTAACAAAAACATACATCGAATAAAAATAGAAACAGTACAACGAAATCAAGAAGAAGAAAAAATCAATAAAAAATCATGCAAATTTCGGAACATAACGGAATTTTTTTTTTACTGGAATTGAAAATGTTATATGCCTTGGTGCCTTTTTAAATATTTGTTTTTAGAGAAAAACTTTCTTATCTTCAGTACAGCTTAACTCGGTACATTATATATCACTTATCGCGAGAGAAGGGGTAAAAAATGAACCATATGCTGAAATATAGGTAAAAGTAAAGTGAATAAATAAGTGTAGAATAATGTGGCTCTATAAATTGTTTAACATACAAATCTTTAAGTTGATAAGTATATCTCCACATTCATTTACTTATTTTAAATCTACTAAATTTTAAAATGGAATTCAAAATGTAATTATAAGTATAATGGAATAATGAGTAATAAAATTACACTAATTTTCTTTTCTTCTAACTTAGGCAGTTGTTTCTAATTTAATAACTATATTGTCAAAGTATTTATTTTTGTTTTATCTTCTACGAAGTCTGACGCACTTCATATAAAATGATCTACATAACAAACAACCCTAAAAAACGGATCTAGGGTTACCATAGCTGTCTGGTTAAATGTGACAGGTTGATGTTTCATAAAACATAAATGACATTTCTGCTTTAAAATATGACGCAAAATTGTATCGTTTATGAAAATATTTTTACGTCAGCTATAAAATATGAAATATGCACAAATTTTACACCAATCCATTCTTACAGAGCTAATTTATACTAGTAAAATTAGCGTACCAAAATAAAAGTCCTTTATTTCTGATGTAGAACAGGCATTTTATTTCAATGACTTAATATTCTTTGCATTTTTATGAAGCCCTTATAGCTTAAATTTTACCAGCCTTTTTTCTTTAAAAGAAATTGAAAAAAAAATTACTCAAGTTAAAAATAAAATGAAAGTTTTTTATATGCTGTTTTATGTATTGAAAACTTAATATGTCGATTTTTTTCCTTTACGACTTTAATGCAGATCAACTAGAAAAGGGATAGTAAAAAAAGAGAACTTATTTCATAGAATAAGACAACTAATTTATCTTTGATATAAATTTATTATCTTACTTTATATAAAATCATAAGTAGTCAATAAAAGGATAAATATTCAAATTCGAATTTTATAAAGTAGAAGTTGAAAGTCATGTTTTTTTTTCAACAATGAACAGAAAAATGGAATATCTATATATAAATATAAAGACACAAGAGGATGGAAGGAAACACCATCAAGAAGAGCTCAGTATTTTAATAATGTATTCACACATCCATTTTACAATAATAAGTAACAACAATGACTAAAAAAAGAAAGTCACTTAAAAGTTTACCCAAACTGTTTGGGGTAAAATAAGAACCAGGGAAGGTTCGCGTGTCTCTGGGATCATCTCACTTGTTGAGAGTAAAAAAAAAAAAAAAAAAACTAAGACGATTGTTTTTGTTTGTGCGGATAGAGAGGTAGCGCCATCTGTTGCTACTAATTAACTATCCGTTACAACCTCCCCCTCTGACCCGGAAGACGTCCCGACCAGGGGTCAGCAGGTGAGGCACTCTGAGAATCTTTATGTTCTCGAGCACTCGCAGAGCTGGATTTAATTGTTCTGGCAGGTCTTCCTCTTCTGCGCAAAGCTTGTACAGGTGGAGTTTTATTTCGTCTGAATGGAGTCAACGGCATTGTTGTCAGTTTGGCATCGTTGTCAGTTTTGATCATTAAAGGTAAAAGCAGCAGCGCTTGGCACCGCCGCTCATATGGTCGACTCGGAGCTTTGCTCCCTTCAGGCATCCTTTATCCGTCGACGCAGTAGTGTTGCTTTTATGTGCGTGGCTCGGGGCCGTGGACCCTCGAGTGTCAATGCACCGCCGGCTCCGCCGTCTGATTTGAGGATCTTCGCAATGATAGTCACCAAGCATACTCCGGATGCCCCAAAACATGGGGCGGGACGGATTAAGCCTCGCTTCTATCAGAGTAGTAGAGCATTCTTTTGCTGTTGCTTTTTCCAGTGCAAACAGCTCAACCCATTTAGTGGTAACATCTTCCAAAATATATATCCACTTCTTTCCATGACTTTCAGGAAGAAGGTCAAGCAAATCTATTGACAATGTTTCAAATATTTGTGATGAAACTGGAGTTCTAATTATACCAGCAGGTTTCTAGTTGGATGACTTTTATCGCATGCATTCAATACAATATGTCACATAATTGGTTATGTACTTCCTCATTCCCATCCAGTAGTACCTTCTCGAAATTCTGTCAAAAGTGCCTTCCGCACCGTGACCTGCGGTGGGAGCATCGTGATGGAATTTAAGAATTTGTTCTCTGTCATGTTCTGGAATGACTAGATGTGCTTCATCAGAATCTGGAACATATCTGTAGAGGATACCTCGATTCATTAAAAACCTTCTTTCTGTCCAGTTTCTGTATTCTTCAGTCAAGTTGGCTATTTCAAGACTATCAATTATTTCCTTTAAATTTTCATCTTGTAGTTGGCTTTTTCTGATTTCCTTAGGACTTCTAGTAGGAAAATATATCGTAGCAACAGTGGGTTGGTAGACTGTCACAGCACATATCTCGCATAGGTTGTCTCCATGAGGACAGACAGGACGAGAGAGCATGCCAGGAACTACACTGCATTTGCCGGAGACGTACTCAATATGGAGATAAACTCTTGAAGTAGCAAAACCCATCGAGTAAGTTGTCCTGAGGGGGACTTTAGAGACATAAGCCATTTTAAAGCGTGATGATCTGTATCAACGGTAACTTCTTGTCTCTCAATGCAGCATCTGAATTTTCCTAGAGCCCAAACGACGGCAAGAGCTTCACGCTCAGTTGCTGAATAATTGCGTTCGGCACTGGTTAGAAGTCGGCTTGCGTACTCAACGGGATGTTGATCTTCATTGGTCTTTCCTTGAAGAAGGACAGCACCAAGAGAGTATGCACTCGCATCAGTACGTATAACATAACGATGTGTTGGGATCGCACTACTTCTGAAAAGGTGGAGACGTCAGCAAAGCCTTTAAAGTGTTGAAAGAAATTTGTTCATTTTCTGTCCATCACCAAGAGAAGGACTTTTTGGTGAAGTAATTGAGAGCTCGCGCCACTTCGGACAAGTTTCGGAATGAACCTTCTGTACCAGGAGCATGCTTGCAGAAAGGACTGCACTTGTTTTACAGTCCTGGGTTTAGGTATATTCAGAATAGGGGCTGCTTTATCAGGATCAGCTTGTAGACATTTCGGGGTAATAAAATATTCCAGATATTTGACCTTTGAGCATGTGAAGTTGCATTTTTCGTGGTTAGCAACTCGTTTGAACGAGGAAAGTCTTTGAAAAACTTCTTTCAAATTTTCTAAGTGTTCTTCAAAAGTTTCTGATAGAACGATAAGATAAAATAAAGATATTTTTCAGACCATTTCTGAAATTATCGATGAGTCTCTGGACTGTCGCAGGTGCGTTCTTTAATCCAAAAGCCACTCTTAAAAAGCGGTAAATTCCGAACGGACAAGTGAAAGCTGTCTTGTCTCGGTCCGCAGCAGCTACATTCACCTGATGATAGTCAGCTTCCAAGTCGATTGTGAACATATAACGAGTGTGCTTAGCATCAGTAAGTAGGTCATCAATGCGTGTGAGAGGATAGGAATCCGTCTTGGTGTAGGCATTCAGTCTTCTATAATCCACACAAAATCTAACACTTCCATTTGTCTTAGTTGTGATCACAACAGGAACTGCGCATGATGATTCACATGGTTCTATTATACCTTCATCTAAGAGCCTATTTATTTCATTCTTCGTGATTTCTTCTCTTGCTGGGGACACTCGATAAGGAGGCACAGATCCAGGCGGATGGTTCTGTGTTTCGATGTGATGTTCGATAAAAGGAGTTGCTTCTCCCCCTAGTCGGAAACTACTTTTATACTTAAATAACGCTTCGTTCAATTTCTTCCTCTAGATGTGGATTTTGATGATGGTAGTTAGGTGGGTACCTTCATCTTCACGTAACTGTTTAGGATGATCTTTCAGTTCAAACTGCTGAATGTATGTCAGATGAGTATCTTCATCTTCATGCAAGTGATCAGAGTGATCGATTTTTTGACGGTTAACGGTGCAGCAGAATGGGAAACATTAAATTCTACAGCATCACAAGACAGTTGAATCTGTTCTACAAAATGAAATTGACGTTTAGACTGATCATTTAAAAACCAGATTTTCCTTTTTTAGTTGAGAACAATTCTGGATAATTCTAGAAAGTCAACACCCAAAAGAGTGCTGTTCTTCTTTGTTCCAGGAATGGCAATAAGGTTTAGGGCAAGGATGGGCAAACTTTCTTCGTGGAGGGCAAAAAATCAGAGAGAAAAAGTTTGGCGGGCCAAGTAAAAACTTCTGGAATAAAAAAAATCATACTTAAGTTTTAATTTAAATATTTAATGAGATGTTAATTTGTTACACTGTTTTTCTTCTTGAAAAAATTTTGCCCTCCTGATTAATTCTTTAAAAAGACATTCTGCATTTCGTCTTCTTTCACTTTCAGGCATTGCTTGGTAGTTGGCATTCCGGCGCTTGGCTATAAAATGTCGGTTGATGTCGTATTCCTTAAAATCTGCTACAGCTTCATTGCAGATAAGACATACTGGTTTATTTTTTTACAACTGTAAAAAAATATTTCCAAGTCCATTTATCATTGAACGCATGGCACTCTGAATCAACTTTGCGTTTTTAGTAGCCATTTTGGGGTTAAAAAAAGTTTACAAATAACTCAAACAAGCACTAGCTATTTCATACATTTAATAATTTCACCATTATTTACAATAACGTTATATGTGCGCAATCTTTTCAAACTTAATAAATTATATTAGAGCTCGTGTCGGCAGAAAAATCAGCTTGTTGGAGCTTAAAATGTGCAGTCTGCCATATGTGAAGTACAATTCGCCTATATTGGATTCCGTATGTCTGCTCCTCGAGAAAGACAAACGCTCATTGGCGCCAATCTACGGCTATGCTACAAAGAACTTCTGCTTTCAACATTTTACAAATTGAAGCAGTCTATTTCCATCAATCGCCTCGGATCGGCAAGTAAAAATTCTATTCGCGGGCCGGATAAAACCCTCTGGAGGGCCACAGTTGGCCCGCGGGCCGTTGTTTGCCCATCCCTGGTTTAGGGCAATGTACGATCTCCGAGACGAATTTTCACACAGGTGGTATAGACTTCTTTCTCGATCTTGCTACCGTCTGCTAGAACTGGTTGCGAAGGTTGTTCATTGATTTTTCAATATATTGTAAAGGGTTTCACCAGCAATTAAATGAGTAGCGACAGTGTCTGCGCAAGCAGTACCCATGACTCTATTAATAGTCACTTCTAAGGTTTCCTACTGTCTTGACGGACTAGATGCCGATTGAAAAATAGCCTTGCTGAGGATACCATGGTTTTTTTGTCTCTTCCTTTACAAGTAGGACATTTAGGTTTAATGACGCCTTGCGTGCCACATCCATAGCATACAACGTCAGGAGAATCTTTCTTTTAATCTCTGGATCCTTATCTATCTTTCTTATCAATTCTCTAGAAATGGGGTTTTCTCTCTTGAGGTGGTTGCGTAGGAGGAAACATCTTTCGATGAAAAAATGGTACAGATTTCTTCATACCACAACGGACGTTTTCGTAACTATCGATCTTTTTGACTAGATTAACCGAAGTGATCAATTCTGACCAAATGTCAATGAAGTGTTCCTTGACCTCGGGCGGTACTTCTTTTTAATCTGATCTGCAATGATCATTTGTTTTAGTTTTTTTAAAATCATCGACTTTCAGTTCCTCAAGCCAACTTTCGAAGAAGAAGTTTCTCCATGTCTTCTGGGTCCATGCATCTGGGTCCTTCTTGTGTTGAACGAAGAGTTAACGAAAATTGTCTCCAGTAAACTTGAATCTTCGTAGAAGCATTTCTTTTATTTTCTTATACTCCTGTGTTTCCTCCGGTTCTCGGACAATGAGATCTGATGGAAGGGCTCCAATCTGAGAGCTGTTTGTTTTTCTTATTTATGATACCACAATCTATAAAAAATATAACGAGCTATTCTTCAGATTTAAAAAAAAACTTCACACAAATAAATATTAAATTTATGAACTAGTGAAAAATAATAAACACGATAATTAAAACCAATAATATAAATAAATTAAATTTTTGTAACAAACAAATCGTCAACAAGCTTAGTAGTTGAAGGGCGCTGAACACATTTGATCAAGAAGAGTTACCCTTGCTACTGTTTGCCTTTTCAACTGCTCTAGCATTAAAACAGAAATTCTTTATCTTATCACTGTAAGAAAAACTAATAAATATCGAATTATAATGGCGATAATATTTGATTGGCTTCAAAGTGACGTTTAATATCGATAATATCTTTTATTGATGGTATGAATATAGATAAATATTTTTTATTGATGTATGGATTTTATATGGATATTAAAAAATATAACTGTATTGAAATCCATGCTTGTAATCCTTCATGCATGTGCAGTAAAATCTTTCCAAGATATCCTAGACAAATCAAAAAGACATAGATAATATATAAACAGACATTACATTAAAGAATAACGATAAGCAAAAGAAGTATGTAAAATTTGTCCTGGTTATTATCACAATTTTTCGTTACTATCAATACAACGGTTTGCACGTTTATTTATTATTAATTCGAAAAAAGAAGCACTGAAACTACATTTCTCTACAATTTTCTACGTTTTCTTAAGTGCTTGTGTAGTAATAATAATTTTCTTACGTTTAATATTAACACACAGTCAGAAGAAGTGTTTTTTATTGTTTCATAGGACGTTGTTATAAAAACAGTGTTGTAAAGTAGTTATAATTTTCAATATTAATATAAGTTCGTAATTATTTTTTTCGTCGTAATTCTTGTACATTTTTTTACACTCCTTGATAATTTCAAATTTCTAAGTTCTATAGATTTTGCAGCTCAAAACAAAATGAAACATAAGTTGAATACCTTAAACACTGTCGGCCTATTCGATTTTATAATATACCGAGAAATTACAAACAGCTGACACTAGAAGAAAAAAAACAGAAAAAATGCAAAGACTGTGATGTTGTTCATAACATATTTACTTTCTTTATCTAATTTATTATTTATTTATTATTCATTTAGCATTTTTACTTTTATTTTGATTTTTAGTTCCGACTTGGAACTTTTTGTCAGTTTCTTATTTGTTCTTCGAGGCAAGCTCTAAGCTAATCTACTCCTTTTGATATATTTCTGTAGTAAGCTCTAACTCAATATAGATCTTTCGATGCAATGTTTCCATCATGGAACATTTGAGTTCTTTTTTTTCCCCAGAATTTTCTTAACTTCTTCTAATAAAAAGAGAAATCAAAATTATTAAAGCAATTAGAAACTACACTTCCAGGGGAAAAACGCGCTATGCAGCGGAAATTCCAAAAGGAAATTGAAACCAAAAGAATTAATAAAGAAAAACAATGGAAAAATGAAGAAAAAAATGAAAAATATTGTTAACCGAAACTGACGTCGTCATGGGGTACCTACCCCGGAAGTCATAAATGCAAAACAGCGATTCTACAATGGCTGTTTGAAACTCAGCGAACTTCAGATAGATGAATATATCACCTAGTCTGAGAATTAAAGGCGATCGCTGCGCTGAATGCTGATCACATTGCTGCCATGATGCCATTGTTCTTCGTAACTTAACTCACGGCCTTGATGACTGGCAGACTGGGTGTTGAGAGAGAACTTTATTTTATTTTATTTTTTCTCAATGGAACCTTTAAAAAATATAAAATCATTTGGTTACGGAAATATATAATTAATATGTTTTTTAACACTTGTGCTTCGTTGTTTTGATTATCAAGATTATATTGTTGTATATTATTGTCTTGTTTTAGCGGTGATCTTAAATTTTAAGAAAATGTTCCATGTTTTTTCCCTTTCTCTTTCAAATTAGTTGAAAATTAATAATTGAATACATTTTGAGTTCCCTTAGTTATTTTAAAACATTTCAAGATTTTTAAATTCTTTTTAAAAAAAAAATTTTTTGTTGCAGTTTATTAAGAATAAAAAAAATATATATTTACAACGAACTTTTCTTAGAATGAGGGGAAAAAAGATTTAATTGGACTACATATTCACTTACTTTAGAATTCGTTTTGCAAGCTCATTAAACTACCGCGCTGTTTTTCAACTTATAAAACTCAGTTTCTGGTCGAAATTTACCTTCGTTATCTGCATCTGGCAATACTACTGCTATCTGATATGTTTGTTATTGTTTTGGCAACGTGCTGCTTGTTGGCTGTTTTGTTAGCTGTTATTAATATAAAATCTAATAAGGTAAGTGTAAGAAGTTTTCTATTCACGAAAGCAACGACCTATAGGGGGCGTTGTTTTTTGAGACGAATGACTGCTAGCAAAACAACACGATCATCAGTTACACTGGAGATTTCTTCAGTGTAGCATGGTAATAAACAGAAGAAAAAAATAATTATGTATGTATTTTATTTTCTTATTAGAGTTAAATTCTAATGCCTGCAAAATCGCTCTATTAAATTTAATGATCTAATATGAAAGGTCCATTCAAACTTAATGTTCAATACTTTTCTAAATCATATTACTTCAAACATTAAAATATGCAAAAAGTATACAGAAACACATAATGTTACATCATTTAACTTTGCAAAAAAAGTTTTTCGACAACAATTTTTATCAAAAAAAAAATCAATATTTATGAACTAAAAAACGTAAAATAATGAATGCTTACGATAAAAAAATAAATAAGTACATAAATAAAAAATCAAAAATCGATTCTAAAAATTTCTTATAATGAAATAAAAAAAATTTCATATTGCTTTTTTTAGTCTTAAAGTTTATAATCAGATGTAGAAAATCATTCTGTAGAGAATTAACATCAAATTAGAACAAAAATTATTTACAAGTAAATTTTTTATTATAAAAATTATAACGCTTACCTGCTTTATAAATCCGAAGAATTCCAAATTGAAATGTTCTTCGTTTGAAAATTTTATTTTCAAATAATCTATGCATTGATTATCCCTTCATTACTTTTAGATAACATACCACACAGCAAAATTTTATAATTGTAAGATCTCGATATGAATTTTAATATATAGCTTAAAAACAGAATAGCTGAATTCTAGTTGAAATTATTCTTTCAAAACTGAGAAATACTTATCAAGAAAACGATAAAAATTTATAAATAATCAGCACAAATGATACTATTTCAAGTAATTCGGATGATTCTTTATTGTTGCTTTCCGTATTATATGGATACAGAAATTACTATTCTATAAAGAAGAAGAATATTCTATAACTATTACAGTTCTGCACGTTCTGAAATCACATTTATTTATTGGAATGAAGTAAACAATGTGGAATTAAATAACTTCCCTCTAATTTTTAATTAATTGAAGACAAAACAAATGTATTTTACCTTAATACACACATCTTTAACAATTTGCGATCATGAAATCGGAAGCTATCGGTTGCAAGTTTGTTGATAATGGAAAAGAAAAAAAAGATGGAAAAATGGTTCAACAATTTTTTTTTCGAATGGCAAGCACTGAACTTTATTCGTTTCGCCTTAGAAGATGCCAGAGTTTTTATTCATTTCGCGTTAACCAGTGGGCACCTCTGAACATTGCCCATGCCATACTGCCACAAACCCGTTCATAGGGTGGGCCACATTCACTCATCACACACAACAGAGGACAACACAAGAGGGAGAAACATCCATGCCCAGAGCGGGATTCGAGCCCGCGGGCATAGGCTTCGCAGTCAGGCGAGCTAACCGCTCGGCCACCAGGCCGGCTGTTCAACAAATAAAGGACGCGTTCTGTTTCCGAATGATTTACCAATGTTCTAAGTCGTTTTTTCGAGTTCTTCTGTGTTTTCTTTAAGGGAATTTTGCTTCTTATTTGCTGTTGAAGAAAATAAGCGTTTTACTCTACCAATGATTCTGATAGAACTAAATGAAAACTTAATAAATAAAAGCCTGAAAATATCCTCCCCGCTAGAGGGCGTATTCCAGCGTTGCGATTTCCATTATTTAGTTACAAACGTCATTTAGATCTAGAAAATCATAGTAAAAAACGGTGTAATATTGGAAATTTTAATATTATTTCTAGAAGTCGACATTGGTGCCGAAACACAGATTAGATTGGATAACACCCAATATCTAATTAGGGCACATTCCAATATAAATCACATTGGCGTAGGGAAATAATAAGTTTTTAAATGTAATAAAATTTTAAAAATAATAAATTTTTTAATTAATAAATTTTAGAAATATGAAAATAAGTACATAATTTGGAAATACTAACAAAAATGAAGAGATCCAGATTAATATTCAAACATAATTTATTCATTTACAATCCCTTTGATGTTTGTATACATAGACGGAATGTAATAATTTTTATGCAAAATAACAGTCTTAAAAGTTAAATATTTTATACTTTTCATACATATCACAACATTCACGAGAAAAATACAAAATATTCACTCAGAAATATGATAGATAAGTATGTTTTTGTTGCTAAGGGTGTGCATTCAATTTATACTTTTTTTTTACTCAGTGCTTACAGTTTTGAAATCTGGAATCATCTGAAAATAATTTTCTGCATTTTAATAAGATACCAAATTTCTTGACATATTCTGCCTCATCTGAATTTAAATTTACAGTATAACTAAACTACTTTTTCTCAAACATCATTACCTAGATGATAAAAAAAATTTAAAAATTCACTCAGTTTTTAAAAAAATTACTGTCATTGTTTTGACAAATTAGTAAATGGTGGTGAGTATTTGCGAAAAAGCTATATTTTTATTATATACTAGCAGCCAAAGGCGGCCAGCTGTCCGCCACGCTAAAGGTTTAAACAAATAAAGATTTTTAAAACATAGCAGAAAATCTGAAGATTAGTGGACAATTAAAGTGTTCCTGTCCTGCAATTTTGTCTTCATATTCAGTTCTGCTGCAGATGTGTTATAGCTCTTGAGGATGTTTGAAGATGTAACTTTGCTATGGTAACCTAAGGCCCATGGTAACCTAACCTATAGTATAACTATCAGGTGGAGACTTGTTTTTTCTTTTTTTTTTTAAGAAAAAGGCCTCAGAAATTGTAAAAGCATACAAAAGTTGCTTTCGAAATCATCATTGGCCAATAGCTGAAAACCTCTTCTAATCTTCTTTGACGTTTCTCTGATACTTCTTGGGCTCTAGAATTTCTTGTCGAAATTCGGTCATGTTCCATCCTTCTTTGACGTTCCACAGACGTTTCTTGGGCCCTTCTTCTTCTTTGAGAATCTCTTAATATCTTTTTCTTTGACAAAATACAAAGTTTTTTGGAAGGCGGTTTTGCCATGTCAGTAATCAGGTTTTTAAGAAGTCAACGAATACTTTAGAACAACAATTACTATGAAAGCAAATCATGAAACTTCAATATTAAAATCTAAGTGCTAACCTGCAAACTGAAACTTTCTGAAAATAACTAATTACATTTAATAAAAACTGTTAAAATAAAAAATAGAAAAACCAAAGAGATCCAACGTAAGTGTGATCGTTCCTTCAAAAACAATTAAATTCCTATTTTAAATATTATATAGCTACAACGCTTAAGGAAAAAAAAACTAAAATGCTAAATACATGAAAAGGATACGAAAACGAATTAATTTTTTATGGTATCAATTTCTATTTCTATATAATTTTATATGGTATCTATTTCTATATTGCTACAAAAATTATCGTCTTCGCTTAAGAAAAAAATATAGAGCGTGGAAAGAAGAAGAAAAACTTATTATAACAATTATGAACAGCGACAAATATTGAGTATTGAGTATAGTTAAGTGCGGCGAGCTCTCTGCTTATCGCTTATAGCTCTGCGTTTCAATAGGTAAGGCTTAATTCAGGTTGGGGCTGGGTAGATAGCACAAGGTTGGAGCGAACTACTACAATCTGTTAGTTGTTTGGAAGAATTTTAGAGAGATTGGATTTTGGTCCGGGAGTTGAGAGACAAATATATCAAAGCGAAGCGTTCTATTTACGTATCGAATATGTTGCCACATTTTTAATACAAAAGTTAAACTTTTCTCCACTTTCATAAACGTAAACTAATGCGAACCTTAGAATTAAATTATTAATTCCTTCGCATATTATTGGTTTAAGTTGTCGAAAATTAATATTTCAATTGTAAGGCTCGCATTAGCATACATTTATAAGAGTGGAGAAAAGTATATGCATTTTTTAATAGTTTTTTGAATATGGCTCTTTGAAGACGAAAAAGCATAGATTTTCTTACAGAATGACTGATAACTAAAACACTAATCCAAATTTTTGAAAAAGAAAGAAAATACTTCTTCATTATGTCAAAACACAATTATGTGCCGAGTTTCGTGCCTGGGCGAGGCTTCTGGGGCGATATATTGTGATTACAGACAGACACATACACAGCCGCGTTTATTATTATGTATAGATTCATTATTATGCATCTTTGAGATTTATATCATTTTCATAGATCAGGTTACCAATGTTTATAGGTTTTTCAGAGTAAGTTTATGTTTGCCAGGTATTGTGTGGGTGGCTTAAGTGGTAAGAGTTTGGTCTCTGAAGCAAAACTAAGGTCCCAAATTTGATTCCTAGACTGGGCAAATTTTTAATCAGTTGGAAAAATTTAATTTACAGATTTTGGTATATAAAATTAAATACATAACTTGAACAAAAAAAGCAATCGACCAATGATTGCCGCTAAAAATGTCACATGCCAAATCTAACTGAGGTGGCTAAACATATAGCGCTTTTAAAAACGGAAACTGAAATAACCAGAGAGCATCAGCTGCGGCAATCTCATACTATTAAGCTAGGCAGAAGTGAGTAGTCTTTGTCGATAGATCTCTCTTTTAGTATTTTGTCGAAAGCGCTTTTTTTCACGAATTTATTTATTACGAATTTATTTGACGATTTTTAATTTATATCACGAATTATACTATAGCACATTTCTAATAGGTTTAACGAATTACATGTCATTTATTTGAATTCAAATTTATTTTAATGACTTAGTATTTGCTAAAAAGATGTAATTTTTAAAAGAAAAAAAAATTTGATACAGATTTGAATAATTGTTTTGAATTCTTAGAATTTTGTGCATTTGCAACGTACCTAAGTTAGTAGCGAGCGAAGCGAGATTGGTTTGCGAAGCAAACCATATAAGATTGCGTAGCAATTTTCGGGGGTTGGCGAGCGTTAGCGAGCAGGGGGCGCAGCCCACTAGTTTAATATAAAATAATTCAAATAACATATGCATAGATCTAAACAATATAATTCAAAACAACGAACCAGTAAACAAATCCAATTTTAGGTAAATCTAATATTAATGTAAATTTTCACAAAACTGATTCGATCAAATTCCAAAGGATTTTAAGTTGCTGCAGCATTATGCAGTATTAATTAAATGAAGGTCTTATTTAAATAGTGATTCAAATAAACCTTGCAGATATTATCTAGCATATCAGTGATATGATTAGTGTATTGTTTCTCTTGACATGTCTTATTTACTGCATCCTTTGTTTGGCTGCAGAAATCTGAAGGCATATTTGATTTCAAACTAGATAGGCATTTCTTGAATGCAGGCTGACTCTAATTTAATAATTGAGGGAGGGCCATTATTTAAATAACATTCCATGTGGTATAAAATTTTCATTACTGAAGTTGCTATTTATGTTTATCTTTTTATTAATCCAACCTATTCTATACTAAGAGTTCTGATTATTAAGTATCAATAAGAAAGATTCAACCAAATATGCAATATAAATTTTTTTTAATTAGGCGTTTAATATGCAATTGGTAAAAAGTATATTTATGTAATTCTGAGCAATGAATGATTCGATAATTTTGCTTCGTTCTAAAGTTTTGTTCTAAAATAATAGCAAATTAATATGTAAAAAAAGAATGTTGAAATAGTCATACTATTAATATAAATGGTGGGAAGATACTTAGAAAAGTACTGATCACAATTTATTAAAATTTAGCGACGTGCTACATTTGAAAATTCCTGTTATCTGTGTTTTTGTTTTGTAAATATTTCAACATTAAGTCCCCCATTCGTAAAAGAAGAGCGAATAAGGCAAACGAATAAAAAAGGTAAGTCTTAAATAGGTCACAGACAGTCAAATAATTTTATTTCGAATGGAGCCAGTAAAAGAACTAAAATTAATTAGTTTAGTCTTCGTTTATTATATAGGTGGAATTTCATTTTGCAGACTGTAGTTTTGAGAAATAGCAATGAAACAAAAATAGATTCTTTTCCAGTTAAAGTTTTAAAAACGATTTATTTTTTTCAGAAGGATCCCTGAAATAATTAGGTTATAGTAATAAATAATAATAATAATAATAACAAGTGATTAGTTTATTTGGCAATTCACAAAACTAATTCTAATCTCAAAATGTTTCCTAAAATAAAATAAAGATAACTTTTTACGAATGGAATTACGTCAGTAATAGGAATTGCGCCAGTAAAACTTATGATAGAATTTTAAATAGAGGAAGTAACTTGAATTGGATTTAATGTGATACTTCTCATAGTCTAAGCTAAACTATTTCTCAAAAAATGAACTATTATTTTATTTTCTGTCAAAAAGTCTAAAATTTCTCATTCAAGACATTATTATGAAAATAACTGAAGGTGACCTCTGTTCGTTTAGTTTGCTCTATTTAAAAGTAGTAAAGAATTATAAGGATGTGCCGTTAAGATTATGGGTATTTGACGGGGTGTTCAAGGTTTCTATAGGTGATTAACAATAATCTATTTGCGAAATTAATATTTATTTAACATTAAAATGTATCGTTCAGAATGGAAGTTCAGAAATCGTCTAAAGCAGAGGTGTCAAACTCAATTTTGCAGAGGGCCATATATTAAATTTAGAATGTGCTGGCGGGCCAGATTCAAGTTTAAAAAAATTACTGAATTATTATAACATTTTATTTATTTAATTATATATAATATACGGTTGTTACCTAGTATATAATAGGACGGTTGTTAAAAATCATATCAAAGTTATAAAAGAGGGTAATTATTTTGAGGTCGAGGATCCAGATTCCTGACTTCTCTTGTTTTTGACAAGCTCATTGATGTCCGGTTTCATATTTGTTGTAACTATTTTAAGAATTGATTGGAGAAGTTCATTCGTAAGTCTTGTGCGATGTTTGTTCTTATTTATTTTCATGACGGAAAACATCTGATCACATAAATAGGTACCACTAAACATGCACAGAATGCGTGCTGCATGCTTTTTTAATTCCGGATAATTATGCAAACTCTTGAAATATTGTGTATAAAATGTAAGAGCGTTAACCTCTTTAAATTTTTCTTTCAAAATACTGTCCGATTGAAGATCTATCAACTCCATTTGCAAATGAACTGGTGCCTGTGAAGCTTCAAAATTGAATGGATTGTTGAAAATTGGGAATTCCATTTCATTCATTTTGTGAAAGTTTTCAAAACGATTGTTGAATTCCGTGATCAGATTTTGCAGAAGTTGAGAATATTGATCCAATTTTTTTTGGTTCACAGTGCTAAATGATTTTAAATGAGGGAAATAATCCAAAGTTTGACTTTTTACCTGATTTTCCCACAGCCTCAACTTTGTTTCAAAGACTTGAATGCATAAACACATTCGTCCAGATCATGTAAAAACTGCCTGAACTGTCGGTGATTTAGTCCTCTGCTCCTTATAAAATTTACTATTTTAATTATAGGTTGCATGACATGATCCATTTTTAAATGTTTGGATGCCAATGATTCCTGATGAATTATACAGTGAAATCCCACAAAATTCCCTGATGTTTTCTGTTTTAATTTAGTTACAAAGCCTGAATGTTTGCCAGTCATGGCAGGGGCGCCATCCGTAGTTGTGCAGCTAAGTATATTCCAGTCGAGTTCATATTCTGCTATCAAATGCTCAATTGCAGATTAAATAGCATTTGCTGTTGTAGTACCTGTCAATTGAACGCACTGTAATAGTTCTTCAGTTATTTCAAAGTTACTGTTAATACCTCGTATAAAAACAGCAAGTTGAGCTGTATCAACAATATCAGCACTCTCGTCAACAGCCAGTGAAAAGTTTGTAAATTCCTTAATTTTCTCCTTCAGTTGAAGAACCAAATTTTGAGATAAATCATTTATTCTTGAAGCAACAGTGTTTCTTGACAGCGAAATATTTTGAATTACTGACTTTTGAAATAGAAATGAAACATCGGTAACATTCAACATACAGTCTTTAATAAAATCACCTTCAGTGAAAGGTTTTGATCTCTTTGCGATTTCTAATGCAATAATAAAACTTGATTTCAGGGCATATTCGCTCTCATTATTAGCTTTAGTAAACATCGATTGTTGACCTTGAAGTTTAGATTTTAAAGATGACAATGTGCCCATTCTCATTTTTTCAGTGTAACAATCGAATTTTGATTTATGATTCGTATCATAGTGCCTCTTCAAGTTAAACTCCTTACAAACAGCAACTGTTTGATTGCAAATCAAACACAGTGGTTTACCTTTCCATTCTATGAAAAAATATGCAATTTCCCATTTAGACTGCAAAACTCTGCACTCACTATTAACTTTACGTTTTTGTGCCATTATGCCAAAATCTTAACAATTATAGAACTAGACACAACAATTATGGATATCGCACGCTTACGACACAAACAAATGCACAATACCTTCACAATCAGTACTTCTTATAAAATCCTTCTCCTACCGTATCGCTTCGATTCAACTGACTCACGTCGCGCCGACGCACCATCGATGAGGAAGGTTCTAGTCTAGACTCGAAGCGCGTGGAAGATTCCGCTTGTTGCTAAGAAATGGCGTTAAAACGCTGCCCTTCAAATTTTTTATAAATGTAGTGTGCGCATTTTAAAACTTCCGTAGAAGAATCGAGTGAAGTCTAGAAGCTCTAAAAAACATGATTCTTCTTTCTGTAACACATTGCGATCGCGGGCCGTATTGATACAGCCCGGGGGCCGGATGTGACCCGCGGGCCGTATCTTTGACATGACTGGTCTAAAGAGCAGCAAGTCACACCAGTCAGAGAAATAAATAAATAAGGTTATTTTTCAAGGTAACTGTATTAACAAACTTATTTAAAATATTTATTGAAATTTGTTCAACTAACGAAAGGAAAAAGTCTGGAAAGCAAAATGCAATGAAAGATTCGGATTAGAGACGATTTATCTGAACTATTCTGCTCAGAAGATAGAACGTTCACATCCTAAAGAGGTGACCCGGATTCGAATCCCTGAGGTGGCTGGTTGATACGAATTCTGCTCCCAGCTTGCACCAACCACAGTGCTCAGGAAATAATATCCTCAGTGCTAGACAGATAATGGATTAGAATCCTCTTACCGTCTGGATAATCGTTGGAGGTTTTCGTGATTTTCCTCTCCATGTAGCGCAAATAAGGGTTAGTTCCATTAAAAAGTCCTCCACAAAGGCTAATTTGCTACAATGCTTGATTTAGGAGTTGTCTTGTCTTCTGGTTAAGGGTTAAAATTTGGAAGCCATGGAGTTGAACATTGATAGTCGCAAACTGAGAATTGGGTGGCTGTTCAACTCTGGTTATAAAAAAAAAAATTAAAAAAATTACAGTATGAATAATCAACTAACCTTTTAACGAAATTTATATTATTACCATGTGCAAATCTAATTCGAGCAAATCCGCGTCGCTAAAATTCGTCTAATATTTAATAAAGAGTTTCTTTTAATTTTTTTCAATGAATGTTAAGAGTTTCTCTAAAATCTTCAATATTAAAATTTTATAATTAAAATTCAATCTTATTAATTATAAACTTTGGATTATCCAGTAAAATATTACATTGCACACATCCAGTTCTGAGCTAATCCGAGGAAGCTAACAAATCAAACACGCTTCTGCACTTCAGTAAGAATGAGCTATAAAATAATCCCACTATCCCACATTTATGCTTCTGTTTTCATATTTTGTAATCTGGCAAACTTGTTACGAAAATATTTTAAATGAATTCTGAAGGACGCTCTGGTAAGTGTAAGCATATATGAATTCGATACTCGCTTTATAAATTACACTTTTTTTTCCATTTTGTATTTTCTTGAATTTTTGTTCTCCATTTTTTATAGATATGTTTTATTTTGCATCTTTTGCGTAATTTGTTCGATTTTCGTAACTATTGTATTAATATATTTTGCTTTGACTGCATTAATACAATATTAGAAAGCCCCTTTTTGCTTTTATAATAGAGTGAGCTGATGGCGAAATAATATATTTTCCTTTATTTTGCTCTCCTGCCTTTTAATGTTTAATTTTTAAAAAAAATTTTTAATAGTTTTTATAAAATAGTTTATTTATTAATATTTTTTTTCTTCTAAAAATGTAAACATTATTTTCCATGTTTTCATCGTATTTTTAACTTTATATATATATAAAAATATGTGTGTGTGTGTAACGAATAGGTAACGTTTTCCCATTAATTTAGCTTTACACAAAATTTTTTCATTTTTTAACAATATTATCTTTCCTCACTACTATCAAAGAATAACTGTAATAAAATTTTAAAATTAAAAAGCTACTTTGTGTATACATATTTTTGTTTGTTTTTTTTAAAAAAAAAGAAAGAGAGAGAGACGAAGAAGAAAGTAAGAGCACTAGATGTCAGAGAGATGAAATACAAACACTTCTTAAAGACAGGACATACTTGTATAAGAATAAGCGAATGTTCCATTTATATTCCCTTTCGTAATGGAAATAGTAATTTGATGTGTGTTTATTATATTTTGGTTCATCGTTTGAACTTAATTTACGATTTAAGTTACAAAAAATTATATTGCTCGTGATTTTAAAAATGACAAAAAAAAATTTTCTAGTTCATAACATGGGTGAAAATTTTGGAACTTCCCACACAATAACTACAACGGTAAATAGACTTGTCACAAAATATTTTATTGCGAAAATTATCCAAAAGGAATATATTTTTGTTTCAAACACCGATTCTTTACAAAACTTTTACCTTGAATAGCAGAGTCGATAAATTTATAATTTGAAAAATCTTCAAAAAACTTGATTTTTTTTTCAGAGCAAAAAAATTCGCAAAATAACCAAAACCAGGAAAAACCAAGCATACTTAAAATAGCTACAAAATAGCTGGTTTGAAGGAAATTTTGATTGCTGTATGAAAAGTGTGCACGGTTCCGCCGATTCATACACAAGACTGAAAAAAAAAAAACTTTCTGGGTACTTGATGATCTGATATTCTGGTGCCTTTGTCTCATGCAGTTAGCAGGTCTGATTCAGGGTTAAAAAATATGACAGATCTTGACCCATAAATAAGTAATTTCAATGTATACTTAATCAGATCCTTCAGTTCAAAAGTTTTAATACATTCAATCTACCACGCAAATTCAAGTAAACAAAATACAAAACATGAAGAAAATCAATAGACTAGTTCTTAAAAAATTTTTAAAAATAAAGCTTTTTTAGATAGTTAAATAACCAAAAAGTGAAACTAATATTTAGGGATTAACTTTCGACGGCTCTTCTGACCAAACTATTAGGACCATATTTTCAGATTGTCTCAACTCCTTCTATATTGAGGCTCAACAATTTAAATTTGCCGAAAAAATTTCTGAACATTATCAGACATGCGACGTGCTCCGGACAGAGTATTAATATTTTCGAGTGGTAGTCTTTTAACGTATGATTCTTAATTTAGTAAATTCGAATTACATTATTTTTACTTACTACTACTTTTAAATAATTTAAATGCTCATGTGATAGGCTACTTTGATGCAGTTAAGCCGTGTTGAGCCTTTTAAAAAGTCGGCAAAGTTAATTGAAAAACTGCAAACTATAGCTCTCTATTGAGAAAAGCTCTCTATTGAAAAGCAGTCTCTATTGTAGCTCTCTGTTGAGAAACAGTTTTAAATTCAGCACTCTACTGAGTAATATATCACTAACCAACTTTATAGGCAGGGCTGATTGTGAGTCCAACTCAAAAATCCGGAAAATTTCTTGAGTAAAATCATTAAAGACGCATAATGTCTTTATAAATTTAAATCATTGATATTTTCAAAACATTGAATTCTAAATAAATTATATACAGCATAACTTAAATGAATAATTATGTATAAATTTACTTTTATCTCTAATCACATTTATTATTCTATCAGAAAAAATATTTACAAATGAAAGATACCAAGTATAAATTCTAGTTCTTCTTCTTGGGCACTACAGCCTATAACAGGCCAAGGCCGTCCCAAAAAGTTTTTGCCATCTTGATCTATTCTGTGCCATTTCCTAATATTTTTAAATAAAATATACAAGAATTTTTATACATAAATGTGATAGATGACTTCGGGACCAAAGATTTCCGGAATCTTCAGGAGTACAATTTGGGAAAAATCCGGAAATCCGGATTTTTTCCGGAGTACAATCACCCCTGTATAGGGAAACTATCAGCTTTCTACAAAAACATTTTACGCTTAAAAGTTTGAGGAAAAAATTTTTTTTAAGCTTTCCGAAATTTAAACTATTTTTTTTAACAAATTATACTATATTTTTTACTCATCATGGACATAGCCTTAAAATAAGTTTGGACGTAAAAGTTGCTTTCATTGCTCAAAATTCAAAAGCTGCTGCTGCAAAGAAAAATAATGCTCAGATATACAACGCCCTCAAATTATAAATTTAAGGCACAGTTTAAAAAGTTATAAAATATTGTTCAAAATAAGGGCAAATTTGAACTTAAAAATTATAAATTTTTTATGTCACACAAACAGCTCTACTACGAATTGTTATACATAAATTTAAAAATAAATTTTTCCTAATGTGATTACCTGTGTTTTAAACCTAAAATCTTTAAAAAAAAAACAAGGAAATGGAACGAAATAGTATATTGTTTAATACAGAATTTCTAAAGAAAATTTTTTAATGTTGTTACTTAAAGCTTGATAAAAAATAACAATTTTCATAGTCAGACGTCAGTTTTCAGATCAAAGCACTCCAATATTATACAATATTGACATTCAAAATTTCAAAGAATTTTATAATAAAGAATTCTATTATTCTATGATAAACTTATTTGTAATGTATGTTAGCAAGTTTACTCAAAATCAACGTTTTTTCGAAGATGCATTTAAAATACAAAAAATATCTGAAATTTAAGAAAATTCTTGCAACAAACAGTTTAATAACTCGAAAATTAGTTACCGATGATGAAGTATTTGCTGTAAAAATATAATTTAATCAAATAAATAAGGGTTCATATACTCAAAGCAAAACAAAAAGCATTTTAGTTTCGGTTTCGTCTGTCTGCATACGAAAAAACAACTCATTTCTAAATCTCATAGATAAGAATTTTAAAGGGTTTTGGAAAGCTAATGAGCTAAAGTATAAATATAGGTAATAAAAAAAACTAAAATTTTCGTTGAAACTGCCTATTTTTACCCGGTCGTATACCTTAATAAATATATTTCAAGGGGTCTTGCAAAGTTAGCGGTTTGCCAAAAAGGATTGGGAGCCTATGGTTTAAGTAGTGCTCACTTACACTGAAGAGCCAAAAAAACTGGTACAGGTATGAGTATGCAAATAAAAGGGTATGGAGCCAATCAAAGTACAGCACTGCGATCGGCAACGCGTATATAAGACAACGAGTGTCTAGCACAGTTCTTCGGTTCGGTTACTGTTGCTACAATGCCAGGTTATACAGATTTAAGTGAGTTTGAACGTGGTGTTATAGTCGGCGTACGGGAGATGGGACATAGCATCTCCGAGATAGCAGTGAAATTTGGATTTTCACGTACGACCACTTCATGAGTATACCGTGAGTATCGGAAATCCACAGACATGAACATTATTGAACATATTTGGGATGGCTTGCAACGTGATGTTCAGAAGATATCCCCACCCCATCTTACTCCCACTGGTTTATGGACACCCCTGCAGGATTCATGGTGCCAATTATCTCCAGCACTACCTCACACATTGATCGAATCCATGCCACGTCGTGTTGCGGCACTTCTGCGAGCTCGCGGGGGCCCTACACGATATTAGGCAGGTATACCAGTTTTTTTGGCTCTTCAGTGTATTACTTTAATCCCTTTGTTTTTGCATGAACTGTTGATTACTACTTACTGTACTTTGAGTAGATAATTTGAAGAGTAATATTAATATATTTTTTCTACGAAAAGTATGAATACTCTATTAGGCAAAGACAACAGACTTTGAGTAGATAATTTGAAGAGTAATATTAATATATTTTTTATACGAAAAGTATGAATACTCTATTAGGCAAAGACAACAGCCCTTCTTCTCTTCTTCAATCGTTTGGCTAGTGCTTTAATACACACCAGAAATAGAGAGAACACATTAAAATTGGATACTTTCCATTGTGTATAAGAAGAAAAAAAAACCTTAACTAACTAAAAGTTACCAATCATTTCTAGTACACCAGGTTGCTTAGTTAAAAATTTAAAAAAATTGGATAGAATAAAAATTATGAAGAATTTGCATAAATATTAACTGCCTAAAATTTAATTTAATTATTGGTTTTTTGTTATTTTGGCAGCCACCATATTAAATTCTGCAAATATCAACTGTTTGCAATTCATGGAGGAAATCGTAATACTACATAATTTAAGTTTTTAAATAAAATCACTATAGATCAGGGATTATTTTTCAAGAAGTACAAAATGTACAAGTATGAAGTTCAAGAATACAAAAATGAATCCTTCGAAACTCCCCTTCTTAAAATATTTTATCGCAAAAACGGATTGTTCACAAAATCTTTTTAAACATATCATTTAATATTCAAGCAAAGTACCGTTTTCTCTTGATGAGAAATTTTCAAATACAAATAAAGAAAAACAATTATCGAACGGTGTGGAGAAAAGACGTATGCATTTTGTTTCATTTAAAATATTTAATTTAATTTAGATAAACTGAAAAGGCATTAAAATTAAAAGAAAATTACTGCTTCATATAAAAATGATCTGTTAGAAAGGTGATCCATTAATATCTATTTATGGAAAAACATGAAGACGATTCGATTTTTATTACCATTTGCTTCGGTTGGTTCCAAAACCTTAGTCTCTAATTACTCCCTGTTCACACAACTTTGTTGTCTAATTGGCAAAGGAACCCTCAATCGGTGATAAAAATCAGAGTATTTGATTCACTCAGGTTTTGAGACTTTACCACACAAAATTGTTTAAGACGTAAAATAAGTGAATGATTTTTGCTTCCTTCATTTCAAAACACAAATCGTTTGTAAGTAAGGATTTCAGCATTTATTGAAGTAATATTCCGGGAAAAAATCAACTATGTCAATTAATTTTCATTTAAATTCGTCGAAATAATGATAATAATTATTTCTATTTTCTCGCCAAATTTTAACAGCAATATAAAACATAATAATTAAAAAAAAATTACAATTTAAAAAAGGTCAAATGGATATAAATTTTTCAACTAAAAACAGAATTTGATTTAGCAATTAACATTTAATTGAATTAACTTTTGGTTTTATGTGACGGCTAAGTTAAGGAAATTTCTAGAATATTGTTCAATAATTTCTATTCAATGGAATTCTAAATCGATCATGTCTCTGATGACCATTAAAAGATAACATTGTGGTTAAATTATATAAAAAACAATGATTTTTAACGAAAATTCGGATCTGCTAACGGACCTAACACAATTCTTTTTCTTTTCAAGAACGGTCCCTTTACAGGCTGTTTTTTTATATCAAAAATTGATCTTCTACGAACTGTTTTTTTTCTCTTCAGAAAAATGGAGAATCTACAAGCTATTTTTTACAAAAACAAATCCGCCACAAATATTTTTTTCACAAAACTTTTCTTTTGAAAAACGAAGATTTTAACTTCATTAAGGACGATTTTTAAGGACGATTATTTAAGGACGATTATTAAGGACGATTGAGTTTGCAAACAGCGCATGAAATGCGCTGTTTGCAAACTCATCCGGTGGCTATAATAATAATTATTCAAGCATTAATTCCTTCAAAACCTATTATTTTACGATTCTAGCATAATGAAATGCGTTGTTCGCAAACTCATCCGGCGGTTATAATAATAATTATTCAAGCATTATTTCCTTCAAAACCTATTATTTTATGATCAAAACCATAATGAAATACGTTGTTTGTTAACTCATCTGGTGGTTTCATTCTTCTTATCTCCTTTTGTAGTTTTATTTTTATATCGCATGTTTATTTTCATTTTTTTAAAAAAGAAGTACAAAATTTATGTTAAAAAAAGCGATCGTTTTTTAGGCGAAGGTTATTTTAATTGTTCTTCAGCTCACAAAAAGTACTTTGGCAACAAACATTAATTTGCACCTTTTTTAAAGATAATAACACAGACTATAATAAAACTAATATGACTTAGTTGAAAGAAATTTTAAGAGACATTTTGAAAAAAAAATAAAGATTTCACGATGAGCTTATATTAAATCAAATTTAATTAACTACTAGACACCTTCGGGTAAAAACTCGTTCCCCTTCTTAAATAAAGTAGAATTTCAAATATTTCGAGATTTTGGTACAGTCAAAAATAAGACAATACGCAATTTAGAGTGAAATTTATTTTTGTCTTTCACCCCACTCATCTTAAATCTTAAAGAAAGCCACTTAAAGAAACTTTTAACTTAAGAACCTTCTCAGATAAAAACGAGCACTCCTAAAAGCTTTGTATTGATTAGCGTTAAATATAAACTCTTTCCTAATATTAAGGATTTCAACACAATATTTCTCAACTTTTTCTATGAAAAGAGTTAGTCAACTAAATGTTAGAGGCGAGAACTTATACCAATAATTATCATTTTGTGCATCGGAAAAATACAAATAACTGATATAAAACGTGTTAAACTTTTCAGCACAAATTTAACTTATGTGCTAGAAAATTTCTGTATTTAAACGAAAAAAAAATAAAATCATTTTTGTGAAATCGTTGCACTTTCTTTGTTGTTTATTACAATATAATGTTGAGTATTCACCGAATAGTAAATTCAAAATCGAACTCTTAAAGTCTAATATTTAGAATACAAATAGAAACAATTTTGAAACTTTCATTATAAAAATATTTTTTATTTATCCTTTAGAAATTCTTTATTTGAACATAAGTTACTTCAGAACGAATTTCAGAAATAGAAAACAATGAAACAAACTAAAATATTTATAAAATATTTTACAATTGTCGAAGGTTTTTAATTTTTTCTCAGAATATGATATAGAACCATAACCTAAAATTATTTGCTTTGTTAATGGTCGAAAATATAACAAAGTAGATAACAGAATAAGTACTTGACTACATCTTTAATATTTATAGCTTCTCGTTGCATCGGTAGAAAGATTAATAACAAAAAGGCTTCCTTTCTTTCGTAGAAATTCAATATAACAAATGTGAAATTTTAAAATAGTAAATACAGTAGCCGAATAAAATTTCGGAAATATACACTATAATCATACATTTAAAAGTAGAACATCGTGCTTCGTGTATAAAAAAAAGGTAGATAAAAATGAAATTGTGGATGCTACGCATGTTTACAAATTACTTACACAAACACATGGCTAATGAACAACGTAAGTGCAAACCAAGACCTTCCTCAGCAAAGTACGTAGTTGACATTTACGATAACATGCATGTTAATAATGACTTTATCGAAAGCGTTATAAATTCACTATTAGATACGTTCGTTAAGTGTGTCTGATTGTATAACATTTCACCAAAATTTTATTATTTGATGAGGATGGGTTTTTTCTTATCGTACTTGAGGCAAGTGATATTATGCCTAATACACGATGTTCAACTTTGTATGTCCACTTTTTCCCTCCAGTAAACAAACCAAAACATAATCATACTGCGAATGTGGTATGGAGAAAGTCTTGCAAAGCTTTTTTTGCAAATTCCATTTTGCTAGAGTGTGTGTTCCAGTGATGGTTTAATTATAAGGTTAGCCAATGATGAGAAAATCTTAACTTTTATTAAATTTTTTTAACCAAAATATTTTAACAAAATTTTTGTCAATTTTTATTTTCGCGTTTTATAAAGAAATTGAAAATAAAGGATTTTTAGTGTCTGATGTAAGCATCGTTCACACATAATTTGATTGTTGCAGATAATTTGCTAAAAGCTGTAGATTTTTTGAAATCATTTTATGATTGGAAGGGAAAAACAGTTCCTAATAAATTTACTATGAAAAAATAATAATATATTTTAAATTTAAAAAAAAATCCAAAATTTAATTTTCGGAAGCGAGGAGTTTTAAAAATAGTCTAATAGCCCCCTTGTAGCTAAATCTGGCAACAGTGATTTATATTTACCAATACAAGACACAAATAACTGAGCAACACATAGAGTGTCATCTGGCATTATAGAAAAGCAAAACCTTTGTGGCATTAATTAAAGCTACACTTATCTTTCTCCCTTATACACTACACTTATTCCATTTTTAATGTTTTTTCTTTAATGATTTTATGTTACTCATTATTTGCCATTAATCTTTTCTACTGGGGCTTGATTTTACGCTTTCATGGGTTTTTTTTATAACTGTCAACTGTTTACAATTTCTTTATATCGGTTTTACCTGCATTTTTCTATTACGATGGTGTTTAACTTCTCAGTAATTTTAACTTCTTTGTGTTCGACTTTATTACATTGTGATTTTATTGTGTTTGATTTTATTACTATGATCTTTTGACTGTCTGTTTGCCCCATTGGGTACTTCTGTAACTTTTATTTCCATTTATTGTACATTTTCTGCTTGACGTAAACCCTGCACAAATAGGGTGGGGCGTGTAACTATTCCAATTCCAATTATCTTTCTCCCGAATGGACAAGCAACGAGCACATCGAGCATATTGTCTTAAAGGGCAGAAAAAGATTAAATATTCTTAAATACATTGCGGGCAAAGACTGGGGAGCTGATGCTCTCACTCTGAGAAATACGTATATGACATATATTAGGCCCATCTTAGAGTATGGTTTCCCTGTTTATAGTTGTACATCAGCCACCAACTTGGATAAATTGGAGAAGGTTACACTTAGTGCTGCTGGAATTATTACTGGACTAAGACGCAGCTGCCCTAGAGAAGTAGTTCTCTATGAGGCTAACTTGCAACCTCTCCAAACTAGAAAAAAGGCCAACCTTATCAAATACTTCAACAAACTTTCTAGCTACGGTCAGCATAATAGAACCTCCCTATATTTAAACAACTGGAATAACAATCAAAGACTTAAGAAAACAGTCTCTTCAGTCAGGATAAACTTCTGCATTTGCCTTACAGTGAAATTGAGCCCCACGCCTTAAAATTTTGTCTGAGTCCCTCAGAGGGACTCCCAAGAGTTTATTTCCACTTCAATTTTACTATCCCGTTCACCAAGAAGGACTTGATCCCTACTCATCTCAGACAGTTGGCCTTAGAAATTATAAATAAGATCCCCGACAATGTCATAAATTTTTTTACGGACGGCATTAAACTGGACGACCACGCAAGCAGCGGCATCTGCATCGAGAAACAGGGGGGGGGGGGGGTTGTCTATCAGCCTTCGCAACCCTGGTTTCTCATCGAACTTCAAGAGTAAATTAATAGCAATTGAACAAGGCCTCGAAGCTGTTCTTAATGAAAATGAATTCGAGGACCTCTGGTTCCTTTCGGACAGTCGCAGCTCTCTCCAACACCTCCACGACTGGATTGCAATTGGAGATCAAACTAGTATTTCTATCCTTCTCAAACTCAAGCTCATTTCAAAATTCCGCGATGTTTATTTTCAGTGGATCCCATCTCATGTTGACGTATACTGCAATGAACAGGCGGATAGACTGGCCAAGGAGGGCTCTTACCACGCTAATCCTTCGTATTAAACTCTTACCTTCCTAAAACATCAATCCATAGTTAATTCTGAAATTTCGAAGGGGTGGAAGATTCCTCCCTGCATCACTGGTATGCGGGCAAAGAGCCAGTTTCTTCATTCGCCCTCAATTGTGACAGACCTTCTAAAACCGCAATTTCCAGAACAGCAAGCAATCACACAAAAAGAAGTTTTTCGAAAGCAGAAGAATCTTCGAGGTCTGCTCCAAATGTCAAACTGAGCAGGCTTCTCCCGAACACATTCTGGACTGTTTGGGACTTTCCCAAGAGGACATATACTTATCCCCCCTTCTGGTCCTCGATTTTCTTAGGGTCAACTGTCTGATGGACCTCGTCTGACTTCGTCAGGCATTGGAGGATAAGCCACATCAACAACAACACTTATCCTTAAATTAATAAAACATAATATTAATAAGTTGGCAATTAAGTCAAGATAAAGAATAATGAAAATTTATTTATAGCCGTTGTAGGAAAGTAGATAATAATCAGATTATTTCGTTATTTAATAGTTTTCTGTTCATTTATTTAATATTTTTTTTATTTATAACAAAATGCTTTTAATAGTATAGGTTGTTTCAAAACGAATATAAATGGAAAATAAAAAATTAATTGAAAGTTTTAAAAACTACAATTAAATTAACTAAAATTTAAATTTTCTTTTCCAGACGTAAAATGAAATACATACAACGAAAAATTACGGTAAAAAAGTACCGGCATTCAGGGTACCAGTAATTTTTACCATAAAAATTTACGGAACAGAAAGTCTGATATAGCGTAATTTTTACAGCAATATTTATTGTATAATAGTAAGTCTAATCAATGTAATCTAAATCATTGTAATTAAATAAGTATTAATGTAAAAATTAAGGTCTAAAATTTCAAAGTAAAAAAGGATTATACTCACTAAAAATTTTCCCCACTAAATTACGGTCAATGACCGCTAAAAAGTAGGGGAGAGTGGGGTCAATTGTAACATTTTTTACTTAACTATTTTTAACTAGCAAAAAATCCAATATATTATTAGTATTGTATTAATTGACAGACGAGTAAAGTAGACTATCCTCTACTACAAAAAAATAAATAAATACTTTATTTTAAATGTTATTATATTAGTTATTAACAATTTTTGACAGTCGTGACTTGTTACAATTGTCCCCACTTACGGGTCAATTGTAACAGTTCATGAATTCAACTAAAACATAGTTAATTAAACATATTATAATAGTTGTGATAGATTTTTTTATTGATCAAAATAGTAGTGATATTTTAGGAGTAAAAATAATAATGAGCAGAGATCTAAAGGGTTAAACTTTTAACTTTAAGGGGTTAAAAATTTTAATTTATGCTGTGAAAGGTGACAAATAAAATAATGCACATGCAACATAATATAAATGATATAGGAAACTATTGGTGGTTCTTAAAGAGTTATGTAATGGTTTGTAAACATAAGATTATTTATTTTCAGCTGTCACAATCGTCCCTTTACTTATTGTTACAATCGTCCCCAAGACGCCATTTCAGCTTCATTTGTTAAAAACAATGCTAGTTAATTAACAAAACTAATCTTTCTCTTTTAAATGTTAATTAAGGTATTCGGTAAATAATTTTTATTTGTTTAAACAAAATTACTTTGTTACAATATAATATTCTAATACCAAAAAAAGTACTTACGTAGCGTGAAAATATCTATTGTGATGTAACTCTTTCAAAAGTACATAAAAATGGTTGCCAGCAGGGGTGCACATGTATATTTAATAAATACACCTTGTGCGCTACCTAGGAACGAAATCTAGAACCCGACACTCGAAATTTTTGCTCTGTTGCAATCGTACCCTGTTACAATTGACCCCACTCTCCCCTACTCTGTTAACTAACCATAAAAATAAATTTATGCCCGTAAAGCTAACATCATCATACAAATACATGCCTGCTAGTAATTTGTTTTTCTTAAAATCTATCCATCAATTACGGCCACTGTCTGGAAATTAACGTTATGCTCAGGAATTAAAGCTATGCTTATACTTCAGTTATAGCCTTTACATTGTTTTAAACTCTGGCTATTTTTTTGAATCAAAGTGTTCCGGGAAATGAGTCCAAATAGTGTAATGTTGTCATCTTTCGAGAGGTGAGACAGTTATCTGTGGTAGCCAATGTGGAGGAAGGATGAGACAGATGCTCGTTGGCACTGGCTGGAATGAAACGCAGGATTTTTGTATTGTAACTACAATGGGATCTGGATGTAGATCCTTGAATTGAGTTAAGCTTTATATGACTACCGAAAAAATTAATGGTCAGCACCACTAATTTTTCAAAAGTTCGCTACTATCACGGGCAATAGAATTTTTTCCTAAAAAGAAATATATGGCTCATTGCATTCATATATTTTCCTCGGGATAAATTGAAATAATATCAGAAACTAGTCATTTTTGTGAATATAATCATGAGAGCTGATGAAATAACTACACCTCTTCATTGTTAATTTTTGAAAATTTTATTTATTTTTAATTAATAGTTCTTTTAAATTTTTTTTTCTTCCTTTAATAATAATCCTTCTAAATAATTTTTATTTTTAATGTTTTTTTTTTTGAAGTTATACTTCTTATGCGACTTCCAGCAAGGTTTGCGTTAAACGTTTAACGCTACATTTTTATTGGCCGGAAAATCACGTGGTAGGATCCAGTTTTCCCTCATTCATTTCCATATTGTTTTGGTTCTCACTAGCATAAAAATAATAAAAGTCATAAAAGTATTGTTTTTCTATAAATGCTTTAGTTTGATTTGATACACATATAATTTAATAGGGTAGTATTTTTTATTTTCAAACTTAGTGGATAACAATTGTAAAAAATGAGTGAAAACAATCCTACGGACAATGCGACGGATTTAAGGTTATGTCAAGGTACGTCTCTTGTGAATATCAATTGATTGTTAGGTTTTCTCTTTTCTAATTGCCATTTATATTTCACCAAATGCAGCCATGTGGGATATAACATTATTTATTGCAAAATCTTTATTGCCACGACTATCCACTGCAGGTTCACAAGCTCTGGCAGACGTTACTGGTGAAGAAATTGATTATTGTGAGCGGCCTGTGATCCTTGCAGGAGATTTTAATGTGAATTTCTTTTTACACTCTAAAAACTGTACCGCTGATTTCAGAGGCACATTTGGATCGTTTGTGCCTCTGAATTTTAAGGGCACAACGTGCCTTTAAAAATGAAAGACACAATGTACCTCTGATTTCAGAGGCACATTTGGATCGTTTGTGCCTCTGAATTTTAAGGGCACAACGTACCTTTAAAAATGAAAGGCACAATGAACCTCTGATTTCAGAGGCAAAATCAGATATACCTCTTAGCTTGAAAGGTACATTGTACCTTAGATTTTGCTTTTATGAACCACTCATTGAAATAAGCATTTAGTGGTACCAAAACCTGTTATTTACCAGATTTGAACACACTTTTTTTTTTTACCCATTTGTAATTTGCTTGCACTTCATATAAAAAGGGGTTTACACTATTACCAAGATATTAATTATAATAATTCTTAATGAAAAATATTTCTGAATTCTTTGAATATTGGCCACTTGAGGTAATCATCTCAAGGGATTCCATCTAAGGCTTTTTCATAGGCAATTATAAAATATGTAAATTTTCACAATTTCTTTAATCATGTAGCGTTTAATGATACTTCAACAATTACAATGATGTTTTCTAATCAGATATAGGTATAAAAAATAATATTTATTTCTGTTTATTCCAAGTCAATATAATTCATGGATTTTTTTCCAAAAAGTATCCTCAAAATGGAAATTTCTTATAAATTTAGATATTTTTTAAATATTTAGAGATTTAATAAAATAGCTTTATAAGAATCAAAATTAAACACTAAATATCATGAAATCTAATATCTTTTATTTTCACACATAAAGAACAATATTACATAATTTAGTAACAGTTGCACACAAATATGGAAAAACATAGAACTTTCACAATATTTTAAAATTATAGATGTAGATTTTGAACAATTTATATGTTTTATAACATCAAATATGTTTAATCAAATGACTTTACAAGTGTAAAATCAAAGATTTCTTTCTATTGAAATGAATTTTTTTTAAAAGCCTGATTTTGGCGAAGCATATTAACCCATTAGGCGCCATCATTCCCATTTTGGGAACATTAGCTTTCAATTTTTTTAGAACTAACTGTACTTAATATTATTTAATTGACAATTTTATTTGAGCTCTGAATATATGAAAAGCGTTTTGCAATTTTTTTTGAAAGCTTGTTTCAGAATTTTTATTTTTTATAGTATTTTAAATTTTATATATTTTTTATATATTTATTTTTTATAAATATTATATATTTTATTATTTATTTTTTATATATTTTTTATAGTAAATTCCGCATTTTTATCCCCAATCATTAAACATGCATTTGTTTTATAAATATTATTAAAATAAAAATTATTTTAACTTAAACTTGATTACAACAATCTAATGTACAAAATAAAACTAATCCATAGAGAAAATGTACAATGGCTAGTTTACAATTGAAGAAAAAAGACCTTGTTCCCTTTTGGGGGAAAGTATTGGCGAAAGCTGTTTTCAAACGAAAAACAAGATGCAGATTATTTTAACAGAAGAAATATTTTTTCATGACAATAATATATGCACTAATTTAATAACGCAGAACATAGCGTCGATTCAGGTTTATCTTTATATTACTACACTAATCTAATACGTTGCCAAAAATAAACCACAATCTATGTTTATTTCCTCCCCTCAAACACGATAAAACATCTGCATTTTTCAATCTCTCCCCCATTCATTGCACGTTTACTCCTCCCCAACAGCAAAATGACTCTAAATTTCTATTTGCATTTTTATAAAATAATTAATTTATAATAAATTTGTATTATGTTTAAAAGTTTCCTACAGAAAAAATCTATCATAAAAAATTTCTAACATTTTCCTTTGGCTAAGAATTTTAAAATCTGGCAAATAATTTGAAATACTTAGTATAGGCTATGTATATATATATAGTAATATCATAATTAAAAGTCAATAAAGAAAAAGTGCAGGTAAAAAAAGAAAATACAACACCGGAAGCAAAATTATAATGGTAAGCATACTTAATACAATGAGTAATTTAACCAGTGAGAATAGCCTGAACCAAATTTACAAAAATTATAGTTTAAAATAAAACAAAATTAAAAAAAATTAGCACTATAATGAGAAAATAAAATATCATAGTAAAAGGTGATAACATATAGATAAATTTGCTTTACAGAGTGGAACAACTGTAAGTCAATTTTACTTGGAGATGGTAAGATTCGTTTAATGCAGACTCTTATTAAAAAAAGTCCACATGTTTCGCAGAGAACTTTTATTAAAACATTTTCCAAATTTTGAAAAAAATCAAATGACACACATTTTTCTTTCTTTTAGTTTTCACTAGTTATTAATACAGAATCACAATAATTCGGAGAAATAGCAACGGACATTTAAAGGTTGCATCCGGAAGAAAAAATGCTCAAGTTAAACACTTTGCCGGGGGAGGTACATGGGCAAAGCATTTGCAGAGGAGGCCTGATCAAATCCTTCCCACAGCATTCACATTATTTATAGTTTAGCATTGACCACAGTGCTGATGTAAAATACCCTCAGAGGTAGTTGGATCATGGGTTTGAGTCCCCTGGACGCCAGACTAACTGTAGCAGGCTTAGTGGTTTTCGTCTCCATGTAAGTGTTTTATCATGCATTCAGCTCGGCTAGAACATTTAAAACAGGACTTATCAATGTAAGAGTATTTTATTTGAATAAGTAGTTAAAAGTTTCTATCACAATGTACACAAATACATTCATGAAGATTTTATTACATTAAGAATAGGTTTAGCTAAAATAATTTTTATATATAATATTATTGAACTAATTTAACACGTTGAATGCCATAGGGGTCACCGGTGACTGGTGCTGAGTTTTTCGTAGCGCCACTGGGGTCACCGATGAACGGCGAAACCTAGATTATTCGAAACACATAATTCGAACAAATTTTTAATGCTCCAATTTTTTTTAATATTATTATTATTACTAAAATGGTTTATATACTGAAAAAATCATTTTGGCCAGACGGGCAAGCCATGTAAAATTAGTGTGGCATTCAACATGTTAAAGAAAAAAAAAGTGTAAATCTATCTAAGCTTAAATACATAAGAAAGTGCAAGGATTGTTTTTAACACAAAACAAAATTGGAGTCAACAAAGACAATTCTAATGTAAATCGAAAAGTTATTATTTATAAAAATAATTATTATTTATAAAAATATTTAATAATTAAAAACATTTTTTTGCATTTACTGGAACACAGTCAAGACAGAAAGTAACAGCAAAAAAAAAACTATTAATCATTTAGTTATAATAATAATATAAATTTAGATTACACAAACATTAAATTGCCTTTCAGAGAGCAAAAAAAAAAATTCACTGTATCAAGTTTATACACATATCAATCCTTACAATCAATATATTTTCTTTCTAAATATTGTTATCAAAATTGCTTCGCTTCATATTTTTTTTACTACAGTTCAGGAAAAGCATTAGTTATAGATTAATAAAAGTTTTTTGATAATGTTATTCTAAGTAACACAGGTAAGGTAGCAATAACAATAAAAAAAATAAAAGTTTCTTAAAAATTATTATCACTGATGCTGAATTAGAAAGTTTTACTAGGTAGCTTTTCGTAGCAAGAAAACATGGAGTATAAAGTGTTGAGCATTGAATATGAAGTACCAAGTATTTTTTTAATAAATTATTCAGTATATATCGATAAAGCATTAAGAATTTATCTTGGAAAATGCCAGTGACACAACAGCGATTCTGCATATCTAATCCATTTGTGATCCAATGAATGTTATGCAAATAATTTTTTTATTTTTTATATATAGTTATTGATATCAGAATTATGTAAATTAAACTGCTCAAGTTAACAATACTTTAATATTTTTTAAAAAGTTCAAGCTGTTAAGTACTTGGCATTATATTATTTTAAACAAAGAGCAAGGTACTCATCACCGCCCATCACTCAACCATGACCAAAAATCCTATTTCTAAAGCTTTACTTTTTAACGGCCATGGTTAAAATGCCAAGTAATTTTGATACTGGTCAGATAAAGTAGACTCCGCTTGAGCTAGCTCGTTTGAATCTTCTGCATGATAACCAATGAGAGAACTTTCAGTTGTGGCAGAATTTATATGCAAAGTATACACGCCAGTTGTTTTATACATTGCCAGGATCTAACTCATTACCCTAGTTCTCTAATAAGCAGTGTGAAAGATAATTTAACCAGCTGTGCCACAAGAGCACCCTGGAGCAAGCTATTAATCCTTTTTAAAAATCAAATAAATTAAATTTCAATTTGAAATGTTAAAATTTTTAAAAGGAGTTTCACAGTCGTAAATAATTATATATCCCATGTTATCTATTTTGAGTCATAAATTCAAAACTAAAATTTGAAATTATACACTGAAAGCTGTGATGTTAGAATAAAACATTTTTAAACATTACTTTTTCAAAAAAAATAATAACTAATTAAAAATTTATAAATCATTAGAAGATTGCCTTTTTCTCCCATGCTTACACCATATTTAAAATATAAATAAAGCATAATCTTATTTTTTTTCTTCAGGTTTATATCAACTGTAAGTTTAGTAACAGTTTGAAATAATTATAATTCGATATCAATGTCAATTGTTTTCTAAAATAGCTAATGATTGAAAGTATACTTTTCATAATTATAATAAAAATTCGAAAACATTCTTCGTTGTTTTTTAAATTATTCAATCATTCTGTGATAGCTCTCGAATGTATACTAAGATAAACAAAAAAGCAAATTGGTATTTCAAATAAAAATGATTTCTTATTCATAGCAATCGCCACATTGAAAACCTCACACAAAATTATAATCAAACACTACAGAACAAATATAGGGCACTTTAAAAACATTCCTCTTAATATTATAATGATAAAACATAAATAATACAACTACAACAGAAATGTAAACATAACTAGGGTTAGCTCTCTCGCTTAAACATTTTTATAAGATTTGTAGCATTAATAATTCACTAATAAAAATTGAAATGTATTAATAAAAAAGATGCCGTCGTTACTTAGGAATTAATATAAAAATAAGATATAAGTATTAAACTTACCAAATTCAAGCATTTTTATAACATCAATAGAACACATTTGTAGAAAACTTCTTCCATCGGTAGCGTGGATGCGAGGGGACAGAAAAAGTATTTCGTCATAAAATTTTTCACTGATGTGCGCATGCGCTTGTTCTCCGTTACATGATCGTACCGAAGAGAAAGAAATGAAGCGAATTTGAGAGGCACGAAAGTCTTTTCGTACCGCGCATTGACTGGCATTTGCTTTGGTGCCTTTAATTTGTTGTGGTGCCTCTCATTTTTAAAGGCACATTAGTTATGTGCCTCTTACACGAGAAAATACACGGTACATTTAGCCTGTGCCTCTGAAATCAGAGGTACAGTTTTTAGAGTGTACCTGAAGTTGAAACATTATTAACCTTCCTTAAAGACAAATTTGGATTGGAAATGATAAATGGTAGGAATGATCCAACAACCAAAGGGATAACTACCATTGATGCAGTTTTTGCAAGAAATATTGAAAAAATAGAACTCAAACATTTCGCATCTTACTTTAGTTATCATAATCCCATTATAAATGTTATAGATTTGGATATTTCTCCACTCGAAAATGATAATTAAAAGATACGATTAATTGTGAATTGTAAGCATTGTTAATAAAGTTTGTCTTTAAGAAACAATATGATTTCACTAAAAATCAATTTCTACCCCTTCCTATTTTCATTTCCACATTACGAATTTTCACTTCTTCCGCGCGGAGGGACTCCACGTACTATTTTTTTCCCTCTTGCTATTGTTTTGTTTCCTTTGTGCCTTATGATCGTATATTTTGAGTTCTACGAGTATGCACTTGTAGAATTGCGCAGTAAGAAAAACTTTATTATTTTTTGTTATTGTTCCAAATTTCTTCTTCCTTTCTTTCATTCTAATTCCACTTGTCGGTCAATTGTTGGAGATTCACAAATGTAGAATAATTGAAATGAATTGTTTCGGGCGAGAGTCCTCCTGTTTGCTAAATGAGGAGCCTAATTTGCAAGTATACAAGGTGTGAAATAACGAGGCTAATACAACCACAAAAATACTATGTTTGCGTCCGAAGCGAAGTTGTTAATATCTTTTATAGATATTAATGAGTGCATTATAAAATGAAAGAAAATAATGATGTAGCATTCAGTGTTCTTTTAAAAGTATCGTAAAACTTCTTTCTAAACAAAAAGCCTTTTTAAAAGCTATATTCGGTTTAAATAAACATTTAAAAATGTACACGGGATAAAAATATCACAGGAAATTAAAATATGTAACTAAATATTTTATAGAATTCAATAATAAAAAATTAGAACAAATTTAAATATAAATGTATACTTAATCTTTCTCAAAATGTTTTCGAGATAAATATATAACATGCATCACTAACCTATATAAAAAATAATACTATTTGAAGAACATTAAAATACAAAAAATGCATGCATATTAATTTTATCAGAAACAGTTAAGGTGACTAAATATTGCGACTTAAATAAGCCCATTGATTAGAAAATGAAACCAATTTAGAAAGATTTGGGCGTTTTGAAGAGCAGCTATTTTTCCAAAGCTTTTTGCAGAGTTTAAATGCTTTCATGTAATTTTCGGCGTATTTTGATTCTCCTGTAGAAGATTTACCTTGTCTCCTAATATTCACGTAACTCTGAAATTTCAAATTTAAAATTTTTGAAATTTCACAAGAAACAAAAAAAAAGGACAACCAATAATTAATATTCATTTTTCGAAATAAATTGTTTGCTTAGTAAATAGTCAGTTGTTTTGCATCAAATAATTTTAAACAGCGAAATATTTTTACTTTCTTAACAAGGTTTCATTCTTAGCTAGCAGACAATAATTCTAAGTTTTCTTTAAAGAAAAAAATTGTCAACAATTAAAAAGGAACTTTAGAGAAAACCTAAACTAAAGTACTAAAAAAATTTATTAGTATATTAATGAAGAAATAATATACGCAGTTGCGTAAAGAATAAGATTTCCAAAAATATTAAAATTTAATTAAATATATGGTGAAATATTTCTGTGAAACACTCCCGGACAGGTGATTAAAAAACTTAATTTAAGGTTAAGACGATTTATAAGATGTTGAGAAATTTTAAGATGCTTAAAATTGTTGACTACGTATTCGTATTATTAGTTATAAAATACATATTTGAGAAATTTATAAATATGCTATTCCAAATTTATGCATACGTATGCATATTATTGAAATTGTATAATTTTTGAGAAAACAAACTAAAAAATAAAATACAATCACATTAAATAAGCACAATCTGGTGAATAATCATATTCTATCAAAAGCATGCTTTTACAAAACTCGACATTCGTTGAATTCAATAAAATGTCTTATTCAAATTTCTTTACTAAACTACGAATAAATTTTTAGACAACTAAAAGAGAAACATCAAATTTTACGCTATGCACGCACGAAGTAAAGTTCCTCTCGTAAGTTAATCACATTTTAATATTCATCGCCCCATTTAAATATTTTTTCATTGTTACCAAATTATTTTTTTAAAAATAATTAATTTTAATTTTTCTCAGCTTCTACTAAATAAAAACAGTTGAACCTTAAGATTTTTCAATTGAAAAATATGCAGATTAATATGGTATAAAAGAATTCAGACCTTATAATTCAGTCATTTGTTCTAGCTGCAGAGTTGAAACTAGACATATTGAATTTTATTTCAGACATATACTTTTTATTTGAGAACCGAATACCAGTTTTTATTTTAATAGTTATAGGAATTAATAATTTAATTTAATAATTTTTATAATAATTTAATTTAATAGTTATTGGAATTCGATAGTTATTGGAATTTCTTCCTCTGAAATACTTTGCTAAATAAATATACTTCATCGTTAAAAATTATATTTTTTCATTAAAATATGAACACTTAAGAAATAAGGATGAATAAGAAGCGATTATTAAGGTAGGTGAGCGGAACAAGAACATGGTAGAGCCTCCGAAATTAATTCCGAAAAATTTTAGTTTTCCACAACAAAAGAATTTTGAGCATTATAATTAAAATTTGCACACCAGTAAAAAAAAATGCTTGCTAAGATTCCCCAATAACAGTAATTTTATTCCTATTTATAGGATATCTGAACTAATGATTTTATAAATATGGATTAAGAAATCCCAAAATACATTCCTGTTATTTATGTTTATATTCAATGAAAGTGTTTCGATTCCATAGTCAATAAAAAGGCCAAACTACAGCATTGAAAATACTTTATAACAGTTTTACAAGACAAATAAAGATAACATGTAAAATACATAAATATCTATATAAACATAATTTATTTCACTAGTACGAAACAAAAGGAGACAATTGTAAAAATAAAGTTTTGATTCAAGTACACAACAAACATAAACTGTTAGACAACATAAGTTTATACAACTATTTAGAAAATTCGTCAGTTTTATGAACGTTTCTAAATTTGAAAGCATATTCCTTAATCATCAAACCAATAGCTTCCAACATGGTGATTTGAATAATGTAGGTCCTTCAAACATAAATTTAAATTTTAACCGTTTTTCATTTATAATAATACAACGATTACATTTAAAACGAAAAATTACCACAATATATAGCAACCACGATCCCTAAACGGAAAGTTAACAGAAGTAAATTTAATAATTCTTCCTGCTTTTTTGTTATTGACTTTTGTAAAGCAGGTTAAATGGCTCGTTTAAATGGCTTACTATAAAGCTAACTACACCACATCAAAGAGAACAGTTATATCAAGGTGCCCATCGAAGGATAGCTTAATGTCAAAAATCTCGAAAACAAAAGAAGATTGAAACAAATGGAATGTTTAGGGCCAGGGCTATAAAGTTTTTATACTGAAACTCGATAGTTTGAAAAATGTCAGCAGATGGCGCTGCAAGCTGTAATGGCATTACTAAGTCTCCATGAATATTGCTCCGATGATCAGTGCTATCAATTAAACGTGAAACATTCTTAACAGATTTCATAGTGATTTCAAGAATCGTTTCTGTATTCTTTTCGAGAAGTATTTGCATTCTCTTTAAGAACACTGCACAGAGTAAAACGACATCTTTTGTCACTAAATTCCAAATTTATGAACCAAATTTTTACTGCTTTTACACTTAACATACTTAGCTTTTTTTTTAATTCTGATTTTGTCATTTGTTTGCAAGGTTTAAATTTTGAAATCAGACTGTCCTTCATCGGACACTCTGCTCGTAGTACATTCTTCTATGCATCTAAATTTGGTTGGCATATCAATTTCAATATGTCTAGCTAGATACGTTACACTTCCAAGATTTTTATCTGTTTCAAAATTTATATTGGATGATGTAATAACACGAAATAACATAATGACACGAAAGCCAGGTGCGACTATACCGAGTTAGGCTTATTACAGAAATCAATTGTACTTCGTGGTAACGAAATTAAATCATGCTTTAAGCTATATTGTGGCAAAAACGAGAAAGAAAATGGAAATTAGAGAAAATCGCCATGGCATCTTACCCAAAGAATTCAAAAAGTGCAATTGCTGTGCTTTTTAGAGTTGGTGACATAAGTCATATGTACCCGCCCGAGCTTTTTTGTCTAGAGGTTTTACCAGCGGCGAGACCTACAATTGAGCGAGCCGCTCAAAGAGTCGCAAGAGCAACAAACCTATACCAGGGTCAAGAAATTAATAACCGAAGAAGGCCTCATTTAAAAGGAGAAGAATAATTTAAAACTACCAAAACGTTAATTACTGTATGAATTCATATATTTCTGAAGAGAAATTTCATGCTCACGTTACATTAATTTATATACATTATTAATGTTAAAATATGATGAACATTTCCCTAACGATTCCAACAGTGCTCCCAAATGTATTTTTCATTAGTAAAATACATTAAACTAAATATGCAATTATTTCAAGAAAAAAATGAAATTAAAAAATCAAAATAGACATCATAAATGCAATAGTTATATAAACCTATATTTTGTACTCATCTAAGAAAAAGTATTTTAACATAACGTAGATTCAAACACAGTTTACAATTTTTCGATGACGAAAAGAAATATTAAAAATACACAGGTATCACAGATTAAATCAAAATATTCATATTTTTTTATTATATCTCTATAAAAGCAAGAAAAGTACACACATGATAACTACAATTAATTTGATGTTAGAAAAAGTAATAAAATATATTCAACTTCAACGTATTCATAGTTGATTACATTTTTAAATTATTACAAATTATAATTTTTGGAAAATTCAATTTTTTAAATGTATTAAATTACAACCATTAATAATTCTATTCATAATAACATTTGTTCAACTTAAAAATCTAACAATATTTTACAACAAACTCCATATATCCAAGATACGGTTTTCCACATATAAATAGAATAATGCAAGAATAATTGGTGCCAAATTTTGAAAACCTAAGAAAAATTTGCTAGTTTGTATAATATTGTAAGTTCTCAAACAAACATTGTAATAGTATATTGCAAATTTGCACATACATTGTAGAACATTTTTTCCCCCAACAACACATCCGTCAATTCAGGCATTTACAGGGCGATTTTTTTGGCCTTTCTTTCAGGGGCACCCTATTAGGTGGGCAAACGTCGCTCGCAGTGAGGACAGATAGTACAGAGAAGGAAAGAACACCCAGGCCTTGCCCGGGATTCGAACCCAGAACCTTTTTGATGCAAGGACAGTTCCCTGCCCCCTAAACAGGCCGGTCGGCACATTGTAGAACATTTAGTTTGTATACATTGCAGAACATGTTGTTTGTATACATTGTAGAACAGTTTTCTGTTCTCATTCTCACTTCTAGGTTTAAGCTGCCTTTACTTACAAAATATTTTTTTTAAAACCTAAAAATGTAAAATTTTGCTTACCATGAACAGTTTTTGTTCTTGCATTAAGAATTGATATATTTGTGCAGAAAAACAAGTTTTTTTTCTTCAAATTAATGAAATTAGGAGGGAATACCAATTAATTTGGTTACAAAAGACTTGAAATCTTTTCTATTAAGAGAACTCTGCTGAGAAATAATCAGGCATTAAAATTTCTCTTTTCTATAAGAACTCAATTCTCAGAGTGGTATAAATAGCTAAATATGATTTTGGTCATCATTTAATTTCCACAAACAGGTATTTATTCTATTGTGAAGTCTCTTTAAAAACCATATAGAATAGCACAATGCTGTCCTATCAGATTGAGTGGATATAGAACACATTATTTTAGAATTTATACGTTTTTTTTTCTAATTGAACTATACTATTACAACTCTCTAGTTAGAGTAAATTTGGCGTTTCTGAGAGAAATTAGATTGTTTCCCTCTATTTTTACAGTGCGAAAAAAACGACGCATTTGTTTAAAGTACGAGAATATGGCAACACTTTTTGTTCTAAATTAAACAGCGGCCTGTGCAGTCTTACTATAAGTTGTAAGACGAGTTCATTGTTTTCTTTCATTTTTTTACTTGAATTTCATTATGTAATTATATGATTATTCAATTTTAATCCCATAAATTCTTGGGTGTTCTTTTCGTCGTAAATACACTTTTCTTTTCTTAAGTAAATTATCATTTTATTTAAATATTGCAAAAAATTTTTTCAAAGAATTCATGTGTGTATTGAATAAAATATGTATTTATATTAACTATAATTCTTTTTAAATTAATAGAAGAATAAATAACAGGGGTGATTGTGAGCCCAAGTCAAAATTCCGGAAAATTTCTTGAGTTAAATAAAAAAAAGTTTAAATTAGAAAAAAATTTAAACAAGGTTTTTTTTCCTTTTTCTCAATATTTTTTAGTTTACTTAAAATATATTTAAAATTTTACACTTCTTGAGTTTATGATTATAATAACTATTTACTCATAAAAAATCCTCTGATAAATAATCATGAATATAAGCATATAAAGTATCTCTCTGACTCTTCCTTACAAACAAGTAAAATAAACTGTGTTTTTAAGTTCCACCATTGAAAATTTGATTTCCGGAAACTTCTGTGATCAATGATTTTTTGAAACGTCTGGACCTTCGATCTCCGGATCACTGTTAGCGAAAGATTCGGAAATCCGGATTATTTCCGGAGCACAATCAGCCCTGAAATACGGATATGAGAATTATTTCTAATAATTACTAGATAAATGCTTTTTGATAAATATACATTTTTCCTTTATTTATAACAGAATTTGTTATATAACAGAAATAAATCAATAGAAGATAAATAGATGAAAAATTTGAAATAAGACCAAGACACTATAGTGAAAAGTGTTTACTCGTCGAATGTACAGCACTCTCTAAATATATAATGACAAAAGTTAATAGGGAATCTGCTGTTGTAACAAGGCAATACATATAAAGTTTTTTTTAGAAAATTCGCTGTTGTCTCGTCACAGTACATCCCATTTAGATTTATATCTTTGTCCGTTTTTAGACTTTTCCAAAAAAACTTTTTGCTTCAGAGTAAATGTTAATAGAAATTTCAGCAGAATCCAAATCAGCTTTATCATTTTAATCTAATAAAAGTGATTTTATTTTTTTAAAAACAAAAATTCATTAATAAATAGGATAACTAATAAATAGGAAGAGTTTAATTACCTACCAAAATTTACAATCAACATAATTTTATTTCTTTAGTTTTCTCTTTTAAAAAATAAACCAATTAAAGTTCTAAATGTTGTCAAACACCATATCACCTTTATTTCTTATATTTTATTTTAAAGCAATAGAATGATTCCCTATCATCAAAAGTTTGCTAAAAACATCGAGAAAATGAAATAAAAAATTTAACACCAAGTTCGAGGTTATAAAAGGAAAAAGGTATCTTAGCAAATGGAAGGGACTTTGTAATTTGTACTACAAGACAAGAATTACATATTTCTCCAGATACAGATGAGGCGAAACTGCCATGACAGGTATAATTGAACTCAACATTACACACACTGATTATATATATATAGATAGATAATTTTTAAATGAAAATGTACTATTCTTCGATAAAAGAAGGACACCGATTTCCCTGATGGGCTTCTCCCACTGGCGCAATTCAGTATCACAGTCACTCAGATTACAACTAACAAGACTCTGGATCTAATCATCTCTGGAGTGAACACATAGCCCTATCTAGTTATGTAAAATTAGACTAAAAGATAGTAGTTTGAACCTCAAAAATAAACTTACTATCTAGTTCTGTAAAATTAGACTAAAATATAGTAGTTTGAACGCATAGTCCTCCAAAATAAACTTACTATCTAGCTATGTAAAATTAGACTAAAAGATAGTAGTTTGAACACATAGTCCTCAAAAATAAACTTACTATCTAGTTTTTGCAATATACTTAGTTCTTGTCACGAATTTCAGAAGTATAAACTCCATCTCGCGATTTTTAAAATAACGAGAACCTATCCTTTTTAATGCAACGCAGAGTTCCTATAGAAACTAATGAAAGTTCAGGTAATAGCACAAGTAGAGAGCAGAAAAAAATTTAAATAATTTTTTTTTCATTTAATTGCCGAATGATTTTTTTTAGTTATTAACTTATGTAACACATTTTATTAATATTTTTACTTTTTTAATTGTATATTCTTAATCCTTTTCTCTGTTTAACTTATAATTAAACACAGAAAATAATTAAATTAAATTAAATTAATTACTAATAATTAAATTAAATTTCGAACTAAAAATTACTTCAGTGATATCAAAATTCTGTTTAACAAATTTCAAAATTTTTATATAATTTTAAAAAAAAAATTACACATTTTTTAAGACATTTATTCAAATTGTTAAATTCCAATTAATTATTTTATAATTATTGTTTACCTATAAGTGCAAAACAAGTCAATTGTTTATTTTTAATTAAATTAAATTTCTAATTAATTTAAAACATACCGCTTTACTCTTGGAAGAAAAAATATAATTTTAAAAACTTAGTATAAAAATTACCTTTAAAAGCTCCTTTCACTATAATGCTATATCTATTATAAAGGATCAAATATCGTACTGACCTATGCTATCGACTGATTACTGCTAATTTGATATGGGCTAGTTATGACATAGATTATATAAATTCCCCTTTATAATTATTGTTGATCGATAAAAATAGTATACAAATATAAATCGTTGCCTTTAAACTATATAAACTATTTTTGATCATAATACCGTATTCCAAAAATAATTTATATATTCAGCACCATTTTTAAAGATTATTTTCATGTAAATTTAAGTTTTACAATATTTTCTTCACTAAAACTAATTTTCAGGGAAAAAGCAGTTTACCATCTGAATCACGTCATACATTTTAAGACTCTGAAGCTCATTAATATGATAGTTATAAAGTTCAGAGACAGAAAATATTTTCTTCGTTTCTGAAGCTCAATGGTTTCACAAATATTTAAGGGAAAACGGGTAACAATTTTCAATTTCTGCAGCTCATCGGTTTGATATTAAATAATCCGCTAATTTTATAAATTTCAATAGAAGTTAAATTTTCAGAAATAAGTAACGCTTCTTAATTTCTGAAGTCCACTAGTCTGATATTCCAACAGTTCAGAAACAGATAACATATTTTTTGTCTTTAAAGCTCATTGATAACTCATATTTAACAAAGAACATAAAAATATTTTATTATAATGTATCCGGCAAAGCTCGTTAAAGATGCAAAATATGTTACGCATAATAATTTATACAATGTAAAATAAATTTCACAGCTATATTTCAATACTATTTGAGCAATACTTGGCAGCCAATACTGCCAAGTGGGGGGGGGGGGAATCAATATTTATAGATACATTTGTTGACTTTTAAAACTAAAATTTACTACAATTGCTTCGAACATTCAGTAGTACGAATAGTATCTATTCGGTTGTATCCCTTCGTAATATGAAACAAAATTGCTTCGCCAATTTCGTAAAATTCAATAATATTTAAATTTTCAGATAAAATATGCATAAAAATAAAACTAGAACTAAGCCTTTGCTTTCAAAATCACCAAGATTCATTTTCAGAAATTCTACAGGACTTAATACAGCTGAGAACAAATAAGTATAACCGAGGCCCATGATTATTCAAAGATAGTTGCAACGGGTCGCATTCATTTCATCGACAATCCATTTTATCAACAAACCATTTCATAGACTAGGTCATTTCGTCGACAGGGTCATATCTTTGTCAAGGTTATTACGTCGACAGGGTCTTTTCATCGACAGGGTCATTTCGTTGACATGGTCATTTCATCGACAATATGTAGAAAAGTTTATTTCGTACGCAAAGTCATGCGTAATTTAGAAACTAGTTTTATGATTTTTAACATTAGACGTTATGCCTCTTGCGCTTCTTTGTAATTTAGTATATTTGTGATGAAATTTTTTTAAACCTAGCCTGATGCAAAATATTAATCGTATGTCGAATTTGCCAGAAAAGAAACATTTTATTTGAAAATTGTCTGCTCCTCTATTCACATAACGTTGCAAAAACGAAACATTAATTGTATTTCACACATTTAAGTTGTATATTACACATTTATTTCTAAGATTAATTTTTAATGGACATTATTATAGATTATCATCGTCATAACTATTGTGAATAATTCTTGATGTAGGGAGTGAATGGCGGGTGAAATTAGAAAGGAAAAAAAAAGACAGTAGATATATAATGAATCTGTGAGATAATGAAATCACGTGGTCGATAGGTCATTTCATTGACAAGATCTTTTCTTTAACAGGCGACTTCAGCTGCAAAAATTCTCTGTCGTTAAAAAGAAAATTATACTCAATATAATGTCTCCCCCACAATACGCATTAATACAGTTTGGAATCTTGTGGAAAAAAAGGAATAAACTTTTACAATGATAACAATGGTGGTGATTACAATGAATTTAATCCGAAAAACACAAATGTTTTAGCTAGTAAAATTACTAGCTTTATCAAAAATTTATATAGTTCCTGTGTTTATATATTTATTTATTATTTCAAGCTCAGTTGATTTTTTTTTCATATGCAAGTAATCGTTAATTTTGTTACTATTGACATATTAACAAAATTTTCTTACATAAAACTTCAATTTTTTCTATATTTTCTCTTAAAAAAAATATCGATATAGGAAAAAACAAACTAAGTTGTATGAGTGGCTATTACGAAGGTTGGTGAGCGAAGTGAGCAAGGGGTGGAACTTCCTATTATTATAAAAATCTTGAAAAAAATGCATGTGGGGAAAAATAAAATAAAAATCCAACCTGGAAAACATATTAGGAAATATTGTTGATAAAAAATTTGGTTCTAACCCTATTCCTCATATCTTTGTCAGCTATGCTGCTGAAGAGGGAAGTTTCTGACAATTCTTGTGAAATTTAAATGAAATATTATTTGAAACAAAAATCTTGTTCTCGCATTTCCAGTTTATTTTATTTCTTACTTAATTATTTTTTACGTTTTAATGCTTAATAGTTTAATATGTATTTTATCCTATGTGTTCCCCAAACATATATAAGTTCTTTTACCTTATAAAATAAACTTCGTTAATGTAAAAAAAAAAGAAAAAACTCAAAATGACTCCACATCCTCGGTATGCGATGCAATAGAAATGATCGTGTTAAAAAATGGTTCGAAATCAGAGGAGGGGAGGAAATCTCTGTAATTGGTTTTTATGATTTAAAACATTTGGAAAAAAAACGCAACTTATTACGATATAACAAATCAATTGACTTTTCAGTTTATAAATGAGGATAGTTATTCATATGCATCTGATTTTATTCTCATTAATGTTTAATTAAAATAAGTTTAGCAAACTTATTTTTTTACTCAAATATTAAAATGTTTTTCTTTTCGATTTGCCAGAGAATAAAAATTTATTTAAATTAATAAAATTTGCAATGAAAGTATATATTTTAAAGGCGAGCACTAAGTCCTTTAAAAAGTGTAATCGGAAATGGAAATCTTTTTAAACATCATGTTTGATAAGTGCACTGAAAAAGAAATGTTAACTTTTGTCACCAAAACAAAAAAGGTGGAATTTTGAATGTTGATCGAAGTTTATTGCGAAACTTTGCCCTTGTGGTTTTTGCTATGCGTGAAAATGTTTTTCTCATTTTTAGTCTACTGAACAAACTTGATATTTTAAATATATATGTATTTCTTATTTTCATTTTTTTCTACATTTTAGTTTTGAGTCTCCTGGCTTGTTCAGACCGAAAATAATAAAAATTTTGATGGCTGATAAGTTCTGCTAATGGTAGTCAGAAAGCGTTTGAAAATTGTGTTTTCATCCTGCACAAAAAATCATTTAAAAATTTGAGCAATTAAACTAGTAAAAAATTGGTCAAATTTTAATGGCAAGATTTTTCTTTTCTTTTTTGTAGAGCAAGAGTTATTTATTCTTACGTTTAAATTCCAGGTTTGATTTGTTGTTCATTTTTTTTAAACAAAATGTGTCTAATTTAAATCCCGCAAATAAAAAGGAATTAATTAATCATTTATTTACTACTATTATTATTCTTATTAAATTATACTATTATTTAATTATAATAATAATAGTACAATTTAATAATATTATATTAGGATTTAATAATTAATACTACTATTAAATTCACTATCCATAGAAAAAAAATATTTTGTGAAGAGCAAGCACTAACACCTTTGCAACGTTACGCTTGTGTTTCTAAACATTTTTTGTCCTGTTATATACTGTAGGAGTCTACAACCACCTCTGTAAATACCTAAACATCATGTTTGCGTTCCTATAGTTCGTCGAAAACGTTAATAGTAGTAACGGAACAAACACTAAGTTCGAATATTCCTGTCCGAATGTTAAAGATGCTGAATAAAAAGTTTCAAATTGCAATTAAAGTGAACACTAAGAAATTACTTTTCCACCATTAAAAAAACCTAGATATTTTTTTTTTTAACTTATGCAGATATAATTATTAGGTCTATGATTATTTCCATTTCTGAGAGAATTTGACTGAAGTCTATGTTTTTGTAAACATGTATGTAAAAATGTTGAAAATTTTTACAGCAATATATTTAGCCTTCATGCCCTTGAAATAGTGTCTAAATTTTCATTGTAATATATTTTTATTACTTTTAATTCTAAGAATATCTTATTTTATTAATTTGATTGCTAACGTCACACTATATTAACTGTTGACCACGGTCCGGATATCGTGCTTGGTAATGTTCTGAAGACAATCTTTATCTATCCTGAAAATAAGTGTCGAGCTATTAAGATTTAGATATAGAAAAGTAGATTTTGATACATCAACCATTCTCGATTAAACGCTTCTCAACTACCTATCAATTAATTTAAAAATTCGACTTCTTTTAGTGCGATTGGAACAATACACAACAATAAAGAATTTGACTTGGTATAAAAATTAAATAATAGCATTTTTATGATTATTAATAAAAATATTTAGATTAAATATCTAAAATAGTTTCAGAATTACGCATGACACTAGCAATGAAATGACCCTGTCGACGACGAAATGATTTGTGGACGAAATGAGCCAGTCGACGAAATGGCCTGTCGACGAAACGACCCTGTCGATGAAATGAACCAGACCCAGTTGCAATTCTCAAAAATACTTTAGCTTTGAACGAAAGCTAAAAACAGGTTCATTTTATATAATAGAGGTGGTTTTGGTAGGAAATTAATTAGTTTCCGTCTTTAGGGTTGAAACTGTATTTAGTCAAAAATATAAAAAACATGCATAAAAAATATTAAAATAATTTAATTAAAAAAAAAACGCTTAAGAAACAATATACTCCAATGCTATTTTCCCGTGTTTAATAATATCACCAATGAGATTAGTTTTGAAAGCAAGCAAGTTCGTAGAATCAATTTTAAATATTCTAAGCAGTTTTCAAAAAAACATTTGAAAAGTCAGAAAGTTTCTGTAAAGCTGAAATTTAATATCCCGGAACTACTTATTACCAAATAAAGAATACTTTCAACTAGTATGTATCTAGCTTATATTAAATTTTTTTAATAATTCCAGGGATTTTGAGATTTTACGAATTCAGTCCGAGGCAAAACGATCTTTTTTTTTTTTCTTTTAAATCTTTAGCGAACACCAAAGAAGAAGTAAAGTTTAGCAGAGGTATCGTTCACGTTTTTAAGTTTTAATTTCCTGAAATACTATTTCTGGGTGTAAAACACAGATTGATATTTTAAAGGATAACTAGTAGAATCTTAACCATTAACAAGACATTCTTGAATGTGAAATATTATTTTATAGCCAATTTTATAGATATTCCATCTAATAGATAAAAAGAAATATGATACTAAGTTATTGAAACCAGTTAAGTTTTGATAATCAAATTTCTGTAATTTTCTACTAATTTTGATAAATATTCATAACTTCTGATATTTTTCGAAATCGATTATTATCCCATAAATTATATATTAATTATGCTTTCTATTATAATTTATAGATAAAATTGTAAAAATCAATTTAAAAAAACTAAACAAATTTTACATCCTTTATCAATATTATAAACATTATAAAAAAAACAGTAAAATACTTGAGTAAATTTTATAATAAGATGAATAAATACAATAAACATAACATTCAACAAGATTATACCAACAATACATTAGCAAACTTAGTGTTAGTTCTGAAATTCAAAAAACGAAAATTGTCTAATGATTTAAATTGAAAGTAAACCCAGGATATGCATTCTTTACATAAAATTATTCTTTTAAACAGAGTGTATATATATTAAAATAATATTAAAAAAATATTAAAAGTACTAAACTTTTTATTTAAAAATAAATTAAATCTACTGAAGAAATTGAGTCTTAAAAACATTATGAAACAGCTGTTAAATGTATAATACTTAGTTGATTGGTTGGTTTAAGCGAAATAATTATTTCTTTCAGAAAAAAACCAACCTTTTTTTTAAGAAAAATTATTTTTTAATAATTTGATTTTCTACTATTTATGTAAATACTTTTAATTTAAATGCAACCAAATGAAAAATTAGTAATTTTTTTTCTGGAAAATCTTATCAATTTTGTATTCAATAACTAACGAGAATCTTTGTTACTTTAAATAAACATTAATATGCAAGATTTAAAAATTTATGCATCATTGCGTTTCTCCAAAAACGTATAAAACAGTTTAAAGAGAGCAAATTTAACAGATCAACACATTTTTTTCCTGATAATTTTAAAAATTAAATAATGTTCTTTTTTAAATCTTATTAATTAACGCCTTATGTTTACAGGAATTAAAAACAAATGAGAAGGAGATGGTATTCTCAATTTTAATTTTTCGTCTTATTTATACGATTTATTTCTATTATCAATGAAAACAAATTTTTACGCATTGTTTTTATTAAAAATTCCAATATTTTCAACATACAATGTTAATATAAAACACAATATTCAAAAATCATTTATAATAACATCAATATATATTATTTTATTTAATGCTGCATTATTTATAAGCATATTGATATGCTTAAAGCTTCATTGTGTTATTCTAACAGACAAGAAGAGTAATTTATTCTTTATTATTAAAACATTAAAAACAAACCTTTATTTAACTATTTTTAAGCACAGTCCCCAAAATTTAAAAACGGACCACCCCGAATAACTTTTGATCTAATGACCGGATCAACTTAAAATTAATGGTTCGAGGGAGTGACCTCAAATATGCTAATTAATAAGTGCAGACGACATTTTAAGTTACGAAATCAGGCTCAAAAACGTACTTTTTCTGAATAAACATAACGGTTTTAAGACGCATTCGGATTCATAATCCTCACAGTGAAAGGGGGGATCTCCAATCTGGGAATTATAGTCCCAATAGTTTGAACCCTTAATGTTAATTTTACTTAATGTGTATTTCGCCATGTCACACGAAGTTCTCAAGCGAATTGAAACATTTTTGCACAGAATTATAAAATCGAAAATCATTTATCCAAAAATAATTTCATGCAAAAAATAACTTTTGATAAATATTTATTATTTTATTTAATAGTAGTCAAAAATATTTTGAATAGTAAGGTATACAAATTTTTACATCATTTTATAGAATGGAACGAAACAGAAAATTTGACCGAAATCGGTTGAATAGTTCCTAAGAAATCGAATTTTAAAAATACAACTTTTTCAAAGTTCGTTTTCTCAAGAACTATTCGACCGATTTCTCTCAAATTTTGTATTTTGTTATTTAAAATGATGCAAAAAAATTATGTGAATTAAAATTCAAAGTTGTTTCGTCTATTATGAAATAAAATAATAAATATTTACTAAAACTTATATTTTGCAGGGGATTATTTTTGGATAAACGAATTTTCTAATTGTGTATAATTTTTTTCAAATTCCTTTAATAAGTTCTCGAGATATGGGGGAAAAAGCAAAAAGTGAATTTAACATTAAGGTTCTAAGCTTCGGACCGTAATTCTCAGATTGCGTCATAATTCCGAATCCGTCGAAAAAACCGTATGTTTACTGAGAGAAAGTGTGTTTTTGTGTCTGATTTTGTTACTTAAAATATTACTTAATTAGCATATTTGAAGTCCCCCTTGAACCATTAAGATTGCAAACCATTAAGATTACCATGAGACATTGAGTTCCAGAAAGTTAAGATCCGATCATTAGATCAAAAGTTATTCAGGATGATCCGTTTTTTTATTTTGAGCACATTATATGTCGAAAATTTTACGATTTAAATCCTTTTAATCATACCACAATTTTTAAATATTTTTTTTTAATTGAAAATTATATTATCTAAACTATGCCATGCTCTCTTTAAAGTTCGAATTAATTCAATTAAAAGAAAAGAAGTGTTAATTTTTTAAAGTAAATAGATATTAATGTTATATATTGCATATAGCTAAAACAATAACAGAAATAATGCTGCAGTAAGACTGACTATGCAGTCCTACATACTCACTCTTTTACATGCATTACTAATAGAACAATTAAAATTAAATATTTTATTTGTTGTATATTAAGTGGAGTTGTAAAGTAATACAGGAGCATAATCAAAGTTTTACTGTTATTATTTTTTTAACAGATTAGCAAATTTTTTCAATGAAAGTGGATATTTTGTTATTGTTTATTAAAAAAATTAATAGCTGAAAAAGTTTATGAATTTTTTTTTTATTCTTTGATTTAATTTAATTTAAAACATAACATATTAGATTACACTTTGGTTTAAATAAACAAAACAATTCCGTTTAAACCAAAAAAAAAAAAAACTGTTTCTTTGAAAGAAAAAAAACTTTTTTTCTAACCCTGTTAAAATATAATAAAAATGCTTATTTTAAATGCTTTAACTGACCAAAAATTACACTTCAATTTATGGTGTTTTATTTAAATTATAAAATTCCTTTGTTTCTCCAAATTTAAAAATAACTGAATGTGATTAAAAATCATTTTACAGTAAATAATATTAAAATATTTATGCCAAATTTTGTTTGGATAAATAAAAAATTTCTAAATTTTAGAGTCTGTTTATTTTTTACACTCATTTTTCAGTTTTTTAATATTAAGTTTTATTAAGTTAAATATTACTATTGTAAAAAGTAAACTGAGAAATATCGGCATAATTCAAATAGCTTTCTGTTAGCACAAGGTACTGCTTGATTCTAGTTATTAAACTCTCGTTTTCAGGTTTAAGTAATACCCGAATTTGTTTTCGCAATATTATAATTCGAATTTCTTGAATTCGAATTTCTAGATTTTAATCAATAGCTTTCAAAAATTATCTTTTTAAATAAAACTTCTGATAGCACAAATTTTTCTGTATAAATGCTAAAAAAAACTAGAATCAAGCAGTTACTTTTATCGAAAAGGTTAAAAAGAATAAACCTGACTAGCCCTTTAACTAACAATCTGATTTTCATGAACTATGTGGCAATCTTAATATTTAGAAGGGTCACTTTAAATATGGTTACGAAACATTTTAGGTTACGAAGCATCAAACATAAAGTCGTACTTTCTCAAAATATACATAACGTTTTTTTTAGAAACATTTGTTATTCTAGCCCCCATGAGATCAGACAAGATCCAAATGATATACAGTCGAACTCGTTTATAACGAGCACAAAGGGACCGTAACATGTACTCGTTAAATCCGAGTGCTCGTAATAAACGGGTCCTTAAGGCAGGCGTGAAACCAGAAGACAGGGGGGGGGGGGTTGGGAGGTCAAATTATTGAGTTTACCTAAAATTTAATTAATACTTACTTACTTTAATTAATTTAATTAAATACTTTTCTTAATTTAATGACAACTATCCCCCCCCCCCCAACCAGCAAAGATTTCTAGTTGCGCTACAGTCTTAAAGGAAAGAAGCAATAAACGGAAAGAAAAATAAAGGAAAAGATTCTTACCAAAACATTTATTTTTTTCATTAATCTACATATTTAAAATAGTAGTTTGTTAGCTTACTTTGAAGTTTCAGTTCGTGGTTTTTTCTTGATTTCGCGCGCATTTCTTATCATTTTGAAAAAAAGATTGCAAGACAGCAAAATATTGCTCGCTAAAACCGGGTCTTGCTCGTTAAAAGCGACTTCTGTTCCATAGACTTAACATTGATCCAACCAAATATTCTCGTTTCTCTCGGTAAATCCGAGTTCTCGTTAAATCCGAGCTCGTTATAAACGAGTTCGACTGTATATGATGATAGATCCAATGACAGATCCTACTGATAATATACTATGTCTGTGATCCTAATTGCTTAATAAGGACAGGTGTTTGAAAGTTTAATCCCATAAGGTTACATTTCCTTTTTGTGGCGTTATCTTTGAAATTTAGTACCCGGATTTAAAAAAATTGCACACATTTACGAAATTAGAAAAACAAAAACCATATCATACAAAAATAATTAAGTGGTTACTATATCTTTTACTGGATTAATTAATAATTGATAAAGTTTTGAATATTGAACTATATGATTTTCTTCATCCACTAAAAATTTTTTATATTGATAGTACAGAATTAAAAACTTGTTAAAAACAATTTATTAGTTTTTCAAAAAAATGAAATAAATTTTATACTTTACAATTAAAAATATTTTCCAACATTATTAAATATAAAACGGTGTTTATTCCTTTGAGCTGCAATAAAAAATCACCTAACTATTATTGACGAAAGCCATGTTGGCAATAGATACTACTAGTACTGAGATAGTACGTTACGTACTAATATACATAACTGGAGACGTGACGGAGTTAAACATAGGTAGTCGTAAACTCAAAATTGGGTCGGCTGTTCAACGACAGTTATAAAATAAAACTAATATACAAAACTAAGATTAGTAGCGTGATTTTAAGTTTCTTACGGCCCCAAAATCTTATATGTGAGTATAAAAATAATTATTATTAAAATTTCTTTTTTGTGTGATCATGGTTGAGGGATCAAGTTTGATAAATGAGTGCGTTTTTTTTTTCAATCACATATTCAATTAAAGACGTACGACAATAACACTGTACAACATGGAAAATGTCTAGATGAAAATGCGCTTTTCAAACATATTTTTGGCTGAAAATTGCAGTTTTTTTTCTTTCATCACTCAAAATATTTTTTGTAATTTTAATCATTTGAACAGCACCTAACAACTTTGCGATCATTCACCGAGAAACCGTCGACCAACTTTGCGATAATTTTGCTACAAAATCCTTATCTACCTTTTCCGAAGTTTCATTGCTCTCTAGAAGGGAGATAACCGAGAACTGCCTAGAAAAAAATTGCGTTTTTTTTCCTACAAATATGGTAGAATATGATGACATCTGGTTTTGATAGATGCATCAAGAAGCTTTTTGCTTGTGCTGGATCTAATAGTTTCAGTTCGGTTGGATAAAACGTTCAAACTTTTTGTAATCTTGCGTTTACACTGAAAGTTTGGAACAGTGTAAACGCCAGATTAGGGCTAGTCTTATATTTTGAGGCTCAGAAATCCGAATCTATTGAAGAAAATGGAGTTAGTTCATTGTCAGAAAGCATCTTTTGTAGTTAAATTTAATTATTCAAATTGACACACTCTGAGCAAAAACGAGGTAAATCTAAATTTTCGAACTATTAATAAAGATTAAATGGAATTTTAAAAAAAAGAAGAAAAAAAACTCAGCATGAATATGTAATTTTCTTCCACTCCATTATTCATACAGGAGAAAATGCTTGGATTGAAACAGCTATATGGAGGAAGTTACCTCGGAGTTAAAATCGGAGTTACCTGTTTTGTTGCACAGGTCCTAATCTAATCAATCAACATATTTGAAACATAGCCTTAAACAAACGTTAAAATAGCTCTTGAAAGAATGAAAATCAGATGAAATCATCAAAAGTTAGTCAGGGAGATTCACATTTTATTTTGATAAGTGTGCATCGATAAAAAAAATATATAATCAAGCAAATGTTAAAATGGCAAAATATTTCATTTGCATCGCAAAAATTGCTATAAATTTTAAACAATAAGTATTGCCAAACATATTAGTTTAATAACAAATAAGTTATAGAAACAAGTTGGAAAGCTCAAACAAAATTTATTTTTATGTGACAATTTATTCAGATAGAATCCATTATTAACACAAAAATTATAAAATTGCTCAAAACTGGGATAAATAATTCCTATAAGAAAAATTAATAACTTATAAGCTATACAAACAAATATAATTGGGTGTTCTACGTGTCAGACCATAAACTAGTATGTTTAACAAAAATAAATTTATTAATTATAGTACCAACATGTTAAACAATGTCAAAATAAAAACAAATAAAAAATTAAAAAATATATTTCAAGTTTTATTACAGATATTAAAAAAAAACTAGAGATTTGTACACGAATATAAAAAAAATCTGTCAGATGTTTTCAACATTAAACACAATAACAATTATATATATATATATATATATATATATATATATATATATATATATATATATATATATATATATATATATATATATATATATATATATATATATATATATATATAAACCCTAAACACACTTGAATTTTGAATTACATGAAAACACATTTGAGCGAAATGACTAAAATTCAGAGCCACAGAAATGCTTTCCATCTCTTTAAAAAAATCTACTAGTGTTTCTTAGAAACAGTTCAACTTAGTCAACTATGGCACTTACAATATTTGTATGAAGTTTTCCAGTTCAACTTTCTCAGCTTTCAGACAAAGTGAAATTTTTATCACCGTGGTTTCTTCGAGTTCATAACATCCAAGCTGAAAGTAAAAGGTTTATGATTTGAAATCAGGTATTTCATCTTATTTTAATTCTGCATCTAATATTTTACTCTAGTGATGACATTCATTTTTTCTCTATTCACTCCTTTATGTCTTAATATTTCGTTATTTCGCCATGACACTTTCATATTATATACATGCATGTGTGTATGTCAGGACATTTTAACAATAAGACTTAGCGAGGCTGATCAAAACGAAAATAATAAATGAAAAAAAAATGCAACCTGCATCGTTTAATGCAAAAAGGAAAAAGTTAAATTTTTATGATATATTATATTTTTAAGACAGTGCGAAACGAGCTTTTTGTTTTGAAGGATGAAAATTTGTCATAATTGAAAATCATCATCATTGGAAAACAGAAGAAAAAAAATGGAAAATAGAAAAAAAAAATAATTAAAACAACAATGAATCATCAACAACGAATATTTTCCAATGAATCATCATCATTGGAAAATAGAAAAAAAATAATTAAAAAACAATGAAACATCAACAATGAATATTTTCCAATGAATCATCATCATTGGAAAATAGAAAAAACATAATTTATTTTTTTAAAATAACTTTTTTTCTATTTTCCATTTTTTTTCTTCTATTTTCCAATGATGATGATTCTTCAAGTTGGTCATTCTATCAGTTAAAACTCAGAACTCTTTCACAAGTGGTGTCAGAAGTGGGATACATATTTATGCCTGCACTTTGCTTGCTTTTTTTAAAAAAAAAAAAAAAAAGAAAAAAAAAAGCAAATAAACATCGTAAGTCATTGAGAAAGAGTAGTTGGAAAAAAAATATAAATCGCGCCACAACTAATAAGGGATAAGTTCTTTTAAGGGTTACGTATTTTTTATGCTATGACAGCAGCAAGGGTTGGACAAAATAAAGGAAACACTTCTATACAAACACATTTTTTAATCTTTCTTGAAGTTGAAATCTTTTAGAGGTTTAAAGGACTGCCAATAAATTACAAACGGAAAATAATGCTTTTAAACACTATATGCCAAAAATTTGAGCAGTAAATTTGTAGCTTGTAACAATTATTTTGGTTATTATATGGTTATATTTCGTTAAACTAGTTTTGGTTCGTATTTGGTTATATTTCGTTAAACTAGATTAAATATTTACAGAGATAGACATTTAAAAAAAAACTAATTTTTTTGTCTTGCGTTTTTTTGTTATAAATTTTAACATATTGAATAAAATAAAACAAAATTTTTGGAGCAATTTAAAATTAATTTCAAAATTATTGCTTTAAAATTTGAGCAAAAATGTTTAAGACTGTGTAAGATATCAATGAGTAATTAAAGTAGTTCTTTCATGTTGCACATGCGAAGAAAAAATTTTTAATTTTTTTTTTATGCAAACAAAGAAAGAATCGTATTTGGTTCAACGAATTTTAATTGGAGTTCTATGATGAAATGCAATGCAATGCAAATTTTCAATATTATCTGAGCGCTAAAGGCAATGCCAGCGATAATGAAAACGGCGCCATTAACTCAATTTTGAGAAGAAGAAAAAAACTTGCTTTATAAATATTATTATGCCTTTAATAAACTCATTCATTCACTAAAATTCTCTTCATTGATCTGGCCATAAACAAATTCATTGCTATTTATTACTGACTTGTATTAATTCACCTATTTACAGATCCATTGATTAATATTCTTTCATCTCTCATTTTTACTTTATTCACTCGCTGTATCTAAAACCGTTCATGATATCAGTTTTCATGACGAAGCGACAAGCGTACTCGTAATAAAATGCGTATGAAACTATCATAAAAATAAACGTTTAAAATAAATGAAAAAAATATCCGGACAGTCGTTATAGTTATATTAAATGATTAATCTGCACGGAAAGCAAGAATAGAGTAAAACATTATCCAGCGTTACACTATAATGATACATACATTTTCAACTAAAAAAAGCTAAATTTATGAATAAAATTACAGCTGCGTTTATTGCAAAAGTAATTTTAAACATACCTATTACCACATGCGTTCTTTTTTTCGTTTGAAATGCAAACCAAATGGGAAAGTGATTTTACTGCTTTCTCTAAAAGTTAAGTGGTTTCAAAAATCAATTCAAAGTCATTTCTCCCATAAAATGCGTTAACAAGTTTGAAATATTTTAGGAAAAAGTTGAAGTGGATCTCAAAGAAAAGTTCGTTTGATAGAAAATTCACTTCACTATTTGGAAGTTATTTTATGAAGAAATTTCCAAAATGTTTTTGGTTCCTCGAAAAAAATTACAAAATAGAAGTTCGTTAAATAGAAGTCCGACTGTATATATGTTTCTTGTTGTTAGCTTAAAATTTCTTGGTAATTATCTTATAACCTTAATAAAAGGTAATTATCTAATAAACCTTTTGGTCTTGTTTATAAAAAGTCCAAATTTCTCAACAACAAAAAAATCCCGCAAAAATTCGGATAAAAAACTTAATACTTACAAAAAATTTTAAGATTTGCATCAGCAAATTCACATTATATTAAGATTACGTTTGACACACAGGCTCAATTGACACAAAATTTGAGCTCATTCTCCTCCTCTGCCTGTTTTTCTCTTGCTTTGAGAATATTGACTTGTTCGTTGGATGGTTCCCGAATCATAAATTTCTACAGAAGAGATCTCCCTGGAAAATACGGAACTCAATCTATTCAATGTCAAACAAAAAAAATTTTCTTTTCTTGCAGCACACTCGTCTCTCTATATTTAGTAAAACTTATACTTAGAAAAATTTAACCACTAAAAAAATTTAACCTAAGAATATATAACTAATAAACGATAACATATTAATATATTTTAAAGCAAACAATACTTTAAATAAGTAGGAAATAAATTTATTAAAAATTAAATTTGGGTCTCGTGCGGCACCCCATTTACGTAGTGCTTCGGGCGACAGCACGGCTTTGGCTACAAGTAGAATTAATTATAACTTTATCGCTCGACGGAACTAGATCAATAAAAATTTGGAAAACTTTTCGACAATCTAGAATTATTAAATGACAACTGGAGTTTTCTGTGGTTTGACATCAAATGTTTAAATCGATTTTTTGCGATATTATCACCAAAAGGAATTTAATATGAAGGAAAAGTTCGACTACCAAAAGTTTCAATCCCTTTCTGACAAGCAAAATGATTTCCCAAATAAAATTTTTCGTGATTGGAAATTTCATCCTCTTTTTTTGCCAACTAGAGAGCAAAAGTTTCAGCTGCAGCTTTGAGTGTAATGATAATATGAGTTACAGTTATTTTTTAAAATGCTGAAAGCAAGAGTTCCGACGTAATTTTCCAAATTATTTCAGACGTGAACACTTTTTAAGATACAAAATTAAAAAAAGATAAAAAAGTTAAATAAAAACTTACGTTTTTTAAGCGAACTTAAAAGGAACTATTTTTGAAACACATATAACGAAAAATGTAGAGTGTATCAATTTCACAGTAAACTTAAATCGCCAACAAAAATTCCGTTCTCGTCTTTTGAAAATGATGCAGCCAACGTTTCTCGTTTTATGAGCGGAAAAAATGGAATTTTATACTTTAAAGTCCACTTGAAGAACATATTTTATTTTAAGTTTTTTATTGTCATTTTTTCACTATCCTAATTTGACTTAACCACATTAACATCTAGCTACAAAATGTGCACTATATAGTTATATGAAAACAGTGGTAGTACACATTTGTAAATATCACATATTACTTTTGGATACCTATCACTTCAGCTTTTTTAAAATAAATAAATAGGGCCGGGATAGCCTGGTTGGTAGGGTACTGGGCCCATGTCCAAGAGTTCGTGGGTTCGATCCCAGGTCGGCAGAAGACTCCCCGTGTAGTAAATGGTGACTGATGCACGTTAAATCTGTCGAGCGCAAAGTCCCCTATGTTCCCATAGCAAATCAATACCTCTGGGGGTACTGATCTAGAAGTTTTCTTGTCTTCTGGATTGGGTTCAAAATAAATCCGAATAATGTGCTACCATTTTTTTTTTTTACTTTTTTTAAAAGAACCGTGCTTTTAAAAGGACGCGATTTACAAATAAGTGGTTTTTCTTTAGATTTCTGAGCATTATGGGAAAAAAATAATCGCTTATTTTCTGAAGAAAAATCGAATCCGCGTTTCGATTTCTTAGAGTTCTTCAACTAACCTTCATGACATTGGCAGGAAAAAAATTTAAGGCCAAATTGATTTATTGCAAATGATTTTATAAAAGGATTCGCACTGGTGTTCTAAACATCAAATTAACTCTAATTTTTATCTCTAGAGGCGGAATATTGTTCGATCGTTCTTTTCTTTTATGAAGGGTTTTGATTTTTTTCAGAAAGAAATATTTACTGGATTTAGTATTTTCTATCAGATTTTTTGCGGGGGGAGGCTTGGGTTGAGATGATCACTAAACGGAAACATATAATAGATCACTATTATCGGAAGCCCCCTCATGATGCCAAAGAGAGGAAAGTAAATGACACTTCAAAAATATTTAAAATTTCAACAGACATTGACTGTGATAATGCATCAAATTACCGATAAGCGAATACCTAAAATCAGCTGAAAAAATGTATTCGACATTTTGCAATTCTTATCACCTTGTGGTGGCAGAAGATATTAATTCCGAGTAATGAAGACAATTTTTTCTCCCTACTCTTTAAAAAAGATACTTAAAACTACTGTTAAAGTATACTTAAAGATACCGATAAAGTAAATTAGTTTCTACTAAAATTGAATAAAAATAAATAGATTTTACGGTCATAACACAGGGTGCGTAGCCAAATTTTTCAACAAAAAATACTTTTAGAGCACTCAAAAATATTTTAAGCACTTTGAAAAAATATCATAATTAGACAGGGTTGGCAAGTTTTTGACAATTGATGGTTTTATTTGCTTGCCAGTGACGAAATCGCTAATAGCGAAAAAAAATTGACATTTAGTTGGTCCCCGTAATCAGAGAAAATTCGAGATATTTTTCGATTCTATTAAGGAGGTCGGAAAATGAAGTCTGAAATTAAGAATCTCTTACAAAATGCAGCAGAGTTGCACATGAGAGACAAAAATCCTTCCCACTGAATCCAGCTCAGAACATGCAAGTATTTCATCAAGCATGTAAAACAAATAGAGTTTTCTTACACTACAAACCGACGGTAAGCTGAAATAGATTGGCGTTGAATAAATTGTGAAAACGTTGAATAAGACAATGTCTTTTTGCTTAATTTGTGGCGAAAATCAACATGGTAAAGAAAAATATCACATTTCAGAAAAGGTAAAATTAAGCAATTTTTAAAAACACCCATGGAAAAAAGCATCTTTAAGGGCTTTTAAAAAATTAAAATCGAAAATAAGCACCTTTAAGCATTTTCTAAAAACGCTACGCACTCTGTAACAGTTACAATTAATACAGTAAAAATAAACTTACGGTTCACTAAAGATTTTCAAACATGCTTTCCTGAAATGATGGACACAGGGAAGATCTTGACTGATTATCCAAATCAGCTACATATTCATTTTGTGCGTCATTTAATGTAGATTGTGAATTCATGCTGGGATGGAGATGATTCAATCCTTTTCTGGATACTTTGTAAACTCTACCTTCATTAGCTGCATTTGTGTGAAATTTGCTATAAAGGTGATCGGTAATCTCTTGTTTGGTGCAGCTGCTATCTTCCTTCATCTGCCAATCATGAGTTTGAAAATGGTCTGCATAAAAATTCCTCATTTGCATTCCATTAGAATCCACAGAATTATCGTTATCAGATGTTAAGTATACATCACGTGAACAATCATTCAATTTCTCGGGTGAATGTGCGTTATTACTGATATGTATTTCTGAGCTAGTTTGCGTGAATAATCCAAGCTTGCCAGCACAATTAGTATCATTTAAAACACCACTGTCACAGTTCATTTCTGTACCAGAAATAGAGTTTGCAGTTTCAGTTTGAAACTTATCAGTATGGTTCGACTTCGGAAAAGGCATGGCATTTTCAAAAAAATCACTAAGCAGTGCCATGTTTTCAACAGAATGGTCAAAAAAAACTTAAATCAATGTTTTCTTGGGAGCTATTATCGGGAATCGAATTTATGGCAGCATTTACTACTCTCATGTTCAAAGTTGATTGGCTATCACCAGCAAAAGTAATTTTTGGATTGAAAGTGGTGAAATGATTATGACTAACATAACTATTTACATTTCCGTGACCACTTTCAAAGCGTGTGAAAGTTTCATCAGTAATGTTCAAAGACTCGGGGTTGATGGTCGCATAATTCTGAAGTGAACCTTGGGGTGTCAAAAAGTCGCCTGGAACCATTTCAATACTGTCGGACACATCAAACGAGCCATCGTTCTCCTGGAGATGGCGTTGCGTGCAATTAACTTGGGAACTAGTACACTTTTGAGACTGGAAAAAAGGTTTTCCAGCATCGTAAGTATAATCATCGGGAGCTAAAAGTAAGTCTGATGTAATAAAGGTAGAATTTAAAATGACAGGAAAATCATCATTCTCCTGAATTGCAGATTCAGCATAAGAAACAGGAGCATCATTCGAAGATGACATATATTGCACAGGACTGGTGAGATCAAAACTCGAAAGAGTGCTATTACATTGTACATTACAACTCAATGTTTCTGATGATGCAGTTTTATTGCAGTTCATCATTTGAAGTGCCTGACCATCATCACTAAATGTAATGAGAGAATTATCATCAGAGCTCAGGGGACAAATTTCAGAGCTTGAAGATAACGAGTGATTTCGGTTTTCATTGTAGTTAATTTTGCTCAAGTGTACATCACTACTATTTTTTGTACTTTCAGTTGTGTTTGGTTCCTCAATGTCCATGGGTGCATCAGAGATGGAACCATTGGTTACTGGGAGGCTGCTTTTTTGTTTCACGTTTTCATGCTCAACTAGAGTAGAACATTTTCTGGTGGCGCAGCTGTCACCATTAACTTTGATTAATGATTTAGTCGATGATTTAATTTCTTGAAGTGTCAGTTTTGATTCTTTGAGCTGTGGGGCATATCTATCTTGAAATTTTTTAAGTTCTCGACTACCATCTTCATCACTGTAAACAGAAAAAAAAATTATGCATTTATGAATAAAAAAGTTTAATAATCAAGAACACATAACATCACTTGAAGTCAGAATGTTTTGTAATTACCGGACTCAATACATATTTTTATAATATAAAAAATAAAGTTATTAGAAACTAAACATGCAAGCTATTATTAAACGCACTACTCGTTTAATAATAGCTGCAAAACTGTTATTAAACGAGAAACACGCTTTCAAAATATGATAAACCATTATCGAGGACAATGACAGAAAAAGTGAAATTAAAAATCTTTAAAGGCAATTAACTGATAATTTGAATTTTACCTTTTGATGAGAATCTTCATAATAATTCATCAGATATTGATTTAAAAAAAAGATCTTACTAAAAATATGTTATAATATTATAAAATATAGCTCCTAGAATATAAGATAGTCTAACAAGTTACACGACATTGTGCATACCCCGAAAAGTTCTATAATCCTAACAAGCCTAAGAAATCCGAAGTAGCACCAAACTTTCAAGCATAATGCCGAAACCAGATGGGGAAATATACATCAGTTTTTGCAACTATAAAGTGACTTGCACTTTAAAGTAGGGATAAGTATACGATATTTAACCACTCATTGATTGAAAAATGGTTATAATCTTAACTGAAATGCTAAGAATAATATACCCAATCTTGAAAGAACATTAATATCTGATCATAGTTATTATTTAATAGATATTATATACAGATATACACTCAACCCACGCCCTTCCTCTAAAGCTGTAGTGACTCTCAGGGAAAGGAGGTAGACTTTGGTGTAATGAAGGTTAAGGTTTATACAATTTCGTGAGCAATGCCATGAAAGTGGCTATGGGGTCAGCATTTCCCATTGACAGCACAGACACACTTCACAGATTAGGTAGTATGAATCGATTTGAAGCAGGGAAGTTTACTTTTTTTTTATTTTGTGATTACAGTGCATATACAAGACAGTATAGATAATATAGATAATGCTATTACAGTATGTTACAAAATTATAAGACCACCCCAAATATCACTTATTTTTATGGTGCACTGCATAAAATGAATAATTTTAAAATAATGAAGCAACTGAAATCAGTTATATTTTCTCAAATAAATCAAAAATAGAAAAAAAATTTGAGTTAGTTTTACACAAAAAACAATTTTTTTAAAATTTCGGAGTTACATAAGTATAAGACTACTTATTTCTTTTTTCAAAAGCGTTTGAGTTTTGAATTTTCTTTGGAAATCATATGTAAACTGTAACTTTGAATCACAGAAAACGCAAACGATAATACTATAAAGAAAAAGAGAATTTAATTTATTTGTGAAAAGAATTATCTGAGTCAGAAGTTTTTTTTTCTTTTTTTGTTTAAAAATTTGGTTTTTTAAAGGCTCTGGAAAGTTGAAAAGTGAAATATGTAAGTTATTTAAATGTTCATAATGTTTTAAGCAAAAAGGAATGTTATGAAAAAGATATAAGATCTTTTAGGAAGCGTAAATTATCAGCTCGTGATAATAGACACATTGTCAAACTTGCAACGAAACTGAACGTGTCTACTCACTCGCAAAATTTCACAGCATAGGCAAGTAGAACGATCTTACATTCAACAGCCTAGCGCACTTTGAGATGAAATTCGAATTTTGTTCTTCAAAAATTTAAAAGAAAGCCATGACTGTTAAAGCATCAAAAAGAACAGAGGCTTAAATGAGCAAAGGAGGTCATGACGATCTGGGATGCTGTTTGAAAAAATATCATTTTTTCCGGCAAAAAGAAGTTTGATTTGGATGGCCAGGATGGTAATAATTACTATTGGCATGAATTGCGAACAGAACCTCCTGATTTCTTCGGTAAGCAGATGGGTGGTGGCTCTGTGACGGTGCACGATGGTAAATGCGGCCTGCAGTGAATTTCTGGAAAAATGGACATCAAAAACTACTTTACTAACACCCTATATCTTATGGTCCACATCTAAGAGGGTCAGACTGGTAATTTCAGCAAGACAATGCACCATGTGTCCTAATCAATTAAAAATCCATGTGCAGATGTGTCCTAATAAATTAAAAATAGCGTTCTTAAGCTGACCCATGCAATAGTCCTGATCTTAATCCTACAGAAAACTTGTGGGGCTATTTGACTAGATAAGTGTATGCAAATAATCGCCGATATGATTCTGTGTAGGAATAGGCAGTAGCTATCATGAATGAAAGGGACAAAATTCCCCAAACTTTGCTTGCAAACTTGATTGAGTAAAAATCGAGTCTCTGTAGTTATCCAGAAAAAATGGTGGCTCAACATCTTTTTGGCTTTAGTAAACAAATTCATTTTTAACAACTGATCTTATTATTTTGTAACAGATATTTGAAGGGTGAAAATTGTTGTTGTTGTTCATTAGATGTTGATTGTACTGTTGACAAAATATTTATATTTAAATATGTCTATAAAAAATTAAATACAGATATTTTGCTTTTCATTCAATCTCATTTATTTAAATTAATTCCGGAAAATTTATATAACTTATAATACAAGTCACAAAAGCTGCAGTGGTCTTATAATTTTGTTAAACTCTGTATAGCTATTTGATATAAACAATATTCGATTCTTTACAAAAATTACATATGAGCTACTGCTTTATTGTAACATTATGCATCATTGCAACGAAAAAAATATTACCTTAACAAAATGTTGCAACAGATAAATTGGCGAACTTCCTTTGTTGAGTCCTTATATCTAATCTGGCCCTTGGTTTGCAGATATATGTAAGTTGAGGTACGAATTCGAAGTCTGTAAGTTATTATTCCAGTTCCATCACTGCTTACAAACACTGCGGAATTAAATAAATTGTAATTATTTTTTTAAATACCTACCATAATTTTTTTCCTCCATTTTTACAGTCATCAAAAATCACATGGCTCTTTCAATTTATAATAGACTATGTGCTTTTTGGGGATAAATGAAAAATGGATTTGAATGGATTTTTTTGTAAAAAAGTATTTAATCAAAAACGACTAAATAATTTTTCAAATTTTTTGGACAAAGTTACAAAAAGAAGGCCATTTTGAAATTTCACTCAATCTAACAGAATGGCGTAACAACAAATGGTGACTCATATATTAATATCTATACTTTTTTTATATCTGATCAAATTTTCTCTTTAATTTTGGTGTCATGTTACGTATATACACCGAAGAGCCATTACATTATGACCATCACCCTTCATCTATACCAATGGGCTAGCCCAGGTTTTCATGGCTTCTCGCCCAGGAACAATGTTTTCATGGTAATCGGCATATATCGCTTCGAATAAAGTAGTAAATAGACCTAAAAATCGAGCCACCTCATTCAAATAATCTCAATTTATTTTACATGAAAGGAGAATATTTGAATCATTGTGTTCAAAAGACATTTTAAAAAAATGCGCGTGTCTTTGTTAACTGTACAAATTTATATGAAAAACATCAAAACTTGTAAAATTTAATTACTCCGGAACTATCGAAATTTTAAAAAATAATTAACAGTTTCTTTTTCAATTTAATCTTCTGTTATAAAAGTATGAAACTGCAAAAAAAATTATAATTTTATTGCAATTAGTTTTAATTCGACGAATCTCAAATAAAAACTATTTTATTACTTAAAAGAAAACTAATTCAAAATTTAAACAAAGAGCCGAGTTACACACTCATAGACTTACGTAACAGTAAAAAAAAAGTTATTCATTTGCTAATAGGTTTCATTAAACTAAATTACGCAGCGCAAAAAAAAAAATATATATATCTTTAAATTTGACGACAAATTACCGCATTAATTGAAATTAATTAATTAATTTCAGATCAATTACATTTTGAGATTAGAATGTTCATTTATACTTAGATAAATGATTCATCACTTAAAAAAAAAAAACACGAGTGAGTTCATTGATGCGATGGCATCTTATATCTCAGTATCTGATGAAACTTGTTATAGAGTAATTGAAAAAAGGGCTTTTCAATGGCAATATGCCTTAAATGATACTTGAGCATATTTTTTTCACCACTATTTAAAAAAGGTAAATAAAGGTGTAATATTAACTAATCTTATTTGAAAAAAAAAAGAGAAGAGAAAACGAAATTTTGTAAAAAGGCCGAATAGCCAGACAAAATTTGTGGAATAGTGAAAATCTTGAGATCACAGAGGCCTCCCACCCCGGCTTCCATGTGAAGAGGTAGAAGATTTTGTGCACAGTTGGTTAATTTCATGCCCTACTTCTTTCCGGGGTTAAACAACTTCCAAAGCGTTGGAAAGAGTGCGTAGAAGTTCACAATAGTTATGCAGAAAAATTAGATTTGTATATTTTTTGTAAGGAATATTTTAATGTATAGTTATTAAAAAAATTTTCCTTTACATTTGATCTACCCTCGTATACATCTCTCTATATATACATTCGGTAATCTCTTCATCGAAAAAAAAATAGCAAACGGGTAGTGTTCACATTTGGCTAATTAGTGTTGCTCTGGCACTAGAGTGGAAATTTTTTATATACTTCTTTGGGGTTGTCACGCTGAAATTTGCGTAACATATTTCCTATCATTTAAAAAAAATCCTTTTTCAATAAATAAAAATTATTAATATAAATCTGTAATCTTTTTTATACCACAACCTTGAATTGAGTGCAGAATAAAATCTATTTTCAGAGATTCCCTGCACTTCTGCCCAACACATTAGCATAGAATTCGAAAACCGTTATAGGGTTGCCAATGTTTTGATTTCATTAAAATTCGTTATAATTTCTCCCGTTTTCCTTTCCGTCAACACATTTGAATGCGGAAAGCTAAGAAAAAACAACCTTGGCATTAAATTGAGTCAATTAATAGCCAATACATGGATTCCTTAACTTTTGTTGGCGAAAACTATTTCAACGCACGCATTACACTTGCATTTTTGATTTCTTGATAGACGGAGGTGTCTTGTGGGACTTGGTCCTGCAGTCGCACCATCAGTGCCATTTTCTAAATTTATTAAATATGTATGAATCATTTTTTTTACTTTGGAGCTTCATATGATTACACATAAATTTGAAAAATAAAACATTTTTATTTATTATAATCTGATTCTTTTTATTAAGCAATTTATGATTTTTGTTAAATAATTGCTGGCCTACATCACACAAGAATAATATATGGACGACTACACCAATCAACATCATCTTCAACGAATGGTAAATTCATCGAACTTCTTCAACTTATGATCCAACCTTTTCAACAAATGGAATCTAAACTAACTTGAGTTCATTAACAACTTCAACGTATAGCATAAGCTAATCAAACCTCTTCAAAAAAATATAAATTTCATCTAGCAATCAAAACTATTTTCCTGATAGGGGTAAAGCTAAAAGAGCATTGAGCAATAATTGCGGTAACATTTAATTGGTTTAAAAAAAATTTTTAAGGAAAGAAAACGATTAAATAATATTTTTTTCCTGTTTAATGTATTTCATCAGAATAATATCGGAATTGTGACGTCACTTCAGTGCAGCAAAATTATGCCACACTTGTAGTTTTAGCTAATGAAAAAGAAAATAAACACGAAATATTTATAGAAATACAGTGTGTATCCAGTGTTAGTTTAATTAAAAAAAAACCCTTTAAATCGAAAAATGTTAGATAGGAGAATACATAAGAGATGTGTTGTTAATTGGAAGAATTGAAACGGATAACTTACTAGCTTTTTGTGCAAAGAGAGCTATTGGCACATCTGAACTATGAATATACTGATAAGCTGAATTTCCCAAAACATCTCGGGGCATATAACCAGTCATAGTAGATATTCTAAATAAATAAAAAAAGACAGATATATAATATTTTTTTCAAAACTTCATATATAAAATAAAAATTTTAAAAAAAATTTTGAATTTAATATTAAACTTGAACATATTTTGAAACTATGTCGTTGTGCTGACAAGGAAGATACTCAAACTGTTTCTTCGTAAAATCCAGATTCAAGAATAAAAAAAATATTAGTCTTATTAGACATAAACCTATGTCTAGTTGGTTAGATTCAAAATTTATTCACACGAAGCGAAACTAACATTTCCTAGTAATTTTAAAATGAAGTTATCGACAAATCATTTTTTTCTTGCTTTTAAAATTAATTTTAATTATTGAAAATATCTTTTACGTGCAAAACTAATGTTAAATATCCAAATATTTTGAGAAATAATTAAATTCTAAAATTTATAATAAATACAGTTAGAACTTTTATAAAGTTGTTTACGCTATTGTATGCCAAATAATCTGTTAATTTTGTTGCTAAAATGTGAGTTTTCTTGCCAAGTTGTTCCGACAAGAAAATTTCGCAAAGTACACTTCCATATTTAAAGATCAATAATTTGGGCAACTTTAGAGAAAGTTTTGCCTCCCTTTAACCGAGAAAGGGGGGGGGGACAAAGCAGAGCTAAATACTGCTATGATGTAATAGCTACTAAGAAATTATTTCGACATACTGCTAATAAAATTTTTATTGCTTATTTATGATCGTTTTTATAATTAAATATATCAATTTAACAGTAAAACTAGATTAATAACAAATTTGCTAACGAAAACTTTCAAAGCGAAAATCGAGCGTAACTTTGTCATAAGAGGTAACTGTTAAGCGATATATGGGTGATTCTCACGAAACATGACAATTCGGACCAAAAAATTTCTTCAAATTTAAAGTCTTCAAAATAATCTAAAAATTTTTTTATATACCTCTTTAGCTACACTTATTAATATCTTATAGACAGCAGTGTAGTTTATTGACATTTGCTCGAGAGAAAAAAATAGAAATTCACCAAATCTTGAATGCCAGGAAAATGACATATTACCTTAGAAGTTTAAAAAACAGTCATTTTAAGTTAATAGTAAGTAACTCAACTTAAGCCTTTATGTTAGATGGACGATAAATTGCTTAAATTAATTCTTTTTATCCACTGTAGAAAGAAACAAAAAAATTTTTGTTGCTGATATGTACAGAATAAAATTGTGTATAATAATCTATCATTAAATAAATAAATAACTTCGATTACATCCAAGCATATTACAATCATACATAAACTTGGTATTAGGTTAATATTTGTTTTCCCTCTTTAGAGTATTAGCAGTTAAAAAGAATTTCTGGTAACACTTCAATGTCCTGGCATTCATAAGCCAGGAAAATGACAGCCAGGATAATGACAAATTCGCCATTTTATAGCATATAACTTTAATTTAATATTTTGGCCGAAGACGTTTATATTCTGCAGAAAACAACAGTATTTCTTAAAATAACTCAGATAAATCTATGTAGTTTTTGCTATTAATGATTTCAAGAAGCCAGGAAAATGCCAGCATAAAAACCTACTCACCTAGAAAAATTTTTTGTAATAGATTTTGAGCCAGAAAATTGGTTCTTTATTCATGCAACAAGACATGTTCAGATAGGATGGTATCTAATCAATCTATTGACATAAGATATTGATTCCTGGCGCTATCTATTTTGGTTATAAATCACTAAATAAAAGTAGCCATTAAAAGGACAGATTTTTATGGGACAAACAAATTATTGACAGAAATTCGTTATTTTAAACGAAGTTTTAGTAAACAATACCCTCTGCGTATATTCTAGAAATGCTTACATAGGATAAGATAAAAAAAAATTAGATTTTGAAAAATGTATGGGAAATTTTGAAGCTAGTTATTATTGGAAATATTGTTTGAGACATGCCAGGAAAATGACATTTTGATATTCAATTAAATTTTTGAAGTATACAAAACAGTCAATGCTAGTGCAAAGTCGTTTTAAAATGCTAACAGCAATGCTATTTATTAATTTTTTTTTAAAAAAAAGTTATTTTAGTATTATAGTATTAGATCTTGGAGCAAGGGACAGTGAATTGTCATGTTTCGTGAGAATCACCCATACATGTTTCACTTTTGAACAATTTTGAAGCAGTATGACGTAATAATATAACTATAATTTGTTGCAAAATGCATAGATTTTATTATGAGTTATCTTCCAATTCAATGTTTATTATTTTAGCCACATGATGGCGCTGTTTAGTTATGTTATGTACAACTTTAAATAAGTTTCACTTCACTACTCATCTAACCAACAGCTTGTTAAGAGCACTAGCTCATCAACTAGTATTTACTAATTTGTGTTCATTTAAGAATAAACTTATATTTTAAAAGACAATCTGAACATTTTCCAGAATTATTAATGCCTCAACTTATTGAGTTAGTCAAGAGATATTGAAGAATAGAAAGTGAAGACAGCCCAAGTTAACACAGCATTCATCATTTCTGCTACTCTTTATTCAATTATAACACATATAGGCACTCTACATTATATTATCCAATATGTGAACAAAAATTAAATTTTATTTGTTCCAGTTATTATTACAATTGCTTGTTGTTTTTATAAAATAATTACTTTTTTTTTAAAGTTTGGGTCAGTAATACATCAAAAACTAAGAAAGAAACAGTATATAAAAACTGGAAAAAGCCCGGTTTTAACCCTCTCCCCCCCATACGGGACACCCAGGGAATACTTATGAAGGATCAGTTTAAGCCCAAATTCTGAATTCTCTTTCCAAAAAGTATTTTACTAAGATTCCTTTGTTTATTTTTTTTTTTTTGGTTCCAGTTTCTTTTAATGGTATCAAGTTAAAATTTTCCGAGAAAAATATAATTCTTAAATCCTCATAAACTGGGCAGACAGTAAGTGTGTGTTCGATATCTTCATAACTCTTGCAAACTTTAGAGTTCGAGTCTTTCCCGAACATTTTTGACTGATAACTACCCTGGGCTCCATGGTTAGTTAGAAATTGATTGATATAGAAGTTGGAGTAGATTTTTCGTTAACTGACTTTTGGGACAAATTGGCAAGTGTGTGGGCTCTTTGTATTATTGTTATCCCATCTTTGCTGCCATGATGAAAGGTTATTCTTCACAAGTTCTGTTCTAGTTGTTTGTTTTGATGGTATGTCATATAGACCTATTGTTGATTTTTGATACGCTAATTTGGCCAGTCTGTCAGCTTCCTCATTGCCCTCACATCCTTTATGAGCTTTAATCCAGTGGAATTTAGTAATATTGTTGTAAGTATTTTTTATCATTTGAACTAGGTAATCATTCGTGTTTGCGTTGCTAAGGGCTTGAAGACTGGAGTGTGAGTCAGAATAGATGTTTGTTTCGCTATTGATATTATTTTGGTGTATCCAGAGGAGTGACTGAAGTATCACTCATAATTCTGCTTTGAAAACTGTTGAATAATCTGTAAGTCTGAAGTTGCGAGACTCTACAAGACGACCATCGACATATATTAAGAATGCACATCCTACTTTGTATTCGCCATTATAAATTAGCCGTGAATATCTCAATTCCATCTTTTGTTGGTAAATTGTAGTCAAAATTTATGGATTTTAATTCTGCTGGATGTATTGATGGGAACTCTGGTAATGGTACGTATGGCTTCATTGCTTTTATGGAAATAAATATTCGGCATTTTTCTTCTGTATTAATTATTAAATCTAATGGGATGGTCCCGGCCAAAACTTGTAGTGCATCTGTCGTGGTTGTCCTGTAGGCTTTTGTTATAGAGAGAAGAGGAATTCGTTCGATTTTATTAAGTTTGTTAAGAGTTCTTTTTTCCAGATTTCGGATCCATAAGTGATTAATTTTTGTGTACTATTTTGGAAAATGAATTTTTTAATGTGTGGGTTCATACCCCAGTCAACTCCAGAGAGTCTGTTCAGTTTAGCTTAGAAGATAGAGATTTTATTATAAAGCTTATCCAAATGGGGCAAACAGGAGAACTGACAGTTAAGTTGGAACCCAAGGTAAGTTATGGTTTGGATTATGGATATACTCTGTACACCCAGTTTAACGCTTGGTTTTCTAGTGATCTTGTTTAATTTCGGAAAGACTATGGCTTGTGTTTTTCCTAGACTAATTTTGTGGTTCTGTGCTTCTGCCCATTTCTAAAAGTTCTCTAGTACGGTAAAAAAACTGGAAAGAAAGTATTAAATTCTTAATCTAATTGAAATTACCTGCATTTAAATATGAGTATTAAATAAACCTAATATGTATTAGGGAGATTTTGCACTCATATGTTACATTCCCGTACGTAAAACTTGAAGTAATTGTGCATCAAGAGAGGATGAAATATTTAATTTAGGTAAAATACGCATGCTTCCGTAATAAAATATCAAACTTACGTGAATGAAAATAAGAGATTTTCTAAAAATCAGTAAGTTAAAAACGCTAACGTAGTGGAATCATCGTAACTTAGACCATAAAACCAAAACAAACATTTTCAATGGACGCGGATATTATGGAAGTTCTGAAAAATAACAATTAGAAATATTTATAAAAGAGTTTGCGAATTTTTTTCACATTTTCACTTTTTTCCAGGTGTATGTAAGCATAAATTAATTTATTATTTTCACCCAAAAAATATTGAGAAATTCGGCTTTGGATCCGCATTTCCAGTTCGGTCTGTATCCACTTCATAAATGCAGCAATAAGATGCGCTCTGAATTAAATAATTTTTCAATAAAAAATAGGCTAAAGTGCCTTTAATTTTTCTTTTTTTTTTGTCATTCTCTTGGAAGATGTAGTACAGAATTCTTTCCTCGATCATCATTATCATGATAGGACAAAATCGAATAGCCAAAAATATGTTAGATTAAAGATATTTAAAAATGCTAGTATTATAACAGAACACTGAACTAATACTTAACATAAATTAAAAACTTCAAACATCTTCAAATAAATCTTTTAAAAAAACAATTTTTTTAAACCTTTTCAAATCTGCTTCATACATTTTCAAAATCTTTGCTAAAGATATGAAAAATAACTAGCATTTAGGAATGTAAATGCTTTTACAGGGTGCGTAGCCAACTCTTTTAGCAAAAAATAAGCACCTTTTAAGCACTCAAAAATATTTTTAAGCACTATATAAATACATTAACAAAATGCAAAATAATTTTCAAAGACTTTACATGATCATGATAAAAAAAAAGCTAGTCTCTGACAAACTCTTTTCTTGATTATATTAGCCATTATAAAATGTTCAAGAGATTCTTCGGTTCGATATCAGAGGGTGGAAAAAGAAGCCCGAAATTGAGAATGCAGTAGAGTTGCACATGATGAGAGTGCAATAATCTCATTGAACCCAGCTCAGTAGAAGGACATGCAGACTCGGAAGTATTGCATCAAATATGTAACATAATTGGCGCTATCATACGTTGCGGACCGACGGTACGCCGAAATGGATTGTGGTTGAATAAATTGTGAAAACATTGAATAGAACCATGTGAAAAGCAAGCTTTTGCTCTACGTTTTGTCAGCCAGCATTAAACTTAATCAAAACTGCTCGAGGTTTTAATCCAGAACAAATGATAAACTTAATTATTAATAACGATTGAGTATTCAAAATTATTCCAGGTTTGAGTGATCTATCCTTAAAATTCGAGTTAGCTGCATACAAAGAATATGTAAATTAATGTTCAATTTTGATTTAATAAAATTCTAGAATTTAGAGGTAGCCTCAGAAAGATTTCCAAGACTTACTACTAAAGGGAGGCAAGTGCTACCTACTTCAATAGACTCTGAAAAACGGCGAAATTTTTACGAAACTAAGACAAACTTTAAGTTGACAAAGACAACTTCTGCACTAACTTCATTTAATTTTAATAGACTTGCTGTGGTTTTGAATAAGCTTATTGCTGTGATGATAAATATGAGTGTAAGGTTCAAAGACGCAGCAACATAGATTAATTAAGAAAGAGAAAAAAAGAGGAATAAAATTAAAACCAAAGGTCTCAATTTATTGTTCTAAAACAATTACGAAAATTAGTCTCATAACAAGATATGAATAAACAAAAGGCATAAAACTTTAAATAAAATCATGAATGTAAAATAAATACCTGTGATCAGCAAAAATAATTTCGCCTTGAGTACCGTGTATTGTGAAGTAACAGTCTTTTTGTTCTAAGTATTGCACATCAATGGCTGGCTCTAATTGCACAGGTTCGGCAAATATTAATATTATAGCACTTTCACCAAAATCTCTGTGTAGTCCTATGAATAACAGAAGAAATGTGCTTGAATAGTACTAACAGAATTGTCATTTATTTATAACAGTTATTATTTATGTATAGATTGAATGAGTAGAATTTAAATTAAAAAACAATGAAAATACATTTTCAAGAATTCAATTTATTTCAACTTATAAACGATGTTTAATTACTATATTCTCGTGCATTAAAGAGATTTACCCTAATTCAAGAATTGATAACAATTTTTGAACTGCTCTCTAATATATTTCAAATAAAATGCAGAAAAAATTAAGTTATAAAAACTGAGATAATAAACAAGACTAAGGTAAAGTGAACCAACGAAGTGATTTTCATAGAACTAGACACGAATTTTCAGGGGTTAGCGAGCGATAACGAGTAGGTGGCAAAGTCTAGCTAGTTAGAAGGAAAAAAAATTTAGATAAAATATATTTCTTTATGAACTGGTCTTACTATAAGTAATATAATACACGTTCTATAAAACTAATAAATGCAACAAAACTTTCTTAAATAATTCTACAAAATATCTAATACTTAATTATATTATGATGCTTCATTTTATGTATTTATCTCATAACTCAATGAAACAAAAACTGATACCGTAAACAATGAAGCAAAGTACAAAACAGTTTTAAAAAATAAATAGGTTTAGAAAAAAAGATAAACCTAATAGTTGACGCTGAAAAGAAATAATATTTTAAGCAAAAAATTTATGTTTTTATAAACTATTAGAATTAAGCGAAAATTAACAGCTAACCTATTCTCTTGAAAGCTTACTAATTTTCAAATTACATTAATAAATATTAGATTAAAGTGGTAATTGAACGAAGAGGTTAGAGATACTTTAACACGTTGATGGCCGTCAGCAAAGTTTCTGACAGGGCCGCGTCACACGATTTGGGGCGACGCTTATTTTACTACAATGCGAAGGATATTCGTTCGTATTTGAAAATATATTTCACAGGAAGTAACAAAACTATTGAATTGTTGCAAAAGTAATACAAAAATGATTTATTAAGAAAATTATTGTGAGTCTCGTAAAAGCGTTCTTGTTCACTGCTATTTGACTCACTAAGAAATAAGTTTTCTATTTTTCTTTTCTATTTATAGGGTAAAGATTTTAAGTTATACTCCTCTTTACTCGGCAAAAATTCGGATCGTGTAATGTGGGGAGATGAGAAACAGATGCGAAGCCACGGACACAAATATAGAGACATGATACCATGGAAACAAACGGAGCGAGATATTATTCACCAGAGACTCGCATTATCAAAATATTGGTGGGAGTACTTAGCGGAAATAGCTTCGTACAACGGTACTCGTGGCCTGAAGGGGACTTCACTGTGAAAGGCCTGCGGCAGACAACGTGTTAAAAAACATAAAAATAATCTGCATAAATAAAAAGAAGTAGATGAAAAAGACTTTACCGATCTTTAAGCTTTTTTTCAGTGTTGCAGCAGTACTTTGGGGCATTTCGTCGCCAGAATGTATGGAGAGAGAGAAAGACATTTTTCTGTACCGCATCTCACTGCAGCGAGGTAAGGGTCGCTGTTGCATACGTACCCTAACCACATTACGAGGATTTGAAGATCCTAAAAAAGTCAAAGTAACAGGAACATTTAAATAACAGCGCTATAATTAATATCACTCAATAATTTACAATTTTTATTTATATAAAGTGTTTCCTCTTTTATTATGTATTCTTGAAAGCATTTTCTAAAGAATGAATTAAAATAAGTCAATAATAAATCTTGATTTATTTTTTAAAAGATAGTTTTCAAAGAATGAATTACAGTGGTCCTCGAATGCGGTGGGAGGCAAAGCCTTGGACAAGGGCAGCAAGCACGACATCCCTATTCAACGACTAAGGATATTAAATCTTTAAATTTATTACTATTATTTTTGTAATAAAATCAAAATTTGTAACATTCAAATTTATGAATGAAGTTTTGAGACATTAAAATTTTTAAAAAAATCATCCTATTTACAAAAAATTATATTACGAATAAGCAATTCTGTTTATATTACAATAAAGTACAGTTGGAAATAATAAATGTTTTACAATTAAATTATTGATCTTAACGTAACATAAAAACGAATTTAAAATTAGGAATTGATTTTTTTTTAGATTACAAATGTTTCTAAATTTTTTTACCCCGTGCACGCACGCCACCGACGAACTGAAATCTTTTTCGAAAGATAAAATGAGATATAAAAATGAAAATTTAGAGCTTAAAAAAGAACGACATTAAGTTTTAAGAAGTCGATCAATCTAAAACGGGTATTGAATCTATACCCGTTTTAGATATGCAAAAATGTATAGTATTGCAATATGTAAAACAATTCAAAGTGAGAATTCTTACTGAGAATTTCAAAGTGAATTCATTCTTAACAGCTTAAAATAGCATGAAAAACTCAATTCGATGACATCTACTCAATATTGAAAAAATAAAGACTTACCATTCTTATATTTGGATATTAAATTTCTCATTTTTTTCATAAGTAGATCTTTTTCTTTTCTGAGCACGAAGTTCGAAATGTGATGCCCCAGAAGATCAATCTGTGGAAGAAAGAGAAAAAAAGATTGATTGCTGAAGAGATATCAGTTTCTGAAAGTTAAATTGTCTCATATAAGTAATTCAAGGAAAAAGTAAAGAGTTGGTGTATGATTCGGATCTCTGAATGTGTTTACGACGAAAGTCAGATCTGAAAAGAGAATGACCAAAAATATTTTTTTTCTTCCTTTATTGATTTTTGAATGAAATTGAATACTTGTATTTTTCGATTTTTCTACCAATCTCTTCTCAAAAGCAAGACAATTGACAAGAATAACTTAATGATAGAATTTTTACACATGACATATTTTTTAAGGGTTATACAGAACAGGGTATTCCAAAAGTATGGGAACGGTCAAGTGTATGAGAAATACTCATCGAATCAAAATCGAAAATTAATTTTAAAAGATACATTCAATAATTTCAGAAGTGGGGTAGGAGCAACTTAAAAATCTTAAAAGCCCATTGCTCCCTGCCAGCCGAAGACTCCCCTTGTGGTAAATGGTGACTGATGCACGTTAAATCTGTCGAGTCTCAAAGTCCTCCATGTTCCCATAACAAATCAATACCTCTGGGGGTACTGATCCAGGAGTTTCCTTGTCTTCTGGATTGGTTCAAAATTACAAGGCTACGGAGTTGAACATTAGTAGTCATAAACCCAAAATTGGGTCGGCTGTTCAATGACGGATATTAAAAAAAAAGAGGCCTAAGATAAAAAATTACTTTTTATAATCCGCCGATGCCTTAAAAAAATAATAATAATGCAATTGTAAATGAGTTTGAAATGAAAAAAGGAGAAAGTAATACGAACTTACAGATATAAAGTAAAATAAAATAAAAAATAGGTAAAAATAAATTGACTAATCTGTTAGTAGAACTTGCTAAGAAAAAAATTAATAAAGTATGAGGTATGTGCTTTTAGCTAGCATTGCATAAAATAATTGGTAAAAATTATAGCAATTAATAATTTACTCACCTGAATGAACCACACATACATCAGGTAACAGACTTTCAGAGTACAAATTTAAACATGAGGTGAAATGTTAAGAGTTGAATTTTCAAATTGAAACTACAAATGTATAACACTTACATTTTGGTAACCAATGTATTCTTCTGAATACCTTGAGCACATTAAAACAACTCCAGCAAATGTTGTGGCAATGATAAAACCATTAATTGACTAAAAAAGAAAATAAAGCTTATATACATACATACATATATACGCAAAAAATAAAATTAACATCACAGACCGCTCTCCTGATCAAACTTCGGGGATCATATTTTCCAGATTTCGACTACCCCCTATATTTTGAGGGTCAGAAATCCGAATCCGTCGAAAAAAAAGGTATGCTTATTCAGAGAAAGTAAGTTTTTGTAACTGATTTATTAACTTAAAATATCGTCTGCACTTATTAATTAACATATTTGAGGCCTCGAACCATTATGATTGAATCCTAGAACGTGAAGATCCGATCATTAGATCAAAAGTTTTTCAGGGTGGTCCGTTCTTTATTTTGCGCACTGTACAGAGATCTGAATATTCTTAAGGTATCCGACTACCTTAAAAACGAGGATATTGAAAAAAAATCACATTGTATTTTATTGTTTTGTTATAATGCCCAATTTTTCTAGTTTTCAAAACTGTTTTTTTTTTTTTTTTTTTTTTTTTTTTTTTTTGAATGCACGTCAAGTAGAACTTTAGTTATAGCTATTTTAGTAACAGATGACAGCTGTCAAACTTACCGGAAATTACAAAAATGAAACCAGAATCAGGTAATAATTTCGGTTCCATTTCTATTTGTGTGTTTATTTCTCTTAGATATTTAATTTTTAAAACTTTATATAGGATAACTTTATATAGGATAAACATCGGCTGCATAGGGGCTATAAAATACTGGTGAATCGGACATTTCTATATTGGTAAAATAATGGCCCTTTAAAACTTTGTTGAGACAATATTGATGAATATTGGCCCAATAAGTTCCCAAGTTATTTAGCTGCTAGGGTAATGATAGAGAAGTTCTTGTGATAGACATATGTAGTTCAAATATAACTAAACATAATACTTAGTCACCTTTTTCGTGAAAAAAAAATTTTTTTTTCCGCTCATGTAATACGCAGAATGGGTTTTTAATAAAATCCTTTTACAATTTATAGAAATAATAAAATATAAAAAAAAATTTAAATACTTTTTCTAATATATCCAAGTTGGTAATCAATGAATGATGCATATCAAGGTAACTCACAACAGCAGACTTGAAACGGTTTGCGTTCAAGCAACCTAAAAATACAAAGAAAGCTCTTTTAAACTTTTAGTGAAAAACATTTTTTTATTATTATTATTAACAACAAGTTTTGCACTGTCTGAAATGGTAAAACAGTGATAAAGGTACAGCATATTACAGATAGTTTAACTAAATAATATACTTACTGTTTTACATTATTATCAAAACTTTCCTTCTTTTTTAAAAAAAACATTTATGCATAAAATGTTAAACTTTAATATAAGAATTAAATTATTTTTATACATAAAATTTTAAAAAAATTAAGTAGAGTAAATGTCAGATGATGAGCACTACGATTCACATATAGGGAATACTATTATTTAGTGTATTTTGTTGTTATCGAACGTTAAAATTTAATTTATATAAGTGTGAATTAAATTATTTTCTTACATATAATTATTTAAAAAAATAATTCAAGTAGAGTAAAAATCGGAAGATGAACGATTCACATAAAGGAAATATTATTCGCTGTACTTTGCAGTTGTCTAATGAAAATTCTCAAATTTGAAGTGTTAATCTGGAAACAATTTAAGAAACAATTCGATGTAGAATATAACCTTCGGAAAAAAAGGATCTTTCATTCCCTCAGGTCAGAAACTGATGTTATTTGGAAAAGTACCAACATTTTAATGTTTATCTTAAATATTAGTCAATGCAAACTTTACATAAAAATAAATCAGATCATTTTTGAAAGCTTTCAAAAAACCAAAATTATTATTGTCTCCCAAAATATCAAAATAGTTTCGGTCTTTAATTACAAAAAATACACAAAATTTAAAACATAATATCACAGAAACAGTCTACATTTTAACGTCCAAAAAACTCCAAGAGAGATCATAAAAATTAAAATGCTGATATCTATCTGCGCGGAATCTTATTCGTAGTGAATGTAAGGTCAAACTTAATATTTAATGACCACGCAGTAGATATAGAACTTATTAATATTCACAACGAATAGTATTAAAAGTCATTACAGTAAGTCAAGACAGTTTCTTTTTTATATTCTGAGTGCTGAATGACTGAAATCTAATTTTTGTGTTACGCAATAGAAGTATCATTTTAACTTCAAAACAGACTTTTTTCAACCATATTATTAGAGCCGCGAGGGCTCAGGGGATAGAGCGTTCGCCTTCCAATGAGGCGAACCGGGTTCGAATCCCAGTCGATACGAATTCCACATCCGGCTTGCACCGACCACAGTGCTGACGTGAAATATCCTCAGTGGTAGACGGATCATGGGTTAGAGTCCCCTTGCAGTCAGGCTAACCGTGGGAGGTTCTCGTAGTCTTCATCTCCATGTAACGCAAATGCGGGTTAGCTCCTTCAAAAAGTCCTCCACGAAGGCAAATTTCTCCCAATACTCGATCCAGGAGTTCCTTTGTCTTCTGGATTAGGTTTAAAATTACAAAGATACGGTGTTGAACATTAGTAGCAGGGTTGGAGTTTTTGCCGGCAAAAAGGGGTTTTTGCCAGGACAGTGGCAAAAACCTGGTAAAAACCGGCAAAAACTGGTAAAAACCGGCAAAAACCAAATTATCTAAATTGTTGATTAAATATTATTACAAAATAATTGAAACAAATTTAAATCAATCATAAGGAAGAATAATTTTGAAACATTACATGAAAAAATTATTTTTAACATATTAATAATTAATATAAGGGTAATAATTTTTAAGAGATTGAAAGTTTTTGATCTCCTTTCATTTTAGAATCCTAAAATATGTTTTTTTACAAATAAATATTATTATTTGTATAATATTATTATTTATTATAAAAAATTATTATTTGTACAATAATTAACTACACATGTTGATAAGATATTTTATGCTTTAAATTATAGTTACATTACTTTAAAATAAGTTCATTTCACTGGAAAAAGAGAATAATCACAAATTTTCCAATCAATAATGTTTTAAACTACTAAAATGATATATTATTACATTATCATTTAATTATGGATAAATAATTTTGTTAATTTTTTTGTAACTATTTATATTCATAAAATATATTTCAATTTTAGGAATTTTGTATCAAAAATGTGTTTTTGTCCTCTCATCTTGGAAATATAGGTTTTTGCCACTTTTTGCCAATTTGCCTGGCAAAAACCTGTTTTTGCCAGGACGGTTTTTTCCACCTGCGGCAAAATCTTGCCAACCCTGATTAGTAGTCGTAAACCCATAAAATTGGGTCGGCTGTTCAACGACGGTTATAAAACCATATTATTAATATAAAATAACTCAAACCTAATCAAACTTTTACTGCTTAATAAATAAAATATTTGAGAAAATAGTATCTCTAATTGAATCAATAGGGGTAATAGGAAACAAATAATGTAAACTTTAACTGTTACTTTTCAGCTCTTGAATCTGAACTGAATAAAAAATACTGTAGTCCGTATTTTTGTTTTGTGTACCTTTTATGAATAAAAAATATTTATAAACATTGAAACCTTGATTAAAAAAACCTTGATTAAAATTATTTTCAACGCATTGTCTAATATAAAACGCCAATTATTAAGTGGTTTCAAGCTTAAAATACATAAGAATCTTTTTTCAAATAATGCTTAAAATTACTGCAAGATAAGTGATTTTTTATTTTTATATCACGTTTTGGAACTTTATATAAATTTGCCAGAGTAGTTATAAAAAATTATAAATTATCTTTCAAATTTATCAACTCGTAATTTGGGTTAGATAATAGTGCGAAAATATTATTTATCACTTTTTTAACTATATTAAAAACATTATTAAAATATTTTAAAATAAAATTTTAAGCGAAACAATAATTATTGCAAAATAATAAATCAAGTAAATGAAGTAACTGGATTTTAGAAGAATATTGCCGAAGTTTGAGACAAAAAATCAACTTCGGCAGTCATTTTCTTCTCATGCTAAATCAAACTAATTATAAAGACTGAAATACTTATTTTCATTCTGTTCATGTGCTTATAATTAAAACAATTATCAATTTTTCTGCCAATAAATTATGAAATATTAAAATGGTGCCTGACATTAATCCTAAAAACATAGTTTCGTGTTAATACCAAACAGTCCTCACTTATATTGTTCCCTCACTTTTCATATAAGCCCCAATAAGCATATTTTTATATTAGCGCCAAATCAGCCCCCTGATTTTAATAATTTGTAAATTAGGCTACATTACAGACTTTGCAAGTTTTAAAAGTTTAAAATGAACCTTTCCTGAATGAAATACACATTAATCTTTTCAGTAAATTCTGAAAATTACAAATTTAATGTAAAGTTTAAAAATTTATCAAGTATTTTTCAAAATAAGGATAAACTTGAGCTTAGAACACGTCATTCTCATGTCACGCTAACAGCTCTACAACAAATTGTAATTGTATTTTTTTTCTAGATCAGTAATGTGATTACCTGTACTTTGAACTAAAATCTCAAAAAGACAATTAAATAGAATTATATTTTGTTTGATATGGAATTTTTATTGAAAAACTCTAAATATTCTTACTTAATTATTCTAAAATGTAAGAACATTCTAACAAAAAAAAAAGAATCTAAAATTAAATTTTAAAATGCTCAAAGCATAACAAAAATAATTTTAGTTTCGTTCGCAGGAGTTTACTTCCGGTTTTATATATATATATACAACATACAGTGGTGGCCAAAAGTGTGGACACTTTTTGAAAGTTTCATGTTTTTCAACTTTGTGTGCTTGTAGAATATATTAATTTTCACTTAAATACAAACGTTTATATATCAAATTGAAGGTAATTTAATGTAGAATTTAATAATAAATACAGTATTACAATATCTGTAGCACAAAAAAAGTTATGCAACAAATAGTCAGATCTATCTTAGATTTGCATTTTTTTAAAGTGATAGTTACACAATCAATACTTAGTAGGATAACCCTTATTTCTTAAGACAGCTTCACGGCGTCTTTTCATCAAGTGAACGAGTGTTTGGAGTTCATCTTTCGTAATCACATAGTGCCAAGAATCAATTATAGCTTCAATAAGTTGTCTTTTATTGGATGAACGTTTTTTTCGTACAAGAATTTTCAAACGTCGCCACAAATTTTCAATTGGATTGAGATCAGGGCTGTTTCCTGGCCATGGTAATATATCTATGCCTTTATTTTGAAACTATGCTTTGCATACTTTTGCTGTGTGGCATGGAGCTGAATCCTGCTGGAAAATAAATGGTGAGTTGTTGGAGAAGAGATCCCTGATTGAAGGTATCAATTTTGGTTTCAGGGCAATTTCGATGTATTTTTTGGCATTAGGATGCCATCAATCACTTGAATTCGGCCCACACCATCTGCAGACATACATGCCCAAATCATGACAATTGTTGGATTTTTTGCAGTTGCTTCAATGCAATCAGGATGAAGCGCTTCACCTACTCTACGTCTCACGTATTTTCTACCATTTCTTCCAAAGAGCGATATTTTACTCTCATCACTCCAGATTACTTGCTTCCATTGATTTGTTGACCATTTAATGTGTTCTTTTGCCAACTTAACTCGTTTTTCGCGTTGCTTTTGATTTAAATATGGTTTTTTCCTTTGAATTCTAGCTTGTAGTCCAAATCCTGATAACCTTCTTCTTATTGTTCTTGAACTTACTGCAATACCAGCTGCATTCATTTCACATCTAATGGCTTCTGATGACATTTTTCTATCTTGAAGGCATATCCATTTAATTTTTCTATCGGTAGTAGCACTGGTGCATTTTTTTCGGTCTGATTTGGCATCCTGAGTGCCAAAAAATACATCGAAACTGTCCTGAAACCAAAATTGATACCTTCCATCAGAGATCTCTTCCCCAACAGCGCACCATTTATTTTTCAGCAGGATTCAGCTCCATGCCACACAGCAAAAGTATGCAAAGCATGCTTTCAAAATAAAGGCATAGATATATTACCATGGCCAGGAAACAGCCCTGATCTCAATCCAATTGAAAATTTGTGGCGACGTTTGAAAATTCTTGTACGAAAAAAACGTCCATCCAATAAAAGACAACTAAGTGAAGCTATAATTGATTCTTGGCACCATGTGTTTACGAAAGATGAACTCCAAACACTCGTTCACTCGATGAAAAGACGCTGTGAAGCTGTCTTAAAAAATAAGGGTTATCCTACTAAGTATTGATTGTGTAAGTATCACTTTAAAAAAATGCAAATCTAAGATAGATCTTACTTATATTTGCATAACTTTTTTTGTAATACAGATATTGTAATACTGTATTTATTATTAAATTCTACATTAAATTACCTTCAATTTGTCATATAAACGTTTATATTTAAGTGAAAACTAATATATTATACAAGCACACAAAGTTGAAAAACATGAAACTTTCAAAAAGTGTCCACACTTTTGGCCACCACTGTATATAGTATTTGTCCAAATTATCCAAACTTCACAAATTGGCAATCAAAAATTCGAAACTGTAATTTTAATTTCATGGTTCGAATTGTTTTAAAATTAAAATAAAATTAATAAAAAGAAATTGTTTTCCCGTAAATTTTTTATCTCTCATTTAATGGTCAATTATGTTCTCTCATTTAATGGTCAATTATAACGCTATGACATTTGAAACCAAGACTTTCTCCATCTGCCAGTAATAGAGACTTCCTCTGCGGGAGGATGACATGATTCAGCAACCGTTTATGTAAAAGTTTATGTCACCAGGGAAATGTTGAAGTTCGCTTGAAATGGAGACATTTTTTTAAGAAAGTCTGTATTTCAATTTTTTCAGACATGAAAAAATTATCTATTTATTTATTGTAAATTTTCTCTAATAGGTAATTTAAAATACCTCAAATTATTAACATCAAAGAAGAAAAATGCGCAGATGATACTGAATTTCATATGTTTATGCAAGATCTCTAGTAATTAATAAAATATGATAATGCTTTCTCATAATGTACAAAAAAAATATTCACATTTAGCACAAATGTCCAGAAAAATATTCACATTTAGCACAAATGTCCAGAAAAATATTCACATTTAGCACAAAGAAGCTGAATTAACTTTCACATTATCACTCAGTTTAGAATCAATTGAAAATTTGTAATTTTTTTTTTTGTATCCCACCCGCCCACCATCTAAAATAAAAATGTTGTTAAAATTTTAACATGTTCTGTAAGTTTTCCTCTTTTTTGTAGTTGCTCTAAAGGCATATTTTTGTCTAATTACCATTTTTTTTATAATTCTTCTCTTGTAGATGAGTTTCTTTTTAGTTACAGTTTATCTAACATTTTTTTCATGTATACTTCATTTATTTCTTTTATGATAAATTATTTTTCAGCTATTTTGCAGAAATATTCCCCCCCCCCGTATTTTGTTTTTTCTTACATTTCTTTCTTCTATTCATTTTATTTCTGTGTTTCTATTTGTATATTACAGACATCATTTTCCCTTAAATTACCGTTCTTTAAAAAAAAATTACTTATATTAAAAAAACAACTGATTTAAATCAAATAAATCAATTGTTTTGAGAGGGATTGATTAAATCAACAATACTCCACATATATAAAATTCAGTGCCTTATTTGTAGTTATATTTATATTTGCTTAAAATTTTTTTAAATTAGATTTACATTATTCAAAAGTAAATATAGTTTTTGCTTCTTTTCTACTTATCTTCATCTCAATCCTTTGATGTCCCATTCCTCCTTCTTTATGTTAGAATATTTGTTAAGAATGGTTGCAACTAAGTGAAAAAAGAATTTTTTCTCGCTAGATTGGGTATATTTATTTATGGAAAATTTGATTATTCGCGTTATTATATTAAAAATCTTCGAAATGAAAAACAATTTTAATAACAGTAAAATATTATTTTTTCAACTTTAGTAAGTATTTTACTGTTATCTAATTTAACTATTTGTTGTCTCTTTTAGCTTCATTTTAAGGAAAAGATAAAAATTCTGAATGCATTTTTTATTCTTTGTCACAAATAGAATTTATATGCGATGCAAAGCTCTGTGCTTTGTAATTTTTGGAGCTAAAATTTTAATATTTTTCAATCCATTAAATGTCATCTTTCTAAAATTTTTATAACTTAATTATTTTAATTTTCTTCAATTAAAGATTAAATTATTTTTCAACTTTATTTTTTTTTATTTATATATGAAGTTTTTTTTAACATACTCTATTTAAAAATATAAGAAACATTTTATAAAAGATTATTAGTTTTTTAAGATGAAGTTTAGTTTTACAATTAGTTTCAACATACATAGTAAATACACTTTCTTATTTGTGAAGTATACGAATTTGTGCTTAGAATCCTGTCAAAGATATTCAGTTTGTTCGATTATTTACTGATTTACCAATTTTTCACCACCTTGTTTCAAACAATATTCAAAGCAGAAAGAAACTTCGATCAATTTTCTTCCAAAAAAAATTATTATAGCTACTGCTTTAAACTGGAAATCAGAAGCCCGTGACATTACACTGTTTGTCTTTGTAATAAATACGGTGGTGCCTTAAAGAGCGTGTATTTTAGTCCTTTTAAAAAAGAAGTAAAAAAAGTGAGCATAAAGAATTGCAAATTAATATTTAAGTGAGGTAGACGAAATCATCGGAACAATCAATATAGTGGTCAGTAACAGCAAGGGAAGGATTAAAGTCATTGAAAGACAGATGAAGTATCATCCAATGAACGTTTAAAGGATTCCCTTTCATTCCATCTTCACTAAAACATTGATTTGTAAACCTTCTCGATAGATTCAGATAATGAATAGTCTTGGTATCGAAAAAATTAGTCTAATGGACGTTTTATAATTGTTTAAAATAATTCAAATACATAAATTAAAGACAGAATATATATTAATTTAAGTAAACACCAGCACATTTGTTATGTACATATAAAATAATTATATTTTTTTCTTTTCGTTCATGTAATAACGGACAAAAAGGAAAATATAATATCCATAATTAAAAATACATAGTTATTATAATTACGGACTAATAATTTATTCATACAAAATGAGAGATCAAGTCATATAGCGTATTGTTGTAAAAATGATTTTTCATCAAGCTAGATAGTAGAATTAGTGACTAACCCTTGGAATAAAACGATAATCCTCAATTTCAAAGAGATAGATAAAAACCGTGTCTAGAACTAGATTTATATAGTTTTTTACTCTCGAAAATTGAAACAAATACACTTTTTTTTTAAAAAGTTCTCCTCATGCAATACCTAAACACCTGTACTGTTTCATAAATATATATGAGTCGAATTTGGTACTCATCAGTAATTTGTTGTGGGACGTTGTGTCACGTCATGGTATTGACGTTGTTTTCGTCAACACAATATGACGTTCAGTTTTGGTGTTAATTACTTCATACGATGGATCGTTAGGTTATTTCATACGAGAGATAACTATCCTTCAAGGGATACGGGCGATAACGATTTTTTAGCTACTAATTCTATTTATCGTATAGTTAAGAGTAATTCCAGTATTGAATAGTTAAGGTTAATTCTTATATTTTGTAGTTTGCCAGCCGGATGCCGAGCTCTTAGCGTGCCTGCTCAGGGCATGGTTGTTACTTTCTGTGTTGTCCTCTGTTACGTAAAGTGTGAAAGTGGCCCACCCTATGAACGAGTATCTGTGGCAGAGTGGCGTGGGTAATATTGCTCGCCTCCGTGACTAAGGTTCACAGGTGCCCACCAGTTAACGTTTCCGGCATCTTCTAAGGCAAATGAACGAGTGTTCAGTGCCTACCGTTAAAGAAGAAAAAAATTACAGTTTAGAGTAATTCTTACATTGTGCAGTTACGAGTAATTCTTATATCGAGTAGTTAAGTGTAATTCTTACATCTCTCCACTAAAAATAGATATTTCTGAGATATCTCCTCAAATGAAGAAAATTTAATGAATTCTCTAATCTAATGAATCTCTAATTAAATTAAATTTAACGAATTAATGCATTGCAAAAATACCTTTTCTATTTGACCATGAAACTTAATTGTATGGACTTGATTTAAAAACAACTACAATTAAATTAAACGAATTTTCTAAATAAAGGGCACAATGAATTGAAGTATAAATAACAGAATATTATATCAGCCCAATAAAATTTTAAAAAAAATTCAATTAACGGTACAAAAACTCAAGTGTCCCCCCAGTGGCAAATAGTCCTTTGTGTTATGATTTATTCTCTTTAATATTCCGTCGTGATGTATTTAAGAACATAAATCTTTTTTCTTAGTAAATACTTTATTAAAATAACATTTTGAATTAAATATTTATTTTCTTAATAAGTTTTTTTTTCTGTCAGTATTGCAGCCTCATCTACAATTTGCTTTTTAAATGTTTATTTACTTTTTGGCTGATATTGACTCTAGTTAAATATTTTTCGTCCAAGAGATTATTTAGTAATAATGCGAAAAATTCATTTCCATAAAAGTTTTTTACAATTTTGTATTCATTAATTTTGCGTATGCTTACTCTAGGTAGTTTTATACAAAGCAAAGTATCATTTTGAAAACATTGGCACGACAGCCCTTAGTGGGCCCAGGGCCTTCCTTAAAAGCTTTTTTTAATAATGTTCTTCTCCCATAAATTGATCTCCAATTCTTAATTAAAGAAATTATCTTTCGTTTCCGATTTCAGGTCTTGTGTGTCATTTTGATAGTTTGTGTACTAAATATATAAATTTTTTACAGATTTAAATTTAAAATAATCCACTTCAAACACTTTAAGGATTGTTCCTTTTTACCACAATACACATATTTTTTCTCCCTATTAACCCTTAAATTTATTTTTCTTGCTGATTTCTCCAGTGTCAAAAAGGTTTCACCCAATGCAATCATGGATCTTGCAATAATCGATACATCGTCGGCGTATGCAAGAATGTATACTGACTTAATAAATAGGGTGTCTCCGGTATTACTTTCGGCATCTCTGATTACCTTCTGCAGAACTATATTAAAAAGAATCCCCCTGTCTCGCTACATTATAAATCTCAAAAAACGTGGATAATTTCCCGTAAATTTGCACCATCGATATGCTTTCAGTTTGATTAATTTTGATGGAACATTGAAATCTGATTAGGTCTTTAGAAGCTCAGCTCTAATTAAGCTATCATAGGCTTTTTCTAAAGCTCACAAACAGATTTCTATCAAAAATTCTCTGCATTTTTCGGAAGCGTTTCTCAAGGTAAAGACTTTATCAACTGTGGGCCTCTCTTTGCGAAATGATAATCACCAATAACGCAGTCTGAAATCGGAGACAAGTGATTAAATAGGATATTTGAGAAAATTTCATAAGTGACACAAACTTATTCCTCTATATTTTTAGCAATTCAGTGAATCATCCTTCTTTTTTTTGTATCGGACATAAAATACTTAATTTCCATTCAGAAGGCAGGATTTCTTTCTCGCAATAGATAGATTTGCCGGATGTTGTTCGAAAAAGCTTTTCCACCCTATTTCAGGAGTTCAGCGGGAATAGTATCTGGTCCTGCCATATTGTTACATTTCAGTTTATTAATGGCGTATTGAACTTCTTCTAGAGTTGGAGTGCTAACTTGTTATGTCTTCAGTACTTATCAATCATAAAGTCCAAGTAAGTTGACGCATCAGAGTTGAGTAGATTGTCAAAATGCTCTAACTATTTATTCATGATACTTTTTCATTAACAATGGTTCCATTTTTATACCTACAGTGATCCTAGGTTTAAAGTCCTATCGGGTAGAAAGGATACCCGGCACCCATGACATTGATGACCCGGTAGAAAGCTGAGCTTTCACGGGTAGTGCTGTTGATTATTTGTAAAACATATTTTTATAATCTCTGTTTTTATTTTCATAGACTTTTCCACACATTTCCTCCAACCAATCGGTATCTTATCTTTTTTCTCTGTCTGACAACCTATTTGATATTATAGAATCTTTTGTAAGTTGTCATTTTCCCTCATTATATTCTCTTTCTCACAAAAGCTCGCAGTATGAAATTCGTAGTGGATCATAGGATCGCTTAATTTCTCACAGTTAAACCTTACAAAATAGACCTTTTTCGCCTTTGTTACCAGAGAAATATTTCCCCTTAATTTGCCGACCACTAAATGACGATCCCAGTTCACGTTTGCTTCTCTCTTCATGTTCAGATTTTGATTTGAGAGATAATTAGTACTAATTAGCATATATTTGTAGATTTGAACTCTGATAGAGAGTATATTCCACAATGCAAATCTCAGATCCTTTTATCGTTTTCCAGACGATTTCTGTTATTTATTTCTTTAGACTTTGCAACAAGGAAGATTTTTTTCGCAGGATAGGGTCCTCCAACTTTGGAGGGGAAACTCTCGCTGTTATAGATAACTTACTGCTTCGTGATTTCATAACGGTTAGTATGTTAACCTTAAATATTAAACATTGAATTTGGAGTAACACTCAACATCAAAAGTAAATACTTTTAGAATAGAAATACATATTTTGCATGGAAACAATACCTTTCATAACTTTTATTAATTAATCTTTGACAACCCTGGCTGTAAAATTTTTGAAGTACTATCTTTATAAATATAATGTAGAATGCCCCAAGAGATTATTACAGTAAAAATTCAACTTAACACAGGTATGTCGCAAAATTTGCAACGTTATTTAAAAATTATACTAAAAACCTTATGCTGCCTAAACTTAATATGAATAAACAACGATACTATATAGAAAGGAGAATAAATCTTCATAAAGTATAAGTCTGTAATTAAATAACGGAAAAGGGGCCTTTTTGGTAAGAGAAAAGTCCAATAACTTTTTTTTATAGATATTTTTTTAGTATTTTTTTATTTATTTTTTAAACACTGAACGTAATGGACGTTCACAAAAAATTACATAAAACAAAAAAAGAATTAAAAATTAAAATGTAAAAAAATAGTTGAATTTCCTTGCGCCTAACAACAACAACAACAAAAAATAATTTTCACTTTTTGTTCTTTCAGGTGACCTCTCACTTCATTTTTATAAATTGGATTCGAAACAAATTTAGAGACAAATTTAGAGAAATCTCACTATTTTTTCTCCATTTTTAATTATCTGAGATGAAAAATAATCTGCAAATGCTGTTATAATTTGCAGCTGCCACTACCGTGCTGACGGGATTTTGCCAGTGGGAATAACAACCAAAGGAACTGGTCATTCAAGTGGAAAAACTCGACCGTCCTTCCTGCAAGAATTTCATTTATTGTAAATCACGAGATGTCTTCTCATTGGCAATGTATGGTGGTGGCATTAGATTTTTATAGTATAATTAGAAATTAAAAATTCTAAAAACTCTCAAATAGAGATTAAAACGTCCTTGAAAACATCACAGGTCTTCCTCCTACTTTACTTTTATTTGACAATAAAAGCAAATAATAGAGAGCTTTCGCACTACGTTTACGTTACGTAAACCTTATTTCCTGCTCTTTTGGTATACTGCGCATGCTCAGAAATAGAGTTTTGCATCTCATAAATAGCGTAGGTACGTTAATTTTAAAAATTTAGACTAAAAAAACGCTTAAGCTGGGGTATAATCGACAATTTTTTTCCTCCTCAGAAAAGTTTTAGCTTCGGATACTTATAAAGATCTAGAATGTTGAAAAAATGTACAGTGCGGGAGAAAAAAAACGGACTACCCTGAATAACGTTTGATCCAAGATCTATTAATGATCGGTTTTTCAGGTTTCAGGACTCAATCTTAATATTTGAGGGAGTGTCGTCAAATATGCTAATTAATAAGTGCAGACGATATTTTAAGTTACGAAATTAGATACAAAATCGTACCTTCTCTGAATAAACAGAGCTTTTTTTAGGACGGATTCGGATTTCTGACCCCGAAAATATTGAGGGTAACCGCGATCTGAGAAATATGGTCCCAATTGTTTGGTCAGAACAGCGCTTCAAAAGTTGGACCCCTTTGCCGTTAACTTTACTTTTTGCGTATTTCGTTACATCTCGAAAACGTTTTAAGCGAATTGAAAAATTTTAGCACGCGATTATAAAATTCGTTCATCCAAAGGTAATTCCTTGCAAAAAATACGCTTTAGTAAATATTCTTTTTTTCTTATTATTATTTTATTAAAATACAGTCGAAAAATTTTGAATTGTAAGATATATACATTTTTACTTCACTTTAAAGCATGCAAATTTAAATAGCAAAATTTGAGAGAAATCGGTTGAATAGTTCTTGCGAAATCGAATTTTAAATATATGACTTCTTTAAAACTTAATTTCTCAGGCATTATTTAACTGATTTTGCTCAAATTTTGTATTTTTCCATGTGAAATTACATTTTTTATAATTATGAAAAAAACTGTATACCTTACAATTCACGAGATTTACTTTTAATTTTATAAATAAAATAATAAAAAATAATAAATACTCACTAAAATTTTTTTTTGCATTGAATTATGTGGCTAAACGAATTTTAAAGTTGTGTGCAAAATCTTTTCAATTTGCTTAATATTTTCTCGGGATCTGGCGAAATACGCAAAAAGTAAAAATTAGCATTAAGGGGTTCAAACTTTGGATCGCTCTCCAGACCAAACTATTGGGACCATTTTTCCCAGATCGCGGCTAACCCGTATATTTTGGAGGTCATTAATCCGAATCCGTCGAAAAAAAGGTACGTATATTCAGAGAAAGTTCGTTTCTGCGTCTGATTTCATTACTTAAAATATCGTCTGCACTCATTAATTAGCATATTTGAGGTCGCCCTCTCAAAACATTAAGATTGAGTACGTGAAGATCCGATCATTACATAAAAATTAAGTCAAAGTTACTAAAAAGAAATCTTCATTTCAAATATTTGATAAATCACGCGCACAGAATCATAGCCACCACTTGAGATCACATTTTTGCACCATAACAGCTCTTTTGTTACTTGGTAGTTTTTCGAAAAGGCTGAGAAAACGAAACATCCTTCTTTCTTTTCTTCTTAGTGCTTTCTCTCCAATCCAAAAGTAAACACGACAGTTAACTAACGCCGAAAGTGATGGAGAAATTCTGGCAGATTATTCTTTCGATTTCTGAGTAGAATGTGAAAATGTCGCCAGCCCAGGGTAAAAGTTCATCCAAATAAATTTTTTTTCGCAGCATTGGAAATAAACTGCTCAGCTTTCTCTTCTAGTTTGAAGTAGCCGTGAAGAAAAGAATGAGTTTAAAATCAGTCGATGATTTTAGACATTGCGCTGTTAAGTCCAATTTCGATCCATTCGATAATGGGCTCAATCTTTCAACATAGTAGCAGTATGTTCTTTCAGTTAATTTGAAGAAGCATTTTAGCATTTATAATTATCCTACGCTCGTTTCATCAGGTATTATACTCCTGCCGGCTGGTAAAATGATGCAGTCGGACCGAGTAGGAAAACAGACACAGGATTTTAATGAAAGCTATATTATTTTATTCGATCATTCTCAAATGGATGACGAGCGAAAAGTGAAGTTCACATCATCGACGATCAGTCTTTCTGGTAGGGAAAACCTTGCAAAAAATCCGAAAATGTCTCTATTTAGGGAAAAGAGGGAAATCTTAGAAATTACTATTGGTTTATGTAAAAGGTCAAGCGATTCCCCACAAAGAGAAAAGGGAAAAAAGTCTTTGCTTCAGATTATGCATACTTGAGCCAAAAATAGTTTTAAGAACAGGGTGTGGCGTTTTAAAAGTATGAGAAAGTGTTTCGATTTGAATAATTAATTAGAATTTGTTTTATAGCAAAGAACTAACATGAAAAGATTAATAGAAGAATAGAAATATGGGTTAGCGATAATAGATGCTTTTACCAAGTATGTATGGATTTATCCCACGAAGACTACTACGTCAGCTGAAACTTTAGCTAAATTAGAAATCCAAAAAACCGTATTTGGAAGTCCTTCCCAGATAATTTCAGATAGGGGTACAACATTTACCTCCAGTGAATTTGCTGATTATTGCTCGAAAGAAAATATTAAACATAATTTAATAACAACAGGTTTACCAAGAGCTAACGGACAAGTAGAGCGTATTAATCAAACCATCATATCGATTCTTTCAAAATTATCCCTAGAAAATCCAGCTGAATGGTACAAGCATACAAATAAAGTTCAACAAGCGATAAATTCAACCTATCAAAGAAGCATAGACACTACTCCATTTGAATTGCTTTTTGGGACAAAAATGAACACTAATGAACTGAGAAAACTAAAGGAAATGATCGAAAGTGAATTTCAGTCTCATTTTGATGCCCAAAGAGAGGAACTAAAAAAAAACGCAAAGCAACAAATTTTTAAAATTCAACAAGAAAATAAAAAGACCTATAATTTAAGAAGGAAGGAGCCAAAATCGTACGAAATTGGAAATTTGGTCGCCATCAAAAGAACCCAATTTGGACCTCATTTGAAGCTAAAACCTAAGTACCTTGGCCCCTACAAAATAACAAGAGTAAAAGGAGGAAATACCTATGATGTAGTAAAAGAAGGGAATCACGAAGGTTCAAACTGCTCGACAACGTGTGCGGAGTATCTTAAACCATGGAACAGTTGCCAAGAAGAATTTTAGTGCCTGCGAAGACAAAAAGAATAAAGACTGTAATTTTTGAAGAAGAAAGAATTTAAAGACGAAAGATGTGAAAGAAGACGAAAGAATTTAAAGACGAAAGACTTGAACGAAGAAGAAAGAATTTAAAGACGAAAAACGTGAAAGAAGATGAAAAAATTTAAAGACGTAGAAGAAGTTCAAGACGAAAGACGTTGAAAAGAAAAGAAGACGAAGCCGTTGAAGAAGAGACGAAAGAAGTGCAAAGATGGAAGAGTGAACGTGCCTGAACTGATACACTCTTACCTAACGTTATTAACCTAAAACATTTAATTTTCAGATATCAATTATATTTTTCAGTCTGCTCTGCTTTTTCTTTTTTTTCTTTATAGAGTCGCTGGAGGACTAAGCGAAACGCAGGAGTGCCGAATCTATGGTGCCAGCTCCTGTACACAAAGCTGTAACCTAATCTCAATCCTCAGATCCGTAAGCTGGAAGTCCCGCAAGTCTATGTAAGCCGCAAGCTGATCTCTGTGCCCATGACTAGGAAGCAATGGGAATATACCTGAGACGAGAGAGCGCGATGGACAACGAACCGGAAAAAGACGTGATGATGATGCACTCCAAAGAGGAGTTATGATAATACAAAACTTTTAGACGAACTCTCATTTATTATTTTTTGCTATTTAATCGTTAATTGTTAATCGTCCGTCCTTATGTAAATTTAATCTTCAATATATATGTTTTTGTTTAAGAACGTGTCTTTTATTTAAGACGACCACTCATGCCGTCCCCATATATATATATATATATATATATATATATATATATATATATTCTTTCCATAATAATGCATAGCCCGCGATAAGCATTTGCCACCTCCTAAAATGCGATAAAATTGTGTTTTGGCGAAAGTTTTGGGGAATGATTTTTTACCACTGCCAGTGGAAAGAAAAATATATATATTTAACTCGATCCTCAAAAGCCAAAATAATTTTTTCTAAACAAATCAGCATTTTTTATTCAATTACAGTAATTTTCGATAGATAAGCCGCATAACCAATTAGAATTGGGTCCAAATAGCATGAGCCTGAAACTAACTACCGTAAAATAGTTTTCCATGAGATAAAATTAATCATAAAATTTTTTTAAGATTTGCATTTGGCGAAAACATTTGGAAATTGGCGAATACTTTTGAAGTTTGGCTAATTTACAGGCTAATAATTTGAAATCCTTAGTGCGGGCCCTGATAATGTAAGTATGTTTTAACGAAATATTTAACAAAAATCCTTAAACTTTTTTTAAAGGTATCAGTGCTGTTTTACAAATACCGGAAAACTTACAAGTGGTCTCATAAATTCAAAGAATTTCATGCTAGGACAGAAAATGTAGATTGCATGTTAGGATGTTATATGTAGATTGCATACAGAAATGTAGAGTACAAGTTAGAGACAGAAATTTTCGATACAGATAGAGATAAACTGCTAACGATATAAATTAGATATAAAACATATAGATGAAATATTTAGGCCGAAAATTGTAAATTATAGGTGAAGATTGTATGTTAAAAAAATTTTGATTGCAAGTACATATGTTCAAGATAAAATTATAGGAAACATTTTTAAATATATTAAAATTGTTATTCCCTCTCACTTTTACATTTTTTAAGTGAATTTCATTTTTTGCATAAATATTTTACTAATTGACTATAACGACAATACATTTTCCAATCGTTGTATCCTAACGTGGATTTTCACCATCATTTTCTGAGTTATATCGCAAGTCTGTTAAGCTCACTCCCGATCTACAATGCTATTCTCAGCAGGTAAATATTTTATAAATAATTTACAATTACGTATATTTCTTTCTGATGAATAATATAGATATTGTATAAATCGAATTATATATGAGCATATATAAATACCGCTTTTTTTATTGCTGAATATAGGGCAAAATACACAAAAATGCTGTAAACAGTGTGATTTGAAGTGGGGGAAAAATTTAATCTCACAAAACATAAAATTATTCCTAAAAGTCTATTCTATTCGAAAAGGATTGGATTGAATGTAGAAGTTTTATGGCACAAGATCCAAAGGAGGATATGCTGCGCCAAACAATTTGTTGAGTTGGATCTAATGGTAAATTGCACACAATAGTTTCATTGTCATAAAATAAATGAAAGTAATAAAATTGTTTATCTCAAGACACGTATTTTTAAAAGTTCATAAAAATCATTAAAAAGCATAATTCTATAAAATACACAGAAAAGGTAAAATGGTTCATGGGTAGGAAATAAGAGTGAATAAAATCAGATAAAACAGTTATATACAATATATAATACCAATAGCTCGCAGAAATGCGAAAATGTTGGGATGATGAATATCATCTAACAAATCCTTCATACATAAAATCGTGCTATTAAAAAAGGTAAGACGATGTTGGTTAAAACAAGGACAAATGGTTAAAATGTGATGAACCGTAAGTAAAGTATTGCAAGAGTCGCATTTGGGAGGAGATTTTCCAAACAACAGATGAAGATGCGTGAGTCGAGTGTGGCCGATTCTGAGACGATTAAGCTTTACATCTGCATTAAGTAATCGTAATACAGTTAAGGGGTCTATATATGGTTTGATGTTATGAAGTTTATTTTGAGTTTGAAGGTCCCAATGCTGTTGCCAAAGGGACGAGATGAGCTGTCGAACATGTAGTTTAATGTCTGAGAATGGTACAGATATGGTTAATTCAGTAGTTGCAGATCGTGCTGCAGAATCAGCCAACTCATTCCCTGGGATACCGACGTGACTCGGTATCCAGCAAAATGAAATATCAAATCCCTTTTTGCGAAGAGCGATCAATATATGATTAATGAAGTATAAGATTGGGTGAGTATCGCTGCGAAAATTTTCTAGCTGGTTCAAAACGCTCTTGCTATCAGAGTATATAAAATACTTTCGTTCGGAGCGTGAAGAAATCAGCCGCAATGCCAAAAGAATGGCAACAGCTTCCGCAGTGTAGACGGAACAAATATCTGGGATCTTGTAGCTATAAGTATCATCAGCGATGATGACACCACAGCCTACGTATCCCGCCGATTTTGATCCGTCAGTATGTACAGGCACATATTCAAAATATTGGTGACGATGAGAATTGAATATTTGTTGATAAATGATGGATGCTACATTAGATTTACAGTACAACTTAAAAAGGGAATAAAACTGATGTGGTGCGATGATCCATGGTGGTATGAGAAGGTGATCTATTGATTGTGTTGGCACGTCACACATGTCAAAAGTTCGAATGAGAGAGCGCACACGAGCATGAAATGGACGGACATATGAAGGTTTAGCGTCATACAATCGTCCTAAGCTTGATGGAAAGACATCGTGTTTTAGAGGGAGAGATTTGCAGGATTTCACACGATAGTAATAGGTTACGGACAATTGCTTGCGACGTAAATCGAGAGATGATTGGTGACAAATGACATATAAACTCTCTACTGGTGAGGTGCGGAATGCGCCACTACATATACGTAAAGCCGTATGATGCACTGTATCCAAACGCCTTAATGTGGAAGCAGTAGCAGTGCCATAGACTGCACAAGCGTAATCTATACGTGATAGTATCAACGCATTGTACAGTCTGAGTAGGGCTCTATTCGAAAAAGCGAAAATAAATTTAAATGAAGAATTTCGAAAAATTATCGATATTAATAAGACTTTTTTTTAAAGAAATAAAAATAGTGAAACCTCTAGGGAGCGACCACTCTCCGCTCCACAGTAAATTGAAGGTTGGTCGTTCTTAGAGGTTACCTCGGTCGATGGACTTAAAAATCGAAGGAAGGTACATAATTTTTCGCAAACGATTTTATTTTTAGTCAGTGTCATTTTCTTGGTGCGGAAATGTCACTTTTGTTGGGGTTATGAAAAGGCGGATCTGCGAATAAAATTTAACATCGATAAAAATGATCTCAACTGATATTATTATGTGTAACAACAAATTTACCAATTATGAATGATAAAGCTATTCTAAATAAATAAACAATTATGTTTTTCGTTTAATTTTATATCACAAAAAATAGTTAGCTTTAATAGAGATTTGTTTGTTTGAGAAGCTTATTTTTTCTAAAATAACTTTTTTTGAAGTTATACTTCTTATGCGACTTCCAACAAGGTTGCGTTAAACGTTTAACGCTACATTTTTATTGGCCGGGAAATCACGTGGTAGGATCCAGTTTTTCCTCATATTGTTTTGGTTCTCACTAGCATAAAAGTCATAAAAGTATTGTTTTTCCATAAATATTTCTTTAGTTTGTTTTGATACACATACAATTTAATAGGGTTGTATTTTTATTTTCAAATTTAGTGGATAACAATTGTAAAAAATGAGTGAAAACAATCCCACGGACAATGCGACGGATTTAAGGTTATGTCAAGGTACGTCTCTTGTGAATATCAATTGATTGTTAGTTTTTCTCTTTTGAAATTACATTATGACGCATTCACATACATTATTAATGCTAATACATTTTCCAGGACGAGACGATGAGGCAACCACAAGAACTTCCACTTGTTCAAGAGGTCCACGAGGGAAAAATGCACAATATTACCGTTATTACAGAGCACGGAAGCTTGCGGAGCAGGAAAAAGAGTCGTTAAATAGAACTAGTGATCCTTCTACGACTGCTGATTCTTCTACAATTATCGTCGCAGGTTGCGAAGTTTAACTTCTTCCGCGCGCAGGGACTCCACGCACTACTTTTTTTTTCTAATTTAACTTTCAACTCTAAAAGTAAATCATTGATAGCATCATCTTTAGTCCACTCTGACGGTAACAAGAGGTGGTATTGTCAAAAAGAGATAATTGCAATCTACTTACTTGTTTTGATATTATTTCGTGTTTTCTTATTTGACCTTTTCCGCATTTGGCGTAGATGTTTGCCCGGTAGAGGTTTTAATGGTTTTCACCAACTCAAAATCGATGAAAAAAATTCCGTGCCTCTCTAAAGTGGTCGCAAATATAGGTGGCCTTTTTTTTAGGTTTCACTGTACTATACATTTTACCGTGAAATGATAATAAAAAAAATATATGGAAGATTTGAAATTTTGTAACAATATTGAAGAATAAATAAATTATTTCAGAGAATAAAATATCTGGATTTTAAGGTAGTAAAAAAATGTATGACAGAAATATTTTTTTGTTTTGATAAAAAAAAAAAAAAAAAGAAATAGAAAATGCAAATATACTCGACATTTTCTATTCATGATTATGTCCATACAAAAAAGCACAGGTACACGAAGCAGTTCAGATAAGATAAAATATTTCAAGCTTCATGATAAATGGAAGAAGCGATTTAATGAAATGATAAATATATATTGTGTCACATCCCTTTGTTTTCGCTGCTCTTCACCTTGACCTTCTTAAGCGTCAGTGTTTGTCTAAGGACAAGGTTGGTTTAGAGATACATAATAATTGGCAATCTTCCAAGAATATTTTCTTAAAACAAATGGGTTACTAGATTACGAGGTAAGGAAAAGTGCTTTAGGAAATAAAAAGAAAACATGATTCTTTTTACAAATTTTCCATTTCTATTTTCTAGTTTTTCATTTCTATTCCGATATAACTTTTTTTTTTAATATCTAGACAAAACAGCAGTTTTTAAAAGCTTTTCTTTTTATCTAAAATGTTAATTTTTAGAATTAAAGCAACATTTAAAACTTAATTTCACTCCTAAGATTTCTAGGCCTTCTCCATAATTCTATTTCACTTCTCTTTTTTTTTTAAATTTTCAAACATTCGAAATAAAATTCCATTTCTAAAGTTTCTTTACATTTAGGAGAAATGTATTTGATTATTAATAAATTTATTTATTTACTGATTTTTAAAATGAAATTTATATATTTCTGTTTCTATAACGTGTTTTACCTGAGGAAAGAATTGAAAGTAATAATTGCATTTACTTTATAACAATATTAATTACTTGTACACTAACATAAAGCATCACATAAAGCTCACCAGAAGACAAAGAATCCTATATCAGTTAACAATTATCTAAAGGCGCAATTCAAATAACGTTCGAAAACGTCATTGAGATATGATGATTGAGGGACAGCGGTACAAACACACTATGGTGAGCCCCCTGCAAGATATATAAATGCGCCCTTTCTCAAACTTAACATAATTTTTTTTAAAAATTATTATATGAGACAAGACTTAATAGATTTTAATTTAAATGATTTAAAAATTAATTATTAAGGAATTAATAATGAGGCGAAATTTAGAAAAAGTATTAAATTGAGTACTAAATTTAAACATTGTACGCACTTAGCACATTAAAATGATATTTATCTTAATACGAGGAACATCTCACTATATTATAACAATTATATTCACACTTTATTTAAGGGTAAATTTTACTTGTCTGTCAAGTGATATAAAAATATCTTATAGGGAAAAAATATTTTTATTGTAATTCATTTACGTAGAATGCACAACTTTTTTGAATGAAGAGCTGCGCGCCGAACTATTTAGACATCTGAAAGACAATTATGATAGTTTTAATGTAAATATTTCGTGTTTCAGACACAATTCTTTTAATCTGTCAACTTGGTAATATATTTCCATAAAATGAAATTTTTTTAAATATTAAAATTCATTTAAAACTAAAGAATACCAAGTTGATACTTTTCAAAATAAAAGTATATTTCTCTCTTCTTTTTTTTTGTATTATCAAATAATAGATTTATCGAAAAATATTGGGAAAAATTATGAGTTTTTTTTCCACATCACGTGACACAAAAGTGTATTTTAAAATAAATTAACTATAATGTTCTTGAATGAAAGTAAAAAAATAAAAAATAGATATATATTTTATTGAGCAAATTAAATATTTCAATTAAAGAAATTTTATGGGGTTTAAAATGATTTAAAATAAAACAGAACGCATTATAGCTCAAAATATGATACAACATTCAGTTGGGATCGAGTTCAGTATATTTTTAACTTATGAACATTTCATATTTAGTGATTTATAAGAGATTTTATGAATATTAAACCTTAAAAAACTTTTTAAAGCTACAAAATATTGGAAACAAAGTTTAAAAACAGTAAACAGTTTAAAAACACGTATTTGAATTTCGCGTTTTGTAATAATATTGTATTAGAAATATCGAGATTAAAAAGAAAAGACACACTTGAAAGAAACTGTGGGAAGAGTAGATATCGAACATGTCAACCTTCATCTATGAAAAAAAGCACAGGTACACGAAGCAGTTCAGATAAGATAAAATATTTCAAGCTTCATGATAAATGGAAGAAGCGATTTAATGAAATGATAAATATATATTGTGTCACATCCCTTTGTTTTCGCTGCTCTTCACCTTGACCTTCTTAAGCGTCAGTGTTTGTCTAAGGACAAGGTTGGTTTAGAGATACATAATAATTGGCAATCTTCCAAGAATATTTTCTTAAAACAAATGGGTTACTAGATTACGAGGTAAGGAAAAGTGCTTTAGGAAATAAAAAGAAAACATGATTCTTTTTACAAATTTTCCATTTCTATTTTCTAGTTTTTCATTTCTATTCCGATATAACTTTTTTTTTTTTAATATCTAGACAAAACAGCAGTTTTTAAAAGCTTTTCTTTTTATCTAAAATGTTAATTTTTAGAATTAAAGCAACATTTAAAACTTAATTTCACTCCTAAGATTTCTAGGCCTTCTCCATAATTCTATTTCACTTCTCTTTTTTTTTTAAATTTTCAAACATTCGAAATAAAATTCCATTTCTAAAGTTTCTTTACATTTAGGAGAAATGCATTTGATTATTAATAAATTTATTTATTTACTGATTTTTAAAATGAAATTTATATATTTCTGTTTCTATAACGTGTTTTACCTGAGGAAAGAATTGAAAGTAATAATTGCATTTACTTTATAACAATATTAATTACTTGTACACTAACATAAAGCATCACATAAAGCTCACCAGAAGACAAAGAATCCTATATCAGTTAACAATTATCTAAAGGCGCAATTCAAATAACGTTCGAAAACGTCATTGAGATATGATGATTGAGGGACAGCGGTACAAACACACTATGGTGAGCCCCCTGCAAGATATATAAATGCGCCCTTTCTCAAACTTAACATAATTTTTTTTAAAAATTATTATATGAGACAAGACTTAATAGATTTTAATTTAAATGATTTAAAAATTAATTATTAAGGAATTAATAATGAGGCGAAATTTAGAAAAAGTATTAAATTGAGTACTAAATTTAAACATTGTACGCACTTAGCACATTAAAATGATATTTATCTTAATACGAGGAACATCTCACTATATTATAACAATTATATTCACACTTTATTTAAGGGTAAATTTTACTTGTCTGTCAAGTGATATAAAAATATCTTATAGGGAAAAAATATTTTTATTGTAATTCATTTACGTAGAATGCACAACTTTTTTGAATGAAGAGCTGCGCGCCGAACTATTTAGACATCTAAAAGACAATTATGATAGTTTTAATGTAAATATTTCGTGTTTCAGACACAATTCTTTTAATCTGTCAACTTGGTAATATATTTCCATAAAATGAAATTTTTTTAAATATTAAAATTCATTTAAAACTAAAGAATACCAAGTTGATACTTTTCAAAATAAAAGTATATTTCTCTCTTCTTTTTTTTTGTATTATCAAAAAATAGATTTATCGAAAAATATTGGGAAAAATTATGAGTTTTTTTTTCACATCACGCAACG